>NC_136926.1:56733581-58205625 GCF_949752795.1 Hyperoodon ampullatus | reverse complement strand
AGAGTTTGGCACAGCCTTCTAGCTAAGAGCCTCAACACCAGTTTCTTTCCTAATCATTTCACAGACTGTCAGACACTCAAGCTGGAAGTGATTTTATTAGCACAAACTCCCACTGTCAGCAGAAATTTACCTTATAATACCTCTGCCCAAAAGAGACCCAATATTTACCTAAGTAATTCCAGTGACTAATTTCCAAAGTACTCATTGTATTTACAGACAGTGAAACAATTCTTGTTGTTTTTTAAACCTTGGCTTCTTTCTCAAAACATTCCTTGATACCTCTCACCACAATCCAAACCTGTGACTCTCATTAAGCTCTCATTGCCCCTCCATGCTTCAACCAAGCTAACCTATTTTATAATGACTAACTCCTGTCTATAAGGAGTTCCTTCCTTCCTTATGCTCTTCACCAAAACTGTAGTGTCATCTTCTTTAAGGCCAGCTTGTCAAAATCTCAACTTTTCCAGGCAGTTTTCAGCAACTTTCAGCTCTTCTTTTAGTAGCTGCCTCAGTTTTACTATCTTCATTTAAATGATGCTCTTCTAACTACCAAATGCTTTTCTGGGCATTCTTATGTCTACAACTGGAGTCTGCATCCCCCAAGGATAGCTAACCACTTCTTCTGCACCTCCTACACACCATTTAGTGCAGTGCTCCTTCTCCATATAAAAACATGGACTGCCCTCCTAACTTATTCTATGCATTTATTTTTCACTTCCAAAATGTATTTCTAGACTGAAAGTGGAAACAAAGCAATACTTCTTAAACAACTACAGTGAAAGCTTTGCCATTTCACAGTACATCAGTAGTCTTAATAGAAATGTGCAGGTATGTACTTATTACAAGCAAATCTTGCAGCAAGCCAATGTACTCAGTTCAGCAACTGAAACAATCTAACTCCCAGATTCTCAGATTTATAGATTTATTAGTAAGATTTATGGAATACACTGCTGCCAGGGAACTTAAGACACTGTACAAAGATTTCACAACTTGATAATGCTAAGTGTTACAAATGTAAACAAGGAGATAATAGAATGAAGGAGGAAACAAGAAGAGTAATGAGAAAGAAAGGAAGTGTAACAATTTGAAGACAGTGATAATAATGATGATACTTAATCTCAGGTCCTTTAAAGATGCTTTATTGATCTATGTAAAACAAAAGGTACAGGATTCAAATGCAATTTTATCCCTAGAACTTCCACAGATAGTACAGGCTTTAGACTAAGCCAAGGTGTTTGGGTTCAGATCTTAATTTCCAGCTCCATCAATTATTACTGTGTCACATGGAGCACATTATTTAACTTTTAAGTGATCTATCTCATAAGGTCGTGGTAAAAATGAAATAAGTTAATGAATATAAATGCTTAAAACAGCATATATATATATATATAATAAATAGTTGATAAATGTTAATTATTTCAACTCTGATATTATAGTTATTCTATTTTTGTTGTTGAGTCCAGCATCAAATGTTAACATTATTGTATGTATTACCATGTTTTATATTAATAGCAATAAATGTTTTGTTAACCTCCTTTCTAATCTTAGAATCACTTCATTGTTATCTCCTACTTTTAGAATCATGATCACATTTCAGAGCTGAAAACACTGTATTTATCATATATATTTCTAATATTAACTTCTACCAACTAAATTTTGGAATTTACTACCTTGTTGCTAAAGGAAAACCTGTTCTTCTACTCAAGACACTTCTGACATCAAATGTGTGGGTTGTCCACATGAACCAATTCCCTAATTCTCTGCAGACACTGAGTGTCCTACAATTTAACTGAATTCTGACACTCAGTGCAGATTGCAGAGCTTAAGGGGTTAGTCTCACAAGACTGCTTCCCATTTCAGATGCCAAGAGCAAACACTGGATTCTCAGGTACCCATACTTCAGCCCAGCTTGGCTACATATTGGGAGTTCCCATGACCCTTCCTCAGGCTCAATAATTTGCTATAATGGCACAAAGAATTCAGAGAAATAGTTTATTATTGCTGGTTTATTATAAAAGACATAAATGAATAACCAGGTGAAGAGGTACATTAGGCGAGGTCCAGAAGGGTCCCAAGCACAGGAGCTTCTGTCCCCATAGTTAGGAATGTGCCACCTTCCTGGCATATGGATGCATTCACCAACCCAGAAGCTCTATAGGTTTTCATAGAGATTCCATAACGTAGACACAATTGATTAAATCATTAGCCATCCTTGAGTTATTAATTCTATCCCCAGCCCCTTTACGATCTCCCCTCCTCCCTCCACAGAGGTCAAGGGTGGGGCTGAAAATTCCAACCCTCTAATCAGAGGTTTGGTTCTTTTGGCAATGAGCCCCACTCTCCAAGAGTCACCTCATTACCATAAATACAGGTATAGTTGAAAGGGGCTTATTATGAAAAACAAAAGACACTCCTCTCATCCTTACCACTCATGAAATTCCTAGGGTTTTAGAAACTCTGTGCCAGGAACCAGAGATGAAGACCAAATATATGATTTCTTATTATATCACCATATCACAGCTATTCTCCTAATATTTTAAATTCAAAACATTCAAAAATGAAATATCTCCTTACCCTGCTCCTTCCACTTGCCATATTTCCTTATTTCAGTCACTCAGGCCTAATTCTTGGGAATTACCTCCAAGTCATTTTACATATTATCCTCTCCTTCCTTTGTTCTCCAATACAGCTCTCAAACTCCATACATAAGCCTCCTAATTATGTCTCTTTTTTCATTCTCAGCTCTGCTCCAATCCACCTGGTTCATCTTCCTTAAAACATCACTTGTTTAGACACATTCTGTTTGCTTTAGGGGTTTCCTATTGCCAGTGATATCCAACTCCGAACCACAGAATTCAAGGCTCATTACAATCTGATTCCACCTTTTCTATCTAAAGAACGTTTCATACAAACTATTCTGTCTCCTGACCCTAACACTCTGCCTTACTCATGCTTTTCTTTCCCATGAAAAATGATCATCAAATAAGAATGACCATCAAAGTCTGTTCAAACTTCAAGACCGATCTTGGCTCTGTAAAACCTCCCTCATATCATAGCACACTGATCTTGTTCTCCTTCACATCTCTATTATAGTAATTACCTGTTTACTAATAAGACAGTGACCCTTTATCAGTTACTATCCTCTACCTCCATTTTGGTTGTGTGTAATTATCTTTTCCCCAAAACAGTTTTAATTTATATGAAATTTACAGGGACATAATTCCTCGAAGCTCAGAGCCTTAAATAACACTAGGCCAAGAGTTGATACCAAATGCTTGCTGAATTGAATTCATTTCTGCTATGGTTTGCCATCAACTTCTTGCCAGGAGGCACAAATATGATTATTGTCCTGATGTCACTGTCTCAGAAGCAGCCTCATAAAAGCATTCAGTGTGCATCACTATTACCTTCACCATTATGACTCTTCCTACTATTTTTGTTCCCTAAGCATAATGGAAAGGCATTAATATAACTGTTATTTTTCATTAACATTTTAATAAGAAAGGCCATTTACCATGTTAAAAGCTGAAATTTTTTTAAGCTGAATTTAAAAAGTTACAATAGTCACATTTTGAGTTCTGCAAAAATGAGTCACTTCCTATATGCTATGGACCACAAAATTAAAAATACTTCATAAATTCAACTGATTTTGTTGGACAAACTTATTACTGTGAACTTTTCAGTTACAACATCAAGTCTAGACTAGAGGGCTTTTTATCCTAAATGCTTAAGACAGGTCATTTAGAAAAAAATAGGTGGAAAGACCAAATTTATTATTATTTAAATTATTTATTTATTTAAAAAATAAATAAGAAGCACAACTTTGTAAGAACAAATTTCCACCAACTTGTTTCCTGAGCACTGCTTTCTCTCTAGGAAGTCTTTTCAGCCTTAGGGCTCAACTGTCAAATAACCTAAATCACAGTTCCTGAGAAACTGGCACTGAACGAATTTCTTTTATAAATAAATTAAAGGACAATGGTACAGGAGTATTTATTTTCTACAAAACCCATTTTAAATTATTACAAAGATACAAATGTAGCTATTTTAATAATTATTTTGGTCACTTCAAGACCCATATATATTTGGTTTTCTGAAAAGTGCTTCCTAAACAAAAAACAGTGTTCACTCTACTCTAGTGATCTTAAGAATCCTATAATATGTCCTGAGAAGTGAAGTTTCATCACCTACCTTTCAAAAAGTTGAAACCAATTAGTTAAATGAAACTTGTCACACACTTTATATCACTTGAGCATTTTATTTCTTTTCACATATCTAGAAGCAATTTAATTTCAGTGGGAAGTGACGACTTGTTAAAACAAACAGTTTTCCTTGGAAGCCTTTCTATCTAAGGGAGTTCTGCTTTGTAAATCTATTCTATGCTTCTTGAACCTATACAATCTAACAAGTTTAATTCAATATCTTACTGTGTATTTTTAGACAGCACTGTGCTGCATTCAAGATGCAATTTCTGTGACCAAGGTTATTCATTTAACAGAGTATCACGATACTAACTCAATCTTTTTATAAAACGCAAAAATCATAAACCTGTGCTTCTGCTGATGAATCTTTCCTTTTTTTGCAGGGATAAAGAGAATAACACTCAAAAGCTATAGCAAATTTAAAATTCCTCTCTCATTCTTGTTATAGATATAAAAAGAATGAATATGATTCATCTACAAAGAATTTCCCAAGGCATCAATAAAAGATAAAGAAGAAAAGCTGAAGAGTTAAAATGAGCTGTAACTGGATTTTTATCTTTACTTTAGAGACTAAAGGAAATACAATTGTTTCAGAAAAACAAGTTAACATAGTAGCTAATGACAATCTCATAAGATTGTAAACATTCATTCATTCTCACATAATTATATATCTATCTGACAGATATTAATTTTCCTGATGCTTCTCTGTTTTGCCCACAATGCATTTCAGAATTCCTGTTAAGGCATACATGATGCTGTATTTTCTGTATAATCCTCTTTTCTATGACTTCACTGACTACCTTCTCTACTAACTCATAAATGTGAGCCTATCAAGAAGCAGCATTTATAAGCTTTGATTCTGCACAGGTTCCTTAATCTCGCTAAGACTCAGGTTTCCTCATCTGTAGAATAGTAACAATAATACCTATATTGTGGGGTTGCTGTGGGATTTCAAATATCCCTGACACACAGTGGTTGTTTAATAAATGCTGGTTATTATTATTATACCTTAACAGTTAGTCTTTGAACCTATGTTCTAAGAATTTACCGACTATTTTATGAACTAGAAGAGACTTAAAGTTCACTATAATTTAATGGACTCATATTAAATATGAGGAAACTATGACATTAAATATGTCAAAAAGCTTCTTTGTGACAATAAATAGTAATAAATAGTAAGCCTCAAAACTAAGTCTCTACACTCAAGTCTAGTGCTTCATCCCAATTCTCTCTCTCCAGAAACTTTATCTACTCCATAGTTTCATTATGGAAAGCAAATGTCTAGTTCTGACCTAGCCTCTATCCTCATGCCAAGCTGGATGCCATTCTACCAACTCAATTTACCATTTCAAATTACATTTCTCATACTCTCTCTCTAGCCACATCTCCTCCAGAATTCTATAGTTCTTTAAATAACATAAATCTTTTGCTGGCTACTCAGGCTCAAAGAGGTGAGAAGAATGAAGATAAAGTGAGTCAACATTTACTCTGCACCTACTATGCATTAAGTACCCAACCAGGTTATTCATCTGTATTATCTCACCTGTGAAGGAGAGTTGTCATAATTAGAAAAATGCGGAAACAAAGCTTCCAAAGCAACTTGCCTCACCTTACCCAGTAAGAATAAGTTGTAGTGCTGGAAACTGAGCCCAAGTCTCTCTGACTTAAAACCCATTCAGACATTGTCTATACATCAACAAATAGGTACATGTGTCTTTGTGTTTTAAATTTTTAAAAAATGGAGTAACAATATATATTACTCTATAAAGTTTGACAATAAGTCTGTATTTCTATGGCAGTTTTACTTCATTTTGCTCATTAGCAACAAAGTTTATAGATAATTTGATATATGAAAATATTCAAGAAACTCACTTTTTCTTGATTAGTAAGATAATATCTAAACTTCCATACAAGATCTTGTTCTTCATATGTAAGTTGCTTGGTTGGTGGATAACTCACAATAATCTACAACAAAGAAAAAAAAAACTACTTTTGTCAAATAAAAAAAACTTCCTATATATTTCCATTTCATTTAAAATTTTTCATGCATTTAAATATATCTATAATTGAACTATTATAGAAGCAAGGAGAATATACATGCAGACAAGTAAGACTTAAATTTGCTGTACTTATCAGTTCAAAAAGTATATTAGAGTATAAGAGGAGAAAAAGATAAGATAAAAAAAAGTCAAGTTCCATATTAAAAAAAAAGTATGTAATTACAGAGCTAATTTACTTCAACCAAAGACACAACAAATCCAAATAATAAAAGCTCCCCCCGACCAAACTACTGCATGCAAGATAGGCTCAAGGATTGTACAACACAGGGAATAGAGACAATAATTTGTAATAACTGCAAATGGAAAGTAACCCTTAAAAATTGTATAAAACATTTAAAAAAAAATAAAAATGAGGGAAAAAGTCCCCTCCCCCCAACACATACACAAGGAAAAGAAAAAAAAAAAAAAAAACACCCAAATGATAAACATTTCTCTTGTTAAGTCAGCGGAAGCTCAGGCAATGTATCTTACTGCCAGTTTTAAGAACACTATATCAAGAAAGCATATACTATTTGCAGTTCTGTCTCTAGGGCTCATATATTTCCTGAAAGCCCCAAAATGATATAAAACTACAGAAATGTGAAGTTGTTGAAATTACATAGGGTTCATTAACCTGTGTCTGAATCACTTTTAAGTGATGTGCTATCGCATCAGTTGCAACCAAAATACCCACTTAATTATTTTTAAATTAATATTTTATAAATTATCTTACATTCAGTTGATCTCTTGTGGCAGCATTAGGTTTGAGATCGTGGTCAGAAGGTCCACTTCTTAAACTCCGGGCAAGTTTGTGGTGTTTGCTCTCAACTAAATTTTCCTATAAATTATTTAAGAATATTAAGTAACAATGTAAATTTCACCAGTAAGCAGTTTCAACAGCCATTTAGAAAAGTAAATAGTTACTTAAGACCAGTTTATAATATTTAACATTTTATTCGTGTTACAACTTTAGTCTCCTATGTATCTTGTGGTGATAGGGAAAGTAAGCATAACTTATGCTTCACCAGGTGCACCTGAGCATGCCATTCCAGTTTCTTGTTTTAACTCTCCGTTGTATTCAAGGTTTTATACCCTCTACCAACTCAAATGTCACCTTCACTCCAAAATCTCCCCTGGCAACTAAGATTAAAGCACTCCCTCTTCCTATGAGCTACTAGTGACTTTGTGATATAATTGTATTATCATCTTAGAGTTTAACTGCCAGTAGTAACTGAGGGCAGGGACAATGAATGACCAAAATGCTTAACTATTTTACCTATGGCCCAAATCGTCAGTTTTGAACATACTGTCTTTGCTTAAGAGACTTTATTTTATTCATTTTTTCATGTGTGAATTGTCTGTTCATGTTTTTTTTCCTAATTTGGCTTTTTGGTCCTTTATTCTTCAGTTTTTAAGAGTTCTTTACATATTAGATATTCAGTTCTTTGTCTGTGATGTATGTCACAAATAGTTTCTCCCAGTTTGTCAATTGTCTTTTGACTTTGTTACAGTGTTTTTGCCATGCAAATTTTTTAACATAGTCAAATTTATCAATCATTTATTTTGTTGCTTCTGGATTTTGACTCAACGTTAGAAAGTCTTTCCCTACACTGACAGTAAAGTACTAGTAAGGTTTCATTTTAGAATATTTAAATCCCTGATTCATTTGGAGTTTTTCCTTATGTATGGTGTGATGTGTGGATTTGATTTAATTTCATCTTTTTCCAAATGGCTCATTCCCCAGCACTATGCTCCAGTGATGAAATGCCACCTCTGTCAATTTACATATGTACTTGGATGTATTTCTGGGAATTTTAGTCAGTTCTACCAGTCCATTTGCATATGTACATGTGCTAGTACCACACTTGTAACTATAGAGTCTGTTTTATTGCCTGATACAGTGATATACCAGCTTAGCGGCACTCAATGTTTGTAAAAATATATTCCTCTATTTAGTTAATACTAATGGCTACAAATTAAAGTTTTTTAACATAGGGGGTAAGGAGGGTAGCTTTTTTCCTTACTTTTGTTTTGTTTTTTCTTGATAGTATTTAAAACTAAAAATTGTTGACAGAGGTCCTAGATCTTTGATTTTTAATTACAGCATCCATGATATTAAACCTATAATTGTTGACGAGCATTTTCTTTAGAAAAAAATACACTAAATATACAGATATCTCATTTACCTGACATTTTGATAGAAGTTAATATGGTCCCAGTATGACAAAACTTGAATACTCTCAACCACTTTGAAGGTAACCATTAGTGTGTTTCAAATATCCAGAATGCAAAATACAATTTGATTTTATAATGAAAATTCAGTGTCAATTTTATTTTTATTTTTTAACGTTTCTATTGGAGTATAATTGGTTTACAATGGTGTGTTAGTTTCTGCTTTATAACAAAGTGAATCAGTTATACATATACATATATCCCCATATCTCTTCCCTCTTGCGTCTCCCTCCCTCCCACCCTCCCTATCCCACCCTTCTAGCTGGTCACAAAGCACCGAGCTGATCTCCCTGTGCTATGTGACTGCTTCCCACTAGCTATCCATTTTACATTTGGGAGTGTATATATGTCCATATATACACTACCACTCTCTCACATTGTCCCAGCTTACCCTTCCCCCTCCCCGTGTCCTCAAGTTCATTCTCTAGTAGGTCTACGTCTTTTTTTTTTTACATCTTTATTGGAGTATAATTGCTTTACAATGGTGTGTTAATTTCTGCTTTATAACAAAGTGAATCAGTTATACATATACATGTTCCCATATCTCTTCCCTCTTGCGTCTCCCTCCCTCCCACCCTCCCTATCCCACCCCTCTAGGTGGTCACAAAGCACCGAGCTCATCTCCCTGTGCTATGCAACTGCTTCCCACTAGCTATCCATTTTACATTTGGTAGTGTATATATGTCCATATATACACTACCACTCTCTCACTTTGTCCCAGCTTACCCTTCCCCCTCCCCGTGTCCTCAAGTCCATTCTCTAGTAGGTCTGTGTCTTTACTCCCGTCTTGCCCCTAGGTTCTTCATGACCATTTTTTCTTTTTTTTTTTAGATTCCATATATATGTGTTAGCATATGGTATTTGTTTATCTCTTTCTGACTTACTTCACTCTGCATGACGGATTCTAGGTCCATCCACCTCGCTACAAATAACTCAGTGTTGTTTCTTTTTATGGCTGAGTAATATTCCATTGTGTATATGTGCCACAACTTCTTTATCTATTCATCTGTCGATGGACACTTAGGTTGCTTCCATGTCCTGGCTATTGTAAATAGAGCTGCAATGAACATTGTGGTACATGACTATTTTTGAATTATGGTTTTCTCAGGGTACATGCCCAGTAGTGGGACTGCTGGGTTGTATGGTAGTTCTATTTTTAGTTGTTTTAAGGAACCTCCATACTGTTCTCCATAGTGGCTGTATCAATTTACATTCCCACCAACAGTGTATGAGGGTTCCCTTTTCTCCACACCCTCTCCAGCATTTACTGTTTGTAGATTTCCTGATGATGGCCATTCTGACCGGTGTGAGATGATATCGCATTGTAGTTTTGATTTGCATTTCTCTAATGATTAATGATGTTGAGCATTCTTTCATGTGTTTGTTGGCAATCTGTATATCTTCTTTGGAGAAATGTCTATTTAGGTCATCTGCCCAATTTTGGATTGGGTTGTTTTTTTGATATTGAGCTGCATGAGCTGCTTGTAAAGTTTGGAGATTAATCCTTTGTCAGTTGCTTCATTTGCAAAGATTTTCTCCCATTCTGAGGGTTGTCTTTTCATCTTGTTTATGGTTTCCTTTGCTGTGCAAAAGCTTTGAAGTTTCATTAGGTCCCATTTGTTTATTTTTGTTTTTATTTCCACTTCTCTAGGAGGTGGGTCAAAAAGGATCTTGCTGTGATTTATGTCACAGAGTGTTCTGCCTATGTTTTCCTCTACGAGTTTGATAGTGCCTGGCCTTACATTTAGGTCTTTAATCCATTTTGAGTTTATTTTTGTGTATGGTGTTAGGGAGTGTTCTAATTTCATTCTTTTACATGTAGCTCTCCAGTTTTCCCAGCACCACTTATTGAAGAGGCTGTCTTTTCTCCATTGTATATTCTTGCCTCCTTTATCAAAGGTAAGGTGACCATATGTGTGTGGGTTTATCTCTGGGCTTTCTATTCTGTTCCACTGATCTATATTTCTGTTTTTGTGCCAGTATCATACTGTCTTGATTACTGTAACTTTGTAGTATAGTCTGAAATCTGGGAGCCTGATTCCTCCAGCTCCGTTTTTCTTTCTCAAGATCGCTTTGGCTATTTGGGGTCTTTTGTGTTTCCATACAAATTGTGAGATTTTTTGTTCTAGTTCTGTGAAAAATGCCAGTGGTAGTTTGATAGGGATTGCACTGAATCTGGAGATTGCTTTGGGTAGTATAGTCATTTTCACAATATTGATTCTTCCAATCCATGGTGTCAAATTTAGATCTATTAACTTTATTTTATTAAGCTAGGTACAGGATCTGTGAAGATACTTAGGTGTTTGTTTCTAAGATTCCCAAGTGACCTTTGTTTTCTAACTTTTTATTCACTTTTCCCCCCTATTTCTTCCTTTGATGTTAGGCCATCAGCCATTACTTCCTGCTCTAATGAACTGTATTTACTCATCATGTTTTCATCTTCCCATATACTACTTTTTATCTATTTTGTTCTGCTTAGGAAGGTAATTAATCTAATTAGAAATGTATAAAATAAGGAGAAAATAGTTCAGAGTGATATAAATGAATTCTAAGTGTAAATATCACAGTATCTATTATGTTACTTTAAGGATTTTTTGCCTGGAACTTTCTAAATCTGAAGTCATCAAATTAAATCTCTGCTGCAAAGTAGGAATTCTTCCTCTTTCTTATTCCTGAGAGAGCTATCATCTCAACAATTCAATGCAGGTATACCAAAATCATCCAAGACACCATAATCCAAATTGAATAGTTCTAGTAGCTACAATAATCTTCCCTATTTTTCAACAAAATCAGTCTCCCTAAAATTTCCATCCATTGATCTTAGTGTTATCTTCTGGTATAAATTAATTTCCCTTCTGTTATAATGACAATCTTTCAAATACTTGTTTCCCCAAGTCCTTCAAGACTGCATTCCATAGTTTTTTCAATAATGCAAACAAAATGGTTCCCCAACACTACACTATCTTGATCTTATTTTAAGGTGTTAATATTTCTTGTAAAGATTCCATCTGAACCTGATTACATATATCAATAGCTGAAGTGAATTTATGAATGACTTTTAAATAACCAATGTAGTTACAGATATAGTTTTTGAAAAGAAAGTGTATGATGTGGATCTAAGTCATAATCACTCTGGAAAAAAGAATTTTCAAAAGAAATTTGACAATGACTCACCATAGACATCTGAGGGTCAGGAACTTTCACTATCTCAAAGCTTGTTAAGATTGGAGATGACTCATCACCATCCTGGATTACAGCATAACAAGTTAAAAAAAAATTTTTTTTAACCAAATGGTTAAAATGTCATACATGATCATGTACACTCTAATGTATTTTAATTTTTAATGAACATCGTTCCTCCCTTTAAAAAATTATCTTCAACTATATTTTAAAATACATATCCATTTTTTACCTTTTGTTGCTGATAAAATATTTTGAGAAAAATAAACTCTAACAATAAAAAAAAATCTGTATTATAGTTTTTAGAGATATCAGGTCTGGAAATTAGTAGATTGTCTTTGTCCAGATTTTGTTTTAAACTTTGTTTATAATGACTGAGTCAAAATAGTATGTCCTAATTTTCAAACGTAGAACAAGAAGCCAAAGAGTATAATTAAAATATGGTACAATGGATCTGTCGCATCATTTGCAGAAACTACTAAGTGGATTTTGGTAATTTTTCAAATTATCACAATTAATTTCCACTCAGATAAGTAGAATTTTAAATGTGGGTTAACATTACTCAAACTTATATACGACTAAAAACTCAGCAGCATTGCTTCTCAGAGGATACTTACTCAACGCAATGCAAATTTGAATAGCAAGAATCAATCCATCAATTCTTAAGAAATAAATCTGTCTTATTTTGTTGATATTATCATTTTTGAAGAATTTTGGCTTTTACTTTTATCCAATTCAGGCAAGAAAGGTAATTCTGAACAATAAATGTCACTGCATACATCCTGGAAAAGGATAAACTAATTAAGGTTGAAATTCATTTCCTCACAACTGTACACCTAGCATCAAGTTTTTCTGTCAATTTCCAAATGCTAGCATATTTTCAATTTTAGATATGAACAACAAAATCAGGAGAGACTGAAAGAAGGGAAGTATTGTGACTTTACTTTAGGTTCAGTAATTGAGTCCTAGAGAAAACCACAAATTCCCACAGCCATTGTTTAACAGGCTGGTTCTCAGTCACAACATCAGAAAACACATTTATCAGCCCAACTGTGACAAGTAATCTTCACTAAGGCTATCTGTCACAAAAGACAGGTGACAAGAAAGTCTATTTCCATTAGATTCAATACACTGGCCCAGCAATCTTTACACTAAGTGGAAATATGACAGGGTAGGTAGACAGGAATTAATTTATGGGCAATTTTCAAGAAGCAGTAGAAAGGGGTCAAGAACCTTTTCAAAAATACTTGAAATTCTTCTAATTTCTGTTCTGTTATTATTTAATCTATCATCAAAGCTGTCTTTCAAAAGATCCTTCAAGTCTCCAATGATTGAAAGTACCATCACCATTAGCATGTTTCTGCAATATAAACTCCATATGGGCAGGAAATATTGCTTTTAATGAAATTACATATAGTAAAAATATAAAAAGTGATTTTATTAAGATGTATTGGTAACAAAACAATTTCACTCACCTACATTTCCCTTTTTAATGTAGTCTTTCTAATGAATTAACAAACAATATTAAATAGTCTACCTTCTTATCTATTTTTTCCCCCAGAGATTACTATTTATAAAATAAAAAGCTGAAACAAGTTAACTTTTCCCTAACCTTTTACTTTAGGAAGGGGTACAAGCTAAAGGGAAAAATACATTAACTTGAAAAGTACCAGAAAAATGATCACAAATTAACTATACAAACCCTAAACCTGCATTATGAAAACATCTTTCAAATAGTAATTTAATAGTTATAAAACATATATTTTTAAAAAATCACTTGTGACAACTTTAACAAATAACACTAATGTGTATAGGCAATTTAAAAGTGCTGCTTCTAATGAACAAATAAACTGCATATAGCTTAGCTCTATGCTAGAAGAAATATTATTCTATTATGCCAGGTATCGAAAGTCTGTCCTCATTCACACTGATTCTGATTTGCACTGTCCTCATAAGCACTTGTCTCAGTACTTCCAAAATAACAGAAGGTACTTAATTTATGTGGTTTTGAACTATGCCTACTATTATTTCTGTAGTACTAAAATGAAGACCCATAAATAAGCATTTAAGGCACAGATATTTTTCAAGTACCTAGATATCAAATATACAACTACTTTCTTTTGGTAATGAACAGACCAGAGCAAATTCATAACTTCATATTCATTACCACTCAGCCTACTGATAACATGGTTTCCTTAATTCTGCATATATTATATAAATGAACATTTATAAGGTATTTCATAAGTATACTTATGCTGGAATTGTTACATATACAATTCCAACACATTACATACACACTCAAATAACAAACATACCCTTACCACTCAATAGCCTACCACATAAAAAATATGATTCCCTCTTTTTACTTTTCAAATGGACACTAATTGTTAATGAAGCTACTGCTTTAATGTCTTACTTGCCAATTTACAGAACAATTAATCAAAAAGTTTTTAATCTCTTGCATATTTATTGAATTCTATAACCCAGAACTGCATTATATGAGTGATCAGCTTTTGTAATCTTGTTGTAGCTATATGATTTGATTTGTGTATATACAAACAGCTGCTGCTGACAGCTGTCTGCTGCCATTCTGCAGCCAAAGAATTCATCCCAGCAGGAAAAACAGTAAATTTTTTTTAATGTTTCCCCTCCCTTCTACTTTAGAGACCATAAACAGTTCCAAGGAAAATACCTTTTCATAATAAACAATACCATATTCCTTATCATCACACTTGACACATCGAAACTCAACCATCAAGTACATGAAATTAGAACTTCGTTTTTCACTCTAAAAGAAAAAAACAAGATTTTTTATGAAAAATGATTTTCTTCAACATCAGTTTGTATCATTATTCCCAATTCAGTAATACATGGATTCTATCAAATATAATTTAAAATGTAACAAATTTTTATTTCATTATTATAAATGCACTGTTTTACATAGCACTACTATTTCATTATATACAGCACTACTGTTTTATCCAGAAGTGTCTACTACTCACTTATAACTCCCTCCTCAAACTTAAATGACATTTTTGTTTTATTCAGTAGTATCAATTCTATTATATAACATTTTAAAGGTATTTCATATGCATTTGCAGGATAATTATTTTATTTAAAAAAATTTGTATTTCTAATAATTTTAAGCAAAGAACAGTTCACCTTTAAACCATATGGACTAATCTAACTGCAGAAATTAATATAAGTATAAAAAAAACCAAAAGTAAAACAAAGTATGTAACTAAGGACAGAGGTCATTTGAGCTTAACAGATACAATATTTACAAGTTTTTCACAATTTATAAACAGTCTTAAAATAACTTGTAATAATTTGTAAAGTTTTATCAATACACCTTAAATACACTGGGAATAGTTACTTCTTCCCCAACATATAAAATGCTGATTGTGCGTATAAATGTGTCCCCTTAAAAAAGCAAATATTATGTTAATAATGAAGTGAAAATAAAATGAAATTTAAAAGGGTGAGTAGTCCTGACCCAAAACAGTTTGAAAAATGGCTTTAAATCTATATGTATATAATCATATAGATCTAAGGAGGTCACTTAAACTGTTCAGCTTTATGAAGCATATTATAATCTATTATAATAGATAGCCTCCTATCTTTTAAAGAGTGCAGATAGAGTGAGTGAAAAAGGCTGGGCAAAGTATGCTCTAATGTTACATTGTCTACACCCAGGGGTATCTAAGTTGAAGAATAGAAAAATTAAAAATATTTTTTAATTAAAAATAGGAAAAAGAAAAAAGCATTTTGATTAAACTATTTTTGGAATGTGACTATTATCAAAATTCAAAAAAGTAAAATTTTCTTCCAGTTTCAGTATATAAGAATGTATTATGAATACATTTAGAAAAGATGCCTAGTATTCATACTGAATATAAATGTTGTTAGACAGGACTAATTTGTTTTTTAAAAATGAACAATGTCGGAGTTTAACTTTTCTAAGTGTTCACTGTAAAATGACAAATTTCTCTCTTTCCACCTGCTGAAAACTGTTGAAAGAACACAAATCAAGTCAGTTGTGCCATGTGGTGATCACTATAAGCTACGCATTTCACAAAATTGCTATTCCTCTCTCCTAATGTGATTAATATATAACCATTATTTCTGCTTTCTAGACACAGAATGTTAGGCCAAACATCTAGTATTTCAGTGCTAGTGTACAGAAAAAATTTTTTTGTCGTTCTAACTTTTGTAAAGAGTTTCACTGAAGCCATCTTTTCATTGAACATATCCTGGACCAATACTCAAGATCAAGAAAGCACACGAATTACTTGAACTCATTAAGTGTGCACAGCCCTATATGTACTAAATAAGACAAGGAATATCTTAATTGGGGAGAGGAATTGTTATTGATGACTTAAGGTAACTGAAGTGAAGAGGTTGTTCTGACACTATGTTGACAGATTTATCCAATCAACTTGGACATAAACTGCCATATGGAGAAAGAGAGAACATACAAGTGAGGCATCAAGCTTAACATAGGCTTCACTTATATGATATTTAGTACACTTATGATATCCACTACCTATTTCAGGGTTCAAAAGAACACTAAAATATAAGAAAGGCAGACATCCTAAGTTTTCCTTTTATTAGCATAAACCTCACAACTAGAGGTAATCCTCAATACTCCCACATTTGAGAGATAACTGGCAATAAATAGTTCTCCTAAAAAATTTTTCAGTTAAAATTCTGGAGAAAATATTTTGAAATAAAAAAGAGGGATACAACCCACCTCATTTATCATTTCTATTTCTCTAAATGTCAATCTGTCCAGCCAATCTACTTTCACCATGTGACCTTGTCGATGAGCTTTGGTGAGCTGCAAAAAATATATAATGGAGAAAATTTTAAGAGACAGATCTCACAGCAAGGAGGATAAAGAACGGTAATGATCATCAACATGACACTGGAAGTACTAGCTAATGCAAAGAAAAAGGAAATAAATGATATACAGATTGGGAAGAAAGAAATAATACTTTCTTTATTCAAAGGTGACATGATCATTTATGTACAAAATATTTTTAAATGGACAAAAAGCTCCTGGAACTAATAAGCAATTACAGCAAGGAGGATACAAGGTTCATATATAAAAGTCAATCTCTTTCTTATATATTGTTACCAGCAAATTTGAAATTAAAAACACAATATCAAAACACAGTATCATTTACATTAGTGCCTCCCAAAAATGAAACTGGTATAAATCTAACAAAATATGTACAAGATCTACATGAGGAAAACTACAAAACTCTGATGAACAAAATCAAAGAAGAGCTAAATTAATGGACAGATACTCCATTTAGGGTAAGATGACTCAATATTGTCAAGATGTCAGTACTTCCCAACTTGATTTATAGATTCAAAGCAATCCTAGTCAAAAAAAAAAAAAAAAAAATCTCAGCACATTATTTTGTAGATATCAACAAACTGATTGTAAAGTTTATATGGAAAGGCAAAAGATCCATAATAGCCAACACAGTACTGAAGAACAAAACTGAAAGCTATATATTACCCAACTATAAGACTTAATATATAGCTACTGTAATCAAAACAGTGTGGTACTGGCAAAATAGATAAATGGATCAATGGAACAGAATGGAGTCCAGAAAGAGTCCACATAAATAGAGTCAACGATCTTTGACCAAGAAGCAGAGGCAATAAAATGGAGCAAAGAGTCCTTTCAAATATCACTGGGATGACTGGACATGCACATGCAAACAAATACATGTAGACAAAGACCTTACACCCTTCACAAAAATTAACTCAAAATGAATCACAGACCTAAATGTAAATCGCAAAATACAGAACTCCTAGAAGATAACATAGGAGAAAACCTAAATGACCTTGGGTATGGTGACAACTTTTTAGATGCAACACCAAAGGCATAATCCGTGAAAGAAATCATTGATAAGCTGGACTTCATTAAAATTAAAAAAGTCTGCTCTGTGAAAGACATTGTGAAGAGAATGAGAAAACAAGCCATGGACCAGGAGAAAATATTTGCAAAAGGCACATATGATAAAGGAATGTTGGCCAAAATATACAAAGAACTCTTAAAACTCAACAATAAAAAAATAAGCAACCTGCTTTAAAAAATGGGCCAAAGATCTTAATAAACAACTCACCAAAGAAGAGATATGGATGGCAAATAAGCATGTGAAAAGATGCTCCACATCATATGCCATCAGGGAAATGCAAATTAAAACAATGAGAAATCATTAAACACTTATCAGAATGACCAAGATTTGGAACACTGACAACACCAAATGCAGGTGAGGATGTAGAGCTACAGGAACTCTCATTAATTGCTGGTGGGAATGTAGGTGAGGATGTAGAGCTACAGGAACTCTCATTAATGGTTGGTGGGAATGCAAAATGTACAGCCATTCTGGAAGTCAGTGTGGCAGTTTCTTACAAAACTAAACATACTCTTCTCATACAGTCCAGGAATTGCCCTCCTTGGTATTTACCCAAAGGAGTTGAATACTTAATGCCCACACAAAAGCCTGCACATGGATATTTATAGTGACTTTATTTATAATAACCAAAACTTAGAAGCACTTCAGATGGCCTTCACCAAGTGAATGGATAAACGGATACATTCAAACAATGTTATGCAGTGCTAAAAGGAAATGAGGTATCAATAAATGAAAAGACATGGAGGAACCTTAAGTACACAGTACTTGCACATTGCTAAGTGAAAGAGGTCAATCTGAAAAGGCTAGGTACAGTACGATTACAACTAAAGAAAAGGTATTGATAAAACTATGGAGATAATAAAAAGATAACTAGTTGCCCAGGGTTGGGGGAGAAGAAGGGATGTATAGGTGGAGCACAGAAGATTTTTAGGGCAGTAAAACTACTCTGTATCATACTATAATGATGGACAAATGACATTAAACATTTGTCAAAGCCCATAGAATGTACAATACCAAGAGAGAACACTGAGGTATATGGTCTTTGGGTGATTATGAGTTGTCAGTATAGGTTCATCAATTGTAAAAAATTGTAACAAATGTACCACTGTGGTGAGCGGTGTTGACAATAGGGGAGGCTATGCATGTGCTGGGGCAGAGTGTATATGAGAAATATCTGTACCTTCCTCTTAGTATTGCTGTGAATGTAAAACTCTTCAACAAAAATAAAATCTTTAAAAAATCTAAAAAATCAAAAAAAGAAGTGTTATGTCACCTTCACATTTGATATATGCCTATACACAACAGAAGCCATACACAACTATCAAGATAAGAAATGGACTTGGCTAGAGACTAATCATCATAGTTTTTACAGAAAAACAAAAAATTTTAAATGGTCTATAATCTGCCATCTAAACATGCTAAAAAATAATGAAGCCTTTCCTGAAAGTATCTCCATGGTCTATATTTCTTGCATTTTGATTATTACAAAGGGAGAAAATTATAATGATAGTTCTTCAAATTGGAAATAAACTTCTATTTTTTTCACATCTCACTATGAAAAATAACAGACAGTTACATACATAAGGCATTTTTCTGGAGCCTATAATTTACTACTCTAAGACTTAAGCACATAGGTGTGCATGTGCGCTTTACTTTTAAGAAGGAGTAATAAAATAATTAACGCTAATAAAAGAACCCGCGGTAAAAGAATTTCTAGAGTTGCAGTTGGTAGAGCCCTCTGAAGGTCTTACGTACCAACCTACCCTTTGTTTCACAAACTAAATAATACACTGACCCTTCAAATATACAGAGAATTCAAGATAATTTCCAAGGTCCTCAAACTGAAACTAGATTTTGTCTTAGAAAGTGTAATTTTAAACATCAGCATTATTCATGTATCAAATCCCCTCTTTCTTTCTAAACAAATTCATAGCATAAAGCAAAATTGAGCATTAAGGACTTCAATGGTAGCTTGTCTTTATGATTTGTCTTCATTTCCATTATACATGTTATGATGGTATTCCTACAAGGATGCCAAACACTTCTACCAATTATTATCTCTCTCACAGAACTAAAGATCTTCATCAATATTCTTTATATTCCTCAACTAAGGGACTCTTATCACAACTACATGGTCATACTATTTCAGAAATGAAAATAGTAGCTTCATACAAAAAGTCTGAGGATCACTGTAATATAAAAATATTATCAGCTTAGCTTTCTTCTGAATAACAAATTCCTTTTCACTTGAGGTCATCTCTAAATGAAAATGGATGAGGCAACAAAAAGTGTTTAGCACTATTACTCACACAAAGCAGGGACTAAACATTTTGCTGGCTCCGGTGGAACATCAGACAAATACACTAACGTGGAAACAGACTAAGAATTAGTTACAAGGGAACCAAAAGAACACCAGGCAATGTGACCTAAAGGAAAGAGTGCTAGACTAGGAGCCATTAGACCTGGGTTCTAACCCTAGCACTTCATTTTCGAATTCCATCAGTTTTGAACCCTCATGTACAAAAAGAAGTATTAATTTCTATTACTGCTAGCAAAATTCAAATAGGATAATGGATGCAAAATATGATAGGTAGTATTATTCCATACAGTCTTTAAAGAATTATATTCTCACTCATTTTGCCACATGTTCCAAACTAGTTTTTTTAAATGAATAAAAATATAAAGGGTCATATCACACCAACTACCACACTGAAGTGGCAAAGCTAGGATTTAAATCCCAGGTCTACGAAGTCCATACTCCTTCTATCAGTCTTTGCTATCTCCTCTATTGATGCATTCATAGTAAAAGATTTAAGTCTAATTAACTTTTGTAATTTTTTAAACACAAGTTTCATACTTATGATACAGTAGTTGATTCTCCACTAGTTTCCTTTGAGGAAAAAATTGACAATAGCATATTAAGTTTAGACGTGGCAGAATGTGTTGGGCATTTTTCTCTCCCTTACTAAATAATCAGACAAATCGAAAATTTTCTAAAGTCATTTCACTAATTCCAGAATTCATGTTTGCTGCTAATAAATATTACTTCCTATATAGCATATTCTTACCTTCTGCATTTAAATACTAAAAGATGACCATTCTCAACCTTACAAATAGCAACCAAAGAATGCATGGTCAAGGATGGTAGTACCATAAACTGGTAAAGCCATTTTGGAGTACAAGTTTAAATTACCTGAGATATATTCGTATTTGTGCATCACTGTTTGCAATATGGAAAACTTAGACATAAAAGAATGTAAATGTCTATCAATAGTGGTAACTGTTAAGTAAACTATGGCACACACACTAAGAAATACTATAATCAAAAAGAAAGAAAAATCCATATACCCCGATAGGAAACATCACTATGACACTGTTGAATGCAAAAGCAACTGCAGAATGAGAGGTACCACTTATGCTATGACTGTTTGTTTACAAGTTTGTCTCACACCAGACTCTTGAGATTGACAGCAGAATTTCTAGATATTTCTCTGCTTGAATCAGTTTTATAATTTCTGTTGCACTAGAAAGTTACCACTCAAAATGTCCCCTAGCTACTTGTGCTATTTATCTGATACTATGTAACAAAGCACCACAAAACTTAGTGCCTTAAAACACCACTCATTTTAATATTTTTCATGATTCTTGGAGACATCAAGAAGTCATTTTCTTGAGGACATCTGGATATTTTTTTTCTCTTAGTCTAACAGTCTCTCATAAGACTGTTGTCATGTGGTAGCTGGAGCTGGAATGTCCAAGATAGCTTCACTCACATTTCCAACGCCTTCATGGGCAAGGATGGGCTCAGGTGGGAAACCAGAGTGGTGGGGCCTCTGTCTTTCTGAAGGTACTCTCAGTGCTGCTCCCTCTCCAGGTAGTCTTTCAACATAGTCACTCCAACTAGGTAGCTGGACTTCTTACATGGTGGCTCATTATTCCCCGAAAGTGCAAAAAAACAGAAGCTTTCAAGTTGTCTTAAAGTTTAGCCCTGGAACAGGCATAGCATCAGTTCAGCTGCATCATGTTAGTTAAAAGGAGTCACAGAGCTACTGCAGATCCAACATGGAAGCGTGAATATCAGGAGGCATATTTCATTGAGGGTCACCTTTGGAGACTAGCTAGCACAGCATTTACTGGACAATCTAAGCATACAGTTGATTGCTCAATTCCAGAAGAACAAGGGGAGAGAATTTGAAGATGGCAAAGCTAGCTCTTGACTGGACTTTAGGTATCAGGTAAAGTCTAGAATTAGCTATCACAATTCCTAAATGATTAGGCCTTGCCTTCCCCTCCAAAATAAGCTCTTACTACTCTCCAACTGATGTTACACTCCAGCCACCCGTTTCAGTTCTTCAGACAATAAGGCCTTTTACTTTTAAGACTTGATGCAGATTAAATAATTAAATATTAGATGAAAATTTTTACTAAAAATTTTAGAGAACTATACAGCACTATGCAAACTGTGAGCAGTTGTTATTAGCCCATAATCTATGTCACTTCATCTCTATAGGTGCTGATGACTATGTAGACAGACTTAGGTGGTTTTCACCAGTCCAAAGCAGTTTCCACTTGTCTCCAGTTTAAGAATGTCTATAGATAATGAAGACCAACAAATGAACTTGAACAGTTTAGATTTCATTTGGGGTCTGACCTAGATCTCCCAAATGAGAAAATCTGCATTCTGTTAAACAGCAGGGTAAAACTAGTACAATCTGTTTCAAATTGCTTGTGAAGAGATAATCCTCACTAGGGTGCCCATCCTAGAAAGCAGCTAGGTCAAGATATCAGTAAAAGAGTCATTCTCTCTTTTTAAGGAACATAAGTTTCTACAGAATTCACAAGAAATCATATAGAGCTTGGAAGAGAAGCCCACTGTCACAGGAATAATAGCATAATTATTGAGCTCTAACTTCTCCAAGAATTAAATAGCAAGTTGTTTTAAAAGCTACTTAAGTAAAAGAATCTGTGTAAGAACCAAATAAGAACATGCCCAGGAAACTGCTTGGAGTACTAATCATGTATAACAGATTTAATGGGAGGACAGATACGTGCTTGAGGAAGATGCCTCAGATTAGTAGGTGTTCAATACAAGTACCAAGGACAGAACTAAAAGTAGGCCAACTTGCTACACTGTATATAGACTAGGAACAGCAGAGAAAAGGAATGTCAAACTGGATAGCTATCCCTGGGAACAGATAGACTTCCATGATCACCACAAGTCACAATTCTTTGCTCCTTATTTGTATCTGCCCTACTAGACCACAAGCTTCTTGAGTGCTAGAGCTATGAATGGTTGACAGAACCTAGCATTTATCCATTCAATGAATATTTATATTTATTGACAGGACTTCTAATGTGGAAGGGTGATAGAACAGAAAACAAATGCTTGTATACTCTGCAATTTTGTTCAAGAGCTTTGGGGAGTAAATGGGGAGCAAGGGGAAGGGAGTGACACTCAAAAGGAAGCTGGAGAAAAGAATGATTCATGCCCTTAGTCACTTTTCCCTAGTACTTATATACTTTCAACATAAATATATATTACTTAATTTGCTGTTGTAAGTTACAAACTTCCATCAGGTCCTCTGCTCTGGAGATAAGCACAGAATGTTGAACAAAAGAAGCAAGTTCCCTGCCTTCAAGAACTTAAGGTAGGGGTGAGCCATTTGTATGGTAATGCCTATATGCCCATATGGTAAATGCTTATATGTCTATATACAAATTGAAACAGTAATATGAAAGTCATGAACAGGGTGATGTGACAGAAAATAATGGGGGTTCTTGAGAAGGCCTCTCAGGCAGGTAACACTAAAGCAGAGACTTGAAGGATAAGGAGTAAGTCAAACAAACAGGATGAAATCTTCCATGCAGAGGAAATAGCTTATTTGTCAGCACATCGGGGAGTTTGATGTACCCAGGTATTAAAGAGACTAGGATGGTAGTCCTCGGTAAGTATTTAAGTAAATCAAGTTCTCTGCAAGGTGGACAGTAGGAAGATCTACACATACATAAGATGCTTACTGGGAATCATCTTTCTTGAGGTTCATCATGATCTAGATTTTTCTTTATAGTAGATACCACACTTACACCCTAAAGGAAGAAAGGGAAGAGTAAAAAGAACTGAAAAATGTTTATCTATTTCAAATCTGCCTAGGAATCTGTAGGAAGGTAAATGGGGAGAGATACACTCAAAAGGAAACTGGAGAGAAAATGGTTTCTGCTTTACAAATTTTCCCTGGCCAGTTTCTTCCATATTCATATACCGACTTTATCTTTACAAAAGGCATCAATTAACATGTATTAATCAAAATACGAGACATATGGCCCAAGTTCACATATGCTATGAAAGGTGGGCTAGTTTTGTTGGTTTATCAAGACATGGTATGATAATTCACGGAGTTTATTATCTACCTGTGAAAACAAGATGAAGAACAAGATGAACATAAGACAGAAAATAACTGATAAAAGAATTCAGAGATGTACACCAAACTTTGATCCTGGTTTTAAGCACCCACATACACCTTATGACTATGTCTGATAATTTGGAAATACAGCATACAAGCACATATCAAGCAAGCCATATAAAAATAACTTAAAGAACAATTCTCACTTTCTATTTTCAAGCTAGTAGAAAGTTTAAAATGGATAAAGGCTTTACAACAGCACAGAATTGCAAATACTTTGAACAGCCAACCATAGAGGATTGCTGAAATGAATTATGGCATATCCATACTATGCAAAACCTGACAGTTGTTACAAATCATGTTATGTAAGCATCTTAAATGACCTGGAACAATTTTGAAACATCATTAAGTGTAAAAGCAGGATTCATTTAAACACACACACAACATGATCCCAAATTAAAAATAAATACATATACATTCCATACATACATACATACATACATTTACTTATTTATTTACCAAAAGTATATCAACTAAAATACTAACGATGACTATTGTGAGTAGAGGATTAGAGGTGATTTTTACAGTCTTTGCACTTTAACAATCTTCTTCCATTGTAGATGTATGTTAGCTTGTAATAACAAAAGATGAGTTATTTAAAAACTAAAGTTATTTTAAGAACAATTAACTGTGGAGAAAACTCTGTTGAGAAAACCATAAAAGATTAGCATTTATCAAGATGATGCTAAATAAAGTTACATTACTTCATAATAAACTCAAAGAATAAAAGACCCATCTGATTAATTTAACTCAATCATATGAAATGAAAACCATGTATCAACATAATTGTTCTCTCTCAAATTATTTCTTCCAAGGGCCTTTCAACTGGGTCCAACTAAAAACCCATATAAATTAAATGGAAAAAAAACCCCATATAAATTAAAAGCTGCCACTTTTCAATATGCAGTTAATAAAAACTCCTATATAAAAAAATGTACAGGCTTAAGGTTTCAAACTTTACTCACATCAAGAAACTGTAAGAGGGAAGTTACAAGGTAAGTGGATTTTCCAAAATAAGTAGCTACGCAATAGGTGATGCTTTGGCCAGATACACTTATGTTTTCTTAGGAAATCTTAGGAGAAAAACATGACAAAGCTGTATTTTCTTTTTTCCTTTTTTTTCCCTCTGCCACTTGAAAAAATAAACAAAAAAACCCAGTCTACTCTTGTCACCAGATGGAAAACTTTCAGATTCAGAGGGCCTATGTGAATGTTCAAAATCTCTCTTGACACATTTATAGGAATACTGGCCAACAAAAATGCTTGGTACTACCATATACAGGACTAATTTTTTTCCAGCATGATCATAGAGGGTTGTGTTTATTCAACTACCCCATATCTCCTTCCTCTAAATTCCCTCAAGTTAAAGGTTATAATACTCTTTCAACACTAACACTTCCCTAAGCCTAGACTAGAACTGAGCATAAGTACTCATTAAACAGAATACCATTATTGGTCAGTAATCTATTTGCAGGATGCACTATGGCTCACTGAGAGATTTGTATTATTAAACATTATAATTGTTCAATAAACAATGAGTCCTATCCGTGTCAAATCAAATACAAGCTATGCAGTAATTTATAATTCAAGACAAAATATAGTTGTATAGGTCTTCCCTGGTGGCAGAGTGGTTAAGAATCCACCTGCCAATGCAGGAAACACGGGTTCGAGCCCTGGTCCAGGAAGATCCCACATGCTGCGGAGCAACTAAGCCCATGCACCACAACTACAGAGCCTGTGCCCTTCTAGAGCCTGCGTGCCACAACTACTGAAGCCCACACGCCTAGAGTTTGTGCTCCACAACAAGAGAAGCCACTGCAATGAGAAGCTCATGCACCTAGAGGTTGTGCTCCACAAGAGAAGCCACTGCAATGAGAAGCCTCTGCACCGCAATGAAGAGTAGCCCCTGCTTGCCACAACTAGAGAAAGCATGTGCTCGATGCAGCCAAAAATGAATAAATAAAATAAAAATAAATTAAAAATAATATACCCAGCAATCCCACTACTGGGCATATACCTAGAGAAAACCATAGCCAGGACACGGAAGCAACCTAAATGTCCATCGACAGATGAATGGATACAGAAGATGTGGCACATATATACAACGGAATATTACTCAGCCATAAAATGAAACAAAACTGAGCTATTTGTAGTGAGGTGGATGAACCTAGAGTCTGTCATACAGAGTGAAGTCAGAAAGAGAAAAACAAATACAATATGCTAACACATATATATGGAATCTAAAACAAAAGATGGTTCTGAAGAACCTAGTGGTAGGACAGGAATAAAGACGCAGACGTAGAGAATGGACTTGAGGATACGGGGAGGGTGAAGGGTAAGCTGGGATGAAGTGAGAGAGTGGCATGGACATATATACACTACCAACTGTAAGACAGATAGCTAGTGAGAAGCACCCGCATAGCACAGGAAGATCAGCTCGGTGCTTTGTGACCACCTAGAGGGGTGGGATAGGGAGGGTGGGAGGGAGACGCAAGAGGGAGGAGATATGGGGATATATGTATACGTATAGCTGATTCACTTTGTTATACAGCAGAAACTAACACACCATGGTAAAGCAATTATACTCCAATAAAGATGTTAAAAAAATATTCACTTAAACTGAGGTTTAAAAAGGTGTTGTATCTGTATGTTAGAGTTTGCACCCGCATCTATTATAATTAATTCTTACAAAGCTTCTATCTCCCTGATTAATGAAGTCTTAGCCACAAATCTTCAATTTTACTTTGAAATTTTACATGTGTATCTTATTCAGGAAGAGTGGTATTTGCCTCTTAAAAGTTTCATTCAGTTTAACTCCTCAGAGATTAATGTAGTCTTAAAAGCACTGTTACTTTCTAGTTTTCTGGCAGAAACTATAGCTGTAAAGACAGCAACAGATTTACAGAACATGAATCGATATTCTTTTAGGGCTCAATCTTTCACTGGCAAAAACTAATTTAGTCTACTTGCTACCATCGATTTCAAGACAAATCTAAAAGTCTTGACAGTCTTAGACAACAGTAAGCAAATCAAAGTGACTGATAAAGATTCTACCACGTTATCATTAGGAATAAATTTATAAGAGATTCCCAAACTCTTCTTTTATGACACAAAAGAAAAGCAACACAGAATCAAATCCAATACACTACGTTTATAAAAGTTACACTTATTTACACAAAAACCTGTAGCATTGTGATTTATGGTGAGCACCTGTTTTCTTTCTGGGAGGCCAGAATTTTGGTAGTTGAGAGCAGAGAATGCCTGTGTGACCAGACCCCCAGTAAAAAACCTAATTTCTGAGTCTCAAATGGGCTTTTCTAAAAGGCTTCATTTTTCTTCCTGGAGAAAGCAGCACACTCAGTGTCTCTTCCTAGGCTGGGAAGGGGAAGTATAGGAAGCCTGCAAATGGATTTCTCCAGACCCCACCTGTATTTTTTTCTTTTATATTTGTATATTATTACTGTGTTGCTTATAATAAATCTTAGCTATGATTACAACTGCCTCTAAGTCCTGTGCTTTCATCATCTCATCTTGGGGGACCCCTGAAATACTCAATACTGTGATAATAATGTACACTAATAGATATTCTGTGTTAAACTATTCTTACATTCTTGGAATACATTGTGTTTGGGCATGATATATATATATATATATTTTTTTTTTTTTTTGCGGTACGCGGGCCTCTCACTGTTGTGGCCTCTCCCGTTGCGGAGCACAGGCTCCGGACACGCAGGCCCAGCGGCCATGGCTCACAGCCCAGCCACTCCGCGGCATGTGGGATCCCCCCGGACCTGGGGCGCGAACCCGCATCCCCTGCATCGGCAGGCAGACTCTCAACCACTGCGCCACCAGGGAAGCCCCCATGATATATTTTTTAATCACTTGATTCAGTTTGCTAATTTTATGCTGAAATTTTACATTTGTATTTATAAGTGAGAACTGTCTACAATTTTCCTTTCTTTCACTTTTCTTCTCTAGTTTTGGTATCATGGTCATATTGATCTCAGCAGGCTTTGTAGGTCCAGCTTAAAAAACCACTTGAGTTTGAAGAAAGGAGAATAAAGGGGGAAGAATTACTCTAACCAATATTAAGGTTCACTATATAGCTATAGTAGTAAATAATATCTTCTTCCTTTTTGTTTTGATTCCTTGATTTATGTTTTATGGTTTTATATTACTGTTTTATTTTTAAATAGTTTTTTTAATTTTCAATATTCCATTATCTGAATTTCTGGTGGATATATTCCAGTTGTTTGTTATGATTACTGATTTTGGCTTCCATTGGTTTAAAATTTTAGATTGCAAACTCATCTTTTGTAGGGCTTACCTTCCTAAGTGGTTATACCTATTTTACTGCTACTTCATATTATTAGCTGTTTGTTGGGGGAGGATTTTCAGTTTATCTTAGTCTTCCACATTACTGAAACCAGAAACCAAACCAAACATTATTTGCTTATCTGCTATTGATGTTAGAGGAACCTAGAGAAAGAAAGAGATGTATTAGAAAACTAAGGCTGGCAAATGTTTTGATTTTTAGAAATTTGATTTATAAGCTAGATATCATTTTTGTTTATAAATCCAAGAATAGATTATCAAAGTGATGACTTACGTGGACTTTTAAACCAGTACCCACATAATGATATTTGTAGTTAGATTTTAGAGAAATGAGGAACATGGAATTTTCAGGGAGGTGTTTTGGTAATTAAAAGCATTACCTTTTATTTTATGCTTTTAAAATTAATGGAACAAAATTTATGGAAGATTTAAATAGTAATGAGGTACATTATAACTGGGTAGAAAGACTGGCAGTCAAAAACCCTGATTTATAGCTCTCACAGTGGCTCATTGAATAACCAGCTATTTCTGTATTTGTGGACATTTTTCATTGATAGAATGTGGTCAGCTGGACTCTACTCTGTTAATTACAGGAATCATAACAGTGTCATCATCATGATGATTTTTTTTCAGCTATTCTGAAAAGGAAACAGCCTCAGAGACCATTTTCTTTATAGTACAGCAAGTTGATTAAGTATACTTTTCTTGGCTTCTGAATACATTTCTACCCTGAAGTAGCTTTGTGAAATAATTTTCATGAATAAACTGACATTCTGGGTAAAATCAGTTTAAGAAAATAAATTATTTAGTAGGACCTATTAATGATCTGTCTCCCTTATTATAATTATGTAATTTACTATTTTCAGAATATAACATGAAGTTCCTAGAGATACCTTCAAATTTTATGTTAGGGCTTTCCGGGGAAAGTTGGTATTCTCTGTAATGTCTCTTTACATTAAGAAAAGTGTCCTTTCAGCCACATGTAAATCAATGAAGTTAGTATACTCCTTCACACCAAACACAAAAATAAACTGGAAATGGCTTAAAGACTTAAATATAAGATATGACACTATAAAACTCCTAGAAGAGAACACAGGCAAAACATTCTCTGACATAAGTCGTAGCAATACTTTCTTAGATCAGTCTCCCAAAGCAAAAGAAATAAAAGCAAAAGTAAACAAATGGGGCCTAATCAAACTTGTAAGCTTTTGCACAGCAAATAAAACCATACGCAAAATGAAAAGACAACCTACAGAGTGGGAGAAAATATCTGCAAGCAATGTGACTGACAAGGGCTTAATTTCCAAAATACACAAACAGTTCATATAGCTCAATATCAAAAACAAAACAAAACAAAACAAAAAAACCCCACATCCAATCAAAAAGTGGGCAGAAGAGCTAAACAGACATTTCTCTAAAGAAGACATACAGATGGCCACCAGGCACATGAAAAGATGCTCACCACTGCTAATTATTAGAGAAATGCAAATCAAAACTACAATGATACCTCACCTCACACCAGTCAGAATGGCCATCATCAAAAAGTCTGCAAATAATAGATGCTGGAGAGGGTGTGGAGAAAAGGGAATCCTCCCATACTGTTGGTGGACATGTAAATTGGAGCAGCCGCTATGGAGAACAGTACATAGGTTCCTTAAAAAACTAGAAATAGAGTTACCATGTAATCCAGAAATCCCACTCCTGGGCATATATCAGGAAAAGATGAAAACTAGTTCAAAAAGATACATGAGCCCCAAGATTCATAGTAGCACTATTTACAACAGCCAAAATATGGAAGCAACCTAAGTGTCTATAGACAGATGAATTGTTAAAGAAGATGTGGCATGCATGTATCTTTTCTATTATATATATTATATAATATATATTATATTCCACTACTCAGCCATAAAAAAGAATACAATTTTGCCATTTGTAGCAACATGAATAGACCTAGAGATTACCCATACTAGGAAAGTAAGTCAGACAGAGAAAGAAAAAAAAAGACAAATATCATGATATCACTTACATGTGAACTCTAAAAAATGGATATAAATGAACATATTTACAAAGCAGAGACAGACTCACAGACATAGAAAACAAACTTATGGTTACCAAAGGAGAAATTAGGGAGGGAATAAATTAGGAGTTTAGGATTAACAGATATACACAACTATATATAAAATAAACAACAAGGACCTACTGTATAGCACAGGGAACTCTATAATATCTTGTAATAACCTATAATGGAAAAGAATCTGAAAAGTTTATGTGTGTGTATATGTATATGTACACACATATATCACTGAATCATTTTGCTGTATACCTGAAACTAATACAACACTGTAAATGAACTATTCTTCAATTAAAAAAACAAGTTTGTAACAACCAGACACACCCTTTTAGTATAAAAGAAGCCTAAATTCTACCTCGGGTAAAATGGTTCTTTGGGACACTAGTCCACCATCTTCTCAGTCTGTTGGCTTTCAAAGTAAAATCACTTTTCCTTGCCCCAACACCTAGTCTCTCCATTAATTGGCCTGTTATGTGGTAAGCACTAGGTGCTTGCACTATGTAACAGTAACAACAACTGAAGCCTAAGTACTATTTGTAACACCAGTTCATTTATAGCACAAATATTTAATGGGTGCTCATTCACCACAGGCAAGTCACTGTTTATTGAGTCACTAGGCACCATCTTTTATGCTATACCTGAGGACCTGCAGGAATATACATTGTTTTATTTCATACTCACTCTGCCTTTTCTCCTATTTTTCCAATTTAATCTTCTTGATAAGAACGACACATTCTCTATGCAAACTAATTCTTCACAATCCTTAAACCTAAAACACATCACTGATACTTATCTTTGGAAAGATGTTTACATAAAGGATTTAAAGACCTGATTTTAGGTCCTGGTTCTATAACTTACTGTTTATTTGAAAAGTTAACATAAATCACTTAACTTCTCTAAGCTTCCATCTTTTCAGGAGTTTAAAACAATGTATATTTCATGAGTTACAAAATACTGTATAAAGGAGCTTCAAGATGGCAGAAGAGTAAGAAGTGGAGATCACCTTCCTCCCCACAGATACATCAGAAATACATCTATATGTGGAACAACTCCTACAGAATTCCTACTGAACGCAGGCAGAAGACCTCAGACCTCCCAAAAGGCAAGAAACTCCCCACGTACCTGGGTGGGGCAAAAGAAAAAAGAAAAAACAGAGACAAAAGAATAGGGACGGGACCTGCACCAGTGGGAGGGAGCTGTGAAGGAGGAAAGGTTTCCACACACTAGAAGCCCATTTGCAGGCAGAGACTGTGAGTGGCGAAAGAAGGGAAGCTTCGGAGCCACAGAGGAGAGAGTAGCAACGGGTGCAGAGGGCAAAGCAGAAAGATTCCCGCACAGACGATCAATGCCGACCAGCACTCACCAGCCCGAGGCTTCTCTGCTCACCCGCTGGAATGGGTAGGGACTGGGAGACAAGGCTCCGGCTTCGGAGGGCGGATCTCTGGGAGAGGACTGGGGTTGGCTGCGTGAACATACCCTGAAGGGGGCAAGTGTGCCACAGCTAGCTGGCAGGGAATCCGGGAAAAGGTCTGGAACTGTCTAAGAGGCAAGAGACTTTTTCTTGCCTCTTTGTTTCGCAGTGCACAAGGAGGGGTGATTAAGAGCGCTGCCTAAACGAGCTCCAGAGACAGGTGCGGGCTGCAGCTATCAGCGCGGACCCCAGAGACAGGCATGAGACACTAAGGCTGTTGCTGCAGCCACCAAGAAGCCTGTGTGCAAGCACAGGTCACTATCCACACCTCCCCTCCTGGGAGTCTGTGCAGCCCATCACTGCCAGGGTCCCGTGATCCAGGGACAACTTCCCTGGGATAACAACACAGCGCGCTTCAGGCTGCTATCACGCTGGCCTCTGCTGCCACAGGCTCGCCCCAAATTCCATGCCCCTCCCTCCCCTTGGTTTCAATGAGCCAGAGGCCCCTCATCAGCTGCTCCTTTAACCACATCCTGTCTGGGCTGGAACAGAGGCCCTCAGGACACTACACGCAGAGGCGGGTACAAATCCAAAGCTGAACCCCAGGAGCTGTGTGAACAAAGAAAATAAAGGGAAATCTCTCCCAGCAGCCTCAGGAGCAGTGGATTAAATCTCCACAATCAGCTTGATGTACCCTGCATCTCTGGAATACCTGAATAGACAACGAATCATCCCAAAATTGAAGCAGTGGACTTTGAGAGCAACAATGTATATATTTTTTTCCTTTATCTCTTTTTGTGAGTGTGTATGTGTATGTTTCTGGGTGTGATGTTGTCTGTATACCTTTGCTTTTACCATTTGTCCTAGGGCTCTCTGTCTGTCCGTTTTTTCTTTTAGTATAGTTTCTAGCGCTTGTTATCATTGGTGGATTTGTCTTCTGGTTTGGTTGCTCTCTTCATTCTTTCATTCTCTTTTTTTATTACTTTATAAATTTTTTAATAATTCTTTTTTATTTTAATAAACTTAATTTAATTTAGTTTTTTCTTTCTTTCTTTCTTTCTTTCTCCCTTTTATTCTAGCTGTGAGGATGACAGGGTCTTGGTGCTCCTCCGGCCAAGCATCAGGCCTGTGCCTCTGAGGTGGGAGAGCCGAGTTCAGGACATTGGTCCACCAGAGACCTCCCAGCTCCACATAACATCAAACAGCGAAAATCTCCCAGAGATCTCCATCTCAACACCAAGACCCAGCTCCACTCAATGACCAGCAAGCTCCAGTGCTGGACACCCTATGCCAAACAACTAGCAAGACAGGAACACAACGCCACCCATTAGCAGAGAAGCTGCCTAAAATCATAATAAGTTCACAGGCACCCCAAAACACACCACCAGACACGGACCTGCCCACCAGAAAGACAAGATCCAGCCTCATTCACCAGAACACAGGCACTAGTCCCCTCCACCAGGAAGCCTACACAACCCACTAAAACAACCTTAGCCACTGGGGGCAGACACCAAAAACAAAGGAAACTAACAACCTGCAGCCTGCAAAAAGGTGACCCCAAACACAGTAAGTTAAGCAATATGAGAAGACAGAGAAAAAACACAGCAGATAAAGGAGCAAGGTAAAAATCCACCAGACCAAACAAATGAAGAGGAAATAGCCAGTCTATCTGAAAAAGAATTCAGAACAATGATAGTAAAGATGACCCAAAATCTTGAAAATAGAATGGAGAAAATATAAGAAACGTTTAACAAGGAGCTAGAAAAATTAAAGAGGAAACAAACAATGATGAACAACATAATAAATGAAATTTAAAATTCTCTAGAAGGAGTCAATAGCAGAATAACTGAGGCAGAAGAACGGATAAGTGACCTGGAAGATAAAATAGTGGAAATAACCACTGCAGAGCAGAGAAAAGAAAAAAGAATGAAAAGAATTGAGGACAGTCTCAGAGACCTCTGGGACAACATTAAACGCACCAACATTAGAATTCTACGGGGCCCAGAAGAGACAAAGAAAGGGACTGAGAAATAATTTGAAGAGATTATAGTGGAAAACTTCCCTAATATGGGAAAGGAAATAGCTAATCAAGTCCAGGAAGCGCACAGAGTCCCACACAGGATAAATCCAAGGAGAAACATGGCAAGATACATATTAATCAAACTATCAAAAATTAAATACAAAGAAAAAATATTAAAAGCAGCAAGGAAAAAACAACAAATAACATACAAGGGAACCCCATAAGGTTAACAGCTGATCTTTCAGCAGAAATTCTGCAAGCCAGAAGAGTGGCAGGACATATTTAAAATGATGAAAGGGAAAAGCCTATATAACCAAGATTACTCTACCCAGCAAGGATCTCATTCAGATTTGATGGAGAAGTTAAAACCTTTACAGACAAGCAAAAGCTAAGTGAATTCAGCACCACCAAACCAGCTTTACAACAAATGCTAAAGGAACTTCTCTAGGCAGGAAACACACGAGAAGGAAAAGACCTACAACAACAAACCCAAAACAATTGAGAAAATGATAATAGGAACATACATATCGGTAATTAGCTTAAATATAAATGGATTAAATGCTCCAACCAAAAGATATAGACTGGCTGAATGGACACAAAAACAAGACCTGTATATATGTTGTCTACAAGAGATACACTTCAGACCAAGGGACACATACAGACTGAAAGTGAGGGGATGGAAAAAGATATTCCATGAAAATGGAAATCAAAAGAAAGCTGGAGTAGCAATTCTCATATCAGACAAAACAGACTTTAAAACAAAGACTATTAAAAGAGACAAAGAAGGACACTACATAATGATCAGGGATCCATCCAAGAAGAAGATATAACAATTATAAATATCTATGCACCCAACATAGGAGCACCTCAATACATAGGGCAAATGCTAACAGCCATAAAAGGGGAAATTGACAGTAACATAATCATAGTAGGGGACTTTAACACCCCACATTTACCAATAGACAGATCATACAAAATGAATATAAATAAGGAAATACAAGCTTTAAATGATACATTAAACAAGCTGGTCTTCATTGATATTTATAGGACATTCCATCCAAAAACAACAGAATACACTCTCTTTTCAAGAGCTCATGGAACATTCTCCAGGATAGATCATATCTTCGGTCACAAATCAAGCCTTGGTAAATTTAAGAAAATTGAAATCGTATTAAGTGTCTTTTCCAAACACAACACTATGAGACTAGATATCAATTACAGGAAAAAAAACTGTACAAAATACAAGCACATGGAGGTTAAACAATACACTACTTAATAACCAAGAGAACACTGAAGAAATCAAAAAGGAAATCAAAAAATACCTAAAAATAAATGACAATGAAAACACAATGACCCAAGACCTATGGGATGAAACAAAAGCAGTTCTAAGAGGGAAGTTTATAGCAATACAATCCTACCTTAAGAAACAAGAAACATCTCACATAAACAACATAATCTTACACCTAAAGCAATTAGAGAAAGAAGAACGAAAAACCCCCAAAGCTAGCAGAAGGAAAGAAATCATAAAGATCAGATCAGAAATAAGTGAAAAAGAAACAATAGCATAGATCAATAAAACTAAAAGCTGGTTCTCTGAGAAGATAAACAAAATTGATAAACCAACAGCCAGACACATCAAGAAAAAAAGGGAGATGACCAAAACAACAGAATTAGAAATGAGAAAGGAAGAGTAACAACTGACACTGCAGAAATACAAAGGTTCATGAGAGATTACTACAAGGAACTATATGCCAATAAAATGGACAACCTGGAAGAAATGGACAAATTCTTAGAAAAGCACAACCTTCCGAGAGACTGAACCAGGAAGAAAGAGAAAATATAAACAGACCGATAACAGGCACTGAAATTGAAATTGTGATTAAAAATCTTCCAACAAACAAAGGCCCAGGACAAGATGGCTTCACAGACGAATTCTATCAAACATTTAGAGAAGAGCTAACACTTATCCTTCTCAAACCCTTCCAAAATATAGCAGAGGGAGGAACATTCCTAATCTCATTCTTTTAAGGTCACCATCACCCTGATAGCAAAACCAGACAAAGATGTCACAAAGAAAGAAAACTACAGGCCATGATCACTGATGAACATAGATGCAAAAACCCTCAACAAAATAGTAGCAAACAGAATCCAACAGCACGTTAAAAGGATCATACACGATGATCAAGTAGGGTTTATCCCAGGAATGCAAGGATTCTTCAATATACACAAATCAATCAGTGTGATACACCATATTAACAAACTGAAGAATAAAAACCATATGATCATCTTAATAGATGAAGAAAAAGGTTTTGACAAAATTCAAAACTCATTTATGATAAAAACCCTCCAGAAAGTAGGCATAGAGGGAACTTACCTCAACATAATAAAGGCCATATATGACAAACCCATAGCCAACATTGTCCTCAATGGTGAAAAACTGAAACCATTTGCACTAAGATCAGAAGAAAAAGAAATAAAAGGAATCCAAATCGGAAAAGAAGAAGTAAAGCTGTCACTGTTTGCAGATGACATGATACTATATATCGAGAATCCTAAAGATGTTACCAGAAAACTACTAGAGCTAATCAAAGAATTTGGTAAAGTAGCAGGATGAGAGGCATGGACATATATACACTACCAAACTTAAGGTAGATAGCTAGTGGGAAGCAGCCGCATAGCACAGGGAAATCAGATCTGTGCTTTGTGACCGCCTGGAGGGGTGGGATACAGAGGGTGGGAGGGAGGGAGACACAAGAGGGAAGGGATATGGGAACAGATGTATATGTATAACTGATTCACTTTGTTATAAAGCAGAAACTAACACACCACTGTGAAGCAACTGTACTCCAATAAAGTTGTAAAAAAAAAAAATTAATGCACAGAATTCTCTTGCATTCCTATACACTAATGACGAAAAATCTGAAAGTGAAATTAAGGAAACACTCCCATTTACCACTGCAACAAAAAGAATAAAATACCTAGGAATAAACCTACCTAAGGAGACAAAAGACCTGTATGCAGAAAACTATAAGACACTGATGAAAGAAATTAAAGATGATACAAACAGATGGAGAGATATACCATATACTGTGTTCTCGGATTGGAAGAATCAACATTGTGAAAATGACTATACTACCCAAAGCAATCCACAGATTCAATGCAATCCCTATCAAACTACCAATGGCATTTTTCACAGAACTAGAACAAAAAATTTCACAATTTGTATGGAAACACAAAAGACCTCGAATAGTCAAAGCAATCTTGAGAAAGAAAAACGGAGCTGGAGAAATCAGGCTCCTTGACTTCAGACTATACTACAAAACTAGAGTAATCAAGATAGTATGGTACTGGCACAAACACACACATACAGATAAACAGAACAGGAAAGAAAGCCCAGAGATAAACCCATGCACATATGGTCACTTTATTTTTGATAAAGGAGGCAAAAATATACAATGGAGAAAAGACAGCCTCTTCAATAAGTGGTTCTGGGAAAACTGGACAGCTACATGTAAAAGAATGAAATTAGAACACTCCCTAACACCATACACAAAAATAAACTCAAAATGGATTAAAGACCTAAATGTAAGGCCAGACACTATCAAACTCTTAGAGGAAAACATAGGCAGAACACTCTATGTCATAAATCACAGCAAGATCCTTTTTGACCCACCTCCTAAAGAAATGGAAATAAAAACAAAAATAGACAAATGGGACCTAATGAAACTTAAAAGCTTTTGCACACCAAAAGAAACCATAAACAAGACAAAAAGACAACCCTCTGAATGGGAGAAAATATTTGCAAATGAAGCAACTGACAAAGGATTAATCTTCAAAATTTACAAGCAGTTCATGCAGCTCAATATCAAAAAAACAAACAACCCAATCCAAAAATGGGCAGAATACCTAAATAGTCATTTCTCCAAAGAAGATATACAGATTGCCAACAAACACATGAAAGAATGCTCAACATCATTAATCATTAGAGAAATGCAAATCAAAACTACAATGAGATATCATGTCACACAGGTCAGAATGGCCATCATCAAAAAAACTACAAACTGTAAATGCTGGAGAGGGTGTGCAGAAAAGGGAACCCTGTTGCACTGTTGGTGGGAGTGTAGATTTATACAGCCACTAGGGAGAACAGTATGGAGGTTCCTTAAAAAACTAAAAATATGGGCTTCCCTGGTGGCACAGTGGTTGAGAATCTGCCTGCCAATGCAGGGGACACGGGTTCAAGCCCTCATCTGGGAAGATCCCACATGCCGCAGAGCAATTAGGCTGGTGAGCCACAACTACTGAGCCTGCGCGTCTGGAGCCTGTGCTCCGCAACAAGAGAGGCCGCGACAGTGAGAGGCCCGCACACTACAATGAAGAGTGGCCCCCACTTGCCACAACTAGAAAAAGCCCTTACACAGAAACGAAGACCCAACACAGCAAAACATAAATAAATAAATTAATTAATTAAAAAGCAAGTTTTAAAAAACCTAAAAATAGAGCTGCCATATGACCCAGCAATCCCACTACTGGGCATATACCCTGAGATAACCATAATTCAAAAAGAGTCATGTACCACAGTGTTCATGCAGCTCTTTTTACAATAGCCAGGACATGGAAGAATCCTAAGTGTCCATCAACAGATGAATGGATAAAGAAGATGTGGCACATATATACAACGGAATATTACTCAGCCATAAAATGAAATGAAATTGAGTTATTTGTAGTGAGGTGGATGGACCCAGAGTCTGTCATACAGAGTGAAGTAAGTCAGAAAGAGAAAAACAAATACCATATGCTAACACATATAAATGGAATCTAAAAAAAAAAAAAAAAAATAGTCATGGAGAACCTAGAGGCAGGACAGGAATAAAGATACAAACCTACTAGAGAATGGACTTGAGGACACGGGGAGGCAGAAGGGTAAGCTGGGACAAAGTAAGAGAGTGGCACGTACATATATACACTACCAAATGTAAAACAGATAGCTAGTGGGAAGCGGCCGCATAGCACAGGGAGATCAGCTTGGTGCTTTGTGACCACCTAGAGGGGTGGGATAGGGAGGGAGGAAGGGAGGGAGGGTGATGCAAGAGGGAAGAGATATGGAGATGTATGTATATGTATATATATATAGCTGATTCACTTTGTTATACAGCAGAAACTAACACACCATTGTAAAGCAATTATACTCCAATAAAGATGTTAAATAAATAAATAAATAAAAGGGAGACAAAAAACAAATACTGTGCATTACAAGTCCAATCATTACACTTGTTAGAATTAAATGAAAGCAAATAAGATCAAGTAACAACAGCTAACGTTTATTAGTGCTCAGTACTGTCCCACAATATGTTAAAAACTAAATATTTTATCTCATTTATATTTAGTCTTCACAGTAACTCAGAAAAGTAGATATAACCCTTATTCCTCTTTAAAGATGAGGAATTCACGGCTTAGTAAAGGTTAAGTAGCTAATCTGAGATCACAAGTAAACAAGAGAACACAACTGGAATCTGACTGAAAAATGGTCTCCAAAGCCATGATTTTAATCACATCTCCATTTTTAGTTCTTGATCCATGTAAAGGGTTTTAGAGCTATTAAAGCACTTTATACATGTGAGGAGATTATTACAGTTATTATCATTATTATTCCTCATAATGGCACTAGTAATAATGACAGCTTCAACCTAGTAACATAATTCTTAAATCTCCAGCATTTAGAAGTGTGTCTTCAACATAGCAAGTGATGATGGTGGATATAGAGGACTTTTCCACATACTTAAAATAAAAATCTCAGTGAGCTCCTCTAAATTAATACCTCAAAACAAGTACCCATTCAATGCAGTGCATTCATTGTAAAATATTGTCTTTCAAGGGCAAATATTTTGGCAGCTCAAACAGTACAATAAAATAATTTAAAATAAATAGCCTCAATCCCATTTCACAAAATTATGTAACCAGAAAACTTCTTGTTATCTTAATCTCAATTGTAAAGGATTATTTTGTGATCATGATAATTTGTCAATGTTTATTCAAAACATACAGTGTAGCCAGCATATTCAAGTAATCCTGCAACTAGAAAGACGTCATGAGAAAAAGAGGAAGAGTCCTTTTAAGATTTCCCCATATTGAGAGAAATATCTCACAAAATTTTGTAGCTCCTTCAGGCTCCTTCATGGCTCACTAAGAAATTAATAACTCCTGAAGACTAATTTAATTTCCAAACTGCCTTAAAAAATGGTGTCCTGGATAGCAGACACAAGTATTATGGTTACCAGAAAGGTAATATGGTTACTCACCCATTACAAATTAGTAAATTGGTACTCTAGACCAGGGCTGCTCAATAGAACAGCAATAATGGGAATACTCCACACCTGCACTGTCTACTAGGTAGCGGCTAGCCACATGTGGCTATTCAGCACTTGAAATGTGATTATGGTAACACAGCAAGTGAATTTTAAATTTAATTTAATTTTGATTAACTTTTGCCACATGTGAATTGTGGCTGTTATCTTAGACAGTACAGCTCTAGATTAAAAATAACCCCTTGAATTGACTGGCATGAACCTATTCTCAAGATACTAATTTTTCCTGGATGAACTAAAAAAAATCCAGTTCCTATTGTTATAAACCTGAGTCTGGACCCTGGACCCAGAATGACCCCATGTAGGCACTCTGAGGGTCAGCCTGAAACATCATCACATCTTACCACAACTTCCCTGTAGCAATGCTCACCTATATACTCTACCTAACATTCCCCACCCCATCTGCGTCACACAGACCACAACGCATTTTTCAAATAGTCATTGCTTTCTCTTTGCCTCCTCTTAATCAAACTGACAGAAACTAAAGCACATTCCAAAGACATCAAGCAGAGCTGCTAAAATGAAGAGAGTGGAGAAGCATGCTTTTGCACTAACCTTTCATGTCTAAAGACATGGATTCAAATATAAATCAAACACTAAAGCTTGGTAGTCACATCCAAAACCCCAGGTGGATACGTATCCTAGTCATAAAACTCTTACAATACGACAAGCTGAAAAATGGAGCAGATGGGAACAATGGGCAAATTTGCTCAATTAAGACCCACAATCATTAAAAGGCCGGTCATGGACAATCAAAGAGTAATAAATGCCCAAGAGGTATGGGCTTTGATTATTTTCACAAATCAATTCAAACAGAAAGTTATTATGTTAGTAAAAAATTAATTAGGGAAATTTAGAGATGGGAAAGAGAAGATAATGAGGAAGATGGGGGAAAGAGTATATTTCAATATATTAATTTTGTTCCTGTTCCCTACTAAGTCTAAGAAATGCAAGTCATAAAAAATAAGAACTAAACTGAAGACTATTCAGTTTTTTAAAATTTATTTACTTATTTTATTTTATTTTTGGCTATGTTGGGTCTTCATTGCTTCCACGGGCTTTCTCTAGTTGTGGCCAGCGAGGGCTACTCTTCGTTGCAGTGAGCGGGCTTCTCATTGCGGTGGCTTCTCTTGCTGCAGAGCACAGGCTCTAGACACGCAGGCTTCAGTAGTTGTGGCTCGCAGACTCTACAGCATAGGCTCGGTAGTTATGGCGCACGGGCTTAGTTGCTCCATAGCATGTAGGCTCTTCCAGGACTAGGGCTCGAAGCCATGTTCCCTGCATTGGCAGGTGGATTCTTAACCACTGCACCACCAGGGAAGTCCCAAGACTATTCAGTTTTGTTTCCTTTTCTCACACTCAATTTTTCTTCAAAGGAAAACTAGGCAAGTCCACAAAAGGATGTAAAATCATTAGAGGTTAATTCCACTAAAACTATTCTGAAAGGATTTGACTTTTTAAAAAATGTTAAACCTAGAAATCAGTCTTTTAAAATTCCGTTATTCATACTGCACTTATAATTTAACTTTCAGTTCTATCAATAAGTCAGAATAAGAATATTTAGTACAGCTTGAGTTTGAGGTTCTTCGCTTCATAATTATCTAACACTGTCTCTTTATAGGCCATTTAAATAGCTCATCTTCATTTCACAGCCCTCTTGTCCTATTATTCCCAGGCAGCTAGGACTAAAGCAGTTCTTTAACTGAATAAACTCTCTTAAACTGCAGTTTGAAAATCATCACCATGCTATTTATTTTGGCTCATGGGTACAATGCATGGTAACTATGCTTTGCTATTATTAAGATTAATATACACTTTTTTTACTCTTAAGCCACCTTTCTCAACAATTAGAAACAGAGTAAATTCACTGGAAAAATCAAAGTACAACAAGAAAGAAACCATTCAGTTCTAACTACGTAAACCTCATCTATTTGAATACTCATTTCTTTTCTTAAAATGATGGTGTGAGAAAATGAAGTATCTGTTCCTTTTATATAAAAATGGAAACAATAGCATAGACATTTTTTTCCAGGTTTTTAAAGAACCAAAAACAATTTCAAAATATTGTAATACTGTACCAAAGACAATTTCGAAACGTTTTGAGGAAGAGAATGACAATCTAACTCAACAAACTTTTTAATGTGGAACCAGAAAAATGAGAGGAGGAGAGGAGGGAAAAAGAGAGCTACTGTGGCATAATTTTAAGGAACAAACAAATACCAAAGTATAATTTTAAATTCAGAGTATACCAAGTATCAAAGTATACTCTCTCTGGTAAGTTTAGAAGTTAAGACCACAACAAATATCAAAGTATACTTTTTCTGGTATAAGGCAAGGGAAATACTAAGGAAGCCAGGTTGAAAAATTTAAGTAAAGAAGCAGGCACTAACCAAAAGAGAAAAACAACAAATACAAAATCTAAGAGCACAGCCAGATATTCACATCAGGCAGGTCCTGAATGATGCTTTACTCTAGGCTTATGTAGTACAGATGAAAAGGAATGGCATGAACAACGATTCCACAACTGCCAACTGATGACTGCATGTTGTTTCTCTATTAAGGTGGTAACTATAAAATCCAGGTAAATAAAAAATCCCAATTATTTACTATTTCAGTACTTTTAGAATCATAGAATACGAATAGCTACATGGGACCTCAAATATCATCCATTCTAAACTTCTGATTTTACAGGCTTAGAAATTATTTTCCCAGAGCTGGTAGGATGGCCAAATCTCTGCCTCATACTACAGTGCTCTTCCCACTGAAAAGTGCTTCCAAATGCCCAAGCTTCCAATTTCATCAAACCAAAGCATCATTTATAAAACACATTCATCTTCAATAGCAGCAGGGATATAACAGTTCTGAAACTTCAAACAGCATGACCAACTGCTGTACAGAAAAGAATAAAACATATTAGCCCAAGTGCCAAAAAATTTAAAAATGCTTCCTTCAAAGGGAGAGCAGTTCCTTCAAAAATGCTACAAACATGATGCCTTTTTCCCCTTAAGAAGAGTAATTATTGGTTTTAATGGTTTCCATTTAGTCTCTGGGGAACATGAGTTAAACACTAATGCAAGCTGTCACAGCACAGCAACCTCCGAAGGCTCCACTCCACTCAGAAGTGAGAAATAGAATTCTATTAGGGAAAAAGAACTTTGAAAGGAGCTCATCTCCAATTTGCATAAGAAAGACTTATTCTCATTAATTGTTATCCCCAGTTTAAAGATTTAGAAACAAATGCATAAATACTCACTTAAAAACTATTAGCCACCCTCGGTAATAGTCAGCGTATAAATTTTAATACCTATCTCTTGAAAAAGTAGGATCCTACTTGCCATCCTCTCCAATATAAAGAATTTAGACTGTTGATGATTGCTACCGATTAACAAAACTGTTAAGAAGGCTTCTTCCCAATACCTCATTTAGCTCTGCATATGCTTACTAATCATTTTGAGAGCTGCAAATGTACAATGATAATCAAAAGAATAAATACGAACCCAAACAACTCTTTAAGGAGTTATAGTTGCAACCATAAAAAAGCTGATCATTATCAAGTCACACCTTTTTCTCCTACTATAAAATTCAAAAGATAAAAATGAGAAATATATACTATAACATTGTGCTACATTAAAAAGTCCATTTCAAATTCCAATGCTGCATTTACTGCTGTTTGAAAAATGTCAATCAGTTGTTACAAAAATTATTTCTGAACTCTGCATCAAAAATAAATGGGAAAAAATTAGGAACATGTGAATAGAAGCCTATATAATTTGTTTAATATAAGAGAACCTAGGTGGATGAATTGTGCAACTATATAGCTTTATATTTCTTGACTCTGACCATTCCCCCTCAAATTCAGAATTTCATTATTATATGAATTATAACATTCATTCTCAGAGACCATCAAGATGGCAGAGGAGTAAGACGTGGAAATCATCTTCCTCCCCACAAATACATCAGAAATACATCTACATGTGGAACATCTCCTATAGAACACCTACTGAATGCTGGCAGAAGACCTCAGACTTCCCAAAAGGCAAGAAACTCCCCACATACCTGGGTAGGGCAAAAGAAAAAACAGAGACAAAAGAATAGGGACGGGACCTGCACCAGTGGGAGGGAGCTGTGAAGGAGGAAAAGTTTCCACACACTAGGAAGCCCCTTCACTGGCGGACATGGGGGGTGGCGGGGGGGAAGCTTCGGAGCCACAGAGGAGAGCTCAGCAACAGGTGTGCAGAGGGCAAAGCAGAGAGATTCCCGCACAGAGATCAGTGCCGACCAGCACTCACCAGCCTGAGAGGCTTGTCTGCTCACCTGCCTGGACGGTTGGGGGCTGGGAGCTGAGGCTCCAGCTTTGGAGGTCAGATCCCAGGGAGAGGGCTGTGGTTGGCTGCATGAACACAGCCTAAAGGGGGCTAGTGAGCCACAGCTAGACGGGAGGGAGTCCGGGAAAAAGTCTGGAACTGCCTAAGAGGCAAGAGAGCACTGTTTTGGGGTGCACGAGGATAGGGGATTCAGAGCACTGCATAAACGAGCACCAGAGATGGGCGCCAGCCGCAGCTATCAACATGGACAACAGAGACGGGAATGAGATGCTAAGGCTGCTGCTGAGCCACCAACAATACTGTGTACAAGCACAGGTCACTATCCACATCTGCACTCCCAGGAGCCTGTGCAGCCCACCAGTGCCAGGGTCCCGTGATCCAGGGACAACTTCCATGGAAGAATACCTGGCACGTCTCAGGCTGTTGCAAAGTCACGCCTGCTTCTGCCACTGCAGGCTAGCCCCGCATTCCGTACCCCTCCCTCCCCCCAGGCCTGAGTGAGACAGAGCCCCCTAATCAACTGCTCCTTTAACCCCATCCTGTCTGAGTGAAGAACAGATGCCCTCAGGTGACCTACACACAGAGGCAGGGCCAAATCCAAAGCTGAACCCCAGGAGCTGTGCAAACAAAGAAAAGAAAGGGAAATTTCTCCCAGCAGCCTCAGGAGCAGTGGATTAAATCTACACAATCACCTTGATGTACCCTGCATCTCTGGAATACCTGAAGAGACAATGAATCATCCCAAAATTGAGGCGGCAGACTTTTGGAGCAACTATAGACTTGGGGTTTGCTTTCTGCATCTAATTTGTTTCTGGTTTTAGTATTTAGAGTTTATTATCATTGGTAGATTTGGTTGCTCACTTCCTGTTTTTATTTTAGTATATCGATATATATATTTTTTCCTTTTTCTCCTTTTGCGAGTGTGAATGTGTATGCTTCTTTGTGCGATTTTTGTCTGTATAACTTTGCTTTTACCTTTGTCCTAAGGTTGTTTCTGACTTTTTTTCTCTTTTTTTAAATTTTTTTATTTTTAATAATTTAAAATTTTTTTTATTTTAATAACTTTGTTTTATTTTTTTCTTTCTTTCTTTTTTTTCTCCCTTTTCTTCTAAATCATGTGGCTGACAGGGTCTTGGTGCTCCGACTGGGTGTGTCTCTGAGGTGGGACAGCTGAGTTCAGGACACTGGTCCACCAGAGACTTCCCGGCTCCACGTAATGTCAAACAGTGAAAGCTCTCCCAGAGATCTCCATCTCAACTCTAAGACTCAGCTCCACTCAATGACCAGCAAGCTACAGTGCTGGGCACCCTACGCCAAACAACTGGCAAGACAGGAACACAACACCACCCATTAGCAGAGAGGCTGCCTAAAATCACAGTAAGGTCACAGGCACCCCAAAACACACCACCGGACATGGTCCTGCCAGCCAGAAAGACAATATCCAGCCTCATCCACCAGAACACAGGCACCAGTCCCCTCCATCAGGAAGCATACACAATCCACTGAACCAACCTTAGCCACTGGGGGCAGACACTAAGAAAAATGGGAACTAAGAACCTGCAGCCTGAGAAAGAAGACCCCAAACACAGTAAGTTAAGCAAACTGAGAAGACAGAGAAACACACAGCAGATGAAGAAGCAAGATAAAAACCCATCAGACCAAACAAATGAAGAGGAAATAGCCAGTCTACCTGAAAAATAATTCAGAGTAATGATAGTAAAGATGATCCAAAATATTGGAAATACAATGCAGAACAAACAAGAAAGTTTTAACAAGGAACTACAAGAACTAAAGAGCAAACAAACAATGATGAACAACACAATAAATGAAATTAAAAATTCTCTAGAAGGAATCAACAGCAGAATAACTGAGGCAGAAGAACAGATAAGTAACCTGGAAGATAAAATAGTAGAAATAACTACTGCAGAGCAGAATAAAGAAGAAAGATTGAAAAGAATTGAGGACAGTCTCAGAGACCTCTGGGACAACATTAAACGAAGCCATATTTGAAATATAGGGGTCCCAGAAGAAAAAGAGGGAAAAAAAGGGACTGAGAAAATATTTGAAGAGATTATAGTGGAAAACTTCCCTAATATGGGAAAGGAAATAGTCAATCAAGTCTAGGAAGCACAGAGAATTCCATAAAGGATAAATCCAAGGAGAAACATGACAAGACACATATTAATCAAACTATCAAAAATTAAATACAAAGAAAAAATTAAACGCAGCAAGGAAAAAACAACAAATAACATACAAGGGAATCCCCATAAGGTTAAGAGCTGATCTTTCAGCAGAAACTCTGCAAGCCAGAGGGAGTGGCAGGACATATTTAAAGTGATGAAATGAAAAAACCTACAACCAAGCAAGGATATCATTCAGATTCGATGGAGACATTAAAACATTCACAGACGAGTAAAAGCTAAGTGAATTCAGCACCACCAAACCAGCTTTACAACAAATGCTAAAGGAACTTCTCTAGGCAGGAAACACAACAGAAGGAAAAGACCTACAATAACAAACCCAAAACAATTAAGAAAATGGTAATAGGAACATACATATTGACAATTACCTTAAATGTAAATGGATTAAATGCTCCAACCAGAAGACACAGACTGGCTGAATGGATACAAAACAAGACCCATACATATGCCGTCTACAAGAGACCCACTTCAGACCCAGGGACACATACTGACTGAAAGTGAGGAGATGGAAAAAGATATTCCATGCAAATGGAAATCAAAAGAAAGCTGGAGTAACATTCTCATATCAGACAAAATAGACTTTAAAATAAAGACTAGCACAAGAGACAAAGGACACTACATAATGATCAAGGGACCCATCCAAGACGAAGATGTAACAATTGTAAATATTTATGCACCCAACATAGGAGCACCTCAATACATAAGGCAAATGCTAACAACCATAAAAGGGGAAATTGACAGTAACATAATAATAGTAGGGGATTTAACAACCAACTTTCACCAATGGACAGATCATCTAAAATGAAAATAAATAAGGAAACACAAGCTTTAAATGATACATTAAACAAGATGCACTTAATTGACATTTATAGGACAGTCCATCCGAAAACAACAGAATACTCTTTCTTCTCAAGTGCTCATGGAACATTCTCCACGATAGATCATATCTTCGGTCACAAATCAAGCCTTGGTAAATTTAAGAAAATTGAAATCATATCAAGTATCTTTTCTGAACACAACGCTATAAAGACTAGATATCAATTACAGGAAAAAAAATGTAAAAATACAAACACATGGAGGCTAAACAATATGCTACCAAATAACCAAGAGATAACTGAGGAAATAAAAAAATACCTAGAAACAAATGACTGAAAACACGATGGCCCAAAACCTACGGCATGCAGCAAGAGCAGTTTTAAGAGGGAAGTTTATAGCAATACAATCCTCCCTCAAGAAGCAAGAAAAACCTCAAACAACCTAATCTTACAACTAAAGCAATTAGACAAAGAAGAACAAAAAACCCTAAAGTTAGCATAAGGAAAGAAATCATAAAGATCAGATCAGAGATAAATAAAAAAGAAATGAAGAAAACAATAAAAAATATGAATAAAACTAAAAGCTGGTTCTTTGAGAAGATAAACATGATTAATTAACCATTAGACAGGCTCATCAAGAATAAAAGGAGAAGACTCAAGCCAACAGAATTAAAATTGAAAAAGAGAAGTAACAACTGACACTGCAGAAACACAAAGGATCAAGGGAGATTACTATAAGCAACTATATGCCAATAAAATGGACAACCTGGAAGAAATGGACAAATTCTTAGAAACGCACAACCTTCCGAGACTGAACCAGGAAGAAAGAGAAAATATAAACAGACCAAACGCAAGCACTGAAATTGAAACTGTTATTAAAAATCTTCCAACAAGGGCCCAGGACCAGATGGCTTCACAGGTAAATTCTACCAAATTAGCTGTTAGAGAAGAACTAACACCTATCCTTCTCAAACTCTTCCAAAATATAGCAGAGGGAGGAACACTCTCAAACTCATTCTACGGAGCCACCATCACCCTGATACCAACATCAAACAAGATATCACAAAAAAAGAAAAGTACAGACCAATATCACTGATGACCACTGATGCAAAAATCTTCAATAAAATGAGCAAACAGAATCCAAAGGCACATTAAAGGGATCATACACCATGATCAAGTGGGGTTTATCCCAGGAATGCAAGGATTCTTCAATACACGCAAATCAATGTGATACACCACATTAACCACCTGAAGAATAAAAACCATATGATAATCTCAACAGATGCAGAAAAAGCTTTCAACTAAATTCAACACCCATTTATGATAAAAACTCTCCAGAAAGTAGGCAAAGAGGGAACTTACCTCAACATAATAAAGACGTTATATGACAAACCCACAGCCAACATCGTTCTCAATGGTGAAAAGCTGAAACCATTTCCTCTAAAATCCTGAACAAGACAAGGTTGCCCACTCTCACCACTCTTATACAACATAGTTTTGGAAGTTTTAGCCACAGCAATCAGAGGAAAAAAAAGAAATAAAAGGAATGCAAATCGGAAAAGAAGAAGTAAAGCTGCCACTGTTTGCAGATGACATGATACTATACATAGAGAATCCTAAAGACGCTACCAGAGAACTACTAGAGCTAATCAATGAATTTGGTAAAGTAGCAGACTACAAAATTAATGCACAGAAATCTCTTGCATTCCTACACACTAGTGATGAAAAATCTGAAAGTGAAATTAAGGAAACACTCTCATTTACTACTTCAACAAAAAGAATAAAATACCTAGGAATAAACTTACCTAAGGAGACAAAAGACCTGTATGCAGAAAACTATAAGACACTGATGAAAGACATTAAAGATGACACAAACAGATGGAGAGGTATACCATGTTCTTGGATTGGAAGAATCAACATTGTGAAAATGACTATACTACCCAAAGCAATCTACAGATTCAATGCAATTCCTATCAAATTGCCAATGGCATTTTTCACAGAACTAGAACAAAAAATTTCACAATTTGTGTTGAAAATCAAAAGACCTTGAGTAGCCCAAGCAATCTTGAGAAAGAAAAACAGAGCTGGAGGAATCAGGCTCCGTGACTTCAGACTACACTACGAAGCTACAGTAATCAAGAGAGTATGGTACTGGCAAAAAAAGAGAACTATAGATCAATAGAACAGGATAGAAAGCCCAGAGATAAACCCATGCACATATGGTCACCTTATTTTTGATAAAGGAGGCAAAAATATACAATGGAGAAAAGACAGCCTCTTCAATAAGTGGTGCTGGGAAAATGACAGCTACATGTAAAAGAATGAAATTAGAACACTCCCTAACACCATACACAAAAATAAACTCAAAATGGATTAAAGACCTAAATGTAAGACCAGACACTATAAAACTCTTTGAGGAAAACATAGGCAGAACACTCTATGACATAAATCAAAGCAAAATCCTTTTTGACCCACCTCCTAAAGAAATAGAAATAAAAAGAAAAATAAACAAATGGGACCTAATGAAACTTCAAAGCCTTTGCACAGCAAAGGAAACCATAAACAAGACGAAAAGACAACCCTCTGAATGGGAGAAAATATTTGCAAATGAAGCTACTGACAAAGGATTAATCTCCAAACCTTACAAGCAGCTCATGCAGCTCAATATCCAAAAAACAAACAAACCTATCCAAAATTGCGCAGACAACCTAAATAGACATTTCTCCAAAGAAGATACACAGACTGCCAACAAACACTTGAAAGGATGCTCATCATCGCTAATCATCAGAGAAATTCAATCAAAACTATAATGAGCTATCACCTCACACTAGTCGGAATGGCCATCATCAAAAAATCTAGAAACAATAAATGCTGAAGAGGGTGTGGAGAAAAGGGAACCCTCTGGCACTGTTGGTGGGAATGTAAACTGATACAGCCACTATGGAGAACAGTATGGAGGTTCCTTAGAAAACTAAAAACACAACTACCATATGACCCAGCAATCCCACTACTGGGCATATACGCTGAGAAAACCATAATTCAAAAAGAGTCATGTTCCACAATGGTCATTGCAGCACTATTTACAATAGCCAGGACATGGAAGCACCCTAACTGTCCACTGACAGATGAATGGATAAAGAAGATGTGGCACATATATACAATGGAATATTACTCAGCCATAAAAGGAAACGAAATTGAGTTATTTGTACTGAAGTGGATGGACCTAGAGTCTGTCATACAGAGTGAAGTAAGTCAGAGAGAGAAAGACAAATACTGTATGCTAACACATATATATGGAATCTAAAACAAAAAAGTTGTACAATGCTTGGCATTAAAACTCTCTCCAGACATAATAGAGTCATCCATAACTAGTAAGATCACAAAGGAAAATTACATGTAAAAATTAAAAGAAAGTCTCTTAACAAAAGTATTGTAAAAGTATCTTTAAACAGTATCTAACATAGTACCCTTTGAACAGATATTCACAACATAAGTTACACTGTTGTGATTTAAGAATAGAATTGAACTTAGAAATACAAACATTAAATGAAAACACTTCATTAACACAGTTTTGAAAGAAAGAGGTAATAACTCAGTCAATTTACCAAAAGAGAGGTGGGGTGGAATGAGGGTAATTTAGACGAGCTAATGTAAGAAATTTTCACCTTCAAACAATATAAGAATCTCTAGCATGTAATAGCACTTGCATCTTTAACACGATGTTACCAGAAAAGTAGGTGGTCATTTTGAAGGTATCACCAAAAGCTCTACATTTTCAAATCTGTTGGAATTACAGACACAAAAGGCCACGTATTATATGATTCTCTTTATGTGAAATGTCCAGAATTGGAATAGCTACAGAGATAGAAAGTAGATGAGTGGTTGCCAGGGGCTGGAGGAAGGAGGGAATGGGGAATGACTGCTAATGGGTACATGGTTATATTTTTGATAAAAATGGTCTAAAAGTAAACAGTGATGATGATTGCACAACTTTGTGAATTCTCTAAAAAACCATTAAACTGTACACTTTCCAAGGGTGAACTTTATGGTATGTGAATTATATTTCAATAAAACTATTATTAAAAGATTAAATTTAAATTAAGAAGTAATCTGACAGAATTCATAATGTCAATTTATACTACAACAGATATCATTCAGAGCCTTCCACCTGTTCCAATAGCTTCTTTTTTACCTTGGCAAGGCGGCTCATCTGATCTTCTGAGAGAGTACTGCTTGTTCTGCCAGGAGTTTTTGTGGGTTCTGATCCATCTGCTTCCACGTTAGGCCAGACTTTCAAGTCATGCATCCCTTGGCGAAACATGCTAGGCAAAAAGAGAATGTTGAGGACAGAATTAAATTAATGTAGTTCATTATGGGAAATTTCGGATTCGTAAACAGAGAGAATTCTACCAAGGAAATACATGTCTCTCTTGCCAAGCTTTAAGCCTCCAGTGGGCTGTAAAGCAATTAACCAAGCAACTAAAATCCATGTAACACTGTTTTTCACGTGCCATTCTTTTCTCCTCCAAGCAGTTAGAACTATTACAGAGATTCTAAAGGTAAACTGGAAACAGAGAAGCATCAGTAATGGACCACGTGCACTTCATCACTTCAGTGGAGATCTTAGAAACAGAAACCAAATTTCTACCCAGTTAAAGAATGTCACATTTACAATGACTGAAACCAAAATTAAAATAATTACATAACTTTCTACTTTAAGTGACAATTCAGCATAGTAGACAGCGGAGTTGAACTGCCGAGGTTTGGATCCCAGCTGTGCCATCTATTACCTACAAGACTTTGGGTAAGTTACTTAACTTCTCTGTGCCTCAGTTTCCTCATCTATAAAATGAGATTATAAAGAGGAACTGTATCTCACAGAGTTGTTAGAAAAATTAAATAAACCAGTACAAGTAAAAAGTACTTAGAATAGTGTCTGCCATGTAATAAGTATTCGATAAATGTTAGCTATTATTTTCCTTTTCACTGGGTACAGGCTTATTTTTCTCCCATCTTCTTTTCCATAACAAAGATGCCTAAAAAGGAATACAATAGTGGATTCAGTAAGAAAAAATACCCATGTCTACAAATCAGAAATTTAACATATCGTTGGAATTCAGCCTGAGCTGGATGATACTGCTTTAAAGTAAAAGACTACATGACCTCTGATTGTCATGCTTCAGCTTCTTTCAAAAAGCTACCATGAAGACCCATAGTAAAGGTTGAACAAACTCATAAAAGGAGTTTTAGACAAATATGTTTTTTAAATATGCTGTCAAGTTTCTGAGTTTTGTTTCTTCGAAGAGGGTTAGAGATAGTCTTCTGTTAGTGTGTTTTCTTTTTTAAGTGTTGTTTAACAAGGCCTTTCAAACAATATAAAGTCTATTCAAACAGCATCCTCCCAAAGCTGAAAGGCCAAGCTGTCAATCGCAATGAAAAGAATAAGACTAGGGCTTCCCTGGTGGCGCAGTGGTTGAGAGTCTGCCTGCCGATGCAGGGGACACGGGTTTGTGTCCCGGTGCAGGAGGATCCTACATGCTGCGGAGCGGCTAGGCCCGTGAGCCATGGCCGCTGGGCCTGCGCGTCCAGAGCCTGTGCTCTGCAATGAGAGAGGCCACAGCGGTGAGAGGCCCGCGTACTGCAAAAAAAAAAAAAAAAAAAAAAAGAATAAGACTAGAAGTGTGTGCAGGTGAGTAGGCAAGTCCAAAGACTCCCATATTAAATAATCTCTTAATTAGGTAAAAGGTGGATATAGTGATGCACTTTTCCCATCTTTAAAACCACTGTACTTAACTGTAAAAGGTTCACATTAATTTTTAACCCATTATTATCATGATCTGACCGACCAATGGAAAATTTCTTAGCAGATTTTCCTGAGGTAATAAAGAGAATTTTCACTGAATATTATGTAATGTATGTAAGTAATGATGCCATAAACATTTAGATTGGAAACTATAAGGGACAGCTACAAGCTGATGAGCAGTATAAGATTAAGGACCAAATATGTTAAGGTCTCTAAGTTTAGCAACAAACAAGTAATATCCAGCAACCATATCTGCAAAAGCTTACTTTATAGGCCCAACACAAAATGTACTGACTGGTTGTGAAGGCTCAATACACCCAGTATTTATCTATCATGTTAAAGATTAAAAAAAAAGTGTTATTATTTAAAAAGCCTTTATAAAGTTCATTTTCTTTCCCTTTCAACTGAGAGACATTCAACAGCAAGCAGACCTTAGTCTCTAAGAAACTGGGTACAGTAAGGTCATAATACCACTTTCAATGAATATCCTTAAATGTACCTTCAGAAACAGCAGAAAGCTTCCCTTCCTTCTCTCCACTTCCTTGCCCCCAAGTGAATAGTTTGGCTGAACTTAACTAAATCAAAAATAAGTACATTTGGCAGGAAGTCAGTATACTAAATGATTTAGGTGCCTTGGGATGGATCTGGAGAAGAAATTTAAGGATAAGGGGACATGGAAGGTAGGGGTGATGCCAAGTGATTCAAATGATCAAGTGAACATATTACTTTCTTTTGACACTAATGGAACCTTTACAGAGAGTTACACAGCCTCCAGGTGGCAAGCCAGAAGATGCTCAGAGCATCAAGTCCATTTGGGAAATTAAGCCAAACAGGCAAGAAAGAAGAAAACGGTACAGCAGGATCTCCCTCAGACACAAGCAGAGGCCCCAGCAACAGCTGCTGTAGATGCTCCAGCTCCCAGTGCCAAGCTACTACAGCAACAACTGGCCTGACTTCAGAATTCACATTTGGAAAAAACATCTGCAAGAGAAATATACAGCTTGCGTATGATCCTTTGCCAATTCAACCTAATGATCAATCAATTCTTTAGCTACTTAGGAATCTCACAAGCTAGACTTTCAAAATGAGGACAATTAGTTACTCCAGCCATATCCTAACAGATCTGTCTTTCGATTAACTACACTATCCTCCAAGAAGCACTGCTTCACACTGACTCAAGTATACAAAACAGGTATTAGCAAACAGCAAGAGTTGGTAGTCACAGGACTCCCGATACTATAACACAGCTATTAGACACTTTGAGGACCACTTTTAAAAAGCTAATAAGTCCATACCAGGACTATTTAAGGAACAAGGTGGGGTACAACTGGTGTTATTTCATTGCCTAAGAAACATGTGAGGAAATGAAGGTCTAAAGCAGCATTTCCCTAAGTCATGAGAACTGTGGTGGCACATGACATGATTTTTAACGGTAGGTGGAAAAAAATCTGCACAGGCTTCCTGCTGAGATCACACAGAAGACTCATGCTACTTTCTCACCATGAATGTCAGCAACACCATGCAGAGAAGCAGCTGTGACCCAGCAGTGCAAGTGGATGTCTGCACTCTGCTATAGCACCTGGAACATCCTGAATATCATATTCTTCCACAATCCAAAGGTGCACAGGAAGTCCAATATCCTGCGGGGGAATACCTCGGCTTGTCTCCACTGCACCCCAGTTAGCCTTCAAGGGAAGGCCCCAGGACACAGAGAGAAAAAGGAGTTATTTTAATTTCATAGGGCTTTTCAGATTTCCTTTTTCTGAGGTGTAGGTCACTATAAGCATCAGCCTAGAGGGAATAGTAGGCGATCTAACATGAGTCATTATACACACATACGCACAATGATTACTACTGATTTCACATACTTTATAAAAACTTGCCAAAGGCCAAGTAAAACAGTGTCACAAATGTCAATCTGAGAATTGATTTGGCTGTAGGCAGGTCATTTCACTGTACTTCTGTGGAAATTTCTATTGTCTCACACCTATAGTCTAGTCAGATTGTCTCCTGAAACTACGTCCTAAGATCAATGAAAATGTATCGATATATGAGTGTTAAAAGAGGTGTTTTCATGAGGGAAACTCCCGCTGTTATTTCAGAAGGTAAACCACTAATGAAGAGGCCAGGAGGAAAAACCAAGAGGTCTATCTGGCTGTTTCTCAAGAAGATTTAACCACTAAGACTACAGTAAGAGTAATAAACTGTTGTGCATTTTTTTTTTCTATATGGCAAGCAAATTCCACCCTGGTAGAGAAAGTAAAAAGGTACAAACACTCCAGAAAAGAAACATACTGATTTTGTAATATGTCCATTCTACTATAACATGCCATTTTATCAAAAACCGTATTTAAAACTGGAGGCCACGATGTCTCAGACTATGTCTAAATTATTGTTCCTGCATGGATTTCAATAATAAATATTTCTTTAATAGGTACATTAAAGTAAAATACCTACACATTACTAAGCAATCAAGCTATTCTCAATGAAATTACATCTACATTTTATTCATGAGTTGAAGCTTTTCTGAGAAATCCTATCCTGAACAGAAAAATTGAATATCATAAGGATAGCAATTCTCTCTGTAATTCACATATATAATTCAATACAGTTTCCCAACAAAATAACAATGAGCTTTTTTTTTTAACTGAGGAAATAATATTAATATTTATCTGATAAAATATAGAGACTATCCAGAGAAATTCTGAAAGGACTACGAATGAAGAAGATTATCCGTCTCTAATATTAAAACATTTTATAATTAATAGTATTCAAAACTAACAAGAATAGTTCAGAAATAATGACAGCTAATATTTACTGAGCACTTATTAAGCTCATTACATGTCTTTAGTAATTTATCATCATCAACTACTCTGTGAGGTAAATACTAATATCTTTTTACAGATAAGGAAACTGAGGCATAAAGAGATTAAATAACTTGCCCAAGGGTACACAGATAATAAGCAAAAGAGCCAGGTTTTAAACCCAGACAATCTAGTTCTACCTGCCTTCCTAACCACCACTGGTTTATAAAAAACTGATAAATTCAACATCATAATTTAAGATTCATGAGCTGCAAGTAAATAAGCAACAAACAAGTATATGATAATTCGAAAGAAAATGTCAAACAGGAAAAACAATATGTGTAACATGTAACACACAAAGGGCTAATTCACTAATCTACAAAGACCCCTTACACATTAATAAGAAAAATGACAACTCAAAAAAAAAGGCAAAGAATTTTATGGTATGTGAATTATACCTCAATTTTAAAAAATGGGCGAAGGATATGAAAAAGCAATTCACAGAAACATAAACACAAATGTAAAGGGAAATATCACAATATGATCATCTTCAATCATACTTAATGATGTGAAAATTAATTTAGGAGATAACATTTTTCAATTTTGAAATGGGCAAAAATTAAGAAGTTTGATAATACCTAGATTATAGTCTCTACCATTTGATCTAAAGGAACTGGGACTTCTTTCAGAGAGTCCAGGTCTGGGGCAGGAAATTTCCCAATGAGCCCGGAATAGCTTGTCTCCAGAAAGTAAAGAAGCTACCAATGACTACTGGTGTACATACTGTCAAAAGAACATGGGATCAACCTGAAGGGGCTCCTACTGACTGACCAAAAATTGGAATTTTTGAGAATTATAAAGAATAAAAAGAACAATGGATTGAAACATTTCAAAACTGTTTAAAAGTTCATGATAAAACTTAAGAACAAAATAACAAAAAAAATCAATCGTCACTTTCAAGGTTACCAAGGCACCAACCAATTCATTCTTAAAATTGTTAAAGGGGAAAAAAGTTAAACATTCATCTGCCTTTCCTATATGAACTGTATACCAAGGTAACTCAATATATGATGAAAGACCAAGTTTTTTAGAGAAAAATTCCAATTAATAAACATAGAAAGAATAGAATGTCAACAATTTTCTTAAGATGAAGAGTGATCTCTCTGCTCAGAAGAAAAGGGATAGAGAAAAAACACCCTAAAGGACTCTCATGTTTTTGTTTTTGTTTTTTTTTTTTACAATAAATCTCTATTATCTGTAAATTTTTAAAAACAAAATTAACTTTCCTATTATAATCATTACCATTACAGCAAATTAGTGCTTTAGTACTTTTTAAACCCTGTTTATTGTCCTTTTTGTCACTATTATGACAAAGCAGAAAAACCCTATAACAAAGCAGTTACAGTATATGACAAATAGCCTTTTATTCCTAAAAATAAGGTTACAGTTTCCAATGACTATTTCGTAATAGAAATCGCATTACCAATCATTAACAGTAGAGAAATACAAACTGTGTTTTTTAATTAATCTATCTGCATCTCCTGAAGGAATTATGTGTCAACTTCAGTCTCAAGTACTACGGAATCATATGTATCCAATAGGTTTCACTTCCTAGCACAGAGAACCAGACTGGGCATAAACTATTAAGGTCAAGAAAGAAAAGGGCCAGAAAGCAACAACATTTCCATAGGAAAAGAAAACGCTTACCCGTATTTTCCAAACAGTGAAACTGTTGTTCCTCCCACAGGCACTGCCTTTCCTGGTCCATACACATCCCATATAGTCAGGGCCACTTGCGCATTCCTGGGCAGGTCAGGGTATTTCACAGGCAGTTTTAGCCATTCATTCCAGCTATGGAAATAAAGTCAACAAAAACATAAAGCTAAGGAAAGAAAGTCAACATAAACATGTGTATAACTTTCTTTTAAATTAACAAACCATACAAGAAGGTCTGTCCAGAGAAAATGTCAAAAGATTAAGTTAGTAGTACAAAAAATAACGTGGCACTTACCTCAATTTTGCTCTAGGCAACTTCAATTTTAAATACAGGCATATCTGTATTTTATTTCACTTCACTTTATTGGGCTTTGCAGATATTGCATTTTTTACAAATTGAGGTTTATGGCAACTCTGCATCTAACAAGTCTATGGGTACCATTTTTCCAACAGCTTTTGCTCATTTTGTGTCTCTCTAATCACATTTTGGTAATTCTTTCAATATTTCAAACTTTTTCATTATTAATATATTTTTTATGATGATCTGTTGTAAGTGATCTTTGATGTTAGATGTTACTACTATGACTTGCTGAAGGCTCAGATGATAGGATTTTTTAGCAATAAAGTAATTTTTAATTAAGGTATGAACACTGTGTTTAGACACAATGCTATTGCACACCTAATAGATTACAGTATAAAGATAACTTTCATGTGCACTGGAAAACCAAAAAAATCGCTTTATTGCAATACTCGCTTTATTGTGGTGATCTAGACCTGAACCTGCAATATCTCCAAGGTATGCCTATAGAACACATGAAAAAAATATTTTGAAAAACAAAGCTCATGAAAAATAACACTGGTAAATTCTTTAATCAAGAAACTCAGACATCAAGGATTTACTGTATAGCACAGGGAACTATAATCAATATCTTGTAATAAAATATAATAGAAAAGAATAAGAAAAAAGATATATACATATATATGTATAACAGAATCTCTTTGCTGTATACCTGAAACCAACACAATATTGTAAATCAGCTACACTTCAATGAAGAAAAGAAAAGAGAAACAGACGATATCACTAAGAGACAAGGAATATAATAATGGCTAATAAAAATCTGGGAAAACACGTGAACCTATTAGAACCAAAGTTGTTTTAGAACTAAACTGTGATTTTTTTTTTCTGTAAGCATTCTCCAGAACAGTTTTTTACTAAGAAAAGAAAGAAATCAGAATTACTCATATTATACTCAAAATGGTGCTAGGTATAATATTGTCCTATAATATACATCAGTATCTCAATAAAGCAGAAAAAAAACAAAATTTTAAAGAGATCAAAGGAGACCATCCACTAACTTTGTAACATGAAGTTACTAGACTGCTCTGGACAGATATGTGACAACTTTTTACATGAGATTTTCCTTCCACTCAAGTTATTTCATTAATACCAATAATGCTTAGCTATTTTTTTAATGCTTTCAAAGCATATTTTTACATATGATTTCACTAAGGAATGTTTGTTCTTACTAACAGTAATGACAGCACAGCTCTCCCATTTTTTTAAATCTCTATTCACCCCTGCAAATTTTCTTCTGCATTCAAACTTAACACTGGATTTATCTGATCATCTCAACTTCCTTAAACAACAGATGGCTTTTAAAATCCCAAAAGAAAACTACGCAAACAACACACAAAGTAATACCCAGCAGACACACAGAATTGCTTCTCTCTGTTTACTCAAAATTATTCTCAAAGGGCATATCCCAGTCTAGGTCAAATACACCTGCATCAGTAAGAAACCGAACAGAATTTTCACGAACTTATTAAAGAACAAAACATTTACATCCACCATAAAAATTCAAGGACCTACAGGAAAATTAGAGATGGCTATCAATTTCAAGGAGACTCTAAACAACATTAAATCCTTTTCTTCTATGAAGTTCTTAAAGAAATAAAATACATGTTTAAAAAGCCTTTCTCCCCTACAGATAAGCTTAAGAAACTAAATGAATTTATTTAATTACTATTCACATGGTGGGCCAGAATAAAAAGGTAAATACTAAGTGTAACCTTATGCCAATGAACAAACCACAGAGATAAGTTAACACAGGCTAAAGTTAAAGAGAAAAGTCAGTAACAATACCCAAAATGAGCTGTGAAAATACTCACCCTTATATTCTATCCTTTGACTAGGAGACAATACATAAGAGCAAGCAATCATTTGCCTCAAACCTTTTGCCATCCAACACCTGACCCCCACACCTCTTTAAATTAAGCAAAAACACTTTACCTGTTTTACATACTGGGCTTCTGCAGAAGATTTCTTTTGAAGAAAATGAATCTTCAGCTAAAAAATAGTTTGAAAACCACTCAAGATATTCTAGAAATTATGAAAAGATCTGGTCAGACATCAAAGAACTGTGTATTTTGAACACCATTTTGTTCTCTCCCTTCCCATGAACCATCCCTTCTTCATGCCCCAACTCTAATTAGGCTTAAATTCACCTGGCAACTTTCAAAATATTCCAGGATTCTAAAGCCTGATTCTGGATGGTATGACTTCCCACCATGTACCCCACACGCATACACCAGTGTACTAATTATCTAGTCTGATTAATGCACTCCTGAATCCTAACTTTCTAATTTTAAAATTGTATTAGTCTATGTCTAAAGCCATTTCAAATCCTCCACATGACAAGACAAAATATAAATTAAAAAAAAATTTAAACCACTTGCCTGCAGAATAATATTCATATATATAACTTAAAAATTTGCAGTATTTCACACCTAAAGCTGATAATTTTACCCTAAGTGTAACTAAAGAAAGTACAGGTTTCCTCCCCATGGGCTCTCTTATTATAGGACAGGATAGAATAGAATATGGTAGAAGAGATTCGGATGAATTTTGGATGAGCTTCTCATTATTTGAACTCTCACAACTCACTATCAGAAACTTAGAAATAGATTTAGACAACTTGGAATCTCATACTACCCCAAAATACTTTCTGAAATGCAAAAATTAAGATAGCAAGAGATCCTTTTGTGGTATAATTTATTTTCCCCCCAGTCTACAGAATCTTCTTTTAAGTCATTGCTTATAGAAAATAAGGGCTGTATAAAGTTTGCCCTTATTGTTCCCTGGTGGCGCAGTGGTTGAGAGTCCGCCTGGCAATGCAGGGGATAGGGGTTCGTGCCCCGGTCCGGGAAGATCCCACATGCCGCGGAGCGGCTGGGCCCGTGAGCCATGGCCGCTAAGCCTGCGCGTCCGGAGCCTGTGCTCCGCAACGGGAGAGGCCACAACAGTGAGAGGCCCGCGTACCGCAAAAAAAAAAAAAAAAAAAGTTTGCCCTTATTTATTTTAGAAGTGCTATTTTTGTTTTGATGAATTGGTACAAACTTCACTCTTAAATACTAAAGAGCAGGATGTACAAAATCTGCAAATGTTTCCCTTAAGCCCAAAGAGTATATTTAAAAGAAGATAGGGACTTCCCTGGTGGCGCAGCGATTAAGAATCCACCTGCTAATGCAGGGGACATGGGTTCGAGCACTGGTCCGGGGAGATCCCACATGCCATGGAGCAACTAAGCCTGTGCGCCACAACTACTGAGCCTGCGCTCTAGGGCCCGCGAGCCACAACTACTGAAGCCCATGAGACACAACTACTGAAGCCCGCGTGCCTAGAGCCCGTGCTCCGCAATAAGAGCAGCCACCACAATGAGAAGCCCGTGCACCACAACGAAGAATAGCCCTGCTCACCACAACTAGAGAAAGCCCACACACAGCAACGAAGACCCAACGCAGCCAAAAATAAGTAAGTTAATTAATTAAAAAAATAAAAGATAAAAACCTATCCTCATATATTTACCCAGCATAAGGTATTTTCTCAATCTATCTTCTACACAGCTGTTTTAAACCTTTTAATTAAAAAAAAGCCATTGTAATTATTTTAGAGTACTTTGTTAGTTTCACAATTTAAAAAATATAAACTAAAAACCTCAAACCTTGAGAGAACAAATATGAAAGTTTTTATATCCTTGAAAATACATAATACATAAACAATGCAGAGAGGAGCTGGTAAATGGGAGGAAGAGGAGAAAGATGTTCATCTCCCTATAACTGGGAATTTGCTTTTGCTCTAATCTCTTTTATTGCCAAGGCATGGAACAAAACCACCATACAATTTCCCCCAATAAAGGTGGAATTCTCCATAAATGTTGACTTCCTAGACCTAAATTTGTGGTTCTAAGTCTTTTGGAGGGTCACAAGCCACCTCAAAAAGTCTAATAAAAGCTTTGAGCTCTGTCCCTGTAAAGATGCGCAAGACACAAAAAATTCTGCATACAATTTCAGAGTTTTGTAGATTTCCTGATTCCAGTTTAAGAACCTCTGATACAATTATAGGAGTTTTGGTGGGTTGTTTTAGGTGTAATGATGATATGTAGCTATGTTACAGACATAAAGAAATATTTAAATTAAGATGATATAATATTTGGAATTTGCTTCAAAATAACATTGGGTGTAGCTGAAACAAGACTGGCCTGAGTTAGTAATTACTGAAGCTAGGTGAGGGAGCCCTGGAAGTTCCTTATATTATTCTCTCTACTTTTACAGGTTTGAAATTTTCCAGAATAAATACAAATACATATATATACTCGTGTGTGTATATATCTAGCCACAAAAATACTACTAAAGAAATTACACCATTAAAACAGTTGGTTTCAGTGTAGCCAGATCATCAGAGCTTAGGCTTCTGATCTCTCCACAAAACTTTTCCCAGTCTGCTGGGCCACACTTGGTAAACAAAGGGTTGTATCCTCCACAGTACAGCCTGGGAGTCCATGTGGCCACATCCTGTCCTCCATGAATACTGTGGGCATAAACTTCTGAACTGAGAGGCACACAACCTGTGTATCCTGTACCAAGCCTACCAGGGTACTGAATAATACTCACGCATCAAACATTAAAACTGCACCACACAATCTATCAAATAAGAAGTGTCAAGAGATTATATTAAGGACCTACAATACTATCCTGGAAAAACGGGAACTTGATGTTCATTACATTTACCTCGAATTCCAACAATGGCTTGCTAATGCAGCATGCTTAATAAACCAAGAACTTAAAAAAAAAAGTTTGTTTCATATTTAACATAAACAACTGATCCAAACAGATGACAACATATCTCTCTCTAAACATCTGAGTTCCAAACATCAGCTTAGACAACATCTCAGACTATCCAAAAGTGTTTCTGTGTTCAAGGGCATAGAATGGGAGCAAATTTAGAGACGTGTTTTTGGTTTGGGTCATTTTGTGAATCAGTCAAGTTCTCATAAAAATATGTCAATATACTCAATACAAACATAAATTCACTTCCACCTCAATTAGGTAAATAAATTCACTTCCACCTCACTTCCACCTACTTTATCTGAGTAGGTTCCTACTTTAAACTATTTGATCACTGCTTATAGGTATTAAATAAAGAATTTTAATTCCTCTGTAATCCCAAATAATACTTTCAACATCTATAAAGAAATGAGAGAATAGTCTGGAACCCACCATATTCAAGAAAACAACTTACTTCCATCTCGTACTAAATGCTTTGTAGGATGTTCTCACTGGCAAGGCAAGAGGCTTCCCTTCTGCAAAAACTTGGCAAGTAACATAGAGGTCAGAACATGTTTCTTGGTACAGTCCTGAAAACTTCAACATTGGGTCTTCCAGAACAGCCTTATAACTCTTTTGTTCTCTCTTCCCTTCCAAACTTCCTCTGAAAGCATAAAAGCAATAATGTTTAGACACACATTTTTAAAAGACAAACACAACAAATACTAAGAGTTTATGGTTATGTCACAGTAACCTTATGCTACCTGAACATTTTCCTATAGATGAAATTAGTCATTTTTTTCATTTACTAAAGGTCTCTTAACATACTAACATGCCGAAGGTCATTCCTAACTTCATCAACATATTTCTCTATTTTAGGCTTCTTAATTTTAAACCCTGTCATCAACTCTTGTGTCTACCTTCTAGATGTCACCAGCTTTCCAAGCATTAGTTTCGTTTTATTAATTTCAAGTTGACCACTTATTCCTGTAGTCTTTCAACAACATTTATTGTACTAAGCATAGAGGTCCAGAAATGAAAGACAAGATAAACAATACAGTGTTACAGGAAAACATTAAGTTCTTGCTCTAGGGAGAAAACTTACTTTTAACTGCGTATTTTTTTTATGCTTTCTTTTTTTTTTTTTTTACTATGTAGATGTATTATCTAATCAGTTCTTTAAGAAATACAGTGTTTTAAGTAGTACAAGATATGCATAACATTATAAAAGAGGTAGGAACATTGCTTGGAAATCAAGATTACATCATATATTGTGCCAGGCATTTTACAGAGACTTTCTTACTTACTTTGCACCATATTACCATGTTATAAATCATGAAGCAGACTCAGAGATCAAGCTTATTATCCAGGATCACAAAGTAAGTAACAGAGCTGAGAATAAAAACCAGGACAGAGGAAGCCAAAGCCAATGTTCTTCCCATTACAGAAAGATATATAAGAAAGTCTCAGGAGCACCTAACGTGGCTTGGAGGTAGGGGCTCTTAACCCAGATAGATGCCTGAAATGAGCCTGAACAATATATGAAAGATGAGAAACAGAGGCAGAGAGTCCTCCCAGAATAAAAGAACAGCATATACAACTGCAAAAAGGCAAGATGGTGTGTCTTGACGAACTACAGGTTGGTAGAGCTAAAGCATAAAGCTCATGTGAAGAAGCTAGAGATGAGAATGAAGTGTAGGGAGGCAAGGAGGCCAAGTAGCCACCAAATTCAGTACAGTGCCTCACGCAAAATGAAAATTCAAAAACCTGTTAACTGAACAATTTGAATTGAGAGAAATATAATCAGATTTGTGTTTATGATACTTTGGCAGGAGTATAAGAAAGTAATGGAGAGGTGGCACTGAAAGCAAGATCAGTTGGAAGACTTTCAATCAAAATTAAAAGGAAAAGGGTAGACTAAGGCTAGGGCAATGGGGTTTAAAGGGGGCATGGATCAAAGATACTGAGCAGGTAGATTCAAGACAACTTGTAAAGGACTAAACAGAGAAGGTGAGAGGGGGTGTCTGCATGAATCCGTATGACTCCTTTTCTGTCTTAACCAAAATCAATGAACGATGCTAACAATCACCAAAATAGGGTGAGAGAAGATAAGAGTTAGAGGGCGTGTTAATGATGTGCTCCATTTTAGACAAGTTGCTTTTAAAGTGCTTTGGGACATCCAAAGTGATCATGTCTTGTGGGCAGTTTGATATTCAACTATGGCACTAAGAAAAGAGACATCAAAGTGCAAGTTTTATTAAAACCACAGAAACAGATGAAAAGGCCTGGGGAAAATAAACAGAATTTTAAAATTTACTATTCTCTGACTATATGATTCTAAACTGATACTTCCTGCCCTCCCCAAAACGAGTCTCAGACGCTAAAAGGTGATTTGTACTGAATTTTGCCAAACTTCTGATTTATGCTTTATCTTTTCCTCAAAATACTCAATGTGTGTCGTTAATAATGGACCGGTTTTTTTAAATTTTTTCTTCTTTCCTTTTAATGTTCAAAAGTTTCAAAAAAAATGCATTCATATGTCCAAGAAATACTGAGAGGAATAAGACTGAAGGAAAGTCCTTTACCAGATGACGGCAATACAGGTCCTGTATAAACATCTACCGGTGTATGCTGTAGAAACTACTTTAAATGGGTGTGTAAAGTATTATACAAAGGTACAGTTTGGCATATTATTCTTACCACCACCACGAAATGAACAGTAAAGGACTTGTCAGAGTCTGAAGTAAGGAACTTCTGGAAACAATCATTCAAAGGAGCATCTAATGACTCAGAAAATGTATTTACCACAGGTATGTAGCCCTATGCCTGAGGCACATTTGTTGAATACTGACTAAAACATATGATGATGTTGGGATTAAAAATCTGTGATAATTTATGACAGTTTTCACATATGAAAATACATCTATGAGACTGCCAATGGACATAATTTCCAACTTGGTGCTACCTGTTCCCCATCTCAGTTCCATTATTCTCATCTCAAGATGTCATGCCCTGTACCTTTACTTCAACTGTGATACCCCAAGATTTTCCTGCAAGGCTCTCTTCTTATATATTCTGTTCCCTTTACACTTGGAGCCCTCCTCACCTTTGACTGACTCCCAACTTCCCTGGCTAAGCAATGCCAGACTGTCGTAAGATTCAACCTAATCCTCTATCACCTCCCGTGTTTTTAGTACTACCTCCATGTGCTCAGCTACCTTATCTGCCTGTATCTACCTTTTCATAATTTCTTCAGTCTCCATTCCACCTTCCAGCCCCGTTTTAAAGTAAGATCTTCCAATTATTAACGGCAGGACGACGATTTAACCAAGACTTGATTTCTTTATCTGTAAGATGTGACGGTAATAATCCCACAAAAGGTTGCAGTGAACAGCAAAACGCTTTCTTCAAAATAAACCCTGTGGGACTTACGAACTTATTCCTACCGCTGTCCTTCTCACTGAGACCACGTCCTCAGTCCTCGCACACGGCCCCTCTCCAAACTCCCGTTCACCTCTGTTTCCCTGGCTTCAGCCTTCCGGGCCGTCCGCAGGCCGACCATCAAGCTAATAACCATCTTCTCTCCCCAACCCATAGGCCCCTGCCTCCCCCCCCGCCCCCCCCCCCCCGAAGCTCAGCAATCCCAGTCCCGGTCCCCAGATTCTCTTACATTTTAAGCTGCACGTTGATGTCCAGGTCACAACTGTAGATGTAGTGAAACTTCTCCGCTTCCCCCATGGCAGCCCCGAGCAAGAGCAACACCTGATGCTGAAAACTAGAAGCTGGGAAGACTCTGGCACTGAACTTGCAGAGCCGCACAACACAGGCTCTTCCGGTTCCGCCTCTCAGCCCTGGCTCCGCCAATCCCTGCCGGGAGTGCGACCCCACGCGGCGGAACTGCCCGCCCCACCAAGCGTTCTTCTGCGCATGTGCAAAGGGAGCCCACCATCTTGCTTGAGTGTAAATAGAATTCCGGAAACGCAGCCTATTTGACTACATTCCAGACTTCCTGTGTTCTTCCTGTGTTAGCGGTGGTTTGTTTCTTGTTTGTTTTTTGTTTTTGTTTGTTTTTGCGGTACGCGGGCCTCTCACCTTTGTGGCCTCTCCCGTTGCGGAGCACAGGCTCCGGACGCGCAGGCTCAGCGGCCATAGCTCACGGGCCCAGCCGCTCCGCGGCATGTGGGATCCTCCCGGACCGGGGCACGAACCCGTGTCCCCTGCATCGGCAGGCGGACTCTCAACCACTGCGCCACCAGGGAAGCCCTGTTTGTTGTTTTTTTAAAGAAAATAAGAAACTGTCTTTCGAGCCTGAGCTATTTCTAAAATCAGTCCAAAAGGAAATGCAGTTCAAAAAGAATTGTCACAACTTTCACTGGCTGGAGGTTGGTTAACCAGGGAACAATCACAGGAATTAGAGTTTTACCAAGTTTAAATTTCAGGGGCCCTTCCAAAACGTGTAGATTTAATCATGTATTTGCTATCTCAAGCAAAGATCTCCTCTTTCCGTTGTAAAGAGTGGAGGAAGGACTACCCAGAGAACAAGGAAACCTGGGTTCCAGTTTTGTGCTACAAATATATAGGCTACTTTAATCAAAGTACTTGGGTGCTTGTTTACACAAGGTGTGTTCAGACCCGATGTACCTTTGAAGACCTAACCCTTGTTAGAACCTAGAAACATCCAGTAACAACTCTAGGACTCAGATTTCTGACCTCTAAACTCCTACAATGTTTATTTTTATATTTAATAGTATGTAAAATTGTACTCTGCATTTCCAACTAGATCCAAAACTCTTGGCAAGAATAGTGTGCCCCCTTGGTGCCTAATACATTGTTGAGTTTAATAATTCCTATTCATTATTATTGGTGATATTGAATAAATTCTCTGTTTTCTATGTGTTTATTTTCAGGTGCCACATTGTAAAAGGGACATTGCTAGAGTGTATATAAATTACTATAATTAGGGGAGAAGAAGAAGCTTTCAAGGAAAGATTGAAAGGAGTGTAGCTGTTTAACCTAGAAATCCAAAAACAATGGCTAATGCACAATGTTTTTGTCCCAAGTAAATTTTCAAAAATATTTGTGGAAGCAACACTAGGGAAAAGCATGATAGTTATTCTCCTATTACTTACAGTTCCAACAAAAAGAGAGCCAACTTGATTTCTTCCTAAGTATAACTATTACCAATGGTTGGAACTTATAGGAAATGTAATTTCAGCAAGCAAAGAAACTTGAACTTTCTAATCATCAGAGCTCCCAACAGTAAAACGTATAGTTACAAGTGCCATGTCTATGGGATAATTCCAGCGGTGGATGTCAGGTCTGATGTGAAACAGGTTTCTCAAACTTGAATAAAATATTGACAATTTGTAAAGAGCTAAATTTTCTGATCCCAGTGCTGACTTAAATTACTTTTATTATAATGTTATTTAATGTATAAACCTGAGTAAACTTCATATAAGTACACACATATATATTTCTTATAAATTATTTAAAAATCAAATTTACAAATTAAATATAAAAACTTCAAATTAACAACCTTAATACAATACATAGCCTTTTTGCTGAAACTCTATTGCCTACAGCATGAATATGGCATTGACCACTCTTACAGGACTGGTTCTTTTAAATTCAAGACATCTATACTGCTGTATACCACATGGCACTTCAATTTTATTGCCTTATTTTCTACTCAAATTACTATGAACTCTTCATTAGTATAAGTACCATGATGGTATTTGGCCTTTACTTGGCCCCCAAAGCATTTTTTGTCTTAGGTCCATCTCTGTTCTTTTCTCATTAGCCCATAATAGTTAAAGTCCCAACACAGTCACAGACAGAACACAGATAAAGGTATAAAAATGAAATATCAATACTTAGTTCCAAGATACTTATTCATAGGATCCAGGATAGACTTATATTAACTTTTTAAAGGTAATCATCAAGAAAAAAACAACATTAAGAATGTATTATGGGAGAATCTTAGAAGACTGGACTGTAACTGTCAAAGACATTAATGCAACAAGGAAAACTAATGTGCCAGTGAGGAGGGTTGTGGCAGGTCACAGAAGCATTTTAAAAGTCACAGAAGTCAAAACTGGCAGTGCCTTTCCTGGACCAACCATGGATCAGGAGGATGTGGTTAGCAGACCTGAGTATCAGACTCCAGTTAGCAAGACCATGGCAAATGGAAGCCTTAAGCATCTTATTCTGAAAGGAAAGAAATAATGTTTTCTTTCCCATGTAATCTTTCCCATGTGAACTCATAAATATAACAGACACTTATAGAACACAATTTACATTGCAAGAACCCACAGCTCCACAGACCACTGACTGTAGGAAAATAACTTTTTGCATAGGTGTTTTCTTTGTGTGGTAGGCTATTTCTTTGACTCTTTTGTCTCATATGTAATTAACCCTTGTGGTTGCAGTTTTTATTCTGTGTTTCCTTTGTCATCCTTTTTCAATTTCATGTTTAATTATTCAAAATACAATCTTAATGTTGGTTGAGAAACTTGTTGATAATGGTCTGTGCCTTCTAGTTGCCCAGGATTCATGTCGTGATAATTAGGTTTGTTTTTGTCAGTTCTGCACCCAATTTATTCTCTTTAGCTTGTAATAAAAAATTGACTCGTGGGCTTCACTGGGGGCACAGTGGTTGAGAGTCCGCCTGCTGTTGCAGGGGACATGGGTTCGTGCCCCGGTCCGGGAAGATCCCACATGCCGCGGAGCAGCTAGGCCCGTGAGCCATGGCCGATGAGCCTGTGCATCCGGAGCCTGTGCTCTGCAACGGGAGAGGCCACAACAGTGAGAGGCCCGCGTACCGTAAAAAAAAAAAAAAAAAAAAATTGACTCGTAGCTTAGAAAAGCAACCATCTATTATTGGTCTTCCATCAAGATAAAATGACTATGGTATTGTGAGATTAAAATAATCTCATAGCTGCTTTTTCTCCAATTAAAAAATTGCCTTTACAAGTTTTCTAGAAACTCCAGGGGTTTTAGAACCTAATCACATGACAGAACAGACAGCATTGTCAGGAAACTTGAAAAATCCTACATCATAAGCCAAGACTTATGGCCATTTGTCAAGTGACAGTGTTGAAAATATGGGCTTGAGAATGCCTCTTAGTGATCCTGGAGTAGGAACCCACAAAGCCTGGGTGGTTCCATTCAAAAAGGTAATTTCTATCAGCTGCAAAAGGGAAAGGACCAAAAGAATGCATTTTCTGAAAAATAATAAAAGTATATTTTGTGTGTGAGCTCCTTCTACTCTGTAATAAAAGAAGCTCGTCTCTCAGTGTCACAAGTGAGAAAAAAAATCCTGATAGTTGAATGGCATCACTGTCAAGAATCTCAGCTATAAAAGAGGAATCGGATCATATCTCTCCCAGAAAGCATGATCAGGTCGTATCCAAGGAACATGGTTGTGGGTTGAGCTCTTTGTGCCTCCTCACCCCCGTCACTCAATAAGAGGAGTGATCTCTAGTACTCAGACCTTGGAAAGGAGAACTATAAAGCTGTGAGAAATATCTGGTGTTATTTATATTCTCTTGATTCAAGATTTTTAAAGATTTAAAAAACTCTGAGCCCCATAAACTCTGGGCTTTTACAAAATGTACTAGACCCTGAGAGAGTCTCCATCTTCCTCCCCTACGCTTGCTAAAAAAACTATTAGATTTGTGTATTGCAAGCCTGAGATTGCTGCTTCAGAGAAGCCTCTTCTGACCTCACCTTCCTCCCCAACACTAGTTTAAGTCACCTCACTTGAAAATCTGTTCCTCCTGTATTATTCTTCCATAGTATTTTCAAGAGTTTCTATCATAATTATTCAGTCGATGCTGTCCCACTCAACTACAAGCTCTGCAAGGGAAGGATTTGTGTGAATTTTATTTACCACTGTATTATACTTTAGTTCCTGGCACAGAGCAGATATTGAATAAGAAAAGTAGGAAAGAATCTAGCATTTGAAAAACTACTATCTGTCAGCACGTTAGGCCAGTTCATATATTACTTTATTTAATTATTTCAACAAAATAGTGAAGTAGGTGCCGTTACCCTATTTTACAGAAAAGCAACTCTAATATAGGTTAGGTGATTTATGTATGATTAATAGCTAATAGATGGCAGAGCCAGATGTGTCTGACTTCAAAACACATGATATTTTACCAAACTATGAAGGAATATTCCAGAATAATTCCTAAACTTACTTTCTGCAACAGAAAAAAATATTAATGGCAGTCTCTATAGCATCCTTGGTGTTATTTAGCACTGCCATTGATCCTTCCACCTCTCTATAGATTACACTCTCAGGTAAACATCTTGACTCATTACAGATTAACTCCATGGAGGGAGGAGATTTCAGTCCACTCAGCGTCTTTACAGGTCATCCATTTATTCAACAAATTTTTACTGACTGCTTAGAATGTGCCAAGAACTACAGCAAGCATTGTATTAGACATTGGTCTGTCCAATCTCACTAGAGGATAGTGTACCTTATCTGCATGTGGTGCCACCCCTGGCATCCCTCTGTGTATGTTTCCTATGTCACATGCAACCTGTCCTCTAATATCATAGGCGACAAAGAGCTTTATTTCATTTGTTCTATAAATATTGTGGGATGATAATGACTTCAGACATTTCCGAGAACCCACTGTTGTTAGAAAACCCATTACAATGAGTGAAACCTCAGCCCACATTATGTTTGATCTGCAATTCTGGTCTGTGTTCATTCTTTCCTTGTGCTTCTACATGCTCCAAAGGACAGAGATACTGCTGTTATTTTTGGCACTTCTTATTGCCTTGCTTGTATGCATTTGTGTTTGTGCATGAATATTTAATCACAGAAAAGTTGTTGACCCAACATTCAGACTTGCTTCTCTGAGACAAAAGGAAGAGGAGCAATCAGAGCCTGAGTCCATAGACAGTAATTAGTGACACAAGTAACTCCTCAAGATCCCTGGAGTCATTCTAAGTCACTTTGCCACCTACCCAGACTCTATAAATGCACAGGGAAAGAGTGGCAGAGACCCTAAAAAGGAGGAAAGCCTTCACTGTGTTGTGAGAATTTATCTTTCAGTGAAAAACAAAACAAAAATCTTATGTAAACACTAAAAGAAATCTTGGAATGAAAAAGAGGAAGGAAAAGAAGGAGAATTGCTTGCTTGAAAGTCAGCTTGGATTTGAGCTGTGCATTAGTGTGAGAGTTATGAAAGTTAATACTCTTTTCAGAGAGGAATGCTTAGGCTGGAGTTTGGATTTGATGAGGGAATAGGCAGAGGAAGACTAAATGAGAGAATGTGAGAACTAAAACACTTGGACTTTCATCTCAGAGAAAATTAGTCTGCCTATAGGGCAAAGGTGAAACTTTGTCTCTCTTTCTGTCTTAAAGACTGTTAGAGGGGGCTTCCCTGGTGGCGCAGTGGTTGAGAATCCACCTGCTAATGCAGGGGACACGGGTTCGATCCCTGGTCCGGGAAGATCCCACATGCCGCGGAGCAACTAAGCCCGTGCGCCACAACTACTAAGCCTGCGCTCTAGAGTCCATGAGCCACAACTACTTAGCCCACGTGCCACAACTACTGAAGCCCACGCGCCTAGAGCCTGTGCTCCACAACGAGAGAAGCCACCTCAATGAGAAGCCCGTTCACTGCAACGAAGAGTAGCCCCCGCTGCCGCAACTAGAGAAAGCCCGCGTGCAGCAATGAAGACTCAACACAACCAAAAATAAAAAATAAAATAAAATAAAAAAAGACTGTTGGAGGAGGTCAGGAGAGGACTTGACCACTGGTCAGTCCTGGAGCTGGACCTGGGTGATAGGAGGCTCTTCGCCCCTCCCCCATCCTTGGAATGTGTGCTCTGCCTACTGTTCCCACAGTGAGAGCCAGGTTCAAGGATACAGCACTGAGAGAGCAATGTGCTGTTGAGACCACATTGGATGGTGTATGTGACTGAACCCCATCAAGGCCTGTCTATAAATTCTTAAGATGCTGGTGGGTAGATCAGATCCACTCCTGGGAGCACCACCTACCAAGAGCTGCCTCTTTCTTTGGTCTCTCCTTGCCCTCCGTGTACTGAGCCAGTTTCAGATTATACTCAGAAGCAAACCAACAGAGACAAAAAAACACAGAAATGCTATTCCATACCAGGGCTCTTTACAGGCATTTAGAGGAAAGGGAGGCTTTCCAGGACTTCATGGACTATTTAAAATTGGAGCTAAGTTTTAGTTGTTTTTTGAAATTATTTTCTATTTGTCTCTCAAGGTTTGTTTGAACATATCAATTCTGAATAATATCCTTTCTCTTATTCTATATTCAGATTTTGCCTTTATCTTCACCCAGTAATAGAATTGATTCTTGTTGCTAATGGTAGTTATGATCTATAAAATCACAGTGCACAGAATTAGTGAATATTGAAACATTGCTCATAGTGAAATTAAAGGGTTATGTTCCTGCAAGCCTCTGATCACAACATTTTTATCAAACATAAAAATATGTAATGTTGTTTTATCTATGTTTCTTTTATTTATTTATTTATTTATTTTTATTATTATTATTTTTTTTTGCGGTACCCGGGCCTCTCACTGCTGTGGCCTCTCCCGTTGCGGAGCACAGGCTCCGGACGCACAGGCTCAGTGGCCGTGGCTCATGGGCCCAGCCACTCCGTGGCATGTGGGATCTTCCCGGACCGGGGCACGAACCCATGTCCCCTGCATCGGCAGGCGGACTCTCAACCACTGTGCCACCAGGGAAGCCCTCTATGTTTCTTTTAAAGACACCTTATTTAATATACATTGTTCATTTATTAACATTGAACTCATGGCCAAGAGCACTATAACTCATGCCCCAGTGAAGCTTACCTAATACATGTATTTTCTCCATGAGGCACATCACATTCTTCTTGCACGTAGGAACACTAGACAGCACTTCAGCACTACACTTGGGGGCCATTTTAAACAGTGAAATCACTAATGAAAAGCACAGAAACCAAAAACAACAAACAAAAAAGCCACGACATGATACTAAATAGCAAAAAGGACACTTTACAGTGCGAGAGCTGAAACAAGAAGGCAGAGCATTTCTTTGTTTGATCTCAACCAGAGACATGTATGTTGGGTGACTCAAATTTTTCACTGCTCCATGCATGTCCATGAATGGCTGCAAGTATTGATTTTGGAAATACAAATAAATGTTAGTGAGCCGGTTCATTTTCAAATACAGAATTTGTGAATAATGAGATTTGACTGTATTTGTTCTCAGAAGAGAATGAAGAGCTTCTCTAGACCAGTGTGCATATGATTCACCAAATGAAGATTCTGTTTCAGTAGGTTTGGGTGGTGGGGCCTGAGAGGTTTCATTTCTAATGATTGAGGCTAAGTCTGTCCCGAGCAGTACTAATCTGCACCATCCATTCCTGTTCATTTAGAAACACAGAAATTGAGTCCTGCAGAGATAAAGAAAATTGCCAAGGTCATACTGATTATTATAAAGTTGGAACTTGAGTACAGTGTTCCATAAGACTTTATAAAGGAGATGGACCTCTGATGCTAACAGGCACCAAATTAAATTTATGGTTGCGCTTCCTAGGAAGCTATGATCTGCTTTGGCTTCTCTCTGCTTCACCCCTGCGCCATTCTTTTCCCATATCTCTTTGCATTTCTTAAAGGCCACCTCTGTGCTATGAGGATCTTCTTAATACTTCTTAAAAAGAGCAAAATTTTCTAATAGAGTTTCTAATAAGTCAGGATAAGGGTCCATTCTATTTTTTTCTATCATGCATACATTTAATATATATTACAAGTTTGTCACTCCCCTGCTCAAAACCTAATAAAAACCAGGTCTCTTGCCAGGGACTGCATTATCTACCAGATTCTTCCTTCAGCCTCCTTCTGGCATGTTGTTTTCTACTGCTTCTCAAGACGGACCCTCTGCTTAGGCTCCAGCAACCTGTATTTCCCCACATATTTGTTGCTTATGCTGTCTTCTCCCTAAAAAGTCACCTCTTCCCTCTGTGAAATAATATTCATATTTTATGGCAAGACAAGGAAAAATTAAACATAAAAAAATTTCTCTGTCCTTTAGCCCCCCTTCTCCCTCTACCGCGTGCTATGTATCTGCATTGACTAAACCTCTCCTATCAGCAGAAATACCTCCTTAACCATAAAGAGTGACATTCTCCTAGAACAAAGAAGACAGCTCCTTAAAAGATAACCTTCCTTCTTGATCTTGTAAGGAGTCACGATGACTCACCACTTTGTACTTGCAGATCTGGATTGTGTAAACTGTCAGTGATACGTCATTTAATGAACTCTGTTTTAAAACACTTATATAACTGTGCTTTCTAATGGGTGGAACTGTGACTTCTAATGGGTGGAACAGGTCTTGGAGCTTTCTGAGAGGCTGCTTCCAGGTTGTAGACTTCAATTTGGCTCAAATAAAATTTTCCACTTATTTCTTAGATTGACTGATTTTTTTCTTGACACATCATTGTCCCACTTACTTCAAGAAACAGCTTCATTCTATTTAGCCCTCCTTAATCTTCAGGCACAAATTTTCCAAACTCTTAGGTACCTTTGAAACCTCTACACTCATTGACATGCATATGCATGCACGTTTGTTATCTTGTAGAAGTAACCCAGAGCTTAAATTAATTTATCTTTGTATTTTCCATAACACAATAGCATGCAGATTTATTATTGCATCTGTCATTCACTCATTCCTTCAGCAAACATTTACTGAGCATCTGCCATGGACCAGGGATAGCACTGGAGATAAAGTAGACATAGGTAGGTATTACCTTTGCTCTCTCCAAGGTACAGTCTCATAGGGAAGGCAGAAAACTGGACAAGTATAGTTAATCCTCATTATTCACAGAGTCTATACTTATGAATTTACCTACCCACTAAACTTTATCTGTAATCCCCAAATTAATACTCACAGCACTTTCATGGTTCACAAACATATGAAAAGTGGGAAAAATCTTGAGACATCCAGAGTGCACGTTCCCATGTGAGGTCAAACAAAGCAATGCTCTGCCCTCAGCTCGCATACTGTAAAGTGTTCTTTTTGCAGTCTATTTAGTGTCACATTGTTTTTCATGTTTGTGTTTTGTACTGGTGACTTCACTGTTTAAAATGGCCCCCAAATGTAGCGCTGAAGTGCTGTCATATGTTCCTAAGTGTAGATAGGTTGTGATGTGTCTCATGGAGAAAATATTTGAAGTTCCATTCAGGTATGAGTAACAGTGCTTTTGGTCGTGACTTGAATATTAGTGAATCAATAATATATATTAAATAAGGTGTCTTTAAACAGAAACACATATAAAACAAGATTATGTATTGATTGATGAAAATGTGACCAGAGGCTCACAGGAGCCTAACCCTGTATTTCCCCTAGGAGCAATGGTTCATATTCACTAATTCATTGGTTGTGACTACTTTATAGAATATAAGTACCACAAATAACCAGAACTGACTCATTGTTTATGATAGGTATGAAAGGCGATATAGTGCTTCTTTACATTTGTGGGGGGCAGATGGGAAAAAGAAGACTTTGCAGAGGAAGAAAGGATGAAGCAGAGATCTGAAGGATGAGTAAATGTTGACCAGGTGACTGGGGAGAAACATAGATAGGAAGGAAGGAAGAAAAGTGTTTTGTGCAGAGGAAACAGCCTAGGTTTTCTCAAAAAAGGATGAAGGAAGGGAATATATTAGTTTGCAAGGTTTGCTGTAACAAAGTATCATAAAGTGTGTGCTATAAAAACAGACATCTTTTTGTCTTGTAGTTCTGGAAGCTAGAAGTCCAAGGTCAACTTGTTGGCAGGGTTGGTTCCTTCTGGGGTCTGTGGGGGAGAATCTGTTTCTCATCTCTCCCTTACTTCTGGTGGTTTGCTGGCAATCTTCTGTGTCCCTCAGTGTAGGGAAGCATCACCCTGAACTCTGCCTTCATCTTCACACGGTATTCTCCCTGTGTGAATGTCTGTGTCCAAAATTTCCTTTTTTGTTTTTTTTTAAATAAGGACACCAGTTTTATTGAATTAGGACTCATCCTACTTTAGTGTGATCTCTTTGTAACTAATTATATCTGCAATGACCCTATTTCCAAATTTGAATTTACTGGGGGTTAGCACTTAAACGTAAGAATTTGAGGGGACCCAATTCAACCAATAACAACAAGCAAAGGCAATGAAAGAGGGTGAGAGATAGGACCAGGACCTGGTAAAGAACACTAAAAAGTTAAGGCTCCACTGTAAAGGTAATGTAGCAAAAACTGTGCTTCAACAAGAATTATGCATTTTCTGCTGACATTCCTCCAGGTTATATGATTGTAGTATTTCATAGTATTTGAGATAGTTTACCACTTTGTAGATTATAGGCAACTAATAGCAATGCAAAATAATTCCTGCAGACAAATCCAAATTAATTTCCCTCTACCACCTTTGGAAAAAACAGTTTTGCCTTAATTTGCATATTCATGTCAATATTCTTGATCTAAAAATATCAGGAGTAATCTCTGAATTCTCTTTTGAACTGGTTAGGATGTCTTCCTGGTTCCCTCCTTAGTTAATGAGTAGAATAAAATTGTTAACGTGTCTTTATTTTTATATCTGTATGAGAGTCAACATTTTACCTCTTTCTGAAAATTACCTTTTACAGGAACATGAATCCCTCAGTGGATGACACATCAATAAATGAACAACTGCATGAATAAGTCAGGTTGCCTAGTAGGTAAACTCTCAAGAGGCAAGACAGTTTAGTTCTAGTTAATAATCAGATTGAGAATGACAGTGTTGAACTTCATCTTGAGCCCTGTGTTCCTGGAAAACAGGGATGGTTAAGAAAACCTTTACTCTCTGTGACCCAGGGAAATGGCTTACTACAATACAAAGACCCACACTTTTCTCCCTGTGACTTAGGTAAAACTTACTAATAAACAACTTTTTCTTTATGACAAGACCAGACACAGTCCCTCTATACTTCTATTCTTTGTCTCATAAATGATTAACTGAACTGTTTATCTTCCCCGAATTAGCTAGACACAGAGACAAATTATTTCCTATTCAGGTGACTGACTGAAAATCCCCCTGATTACAAAAGCAATCCAAACTGTAAGACCACCATACCTATAATTTTTCTACTTCTCCCAACAAAAGTCTAAGATGAAACCATCCTGATGAGAAACTCTGATCTTCAGATCTGCAATGTTCTCCCCATAGTAATAGTCTGAATAAAAGTAATTTCCTTCCCAGATTCCAAGTGCTTCCTAATAGCCCTGAAATTGGAATGAAATCTAGAATTTAATAAACAACTTGGAAGTTCAGTGAAATTATTGTTTCCTCTTCAACCTTAGTTCCCATGTCAACTCTATTTGCCTTCTCTTTTCCCATTCCATACCTGGAGTCTCATCCATAGTTTTTGTATCTATCACATTTGGGACACTGTAAAAGGGTTGATTTCTCTCTGTACTACAATCCTCTGATAAAAATTTTAAAATTCTTATTGGATTTAACTATTTATAGTTAAATTAAATTTTATATATGTACAATGAAAAGAATTCAAAATTATGTGAAGAAAGAGAAAAATTCTGAAGGCAAAATTATACAACATGCTATTTTGTCTTTAAAGGTACTTTTGGCAAGAAGTTATTTAGTAGAGACACAGATGTAGAGAACAAAGGTATGGACACCAAGGGAAGAAAGTGGTGGGCAGTGCAGTGGGAGGGTGGTGGGATGAATTTGGGGATTGGGATTAACATATATACACTAATAAGTATAAAATAAACAACTAATAAAAAATAAAGAGCACAAAAAAAGAAGTTTTTTTAGTATGAGATGAACATTTGATGATATGCATTTTAGTATTTGTGTTCCCAGATGACTTTAGGATTAACTGAAAGTGTTTTCCAGTGCAGTGCACAGAAGCTATGGATTCCCCTTTCTACAGAAGGCACCCCTTTAAAATGCAAGTTTTTCTTACACTGATTTAAAGAGCTTTGCATTACTTAGAATCTTTTTATGATTGTTGATTTTTTTTTCTCTTAGCATCACAAATCTCAGAGCAAAAGGAAAAAGACCTTACCCTTTTTTATTTCATTTGAAACAGATGATTTTCATGTTATATGGGTGAAGTAACCAGCATTATGAAACGGCGTAATGTATTTACAGGTCAATATTACTGTACAGAAAATATAAACCTTATTTATTCAACATATGTGTGGAACACCTAGAATGTGTAATGTGCATTGTTATGCCTGTTGGTACTTTTTAAATTTAGGATGCTACTTTCTTGGCTATTGTTTCACAGTTTGCTTTTTTCATCCCACATTGATCAGAGAGACTATAACCTTTATTTTCTTATATTCACCAAAGGTCCCAGAACAGTGCCAGACAAGTCTTGGCACTCAAAAAAAAAAAAAAAAGAAAGAAATATTGATATTAAATTGATTATTTGTTTCTAGGTGAGTGACAGTAAGCATTTGTAAATTTCCATTTGTAATTAATACATTAATATTTTAAATACTGAGACAAATAGTAAAGTAAGTAACGTCAGAACATCCCACTAGAAGCAACTTAGATAAAAGTTTCTTTAAAAGTGAACCAATAAGTTCAGTTTTGCTCGTGTCCCCAGGGAATAGTGGTGATTAAAAGAAAAAAAAAGCAAGAATCTTTATTTCTGTTTTGCCTTAGGTAAGAAGGGGTAGTAAGGCTCCATTCTGAAAGTTCAGTAGGTTGTTAAGTGAGTAAATAGAGATTTATAGAAAAGGGGGAGCAAGCAAAATATCAACACACACACTGCTGCTCTCTGCCTTGCCCAATTTTATGCCTAAGGAGACTGACAGGGCCCCTGATGTGATTTGAATCTTAGAGTGAATTCATACACTCTCTTTTGTCTTCTTCCTTCCCTCCCTACAACCCCTCAATCAGAGATTTTATCTGCAAGGAGGTAGTCTCCATCATTATGAAGCTGGGCTTCCTCCTGATGTAAATCTGTGTTTTAACAAAGAGAGGAAAAGGGAAGGAGAGAGAGCTGCCTGGGGCAAGGTTATTCTCTGACCCCAGGCAATCGTCCTTCCCCACAGAGCAGTCCCAGGACCAAGCCCATGCTAAAACAAACACATCTGCCCCATCAGCTGCTATCTAGCCTCCTGCCTTTTGAAGAAGAGGCTTTCTCCCACGCCTGCCTAATGAGTGCTGCCTGCCACTCTCAGGCTGACTTTTACAGCCTGAAGAGCCCTCTGCACACACATTGAGCCTTTCTCTCTACTTTGCACTTCAAGAACTTAGGAAGTTTCAGGGGAAATAAGGATTCAGTCTTTCCCCCCCTCTATTGTGATGAGCATTTGCTTTCCCTACAGGATGTGTTGAAGCACCTTGAAAACTCACATCACAGCTCTTGGGACATGGGGCACTCAGAGGCATAGGCATGTGGTCTGCTGATCCAGGGCTGGAGCACAAAGAGGCCCTTAGAAGCACTGGCCATGAGCACACCCTCCTGGCATCCCTTGCTTGGCTTACCCAGCCCAGCCCAGTAAATGAGAGTAGCTGAGGCTACAGAAAGGGAGACAATATTGGTGAAGAACCCCAAATGGTTGTATTATCCTCAGCATCAGCTGCTATTCCTCCATCTGCCATTCCTAGCTCTTCTCATCAGGCCTGCCAAGGCCCCCTACTAGCAGATTCAATCCTTCCCCAAAGTCTGAGATCATCTGGACCAAATAGGAAAGACTTAAAATTTTCCAGGCCTTAGCCCTGACTCTTTCCTTCCTCTTCACCCTTGCACCCACCCAAAAACACATACCTTCTCCAGTCTAGTGGGGAGGCTGATCTAGAAGCGTGGCTTCTTGCATTAATGACTCAGTATTCAGCTGGGCTAATCTTGGATGTTAGATTCTGGATGGAGAGGAGTGCAATGGATGGGAGCTCATGTGCTCAATAAATAAGAGCAGAACTTTGGCCCTTAGATGGACAAGTAGAGGAGTAGATGTGATAGACCCTCATGGCAGGAACTTGGAAAGAGCTAGGGGTTTACAACAGGGCCACATTATTTACTTTCCTGAGCCCTAAGCATATTAGCCCCTTCCTTCATAAAAAATACTAAAATGTATATTTTATAACTGTGTTAATAAAAGATGAATATAATCCAACTTGGATTATATTCAGTTTTTCCTTCTGATTTTAAAAGAAATCAAAATATTTTCCTAGTTCTCTAAAAGCAGCACAGACTCTAGGTCCTGTGCTTCTGTGCCCAATGGATAAATCAGTCTTTGTTTGAAGGGAGATGATGGAGAAATGGTTGGAGGCAGCAGTGGGATCAAGAGTATATCTGATCTACCTCCTGGCCCTGAAGTAGGTGGTGTGTAAGAGGAAGAAAGGCAGCAGCTTTCACTTGAAAGGGAGAATGGGATCCTCAAGGACAATTATGTTACCCGTAGGTATAGAGGTGAAGGAATTCTTCAGAAATGAGGCTGCAACTGTCTGATCACAGAAGATGATTCCAGAAGGCCCAGGGAAAGGATTCAGAGGAGAAGAGATGGAATTGAGTCAGATTAGGGGTAGTGTGGCCAAATGGAAATGAGAATTAGGGTGATAATGGATGACTTGGATTTCTGGTGGGAGGGGCAACTTGAATGTGAGGCACTATGTGCTTGGAGAAGTCCTGAGCTGTTTAGAAGTAGGTAGATGGTCCTCGGAAAACTTACTCTGGGAGTTCATCTCACCGGACTGCTAACTTTAACCACACAGGGACTGTTCCCTCCTGCTGTGATAATCTGTAAAATGACTGAGAGGGTACAGACTGCATTCAAAGCACTTTTTTATGCTTTAATCTCATTTAATTCTCACAACAACCCATTTTACAAAGGAGAGATCAGAGAAATAAAGAGGTAGTTACTTGTCTAGGGGCCACTCCTCAATAACGACTCTGTCGTGTATGTATATGTATATATACACATGTATACGTGTATGTATACATACAGGTATCCCCTGCTTTTCCAAAGTTTGCTTTAGGCCACTTTGTTTTACAAAAGACCTACATTAGTACTTGCTTTCAATAACCAAAAGAAATCCGAAGAGGATTTTTGCTTTTATGAAAAAAGGGGAAAAATGAAAATAGCTAGTGTTCAATGTTTGCTTTGCGGCGAGCTGTTATAGAGGCAGCTCCCACCCAGAGCAGCAAGAGGGGCACTGCCAAGCTCCTTTCCGGGAACAATACTCAGCGTCTCAGCAACAAGACACCATATCTTTGAGCTGTGTTTGTGAGCATCTGTGCTTTATCTCGATTTATTTTGTGCATGTGTTAGCAAGATGTGTCCTAAGGTAATTGCTTCTTTGCTTTATACCATTTCAGTTTACAAAAGGTTTCATACACATGCTCTACTTTTGGATAGCAAGGGAAACGTGTATATATGTATATACATATATACATAGGTGTATATAATTACAGAAGTATAGATATACATACACAGAAGTGTGTTTAGATTGATATTATATATATATATATATATATATATATATATACATATATAAATATATATCAGATGTTCCTGGTGTAGTTTCAAGTGTAATTTGAAAAGTGAAGCCCTCTGAGTAGTAGATTATGGTTCATTAATGTATAGGATAGTGCTTTTATTCTCAGGCTCTATGCCCTTTATGTGTCTACGCTTCCCATAATGTAATTACCCTGGATTCTAGCTTCCTAGAAGGCAGAAAACATTTCTAAGGCAATCTCAGTATATATAAGTGCCAAATAGTGTTTTGGTGATAGTGAAAAGATAGATTTTTCAGATTCCTAAATTAAAACTATCAGCTATCTGTAGTCACAGTTAGTTATCACAATGGGGATAGAGGTAGAGAGCTTCCTATATTCATTCAACGAATGTGTGAGGGTTTATTGCTTGTCAGGAGTTTAACTCCTGCGGCTAGACTTGCCCCCACTAGTTGCTGACCCTAGACAAGTTATTTCATTTCTTTAAACCTCTGTTTATGATCTATGTTAAAATTACTTAGCACAATTCCTGAGAGTGAGTAGCTGTCCAATAGATAAGAATTATTATTACTTTTGAATGCTTATTACATGCCAAGTACTTTGCAAGGTCTTAGGGATTCAAGGATACTCTTAAGGAGTTCATAATCAAGTGGTGAGCCAGTGAAACAAAGAATTACCCCTCCCCCCAACACACACACACGCACACACACACACACACAAGTCGTGCATGCTGTGATAGAGATATGCACAGTAGACTTTGAAACTATAGTGACAGTAACTAAATACCGAAAGGAACCAGAGAACTCATGGTGAGATGGAAGCATTTGGTTTAGTGTGTGTGTGTGTGTGTGTGTGTGTGTGTGTGTGTGTGTGTGTGTGGTAGGCAGGAGTCATAATTGTTCTGAGAACATCTTTTTTAACTGGAGCTGCTTAAGATCCCCTGCTCAGTTCCACACCAACTGGGAAGGCATAGCAGAATAAAATTGGTGTCTGACATATATATTCTTTTCTGGATGAGCAAAGCAGCATGGAGGAGGAAGCAACACCCCAGAAGCTTGATGCTTCTACTCTGTCCCTCCCTCTGTTCATGCTCTCCACCGTACCATCTTTTAAATCCACTCTCATTCTGTGGGAGTTTGGTCATGAAGTACCAAGGTGGAGGGTAGCACAAGGAAGTGTTTTCTATGTGGTTCCTTTGGTTTTTTTCTTTTTTCTTCCTCCTCCTCCTTCTCCTTTTTAAAGTTTATTTTTGCTAAATGAACCCCAAACTTACTGTTTCTCAGAATCAACAGAGCCCTGCACTGCTGATAGTGTTTGGAGTTTTTCTCTCTCTGGGATTATAGGCCTTTTCACAATGCTGATGCACGGTTTTTAGCTATGTTAGTTCTGTAATGTTAGTTCTGAATGTTTTCATAATATTCCCCTGGTAGTTAGAAGCAGGGAAAGATTTATTTTAAAGGGAAAAAAAGAGATCATTATTTCAGCCCCAGAGTCACAAGTTAAGAAAGGAAGCTTGGAAAGTGTAAATGCAATACGCTCAGCTCAAACTCCTAACCACCTTGGGTTTTGCCCAGCTCCATTTATTTATCATTTCAATTACAGAAGAGATGTGTTGCTATAAAGAGCCATATTGTGTCTATTTTCTAAAGGAAGGAAAGGCATTTTAAGGCTATTTATTTATTTATTTGTTAACACCTTTATTGGAGTATAATTGCTTTACAGTGGTGTGTTAGTTTCTGCTTTATAACAAAGTGAATTAATTTTTAAACTCTTTTATGTGAATATTTCCTCTACCATTGAGCATTTTAGGAAATGAAGAACTTTACCTTATAACCAGTTTGTTTTCATCCTCAAGTCAGCTGAACTCAAATAATATGTTTTTCATCTTTTGCAATATTCCTTGTACCACTTTCTACTGAAGCTTAATTATTATGCTTTACAATGATAAAGAAATTCACTTCTTTTAAAAATCATATTATTCTTATAAGCCAAAGGCCTTTAGAAATTCCACTAACTTACATGCTACCTATGACTATTCTCAAACAACTTGTGTTCAACAATGTTTTTCCTACATGTAATTCAAGAAAAATTATTACATTTTTCTCATGATATCATCAAGACCTAAAACTGAAAAAAAAAATGTGTTCAAGTATATCTTTAAGATGTTGTTTACTATTTCAAATGCAATCCTCACACTGCAGTGGGAAAATCAGATATGTCAGGTAAGAGACACTCATCACTAATTCTACACAATTACAGAGACTATTGAAAGTATCAAAGTATCATGGACTCTGTTAAAGCATCTAATCATAAAGATGTAAATATGTACTAGAAACACGAAGCTCTCGCTTTCCATGTAAATGTGTACACTTTTATATACTTTTACAGCATATTGCAAAGTTCAGAACTAGGATCTTGACTATTTTTCTACCTTTACTGAACAGACCAAAACACTGGCATTAACTTATGGGATGAAATTCCCCTTCAAAATAAAGATTGAAGGCAAGAAATCTATCCTAAGGAAATAATCACAATTATATAAAAATAAGCATTTATTCAAAAATTATTCTTTGCAGCACAATTTGTAGTAGGAAAAAATAAGGAAACAATCTAAGTGTTCAACAAAAGGGGATTGTCCAAATAAACTCAGATTTATCTCTGAGATGGAAAATTCTGTTGCCTTTAAAATGAATTTTCCCAATAATTTTGGTCTCATAAGAAATGGTCAGGATACAGTGTTAGGTGAAAAAAAGGAGGATTTAAATCTATATGTACTGTGTTAATCCAATTAATGCATCTAAGTAGACACATACAAAAATAAAAGATTAGAAAGGAATAATATTAAAAGCAGTATAATATTAAAAGCAGTAAGATTAAAGATGCCTTTAATTTCTTCTTTAAACTTTTCTATACTTTTATGATTTCCATAGTAAGCATGTATTACCTTTCTAATAAAAATTAAAATGAACTTTTTAAAAGTTAAAGAAAAAAGATTTTAAATCAGATTTGGATACAAGCTCAGCATTTGATCAATAACTAAGTATTTATTATTTTTCTTTTTTGAATTTTATTTTATTTATTATTTTTTATACAGCAGGTTCTTATTAGTCATCCATTTTATACACATCAGTGTATACATGTCAATCCGTCTCTCAATTCATCACATCACCACCACCACCCATCACTGCTTTCCCCTCTTGGTGTCCATACATTTGTTCTCTACATCTGTGGCTCAATTTCTGCCCTGCAAACCAGTTCATCTGTACCATTTTTCTAGGTTCCACATATATGCATTAATATTACAATATTTGCTTTTCTCTTTCTGACTTACTTCACTCTGTATGACAGTCTCTAGATTCATCCACATCTCTGCAAATGACAAAATTTCATTCCTTTTTATGGCTATTCCATTGTATATATGTACCACATCTTCTTTATCCATTCATCTGTCAATGGGCATTTAGGTTGCTTCCATGACCTGGCTATTGTAAATAGTGCTGCAATAAACATTGAGGTGCATGTGTCTTTTTGAATTATGTTTTTCTCTGGGTATATGCCCAGTAGTGGAATTGTTGGGTCATATGGTAATTCTATTTTTAGTTTTTTAAGGAACCTCCATACTGTTCTCCATAGTGGCTGTATCAAATTACATTCCCACCAACAGTGCAAGAGGGTTCCCTTTCCTCCACACCATCTCCAGCATTTGCTGTTAAAATATTAAAATATATACTTCACAATTAACTGGAGCATGTTTTATGTTAATCTGTCTGGTTGTTTTAGTAAAATGTCTTTTTTTGTGTTAGAGTGAAAATAAGAATGGTTATATTAAAATACATGAAAGTGGATGATAGTGGGATGAAACTTCTCTTCAAATTATGTGGTAACAACTAAGAGTTTAGAGCATATGATATTCATGCATGCATGCATTCATTCACTCCTCTAAAATATTTTTGCTTAAGAAGGTTGTTGGTTGCGCTGGCTCCCACCTATGAATCTGGAGAGTGTCTCAGTTGTCTGAATTAAAGTATCATACCTCACACTTTTGGTTCTGACCGAAATAAAGGTCAACTGAAAAACCCTGGACATAGCAAAACAAACAAGCATAAGGAGACTCTGAAAAGTGGAAAGAAATGGCCTAGGGACCTTGGGACTTGAGCAACCACAGGACAGTTAGTTCCCTGGGTTTCCTTATTGCCTTCCATATATCCGTGGATTGTATTCGGCTCGCAGGAACTTCCAACCTTGAAACCACAAACAGGTGGAGACAAAAAAAGCTGCAAGAAAAGCTTGTTTCTCCTAGCCAAAGAATCACGAAAAGAGTGGCCTCCACTGTGGTTTCAGCAGGGCTGAATGGGGAACTGATCTTCCTTGCCTCCCTCCCAGGGAAGGAAGCTTTCCAGCAGGGTATTGGCAGCAGGATCCTTATGGACCTGAGCCTCCACTCCAAGCAGGCAGCAACAAGACTTAAAGAGATGGTGTGAGGTAGGCGGGTGTGGGGGATTTGGAGAGGTGGAGGTGGTGGTTCAGCATCACCACGCTTTACTCTTCCCCAGCCCAACCCATGTCAGTGCAGCTGAGTGGGGAGCTGAACATCTACATCCACCTGGCTGCAATGAGACTGAATGCAGCAGTGCAAAACAGGGCCAGTCTGTACTAGCCTCCCTTCTCCCCTCCTCCTCTCCTGCTCCCACATCCCTCTCCCTTCCATCTTCTGATCTGCAAGGCCTGGTGAAGAGTCAATTTCCACCATCACTGGCATCTGACAAGGCAGAGTGACTTGATAGGAGGCAGGGCTAATTGGCACTCTACTTTCTCTCCTCTCCTTTCCCAATGTCAGCAGGAGGCCCAGGGTTTATAGTCCCACTGGAGGCAATGCTGTGGTGCTAGTGTTATCTCTCTTTCCTGGGTAGGTATCAGCCTGGCAAAAGTGAGAGATGAGATTCCACTTCATACATCTGCAAAGAGGCAATAGGAATCAGGGTTCACTTTTGCAGGAGTGGTCTAGAGGGTAGGGAGATGGGAGGTGGTGCTAGAGAAACAGGCACCTCTCACTACACCTTAACAGGTGGATTACCTGTTAAAAAAAAAAGGATTAAGTAGTATCCATAGTCTATAATATCCCAACATCCATGATGCATTTGAAAATCACTTGTTATACCAAGAAGCAGGAAATCATAACCTGGATGAGAAAAGACAACACTTGTTAATATCAAGATGAATGATATATTGAAATTATCTAACAAGGATTTTGAAGCAGCCATCGTCAAATGCTTCAATAAATGATTATGAATTATCTTGAGACAAGTGAAAAAATTAAAAAAACTCAGTGAAGAAATAGAAGATATAAAAAAGAATCTAATGGAGAGTAATAGAACTGGAAAATGCAGTAATTGAAATGAAAAACTTACTGATGAGCTCAGTAGTAGAGTGGAGATGACAGAACAGAAAATCAGTGAACTTGAAGATAGATCAGTAGAATTTACCTTATCTGAACAAAAGAGAGAAAACAGGCTAAAAAAAATGAACAGAATCTCAGGAACCTGAGATAACATTTATATCATTAGAGTCCCCAAAAGAGAGGAGAGAATACAACTAAAAACTTAATCAAAGAAATAGCTGAAATTTCCCCAAATACGGTGAAAGGTATAAACCTACAGATTAAAGAGCTGAGTGAATATCAAATACAGTAAATCCAAAGAACCACACACCCTCTAATTATAGGAATTAGCTGAAAAGGGTAAAAGCAACTGGACTAGAAAGAAAGGGCACATCATATTGCTGAAGGATCCCTTTGGCCTTTTAACAAAAAAACACTTCCTAGGGCAGGTGAAAATCCACTTGGAAATTTATTAAGGTCTCAAGCTACTCGTTTGCCTGCTTTTTAAATCTTTGTTTCCCTTCATTTCTTTCTTTTAGATATTTGTTTTATAAGGAAGCATTTTGTGTTTTGTTAGTCTAATAAATATTTATTAAACATTTAATATATTCTGTTCTAAACACTGTAAAATTTTCAGGTAACACAAAGGGGAAAAAGGCAAATTATCTTCCCTTGGGGTTTCAGGGTTCAATGGGGGACACTAACATTGATATGACCATGTGATAAGAGATGTCAGTAGAAGATGTGCCAAATGGAGTCATGGCTTACAGTACTGTAGATTTGGGAGAACATATGTTCATTTGAAAACATAAGTGCCAATCTATCATCAAGTGATGGAAGCAAAGAATACTTACATCGTGTGTGTCTTTATATTTGCTGATAAATAGTGACAGATACTACTACCTTGGAATAGGAAAATTATTCACATCGGCAAGTAATTAAGGCTTGGCTTTATGAAAAGATCAACTTCCTATGGGTAGCTTTGCATAGGGCTGCTGGCATTCAGCAACTCCAGAACAGTTGCACCTAAGTTCAGACTCTGTTGTCCTCATTTAGACTATATCCCTATCCTCCACAATGCAGAGAACCACAGGAAGGGAATACAGCTACAGAGGGCAGAATCCTTCTCTTGGAGTCCAGCCTTATGGTGGGACCAGTGCAACTCAGCCAATCACACTGGTCCACAGGATGACATGGGAAATGGGGAGGCCATACATGTGCAACTCTCTGCATTTGGTGTCCAGCCTAAACTAAATGATGCTTGCTGGTGTTGCTCAAAACCCTGTTTGTTAAATATTTTTCAAAATCAATATCTTTATGAGGATACAAAGATTCAGACTGCCTAATTCCTTTGCTCAAGGACTCCAAACCAAGAGAGGTAGAATTATGATTTCAGAGCAAGTCTATAACTATCAGGCTAGGGCCCTCTCTACCTTATCAAACTATCATTTCTTGCAAGACTGAATCAAAAGAAGATATAAATTCCAAATGAAAAAATATATATGAGAAAGTGTATTATTCATAACTTGAAAAGTTAAACATAAAGCCCTTCTGACTTAAATGTTTAAGGATAGAGGAAATTCTCATTATCAACCAGGTAGAAAGCATTAATGTTTCATTTACTAATGTTATGAGGTCTGTGTGTATTTATCTTTAAAATTTGAGGAACTGACTTGATTGACTCCATTAAAAAATATGACTTTAACCGAATAATATATTGTCCACTCAGTATTCAAGTCCTCGAATATCAAACAAGAAATAATCATGATTATTGATACAATTTAACTGAATTTTCCTTCATATTTACTTTTGTTTTGAAATAAGCAGTTAATTTTACTAGGATACATGTTCACATGTATGTTTCTTGATCTATTCTGTCTCTGATCTATGTTGATCTTGATCTAGTCTGCTCATTAATTTCAAAGTAAAATTTTCTAAAATAGCTTTTATCATATTATTTACATTGCATTGTTGTATAAGCAAGCATATATGAATTTATCTACTTTTTTTTTTTTTTTTTTTTTTTTGCAGTACGCGGGCTTCTCACTGTTGTGGCCTCTCCCGTCACGGAGCATAGGCTCCGGATGCGCAGGCTCAGCGGCCATGGCTCACGGGCCCAGCTGCTCCATGGCATGTGGGATCTTCCCGTACCGGGGCACGAACCCGTGTCCCCTGGATCAGCAGGCGGATTCTCAACCACTGCGCCACCAGGGAAGCCCTTATCTACTTTTTGTAGTGAGCAACTGCTGGGGTCCAGTCTGTCCACAAGGCCATCGCCCTTGTGGGAAATTCTTGATTCACAGAGTGAGCTCCCAGCATCCCTGTAAGTATGATGTGATCGTCCATTTTGGCCTACAGATGATTGGGTTGGTGGAGGATCTGACCTTAGCAGCACCCAAATGTCATCTCTCTTGGGATGTCCCTGGCAAGAATTCAAGTCGTATATTTTAGCCTCAAATGCCTTCTTTCTTTCCAAAGAACAACCAGTCTTGACAAAGATGAAGCTGAATGCCCTTTTCATACAGATTTTCTCCATCTTTAGACTACTAGCTTACATTAGTCAAGATTGGTAGGTTATGTTGTGGCAACAAATTACCTTGAAATATCAGTCATTTAACAAATCTTCATTGCTTGTTCATGCTGCATTTCTTTTTTTTTAATTTATATGTTTATATATTATATATATACATATATATAATTTATATGTTAATTTATATATATTTATACATAATTTATTTTTATTTTTGGCTGCATTGGGTCTTCGTTGAGGTGCGCGGGCTTCTCACTGCAGTGGCTTCTGTTGTTGCAGAGGGCTTCTCATTGCAGTGGCTTCTCTTGTTGTGGAGCACAGGCCCTAGGCGCTGCGGCCTCAGCAGTTGTGGCTCACGGGCTATAGAGTGCAGGCTCAGTAGTTGTGGTGCACAGGCTTAGTTGCTCTGCAGCATGTGGGCTCTTCCCAGGCCAGGGCTCGAACCCATGTCTCCTGCATTGGCAGGCGGATTCTTAACCACTGAGACACCAGGGAAGCCCCATGCTGCATTTCTAATAAAGGTCATGAGATATTTCTCTTCCACACAATCAGGAACCAATATTTGAAAAAATAATAGCTGTATCATCTGGAACACACAGTAACCTTAATTACTGAAATTAGGTTTGTTCCCTCCAAATAATTTCTGGAATATAATATCTGATTTATTTAGAAATAAGACTCCAGATATACTCACCTTTCTGTGGACCAAGAAAAAAAAGTGAACAGGAATACTGAGATTCGAAAATACTTGTTATAATACTCGAGCACTTAATCTGACGTTTTCCTATCCATGAAGATGCAAGGGGTATTAAAGTTTTATTTGTAATAATCTAACACTGAAGTGTTGGGAAGACAAGAGAAGGAAAATAGGTGGTGGCCAGTTTGGGAGAAAATTTTCACTGCAGATTTTTTTTTTCTTCCTTTAGAAAAATTAGAAGCCAAGACAATGTCAGTATTCAGGGTTCAAAGATGAAAAATAGTACATGAATAAAAAATAGTCCTGTCTGGTCAACATGATGTAGCAGAGGAATTTATTTAATTAATTACTTAATTTATTTGTGTCTTTAAGTAAGATTAAGAAGCTAATACTATGATAATTAATCCCTATGCTTCTGCTTACGTCTTAGAAGGAAATGTCAATATTAAGAGCACTGTTTCTGCCTCCTTTGTGCCCCCTTGTTCTCTAAACCTCCCCCGCCCCTTACCATCTTTAGGGAGATGATACCAACACTTGTGAGAAGAGAAAGAAGGTGGGAGAAGTGGTCTTGGTCATAGAATGAGGCTGCTGGGAGTAGCATTATATCCACTTTATTAGGATAAAGTCCTGGTATCCATCTCAACTCCCCTGGCTCTCCTTGGGACTGAAAAGATGGGAACTCATCCATTTGTTAACATTGAGCTCACCATAAGCCATCCATCCTAAGAGAAATAATAGCTGAACTCAATAGCCTTACACCTATCAGTTAAGCTGAGATGAATTTGAGTTATGGGAGTGCAGGGCAATTGTCCTCTATTTTCATTTTATCTCTATAAAAAGCCCTTCACCCGCCACCCCAAAAAGTGACTGATATGAAAGAGTTTATTGGGATGGTACATGGGAGAAGGCTAGGGAGAAGTGAAATAATCCCCCTGTTAGTCTATGAAAAGCCTTCACGGAAGGCGTTCTGTAATGACAGTAGAAGTGACTGTTGACAGCCTGGGAGGATGGACACTCAAAACCAATGCAGAGCCTGGCAGTGCACAATAGTGCATTACAGGGGATGGGTATCCATAATGTTGACCCCATTTCATGAAGAAAAAGGGGTATGTTCACTATTCTCTCCTTCAGAAGTCAGGGAAATAAAGCATTTTTGAGATATTTCTATCAGGTGTGATTAAGGAAAACACAGTGTGGAGCTTGGCTGTAGATAAATTTCAGTTATTTTGTAATATTTACCTATATGGAAAAATTCCTTCCTCAATGATGACAGGTGAATATAGTATCACTGAATTTTGGTTTCCACAAAGAATTTTCCTCAAATCTGATGAGAAACAGAATACATTTTGTATTTAGAAGTAAAACCCAAGAGGGAAACAGAAAAAAAATCAGTATTTGGTAACAGAAGTGTTAGGTTCATTATTGAATGAAACTGGAAGAAATCTTATAAAATTCTATGAACCAACCTTATGTCTTCAGATAAAAAAATGTCTAAAGGCATTAAGACAGTAATACATTCTCTCCTGAAACTCCTCTGCAATGTTCCCACATATTTGCTCAGAGCTTTCCATGGAAATTCTAATAATTCTAATAATTTTGATAATTAAGATATTCTTAAAAAAACCCAAATTCCCCCTTAAATTTTTAAATAACAGCTTTATTTAGATATAAATCACATACTGTAACATTCATCCTTTAAAGAATACCATTCAGTGTTTCTTAGCATACTCAAAGTTGTGCATTCATTACCACTATCTAATTTTTAATACATTTTAATCACTTCATAGAGAAATCCTGTACCCATTAGCAGTCACTACCCATCCCCGCCTTCCCTTATCCCCTGGCAATCACTAATCTACTTCTTGTTTCTATGAGTTTGCCTATACTGTACATTTCATATAAATTGAATTATATAATATGTGACCTTTTGTGTCTGTCTTCTTTCACTCAGCATCATGTTTTCAAGGTTTATCCATGTCGTAACATGTATCAGTACTTCATTACTTTTTAAGGCCAACTAATATCCATTGTATGGCTATACCAAATTCGTTTATCCATTCGTCAGTTCATTGATATTTGGATTGTTTCTGTTCTTTGGCTGTTGTGAATAATACTTCTATGAACATTTATGTACAAATTTTGTGTGGACATGTGCTTTTAATTCTTTTGTGTATACCTAGGAGTGGAATTGCTGGGTAATATGATAGCTCTTATATTTAACTTTTTGAAGAACTGCCAAACTGTTTTCCAAAGTGTCTGTACCAATTTACATTCCCACTAGCAATGAATGAGGTTTCCTATTTCTCTACATCCTTGCCAGTTGATATTGGCCATCTTTTTATTATAGACATCCTTGTGAGTATGGAGTGGTATCCCTCTGTGGTTTCAGTTTGCATTTCTCTAATGACTAATGATGTTGAACATATTTTCATGTGTTTATTGCTCCTTTGTATACCATGTGTATGTTTGTATGTAGAGAAATGTCTATTCAAATCCCATGCCCATTTAAAAAATGGGTTATTTGTCTTTTTATTGTTGAGTAATAAGAATTTTTTATTTATTCTTGTTACAAGGCTTTTGTTAGACATATGATTTGCAAATATTTTCTCCCATTCCGTAGGTTGTCTTTTCATACTCTTGATGGTGTACTTTGAAATGAAAAAGGTTTTAATTTGATGAAATCTAATGTATCTATTTTTTTTTTGCCTTTTGTGCTTTTGGTGTCATATCTAAGAGAATACTGCCTAATCCAAGGTCACAAAGATTCATAATTTTTTCCTTAGAGTTTTATAGTTTTAGCTCTGATGTTTAGGTCTATGATATATATATATATATATATATATATATATATATATGTGTATATATATATATATATATATGTATATATATATATATATATATATATATATATATATATATATTTGCAGTACGCGGGCCTCTCACGGTTGTGGCCTCTCCCGTTGCGGAGCACAGGTTCTGGACGCGCAGGCTCAGTGGCCATGGCTCACAGGCCTAGCTGCTCCGCGGCATGTGGGATCTTCACGGACCGGGGCACGAACCCGCGTCCCCTGCATCGGCAGGCGGACTCTCAACCACTGCGCCACCGGGGAGGCCCTCTATGATACATTTTGAGTTAATTTACATGTATAGTGTGAGGTACTGGTCCAACTTCATCTTTTGCCTGTGGATATCCAGTTGTCCTAGTACCATTTGTTGAAAATACTATTCTTTCCCCATTGAATGGTCTTGGTACCCTTGTTGAAAATCAAGTTACCATAGCTATAAGGCCTTATTTCTGAACTCTCAAATCTGTTCTATTGATCTATATGTTTATCTTTATGCCAATACCAAACTATCTTGATTACTGTAGCTTTCTAGTATTTCTCCTCAAATTTAAACTGGTTTTCCTTTTCTATGCCAGAGAGAACAAGTTGACTGGCCCACCCCATCATTATAAGTCCTTCTTATCACTTTTTGAGTTATGGAATATCTCAGCTGGAAGGGAACTTGGTGATTAGCTGGTCCAGTTATTTCATTTTACAGATGGTGATTCTAAGCCCCAGAGATTTGTCTACATGATGTGATTAGATGGGCCTTTCTGCACACATAGTACCAAGTTCAAGAAATCTTATCTGTTTGTCATATTTGCTTCAGATTTTTTTGAAAGAAATCAAATATCATGGAGTCTATACCCCTGTTCTTCTCGTTCCCTTCCTAGGAAAAACTAGCATTCTGAATCTAGTGTGTACCATTTAATGTTTTTGTACTTTTCCAGAACCAATATAAAACAGTTTAATTTTTTTATTATTTAGTAACATGCTTTTCTCATTTTAGCATTGTTTATAAGGTTTATTCATGTTGATACATGTAGCTTTGATTCATTCATTTTAAATGTTCTAACACATTCCATTTAATGATTATACCATTTTTGTATAGCCATTCTCCTGCTTAGAGACATTTAGGTTTTCTCCTTTTTTTTTTTTTTTTTTTTTTATTCTGTTATAAACAATGTTTGTACATTTGTCCTCCTGCTCAGATGAGAGCATGTCTTCAGTGGAGCAATGCCACTGGAGAGCAGCAGAGGACCTACAGCTTTTTTTTTTTTTTTTTTTTGCGTTACACGGGCTTCTCACTGCTGTGGCCTCTCCCATTGCGGAGCACAGGCTCCTGGATGCGCAGGCTTAGCGGCCATGGCGCACGGACCCAGCCGCTCCGCGGCATGTGGGATCTTCCCAGACCGGGGCACGAACCCGCATCCCCTGCATCGGCAGGCGGACTCTCAACCACTGCGCCACCAGGGAAGCCCGGACCTACAGCTTTTAAACTAGATTTGCAAATTGCTCTCCAAAGTGCTTGTCATAGCTCCTGTTTTTCATATCCTCAGTTGTATTTGATATTGTCACACTTTAAAATTTTTGCCAATCTGATGTGTGCATAATGGTATCTCATTATTTAATTTGCATTTCCCTGATGACTAGTAAAATTGAACTTTTTTTTCATATGTTTATTAGCCATTTGATTTCCCCCCTTCCATTACATGCCTAAAAAATACATTTCGGAATACTATTTTTTTTCCCTCCAGCATGAAATTGCTGTTTTGTATTTAGCCTATAGTTAGATATGACTCCCCAAAGGCTAGTCTACTCCTACTGCTGCTTCTCTGCTACTGCTGCTGCCGCCACCACCCGTTCTTCCACTATTGCTGTTTACTGGGTGGCTACTCTGTACCTGGAATATTTATTATTCTAATTCTCAGTAGAAATTTGCAGAGACATAATTTCCATTTTAAAGATAAGAAAACTGAGGTTGAAAGAGTCTAAGTGATGTATGTAAAGCTATAGAACTAAGAAGTGATGGAGTTTTATTCAAATCAAAATTCATTTTCGGGCTTCCCTGGTGGCGCAGTGGTTGGGAGTCCGCCTGCCGATGCAGGGGACACGGGTTCAAGCCCCGGTCCGGGAGGATCCAGCATGCCGCGGAGCGGCTGGGCCCGTGAGCCATGGCCACTGAGCCTGTGCGTCCGGAGCCTGTGCTCCGCAACAGGAGAGACCACAACAGTGAGAGGCCTGCGTACCGAAAAAAAAAAAAAAATTCATTTTCTTTAAAAGCCCTTCTTCTCCCCTAAGATTTTTCCTTTATCCAGTTCTTTTTCTTTATTTTCTCTAAATGTATCTCCTTGTTCCCATTGATTTTTGTACTATTTTTAAAGACAATTTTCCCAATTTATCAGGGACATTTTAAAGTTTCTACCTTCTCATACTTACTTTGTGATACATTGAAATTTCTTAATTACAGTCTTAATTTTTTTTAAAGTCATTATTTTCAACAATAGACTGAGTAGAATGTATGCCAAAGGGATCTATTTGGACTATCATTTGAAATAATTAGTTGAAGAGTGACTCATTATTAACCAACTACAATTCACATAGTCCCAGGCAACAAAGATGGGGACCATTCCATGTTTTCTCAAGTGCTAATAATAATTGTATTAGCCTCGAATGCCTTACTGATAGCATGGTACATTTATCCTTTGTCTATGTAATCTATGCTTTAACATGGAAGAAAACTAAACCAGTCTAAAATATTATGTTATCCTGGAAACCATGTGATGTTTGCATATTTTATACATGCACGTGATCAGATTTGCTATTACCTTTAGTTGTTGGAGGTAGGTGAAGTAGAGAGCAGAGGCCTGTCTCCTGAAATGAAAATGAATAGCTTATGTGTCCATCTTTATTTATTTATTTTTTACTATTAATTCACCGGAGACTTTATTTATAACAACTGGTCTTCACCAAGAGCAGCATAGTGGTCCATAAACAATTATTTCCAGGCTCACTTGTGGGAAACCATCTTCTGACCTACATTGCTTTGCAGTGGGTTCTGAATGTGATACAAATGGATTAAATCATTATTAGCATCACTATATTTTTTTAGTGTGTTTATTGGAGTATAATCGCTTTACAATGTTGTGTTAGTTTCTGCTGTATAACAAAGTAAATCAACTATATGTATACATATATCCCCATATCCCCTCCCTCTTGTGTCTGCCTCCCATCCTCCCTATCCCACCCCTCTAGGTGGTCACAAAGCACCAACCTGATCTCCCTGTGCTATATGGCTGATTCCCACTAGCTATCTATTTTACATTTGGTAGCGTATATATGTTAATGCCCCTCTCTCACTTCGTCCCAGCTTACCCTTCCCCCTCCACGTGTCCTCAAGTCCATTCTCTACATCTGTGTCTTTATTCCTGCCCTGCCCCTAGGCTCTTCAGAACAATTTTTTTTTTTTAGATTCCATATATATGTGTTAGCATATGGTATTTGCTTTTCTCTTTCTGACTTCACTCTGTATGACAGACTCTAAAATCTACAAGCATCACTATTTTTATTAAAGGTGAAATATGATAAAGAAGATTCATGCTTGTCAGTAAGGCTACTTAGCACTTCATGGTTTTCTTTTTACAATGCACTTTTGCAAATAATAAACAGACAAATGATTCTACTGTGATGTGAATAGAAGTCACACAGCTGTAACTCCATGGACTCTGAATATGTTCCCTGAAATGTCAATTAATTTTGCTTCCTGAAGCATATTCTTTCATGTAGAGTTTCATCCATGCTGTGTGTTCTGCCTGGAATGATTAGAGGCCTGCTAAAGTGAACAAAAATAACAAAATAAAAACAGAAAAAACAACAAAACATAATAGCTTTTCAGGAGTGAGGCCAGAACTTGGAGTCTGTTTTCTTTCCATTTTCTATGTTTTAATTTATAGTGTAAATTAATCACCTTTCTCCCACTCCTTGATAAGAATGGTCTTTTGCACTCTATTAACCCCAGGTTCTAGAGAGAGGCAATTTCCTAACAGGTGAATTAAAGCTAGATAACATTACCTCAATGCCAAGTCATTTAATGTGTAATTGAAAAAAAAATTTTTAGGAGGGAGTAAGGCAGTGTCTTCTTCTTTTCTTTCTTTCCTTTTTTTTTTTTTTAACATTATAAAGAGTCTTTACAAACTAACTATAGACTCCCTACTTCCGGAGAGTGATTTGCCTATTAACAAGCACAACTCCCACTACCAGTACACGAAGAAATAACCCCCAATTTCCAATTATTTTTGCGGCTGACAGTTCACTGAACTGTTAAGATGCATTTGGCACCATTGTGTGGATGTGGTGAAGCCAGGCAGCCCTGTGTGCCTCTCTTTTTTATTATGCAGTAATTCGACTGTTCCACTAATGGAAGGAGGGAAAAAAGTTTGTAGAGAAAATGACATCCAGTGAAGCTCGCTTTGAAAAAATCACTGGCACAAAGGAATAAAGAGTAACCTTTTTGTCATGAACACTGTGAAAGGTTTTATGCGTTAACTAAGCTGCATAAAAAATGAAAAGTTGGAATCTCAAATTAGCTCAGGCATAATTGTATGTTTGCCTGCAAATAATAAAGCAAATAGGTGGTTCAGACAAGCTCATTAGTCAATAATAAGGCCTTTCAGAGATGTACACAAGAGACACTCTGGACACAGATGAGCATGTCTAAGAATTCTGGATTCTGTGTCTCTGCTCCGTGAATTCATTGAAGATCCCTTGACAGTATTGGAAGAGTGAGAGCTCGCCCTTTTGTCCTTGAGCTGGCTTCGCCTGAGAGCTCAGCTCTTCCTGTAGGTTATTAATGTATTAGGCATCCTATAAAATTTCCCTTGATTTATTTTTCTGGTGGAGAATTTAATTCCTCCTCCTCTTAAAATTAAAAACTCAATTTCGTCTCTCTGCTCCTTCCGTCTTGCCCCAACACCCACAGTCTTTTCCCTTTTTCTTCCCACATTTTTTCTCACTCAACTTTATATCTTTAGTATTTTGTGTGAATGTGACATTTTTCTTTTTGCCTCTAGAATTTTCCCATTCTCTCTCCCCAGTGTGAATTGAAAATGGCAGTTTTTTATTCAGTGCACTAAAAATGACTGGCACTCTATTGCAGGTATGAATATAGCCAAATGTCTCCTTTTTTGGTCGCACAAATTCTTAGAAGCTTGAATGACCTTTGCAGTTTCTCCTTTTTCTTTTCTTTTTTTTTTTTTTTTAACAGACACAGTAAAAAGAGTTTGGAGATAGGGATTCTTGAAATTATCAGTTAAATGCATTGCTCCGATGGAAGAGAATTTTTTTTAACCTGGGTTTTCATATGTTACTGGTTTATGCCTGATTTATATCTGATTAAATGTCTGCACAGTGGTTCTCTGGTTCTGTTTCTCTTTTATATGGCAATTAACAAACATTGTATTATTTTTAGCAGATTTTCATGGTGACCATATTTTTCAAAAAAAAATTCAGGATCTAGAATATGACAAAAGATTTTTGTGCCAATTCTGCCATTGAGAAGCACATCATTAGATTTAGATTGTGAGATAGTAACATGAATGCTGGAATCTTTCCTTGTTTGGGGGATGACAGTACATTTAAAATGAGGATCCATGAAGGCTTTCAGCATGGGGTTGTGGTATGGACAAAGTAGAAAGGCTTTATGTGCAATTTTTAACATACTAGTTTTATCTCCATTTTTTCCTCTCTCAAAAGAGCATATTTGAAAGAAAATGAATGAAAGTGGCATTGTTCATGGTAGAGCCTTAAAGATACTGTTTTATTAAAAATCACATTTTGAAGTATTTTCCCTATTAATGTCTAATTACTTATATCACACACTATGATTTATCTTAAAGTACTTCACAGTTGTTATGAAAAATGAGTATGTTATGAACAAATGAGTATGTTATGACAACTTGGTTGACAACTGGTGCTTTAAGATATGGTCTCCTGTGTCAAGGAACATAATATAGTTTGAAATTATCTGTGATTCTCTATCTATTATTGCCAATGGAGAAAAGGACCAGGAAAAAAAAAAAAGAAGGAAGAAATGACAATTTAAAAAGGCCCATTTCAAATGTAAGATTTTTCATTTTGCCAGTCTTGACTGCTCTGCCACCAACATTATTATTGTCATTAACATCATTAGTGTGATCATCGCCATCATCAGACCCTGCAAATCTGGATTCACACAAAAAAGACACTATGTGCCTTTGTTCTTGAGAGCCTTTGTTATACAGCATTTAAAACACACACACACACACACACACAAAACCCAAACCAAAAAACAAACAAAAAACAGAAAAATAAGTTTCAACAAATACTTGGAAAATGTATTTTTAAATTGGTTAAATTACTTTTAAAATGAAAGTTCTTAGACTTCTCTAGTATACAGTTTATACAGCATACTATATTCATTATTAAGATGTGAAACATGTACACTAAAGTTGGAAAAGCAGAGTTTCAACAACAACAAAAAGAGCTGCTCCTTTTTATGAAATATTGGTGCGAGTGAAATTTTTTTAAATAGAACGATTTAACCGAAACATGCTTTTACATGAACTGGAATGCTCAATTTTAAATTAAGCTTGCAGCAAGTTATCTATTAAATAGGGCACATTTTTTTGGCAGTAGAAATAATTTCTTCCCAACCGTTTTAATATATGTTTTAGAATTTTTAATCCATATTTTCTTACATTGGATTTCCTTCAAGTTTGACATCCATTTAATGTGCAGTCTCCTTGTTTCATTGTATAAACAGGGTATATGTAACCAAACATGTACTTGAGGAGGTTCTGATTTCAATTCTCCAAACTGTTGAGGGATTCTGTAATACTTGTGACCCAGAATATAGGTATACATTTATGAATGTATTTAGGATCTTAGATGTGGAGAGTTGATTTTTTTTAATCCTCCTCAGTTTACAGCACACCATCACCATTAATTCAGTTTATAGCACACCATCACCATTAACTCATGTAATAAGTCTTTCATCACCATACCCTACTCCTACAGTTATGCCCTTCTTCCACATCCACTTTATTCTGTTTAATATATACCTTTTTGTTTATATCTGTTTTTATAAGATGCATGTTTTGTTTGTCTGTGAGTATGTTTAATGTCTATAAAGGGTTTGGTTTAACATTCTAGGTTTTTTAAAACTTTCTAACTAAGCACTATCTATTAAAGATCTATTAATTTTTCTGTGAACAGGACTGGATATTTAAAAGTTAGGAAGCAGCTGGCAAGCAAGCAGCCTTGACTTCTATTACAGAGGAAGAGAAGTCTTGGGACTGGAATACAGAAGCAGGTGTACATCAGAAACCCAGACTGATACATGAAACATCCAAAAGTATCATTACAGCATAAATATCATTGTGTCCAAATATGAAGTACATGGTAATATTTGGTAAAATTTCAGAGGAGAAGGAAATCAGTAAGGGATGGAGAAGTAAAGGAAATCTAGAAATTAAAGGGTCCAAGATTTAAAAATGCAACAGGAAAAGAGATTTAGGTGTTGGAAGTGGGGTGCAGGGAGAGGAGTGGTAATAGAGCAGTGCTGAGTAAAGGCAGAAACCTGTTGGCTGCATGATATAGGGTAGCAAGAAATAATGTAAATGATGCCTTGTAGCTCTATAGCAAGATTGGAAAAGTGGTTCTGCTATGGACTTGTTCTGTGTCCTTTTGTTCATATCTACTTCTTTTTACTGGTTGCCCTCTTTCTCTACTATTATTGAGAGCTTCCCTTATGTGGCTGGGGAAGTGATAGCAAAAGATCCAGCCTCCATCGTCTATACAAATGGTGATCCAAGAAGAGGATGTTTTCTCACCAAGGGTCTGTTTGTATCTAAATTCATGGGTAAACTACTTTTGGTTCTCCTTGGATGTCTATTCCTTGGACTACGTGATGAGGACAAGGGAATGGAGTACCACAATTGATCAGGCCTCTACCACGTGCCCAGGTCTGAGATGAGAAGAAAGCATGCCCCGTGATGAACAATCCCACAGGAGGCATGCAAATGGAGAAAGGGGGCAGTTCCTCCAGGGAAAGAAGGAGCTAGGCAGACAAGAGCAGCAAATATCTGTTAAAGCTTCCCACGTGATTCTCGCAACAGTTCCAAGAGGCAGGTAGGATTGGGATTCCCATTCTCATCCGTTGATGAGGATACAGTAGCTGGCCCAAAGTCAAATATATTTTAAGTGACCAAGCAAGAACTTGATCAAAGTCCACTGAAGGTTTTAGAGCCAGGAAATGAAATGATCAGAGTGATATTTAAGAAAGATTAGCAATTTAGAGATAAGCTCTAATAGCGTTTTGATTTTGAACAAAATTTCTTTCCATTCTTTAAGTTTTTTTTTTCTTCCTGTGTTTTTTATTTATTTATTTATTTATTTATTTATTTATGGCTGTGTTGGGTCTTCGTTTCTGTGCGAGGGCTTTCTCCAGTTGCGGCAAGTGGGGACCACTCTTCATCGCGGTACGCAGGCCTCTCACTATTGCGGCCTCTCTTGTTGCGGAGCACAGGCTACAGATGCGCAGGCTCAGTAGCTGTGGCTCATGGGCCCAGTTGCTTCGCCGGCAGGTGGGATCTTCCCAGACCAGGGCTCGAACCCGTGTCCCCCGCATTGGCGGGCAGATTCTCAACTACTGCGCCGCCAGGGAAGCCCTCTTCCTGTATTTTTACAACCTATGAATTATATGACAGTTCTTTGAGGGTAAAATTTAGAAAATCAATGTCAAAAGCTTTTCATTATTCAGAAAAAATTAGTATGTATCTAGACCTTAAGCATACACAATACACACACACACCCCCTTTCTGTCTTATTCACACTCACAGATACAATCCTATTATGTTTACTGAAAGTTTATTGTGTTCCAGGCACCTCCCATATGGCTTACACATATTATCTCATTTAACCCTCATAAAATCACCTTATGACGCAGGCTCTACTGTTATGCACATTTTGTAAAGTCACACAGAGGTTAAGTACTTTGCCCAAGTTCATGTAGATAGTAGATTTTACAGCCAAAATTCAACCCCAGCCTGATTGCTAAACAGATGTTCTTACTCACCAAACCATGCAGCTAATTAATGTATGCATATGCAGGAAAAAATATGTGTACATTTTACTATATAGGTATATTTCACGTAATTTATTTGTGATTGCTAATGCCAGACAATCTGTAATCAACTTAAAACACCTATTTATTCCATTGGAACTCAGAAAATTCTTTAATTTAGTATTTCACAATTTATGAGAATAAATGGACACACACAGATCTGGACCAACATAAATTTCATTGCCAATAGATGATCACTTCCAATTCTTCCTAAATACATAAAGCCTAAATTAGTCATGAAAGAATATTTCAGATGTCAAATAGTCTGATATTCACTAACACATTGCCCTATGTACCATTCTATGACTTTATCTGTTACCTAAACACCTCTGCGAGGACTGAAATCTCACTAAATGTACTTTTCTTTTATTTTTTAAAAAATTATCTTTCATGTTTCATTCTGAATATAATTGTTCTTGAGTTATAATATATAAGGTCAGCACTTAGCAGCTGGAAAATAACATTTTGATGGTAGCTGAGACTAGGGAAAGAAACTCTCCAATGGATCCTGTCAATATTCAGCTGACAGAGGCTACTCCTCCTTGTTTCAGGGGAAGATTTTCAATCTGACTGCAGGTAGCTCCCAAAAGTTTTGGATGAATAGGGAAGAATACAATCAATCACCCAGATGTTCCACCTGCAGGAGCCCATGCACTCAGCTATTTAGAAACAGCCAGGTGTCCAGAACATGAAGGCAACACATCTGGAAGATGTGTGTGTGTGTTTGTATGAACTTTTTGAGGAGACGTATTGATGTCATGTTGAAACAATTATTAACCCCTCCTGTACCCATCTCTGAGATAAAGCATATATGATATAGTTTAGAGGAATGTTTATGTACAGTCCATATTATATGTTGGTTTTATTGACAAAATGTGGGTAATTCTATCTCAGCATATGTATGAAGGCTGATTGTCTAATGCCCAACCCTATTTGGATATCTAATATTGAATATTTCATCCTGGTAATGATTAATTAAACAATATAACCACCTCTACTTTTTCTTGGCTTCCCCCATCTCCATCCCAACTTCTAACAATTTATAATCTAGTCATCTAGTCCTAAATGAATTCAAATGACCAATAAATACAGATAAGAAAACATGCCTTACCTCCCTAGTTACTCAGGATATGTGAATTAAAATAACAAGATACAATGCAGGGATTTTAAAGAGGGAGAAGATATGGTCAGAATGCTTTTTAAGTTTAACTCAAGATGTAAATCATACAGATCTGATTTTGAAAAACATGAACAAACTATAGTAATTTAGGACATAGAAATATCATAATATCTGGGAACAGTGAAATAACGAAAGCTGGAAGTGTGGTTCTAATCTTGGATACATTGGGGTATCAGAGTCCCAGTCTTAGATGGATAGAGGTAGTGAGCAGGTTGTGAAGACAGGAACATGGGATCAGAGAATGAGAAAGGTGTACTGTTACTGAACTTGGGGCATAAAGGGAGGAGGATAGAGGCATGTTGATTGGGCTTAGGGTAGTGGCCACTCACTCCACACTACAGAGGCTGGTGATATGGTCTGTGGTAAGGAGTCGGCTGGGAGTCAGGGGGCCCAGAGGCAGGGCTGTGTTCTGCAGCTGATATACTCTAGGCTCCTGGACAAGTCTCTACACAGAATGACTGAGGTCCAGATACCAGTAATCTTTCCCCACCACCCAGGATATGTTTGTAACGGGCTTTAAGTTTTATTGTCTGGAATTCACTTAGAAAAATAATGTTATTATTTGGGAAAGTACCTTGGTAAGAGTAAGAGAGAAAGGTGAGATCCTAACTGGGTTTGTAGAAACCCAAACCAAAAATGAAACAACTACATCGCTCTGAGTTAGAAAGAAATAGAAATTGAGATGGGAGAGAGAAGAGGTATAAGAAGCGGGAAGGAGAGAAGAGCCAGTGAGAAGACACAGGGTTGATGCACAGCAGGTGAAGTGACCAGTTGCAAAAAATCCCTGGGTGGGTTAAAAAAATTGAGAGAGCAAGGCTACTTGAAAGGCTAACATTCATTTTGAAGTTGTTTGCAATTCTATAATGTTGGCTTTCCTTCTCTTTCCCCAAATCATCGACAACATTTGATGCGATTTTTAGAGGGAACTGAGAAAGGAGTTTAATTCCATACCTGGGTTGACGTTATGTAGAAGGTAGAGTATACCTGCAAGGGTGTGAAGCAAAACCTCCAAGCAAGAGGTCACCATTAGGACATATTCTGCCCCACCCCCCCCTATATTTCCAAGAATTTGGAGAAAATCTGGTAAGGGCTTTGTATTTTCACAGGATACTGAATGGAGTTTGAGCCAATTGGATAAGTTCTAGATAAAGATTCTAAAGGTCAGGGAGCCATGAACTGACATCTAGGCTACTTCGTAGGTCTGGTGCCCTATTCTCTTCTTGTTAAAATAATAAATTATTTTTCTCCTTTAAGAAATAGATTTAATGCAACAGCTGGGCACCGTGATAAATTGTCTGAAATTAGTGTGGGCCAAATGGCCATCATGAATAGTCTTAAATAAATCGAACCAAAGTAAAAAATATCTAAGGAGATAGTATGTTCCATCTTAAGAGAATGTATAAGTTTTGAAAAATATGCTGTGGTTTTCAGAGTCTTGTTCATTGCAACATGTAACATTGACTAGTCATAGGTGATGATGACACCATAACTAGTTCTAGAGAGCCAAAGCAAAAATAGTATTAGAAAAGAATTTAAAGAACTCGGAATACCAGAGAGACTCTCCAGAGAACTAACTGCTCTGTTACTGTAAATTTGTACTCAGGGACTCAGTCTTTATTTGACAGTAATAGAAACATAGTGATGTTAGAACCAATAGCTCCTGATGATTTCTTTTTCTTATAGGTACAAATCTAAAAGTATCCAGTTGTTTACTTATTCATTCTCAAGCATTTATTGAGTATTCATTATGTGTCAGACATTGTGACACAACACTGAGAATACACAGATAAATAAAATGTGGTCCCTATCCTTGGGAGCACATAGTCTAATGAAAAGAGAGCAGGCAAACAATTTTAATGGAATTAACAAGTGGTGAGGCTTGGGCAAAGTTTCAGTGGGAGCATTGGTAGAGAGAGGTACTGACTCTGCCTGGGGAAGACAGTCTTCCTTCAAAGAGGAGGTTACTTATAATAAAAGCACTATAACCAGAATCAGGGGCTTAGGGTATCTTCTAGGAAAAAAGACAAGTTTCAGGAGCTGAAATGAAGCATAGACATATAGAAGGCCTAATTTTATTAGTGAGCATTATATTTCTCTCCATTATTCCTACCACAGAAAAACATAATTTGGTTGAAGACAAATATCCTAACAATCATATCTACCACTAATATGTTGCATATTATACTAGGTAATGTAAGCTAAACTGTTATAATAAATAGATCCCAAATGTAGTGACTTAAGGAAGAGTTTATTTCTTGTCTGTAATTCCAGGACAGGTATCCCATGTCAGGAGGCAGCTCTTCTCTGCACAGAGATTCAGGGAACTAGGCCGCTTCTGCCTATGGCTTTGTCATACCCCCAATTTTTTGTCAACAGTATAGTTAAGGTGAGTCATCATGTCTGGGTTCAAGAGTAGAAGGAGGGAGAGAGGATGAAGTAGGTATGCTGCTACCCTAAAGCCCCCCAAAGAAGTACAGTATTATATCCACATTCAGTTGGCTAGAAAACAGTCTCAGTGCAGCATCTAACTACAAAGGGGGCTGTGAAATGTAATCTAGTCATGTGCCCAGGAAGGAGAGACTAGGTTTTGGTGGCTAGCAAGTATTCTCTGCCATAAATACAAAATTGAAATTGATAAAAATTTAAACAGTCTACACATTCTAAGTGGGTCTAAACCTATAAAATAAAAATTTATCTTATAGTGTATAAGTACCTTCATTTAGGCATAAAAATTTATCTTATAGTGTATAAGTACCTTCATTTAGGCCAAAAAATTAAAAAAAAAAAAAAAGAATTGCACAAGTACAGAATAGGAAAGACGAATTAACGATGTTCATACAAGAAAAAGAGCTGGAGATTTTGCTTGAAGACTAATTTGAGCCCACAGTTTGATGTGGTTCCTAAAGAACAAACACAAAATCAAACAAAAAAGCAAATACAGTTGTAGACTGCATCAGTACAAGTGTACAGGAAGGAAAGGAATTGATCCAGAAATACTTAATTCAGAGTCTTTTAATAGTGTTCTGGCATTATTTTGAAGAGGCCCGTGAGTGAACAGAAAGAGTCCAGGATGACAAGATGACAGGGAGCTAGAAACTGTTATTTGAGGATGAGTACTAAAGAATCCAGGCTCTGTCCTTGAGAAGAAATAGCATGATGAGGGAAGGTTTTGTGTGTGTGTATGTGTGTCAGCGGGGTGGGGGGCGGGGGGCGGATAGGAAGTGGGTAAGGGTATGTACTAATGTGGTCTTTAAAACTCAAAGAAATTGGGCTTCCCTGGTGGCGCAGTGGTTGAGAGTCCACCTGTCGATGCAGGGGACACGGGTTCGTGCCCCGGTCTGGGAAGATCCCACATGCCGCAAAGCTGCTAGGCCCGTGAGCCATGGCCGCTGAGCCTGTGCATCCGGAGCTTGTGCTCCGCAACGGGAGAGGCCACAACAGTAAGAGGCCCGCATACTGCAAAAAAACAAAAAAAAAAAAACAAAGAAATTTAAAGTTTAAGTGCTTGAAGTTTAGCCATATGGAAGACAAAGTAGATTCATTCTCTTCTGCATCATGTAACCAAAAAAGGAACATTTTGGCTTAGTATGACAAAGATCTGAATGATAATTGAAGCTCTCCAAGAATGTTGGAATAGGCTGCTTAGAGAACTATTGAGATTCAAATCACTGGAAGTACTTGATCAGAAGCTGAGTGACCTTCAAGCCTGCTGTAGAGAAGATTTTCTTGCAGAGAGGGCTAGATAATGTTTAAAATATTTTCTAATTCTATGATTCACTAAATTTGGCATTATTACTATGGCTGTTCTAGATGATTCAAGCCAAAATAAAATTCCTGTTGAGCCATATGACTGAAGGCCACCACTGTTAACTTGGCCAAAAGGCATGAACAGTGTGTCCAACATTGTAGATGCTCCCTTTCCCACTGGAAAAGCACTTTTGCAGTCATCTAACTAGCAGCTTTTTTCATGAGACACCATTTTGCTTGAAATCAAACATGACAGACAAATTATGATTATTCAGACTCGAGAATTTAGCAGATATTTTCTGAAAATGAACAATTTAAATCTGTCACTTCAAGAAAACATGAACAATATTTATTGCCAGTGAAAACATTTGAGATTTTAAACAAAAATTGGCAGTATGAACCCTTTATATCTGCCACATGACCATGATAGCGTCCCAATACCTAAAGAACTTTCTGATGAGGTCAGTGGTGATATTATTAACAAATGTAATTTCAAACAATATTGTATAAGGAAATGTGTCAACATTTGGATGATCTGTATAACTCAATGAGCCAGTATTTTCCAAATGGCCAATACATTATGTTATAAAATCCTCATGGTTAAAAAATCTGCTCAAAGTACACAATAAACCAATGAATTTTTATGTAGAGTACAAAAATTGATAGGGTTTGGATTCCACTTTGTAACTAACTTTAAAGAAATAACCATTTGTTGAGTTTTGGTGTAGTATCAAAGACGAATATCTAGAATTATCTGAAGTTGCTATTAATATACTCTTCCCTATTTCACCTACCTCTCTGAGGCCAAATTTTCTTCATGTACTATAAAATGTACTATTTTCTTCATGTACTATAAAAATCACACTTTGCAGTATTTAATGCAAAAGCAGCTATAAGAATCTAGTTGTCTTCTACTAGGGCAGACATAAAAAAGGTTTGTAAAAATGAAAACAATGACACTCATCTCCCTAAATTATTTTGCTTTGGAATGTATAGTTACTTTTCATACAAATATATTACTTATACTGCATAAATACGTAATGGATTTATTATTGTTCCTGTAAATGACTTAATAAATATTTTAAAAACTTATTTAATGGCTAAAACAGTAGATATTTTAAAGTCTCTTTCATTTGTACTACCTCATCTAATACTTTCAATAACCATGAATATGAGTATTATTATCATATTTTACTTTTAATAATTTTACTTTTAATAAAAGGAAGAAAATACAAGAAGTTATGGGATGTGCTCACAGTCATATAATAAATTATAATTCCAATTTAGAATTCCAATTTAGATTCTCTAGCTCTAGATAGACTTTATGCTTTCTTTTAAGAAAAGCTCAGACCAAACCAGAGAAGGCAGAGAGGACAGTGGCTGAAGAGACACCTGGGACAGCTACACTAGGGAGGAAATTTAAGGAAATCATTACAGTGAACTTGCAGCACTTGAGAAGTGTAATTAGAAAACAATTTGATTTATTCCTCCAATACCCATTCAAACACATGCTGCAGGACTAATATTTTTCTTTACCTTTGATTGGAAACTAAGGCATGGTCCATGACTTTTTAGATCTGAGGCTATAAAAATGATTCCAGCTCAGCAATTAGTGTCTAGTACAATAATGAAAAAGTAAAACTTCTCTTGAAATTACAGATCCTCTGCCTCCCTCTCCCAAGACTAGGTCTTGCAAAGAGTGAAGTTGCTGTGGTTCTTCACCTAGTGCCATTCCTCTTGTTTATCTTCCTTAATATGAATTATAATGGGTTGGGGGTTGGGGAGGAGAAGAAGGAGAGTCAGTGGCAGCAGGAAAAGTTCTTACTTGACTGGAAGTATCACTGTGATCTGAGTTTTCTTTACCAAAGGCTGATTCTTTCTCTCATAGGAGTGTGTCTGTGGGTCTTGAGAACTCCACCTTTTCCCCCCTCCTCCCAATCTGAGCATCTCTGATCATCAGGTTCCTCAAAATGGGTAATTACATTTTTTCCCAGCTGGTCACTTAACTTCCAGGCATTCCATGGTGCACATTCTACTTTCTTTTGCTTGAGTCCTTCACAGTTTTTAGGTTTTCATGGCCCTCTAGATGGGGATCCAAGACAACATTGTATTATCTCTCTGAAAATCTCTGGTTCACATATTTCCTGCAGGAAGCCTTGCATGTGTGACCCCTCACTGGTGGGAATGCAGTAATTTCACAAACCACAGTGCTTTATCCAACTGCTCTTATTTAATACTTATCCATGTTGAGTCAGACACCAGTTCACAGCATCCTCCAGATTTTAGGAGACACATTTCAAGGTTGTTAAAAGTTCCAGCTGAGGGCTTCCCTGGTGGCGCAGTGGTTGTGAGTCCGCCTGCGGATGCAGGAGACACGGGTTTGTGCCCCGGTTCGGGAAGATCCCACATGCCGCGGAGCGGCTGGGCCCTTGAGCCACGGCCGCTGAGCCTGCGCGTCCGGAGCTTGTGCTCCGCAACGGGAGAGGCCCCAACAGTGAGAGGTCCGCATACCGCAAAAAAAAAAAAAAAAAAAAAAAGTTCCAATTGAATTACCTCTTTTGTAGACCTCAGTTTAAGGGCAGGTATTTCTCACACTTAATCTTGGTGTGTGTGTTGGAGAGAGTGTTAGTTATATTCAAAGCACAACACCTCATCTGAGCTCCAAATGGATGCTCCAAATGGATGAGAGTGAGGGTTAAGAACTACAAGCCTGGGAATTTCCTGGCAGTCCAGTGGTTAGGACTCTGCGCTTTCACTGCCGAGGGCGTGGATTCAATCCCTGGTCAGGGAACTAAGATCCTGCAAGCCGAGAAGAGTGGCCCAAAATTAAAAAAAAAAACAAACTATATCCCAATTTCAGAGAATCCTTTAAAAATTCTACAGAGGAACTTTCATGTCACTGTGAAATGTAGCATCTATGGGGACGTTGAAGTGGATTGATTGCTAAAATACCCATTTTTCTTCACTTTTCGTTGTATCCACACCCTGTGTGAAGTGACTTTGTAGTTCATATTGATATTATCAGAAGGTGGAATCTATTCTTTTGTAATCTCCACCGATCTTGTAATTTGCTTTGGCCAGCTGATTGTGGTGGAAATGACAGAGTGCTGGTTTCAAGCCGGGAACTCAACAGGTCTTGAATGGTTCTGTTCTCTCTGGGTACCTTGTACCACCATGTGAACAAACCCAGGCTAGCCTACTGGAAGATGGGAGAGCATTAGAAGAAGAGTTCAGTTGTCCCAGCTGTGACCATCATAGACCAGCCTAGAGTCAGCTAGTTAATTAAATAGGGAACTATTTTGCTATACTATACCCATAACACTTCTGACACCAAGTATGTGGGGTTCTTCCTGACGTCAATTAATTTTACAACTCTCTGGACACCAACTAGGTGTCCTACAATTCAATTCTGACATTAAGTACCTAGAGTTAGTACAGATTCCACAGGTTAAGGACTCAGTCCTGTAAGACTGCCCCCCATTCCAGACACCATTTACAAGTCCCAGGTTGTCACCTGTACTTCTGACTAACTAGCTATAAATCTGTGGTTCCCACAACCCTCTCTCCAGGTTTGAAAATTTGCTTTAAGGGCCCACAGAATGCAAGGAAATGCTAACTTACATTTACTGATTTATTTTAAAGGATACAAGTGAACAGCTAGCTGAAGAGTTACAAGGGGCAAGGTCTGGAAGCGTCCTGAGTATAGGACCTCCTGTCCCCATGAGTTGGGTTGTGCCACCCTCCCAGCACGTGGATGTGTTCATCAACCTGGTAGCTCTCCAAACTTCATAGTTCAGGGATTTTTATGGAGGGTTCGTCATGTAGGCATGATAGACTATTAATTAAATCTCCATCCTCTCTCCCATCCCTGGAGGTCGTGGGGTAGGGCTGAAAGTTCCAAGCTTCTAATCATGGCTTAGTCTTTCTGGTAACCAGCCTCCATCCTGAAGCTACCTGGAAGCCCACCAAGAGCCGTCTCCTTAGAACAAAAGACTCTTCTATCACCAAGGATATTCCAAGGGTTTTAGGAGCTCTGTGTCAGGAACCAAAAACAGAAACCAAATATGTAGTTCTTATTATGTCATACTAATGTACATGTGAGAGAGCTGGACAAAGAATAGCAGAGTTGCCATCATGACCCACCACTGACCACAGATACATTAGTAAGTCTAGCTGAGATTGGCACTGCCTACCTAACCCATGGACTTGTGGACAATACTTAAAGCTTGTAGTTTAAAGCCACTAAGTTTTGGGGTGATTTGTTATGTAGCAATAACTAACTGATACAGGTTTCAGTGAGAATCAAGACTAAAATAGTTTTATTTTGATATCCTATTACAGTAATATGTAACTTGAAGGATGAAAAGAGTTGAATAAGCAGGGGAAGGAGAGGAAGAATATCACAGACTGGGGAGAAGGGACAATAGTAAGAAAATGAAGAGCAGTTAAAATATATACAGTTCACCGTTAAACAATATGGTTTTGAACTGTGCAGGTCCACTTATAAATGGGTTTTTTTCCAATAGTGAGTACTACATTACTACACAGTCAGTGGTTGGTTGAATTCTATGATGCAGAATCACAGATATGGAGGAACTGCATATACAGAAGTTTGACTATAAGTTATATGGGAATTTTCTACTACGGGGAGGGTTGTTCAAGGATCAACTGTATTTATTCAGGAGTCAGTGGATAGGCTAACGTGAAGATAAAACTTTACACTGGGGAGCAGAAGGAGAAACAGGCTAGAAAAGTGAATGTGAGTCAGACTGTAGAGATTTTGACTTTGGGGTGGGAGATTTTGTTGTCAGCCGATATACAATACCACTGAAGGTATTGACTGTGGTTTGCTCCATCCCCATTTCTTATTTTTCTCTTTCATTCTAGCCACTCATTCCTATATTGTCTGCTAAAGTAAAGTTCAGGGTCAAGGGAGACGCCTCTATTTTATTCCACAGGGTACTGACTGGCAATAAAGAGAATATTCTCAGTGTGTTTCCTTGTGAATACACCCCAGCCTACATTTTATGGCTCGAAGCACACTTTGACAGAAGATGAGCCAAGATACTTCTATTCTGACCAAAGAGAAACAGATGAAAGAAATAATTTCCTCTAAAAAAGAAGACAAATTAAAAAAATCTTCCCGTTTAAGTGAAAAAGGTAAAAAGATGTTTTGTTATTCATGAGAAGCATTAAATCTTTCCTTCCTTCTTAAAGAGTTATGTGAATTTTACTAACCACTAGATGGCACTTGTGTACAGCATTTGAAATTATTAAAACGAGTACCTATGGTGTGGTCAGAGTAGAAACAGAGGTTTTGCTCTGATGCAGCCTGCTTCCTCCTCCACCCAGAGTCAAGAGAGGTGTAGAAGAGAGAGCTTAAATCTCTTTTGTGTTTTTTTGACTTATAAAGAAAAATGAACATGGCAGAAGTGTTACTGATTAGATCGGGAGAAAAAGGATGATGTATTCTTGCTGGATGAATCAGGAGAGATGATATTCTGTCATTCTTTAGATATAGACCTGAAATACTATCTTTAAATTTATGGTTGTGGTACAAGCCATGCTTCTCTGTTTACCCAGTCAGTGGATTTGGGTGAAGCATGTATAGTGTGTTTTCCAATTGGTTACTTTATCACACTGACGATTTCAGAAGATATAATAACTCTTACCCTTCTGGGTGAAAAACATGGATCTCACAAGTATTCTTATCAGATCACTATAGTTTGATTCATCTTTATGAGAGTTGGCTGCCTGGTTGTTCATTGCTGCCTCCAACTCATCAGGACATTCTCAGATAATGCAAAGGGTGATAGCAACTGTGAACATCATCAACAACCATATCTAGACCAGTGTAGGACACATCCTCAAAAAAAAAAAAAAAGAAAGAGAGAGAGGGAGAGAATAGCAAACGAGCAAACAAACAAAAACCTTAATAATGCAAGACAGCCCAATGGAGGGCCAGCGGAACTGATAATCTTGTCTGACCTGTGTCCCTTATTTCTCTGGCCCTGGAGCTATTATCAACATTTAGAACCACCTAGCAATACACAACTCCCTTTCTGGAAGGTAAGATGCTGGCAATCTGGCAGTTACAGCTCTGGCAACCCCATTAGCTTGTCACCACTGTGCTGATGCTGATCTCTTTTGGGTCTCATCTAATCTGGCCTTTCAGTAGCCTCAGCTTTTTCCTGTTTAGCCTAAGCTGTTGTAAGCACATATTTTGAAGTATCGCCAGATCTGATATAAAAGGGGCATCTGTCCTAAAGAAGATTAGGGTGGCATCAGGGAGCCCCAATAGAGCAAAAGGAAAATAGTGGATTAGGTCATAGGAATAAAGGGAAATCAGAAACAGAACTGTATGTGCTGGGACAGTGCAATGTCAGAGAAGGAGCTCTGTTTAGTGTCTGTGGTCCTATGCCTTTGACCTCCAGGATGGCATCCTTTGGTCCTCTTTTTGATTAGTTGGAGCTTTTATGCTTTTCCAAGTGTTCTTATCAAATCATGCCTTGGGAAGAGGATTGATAAACTAATTTCAACTGAAAATTTCCATTTTAACAGGAGACAATGCAAGAATTTCATAAGCAGTGTAATCAAATTCTGATGGTAGGAATGTAAGTTTTTGCAAGCAATGCCAGTGATATCTTCCTCTGTGAAGCCATCATTTAGGCTACCTACTTTTTTTTTTTTTTTTTGCAAAACTATCCCTGACCACATAAATTAATGTACCACCAGGAGCCTAGTTAGTTTCTTGGTTTCCACAGCACCAAATATGCTCAATTTGATTAGGAAATAGAGGGGCTGAATTACTGGTACACTGTCAGAACTGGAGTTTGGGGAGGGACACATATAAGAATGTGAAATAGCAAATATATTAAAAATTATACTTGAGAATCATGTGCATCACAGTCTCTCAAACTTCTGGTTATGGGTTAAGCATGTTACCAGGCCTCATCAATCATAGTATCTGGCATATAACTGGTTTACAATCCAAAACCAGCCAATTAGAGTTCTTCCCTGGGATTTTATATATGGAAAAATGATATCTCTTTCTCTGGAATAGCAAAGCTGGGATGATGCAAACCTGGAACTTTTGTTGGTCTTGCTACTTCCTCTCCTCAATCAATACATGAAACAAAATTGTCTGAAGTTATAATGAATGAGGCTGCAGAGAGAAACAGGGACGTGAGATGAGCAAAGGGAAAGATAATGAAGTAGTTCCATCTCTGATCTTCTCAATTATATAAGCCAATGCAATCCCTTTTTAGCTTAAAGTATTTGAGTTGGGTTTCTTTTACTGGCAAGCCTGAGAATATTGACTAATATATTCCCAACCAGTCCAACTGGGTCTTCTAATGTGGCACATGTGTTGCTACTAGGAATTTCATTAAGTAAATTATTTTACACCTCTGGCTCAACTTGCCATCTTATTCTAATAGAGACAATAGTCAATGTCTTTAGAAGAAAATATAACTACAGTTCAAATTTTGGTCATCTTGACTCATGATCATTTTATGACCTGAAGCACATGTATTAGTTGTCCCGGCAAGAGGTATTATTTAGGATGGAATCAAATAATATTTGCAACAATTTACCACATTTTCATAGGGGAACTTAGATTGAATGTGTTTTTCATCAATTACTAGGATTTTTTTCTTAACTACCATGATGATTGGCAGTGTGCTGAGCTGGAAAACATTCAGGTGTTTTCTCCTAACAAGAACCAAAAGTAGAATGGAAGGAGGATTTTTAGAGTCCAAGGCAGCTTAAGCTTAACAGCAGCAAGATTAGAGGAAAGAAAAGCATGCATCAGCAGGAACTAGAAGGTAACTTATTGTTTTTTGGCCCCATAGTCTACTCCCTAACCCCCCTGCCCAAACCCACCCCTCCACAGTAAAATGCAGGGACCTTAAGTCCAACTTAGCCAACGTCACAAAGCAAGTTTGCAAAGAACCAGGACTCCCTGTCTTCTTTTGATACACTAACTTGTACATACAAACTTGTTTTAAAATAAATTGTATTGTTATCACTTAAGGGCATTATTTTCCCAATTAATGAGCCCCAATAATAGGTGAAAAATGGAGGCAATCTTTATATAAACATAAAAGGAAAGAAAATGGTGCATTCATAGCTTATCCTTTTTCCAAAGCACCATCACATCATAATTTTTTTCCTGTCCCCTGGAATGCCTTAGTTTTCTGATTCTGTGCCACTGCTTTTGTTGTTTGCATCTCTTGGAATAGTCTTCCTATGCCTCAGTCCAGTTCAACACACATGTAGTGATCACCTTTTCTGTGCCAGACACTCTCAACACTGGTGTTGTCTGACAGAAACAGAATGCAAGCCACACATGAGATTTAAAATTTTCTAGTAGTCACACAAAAATTTTAAACAGTAGAAATTAATTTTAAGAATATATTTTATTTAACCCAATATATCCAAAATATTATTATTTCAGTATGTAATTGATATAGAAAATTGCTAATGGTGTATTTTATATTCTTCTTTTTGTACTAAGTCATCTAAATCTGATATGCATTTTATACTTATAGCACATCTCAGTTTTGACAAGCTGCATCTCAAGTGATTTATTGCCATAAGTAGCCATTGGGCAGTGTAGATGAAAAGACTTACAGTATTGTCAAGTCTTACCAGTTTCTCAAGATCAAAATAAAACTTCCTTTTCCCATCATATTTTTTCCTATGTTTTGCAGGTCAAAAATATTTCCTACTCTGAGCTAATATTTTTGTTATGTGAAAACTCTTTTTGCCACAAGTACCAAAAAAGATCCAGGCACCACTCTAGATCTTAGGAAGGCCTCTACTTCTTCCTTGAGTCCTTGGAACACTTTGCGTGTATCTCTTGAGTACCTGTATACTGTTATACCTCATCCTATGGTTTACTTAGCTTAAGTACTTTACTGGTGGATAAAAAATCTCCCCACAGGAGCTGTCTCTTACTTATACCTGTACAATTCATCCCATCTTACCTGTGGTAGACTATTAATACAAGGGTGTTGAATTATGTAGATACGATAGCATCAAATCATGTATATTATATCTCTCCATTTAGAATGTGAACAGCTTGAAGGAAGAGTCCATATCTTATTATTCTCTGTGTGCTCTCAGAAACTCATAAGGAAGAAATTTGTACAAAGAATATACTTGCCAAGTATTTGTTGATTGATTTTGATCTCCACCTAAGATAAGGCAGGTATTTTCCTATCCTGAAGCATGGTAGAGTCAGAAGGAGATGGAGGTCTGTTTCTCATTAGGTGTTTGCCAAATGGGCTTTGTTACCAACCACCCTATGTCTCTGGGTAACATGATTAATTTCCCAGAATTTTTTTTCTTAAAGCCAGAATTTATTTCTAAAGTTAAAAAATGTTCAAGAGATTTTAAAAATTCCCCAAAGGCCGAAAGATGTCATATATGCCCCACAGATTTAATATACGATTATACTGAGGTTGTGTCTGTTGGTTCCTCCACTGCTAAGTTTTCTAAATTGCCTGTCCTATAAAATTAGATTTGTATGGAGTACAGATTTAGTGGAAAGAACATAGGCTTTAAACTGAGGAAGACCTGGATTCTAATATTGCCTTTGCTCTCTCCTACTTATATAGTTACAGTTATTTCACCTTTTTAAACCTCAATTTTCTGTACCATGATATTTATGTAAATTGTTCTAATGATGGCATGAACTTACGAGTTCAAAACCCTTTACCAATATCTGACATATGAACCATAAATGTGCAATAAATACTGTCTTTTTTCCTTATATCTTGGCAGAAGAAACACAATTGATTAATTAATGATAAGCTGGGGCAGACCTACCAAGTAGGTCTGTCTAAGTTCTGGTGCTATACTATTTCGCTTTTTTATGACTTCCCATGTGGCCTCAGGCAATAATGCAGCTGCAAGGTATATGTCCATGAATCTAGAGGAAAGTCTCTTGAAGCAAGTCTCAGAGCTCTGACCAGGACACCGTCCAGCTACTTGTTGAAGACAGTGAGAAAATGCTGATCAAATTTGTAAGTGGTGCAAAGCTAGGCTAAATATCTAATATGAATATCTAATATTCCAGGATCAAAGCTCAAAAAGGTCTTTAGATGTTGGTGTAATGGTCTAAATTCAATAATATGAAATTTGTAGGGAATAATGTGAGGTCTTGAACTTTAGTCTGAAAACTCAATTGAAGGAGATGTAGTTTAACCATAGATCTGTGAAAAAAATCTCAGGGGGGTGGTCTTAGCTGACTATAAACTTGATATGAATCCATAGTAAAAGGATTGTTCAAAAAGTGAAGTCAGTCTTAGGTCACGTTCATGAGTGTTTAGTATCCAGGATGAGAGAAGATCATTCTGGTTCTCTGTGCTTGCTGGATGATACCTAGACTTTTACATTCTATTTTGGGTGCTACACTAAGAGGAACAGACACAGAAGAGGGCATGCTCATCATAGGGTAAAAGCATCTGGAACCACTCCTCGGCTCAAGCACTCATTCAGTACATTTTCACTAGTTCCTCCTGTGTTCCAGGCACTTCTCTTGGCTCTTGGGATACAACAGCAAACACACCAGACAAGTAATTCCAGAGGGAACTGAGAATTAGCCTGTAAAAGGGAAAACTTAGCAAATACGTGTTATTTTATAATATTTGAAGGACGTAGCATCATTCTGAATGATCACAGAGCTAGTGCTAATGTATGTATGTTAAAATAGTGTAGTGTCTAGGCCATGACTTTCCATCAATTAAAAGCATCCGTGGATGGAATGGGTTGCTTTGCAACTGGGATATACAGAGTAACTTGACTGATCTCTTATAAAAGAGTCAAATATAGTAAAATCCTGTGATAATAAACTCCATGAGAATAGGGATTAAAATATAATATACTTGACAATTGGTCCCTTTGTCCATTCTTTTCTTCAACGTGGACTGGCTAAATTTGTTATCTTTTAGAGGTGGAGGGAATGGAGAGATCACTGGGCTGTAAACAGGGGAGGGAAGTTAAGTAGGGAAATAGGAGGCAACCCATCCAGGGAAGCAGGACTATATTCTGGTCCAATCTCTCCTGACCAGACCTAAGGAACAGGTGCCATTTCATTAAATGATTCCAGGAATTGCTACAGCAATCTTAGATGTCTCAGCCAGCCCCAAGCCCTGAATGGTCTCATTAATATTAATCTGGAATAGATAACCACTATCAGGTGGCACTAAGCCATAACTGGGATCTGGATAGATCCAGATTATGCCACCAAATGAAATGCCACACTTGTTATTTCATTAACTTCACAATAATCAGCCTAGACATTTTATGTGATTGGAAATTTTGAGTTCACTTTTCAAATTATGGAGGGATTTTATCATATCAAAAACATTGCTGGACTGCATTACCATTAAACTTTTATCTAGACCTCTGTTTACCTAACTGTCCTCATTCTGTGGTGATCCAGACATCCCTTAGGACCCAGTTCAAATACTATGTTGTAACGTCTAGTCTGAATCAGAAATAATTTTTTCTTTATTTGTATTTGTATAGTATTCTTTCACGTTTCCCCACAAAGAGTTAATAAGTTTCATTACATTTCCCCATCCCATCCCCAATACATTCATCAGCAAATATTTGCCAAGTAACTGCTCTTGTCTAAGCAAAAGGAGAAGGAATTGCATCTGATACTAAGGGACTTTCAGGACAGTTGGGCAGATCAGATCAGATCAGCATGGTCTGCAGAAGTACTGCTGGGTGGGACTCCATGATGTGGGGCTGAGAGGTGCATTGCTCAGCGGTGGGAGAGGTTTGTGGGGCAGAGGAGTAGGACTCCTCCTTGCTCAGGTTACTCTGCTGGGGGCTCCCAGGTCTTTCACAGTATTATTCTCTTACATGACCTTGTTAAGAGTGGACTGAAGTGGTGGTAGGTGAGAATATGCATATATATTTACATTTATATTTCAACATTTCAGGCTATGGGGTCAGGATTTCAGGGCAATGCCATGCAGTTATCATATATTATACCTTAGCAACTATAACTACATTAAAAAACAAAATTCGCCTGCTATTGAAAAGTATTATTAGCTTGACAGTTAAAGTACCAAAAAACTATTGTCAGTATTTTGAAACAGGATCATTTCCCCAAACATTGTTTACCTTTTTTTTTTTTTCAAATTCAAGGCTTTGACTTATATATATATATATATATATATATATATATATACATTTGTGTGTGTGTGTGTGTGGTTTCATCTCCTGGTTTATTAACTAGCCACAGGCTACATCAGTGACAGAGGTAGTCTCATTTCTCTAATATTAGTTTTCTTTTTTTTTTTAATTATTATTTATACAGCAGATTCTTATTAGTTATCCATTTTATACACATCAGTGTATACATGTCAATCCCAGTCTCTCAATTCATGACACCACCCCCCCCTACAGCCCACCGCTTTCCCCCTTTGGTGTCCATAAATTTGTTCTCTACATCTATGTCTCAATTTCTGCCCTGCAAGCAGGTTCATCTGTACCATTTCTCTAGGTTCCACATATATGCATTGATATGTTTGTTTATCTTTTTCTGACTTACTTCACTCTGTGTGACAGTCTCTAGATCCATCCACGTCTCAACAAATGACCCAATTTCATTCCTTTTTATGGCTGAGTAAGACTCCATTGTATATATGTACCACATCTTTATCCATTCATCTGTCGATGGGTATTTAGGTGGCTTCCATGACCTGGCCATTGTAAAGAGTGCTGCAATGAATATTGGGGTGCATGTGTCTTTTTGAATTATGGTTCTCTCTGGGTATATATGCAGTAGTGGGATTACTGGGTCATATTAATTCTATTTTTAGTTTTTTAAAGAACCTCCATACTGTTCTCCATAGTGGCTGTAACAGTTTACATTCCCACCAACAGTACAAGAGAGTTCCTTTTTCTCCACACCCTCTCCAGCATTTGCTGTTTGTAGAATTTCTGATGATGTCCATTCTAACTAGTGTGAGGTGATACCTCATTGTAGTTTTCATTTGGATTTCTCTAATAATTAGTGATGTTGAGCAGCTTTTCATGGGCTTCTTGGCTATCTGTATGTCTTTGGAGAAAAGTCTCTTTAGGTCTTCTGCCCATTTTAGGATTGGGCTGTTTGTTTCTTTAATATTGAACTGCATGAGCTGTTTATATATTTCAGAGATTAATCCTTTGTCCGTTGATTCGTTTGCAAATATTTTCTCCCATTCTGAGGGTTGTCTTTTCATCTTGTTTATGGTTTCTTTTGCTGTGCAAAAGGAAGTTTTGAAGTTTCATTTCAAACTTTGAAGTTTCATTAGGTCCCATTTGTTTATTTTTGTTTTTATTTCCATTACTCTAGGAGGTGGATCATAAAAGAGTATTCTTCCTAAGTTTTCCTCTAAGAGTTTTATGGTGTTCAGTCTTCCATTTAGGGCTCTAATCCATTTTGAGTTTATTTTTGTGTATGGTGTTAGGGAGTGTTCTACTTTTATTCTTTTACATGTAGCTGTCCATTTATCCCAGCAACACTTATTGAAGAGACTGTCTTTTCTGCAATGTATATCCTTGCCTCCTTTGTCATAGATTAATTGACCATAGGTGCGTAGGTTTATCTCTGGGCTTTCTATCTTGTTCCATTGATCTATATTTCTGTTTTTGTGCCAGTACCATACTATCTTGATTACTGTAGCTTTGTAGTATAGTCTGAAGTCAGGGAGTCTGATTCCTCCAGCTCTATTTTTTCCCCCTCAAGACTGTTTTGACTATCTGGGGTCTTTTGTGTCTCCATACAAATTTTAAGATTTTTTTGTTCTAGTTCTGTAAAAAATGCCATTGGTAATTTGATAGGGATTGCATTGAATCTGTAGATTGCTTTGGATAGTATAATCATTTTCACAATATTGATTCTTCCAATCCAAGAACATAGTATATCTCTCCATCTATTGGTATCATCTTTAATTTCTTTCATCAGTGTCTAATAGCTTTCTGCATAAAGGTCTTTTGCCTCCCTAGGTAAATTTATTCCTAGGTATTTTATTCTTTTTCTTGCAGTGGTAAATGGGAGTGTTTCCTTAATTTCTCTTTCAGATTTTTCATCATTAGTGTATAGGGATGCAAGAGATTTCTGTTCATGAATTTTGTATCCTGCAACTTTACCAAATTCATTCATTAGCTCTAATAGTTTTCTGGTGGCATCTTTAGGATTCTCTATGTATAGCATCTTGTCATCTGCAAACAGTGACAGTTTTACTTCTTTTCCAGTTTGGATTCCTTTCATTTCTTTTTCTTCTCTGATTGCCGTGGCTAGGACTTCCAAAACTCTGTTGAATAATAGTGGTGAGAGTGTGGCATCCTTGTCTTGTTCCTGATCTTAGAGGTAATACCTTCAGTTTTTCACCATTGAGAATTATGTTTGCTGTGGGTTTGTCATATATGGCCTTTAGTATGTTGAGGTAGGTTCCCTCTATGCCCACTTTCGAGAGAACTTTTATCATACATGGGTGTTGAATTTTATCAAAAGACTTTTCTGCATCTATTGAGATGATCATATGGTTTTTCTCCTTCAGTTTGTTAATATGGTGTATCACATTGATTGATATGCATATACTGAAGAATCCTTGCATCCCTGGGGTAAATCCCACTTGTTCATGGTGTCTGATCCTTTTAATATGTTGTTGGATTCTGTTTGCTAGTATTTTATTGAGGATTTTTGCATCTATATTCATCAGTGATATTGGCCTGTAATTTTCTTTTTTTGTAGTATCTTTGTCTGGTTTTGGTATCAGGGTGATGGTGGCCTCATAGAATGAGTTTGGGAGTGTTCCTTTCCCTGCAATATTTTTTAAGAGTTTGAGAAGCCTGGGTGTTAGCTCTTCTCTAAATGTTTGATATAATTCACCTGTGAAGCCATCTGGTCCTGGACTTTGGTTTGTTGGAAGATTTTTAATCACAGTTTAAATTTCAGTGCTTGTGATTGGTCTATTCATATTTTCTATTTCTTCCTGATTCAGTCTTGGCAGGTTGTGCATTTCTAAGAATTTGTCCATTTCTTCCAGGTTGTCCATTTTATTGGCATAGAGTTGCTTGTAGTAGTCTCTTAGGATGCTTGGTATTTCTGCAGTGTCTGTTGTAACTTCTCCTTTTCATTTCTGATTTTATTGATTTGAGTCCTCTCCCTCTTTTTCTTGATGAGTCTGGCTACTGGTTTATCAATCTTGTTTTTATTCTCAAAGAAACAGCTTTTAATTTTATTGATCTTTGCTAAATATTTCATTTATTTCTGCTCTGACATATTTGATTTATTTCCTTCTGCTAACCTTGGGTTTTGTTTGTTCTTCTTTCTCTAGTTCTTTTATGTGTAATGTTAGATTGTTGATTTGAGATTTTTCTTGTTTCTTGAGGTAGGCTTGTATAGCTATAAACTTTCCTTTTAGAACTGCTTTTGCTTCATCCCATGGTTTTGGATCGTCTTGTTTTCATTGTCATTTGTCTCCAGGTATTTTTTGATTTCCTCTTTGATTTCTTCAGTGATCTCTTAGTTATCTAGTAACGTATTGTTTAGCCTCCATATGTTTGTGTTTTTTGTGGGTTTTTTTCCCCTGTAACTCATTTCTAATCTCATAGCATTGTGGTCAGGAAAGATGCTTGATATGATTTCAATTTTCTTAAATTTACTGAGGCTTGACTTGTGACCCAAGGTGTGATCTATCCTGGAGAATGTTCCATGCACACTTGAGAAGAAAGTGTAATCTGCTGTTTTTGGATGGAATGTCCTATAAATATCAATTAAATCTATCTGGTCTATTGTGTCATTTAAAGCTTGTGTTTCCTTATTAATTTTCTGTTTGGATGATCTGTCCATTGGTGTAAGTGAGGTGTTAAAGTCTCCTACTATTATTGTGTTACTGTCAATTTCCTCTTTTATAGCTATTAGCAGTTGCCTTATGTATTGAGGTGCTCCTATGTTGGGTGCCTATATATTTATAATTGTTATATCTTCTTCTTGGATTGATCCCCTGATCATTATGTAGTGTCCTTCCTTGTGTCTTGTAACATTCTTTATTTTAAAGTCTATTTTATCTGATATGAGTATCACTACTCCAACCTTCCTTTGATATCCATTTGCATGGAATATCTTTTTCCAACCCCTCACTTTCAGTCTGTATGTGTCCCTAGGTCTGAAGTGGGTCTCTTGTAGACAGCATACATATGTGTTTTGTTTTTGTATCCATTCAACAAGCCTGTGTCTTTTGGTTGGAGCATTTAATCCATTCACATTTAAGGTAATTATCAATATGTATGTTCCTATGACCATTTTCTTAATTGTTTTGGGTTTGTTGTTGTAGGTCCTTTTCTTCTTTTGTGTTTCCCACTTAGAGAAGTTCCTTTAGCATTTGTTGTAGAGTTGGTTTGCTGGTGCTGAATTCTCTGAGCTTTTGCTTGTCTGTAAAGCTTTTGATTTCTCCATTGGACATGAATGGAATCCTTGCCGTGTACAGTAATCTTGGTTGTAGGTTCTTCCCTTTCATCACTTTAAGTATGCCATGCCACTCCCTTCTGGCTTGTAGAGTTTCTGCTGAGAAATCAGCTGTTAACCTTATGGTAGTTTCCTTGTATGTTATTGGTCATTTTTCCCTTGCTGCTTTCAATAATTTTTCTTTGTCTTTAATTTTTGCCAATTTGATTACTATGTGTCTCGGCATGTTTCTCCTTGGGTTATCCTGTTTGGGGCTCTCTGCGCTTCTTGGACTTGGGTGGCTATTTTCTTTCCCATGTTGGGAAGTCTTAGACTATAATATCTTCAAATATTTTCTCGGGTCCTTTCTCTCTCTCTTGTCCTTCTGAGACCCGTATATTGTGAATGTTGTTACGTTTAATGTTGTCCCAGAGGTCTCTTAGGCTGTCTTCATTTCTTTTCATACTTTTTTCTTTATTCTGTTCTGCAGCGGTGAATTCCACCATTCTGTCTTCCAGGTCACTTATCCGTTCTTCTGCCTCAGTTATTCTGCTATTGATTCCTTCTAGTGTAGTTTTCATTTCAGTTATTGTATTGTTCATCTCTGTTTGTTTGTTCTCTAATTCTTCTAGGTCTTTGTTAAACATTTGTTGCATCTTCTCAATCTTTGCCTCCATCCTTTTTCTGAGGTCCTGGATCATCTTCACTATCATTATTCTGAATTCTTTTTCTGGAATGGTGACTATCTGCACTTCATTTAGTTGTTTTTCTGAGGTTTTATCTTGTTCCTTCATCTGGTACAGGAGCCCTTTGCCTTTCTTCTTGTCTATCTTTCTGTGAATGTGGTTTTTGTTCCACAGGCTGCAGGATTGTAATTCTTGCTTCTGCTGTCTGCCCTCTGGTGGCTGAATCTATCTAAGAGGTTTGTGCAAGTTTCTTGATGGGAGGGACTTGTGCATAGAGCTGGCTGTTGCTCTGGTGGGTAGAATTCAGTAAAACTTTAATCTGCTTGTCTGCTGATGTGTGGGGCTAGGTTCCCTCTCTGTTGGTTGTTTGGCCTGAAGTGACCCAACACTGGAGCCTACCCAGGCTCTTTGGTGGGGTTAATGGTGGACTCTGGGAGGACTCACACCAAAGTGTACTTCCCAGATCTTCTGCTGCCTGTGTCCTTGTCCTCACGGTGAGACAGAGCCACCACCCCCCCCCCCCCCCCACCAAGAGGAGACCCTCCAACACTAGCAGGCAGGTCTGGTTCAGTCTCCTATGGGGTCACTGCTCCTTCCCCTCGGTCCTGATATGCACACTAATTTGTTTGTGCCCTCAAAGATTGGAGTCTCTGTTTTCCCCAGTCTTGTTGATGTCCTGCATTCATATCCCACTAGCCTTGAAAGTCTGATTCTCTAGGAATTCCTCCTACCATTGCCAGACTGCTAGGTTCAGAAGCCTGATGTTGGGCTCAGAATCTTCACTCCAGTGGGTGGACTTCTGTGGTATAAGTGTTCTGCAGTTTGTGAGTCACCCACCCAGCAGTTATGGGATTTGATTTTATTGTGATTGCTCCCCTCCTACTATCTCACTGTGGATCCTCCTTTGTCTTTGGATGTGGGGTATCTTTTTTGGTGAGTTTCTGTGGCTCCCTGTCGATGATTGTTCAACAGTTAGTTGTGATTCTGGTGTTCTCTCAAGAGGGAGTGAGAGGACGTCCTTCTACTTTGCCATCTCAAACCAATCTGGCTTTATCTTTTTATATCAATTTTTTAGCCATGTACCACTAAGCCAGCCATTTTCTCTCTCTGAATCTCAGAATCATATGTGAAAAAATTACCCTACCTTTCAGGGCTATCAAGAGGATCAAATGTAATGCTTAATGTAAAATTACAGAATAAATGCTCCTCTATGGGTAATTTTCTATATCTGGCAATTGTTGCCTCAGTGTCCAAATTTCTAGTGCTTATTTCCTTGGTTTCTGCCTGCCATTGATTTTTCTTGATGAAGTTTAATTGTTATTTTTCACAATCAGTTGCTGTTGGCACATCTCCAAATACCTCATATTTTTCCCATCAATAAATATGGGATTAAAATTATTTAATTGCATGCAGAGCAGTGTATTGGTCTTTGGGAGGGGTTTAGGTGATCTAAAGAAGACTCGGTCCTTGCCCTCCAGAAGTCAATAGCATTAAGTATGTATTAACCAAGACAAAAATTTTCTATAAATACATATATTAAGCTCTGTTTCATCCACCTAGGATTTATTCTAGCAAGGCACAAAAGGAGAGATTGTTGGGGGCTGTAGCCCTTTTCTTTGGAGTTAAGAAGTTAGGAACATTTTCCAAGTACTCTGATTCTTCTCAAGAACATCTCTAGATCTGTTATCTATGAATTCATAACACCACTTTTGAGCTATTTTAAATTTCTAGCTGGTGTTACAACTTGTGAGATGCCAATGATAATTCTTAAAATGTATGAAGTATTTATTATGTTTTACTACACTATGTGATTCAGTACACTATGTGCATCATCTAATTTTATCCTTATAGCAACCTTGAGAGGGATGATACTCTGATAACCCCCATTTTACAGACAATCACATTGAGACTTTTGGGAAGGTTATTTGCCTTAGAACACACTTAAAGTAAATGAAAGAGCTGGAATCCTAAGTCAGGTATTCTGACTGCAGAATTTGTCTGCATGATAGGTTTGCTAAACTGCCTTAATAACAAGTCTATTCATCTTAAAATCATTTCTTTCGATTTTTTAATCTCTTCACTCTACCTTTCCAAATTCTGATATTCTGCAATGTTATAAACCCCCCTCCACCACCATTCTAAACCTTTTGTGAAAAAGGATTTGTAGTGAAATGGAAGCACATTTGTTTAAGAATTAGAAGGTCCTCCAATTTTGGTTCCACCAACACTTATTTGGATAAATATGAGAAGCTGACTTAACTTCTCTGACATTGTTTCCACCTCTGAGAAACAGAGATAAATTCTGCCTTCTGTGTAGGCTCTAAAAAGCAATTACTTAACATACATGAAACTATATGGTAAACTGTAATGGAGTAAAGCTCCATTTACTCCATGTAATGGAGTAAAGCTAATATAATAAAAAATAAAACAGTTGATTTCAACTATATCTTGTCAGTTCTTGCACTTCCTTTGGATTTTGTAGTTTGACATTATAGAGGAACTCTCTATTTCCTTAAAAATCTTAAATGTATTTTCTGGATATTTCAGAACAACATGAAATATTTCAGAAGTAAATATACCAAGAGAAAAATACTCTCTTTTTTTTTCATTTTTTTTTTTCATTTTTGTTTACTTCTTCAGAAGATTCTGAGATGGGCTAAGTTCTAAGACACAGATATGTTACATTTACATGGTAGTGAAAAATGGGGGTCGTATGGGTTGCCTCATAAATTGTTGTTGAGTGCTTCCTAGGCAGTGCTGGAAGCAGTTGGCTCTTTGAGAGCTGCAGGTCAGTGATAATACAATAAGACCATTTCCTCCTTTCATGTGTATAATTATTGCACTATCTAGGGAGAATCCCAAAGGGTATTATGGTTGGACAATGTGGGCACCTTTTGCTGGCTGGACCCTCAGGAGACTTTTGTATAAGGAATGACTAGATATTCTAGAGAGGGTGGCACTCATCACAGTCTACCCCTAGTGCTGAAAATTTCAAGCAAGCAACGTGTAAAATAGCTATTCCTATACAGAGGGGTGGGGGCTCACTGACTTTGTCTGGGCCAGGATGATGATTCAGTTTGGTGCCAATGAATGGTTTTCAACATAGCATCATTTTTTTTTTTTTTTTTTTTTTTTGCGGTACATGGGCCTCTCACTATTCTGGCCTCTCCCGTTGCGGAGCACAGGCTCCAGATGTGCAGGCTCAGCGACCAGGGCTCACGGGCCAAGTGGCTCCACGGCATGTGGGATCTTCCTGGACTGGGACACGAACCCGTGTCCCCTGCCTTGGCAGGTGGATTCTCAACCACTGCACCACCAGGGAAGCCCTATAGCATCATTTTTAAGGTGTACATATTGCTGTCTCCCCGAGAATCTTAGTCCTACAGCCATTCTCTACTGGCTACGCGTAGGACCTGTGAGGTAATCAGTGAGGAGAGTAAAAAGGATGTGGGTGTAGTGTGAGAGGTAGGCAGGGTTTTAACAATCTTTTTGTTGACAGGGGTTCTAAATCAGATATTTTATGATTGCATTTTCAATAGATTTATGAGGTCTGGGAAGCGTGGGCTTAACGTCCATGAGTTCTTTGTTTTGTAGGAAAGACAGACACAGATCACGTGATTGTATGTAACTGTGTTACTGTGCTTACTTCATGCACCACCACTAGCATGTGTATATTCTTTTTATTACCTACAGCATCATCTTGGGAAAGTATTAGAAACATTGTTTATGAAAATGAATTGCTATGAGTGGAAATTATAAAGTAGGAAGTTATTTGTATTTGTCAGAGCATAATATCAATATATCATAAAGCCTAAGTTTCCTTTTAAACTGCTGAAGATTATGACAGAGGAGTGTATTAACAAAAATGTTAAGAGTAAGTTGAAGGCTAAGGTAGTACTCAGGAGAAACCTAATCCAAAACACTAAGGAACCACTTGTCAAGGCAGAGGGTTACCTGCTGAATATGGATGACTGATGGGGAGGAAAAACCCACCCTCTGCTGCTTTCAGATGGGGATATAGCTTGACCAAATAGTCCATGCTTCTGGTAATTACTTATTATAATATAGCCTATTGAAAAAATGGGAATGTGAAACAAGCTTCTCGAAGATGTAGCAGCTTCCATGGCAAAATTCTGAGAGGAGTATCCTTGCTGGGTGATCAATTTTCCAAGATCCCAGTGATGTTTCCTGTCACTTGTGGCAGTGAGAGAGCCTTATTTCATCAACAGAAGGGAGCTGAGAGCCAGTGAGGGGATTACACACCACCAGCCCATCCACCACCCTTCTCCTTGCAGCTCCTTTCTTCCTTCCCTCCCTCCCTTTCTTCCTTCCTCTCTTTCTTTCTTTCTTTCTTTCTCATTGTTAACTGAAGCAAGTAGGGCAAAGTTTATGGATTAGGAAACGTTTTTTGTTGAGTCACACAGAAAAGTGTGGCCTTTTGATAGAGATCGTAGGAAAAGACACTTCAGATTGAAAGAACAGTGATAGCAAAAGCATTTGGATGGGATAATGTGAGATGATTTTAGGATACTGTTAAGGGTTAAACTGGGAGGCAAATTAGCATATGTATAAGAGGTAAATTGTAAGAGATTTTATTAGAAAGGTAGAATAGCACTATAATGAAGAGAACATTGATAACCAATATGAGGAGCCTATTAAAGAAATATGAGATGAGATAAAGTACATGTAAAGTATTTTTCTATGTAATGGAACATGGGTAGTTTCAGGAGATCTTGAATAGATCTTGAATAATTTCTAAATTAAAATTTTAGAGCTAGAAAGAACATTCCTCATTCAGTCCTGTTGCCTAAATTTTTATATAAAAAATAAAAAAAGTAAAAACATAGACAGATTTTTAAAGGCAGGTCCAAATTTAGAACCTTAGTCCCCTGGTTTAGCATACCTCTTAGGCTGGTTTATGCCTGGTTTAGCATACCTCTTAGGCTGGTTTATGCCTGGTTTAGCATACCTCTTAGGCTGGTTTATGCCTGGTTTAGCATACCTCTTAGGCTGCCTCTCCAACTGAGGTGTGTGTTTCTAAACTCAGTGTCTTCTGGCTTTTGCATTGATTATTTGTTTACATGGAATGCCTGCAATCTTACTGGCATCCTGCACAATGCCTGGCACATAGTAGGAAAACACCTCACAGAAATACCCAGAATAATGTTTGACTAAATATCTGGACCCCTTGTGGCCCAGCCAAGTGGACACATAAAATTAACCACTGCAAGGGTATTCTAAATAATTTGAACTTGAGTTTGTAAGATATCGGAGCTCATAGCAGAAATAAATGAGGGAGACTGGCCCAGTAGCTATGGGCCGTAAGCTGGCTGTGGCAGCTGCAGCAGTCTCTTACCTCTCTGGGAGGAGACAGAAGTAGAAAATACCAGGGACAGAAGGCAGAGTTAACTCAAGTGCAGTCCAAGCTGATGTTGATAAACAAATGGGATCATTTAATACCAACTGGAAAATGACATTATTTCTTTGTACTTGCTTATTGTCTGTCTCCAGCACTGTGCATATTTAAATTTTGTTTGTATGAATATTACACTTTTTTTGGTGACTGGCACACAGTAGTTCTCAATAATTTTTTATTGTTGAAAGATGGGGGGTACAGTGGAAAGAAAGGGCTTCTCAGTGGCAGCAGATTGCAGTTTCTGGCTCACTGCTTCAGTTCAAAGAGGACTAATCTGGGAGAAGAGATATGGGGACCAGTTCTGGGAGAAAGGCCCAGGCAGAGTGGGGAAGCGGTGCTGAGGACCCTGGCTGCCGGCTTGGTGGTTTAGAGCAAGACTTCATTCTGGGTGCAGGAAAGAATACAAGCAAGAAACCAGGCCAGGGCTTCCCTGGTGGCGCAGTGGTTGAGAGTCCGCCTGCCGATGCAGGGGAAGCGGGTTCGTGCCCCGGTCTGGGAGGATCCCACATGCCGCGGAGCGGCTGGGCCCGTGAGCCATGGCCGCTGAGCCTGCGCGTCCGGAGCCTGTGCTCCGCAATGGGAGAGGCCACAACAGTGAGAGGCCCGCGTACCACAAAAAAAAAAAAAAAAAAAAAAAGAAACCAGGCCAGAAGGCCAATCATATAGATAAAGGATTGGCTGCATACAGGGAGTGTTAACTACAGGAAACTACAGTGTGATCTCATGCTAGGCATTGCCAGTTCCCTAACAGGACCCCAGGCCTGGGGTAGCAGTCTGTGCCCTGACTTATTAATTGGATGTTTTGCCAGCTGGACACCACACAGCTTCTCAAATCTTGGAATCAGATTGGACACCTCCACCCTTATTTTCTGTCCCACATTGATTTTCATATGGTATTGGCTTTCTTATCATTTTCCATAATTGAAAATGGCTTCTAAAAGATATGATGTCATTGAAAGAAATGTAGTGTGATCTAATGTTAAAATTGTAGTGTCTGATGTAGAGTATTGTTGTTTCCCTCAAAAAATTAAAAATATCCCAGAACGCTCTTGTGAGTTTTTAATGGAGTATATTTTGAGAAATGCCAATTGAAAGGTTTTAAGTAGAACATTCGGATGCCGAGCCTGTGTTTTGAAGAAATCTCTCTGGCCTGTGGATTGTTCAGAAGCAAAAGTGGAATTGGAGGAGATGACGTCAAATGCTGTTGCAGTAGAGGAGTAAAATGATGGCATCTTGGTCTAGCACAGTGTGAACAGAAATGAAGAAGTATGTCTGAATATTATTTAAAATAAAAGCCATCAAAACACAAGGTTTGGGTTGAGAGCAAGGGCAGGGAAAATAAAGGATTTGGACCCACAATTATTTATTTTAGGATATAATGTTTTTGAAATATATTATGTTATAACAAGCTCTGCTTGATCCAGCTGCAGGGATAAATATCGCAGCTGTCTTGCATTTTAAACTACTTACGATGTCCGCCTTATGATGTTTTGACTTTATGATGGTGCAAAAGCGATACACATTTAGTGGAAACAGTACTCTGAATATTGAATTTTGATCTTTTCCTGGGCTAGTGATATGCTCTCTTGGATGCTGGGCAGTGGCAGCGAGCGCAGCTCCCAGTTAGGCATGAAATCATGTGGGTAAACAACCCATACACTTACAACCATTCTGTACCCAAAAAACCATTCTGTTTTTCACTTTCGGTATAGTATTCAATAAATTACATGAGATATTCAGCACTTCATCATCAAATAGACTTTGTGTGAGATGATTTTGCCCAACTGTCAGCAAATAGTGTTCTGAGCATATTTAAAGTGGGCTAGGCCAAGCTATGATGTTCTGTACCTTAGGTGTATTAAATGAATTTTTTTTTTTTTTTTTTTGCGGTACGCAGTCCTCTCACTGTTGTGGCCTCTCCTGTTGCGGACCACAGGCTCCGGACGCGCAGGCTCAGCGGCCATGGCTCACGGGCCCAGCCACTCCACGGCATGTGGGATCTTCCTGGACCGGTGCACGAACCCATGTCCCCTGCATTGGCAGGCGGACTCCCAACCACTGCACCACCAGGGAAGCCCCTAAATGCATTTTTGACTTATGGCATTTTCAATTAACGATGGATTTTTCACATGTAACCCTATTTGTAAGGTTAACCTTATTGTAAGTTGAGGAAGATCTGTAATTTGCTAATCTTTTATGTATGAAAATTGTCTGGGGCTTCCCTGGTGGCGCAGTGGTTGAGAGTCCCCCTGCTGATGCAGGGGACACGGGTTCGTGCCCCGGTCCAGGCAGATCCCACATGCTGCGGAGCGGCTGGGCCCGTGAGCCATGGCCGCTGAGCCTGCGCGTCTGGAGCCTGTGCTCCGCAACGGGAGAGGCCACAACAGTGAGAGACCCGCGTACCGCAAAAAAAAAAAAAAAAAAAAAAAAATTGTCTGTAACTCTTGTTTACCCCAGACCCTTACCATGGAATGAATTAGGATTCATGGGAATTGCAGAGAGGCCTTTGGGTCATGTCCAGTGCCATCATGGCTGCATGCGTGAGGCCCTGCACTAAGGGAATGGGCCACACTTTTCTCTGGGCTTTCTTCCCAGCATCACAAACGACTCAAAAGAGTTGTAGAAAAAGCTGGAGAGTCTCAAGGCTGCAGGGTCCCTAATCCTGACTACCTGGCCTCATGCCCTTGAACCTCAACTCTGTGTTGTGCTCTCCTCTGCTTCCTTGCTGAGCTGGAGCTCTTGCCAAAATATTGCAGCCTCAGCTGTAGGGCTGCCAATCGCTATCTGTTCCACTGGCAGCTGCCCCTCTGCCTCTGAGTGTGGCTGTTCTTTCAACTGGCAGTGGTCAACTAGGATTCTAATTCCTGGTCTTTCGATCCCTGAAAGTTTGTTTTGGTCTTCAAGGTTTTTGTTCCCTCTATCAAGGCACCTGGGAAGGAGGAAAGTCCTCACTGGGAACCTCTCCTTGTGTCCCGGGGTAGCACAGAGAGAGGGCACCTCAAGAGTTCTGACCATGACCAGGCCTCAGGTTGGGCCATGCTCTATGACATTTCCCTCCCTCGGGCCAGGTGACTGGTCTTCCTGGGCATTCATGACTGTCATTGGGGATATTTGTATTCCTCTTCTTTGTGAAAATCTCCTAGCCCTGTGGTTCAGCGATCTAATTATGATCCCCCTAGTCCTCTTCATGGGTTCCTCCAGAGGGTCTGAGGGCCTGTCTCGGTGTCTCACAGGCCCCAATAGGAGGATGGGGATTATGCTGTTCCAGAGTAACCCTTCCTGAAAGTTTAAGGAAAATACAAGTTTATTTCCCCTCTCCTAGAAGACAGATTTTCCAAGCCCTTTGCCAAATACAGTCCCCAGTGTATCTATTTCTCTATTTATTCATGATTAGGGACTTATTTTCTTTGGATATTTGAGGCTAGATGTTGGAACATCACAAATACAGTTATCTTCTAAATGGAATGAAACATTAGGGAATGATAGTGCATTCCCCAAATCGCCCTTGATGAGAAAGGCTCCGAAATTTATCATAAATGCACAGTGCTAACATGAGCTGGACCTGTACTTCAATTTATAGGGATATGTTTGTGTGAGGAAGTCATATAACAGACACCTGAACATGCATTCAACAACTTTCCTGCAAATGCATGTCTGTGTGTGCCCTTTTAACTGCGATATCTTTTCTTTCCTCCATTCAGGGTCAGAGTAGGGGGCAGCAATCTAACTGTGTGGTGCAGACTTGCAAAAGTCCACTTGTGGTCAAGCACAGCCCCTTTGAAAGATCCTTGGCTCTGAAGCATAAGGAATTTAAAATGCTATTTGCAAGATGGAAGCAACCAACAGATCAGCATTTGTGAAGTGCAGGCAAGATGACTTCAAGCTGTAAAGCTGGGCCTTGACAGACAGATTTAGCACCATTAGCAGTGGCTTGTTGAAAAACAAAAATGACTTCAAAACTCTTCCCTCTGAACCAGAACGTTACATTCATCTCTTCGTTAAAACATCCGTTATTTGCTGACTTGTTTTCTGTTGCCCCCCCATCCCCCAGCCTCTCACTCTTTTGTGTCAGAGCTAATGTTCCCAGCGTCTACACTGCATAGGCCCTGATTATTTGTGAGACAGAGTGAGTTAATGCAGATTTGCAAGCTGTTCCCATTTGTTAAATGTCAGAAAAACACATGCAAGTCACTGGCTTTGGCACTTAGCTGCCAGCTGGCTCTTCTGGAGGCAGGGGACAAATGACAGTCTATCACACAGCATGCTTTCAAAGGAAGAGGAGACCTATTCCAGAACCACGGCATCGGAGCAGCTTTTAACAACATAAGCAAAATAAGAAGCCAACATCAGTTTTTTCCTCCCTTCTTTCTCCCCCTGTTGTTGAATGAATGGCAGCACATTTGGGAGCTTTTTAAAGCCTTGGGAATATCGATTCCACTGCCCACCATCTGAGAGAGTGATGGGATAATGGGAGCTTGCCTGAAGTGCTGCACACTCTCTGGTGATTGACGATGGGGGAGAGGCTGTGCCCCTCCTCACCCCTGTCCTTCAGATGGTTATAGCTCCCCCCACTGCCACTCTGCAGCTGTCAGATTAAAGCTGAATTTCTGCCTCCCTCTCCCTATTAGAATCATGCTGAAGTCTCTGGATCCCAAATGTGGTCCCTCAACCCCTCTCCCCCACCCCCCACATTCCACTCCCTTAAGAAGGTAAAACTTACAGGGTGGAAGTAATATAGGCATTTTTTCCTTAATTCATTCACTCATTTATCCATCAGTTATTTACTGAGTATCTAGTATAGGTCAGGTATTGTGAGGGATGAAACCAAGTAGGAGACATGGATTGTTCTTTCATGCAAGGATCTAATAGGGTTGTTGGTGATGAAAAAAGTGACAACTGAAAAAAAAATGCGTGCAAGTGATTACAGAGGAGAATGATGTCATAATTCTCTGGTATCAAAGGGAGAGCTCACGAAACAAGTGGGTAGTGGACTAGGCTTGAAAGGGCAGGAAAGATCTTAATTGCCAGAAAGAAACAAAGGGCCCCTGAGATGGGGATGATGTTGAAAGGAGGGAATGAGCATGAGAAGGTGGGAATAGGCATTGGCTGTGGACACATCAGCCTGGTTAGGGCAGAAAGTTAGCTAGGGGAGTGGTGGGAGAAAATGTAAAACTAGACTGAAACCAGGCTAAGGAATATGGGTTTTCAATGAAAGTTTTTGAATCAAAGAGTGTCATTTTAGAGTGGTCTTTCAGATGATTGTTACCCACTTTACCCACGTACAACCAGTCTGGGAGGAAGTAATTTTCCTCTACCCTCCTAGGTTCTCTGGCTGGTCTAAGAATTAAATTGACACGAGACAGATTAACAGGAGTGAATAAAACACAGTTTAATAACATGCGTACATGGGAGAGACCAGACAAACTGACTAACTCACCACAATGGTTGAAAGCCTCACCCTAAATGTCATCTTCAGCTTAAGACAAAAGAGGATATTGGGGGTAGTCTTTTAGGACCTCAAAGGGGAGGAAGGCAATTCACACGGAGACAGAAAAGCAAATGTTTGTAAATAAATATTTGCTGGGCCAGACAAAGACAATGAGAAACAGAGAGGAATTCTAACAAACAGACTTGCTAGGTTCCTCCCTGTCTACACACCTAGTTCATGCTATACGTATCTATGGTGATAGCTTCCTTACTGGAACAGGTTCTCCATCTGCATTCTTTAGGCAGTTAGGGGGAAGGTCAAAGGTTCTTCCAGGGTCTTTTGGGCCTTGATTGTTTTTAGCTCAAAATAATTCACATGCCAAAGGGACATTTTGGGGTGGCAAAGTTAGTTCCCCTACAGATCAGATTCAGGGCTCTTGATACAGATTCAGGGCTCTTGATACACCTAAGTGATTTATGCACAAAAGTAAACCAAGTTTTCTACATGGTAAACCCAAAGCCATCAATGTTCTTAATGGAAAACTGAATTTCCCCTACAGCCACCATCTCCCTTATCCTAGCAGAACTGCTTATCTTCTAATGTTTTGTCAGTATTTTGTTAATTCAATTTGCTGTTTTGAGACCATTTGTCTTACACGATTACAGGAAAAAGTCCCTTCTTTTTTGAGTTCATGCAACCAGCAGCTACCCATCCTTTGTCACTGGGGACTTCAATTCCTGCCTCACCCCATTGCTCTTCTCTCTAAAGTCTTAGGTGACTTCAACACCCATGTCAGCATAGCACTTCAGGAAACAAAACATATTTAACCCCCTTACTCTAGCCTCAAACTTAAAATGATATTTATCCCTTCTACCTGAGGTTCATAATTCTAAGATCATACCTTGGGTTTTTGTTTCTTTTAATCAACTAAAATCTTAAACTGGCTCTGTGGTCTCTGACCCTTCTTCCATCCTTCCTAAAGTGATGGACTTCCAATCCCTCTCCTTTTTTCCCAGTCTGCTACCCAGCATGATTTTACCTCCTTCCCTGGCCAGCCTAGCTCCATGGTAAGGTTGGCATCTCTACAAAGGTAAGGCCTAATTCTGGCCCTCCCAAAGCACTAACATCCTGAAGGGTCACTTCATCATGTCTCCAAAGTCCCCAGCCCCCAATCTGCCCCTGCCATAGCAGGTCACCTTGACTTATACATTCTGAGAAAGGTACATTTTCACCTAGGCTCTTCTCCTTTCCTGAGGAACAGGTGAATCCTTCCCCATATGTGTCCCATAAGACATTGTCATTTTCTGCCTCTCTCCTAATTTTCAACCTCTCATTCTTTATTGGTTCTTTTTCTTTATCCTATAAATGTGCTCAAGATTCTTCTATCTTAAAAACATACAAACAAAAAATCCTCAAATCAATCTCTCTGTATTCCACACTCCCCTCTAGAAACCATTTCTCTCACTCCTTTGGATGACAGTTAAGCTTCTTGGCTTCACGTTCAAGCAACTGCTTTCTGATTTTCATCTCTACACATTTCGTTTCAACATTCCTGACAGAGAGTGTGAACAAACATCTGAGTCTCAATCCAGAAGACTTTTCAGGCCTCATGCTACTTGACTTCTCAGAAATGTTTAACTTTATTGAATATGCCTGTGGACAAATGACAAGATTTCTTCAATTTCCTTATAATGATGCTGATTATGGGCTTCTGGTGTTACGGTAATATGAGTGACCTGCAAAAGCTGCTGGTGTGAAGTATGAAGATAGGCTTAGGTCATAGAACTTTTTGAAAAGCTTACTCTTTGGGCTGGCCTTGAGATGTGTACATCACATTGTAGGTACTCAATAAATATAGTCTGGATAAATAAATGAGGTCATCAGAGAATCTAAATAAACAAACTCATCAGACTTCTGCCTTCATTATCTTAACTCTGATGGTCTCCAGAGACTATAAATACTGCATGTAGGGTGGTAGATGTGGAGTCTGGTACCACTAGAAAAGAAGAGCATGTAACCCAGATTGGTGGTTACTGGCATGGAAACTGAGTCTTAGTGGATGAGTAGAAATAAGTCAGACATGCAGACCTACTAGAGAATGGACTTGAGGACACAGGGAGGGAGAAGGGTAAGCTGGGACAAAGTGAGAGAGTGGTAGTGTATATATGGACATATATACACTACCAAATGTAAAATAGATAGCTAGTGGGAAGCAGTCTTATAGCACAGGGAGATAATCTTGGTGCTTTGTGACCAGCTAGAGGGGTGGGATAGGGAGGGTGGGAGAGAGGGAGATGCAGGAGGGAGGAGATATGGGGATATGTGTATATGTATAACTGATTCCCTTTGTTATAAAGCAGAAACTAACACACCATTGTAAAGCAATTATACTCCAATAAAAATGTTTTAAAAAAAAAAAAGAAAAAAGAAAACTTTCATTTCCATACCAGTTGGATGATCTCTAATAAACTCCTGCAATGTTTTGACTTGAAAAAAAAAAAAAAAGCAAGTTGTAAAACTTAGAAAAAAAAAAGAAATAAGTCAGACAAAAGAGCTTATGAGGGCATTCCACAGAGGAAAATATATGATGCCAGAAGGCATGGCTTATGTGATGTTACAGTTTTCTGATTCCCTTCTTATCTCTTCCTTCTCAGTCTTTGCAGATTCTTCTTCTTGTATCTACTATTTAAATGTTACAATATTAAAAACAGTAACATTGATGGAATACTAGTTCTATAATTTGCATGCCTAATATCATTTAATCATCAAACCACTAATCTGTTGAACAAATATTGACCATCTACCACATATCTGACATTGCTTTGGTTCTATGATACAAAAATGGAGAGACAAAGGCTAGATCATTCAGCAAGTTCATGGCCTGGAACTCAGGTGCATGAACATGCAGCTAATTTGATGTTGTAGAGGAATAAAAACTTGCCACCCCAAAATGTCTTTAGCATGCAAATTATTTCAAGCGAAAACAATCAAGGCCCAAAATATTCAGGAAGAAATTTTGACCCTCTTCCTAAGGGTCTGAAGAATTTATATTGAGAGCCTATTACAAGAATATAGCTATCAGTAGAAATATCTGCAAAGAACATGGGCTTGATGTGGTGGGGGAAACTTGTGAAGGGCCTAGAGATCAGAGTCTACTGTGTGTTCCATTGTCTCTGCCTGGCCCAACAAACATTTGTTGACCAAACATATGCTTTGCTGCCTCCATGACAATTGACTTCCTCCCCTTTGAAGTCCCAGACCCCTACCCTCAACATCCTCTTTTGTCTTTAGCTGAAGATGGTATTTAAGGTGAGAGTTTCAGCCATTTTGGAGAGTTACCCAGTTTTTCTGGGTCTCTCCCATGTACACAGGTACACATTAAATTCCATATGATTTTCTCCTGTTAATCTGTCTCATGTCAATTTAATTCTTAGACCAGCCAGAGAACCTAGAAAGATAGAGGAAAATTTCTTCTTCCCCGACAATGCCTAGAACATAGTAGGTATTCAATCAATGTTTGTTAACTAAATTATTAATATTGTTTAGAAGTTGTAAAACAACTTAAAGTTGTTTAGAAATTGTAAAACTGGCTTCCATTTCTCATCCCAATCCCTTCCTCCACTGAAATATTTTTTCTCTCTGGCGATTAGAAATGTGTGCATAAGGATGAACTCTAAGTGTGTAGATGAGAAAAATGATACTTGTGGAAAAATATTTTGCCTAATGTTTTTCTTGGTCAGACATAGCTGAAGCTCCATCTTCTCTAGAAAATCTTCCCTTGATCTTCTACCCTGAACTCCCATAACTCTCTAACGAGTTCTCACTTGGCAGGTGACTCTACATATTAGTTAGATCTTTCTCAGTTATAAGTGTGAAAAATCCAACTCAAATTATCTTAACTAGAGGAAGGAGATATTTTGTGGGAGTTCACAGAACAGAGAAATTAAAAATTTGGATGTAGACTCAGGAGCAGCTGAATTTAGAAGATATTGTTAAGACTCACAGTCTCTTGGCTTCTCTCACCCCTGCTTCTTTCTCAGACGGGCTCCCCATTGTTAAGTTGCCATTGGCAGCCTCTCACCCTGCATCTCCCAGTTTAGGGAGTTTAGGACTTCTGGTGATGGAGGGAAATTTTCCTAGAGAACTCTAGCATGAAATTCCTGGGAGGATTCTGATTTGCCAACTTAGATTGCTGATCATTTCTGCACCAGTTGCTGTGGCAACAGGTATGAGTTACTGTGGGGTCAGTTCCATCTGAACCACAGAGAAAATATTCCCTGTAGGAAGAGAAGAATGAAGGAAGGCAGACAAAACAATGGACATCCACATGAAGTTCTCATGTATTTAATGGTTTTCCTACACCCAAGAATGCAAACTTTAAGGCTTGAGACTGTGTCTCAAATTTCTTTGTTTCCCTGACTATTCTTTACACACACTTGATGTTCAAAAATATGTTGAAATTATTTTGGAGTAATTATGTAATATGTCTGCAGCTGGTCATTTTGATTGGTTAGGGTATGTTTTTAAAGACACCAACCTGTTGAATATTATGCATACATAGGTCATTTACCTGTACATTTATTTTTCCGAGGCCATGGAATACTCCTGAGACCTCAGATAGCTGTCTTGAGAATACAGTCATTGGTTTGGGGTTTGGGATGGGGGTGCAGATGAGAGCCTGGAAATGGATCACTGCAAGTCTAATCCTTTTGTTGGGAAAGCAATTCCATGTGCATGTTCTACTGGTGTATTATCTTCACAACAGAAACACGTGATTAATGATAGAACATAATATAGGACGCTAGGGTGGCTGGAAAATAAAAGCCAATTTTCTGTTCAGCATTTGGACCCCCTTGGAAGTAAGTTGTATTGTAAATTCAAAAGAGTCTTGTATAACTCTGGTAAATTTTCTATTAGAATAGATGAACTATTTAGTCTACTACATCTCTAGTTTCTACAATTCTGAGATTCCTTGGGGCATGTGCAGAATGGAGCAATCGAAGAACAGAAAATTTCACAGTATGGTCTACCATCTTTATAAGAACAGCAAGGAAACTGATGGGATTTCTCTCCCTGGCAGATATTTATTTCTCAAGTGCCTTTAAAACAGGAGGTCTGCAAATTCTTCACGAGGGATTAAAACATGAAGCTTGATTTACAAATATATATTTACTAGGAAGAAATAGTTCACATTGTGCCTAAAATTTTCATTAAAAAAGCTAAATATTTCTAGTTTCTCCCCAGACTCCTTAGCTCCCACAATTTTAATAAATCAGGGAACATTTGTAAGTGCTAAATGTTAAATGGTTATTCACAGTTAATTTTAATCAACTAACAATAGTTATGTTAATTGAATGTTATTAACAAACATAACTTGATGCATTAGCTCTTTTGTTATGCAAAGAAACTTTTCTGTACAGTTTTATATATTGTCTGACTTGCTTCTAAATAGAACATCAATAACTACAGACTGCGAATTTAACAAATGCACAGGAAGGTGTGTGTGTCTGTGTGTCCTGCACCCATTTAAAACAAATCAGAATGTGTCGGAAATACTAAAAATGAAAAAGAAATCCAAATTTAGTCCTATGAAGGGAATTAGATAAGAACACGCCAAAACAGAAGCTAATTTGACATTTCAGAATTTTAATCTTAACTCACTGTTTTTACTTTGAATTTCTAAGTTGTTTATATTTCTTTGGCTTTTATTTTCAGGAATTACTTTGGAAAACACGGCTGAAATGATTTTGATAGGGAATATTTCTTCATCATAGATTAAAACAGAAAATTAACATCATTCTTACAATTCAAAAAGCTAATACAAAGCTAATACATATCACCACCCTAATATAGTTCTGAAAGTGTAGCTTAGCTTTGTGGGCAAAAGAAGATACAGTCCGGGTCACAGAGTGTCAAATTATCATGGCTCCAGTGGAAGAGGCTGGAGGCATAGCAGGGCCTTAAGAAAAAGGCCCAGCGGGAGATGAGGAAACAATACCTGCAAGGTCAGCCTGGTGGTCTTGCATCCTGTCGAAAGAGCTGTTCTGCAAATATAGCCATTGGTCAATTCAGGCCAAAATACACCATTGAAAGGTATTAAATTGTGCAACTTTTTCTTTTCCTTTGTTTATTCTCCTCTGCTCACACTTACTCTCCATTGTCCCATGAGACTTGCTTATAAAACACAAGTTCAAAGAAAAGATTACTACTATTAAGAATAAGAGCTTTAAACTATGTATGGGACCTTTCTGAATGTGGGACCCTGTGTGACTACCCCCAAAGCCTGATTACACCCTGGCCTTTCATTTGTTCTAAAAATGTATGGGAAGTCTGCAGATAATGGTACTCATTAGGAAGAGTAGGGATGGGGCTAATTAAAGCAACAGGAGACATTTACATCAAAAGAGAACATATTGTTATCTAGATCCTTTGGAATATCTTTATAATAAGTTAAAAATCTCCACAGTTATTACCACTTAATCTATTTTTCACTCACCCAGAAGTAGTCATTGACCATCCTTAAGATTTCCCAAGACTCTTCAGAGATGCATTTGAGGTCTTTGAAGCACATGTAAAAGAAAATATAATACATTGTGCATTGTAGTTATGCTGTAATTAGAAAATACACTGGTTGTATTGAAAGACTTAATCCTATTAGCACTATGACATACAAAGGAGTACTAGCCAATCAGAAGTAGAGAAAAATATTTCTATTGGTTGTTCTTTATGAAAGCACTTGTAGCATTTTGCCCATCTAAACACTTCTAGAAGGTCAGGTCTAAAATATCTATTTTAGATAAATATTTACTTTCCCAGAATATGAGGTCTTTTCAGGACAGACTAGTGTCCTGCCCTGGGGCTGGCTTCCACCAGGCATGCTGGGCACACTTCCATAATAATGGTGATAATGAATATTTGTGTAACTCTGTCTAGGATTTTTTAAAAACTTTATCTTATTTGGCTCTCATAACCCTACAAAGCCAGTAGTAAAAATTTCTCCAGTTTACAGATGAGGAAACAAGCTAAGGGAGGTTACATGATTTGTCTGAGTCATTTACACATTAAATGAGGAACCCAAGCCTTGAAGTTGGGTCTAATTCACTCTACTAATTAAGAGAAATATGCTTAGGCTTTAAGAGCCCTTCAAGGTTTCCTTGATGCCTAAAAAGTAGAAAAAGGACAAGGTCTCCAAGGCCATATAAGACCCACCTAAATTCTCAATTGTTTTCTTCATCCCAGTCAACAGGATTGCTCACAGTCCTGAAAACATATATTGTATATCTGCTGCCATGGCCTTCTTTAAAGCTTCATCCCTGATCTTCAACTACTGAGGTCTACTTTTCCTTCAAGTTCAGATTTAGGTTTAGTGACACATCTACAATGAAGACTTTCTGCAGTAGAAGTAACATCCTCCTCTCTCCCACAAACATACACAATTATGGCTTAGGTTTTCCTTATATCACCTGCCTGGACTTCATGCCCCATCCTACTAGGGCTATTTGTATACCAAGGCTATCTTCGCTATCATTAGGCTATGAGGGCATCAAGAACTCCCACATATTTAATTCACAGCCTTAGTCATATTAAGGTTCAATGAATGTTGTATTGACTGAAAAAAAATATAACTCACTAAATGTTGAGAGTTATGTTTTATTTGGGGACCTTACTGAAGACTATAGCTCAGGAGACAGAGTCTCAGATAGCTCTGAGGAACTGTTCCAAAGAGGTAAGGGAGGAGTCAGGTTATATAGAATTTTTTGCTGAAAAACAAAAAAAAATGTAGTTGAACATCTGCTAATCACAAAAACCAGACATCTCAAGTTAATGATTTTAGTGCTTTTCTACATATGGGAAGATGCAAGAGTCTTGGCTCATAGAAATTGTTCCTTTGATATGCAACCTAACTGTATATCTAGGGTCAGTGTCCTGTTTTTCTCCATCCTGAAATATCCACAGGGCGCATAATCTAGGGCAGCTGGAGTGGCTGATGGCTTGATGGCCACATGTGTTGCTTACTGAAATGCCAACATTCTTTGTCCACAGCTGGTTGGCCATACTTCTAAACTGTAGCCATTGCATTTCTTTTATTGTTAGCTTTCTGTCTTTTACTCATTTGCTATCCCTAAGGAAAGAAACACATACCTTAGGTTCCCCTCTGTATTCCTTCACAGAATGTAACACAGAGGAAATATGAAATCAATACTTGCTTAATGAATCATTAAGCTTGTGTTAGCCTATGCTTTTCATGGGGATCATCCAAAGTTCACCACAGTTCAAATTATGAAGTAAGGTGGCTCATTTTGGGTTTTCTTCTTTTATTTTTTTCTTTCCCTCAGTAACTCAGCTACTGGGTCTCCTCAAGTTGTAACCTGGTTTTGTTAGGACCCATATTTATGCCACCTCTATGTTTGTCTCCCTAGGCAGCACTCATGGATTCAGACTCTACTTTTCCCAGTATGAGCAATATGTCCCATTTCCTTAGGGTCCGGCTTTGCCAATGCTTACTGATAACTATTTGATTCATGTGTTAGCCTTCCTAGAACTAGCAGTATTATACTGGAGCTTTCTGGAGAGAAAATGCTTTTAATTTTAGTGGTTTTGGAACAATTTTCTTTTCCTTTATTTTTATTTTTTTTGTAGGGGTAGAGTTGCATTAAAATGTTGTGTTAGTTTCTGCTGTACAGCAAAGTGAATCAGCTATTTGTATACAAATATCCCTTCTTTTTTGGATTTCCTTCCCATTTAGGTCACCACAGAGCACTGAGTAGAGTGCCCTGTGCTATATAGCAGGTTCTCATTAGTTATATATTTTATACATAGTAGTGTATATACATATCAATATCAATCTCCCATTTCATTCCACCCCCCTCCCCCTTTGGTGTTCATACATTTGTTCTCTACGTCTGTATCTCTATCTCTGCTTTGCAAATAGGTTTGTCAGTACCATTTTTCTAGATTACACATATATGTGTTAATATGCAATATTTATTTTTCTCTTTCTGACCTACTTCACTCTGTATGACAGTCTCTAGGTCCATCCACATCACTACAAATCTCCCAGTTTTGTTCCTTTTAATGGCTGAGTACTATTCCATGGTATATATGTACCACATCTTCTCTACCCATAAATCTGTCAATGGACATTTAGGTTGCTTCAGTGTCCTGGCTATTGTAAATAGTGCTGCTGTGAATATTGGGGTGCATGTGTCTTTTTGAATTATGGTTTCCTCTGGGTATATGCCCAGTAGTGGGATTGCTGGATCATATGGTAATTCTATTTTTAGTTTTTTAAGGAACCTCCATACTGTTCTCCATAGTGGCTGTATGAATTTACATTCCCACCAACAGTGCAAGAGGGTTTCCCTTTTCTCCACACCCTCTCCAGCATTTACTGTGTGTAGATTTTTTCATGATGGTCGTTCTGACTGGTGTGAAGTCATACCTTATTGTAGTTTTATTATACATTTCCCTAATAATTAGTGATGTTGAGCATTTTTCATGGGCCTCTTGGCCATCTGTATGTCTTCTTCTTTGGAGAAATGTCTATTTAGGTTTTCCACCCATTTTTGGATTGGGTTATTTGTTTTTTTGATATTGAGCTGCATTAGCTGCTTGTATAGTTTGGAGATTAATCCTTTGTCAGTTGCCTCATTAGCAAATATTTTCTCCCTTTCTGAGGGTTTTCTCCCTTTCTTTATGGTTTCCTTTGCTGTGCAAAAGCCTTTAAGTTTCTTAGGTCCCACTTGTTTATTCTTGTTTTTATTTCCATTTCTCTAGGAGGTGGGTCAAAAAGGATCTTGCTGTGAATTATGTCATAGAGTGCTCTGCCTATGTTTTCCTCTAAGAGTTTTATAGTGTCTGGCCTTACATTTAGGTCTTTAATCCATTTTGGTTTTTTTTTTTGTATGGTGTTAGGGAGTGTTCTAATTTCATTCTTTTACATGTAGCTGTCCAGTTTTCCCAGCACCACTTATTGAAGAGTCTGTCTTTTCTCCATTGTATATTCTTGCCTCCTTTATCAAAGGTAAGGTGACCATATATGTGTGGGTTTATCTCTGGGCTTTCTGTCTTTTTCCATCGATCTATATTTCTGTTTTTGTGACAGTACCATACTGTCTTGATTATTCTAGCTTTGTAGTATAGTCTGAAGTCAGGGAGCCTGATTCCTCCAGCTCCTGCTTTCTTTCTCATTATTGCTTTGGCTATTCAGGATCTTTTGTGTTTCCATACAAATTGTGAATTTTTTTGTTCTAGTGCTGTGAAAAATGTCATTGGTACTTTGTTAGGGATTGCACTGAACCTGTAGATTGCTTTGGATGGTATAGTCACTTTCTCATTTTTTATTCTTCCAATCCAGGAACATAGTATATCTCTCCATCTGTTTGTATCATCTTTAATTTCTTTCATCAGTGTCTTATAGCTTTCTGCATACAGGTGTTTTGTCTCCTTAGGTAGGTTTATTCCTAGGTATTTTATTCTTTTTGTTGCAGTGGTAAATGGGAGTGTTTCCATATTTTCTCTTTCAGATTTTTCATCATTAGTATATAGGAATGCAAGAGATTTCTGTGCATTAATTTTGTATCCTGCTACTTTACCAAATTCAGTGATTAGCTCTAGTAGTTTTCTGGTAGCATTTTTAACATTCTCTATGTATAGTACCATGTCATCTGCAAACAGTGACAGTTTTACTTCTTTTTTTCTGATTTGGCTTCCTTTTATTTCTTTTTCTGCTCTGATTTCTGTGGCTAAATCTTCCAAAACTATGTTGAATAATAGTGGTGAGAGTGGGCAACCTTGTCTTGTCCCTGATCTTATTGGAAATGGTTTCAGTTTTTCACCATTGAGAATGATGCTGGCTGTGGGTTTGTCATATATGGCCTTTGTCATGTTGAGGTAAGTTCCCTCTATCCCTACTTTCTGGAGACTTTTTGTGCTAATTGGGTGTTGAATTTTTTCAAAAGCTTTTTCTGCATCTATTGAGATGATCATATGGTTTTTATTCTTCAATTTGTTAATATGGTGTATCACATTGACTGTTTTGCTTATGTTGAAGAATCCTTGCATTCCTGAGATAAACCCCACTTGATCATGCTGTATAATCCTTTTAATGTGCTGTTGGATTCTGTGTGCTAGTATTTTGTTGAGGATTTTTGCATGTCTGTTCATCAGTGATATTGGCCTGTAATTTTCTTTTTTTGTGACATCTTTGTCTGGTTTTGGTATCAGGGTGATGGTGGCCTCATAGAATGAGTTTGGGAGTGTTCCTTCCCCTGCGATTTTTTAGAAGAGTTTGAGAAGGCTGGGTGTTGGCTCTTCTCTAAATGTTTGATAGAATTCACCTGTGAAGCCATCTGGTCATGTGAAGAGTTTTAATCACAGTTTCAATTTCAGTGCTTGTGATTGGTCTGTTCATATTTTCTACTTCTTCCTGGTTCAGTCTTGGAAACTTGTACCTTTCTAAGAATTTGTTCATTTCTTCCATTTTGTCCATTTTATTGACATTTAGTGCTTGTTGTAATGTCTCCTGATGCTTTGTATTTCTGCAATATCAGTTGTTACTTCTTTTTCATTTCTAAATCTGTTGATTTCAGTTTTCTCCCTTTTTTTCTTGATGACTCTGGCTAATGGTTTATCAATTTTGTTTATCTTCTCAAGAACCAGTTTTTAGTTTTATTGATCTTTGCTATTTTTTTTCTTCATTTCTTTTTCATTTATTTCTGATCTGATCTTTAAGAGTTCTTCTGCTAACTTTTGGTTGTTTTGTTCTTTCTCTAATTGCTTTAGGTGTAGTATTAGGTTGCTTATTTGAGGTTTTTCTTGTGTTTTGAGGTAGGATTATATTTATAGAAACTTCCATCTTAGAACTGTTTTTGCTGCATCCCATAGGTTTGGGTCGTCATGTTTTCACTGTCATTTTTTTCTAGGTATTTTTTTATTTCCTCAATGATCTCTTGGTTATCTAGTGGCGTATTGTTTGGCCTCCCTGTGTTTGCAGTTTTTACAGGTTTTTTTTCCTGTCTTTGATATCTAGTCTCATAGCATTGTGGTCAGAAAAGATACTTGATGCGATTCAATTTTCTTAAGTTTACCAAGGCTTGATTTGTGACACAAGATATGATCTATCCTGGGAAATGTTCCATGAGCACTTGAGATGAAAGTGTATTCTGTAGTTTTTGGATGGAATGTCCCATAAATATCAATTAAGTCTATCTGGTCTAATGTGTCATTTAAAGCTTGTGTTTCCTTATTTATTTTCATTTTGGATGATCTGTCCATTGGTGAAAGTGAGGTTTTAAAGTCTTCTACTATTATTGTGTTACTGTCGATTTCCCCGTTTATGGCTGTTAGTATGTGCTGTATGTATTGTGGCACACCTATATTGGGTGCATATATATTTACAATTGTTTTATCTTCTTTTTGGTTTGCTCACTTGATCATTATATAGTGTTCTTCTTTGTCTCTTGTAATAGCCTTTATTTTAAAGTCTATTTTATCTGATATTAGTATTGCTACATCAGCTTTCTTTTGATTTCCATTTGCATGGAATATCTTTTTCCATCCCCTCACTTTCAGTCTGTATATGTCCCCAGGTCTGAAGTGGGTCTCTTGTAGACAGGATGTATGCTGGTCTTGTTTTTGTATCCATTCAACCAGCTTGTGTCTTTTGGTTGGAGCATTTAATCCATTTACATTTAAGTTAATTATCTACATGTATGTTCCTATTATCATTTTCTTAATTGTTTTTGGTTAATTTTTGTAGGTGTTTTCCTTCTCTTGTGTTTCCTGCCTAGAGAATTTCCTTTAACATTTGATGCAAAGCTGTTTTGGTGGTGCTGAATTCTCTTAACTTTTGCTTGTTTGTAAAGGTTTTCATTTTTCTGTCGGATCTGAATGAGATCCTTGCTAGGTAGAGTCATCTTGGTTGTACGTTTTTCACTGTTATCACTTTAAATATGTCCTGCCTCTCCTTCTGGCTTGCAGAATTTCTACTGAAAGATCAGCTGTTAACCTTACGGGGATTCCCTTGTATGTTATTTGTTGGTTTTCCCTTGTTGCTTTTAATATGTTTTATTTGTATTTAATTTTTGATAGCTTGATTTATATGTGTCTTGGTGTGTTTGTCCTTGGATTTATCCTGTGTGGGACTCTCTGTGCTTCCTGGACTTGATTGACTATTTCCTTTCCCATGTTAGGGGAATTTTCAACTATAATCTCTTCAAATATTTTCTCAGACCTTTTCTTTTTGTCTTCTTCTTCTGGGACCCCTAAGGTTCAAATGTTGGTGTGTTTAATGTTGTCTCAGAAGTCTCTCAGACTGTCTTCATTTCTTTGTCTATTTTAAATATAATTTAATTTATTTTTTTTTACAGCAGGTTCTTATTAGTTACCTATTTTATACATATTAGTGTATATATGTCAATCCCAATTTCCCACTTCATCCCTCCCCACCCAACTTTTCCCCCTTGGTGCCCATATGTTTGTTCTCTACATCTGTGTCTGTATTTCTGCATTGCAAACCGGTTCATCTGCACCGTTTTTCCAGATTCCACATATATGTGTTAATATACAATATTTGTTTTTCTCTTTCTGACTTCCTTCACTCTGTATGACAGTCTGTAGGTCCTTCCACGTGTCTACAAATGACCCAGTTTCATTCCTTTTTATGGCTGAGTAATATTCCATTGTGTATATGTATGATATCTTTTTTATCCATTCATCTGTCAATTGGCATTTAGTTTGCTTTCTTGACCTGGCTATTGTAAATAGTGCTGCAATGAACTTTGGGGTGCATGTGTCTTTTTGAATTATGGTTTTCTCTGTGTATATGCCCAGTAGTATGTCTCCATTTCTTTTCATTCTTTTTTTATTTATTCTGCTCCTTGGCAGTTATTTCTACCATCCTATCTTCCAGATCATTCGTTCAACTTTCTGTCTCAGTTATTCTTCTATTGATTCCTTTTGTTGTATTTTTCATTTCAGTTATTGTATTTTTCATCTCTGTTCATTTGTTCTTTAGTTCTTCTAGGTCCTTGTTAAACATTTCTTGTATTTTCTCAATCCATGATTCCTTTCTATTTGTGAGATTTTGGATCAGCTTTACTGTCATTACTTTGAATTCTTCTTCAGGTAGGTTGCCTATTTCCTCTTCTTTTATATAGTCTTGTTAGTCTTTACCTTGCTCCTTCATCTGCAAGATATTTTTTTGTCATCTTATTTTCTTGGAGGGTGGGGCTATGTTCCTGCCTTGCTGGTTGTTTGGCCTGAGGCATCTGGCACTGGAATTTGCAGGCAGTAGGGTGGAGCCATGTCTTGGTGCCAAGATGAGGACCTCCAGGAGAGCTCACAATGATTAATATTCCCTGGGGCCTGAAGTTCTCTGTTAGTCAAGTGGCTTGGACTTGGTGCTGCCACATAGGAGCTCAGGCCTGACACCCAGCCTCAGAACCAAGACGCTGCAAACCACGTGGTGTGGCAAAAAAAAAAAAAAAAAAGACAACAAACAAAAAAAGCAGAACAATAACAAATAATAAAAAATAAAATAAAATTAGAAAAATAAAAAATATATCAGAACAATAAAAATGAAACAACAAAACAAAAGAGAACCACAGCAGCAAAAATATAAAAAAGAAAATAAAAATACAAAAATTTTAAAAAATAAAATTAAAAGATAGGAGTAAAAAAGTAAAAAATTAAAAAAATGAAAACTTCCCTGGTGTCTCAATTATCAGTGTCCTTGCCTCCACTGTGAGCTACAGCCAATCCCCACCTCCCCAGGGAGCCTTCCAAGACCTCTAGGTAGGTCTCTGGTCCTGCTGTGTTTTCCTCTTACAAGCAACTGCTCCTGAAGCTGGCCTGAAGCACAGGTGCCCATGCAGGCCAGTTGGGGCACAGACCTCCACAGTGGTGACTACAGTGGCTGGCACAGCCAGAGGAGGACTTGGAGGGGGGTGGCACTTGGCCCACCTGGACTCACATGGCCAGAGGAGGCCCTGTCAAGGGCAGCACTTGGACTGCCAGGACCTCAGAGCCTTTGGTGGAGGTGGGATTCAGGTCTGGGATCTGCACAGCTAGAAGAGGCTTTGGTGGGGATAGGGTTTAGGCCTGGGACCTGTGTGACAGGAAGAGGCCCTGGGTTTTGGAACAATTTTCTGATGGTGAGAACTTTAGACATCATGATAGGCAAATGACAAGGAGGTTTCAAGGCACAAAAGTACTTTTTTAGTTCTTATAAATTGCACATCACAGGGATCTGCTCAAGTACAAATGTAGCATTGCCATCATTCGTGCCTTTTAAAGAAAAATAGGAGAATGTGGGAGGACACGTTCCTTGTAGCCAAGTTTACCATGGGAAATGGGGTTTTTATATCTAACTGAAATCCTTTATGAAGATAGACTGCTTTTTTCCTATGTTGTTTGGCATCTGGGGAGAGCCTCTCTCCAAAGGTGCAGTGAGGAGTAGGAGGACACAGGGTTGCAAGTCTGAGAGGGTTCTGTGTGACCCTGGATCACGGTTTTGCCCATGTTCTCAGTTGTACACTATCTCTTTAAGGTTTCTAAGGGTCTCTGCCATTAACATTTTACCTGATGAGCAAGTAACAAAATCTTGCCTCAGCTTCCTCCTAAGAGGGTGTTGGATTGCTGATCTTTAAGGCCTCTTCCAGAAAAAACTTATATTTACGTGAAGGAAGTTATTATTTACCCTTTAGCGTTCCCTGGCTTTATTATCTGGGGAAAAATTCATATGATTAAAAAATGCTTTATTTTTTTAAAACATTTATGAAAATATTTCTAATCAGGTGTGTTTCAAGCTACTAATTACCAAACTAAAGATGAAATATTTAGGCTTCTCAAATCTGACAATGTCCCTTTAAATTGCCTTTTTGTCCTGTACAGCTAGATCCACATCTGTAAATGTCTAAGTTGTGCTGCCACCCAGTCTTGTCTACAGCTACTTGATTCTGGGAGAGGCTTCCATAAAAATGATTATAATATTTCCGTGCCATACAGTGAAAAAACAATGTAGTGTGATATGATAAAGCATGGATTGAATGCGAGGAATAGGAAAGTGTCTGTCATCAGATTGAAGGGGCAAAGAGAGTGGCTTCTTCTTTCTCCGGGGTGAGGTAGGGATGGAATTGCACAGATATTTATTGAGATAAGATCTCTGGACTTTCCTGAAAAATCATTTTGTTATCAGATCTTTTCTCCTTTTCAGCTTCTAGTACATACTCTCAGCCTCCTAGAAGTGTGTGTGTGTGTATCTGTGTGTGTGTGTGTGTGTGTGTTTATCTGTGTGTGTGTGTGTGTGTGTGTGTGTTGTGATGGGGAGACAAGAAAAGAGAGAAGATTAATATATGCTAAGTATTCATTCTCTGATTATTTTTATATATGTTAATTGAGAGCCTAGTATCTTGCTAAGTGTCTGGTACCAAGTAGGTGCTGTATTAAACTATTGACCAAATAAAAACAGGTTTCTAATTCAATGAGACAAAATTAAAAACAAATTGAGTGTTTTATTTTGGGGTGAAGTGACAATGTATTGACTGGGATTGAGGTTCTATGGGTGGAAGAAGCAAGGTGAGGGACCTCGTCACTCTCTTCAGGGAGATTATAATCCCGTTTAAAAAGGGGGGATTTGCACAAGGTTTAATAACAGTTTGCAGAAGTACTTAAAAAGACAATAAAAAAAGCTGTTCTAAGGCAACAAATTGTAAATGTTGAGTGAGTGGCTGTGGCAGTAAGGTGGGAATTCAGAGAATAGAGCTGTTATTTGGGGAAGTGGGTGTGGGGAGGGGACTGTGGAACAGGACACACAAAGGGGGATTTATCTAAATAAAAACTTTTTTTAGTAGCTACTATAAACCAAACATTCTATTAGGTCCTGGGCATAAAATAGTAAGATTTAGGTCATGGAAAAACTTAGAATTTCAATTAGTGGTTCTTAAATTTTTACAGGCTTAAAATTCACCTGGGAAACTTGTGACAATGCATGTTCCTAGGGTCCATCCAAAGAGACTTCAGCACATCTGGAGTGAGATTTAGGAAGCTGGATTTAATAATTGCCTAAAATGATCAGGTATAGATTATCTGGGGACTATGTTTTAGGGAACACTGATATTGAGCAGTCCTCAAAGTGTGGTCCCAGCAGCATCACCTGGGAATTTGCAGAAATACAAATTCTTGGGATTCATTTTAGGCCTACTGAATCAGAAACTATGAAATTGGCCCAACAATTTGTGTGATTCTGATGCTTACTGAAGTTTAAGAACTAGGTGTGGGACTAGAAATAAATTTTGCCTCCTTCATTATTTCTCTGGACTCATTAATGAATAACATTTAAATATGTGTTTTGTATTATTTAGTTCAGTCTGAAAGCACAGTGTGGTGTCAAAAATCCAACAATAAGTCTTTGCATGAGATTAAAATACAGAGAATTGTCATAGATTAAGGAAAATAAGTTTAATTGGAAATAACTTCATAGTACCAAGTATGTGTTCATCTGTTGGTACGTTGCAGATCAGATATCGATTAAAGCAATTGTCCTCCACATTTGTATTTTTCCTCACCTCAGTGTGAATTGGGGTTAGCACTGGGACTGGAGGGAGAATGCCTGTAGTCACCTTTTGCAACTAACATAATTTCTCTCAGCTTCAGTCTTCTCTGTAATGTATAAATAATGTGTCTTACCTACATTGCAGGGTGGTTGTAAAGATGATAATAGGGATAGCTAACATTTACTGAGGGCTTACGCTGTGCCAGACACTGTGCTAGTTGTTTACATGAATTATCTCTTTTAATCTTCCAAAGAACCCTATTATCATTGTCATACAAATGAGGAAATTGAGGCTTGGAGAGATTAAGCAGATTGCTTGAGGTCACACAGCTGGAAAGCATTAGAGTCAGGATTTAAATTTAGATTGTCTGACTCAGAGCTCAAGCATATAACTGCCATGCTGGACTATAAAGTTTGAAATGAGATAGCATACAAACTGTAAAGTACAATTCACATTGAGGAAAAGGAATGGGGTCTGTGTGCTTTACTTTGTTTATTTATAATATCATCCAAAATATTGTGCATGTAATAGGACCTCAATAAAAACCAACTGAGAGGTGAAAATTAAGTGCTCTTTAACTTTTTTTTTCCTAACCGAAAGGTCTTGTCTGATTATGTTCTCAGTGTTATGTAACAGGCTCTAAGTGGAAATGAAACAAAAGCTTAGAACAGTTCCTAGGATAACACAGGTGCTGAGAATGTTCCCTGAAGTTTCTGCCAGCTCTTGGGTTCTACTGTCTATATAACATCTACCATCTATATACTAGGAGCCTTAATAAATTTTTATTGAATTAATAAATGGATGGACGACTAAGAATTGAAAGACTTGAACTCTAGTTACGGTTGGACTCGTACAACTCTTGAACTCTTACTACTATTGGTATGATTTAGAAGTTATTTAATCTCAGTTTCCTCATTTGCAAAATGGTAAAATAATGCCAATCCTTGCACTTTCCAAACTGTATTATGATAATTAAATAATATAATAGATGCAAATGTACTTGTGTAACTAGAGAATGAAATATAATTTTAAATTACTTTCATTTTTGAATTTTTACAACATTCAAAAATATTTTAAATTACTGTTTTAAAATGTGCTACATGTGCAGTAAAGGTAAACAAAAAATATAAAAATAAAAGGAGATAGAGTCCTGTGGATGGATTTAAGCCAATGCGCTTCTTGACCAAGGGGACATGAAGAAGTGGAGATGGTTTGCTCCAAAAAGCCTGACTCCTACTGCCTCTCTGCCTGACTCAGGGAACAAAGTCTCACACCTGTGTCCACACTGAAACTTAGGAAGAATTTAGATACTGATCTCAGAGTCAGGAGTCCAGTATCCTTTGTCTAAGAACAGTTCTTAAAATGTCATCTTCAGATAGAAACAATAATCACCTAATGCCAAGCCCTTGTCTTAATTTTGGGAATTTAACAGAAATACAAAAGGCTACATTGATTAATTTTTTTCTATAAATCATTATACAAATGATTCATCAATTTTAATTATTCTTTTCAAAAAGAAAAACTAGAATGATAAGCTAAAGCTTATTATCTTCTTTGTCCACCATTTTCAGTTCTGTCCTCCTCACAACACGGAAGCACTATGGTGAGTTTGATGTGTGTATCCTAGGTTCATTTTTAAAAAAGAACTTTATATCTTTCACATCACATAAATAATAAACAGTACATATGTTCTGTAATGTTTTTCAGTCACGGATTTGTTTTTGATTTCCGATCAGTGGGAATAAAAATATTTAGCTATTTTTCCTTTATAAGACAATAACTTATTAAGAATACATTTTAAAATCATGTCCACCCAACAGGCTCATAGCTTCTAAGAAAAAAAACACATTTAGCACAGCTCTAGGATGCATCACATCCCATTTCCAATAGGACAGGTGAAGCCTGACCAAAAGGGTGAAGAATTGTTAAGGGTGATTTGTAATCAATATCATGAAGCACAGTTCAAACAATGGCCAGCTTCTAAGAGTCACTGTTCAGTTGACCTGAAAATAATCTCTTCTGCTCCAGCCTGTGCTCTTTCCTCTGCCCCATCATCCCCTCCCCAAGAGTCTTTGTGCTCTGAATGCAAATGAGTTGAGTTTGAGCTCTAGCTGCTCTCCCGAGTATTATTATTTTTCTCCCTTTAAATTTAAGGGTGCTAATTAATGTAGGAAAAGTTATATGGCAAGTTTGCTTTGCCTGTGGTTTCCTTAGGTTAAAGGCTACAGGCAACTCCAGCTCTGTGAGAAGGGCCAGTGCTATATTCTTACCCCCTGAAGGAGGCTTCAGCTCTGCTGACTCAAGAAGACTTCAGCTTTTGATTTGGAGCTGTATATTGACCCATCACTCACAGCAGAGTTATGGGCCTGCTGCCTTGGATCCAGGGAACTGGGCTCTGGCTTTGCCTGCAGCATCACCCACCCCTCCCGTCTCAGTTTCTGTTGAAACATAGCCTGCAAATGTCAATTTCATTTTGTAAAGGCCAGGCAGTTGTCAGTTCTTCAAGGAGACTCAGAGAGAAGGCGCTCAGGATGATGCCCTCAGCAGCATTTTACTGTGGCTCTCCAACCTGAGCCAATCTCTCCTTCCTCCCTTGCTCCAGCCTTACCCAACCACCAACATCTTCCCTAGCCTTGGAAACTGTCATTGAACCAGCTTTTTGTAACCAGTTTCAAACTACTCCCATGTCTGGCAGATCTATTGTAATACAATTTCAATACAAAAAATGTTTTAATACAGAGAAAACAAAGTTGTTTGGGGACAACTTCCTCTTTGTAGGAGACTGCTGCTAATAAAAACAAAATCCTAGTTGACTGGATAATGAGATTCATCAAGGGTGGTGATTCTGATAAACTTATGGTGAGGAAAATCCTTTTTAATTAAACTATAGCTTCACAACTAGTCCATAGTTATGTCTTTTTAATTCTGACTGTGGCAAGATCCCAGTTCAAGATGAGATTCTTACATGTCCATGCCTAGGAAACAATGGGATTTGAGGCCATGCCAGAAGGAATTTCATGAAAGCTAAGTGGTCTCATAGGAGAAAAAAACTTGTGTTAAACAAGGAAGAAGGGGAGGTGGGGGAGGGAAGTACTGGGAGTTTGGCATTAACAGATGTAAACTATTATATATAGGATAGATAAACAACAAGGTCCTACTGTATAGCACAGGAACTATATTCAATATCCTCTGGTAAACCATAATAGAAAAGAATATGAAGAAGAATATATACATGTATAACTGAGTCACTTTGCTGTACAGAAGAAATTAACACAACATTATAAATCAACTGTACTTCAATAAAATTAAAAATAAAAAAAGAAGGAAGGAACCAGGCATGATGATCTTGACCCATTGGCAAAGCCTCAAGTTTAGAGTGGTGCTGAGGGTCACTAATAGATGACAGAAAATGTAGTTCCACCTAAATCTCTGTAACACAGAAGGCATGAGCAATCTGGAGTTAATACACCACTAACAGACTTTGACACAAGAATGGAGTGGAAGTCTGGAAGCATTCTTTCCCTTCCTAGTTCCCTTCTCCATATCACTCTCAAGTACTGTGGCTCTTTAAATAGTTCATGTATCAGTATAGTTACTTGGCGGGAAGTGCAGGCTATGGAAAGGCAACTGAGGAGACAGTGACTTCTGAGCAACAGCAGTGTCTTGTTGGAGGTATTTCTTAGAACTTTCACAATGCACAACAAAGGTGGGCAATGCAGCAGGAGTGGTGGAACCTGGCTGAAGCTGCCTGTTGCCTAATGGATGTGGAGGGACTCAGTAGAGGGGCAACACCTTCTAGTGGAGATAGGGAGATACAGTAGAAGTAGAAGCATTGCCCAGTGTAGGCAGATAAAGTACTGGAGTGAACCAAGTGGCAGACACTGTGTGCAATTGTCTTCTAGGGCCTGCAAAGCCACTGGCATGGCCTGATGATATCTTCTTGCAGGCTGTGGAGGGCTCAATGGAAGATATCACCTTAAGGGGCTAGGACAGGGGTAGAGGTCAATCCTGGGGACCACGCTACCATGTGTGATGGATACCTTGGGGGTATCCAGCTAATAATGTCCTGCTACTCCCCCAGTTTTTGTCAACAATGATCCACCCCTATGTTACTGTTGTTTAATCAGTATGAGCATGTGACTTAGGTTGGGCTAATAGTCTCCGTTATCCATGAATTTGCAACCGGGCCCCATAGACTGATTTATTATCTGCCGGCAGCTGGATCCTTGTCTTGCACTCTCTGAAGCTGTCAGTGGTTACATGGACTGAGGAACAAAAGAGGCTCACTGTGGAGAGACTGAGAAATGGGGCAGAGGCATGGACAGGTGAGGAATACCTTCAGTAGAGTTAAAGGCATGGAGCAGAGCCTTAGCTAGGAGACTGGGAACTTATGCCCAAGGAAGACCAGCAGCAAGAATTGAGTGTACAACTGGAAATGCCTGGTTATTACCTTTCTCAAGTTCAGGAGACACTGGGAACTGAAGTGGGGCAGAGTGTATACGAGAGAAGGGTAGAGAGGGCCCAGAGGCCAGCAGTGGGGGTAAGGAGGATGGTCAAAGCTGATTAGAGCACCACAAACACTTGAAATCAGACGTTCAGTGAGCATCTGTAACATGCTTCACATGTTTACATTCAAGACCTTTGCCTAATTATAATGCATTCAAATTTCCAAGTACTTATTCATTTTACTTATAGACTAAGCCACTAAGACTCTTCTATCCCAGCTCTGAGAGCAAACCTATTCTCAAGACACAAGATTATGTCAACTTTTCCACCATCACATCCTTGTGACCTATATCTACATGTGATTAAAAGGTATCATTGTATTTTTAGATGGGCTTAGTTAACTGTGGATGATAGTTTATAAAACACAATTTCCAGAATTTAAAGATATTAACAGTAGCATCAGCATAATATTAACACCTTATTTCTTGGCAACACTTTTGTTTTTTGCATTGTAAATTTTCTATTTTAATGAATATTTCATTTAATCTGTGTAATAATCCTTCAGGGAAGGCAGGATAGAGATTTTTCTTTTCCTCATTCTGAAGATGAACTCACAGAGAACTTGAATGACTTGCCAGGAGTTACTTAGCTGGCGAGTATTAGAACAGGACTAGATGGTCATGTCCTGAGAGAAGGGAGACAGGGACCAACTTTTGTCCTCTACGGACTTCACATCTCACACGTGACTTCACTTGGTCCCCGCAACTGTGCTGTGAGGTAAGATTTATTATTCTTTTTTATAGATGAGAAAACTGTCAGTGAGATAAAGCAATTCATGATTACCCAACTTTTTTTCTTTTTTTTGCGGTACGCAGGCCTCTCACTGTTGTGGCCTCTCCCGTTGCGGAACACAGGCTCCGGACGCGCAGGTCCAGCGGCCATGGCTCACGGGCCCAGCCGCTCCACGGCATGTGGGATCTTCCCGGACCGGGGCACGAACCTGTGTCCCCTGCATCGGCAGGCCGACTCTCAACCACTCTGCCACCAGGGAAGCCCCATTACCCAACAATTTAGGGTACAAAGATGGTTCGAACCTGGATCAATCCTTCTATCTTGAAAGCTGTCCTCTTTCCCCTATCCCAGGCTCTCTCTGTCTTCACAGTTTTCTGCTGTTCCTGGTGCTGAGTAAGGACACGCTCATGTATTACAGCTATAACACTGTCGAGGATTCTCTTGACGGGTCTGGGAGGCTGAATGGGCAGAGCTGAAATTCCATGGAACAGAGCCATCTGTGAGAAGCATAACTAGGTTTAAATTTCTAGGGGAAGCTGGCGGGAAGGTGGTAAAAAACAGGATTTGTGAACGAATTCAGGAGCTGAGGGGTTGTAGAGGTACCCCTGAGATGGTACCCCTCAAACCATCCCCAGATGGGACAGAAGTGTTGTTAGCACTAAGCACTTACACAGTTGTATGGTTTGGAGCCTGGAAAAGTTCCCTTCTGATCCAGGATCGGCTTAAACCCTGAAGCATGAAATGTGAATTCCTTTTGCTCAGCATCCATTAAATAAATGTTATTCTTCTCCCTGGCAGAAAACACAAATTTCTCTGCTCAGAGCCATGATGTAGCAGAAGGAACAGAATTTACAATGTCCCTCTTTACGATAATGGCTCTCTCCTTCCAAGGAAATGAGCTTGGAGGAAAGGGGCACCATTGAGTGCCCAGTGACAAGGCGGCTGGGCTGCTGCTGCTGCTAATTATCTGGCAGGGAGGAAAGCTGCGTCCCTGGAATGCAGAGAAGGGTTTGTGAACTTTGGAGAATGCGCGAAGCACTTTGATGTCCGTGTCATACAAACTGGAGAACGGCCCCCACCAGGTCACGTCTGACCTTTCCTTCTTCACTACCGAGCAGACATTTTTGCCAATTATGATCCCAAACACGCTGAAAAGTACCCTTGGCCACTGACAGTTGCAAGGGAGAAGCAATGCCTCTGGAATAATACCATACCCAGGACAAAGAGGAAGGGTAAACATAGTGTTACTTTGTGTTGCAAATAGATGGCTTCGTTAAATACTGGAGAAATCCCCTCTGTGTCCACCTTACGCAGCTCTGATAAAAATGCATTTGCAATATGCACAGTGTCAAGAAATCACTTCCTACTGGGCCAAGGAGGTTAAGAGCATCTTCCCAACTACAGCATAAAACTCATTAAAATAGTCTTTCCCGCTAGAGAAAACCAGTTTTCTACCCTCTCTGCACCCTCTTCTTTTTTCTTTTAAACCAATGCATTGCAGAAATAGAGACGCGATCAAAATAGCATAATCCACATTTGTATTAAAAATAATAAGCTTGGTAACAATAGGAAAAATTAATGGTAAACAGCATCAGAAAACACAGCAGAGTCAGAAGTTAACTTAACAGAACATATTTGACCGGCAGGTAACATATTAAAATGCTATTTCGGCAGACAGAATTGATGGCAGACTTGTTGAAAGAAAATCCGCTTCGAAAAATCGACAAATACAATCCTAATCCCCTTTTTTCCTGCCACGTGCTGCAGATGAGTGATACCCGGGGTGGGGGGGGATTTCTTATTACAGAAAATAGGTGTGAGTTCAGAGGAAAAATTAAGTCCAGTTGACAATTTACAAATTTCCTTTCAAGCATGAAAGGGAACTGGAAACCAGGTTATTTTATTTTATTTTTTAAATCCCAAGCTTGGTGTTTTCTACCTGTTAATATGACTGAGGATAAGGTTATAGGAAGAGTTTCATTACCAACCCAGAAGTCATCTCTTGGAAGTAAAGCCAGAATGAAATAACTTTTGTCAGACAAGCAATATTAGAAAATCTGATATTGGGAAGAGACATTTTTCCTGCTGCCTGGTGAGCATTGACAGACTGGCAGCTTGGGTTTAGTTATGGCACTACAATGAGAATCAGAGGGGTAAAACACAGGGTTTCTGGACGGTTAACTATAGGACTGTCAGGGTCTCAAAACAACCTCAAAAGCATGTGTCTTCAGTTGGGGACGTTTCTAAGGGTCCCTGCGTAGTCTCTGATATTTACATGGGCGTCTGATGATTCTGCAGAGCAGGTGCCTTTGCTCATCCAAAGGAAAGGCACCTTCAACATGTTAGTGAATTCACTGAAGCATTGGAGTGTCACAGATGCGATGGGGTTTGAGTTCCTACATGGGCCAAGTAGAATATGGAGATAGAAAAGAAGTAAAGGAGAAAGATACATACTGTTAGGTTGTGTATGGGTGAATATGGACCCAGAGTGAAGTGAACTTGAATCACACAGGCTGAGACACTGGTTGAAGAAGGAGAAGTCTGGAGGTTGAAGTTCTAGTACACTCTTTGACATTCCTCATCTCTTTCTTTTCCATATTAACTTTCTCTGTCACATAGACAAGTCCTTTTATCTAGGGCAAACATATGTCCCTGTATGCCCTGGCTTGTATCTAATGTATCTATCAATAATCTCCCTTTCACTCTCAAAGTATCCTGTTTTGGTTGAAAATTATATGATCACTCTACTTATAAGCTCCCTGGGGCTCAGTTACCATTTGAAAATAAAGAGATTGTTCTAGAAAATCCTGTCCTCAACCATACACAGGCTTCTCCTGTGTTCCACTGCAGTAAGTGTGCTCTAATCATTAGTGTAGTTGAGAAGGGTCAACAAATAAGCTGTGGTAGATTGGGATGTTGCCCCCATCAAGGATATTTACCTTTTAATAGGGGACTTTTGAAAATAAGACTTTGGAACTGAAAATACTAAATCTTTAATGGTGAAATTACGGGCAGTCTCAGCTTATACCAGCTAGTTTGTCTTCTTTGAAAATCACTAAACGCTGAACCAGTGATCTTCAGCAGATAGTCCAGGAGATCCTAAAAACCAGTCCTGGGCAAGCTGTATCCAAATAACCTGGGAAATTAAAATAAAAATACATCCTTGAGTCCTAACCCTCAAGATTTTAGTGAGGCCCCTACTTTACACGTATACAAAGCTCCCTGGGTGTTCCTGATAAACAGCTGGCCTTGGAAACATAGTTTTATCCCAGTATCTTCATTTTACAGGTGAAGGAACCGAGGCCCAGATGGCAGCAGCAGCAGCAATGGTTATTTGTCTGTTTTTTGTTGTTTACCAAGTGTATCAGTGGACCGTATTTTCTTTCAGCCTTATCAGAGTCTTATGGGGTTTGAAATTTTAGCCCCATGTTATAACTGATACTATGAGACAAAATAAAGGAATGTGTCAAAAGTCACACAGGTAGTTAGTGGCAGAATCAGAATTGGTGTTCATATCTCCCAATCCCCATTCTGGATCTATTCCTGTTAACCCATAACAACTCAGGTTGTTTGGGAAAAGCATGTGTTTCCTTGACTAAAGTACTCAGCTCACTTTCTTTCCCTGTTTTCCAGAGAGATACACATTCAGGAGGTTGTTGTTTTCTTCTTAGTCTCAGTTTTCTTGGAGCATTTAATTCTGCTCTCCCTCCTCCCTGTGAGTGTGCAGTGGGCTGCCTGTCAGAGATAGCAGGAGATGTTTTCGTGCGCAATCAAGGACATGGATGCATTGGCTGCCAGCCTCAGGCAGGGACACAGACTTGCCCCCCACCAGCAGAGCGATGATGCATTTCCCCAAAATGTTCCAAGAATGGCCTGGAATGTGACTAGACAAGGTCCATGCGGCCTCATGAATGGCTTCACACTGCACCAGCCAGAAAACAAACACAACAGTAATTCTTGGATTAGCATGAAAACACTTTCAAAGGGGACTCAAAGGCAGCCTTTTGTCCCCTTCATACAAGAAAAGAGATGAGGTGTGACAAATGGCCTGTTGGATGGCTTTCTGTGCTGGGCAGAGGTCATTTTGGAAGGGTACCACATACACAGTCAGTTTAATAGAGAAGAAATGGACTCAAAGCTAAAGGACAAAGAACATTTCAGGAGAGACAAGGTGATGTCTAAAGAAGACAATTTAAATTAAAATAGGAAGTTGAGATAGCATGACTTACATATTAAAAAAAAACACAACAACACAGTCTTTTGCATTGAGGCTTGATGTATATGGTGCAAAAAACACGGGGTTTGTAGTCAGGAGACATAGGTATTCCAATCTATAAAGTTCTGGACTTCAGTTTTTGCCTCCGTAAAAGAAGGATAATCATACTTTGCTTGGTTTCTGTGAGGATTCAATGAGATTAGAGGTAGGAGGTCTGGAAGATCGGGGTTGGGGAAGTGCACATGTGCTGGGACAGAGATGACTTGGGCTGACATCCTTGTTTTGCAGTGACTAGGAGATATGGACCAAGTCATTTAACCTGAATTACGCTCGAATTTTTCAAACTTTTTTGGGTATTCTGTGGAACCAGAATTTAACAAATTAATTCTTAACAAAATCTTAGTACATAAAACAGGTAGAAGTGGAGATGCCCTGTTTGAAGCAGAAGTTGGGAGAAGATGTCTGGACTTCTTCATACCCCATGGCCTTCTCCCATCTCTTCTTCCTGAGACAGCTCTTCTGTTTCTGTCCTCTAGGATTTAGTTGCTGCTTGCCTCTGCCACTTTTCTTAATCTTTCCAGCATTGAACTGGGAAGTAATTCTTTCAAAACCTTTCACTAAATATTCTGAAACTTCAATAAAGTGGCCAAATTTCCTCATTTTTGATGATAAGGAACAAACAGAAAAAGTAGGTAAATGATTAATGGGTGACAGAGTTAAACACCTCTGATTGACAGCACTGCTTTCCAGAGCATGGGGATTTAAAAAGCACTTCCAGATTCACAGACACAAGATCACTGTCATTGTCCGAAATGCATATTAATTTATTTATTTTAGTAGAAAGAGGAGTAAGAATCTAAGTATAGTTATCATAGCTAAGGAGCTGCTTTGAACTTCAGGTGACCTAAGTGGTCACCTGAGTCCCAATCTAAAGTCAACAGTGTTATGTAAAAAAGAAAAATGTACTTTTCTGATTTTCATTTTCGTAGCATGATCTATAACATGTTGCTCTTCTGTTATTTCACATGGATATGCACATGCACCCTTCCCCTCCCCCACCACATGTTGTCACAGGGAGCCCTCTATCCGCCTCAGGAGCACCCAGTCAGTTTCATGAAATCCTAATGAACCTGTCAGAAGTTCTCATAATGTCATGTTACTTCAAAAGCATTTTCTTTGTGTCTGCTTTAGAATCTATACATGTCTTAATTTATGGAGATTAGATAAACCTTCAGAGATCTGAAGACAGAGAAGGATAGTTATATATTTGGAGACATTCCAAGAAAAATAAACAACAGACCCACTCATTGCATCATATAAAATAAATGTGTGTTAATCTCGTGCCATGAATCCTGATTCTACCATTCTTTCACTGTGTAATCCTGGGTAATCGCTTTGAACCTGTGATTCAGTCATCCTCATCTCTAAAATGGGGATAGGGAAATTCTCTGGCGGTTCAGTGGTTAGGACTCCAAGCCTTCACTGCCGAGGGTGTGGGTTCAATCCCTGGTCAGGAAACTAAGATCCTTCAAGCCAAGAAGAGTGGCCAAAAACAAAAACAAAAACAAAAAGGGTGGGGGGGATAAATAATGACTTGTGAGCATCAAATAAGACAAATACGTGTTAGGTTTTGATAAGTATAAAAATGCTAGTCAAACATGATCTTTATGATAAAAATATAAAATATAATCAAGGTTATTCTTAGATAATACTTAAAAAAGTAAAGATAAACTGGTAATAAATGGAGTCACTGATCTTCAGCACATGTGGGATTTAATTTAAGTTTAGAGGGTTCACCAGAAGTGGCTTGGAATGTAAGCACAATGTTCTGTTGTCTGGTAGAGTTCTCTGAGACTGTTCTTGTTGATTCCTCTTTGGATCAGGAGGACTTTGAGTTAGTAAATTGGAGCTATATTCAGCAGCTGTTGCCCTCTGATATCTGGAGGGGAGTGTTGGGCCTCCCTGGTCTTGGGGTCTGCCAAGCTTCTTGGGGGATATAAGAAAAAAAACTTAGCATCAGCTCCAAACAATAGAATTAAGCTGCATATATTTGGAATTCCTAGTTCCAATCCTACTTTCAATGTGCCTGCCTTCCCATTGCTTGCATTTCCCTCTACTGGGAGGAAGCAGTCTTACAAATTCATTTACCTTGAAGGGCTCTGAAAATGATTGTGAATACGTGGAGCTGGCAGTGAGGCCGAACCCACGCAAACTGCATGGCTGAGAATGGAAGGCCAGCAGGTGTCTCAAAAAGAAAATTGGGAGCTACCAGGAAGGGGAATAGTGAGGAACCTCATAAAAACAAATACTCTGTCTGATTTGTTTTATTATGGGAACTCCCTTTTTTTTTCCTTTCATGCTTCTGGTACCAATTTGAGCTGGGTTTTCTGTCACTGCTCCTGAAAAGCAGCATTACTGTCATGAAGGGAGAATTTGGTCGAGTTGGAAGATGGGGGCTCTGGTTCTCATGGGTTGCTGATGAACTAAATGACCTTGGGCAGTGTCATTTTACCTCTGTGGTTCTGGCTTTCTCTTTTTGTAAAATGGGTTTGGATATAGAGGTTTTTTAAGGTGCCTTCCAGCTCTAAATACTGTATTTACTTTATTTTCTATCATCTATTGAGTCCTATAAATGGCGTGCAGCTTAATTGTGATATGTAGATTACTACACCAAATAACGAGGAGAGGAAAAGTGCTGCAATGAGAGCTGACCACTGTGTGTGTGTCCTTCATCTGATTTCTTTTCACCCGCATCACAGGAGGGCAGACGTGATGTATTCCCTGTGTGCTTCGCAGATGAATATCTGGCATCTGATTCTTGATCATTATAAGTTATGTTCAGATCAGGATAGCTGAGGTGAACATAGGCTATAACTGAAAGAGGAATGTTATTGCTCTAGCAGCAATCTTCACTCTTTTAATTGCTGTGAAAAGAAAAAACCACTCCATTCTGGAAATGTAAATGGAGGGAGTTGACTACTTCCCTTTTGAATGGCTTAGATTGTAGCCTCAATAAGAGGCAAGACAATAGAAAAGTTAACCTCTGGGAGTCCTGTCTTAGCCCCTCTGTTCTCCAAAATGCTGGCCCTGAAGGAAAAGTGTCACACATCTTCTTGCATGTCCTGTCTCACACTGAGTAATGTTGCCCCTCTGCCCCCAGCGGAGTGTTTTAATGATAACGGCTGTTTTCAGGGACAGACTGTGACTTATCTTTTAAAGGAAGATGAAATCTATTAAGACAGTGAGGACAGAGAAGAAAAGCTATGTTCCTGAGAGGAGAGCTCTAAAGGAGAGCACGGTTAGTTCCTTTTTCTTGTTCCCCCAGCCCCATCTCTGTCTCTCTTTGTTAGAAGACAATACCCTTCAACTGCTCTGTTTTGTGTCTGGATTATTGTGGTTGTTGGTGTATAAAATTGCTGCTGGTGTGTATAATTTATAAGCTCTAAAAAATGATAAATAGTCTCAAGTAAGAAGAGTGATTTGTGTTAAAGTCCTCAGGGTACTTTTGTAAAGGAATTTAATTTCTTGGGGGAAATTGTCTATAACTTTCTGTGGAATGTTAGTTAACTGGCTCATAGCTGGGATTTATTTTCTGTAGTCTTTTTTTTTTTTCTTCCATTATTGGTTTGAATAGGTTTACCTGGGCAAATGAGACTATATAGCAAAGTCCTGATGAACTGTGAAGCTGAGGGAAATGCTACTTAATTTATTTTTCTTAGTTTTGTTTCAGACCTATCGTTAAGATACTTTTGTGGTGTAGTGCAGTGGTTCTCAACTGGGGGCAATTTTGCCAGCAAAGGGACATTTGACAATGTACAGAGACATTTTTGGTTGTCACAACTAGGGGGTTAATGGTGGCATCTAGTGGGTAGGGGCCATGAATGTTGCTATACATCCTCTGATGCATGGAGCAGCTACCCGCTTCCCCAGTCGCCCCACCCCTGCAACAAAGAATTATTAGGCCTAAAATGCTAATAGTGTCAAGGCTGAAAAATTCTGATGTAGTCAGTAGGCCCCAGGGAACATAATTCAATATTCTTTTACCAAGGAACTTCTACAGAATCTCATCATTCTTTTTCTCAACCAGCATGAATTCTCATCACCAAGGATGGAGATGGGGAACAAGAACTTGCTGGAGTTGGCCTAAAAGTAATGAGTCCCACAGGATATGGAGCCCAATGCTTTTTTTATTTAAAGAAATATATGAGGGCACATGTTTCACTGTCATGTTTTTTTCGCATTTTTTTTAATGAATTTCACATGTATCTTTAAACGTTATTAATGTGGATAATAGGAACTTGTAAATTATACATGTGAAGTGCCCTGTATTTCTTTCTTTTTTTTTATACCAGAACATATAAGATTTTTAGAAATTTCATGTAATGCCTGAAACATTTATATTAACATATTTCCATACAAATAACCCAAAGAAAGTTTAGTATTAGTTGTTTTTTTTTTTTTTTTTTTTTTATACTGTAGGTTTTCATTTGTCATCAATTTTATACACATCAGTGTATACATGTCCATCCCAATCTCCCAATTCAGTGCACCTGAAAGAAATATATGAGGGCACATGTTTCACTGTCATGTTATTTTTGCATTTTCTTAATATTTAAGTTCAACTGCTTGATTGCAATGAAAAAAAAAAAAAAAACTCTTGGTAATTTATGTAACCAGTGAAATGGATTTTAGTTATTTGAGATATTACCCATAGGCTTCTTGGAAATACTTCCCAACAAAGAATGGTCAAACATTGAAACTTTTTTTTTTTTTTTTGGCAGTACGCGGGCCTCTCACTGTTGTGGCCTCTCCCATTGTGGAGCACAGGCTCCGGACACCCAGGCTCAGCAGCCATGGCTCACGGGCCTAGCCGCTCCGCGGCATGTGGGATCTTCCCAGACCGGGGCACGAACCCATGTCCCCTGCATCGGCAGCCGGACTCTCAACCACTGCGCCACCAGGGAAGCCCAAGCATTGAAACTTTTGATTGAAACTGGTACTATGGGCATTCAGATCAAAAGTTGGGTAAAGGTGTTTAAAAGTGGGAGTAGGATCTCGGGTGCAAAGATCACACTGCCTAAAGCCCTTTTTACTTTGCCCAGCACTGAGTCTAGTAGTAATTGTTGAGATTAATGGATTGACTTGAGAATACATGTTAGTATTCAGCTATGCACATATGAATAGCCTTAAACTCATTAGGCTGGTATTCAAGATTCTCTATCATCTGATCTTGGCTTACTTGTTACTAATTCTCCTACCTGATTATTCCGCTCTAGTCAAATTTTTGAACCCAGTGTTTCATAAACTCAGCTTGCATGTTTATAGATGGTCGTATACCCACACTGTTGCTTATGCCAATTCCTTCTCCAACTAGCCATTAACATTTCAACTCCCCTTCAAGAGTGAGATGAAATTCTATCGCTTTTGTGAACCAACCAGCTAGAAATACCCTTCCCTCCTTCTTCCCACCCTCCTTTCCTTCCTTCCGTGAGAAAATGATAACATTTATTAATTGTGTGTAGTTGGCACATAGTTTTTGTTTTTTGTTTGCATTTCTCTGTATTACAATTTAAAAAAAATGTACAATGAATTAGGGGGCCCCCAGTTCCAAACTGACACTGACAAAGCTTGTTATCTGATCCAGAATAAGTCACTTAACCTCTCTGACCCTCATTTAAAAAACATATATAAAATAGGCAGAATGATACTTATTCTACATCTCTTGCAAGGTAGATTTGGATCAAATGAGATAATGAACACAAAAAGTCCTTTGAAAAATATCAAGAACTACATAAATGTAAAGCATTATTCTTGTCATCAATTTACAAAACCACAGTGAATCTCACAAAGTGCTAATGCTGTATATATTCTGCAAAGCACTTAGCTGTATTCTGCACTTAATAAATGAATTCACACAAGTGAATTGTTTCCACAGTTAACACAGACTGGCAGGAATAGCAGTTAGAGACAGAGGCTGGGTAAGAGGTTACTACCTGTATTGATAGAGAAGCTATTAAAAGCAGAATGTGATTTTTAACATCACCAGGACCATGATAGAAATGAATAAAACTTTGTGCGTTTTATTATTTGTGACCCAGAAAAGAGAAACCTGAAGGCATAAAAAATCTTAAAATAGATTATTTGTTTGCACAAGGAGACAACATATTCCACTGATTGGGCAATTTCAGTTTCTCCATTAAGGGTAGGAGATGGGGTCACTTATTTGTTAAAGTCATTCCTGACTACAAATTTAGGCTGAATTCATTTTCGTGGCTCATAATTGGCTCAATGTCTGCACTTCCCTTCTTGATTGGTGAGAGGAGGGTAGAATTTGACTGGGTGGGTCTGGGGGTGTGGCTTGGGAAGTGGGCAGAGCTGGCCTTCATTTGCTCAGCATGGAGCCAAGAGAACAGTTTCAGAGCCAGTGGAAGCTCTAGGGTGACCAGTACAAGGGACAGGAGTTGGGGGAATAAGAATAGAATTAACTTCTGATAGCTAATGGCTTGGTGAGTGGTAGTGAGCTACCTAGAGGTCTGTCGATAGCTGTTAGATATTTTCTGAGGCAAAATAGGAGGGACTTTAATAAATTGCCTGTATTTTACCCTTCCTCAATGGTTGGGAGGGAGCTCTTAAGGATTTCCAGCTGTAACAACATAAAATGAACAATAGATTAATCTATTTCCCTAGAAGTAAATGTGATTATAGTTTTGCTATGTAAATATAGTACAAAAAAAGACAGGAGAGTGAGTGTGAAGAATTTAGGCTCTAAGCTAGACTGCTTTTGTCCAGTTCCTGTCTATGCTATGGATTAACTAGTTGAAATGACTTTGAGCAAATTACTCAGCCTCTCTAGGCCTTGGTTTTTCTCATCTGTAAAATAGGAATAATAGTCTATACTTCACAGTGTAGTTATAAAGATGAAAGGAAATAATAAATGCAGTGCACATTGCACAATGCCTGGCAAGAAGAGTCCTCAGGAATACTTAACCATTGTTACTGGATTGTCAGCAAATGGAAACAAAGACTCTTGTATTTCCCCCTCTTCTGCCTCCCCATATATGTCTAGTTGTTTAAAGAAATGCTTAGAACTGAAGATATTTTTTTTCTAGCTTTATTGAGATATAATTGACATAAAACATTATGTAAGTTTAAGGTATTCAATGTTATCATTTGATGCACATATATATAGGGAAATGTTTACCACAGTAAGGTTACTTAACATATCCTTTACCTCACGTAATTACCATTTTGTTGTTTTTGTGAGAATATTAAAGTTCTACTGTCATAGTAATTTTCAAATATTTTCTCCCATTCTGTGGGTTGTCTTTTCATTTTGTTTATGGTTTCCTTTGCTGTGTAAAAGCTTTTAAGTTTAATTAGGTCCCAAGTATACAATGTAGTATTGTTAACTATAGTCACCAAGCTGTAAGGTCTCATGTAATTCTCTTAATGATATTATGAAGTAGCTGCTCTCATTTTCACTTTATAGATGGTAATATTGGGACTCAGAAGAGTCAAGTAACTTTTGCAGGGTCACACTGCTAGTCAATGTCAGAAGTGAGATTCAAAGATATCTGACAGCTATGCTTCTCTGAGATAAGAAGAAAGTGAAATAGTAAGATAGCACTCTCCCTTTCCTATGTGAGGAATTCATAGGAAAGACACCTCTAGCATTAGACCCTGAGTGAAAAGATAAAAAAAAACTAGAACTCTCCTGGGACACCCTTGGATGAAATTGTGTTTTCCCCTGTGTTTTGATTTGGGGTTAAATGCGACTAGTCCATAGGGCTTTGGGTGTCTTTACAAAACCTTTGAGGCTAAGACACATCTTCCAAATGATAGTGCACTAACATTATAATAAAGTAGACATATTTCAGATAAGCTAGTGAGATCAGGATGAAGTTCATTCTTTGAACTCTACCTTTTCTAAAATATTTTCCTGATCCTCTACCTGTTTTGATTTCTTCATTCTCCCTAGCAATTTTTTTTGGGGGGGTGTGTATTATATATTTCACATACATATTACATCATATTACTAGTTATATGGAGAACCCAGATGTCAGCTTTGGTTTCCTTTCTTCTTGAGATCTAGGTTAGCCTATATTCCTGTTCTATGTTCTGTGTAAATTCCATTGCCTTCCCCAAGATTTTCAAGACTTCAAGGGTCATTATATTAAAGTACATGTCTGGCTCTAACTTCTTGTCTCCTCTGAATTCCAGATTTCCTGTTTGTTTTCTCCTTGTTTATTTCCAATGGGCCTCTATCCAAGCATGGATCTTAGCCCAGTTCTCTGATTTCCACAAAAATACCAGGTTTCTTATTTTTGTTTTTCAAATTTTGCGGACTGTATTGAAAGTTTGGAGAGAAGAATGGATTCTGTATCCTAGCAAAGCAAAATCTTATAACCCTATTCCTCAACAAAAGTCCTTCCCATACTTTTCTAAGTTGCTGAGTCATTCTCTCTCCTCCCTTCTCCTTTCTTTTCTACTCTGATCCCAAGAGGATCAAATATTTCTCCCCCATTTTCTTATGCAAAGAAATTCAGCTCCCTTCTGGCCCTATCTCCAAGTTCAGGTCTTGGCCTTTCTTTGCATAACCAAACACTCCGCAAAGTTTCTTCATTATCAGACTCTTACAGAGAAAGCAGAGATTTATTTTTTCAGTTACTTATTAATACAAGTATAAATCATGTATCCCCATTTATAGACAAATTTCCTTAAGCATAAGGACAGAATTTTCCTCCTTCTTTGCTATTCCTATATAGTTACTCCTATATAAAATTTAGGAGTTGGTTTATTCATATTTGTTTGTCTGAATAGATAGACAAAAAAGAGAAATAGGTATAAACACGAATTGGGGGAAGAAAATAGAGAAGAGAAACAAGAAGGTCCTGTCACCTCACCTGTTACTCAGGTGGGCTGAGAAATACTCTTTTACCCAGAGGCCATATCCAGTAGTGTCCTTAGTGTTTGGGTGAGGACTGAGATAGTAGCTTAATTCCTTCTCTCTGCCTTGAAATGCTCCTTGCTTTCTACCTCTTTTGTTGGATTCCTTCCTTTTCAGGTTAGTTTCTGTCATCTTTACTACTAACTGACTTACCCTTTAGATTTGAATTTCTCTCCCTTTTTTTTTAAATAATGAAGATAGTAATAATTATTATTATTTTGACTATCTAATCTACTCTCCAGCTAACTTGATTTATGTTCCTCTGGGTGAAGAAGGAGATGATTTAAATAGCTAGATCTTTCAGTCTTGGGGCTTCCCGGAGTTGGAGACAGAAGCTTGGAGTTCTGGCCTAGATAATCAAGAGATTCAAGCAAAACAATAACAGTAGGTGAAGTGGAAATTTGAAGATCCAGACTGGGAAGCCAGAGGATCATCTGAACCAAAGTGGCCCAGAGGCAAGTTTTGAAGACAGGATATGGAACTGAGAATTCCAAAATGAGCTAAACAAGGAAATGCAAATGGATGATCTGGGTGGAAGGGAAATGCGGATTATGGGTCCCAAGCAATTTTTAGGGTACCCATTGATTTTCATAGGTTTTTTTTTCTTTTCTGTTATGAGCAGGACAAATGGGATTTATGTTCAACAGCATGGTACAGGGGAGAATAAATACTGGACACACTTCCTTTTGAAAAATATAAGTTTAAAACATGTCTATTGAAAGCAAACTATGTATTAGAAATTGAAATTTTTGCCCTCTTTTTAACTTTTTTTTAATGAATTTATTTACTTTATATATTTTATTATTTTTGGCTCCATTGGGTCTTTGCTGCTGGGCGCGGGCTTTCTCTAGTTGTGGCGAGCAGGGGCTATTCTTCGTTGCGGTTTATGGGCTTCTCATTGCAGTGGCGTTTCTTGTTGCAGAGCAGGGCTCTAGGTACACGGTCTTCAGTAGTTGTAGCACGTGGGCTCAGTAGTTGTGGCTCGCAGGTTCTACAGCACAGGCTCAGTTGTTGTGGTGCATGGGCTTAGTTGCTCCATGGCATGTGGGATCTTCCCGGACCAGGGCATGAATCTGTGTCCCCTGCATTGGCAGGCAGATTCTTAACCACTGTGCCACCAGGGAAACACTTTTTAACTTTTTAAAACACAGAATTATGCATATTTATTGAAAAAACAGAGAGATTTTGTGTTTTTTCTTTTTGTTTTTGTTGTGTGTGGGGGCAAAGGGGGGGGAGAGAGAGATGGAGAAATAGAGAGTATAAAGTTTTTTATTTCAGTACCCTTTTACCGCAACTGAATTCCCCCATGTAGAGCCTCCACTGTGAACAAAAATGTCACTATTGCTAAGACTTATAATATTCCATTTATTTGATACGAGAAGCGACACATTTTTTTTCTCTTTTCTGACTACTGGAGGAGATTTGTTTTTTGTTCTCTCATGAAATAATCTTCTTAAATCTTCCTTTATTCTTGACCTGTGTTTTCAGACCAAAAATGTACTCAGATTCAAATCTAGGGACAGTCCTAAGTCTATGAAAAGTGTGCATGCACACCATACACGCTTGTTGTGACATTGTAGACTTCTGTATGGGTGGGACTAGGGTATTTCATGCTGTACTGTTCACAAAGGGAAATATTGGGGTCATGAGAAGCTGTTTTACAGGTCAGCAAAGCTGCAACATATAAACACTACTCTACTGATGTCTTATTATGAGCCACTGACATAGAATAAAAGAAGTGATTCTTTTAATGAAGGCAAAATGCATGGTTCATTGAAGGAAACAGAAATGTCACTTGTTACTTTCAAAATTGTAGCATTTGATTAAATATTTGTATTGCTTTACTTGCTGCCTATCAAAAGATTTAGAGAGGTATCACAGAGTTCTTACAGCTGAATTTCAGAGTGGAACTATAGAAAAATAAAGTGTTTTTTTTAAAAAAAAAGAAAGTAAATTTTAAGAGACAAATTTACATCTCATAGTCCTTTGACTTCAAGAATGGTCAACAAGACCACATAGTTGGTGGGGAAACAGAATGATACCTTAAGGCTAAGATAAGAGACAAAGAAAGGGTGACTGAGGCAGAAGCCCAGGCCACAAGGCTGACATTAGATCTCTTCAGTCTTCAGGTACTACTCCCTTGTTTCCTCCCAGTGGTTTATTAACGCCTAATTAGGAAGCTTTGAACTGCAATATTCCCTGCATGCAATCAAGAAGCTAGGAATAAAATAATTGCACTTCTCCCCATTTTCCCAGACAGAAGAAATGGGCTTATACCACATGAGTGAATTAGATTTGTAGGTGCTAAGCTTCTTGAAGATAAGGACTTGGGCTGTATTTGTTTTTGAATTCCCTACCACTCCTAGCACAGTGACTGGTGCCAGATAGACAATAATATATATTTTGTGTTTGTTTTCATTTGTTGTTAAATATAAAGAGAATTGACTGACATTTTGATTCTGATTGACATAGATTGAAAGCTAATAAAAAGAAGGTAGAGTCATGTCAATCTGAGATTGTTTAGGTGGGTGCCATATGAAGGCTGCAGAAAGAGCCAGATGACCATTCAAACTCTTGTCTTATCTAAAGAATCGACTATTCAATCTAAATACTTATGATAAACTGTGTAATAGGAGGAAACAATCATAAAATTACCCTTTTCCAATTGCTTCAGAGACAAGCAAATTAACTCTTTGTCACAGACCCATTTATTTTAATTCTTCTCTCCTAGGTAATATCAAAAAGTCAACATGGGTAGAGAAAACAGGGGAAAAAAACAATTTGTTCCTCATTAAATGTTAGAAAAGTCCAAGATAAACCTATTTAAAATTGATCTGATAAGCCTGGAGAATCGTGATACACTGATGTGTTTTCCTCGGCTAATGGTCTTCAGCTAATATTTATCCATTGCTTTGAGTAACCATTAATCTCTTGTGTTGAGAAACTCCACAAATGCAATTTCTAGGGCATTTAACCTTTCCAGGTTTGCTGTCTCTTGAGTTTGTGTGACCTGGTTGTGTTGTATTCTCAATTTCGTTTAGTTTTCTTGGGTCCCAATTGCCCAGTTAATGGCACCAAGTCCATTTAAAATTAGTCTTTCTCCTTCCACAGCACAGTGATATGTTCCTGAGGCGTAATGAAGTTAAATTCATTTTGCCTTCCCACACTTATACTCTTATCCACTACAATCTTCACTTCCCTGCAATGTATTCTCTGCTATTTTTCTCCTCTGTAACTTGACATCAGGAATAGCCACACAGGAAACAGCTGAGCAGTGTAAATGCCTTTCTAATGATCTCAAAGCTTCACTACAAGCTTAATGATATTAATGTCCTCCGGTGCATCTTTAATTTTTTTATTTTTATTTTATTGCTGTTGAACGATTCTCATAAGCTTAAATATGCAGCCAACTCAAGTTCATTTTTTAACCTATAGGCATCGTATCCACCCTTACCTTCCTCCCTCTTCTCTTTTTTCTCTCCCTTTACCCCAGTCTGGGCCTGACAAGTAAGTCTTTTGAAAAAAATGACCACAGTTATGAACAAAGTCTGTTGTTGCAGGTAATTGTTGAAATATCAAGGGTATTTCGTCCTCCATTACTTAAGCTCTCATTTGTAGTTTTCATGGTTTTGAGGAATGTTTATGGCTGACAGTCCTTTCTTTACAGCTCTATCCTTCAAGCTCCAGCTGATACAGCTGAGAATGACCGCTTGAGTGACTGATAAAATGTCAAGATGCCATTATTTCCAGGAGACTGTTTGGGAGCAATAAGATCTGTTTCAATTTATCTCAAACACCTGAATTTAAGTCTTCAGATTTAACCTCCTTGGCTGCTACAGCCAAATTGTCTCTGGGTTTTGAGAGAACAGCAATCATGGAATGCATAGAGAGTTATAATGACGGTCACGCTAGGACATTTGTGTTGTATTTCACTGTGCACATTGGTGCAATATTTTGGACTTAATTAATACTCTCCAGGAACCTCAGTTTATGGATGGCAATAACCATATTTTAGATCATGTGAAATACCGCAACAAAAATTCAATTCATAAGGCAGATGGCAAAGCCTAGTTTGAAGAACAAAAAAACAAGATTTACAGTGAGTTTCAGAACTCTTCAACTGGAATCCAGCCGCTGCCAAAGCTCTGTTAATTTCACTGGAGGGTAACAATCTGTGAGGGTCATTAGTGTCCTCATAAAAACTGAGATTAAAAAAAGTAGTCAAATGAAATAAATAGTTGAGGCTTTCTCTGTGCAAAGGAAATGGAGTTGTTTAAAAAAACAAGGTTTTCAAATGTTTAAAAAAAATCATTCTGTAGTCACTTGTTTTCAACCTGGAATTTACTAAAGTAATAATTTTTAATGGAATGAGAGACATCTTGCTACATTCTCAAGTGTGCAGCATACAAGAAAATATTTCATAAGTGGGCACATTCTCTCTCTCTCTCTCTCTCTCTCTCTCTCTCTCTCTCTCTCTCTCTTTCAGAGCTCAGAAAAGAATTCAGTGTGGAACCAGTCATGAAAGAGGAGAAAGGCTAATGAGCAGAATGTTACTAACACGACTGCTCAGCCACCTTGGTGTTTCTGATTTTGTCACTGCCACAACACCACATAAAAGTGAAGCATGGGGCTTCCCTGGTGGCGCAGTGGTTGAGAGTCCGCCTGCCGATTCAGGGGACACGGGTTCGTGCCCCGGTCTGGGAAGATCCCACATGCCGCGGAGCGGCTGGGCCCGTGAGCCATGGCCATTGAGCCTGTGCGCCCGAAGCCTGTGCTCCGCAACGGGGAGAGGCCACAACAGTGAGAGGCCCGCTTACCGCAAAAAAAAAAAAAAAAAAAAAAAGTGAAGCATGATTCACATAAGTTTAATATGATAAAGCACAAAGTTAACAGTTTAGATGCCTTTCAGGTTTTCTGAGTCCAGCCTAAGTGTTAAAGAAAATGGTACAGTGAAATAAAATTTTGAGAAGTTATAATAAGTAAGATGCTTGCAACCTCATAGAATTTGAATTATTTCAGCATAGACGTTTATGAGTGCTTTTGTTTAGATGTGTGGGGTGTGTGTGTATGGAAGTTGTAGCAGTTATTCATATTAAAATTTTTTTCTATTGCAAGAATCACAGTTCTCTTTAGTTATTATGAAAGTTAGTGGATGAGGAAGGGAGAGTGGGATAGAGCAGTGATTTAAATTTGCCATTTTATAAGGTCGGAGATCTTGGAAGGATCTGAAAAGTAGAGACGCTAAATAGATATGCATAAGAAAACTGGAACTCTCCAGTTTTGCCTGCAAATGGTGGTTCCAGGCAACCACCATTTGCATCCCACAAACCCGATTCTGGACAATCCTATTACTTACAACTGCCCTTGACCAATTGGCCAAGATAATACAAGAACCTCCTGGAGGGGCTTCCCTGGTAGCGAAGCAGTTAAGAATCTGCCTGTCAATGCAGGGGACACAGGTTTGAGCCCTGGTCCGGGAAGATCCCACATGCTGCGGAGCAACTAAACCCCTGCGCCACAACTACTGAGCCTGCACTCTAGAGCCTGTGAGCCTCAACTACTGTAGCCCGCATGCCTAGAGCCCGTGCTCTGCAACAAGAGAAGCCACTGCAATGAGAAGCCCACGCACCGCAACGAAGAGTAGCTCCTGCTCGCTGCAAGCAGAGAAAGCCCGCACGCAGCAGCAAAGACCCAACTCAGCCAAAAACAAACAAACAAACAAATAAATAAGTTTATTTTAAAAAGAAAGAAAATAACCTTCTGCAGAGTCAGAAATTCAGATGTTACTCTATAAATCTGCTGTTTGAATGTGTGGACTCTAGACCAGAGCTCCCCCTTGATGTGCCCTTGGCCACACTGAAGTGTCAAGATATTTATCTCCATAGACTTCTTGGTGGACAAGAAGGGCTAAGGGCAGCCAGTGACCCAGATGGTCACCTTTAGCCATGAGTACCTTTAGAAATTATCCCACTGTGACATAAAAATGGGTTCACTTTCTATGTTGTCATGGTATGCACATAGTTGGGAAGTACTGCTCTAAACCTCAATTTCCTATGAAGTGAGAGGAATTGGACAAGTTGATTCCCAAGGTCTATTCCATCCCTATAATTTTATGATCATATATCAGCCTGCAGTTAAAATACCCAGAAATCCCTGTTCCTTTAGCCATAGTTCCCTCAAACACAGAGGCTCATAAAAATTGAATTAAAAAACATGGAAAAATGTAGTACAGTATATTTCATGTACTGGAAATATACTACCTGAATTTTATTGGACTCTGTGCACAAGAGGCAATCCTTGCTTTTGTGGTAGCAAATGGACCCAAGGAACTATAACACGATCTATTATTTAAAAATATTGTTATAATAAAAGACCTGTGACATATCTCTCTGATCCATCCAGTTCTCTGCCTTCTCTACCTGATTTGTTGTTTTTGGCCATCCCCAGTGGTTAGCTAGGTGAGCTCCCATACTCTATGCAGGGAAGACCCTGAAAAGAGAAAAAATAATTATTGGCCCATTTCATTAGTCACCAAGGCGGAGTGTGTAAGGAGAAAGATAATGGAACTGGTTGACTCTTACATGTTCAATAATATTCTTTTTCTAAGAAATCAAATTTATTTGTCAAAGAGGATACAATAATTTTCTTCTAGATTCAGAGCAGTGATAGTGGAGAAAAATATTTTTTGTCTTCATTTTACTTCTAGTTGCCTTTCAGGATTCCATGTCAAGTTTGCAATCATCTTTTGACATCTTTAAGTCCCTGCTTATTCCCTTGGAGAGAAATCACTCTTTATAGATCTCATAGACAAAGTAAAATGATATCATTTTCACTCTAGGAAACTTCACTTTAGCACACAATTACTTCTGAAGTCTTCCTTGACTGATTAAAGTTGGTAATTCGTTCCTTGGTATATAATGCCAATGTTTTTCATTTACTCTATGTTCCTTAGTATAAGTTTTTCTGAAGTAAATGAGTTATAAAAGGACTTTGCAAAACATGTGACACCTTATAAACATAAGGCATTATTATTATCATTAGTCAATTAGAATATAGATACAATAAAATACTATATTAATTTGTTCAACATTTTTTCCCCACTTTGTCATCAAGCCCATTTCCTTTAAATGTTACTCTGTAATTATTTCATGTGTCTTTGTTTACAAATACATTGAAGGCAAGGGTAAACTCAAAGCTCTTATAAACTGCCTGGTCAAATATTCCTAACTGTATTCTGTATTCTTCCTGTGTGCAAAGAAAAGATCAGGAAGTGTGTTCACTGCCTTTCTTACCACAATGATACCATTTCATTGAGGAAACAAGAGAAACATATATGATACCATCATAGAAAAACATGAGAAACAATGAATAAAGTTCTAAAATGCCCTAGAAATTTTATGTCATGGGAGCTTGAGAAGACATGATGGCTCACAGATGGCTGTGAGCTCAGAGGATCAGGACCCCTCTGAAGTTGGTGCCCAGCTGATCCTTAGCAAAGGAAGAGGATTCATACTTACAGATGGGGGGAATGTGAGTGAGTAAATACTTTTATTAAAAATACTATGACACATTGTTGCTACCAAAATGTCCACTCTTTAAATCAGAATTATGTCTTTTAAAATTGCTACACATTCATTAAAATTTTTTGGAAAGACTATCAGTAACAGTAATATGATATACATTATTATAGTACTGTCATCAGAATGTGAGTTAAACATCAACAAAAGTCAATAAATACTTTCCGGGCTTCCCTGGTGGTGCAGTGGTTGAGAGTCTGCCTGCCGATGCAGGGGACACGGGTTCGCGCCCTGGTCCGGGAAGATCCCATGTCCCACGCAGCGGCTAGGCCCGCGAGCCATGGCCGCTGAGCCTGCGCGTCCAGAGCCTGTGCTCCGCAACGGGAGAGGCCACAACAGTGAGAGGCCTGCGTACCGCAAAACAAACAAACAAACAAACAAAAAAAACCCAAAAACTTTTCAGCACTGACTGTTTATAAGGATCTGCACTACATATTGTAAGAAATATAAAGATGAATAGTAAGTTATCAAGTTATCAAAGTTATCAAGAGTGAGTAACTTTCTTATTGAAGAGTGAGTAGTCTAGGAGGTTGGAAATATCATTTTAATAGAATGGAGAAAGTGAAGAATCGGTTAACCTAAATATTGTCTCAACTTTTGCCCTGATTCATTGTCACAGCATGGGGAAATGCTCTTATCCTTCTGAGGTTTTAGTTTTTCCTCTTATAAATGCATGAGTTGGGTTAGATTAATTCTCTTTGCCATCACCATGACCATTTGAGTAGGTTCTTGTCATCTCTGAGAGGGACTATTGCCATGGATACCTAATGGAACTCTCTCTTCTCTCAGACTGGCCCTCTTCTTCGCCACCCTCCAAGTAAATGTCAGGAAAATAAATCACTGCTCTTACCTGACAATGACATTCTCCTTACAACTCTAGAGGTTCTCCCTAGGGTCTCAGTTCTCTAACGTGGTGTAGAGGCTCTCTGTAATCTGTGCCCTTCCCCTTCAGTATTCTAACCCCTCAAGAATTCCTGGTTACACCTGGGTCACACAGAAATACCTGTGGTTTCTTAGAAGTACCATGCTGCCTCTCATCTCTGGGAAATTTGCTTGTGCATGTGGTCCCTTTTAAAGGGAACATTCTTCCATAGCTCTTTGAAGTGGGCTCTCTTATTCCCTGAAGGCTCTCCTAATTCCTTCCCTTCCTGCCATCCCTTCTCAGTGTTTCTGTGAAGCTCTGTGTGTACTACAATCACCACCTGTCACTCCCACTAATCAATAATTTCTTTGAGGCCTGGCATTCTACTGCGTTCATTTCTGCTTGGAACATGGGAAGCAGTCAAAAAATATTTTGGAATTAACGAATCCATAAATGTAGAGTCTGTGTTCTATATACTATGATAGTGGAAACTCATAGAACAGAGATATGGACAAATTATTATGGGCCTAGAAAGGAGAGAGAGGTTAGTGCTGGCTAGAGGGATTGAGTTAGTCAACTTCTGATGAGTGAATGAGAATTTAAAAGGCAGAAATAGAGAAGAATGTAATCCCAATTCCAAGCAGTTGGAACAGGAATAAGAACATGGATAGAGCTAGAAAATTTGGCTTGTTCCAAATTACCCCCAAACTTAGTGGCTTAAAAAACAATTTATTACTTTCTGTCATGATTCTGTGGGTTGATCAGGCTCCACTGGGGAGTTTGCACTAGGAATGTCTTAAGCAACTGTACTCAGAAAATAGCTGGGGCTGGATCATCTGAAGTCTCAACTGGATTGGATGTCCAGTATGGCTGGCATTTCACTCACGTGTCTGGATCCTGAGAACCCCTCCAAATACCTCTCTATCAGAGTAGCATGGACTTCATACAAGGGCTCCAAAAGGCAAGAGTTGGAAGATGCCAGCTTAATTAAGGATTATGCCAGGAATGGACACGGCATCACTTTGCCCTATTCTGTCAATCAAAGCTGACATAGGGTCCATCCAGATTCAAGGGGGTGGAGAAATAGACTCCACCTCTTGTTGGGGAGGAACACCATTACACTGCAGAACACATGAGATAGGAGACATCGCTGTAGCCCTCTTGGAAAATACACTCTACCACAGGATATTTTCTGGGGATAGTAAGAATGTTGCTTAGGTCATAGAAAGGGGAATATGGGCTCTTACACAGTAAGGAAAGTTGGCCTAAGCCCAGAGAGCTTTGAGTGCACAATCTTGCTGGAGTTTTAATAAAAGGAGTGTCTTTTGATCAGGAGGCAGTTCAGTTTTTTTTTTTTTTTCTTCTGCTGGAGTAGTTGCTCTCTTTCAACTCTATTGAAACTTTTTGTTTTAGTATAGTTTTGTTCTACATTGACTTATTTTGCTGAAATTGTGTACTTCATAATAGGATATAAAAATGTCTCTTTATTTTTAACAGTCATTCATCTTGAGACAAAATGGAAGCTAAGCAAACTTATCAAATTGGCATATCTTCTGTAATATTTGATATATTTCAGTGAAATTTACTACACATATAGGGGTTATAGAAATAACAGATTGCATTGGGTGATGGATACAGATTACTGAACTGTTAGGGTAGCCGTCTCTGAATACCTTCCAAAAAATGGCTTGCGGTAATTGATGCCCTGGGAGAAGCTAATATATTGGCAGAGGGAATAGAAATTCTAAAAAATCTATGTAGTGATTTGGTCAATAACACAGCCAGACTATATAAATTTAGATAAAACTGCCATTTTAGTGAAAACAGTTTTGTTTTTTTTTTTCCCCTGCCAAAGTTTCTAAATAATTGTATCTCTACTTCAGGATACTTAGATAGGTACAGCTTCTGGGTCCAAGAAATCTTAGGAAGCTTTTCAAAAAGCCAGAGTATTATAAGTAATAGCCCATCTGTCCCCTAATTTTAGAGTATTTTTTTAAAAAAGAGAAATCTCTTCCATTTTTCTGCGCACCTCTAAGCTGTAATGCAAACGATGCAGCAGGCTACCCTGAGAGTTGATAAACAAATGTTGCTTGCTAATTTCCTGATTCACTGCCTAACTTATTTATTCAAGTAATGGCAGCAGCACCACAGAAAATGCTGTTTTAAACTTTGGTGTCATATCAATGTCAAGAAATTTCCAAGAAACAGCCCTTTGAAAATCATTAATGCTTTCATAATGGGAATGTACTTGTATTTAAGACATGAATGTATTTTTTAAAGACATTATTCACTCCTTGAGAGTTTTTCCATGAGGACTCTGCTCCTAATACCAAAAGAATCCCCTTCTGTGCACCTAGCTTGGGTTTTATCTTCTAGACACTAAGTGAGGTGACTGCTTCTCTTTTTTTATTGCAGTTCTCTTGAAAGTTTCGAGACAAATTTGTGTTCCATTTCCAGTAAATGCATTGTATTATATTGTGTATACTTTTGAATTCTACTTTAAATCCTCAGGTACAAAACAAGTAATTAATTACCCAGTGAATTAACCTCCAGTTGATTGCTCCAGGATTAATTTGCCATAGCAGTTGCTTAGCTCTGCATATGGGCACCAACCTCACAGAGGACTGGGAGATTACGAAGTTGCAATCCCACTTCCTGATTCATGCAATTTTATTAATGTTCAAGGTGAGGTAAAACATGTATGTTTGGTTAGCCTTCAGCCTAAATAATGTTTGGTTATGGTGGAAACAGCCAGTTGTTTGAAAAATGTTGTGGTAATGTGATTAGAGTCTCTGGCTTCCCCACATGGGGGCTTTACTTCCAAATCGACTTCAGTTGGTAAATATTATAGAAAGCTGAATTCTTTAGGGGGCAGGAGATCTGAATTACTTTTCTGTTCATTGACAGAATGTCTACACTAAATCCCACACTTTTTATGTGTTGTCTCACATAACTTCCCTGACGAGGCTGTCAGGGAATCTGTGAGGTGTGAGGCTAAGGGCAGTGTCCTGTAGTAAATATCTGCCAAGAGAAGAGGGGAGTTTTGATGGCACGTATATTTGATTTTTGCTCTATTGATTGATATAAATGAGGAAAAATTCTAGATTAAAGAGAACAGGTCCTCTGAATAAAATGCTCAAACCTGGATGCCAAAACATAGTACTCATTCCAGAGTGTTCATGTCTTTATTTGTAAAATGTGTAAAACATTCCATTGTTTAGCCTATAGGTTTATGCACAGTGTAAAACTAACAAATAACAATTTATGATGGAAATAAACCACATTTGTTGTTCACTACTACCCAGTGATGACACTGACTCTCAGTCTTGACTTTGGATTCCAAACACAGTGACAAATGCTACCCAGCTGTCTGTCAGAAATAAATTTCTAGATTAAATCAACAAGCCTTCAACTCCATCCAGATAAAATTGTAGCCATGTTGGCAGCATAAAAGCATAACCCTGAGGAACTCATCTCAAATACATGCACACTGGACTCATGCAGTAACACCTCAGAGAACCGAGAAAATGCAAGTGGGTTTGAGTTAGTTTTCTGGATAAGCAATTGAATATACCCCCTTCCCACTTCAAGCCTGTGTTCCACACCAGGGAGCATGCATTGCATCTCTGTGGAAATCTTTAGTGGGAAGGACATGAGTAGAACTTGGAATCAGTCAACTACTCAAATGATGACTAAGCTGTAGGTGCCTACCAGGGCATAATAAATACCTCAGTGACAGATACAAATATGTGTAAGACCCTATTCTCCCCTTTGACCATTTTTACATCTACTTGAGAAGGGCATAAAACAGAAGCTGGTTACAGAAAAATAGTATTAGGAGGAAGTCTCATGGAAGTTTAAAAAGAGGAGAGAAAAACCTGGTAAGGCAGTTTGAGTTATGCCTCACAAAGGAGAAAGTGGATTTTCTATATCCTTGTTATCTTTCCTCTGGTTCACTGATGCTGAGGGATATTTACTTTTGAACTTCTTGTGAAATAAGGTATAAATGGTACCCTTAATATCTGAGCCATTTTTTGTTGGGAATTCTGATTTGCAGATGAAAGTGTCCTGCCATGAAAACCAACTGTTCTAGATTTAATCTCATGCAAATTGTAATTTATTCTGACTTGTGTAGAAGCATCTAAAACATTCCCTTGGGATGCTGTCATTTTTCAAATACATTGTGTTTTGACCCAGTGAGAGCATATATTTACTAATTCATAAAATACATGTTTATGGAATTATCTTCTATGAGATAGGCCCCATGTTAGGCATTGGAAGTTTAAAGATTAATGAGATGTCCTCCCCTTTACAGAGCTTGTAATCTACTGGTTGGGGGTGTGTGTGTGAAAGGAGACATAGAAACAAATAATTTTATTGAATTGTACTAAGTAAAATGCTCTGAGGTAACAAAAAAGACAGAAGTGGTATGGAAGGGAAGTAGTGGGAATGACATCCCTAGAGAAAGTTTTTCCAGGATATTTTAGGGAGTTTTTTTATTGCTCGGAATGGAGATAACACGGCAGGATAGACTCCTCATTTTACAGCCACCCTTTGATCTTGTCTAGAAATAATGCTTTGTGCAGGGCATATGAAAACATTTTCTGTTCAACAAGGATAGAAGGATCTCTCCCAGGGGATGAGAAGAGCCCTGAATGCAAAGTTATGGGCTCCTGGGATCTGGTTCCATCTCTGCCATTCGCTTATTCTGTAACTGTGGCAATCACTTCTGTTCCCGAACTTTTTTTCCCTCACCTTCTAAAGTGAAGATTATTAAGTCTGCTTTTGGGTATAGGGACGAAGCTGACCTGGAGAAAAAGAGGTGATGCCAGAAAGGGTGTTCCTGGTGACAGAAGGAGGGCAATTGGGTGTTGGTCATGAGCAGTTGGCTCAGAAAAAATTGTAAGGGCGAGAGATAAGCCAACTAAAATAATAGTAGAAAAGGCCAGCAGAATTTGCCATGTGTCAGGCATTTACCTGAGCCCTATACATGTATTATCAAATTTTATCCTCACAATAAACTTTGAGGTAGACACTATTCATATCCTCCTATTACTGATGGGTAAGCTAAGGCCCAGGGATGTTAAATATCTTACCCCAAGTCACACAGTACTTATTGTAACCTAAGCATATGGACTCCAGCACCTGCACCTGTAACAGTTTTATGTATTCTTGAGCATTACTTGATTAATACCATGAAGGAAGCAAAGTTGTGAATGAGAGAGAAGATAAACTCCAATTGCAAAATTAAGGATATCAGGGTATAGTGGGCACTGTTTTGACATTCTTGAGTATCTAGCTTCGTTTTTAATCTGTAACCAATTTGAAAAATAAGGTAAAGTAACTACAAAGGATTGTTAACATGTTTAAGCTGATGGAAATAATTTAGCTTTAAGAAGAAAGTAGTGATTGATTGAATTTCAGGTCTCATTCTACTATATCTCCTAAGGTTAGGGGTGGAATGGAGGAAAAAGTCCAGGTGAAAGAAGATGGTAACCAAGATTAAGGCATCAGCAGTACGTGAAGTGAATGCTGTGTTACAGGGTGAAGGAAAAGCAATTAACTTTTGCTGATTGGTTGGATGGGAGGAGGGTAAAAGGAAAAAGAGGAGAAATAATTGGGGATGACTACCAGGTTTCTGTTTCAGGTAAGTGGGTAGATGGCCCTACTATTGATAGAGATAAAGAGTACAAATGAGGTACATATTTGGGGGAGTGGAATAACAAATTCACTTTATGATGTGTTGAATTTGAGGTGCCTCTAGGATGTTCGAATGGAGGTGTTTACTATATGGAATATTACTTCTGGAGCTCAGGTGAAAGGTACTGCTGGAGACTATGAACATCATCAGCATGTAGGGTTCTGAAATCTTGGGAACAGATCAATTCGCCCTGGAAGACAAAGTAAAATGAAAAGGTAATTGAAAAAAGACCCCACATATTTAAGGTGCAATAAAAGAAGATAAGTAATTGAAGTAATGGCTACAGAAGTAGGAGAAAAACCAAAAGACTGGGGTTTCTGAGAAGCCAAAGAAAGAGAGCACGTCTTTCAGTGCAGGAGAGGGAACAGTGTCCATCGCTGTGGAGAGCCTAGAGTATCTGTGGAGTGAAGTGTCCACTGGATTTAGCAGCAGAGACCACTGATGACATTTGGGAGACTAGATCCATTGGAGCGAAGGGTGAGGAGGGGCTGGAAGGTGAGGTTCTTGTTCCATTGATTCATGTTTCTGTTTTTGTGCCAGTACCATATTTTCTTGATTACTGTAGCTTTGTAGTATAGTCTGAAGTCAGGGAGTCTGATTCCTCCAGCTCCATTTTTTTCCCACAAGACTGTTTGGCTATTCGGGGTCTTTTGTGCCTCCATACAAAATTTAAGATTTTTTTTCTAGTTCCATAAAAAATGCCATTGGTAATTTGATGGGGATTGCATTGAATCTGTAGGTTGCTTTGGGTAGTATAGTCATTTTCACAGTATTGATTCTTCCAATCCAAGAACATGGTATATCTCTCCATCTGTTGGGATCATCTTTAATTTCTTTCATCAGTGTCTTATAGTTATCTGCATATAAGTCTTTTGTCTCCCTAGGCAGGTTTATTCCTAGGTATTTTATTCTTTTTGTTGCAATGTTAAATGGGAGTGTTTCCTTAATTTCTCTTGCAGGTTTTTCATCATTAGTGTATAGGAATGCAAGAGATTTCTGTGCTTTAATTTTGTATCCTGCAACTTTACCAAATTCATTGATTAGCTCTAGGAGTTTTCTGGTGACATTTTTAGGATTCTCTATGTATAGTATCATGTCATCTGCAAACAGTGACAGTTTTACTTCTTCTTTCCCAATTTGTATTTCCTTTATTTATTTTTATTCTCTGATTGCTGTGTCTAGGACTTCCAAAGCTATGTTGAATAATAGTGGTGAGAGTAGATATCCTTGTCTTGCTCCTGATCTAGAGGAAATGGTTTCAGTTTTTCACCATTGAGAATGATGCTTGCTGTGGGTTTGTCATATATGGCCTTTAGTATGTTGAGATAGGTTCCCTCTATGCCCACTTTCTGTAGTTTTTATCATAAATGAGTGTCGAATTTTGTCAAAAGATTTTTCTGCATCTATTGAAATGATCATATGGTTTTTATTCTTCAGTTTGTTAATATGGTGTATCACATTGATTGATATCCGTATATTGAATCCTTGCATCCCTGGGATAAATCCCACTTGATAATGGTGTATCATTCTTTTAATGTGTTGTTGGATTCTGTTTGCTAGTATTTTGTTGAGGATTTTTGCATCTCTATTCATCAGTGATATTGTAATTTTCTTTTTTGTAGTATCTTTGTCTGGATTTGGTATCAGGGTGATGGCGGTCTCATAGAATGAGTTTGGGAGTATTCCTTCCTCTGCAATTTTTTGGAAGGGTTTGAGAAGGCTGGGTGTTAGCTCTTCTCTAAATGTTTGATAGAATTCACCTGTGAAGCCATCTGGTCCTGGACTTTTGTTTGTTGGAAGATTTTAAATCACAGTTTCAATTCCATTACTTGTGATTGGTCTGCTCATATTTTGTATTTCTTCCTGGTTCAGTCTTGGAAGGTTATACTTTGGAAGAATTTGTGCATTTCTTCCAGGTTTTCCATTTTATTGATACAGAGTTGCCTGTAGTAGTCTCTTAGGATGCTTTTTATTTCTGCGGTGTCTGTTGTAATTTCTCCTCTTTCATTTCTAATTTTATTGATTTGAGTCCTCTCCCTCTTTTTCTTGATGAATCAGGCTAATGGTTTATCAATTCTGTTTATCTTCTCAAAGAACCAGCTATTAGTTTTATTGATCTTTGCTATTGTTTTCTTTGTTTCTATTTCATTTATTTCTGCTCTGATCTTCATGATTTCTTTCCTTCTGCTAACGTTGGGTTTTGTTTGTTCTTCTGTCTCTAGTTCCTTTAGGTGTAAGGTTAGATTGTTTACTTTAGATTTTTCTTGTTTCTTGAGGTAGGCTTGTATAGCTATAAACTTCCCTCTTAGAACTGCTTTTGCTTCATCCCATAGGTTTTGGATCATCGGGTTTTCATTATCATTTGTCTCTAGGTATTTTTTATTTCATCTTTGATTTCTTCAGTGATCTCTTGGTTATGTAGTAACGTATTGTTTAGCCTCCATGTGTTTGTGTTTTTTAGGTTTTTTCCCTGTAACTCATTTCTAATCTCATAGCACTGTGGTCAGAAAAGATGCTTGATATGATTTCAATTTTATTAAATTTACTGAGGCTTGATTTGTGACCCACGATGTGACCTAACCTGGAGAATGTTCTGTGCGCACTTGAGAAGAAAGTGTAATCTGCTGTTTTTGGATGGAATGTCCTATAAATATCAATTAAATCTATCTGGTCTATTGTGTCATCTAAAGCTTGTGTTTCCTTATTAATTTTCTGTTTGGATGATTTGTCCATTGGTGTAAGTGAGGTGTTAAAGTCTCCCACTATTATTGTGCTACTGTCAATTTCCTCTTTTATAGCTATTAGCAGTTGCCTTATGTATTGAGGTGCTCCTATGTTGGGTGCCTATATATTTATAATTGTTATATCTTCTTGGATTGATCCCTGATCATTATGTAGTGTCCTTCCTTGTGTCTTGTAACATTCTTTATTATAAAGTCTATTTTATCTGATATGAGTATTGCTACTCCAGCTTTCTTTTGATTTCCAATTGCATGGAATATCTTTTTCCATCCCCTCACTTTCAGTCTGTATGTGTCCCTAAGTCTGAAGTGGGTCTCTTGTAGACAGAATATATATGAGTCTTTTTTTTGTATGCATTTAGCAAGCCTGTGTGTTTAAGTTGGAGCATTTAATCGATTCATGTTTAAGGTAACTATCAATATGTATATTCCTATGACCATTTTCTTAATTGTTTTGGGTTTGTTGTTGTAGGTCCTTTTCTTCTCTTGTGTCTCCCACTTAGAAAAGTTCGGTTAGCATTTGTTGTAGACTGGTTTGGTGGTGCTCAGTTCTCTCAGCTTTTGCTTGTCTGTAAAGCTTTTGATTTCTCCATTGAATGTGAATGAGATCCTTGCAAAGTAGAGTAACCTTGGTTGTAGTTTCTTCCCTTTCATCACTTTAAATATGCCATGCCACTCCCTCTGGCTTGTAGAGTTTCTGCTGTGAAATCTGCTGTTAACATTATGGGAGTTTCCTTTTATGTTATTTGTCATTTTTCCCTTGCTGCTTTCAATAATTTTTCTTTGTCTTTAATTTTTGCCTATTTGATTACTATGTGTCTCAGCATGTTTCTCCTTGGGTTTATCCTGTATGGGACTTGCTGTGCTTCCTGGACTTCAGTAACTATTTCCTTTCCCATATTAGGGAAGTTTTCGACTATAATCTCTTCAAATATTTTCTCTGGTCCTTTCTCTCTGTCTTCTCCTTCTGGGACCCCTATAATGCGAATGTTGTTGCATTTAATGTTGTCCCAGTGGTCTCTTAGGCTGTCTTCAGCTCTTTTCATTCTTTTTTCTTTACTCTTGCCGCAGTAGTGAATTCCACCATTCAGTTTTCCAGGTCACTTATCCATTCTTCTGCCTCAGTTACTCTGCTATTGATTCCTTCTAGTGTAGTTTTCATTTCACTTATTGTATTGTTCATCACTGTTTGTTCTTTAATTCTTCTAGGTCTTTGTTTAACATTTCTTGCATCTTCTCAATCTTTGCCTCCATCCTTTTCCCGAGGTCCTGGATCATCTTCACTATCATTAATCTGAATTCTTTTTCTGGAAGGTTGCTTATCTGCACTTCATTTAGTTGTTTTTTCTGGTGTTTTATCTTTTTCCTTCATCTGGTACATAGCCCTCTGTCTTTTCATCTTGTCTGTCCTTTTTTTTTTTTTTTTACAACTTTGTTGGAGTATAATTGCTTTATAATGGTATGTTAGTTTCTGCTTTATAACAAAATGAATCAGTTATACATATACATCTGTTCCCATATCCCTTCCCTCTTGCGTCTCCCTCCCTCCCACCCTCCCTATTCCACCCCTCCAGGGGGTCACAAAGGACCGATCTTATCTCCCTATGCTATGCAGCTTCTTCCCACTAGCTATCTACCTTAAGTTTGGTAGTGTATATATGTCCATGCCTCTCTCTCGCTTTGTCACAGCTTACCCTTCCACCCCCCATACCCTCAAGTCCATTCTCAAGTAGGTCTGTGTCTTTATTCCTGTTTTACCCCTAGGTTCTTCATGACATTATTTTTTCTTAAATTCCATATATATGTGTTAGCATACGGTATTTATCTTTCTCTTTCTGACTTACTTCACTCTGTATGACAGAATCTAGGTCTATCTACCTCATTAAAAATAGCTCAATTTCATTTCTTTTTATGGCTGAGTAATATTCCATTGTATATATGGGCCACATCTTCTTTATCCATTCATCCGATGATGGACACTTAGGTTGTTTCCATCTCCGGGCTATTGTAAATAGAGCTGCAATGAACATTTTGGTACATGACTATTTTTGAATTATGGTTTTCTCAGGGTATATGCCCAGTAGTGGGATTGCTGGGTCATATGGTAGTTCTATTTGTAATTTTTTTAAGGAACCTCCATACTGCACTCCATAGTGGCTGTACCAATTTACATTCCCACCAGAAGTGCAAGAGTGTTCCCTTTTCTCCACACCCTCTCCAGCATTTATTGTTTCTAGATTTCTTGATGATGGCCATTCTGACTGGTGTGAGATGATATCTCATTGTAGTTTTGATTTGCATTTCTCTAATGATTAATGATGTTGAGCATTCTTTCATGTGTTTGTTGGCAGTCTGTATATCTTCTTTGGAGAAATGTCTATTTAGGTCTTCTGCCCATTTTTGGATTGGGTGTTTTGTTTTTTTGTTATTGAGCTGCATCAGCTGCTTGTAAATTTTGGAGATTAATACTTTGTCAGTTGCTTCAGTTGCAAATATTTTCTCCCATTCTGAGGGTTGTCTTTGGGTCTTGTTTATGGTTTCCTTTGTTGTGCAAAAGCTTTGAAGTTTCATTAGGTGCCATTTGTTTATTTTTGTTTTTATTTCCATATCTCTAGGAGGTGGGTCAAAAAGGATCTTGCTGTCTTTTATGTCATAGAGTGTTCTGCCTATGTTTTCCTCTAACAGTTTGATAGTTTCTGGCCTTACATTTAGGATTTTAATCCATTTTGTTCTTATTTTTGTGTATGGTGTTAGGGAGTGATCTAATCTCATACTTTTACATGTCTCTGTCCAGTTTTCCCAGCACCACTTATTGAAGAGGCTGTCCTTTCTCAACTGTACATTCCTGCCTCCTTTATCAAAGATAATGTGACCATACGTCCATGGGTTTATCTCTGGGCTTTCTATCCTGTTCCATTGATCTATCTTTCTGTTTTTGTACCAGTACCATACTGTTTTGATTACTGTAACTTTGTAGTATACTCTGAAGATAGGGAGCCTGATTCCTCCAGCTCCGTTTTTCATTCTCAAGATTGCATTGGCTATTTTGGGTCTTTTGTTGTTCCATACAAATTGTGAAATTTTTTGTTCTAGTTCTGTGAAAAATGCCAGTGGTAGTTTGATAGGGATTGCATTGAATCTGTAGATTGCTTTGGATAGTAGAGTCATTTTCACAATGTTGATTCTTCCAATCCAAGAGCATAGTATATCTCTCCATCTATTTGTATCATCTTTAATTTCTTTCATCAGTGTCTTATAATTTTCTGCATACAGGTCTTTTGTCTCCTTAGGTAGGTTTATTCCTAGATATTTTATTCTTTTTGTTGCAATGGTAAATGGGAGTGTTTTCTTGATTTCACTTTCAGATTTTTCATCATTAATCTATAGGAATGCCAGAGGTTTCTGTGCAGTAATTTTGTATCCTGCTACTTTACCAAATTCATTGATTAACTCTAGTAGTTTTCTGGTAGCATCTTCAGGATTCTCTATGAAGAGTATCATGTCATCTGCAAACAGTGACAGCTTTACTTCTTCTTTTCCTATTTGGATTCTTTAATTTTCTTTTCTTCTCTGATTGCTGTAGCTAAAACTTCCAAAACTATGTTGAATAAGAGTGGTGAGAGTGGGCAACCTTGTCTTGTTCCTGATCTTGGTGGAAATGGTTTCAGTTTTTCACCTTTGAGAATAATATTGGCTGTGGGTTTGGCATATATGGCCTTTATTATGTTGAGGAAAGTTCCCTCTATGCCTACTTTCTGAAGGGTTTTTTTCATAAATGGGTCTTGAATTTTGTCGAAAGCTTTCTCTGCATCTATTGAGATGATCATACGGTTTTTCTCCTTCAATTTGTTAATATGGTGTATCACGTTGATTGATTTGCATAAATTGAAGAATCCTTGCATTCCTGGAATAAACCCCACTTGATCATGGTGTATGATCCTTTTAATGTGCTGTTGGATTCTGTTTGCTAGTATTTTGTTGAGGATTTTTGCATCTATGTTCATCAGTGATATTGGCATGTAGTTTTCTTTCTTTGTGACATCCCTGTCTGGTTTTGGTATCAAGGTGATGGTGCCCTTGTAGAATGAGTTTGGGAGTGTTCCTCCCTCTGTTATATTCTGGAAGAGTTTGAGAAGGATAGGTGTTAACTCTTCTCTAAATGTTTGATAGAATTCACCTGTGAAGCCATCTGGTCCTGGGCTTCTGTTTGTTGGAAGATTTCTAATCACAGTTTCAATTTCAGTGCTTGTGATTGGTCTATTCATATTTTCTATTTCTTCCTGATTCAGTCTTGGCAGGTTATGCATTTCTAAGAATTTGTCCATTTCTTCCAGGTTGTCCATTTTATTGGCATAGAGTTTCTTGTAGTAATCTCTCATGATCTTTTGTATTTCTGCAGTGTCAGTTGTTACTTCTCCTTTTTCATTTCTAATTCTATTGATTTGAGTCTTCTCCCTTTTTTTCTTGATGAGTCTGGCTAATGGTTTATCAATTTTGTTTATCTTCTCAAAGAAGCAGCTTTTAGTTTTATTGATCTTTGTTATCATTTCCTTCATTTCTTTTTCATGTATTTCTGAACTGGTCTTTATGATTTCTTTCCTTCTGCTAACTTTGGGGTTTTTTGTTCTTTCTCTAATTGTTTTAGGTGCAAGGTCAGGTTGTTTATTCAAGTTGTTTCCTGTTTCTTAAGGTGACATTGTATTGCTATAAACATCCCCCTTAGAACTGCTTTTGCTGCATCCCATAAGTTTTGGGTCTTCGTGTCTCCATTGCCATTTGTTTCTAGGTATTTCTTGATTTCCTCTTTGATTTCTTCAGTGACCACTTCGTTTGTAAGTAGTGTATTGTTTAGCCTCCATGTGTTTGTATATTTTACAGATCTTTTCCTGTAATTTATATCTAGTCTCATAGTGTTGTGGTCGGAAAAGATACTTGATACAATTTAAATTTTCTTAAGTTTACCAAGGCTTGATTTGTGACCCAAGATATGATCTATCCTGGAGAATGTTCCATGAGCACTTGAGAAAAATGTGTATTCTGTTGTTTTTGGATGGAATGTCCTATAAATATCAATTAAGTCCTTCTTGTTTAATGTATCATTTAAAGCTTGTGTTTCCTTATTTATTTTCATTTTGGATGATCTGTCCATTGGTGAAAGTGGGGTGTTAAAGTCCCCTACTATGAATGTGTTACTATCGATTTCCCCTTTTATGGCTGTTAGTGTTTGCCTTATGTATTGAGGTGCTCCTATGTTGGGTGCATAAATATTTACAATTGTTATATCTTCTTCTTGGATCGATCCCTTGATCATTATGTAGTGTCTTTCTTTGTCTCTTCTAATAGTCTTTATTTTAAAGTCTGTTTTGTCTGATATGAGAATTGCTACTCCAGCTTTCTTTTGATTTCCATTTGCATGGAATATCTTTTTCCATCATCTTACTTTCAATCTGTATGTGTCTCTAGGTCTGAAGTGAGTCTCTTGTAGACGGCATATATATGGGTCTTGTTTTTATATCCATTCAGCCAATCTGTGTCTTTTGGTGGGAGCATTGATCTATTTACATTTAAGGTAATTATCGATATGTATGTTCCTATTCCCATTTTTTTAATTGTTTTTGGTTCGTTATTGTAGGTCTTTTCCTTCTCTTGTGTTTCTTGCCTATAGAAGTTCCTTTAGCATTTGTTGTCAAGCTGGTTTGGTGGTGCTGAACTCTCTCAGCTTTTGCTTGTCTGTAAACATTTTAATTTCTCCATCAAATCTGAATGAGATCCTTGCTGGGTAGAGTAATCTTGGTTGCAGGTTTTTCTCCTTCATCACTTTAAATATGTTCTGCCAGGCCCTTCTGGTTTGCAGAGTTTCTGCTGAAAGATCAGCTGTTAACCTGATGGGGATTCCCTTGTGTGTTATTTGTTGTTTTTCTCTTGCTGCTTTTAATATGTTTTCTTTGTATTTAATTTTTGACAGTTTGGTTAATATGTGTCTTGGCATATTTCTCCTTGGATTTATTCTGTTTGGGACTCTCTGTGCCTCCTGGACTTGATTAACTATTTCCTTTCCCATATTAGGGAAGTTTTCAACTATAATCTCTTCAAATATTTTCTCAGTCCCTTTCTTTTTCTCTTCTTCTTCTGGAACCCCTATAATTCAAATGTTGGTGCGTTTAATATTGTCCCAGATGTCTCTGAGACTGTCCTAAGTTCTTTGCATTCTTTTTTCTTTATTCTGCTCTGCAGTTGTTATTTTCACTATTTTATCTTCCATGTCACTTTTCTGTTTTTCTGCCTCAGTTATTCTACTATTGATCCCATCTAGAGTATTTTTAATTTCATTTATTGTGTTGTTCATCATTGCTAGTTTCATCTTTAGTTCTTCTAGGTCCTTGTTAAATGTTTCTTGCATTTTGTCTATTCTATTTCCAAGATTTTGGATCATCTTTATTATCATTATTCTGAATTCTTTTTCAGGTAGACTGCCTATTTCCTCTTCATTTGTTAGGTCTTGTGGGTTTTTATCTTGCTCCTTCACCTGCTGTGTGTTTTCCTGTCGTCTCATTTTGCTTATCTTACTGTGTTTGGGGTCTCCTTTTTGCAGGCTGCAGGTTCGTATTTCCCATTGTTTTTGTTGTCTCTCCCCAGTGGCTAATGTTGGTTCAGTGGGTTGTGTAGGCTTTCTGGTGGAGGGGAGTAGTGCCTGTGTTCTGGTGGGTGAGCCTGGATCTTGTCTTTCTGGTGGGCAGGTCCACCTCTGGTGGTGTTTCTTGTGGGTGTCTGTAGACTTATTATGATTTTAGACAGCCTCTCTGCTAATGGGTGGGGTTGTGTTCCTGTCTTGCTAGTTGTTTGGCATAGGGTGTGCAGCACTGTAGCTTGCTGGTCATTGAGTGAAGCTGGATGCTGGTGTTGAGATGGAGATCTCTGGGAGATTTTCGCCATTTGATATTATGTGGAGCTGGGAGGTCTCTTGTGGACCAGTGTCCTGAAGTTGGCTCTCCCACCTCAGAGGCACAGCACTGACTCCTGACTGCGGCACCAAGAACCTTTCATCCACACGGCTTTTGGGAAGTCTGACATCTTCTGCCAGCATTCAGTCGGTGTTCTGTACGAGTTGTTCCATGTGTAAATGTCTTGTCTATCCTTCTGAATGTGGTTTTTGTTCCACAGGCTGCAGGATTGTAGTTCTTCTTGCTTCTGCTGTCTGCCTTCTGGTGGATGAGGCTATCTAAGAGGCTTGTGTACGTTTCCTGATGGGAGGGACTTGTGTTGGGTAGAGCTGACTGTTGCTCTGGTGGGCAGAGCTCAGTAAAAGTTTCATCTGCTTGACTATTGATGGGTGGGGCTGGGTTCCTTCCCTGTTGGTTGTTTGGCCTGAGGCAACCCAACACTAGAGCCTACTTGGGCTCTTTGTTGGGGCTAATGACAGTCTCTGGGAGGGCTCATCCCAAGGAGTACTTCCCAGAACTTCTGTTGCCAGTGTCCTTGTCCCCACGGTGATGTGGCTCACTCTTTCCTCTGATCCAACAGTAGTTTCTTTGCCATGTTGGGCAGATTCCATGGAGATCTTGTGTTCTCACATCTGCATATGAATAGACAGTATGAGCTTGCTTCATGCTTCAAGTATTTATACCAATAACAGGTTTCTGAAGAGTTGAGATAAATATGGTTAAGACTGATATAAGTGGAAGCTAGTAGACTAGGTTCACCCACTGAAAGCTGTTTTGCTAGGGTATATCTTGGAGGAAGGGAACACCAGCATGGGGAAGAGAGGGTATTGAGAAGTTAAGTATGCAGTTACTGATAGGAGGTAGGTGTGACCCATCAGACATCTCAAATACTAGAATGTTAGTGGTGGAAGGGAGGTTAGAGACCTTTTTCAACTCATCAAATACCTATTAAGATAGCAGGGGTTGAACTAAAACTCAGATATCATAATGTCAAGTTGAGTGTATTGTCCATCACAGAATGAATAATGCCAGTGAAAAATTTTCCTCCTTCAATTACTAAGGAGTTTCATATACAATTTTAATTTATTTTCTAAAAAGTCTGGTAACTCTATTTCTATTTCTGGATACCAGAAAAATATGTTTGGCTATGTCCCTCCTCCATATACTGGAGACAGGGAATAACGCTTTAGAGTCTTTAGTTTGTTTCAGTATGTCTTGAAATATATGTTTTAAAATGTAGATATGGTAAGTAGACTAGTGGTAGATGCATTCAGTAACCCCCCTCTAAACCCCACTTCTGGAAACAGAGAGATAATTGGGTCAGGGTTGAAGGAACAGGTAGATAAAAGTTAGATGCCGGAGGAAGAGGAGTAGACAAATGTGAAGTAAGTTCCCCACCTAGCATCTCAAAGGTTATGTGCAAGTAAAACAATAGAATCATAAAATTTTAGTTTTAGAATTACTATCAGAAAGCATGGTATTTCACATGTTTACTTTATAGATTGAAAAACTAAAACTTAGAAAGTCTTGTCTAGGTTTTAAGAGCTTCTCAAAGGCAACATACATCCATGATTTCTTTTGACTCCAAATCTACTGCTTTTTGTTAACTAATGGAATAATTATTGTGTTACTACTGTTGCCATGAAGTAGGATAAGTATCACTGTCCACAAAAGAAGACATAGGGAGCATTGTACTATCCTTAAAACTTTACCAATTTGTGTTGCACAGAAAGAAATACAGTATAGAATCAAGAGCTTGATTGTGGCATTCCCTTGGTAAGTCTGAGTGAAGTTCACAGTAGGCTGGTTCAGAAGAAGTGGACCTTGTGGAGGTGGGGACTGAGCCAACTTGTGAGGGATAAGATTTGAAATAGGTGGTAGTAGAGGGAAGGTGCATTTCAGGCAGTAAGTATTAACACTGCCAGGGGAAGAACCTTTGGCTATGGAGAACATTCTCTTCATTCTTTACAATAGTTTTAGTATTCTCATTCTAATCCATACGAATAATATTGAGCAAATTGCTTAGCCACTCCATCCTTTTTCTTTAGCTTCAAGAAGGAGGGAATAACAAAGGAGGGCTGCCTGTTACAGAGAAACCAGGAGGCATCGTGAATATGAAACATTATAAAGGGTTTTATTCATGTAAAGGGAAGGAGAATATGCTCCACAAAATTCTGCTGCCAGAATTTCAAAGCATCATTCTTGCCTAATGATAGTTTTAGCTTTGCCCTCGGTGAATATATAGTTGGAGTTTTGCAACTGAAAAATATCTTTGTTGTGTTTTGCCTGGATCAAAGCACACATAAGCCAGATCGAATGGAAACAAAGGTGAAAGCTACAGGCAAGAGCCTCTGCATGACAACGGGCAGCCCTCAGGTTTTTTCTAATGCCCTAACCGGTTAAAATGTTCTGAAACCTTTGTAAGCAAGTACTGAAAAATTCAACAAAATTACCATATATATATATATATATATATATATATATATATATATATATATATATATATATCATATCCAGAATGGGGCTCATACCTTCCTGGAGGTCACAGTTACCACAGTTGGAAAGAACAACATGTTGAGCCCTTCTCTCCAACAGCGTGTGAGCCCCCAAAGAAGAGAGATTTGTGGGAAGAAAAGTGAAACTGCAAAATGTTGGAAGATTGTAAGAGAGGGTGAAGATACAGAAATGTGTTTAAATAAGAATGAGTCTGTGTAGCAAAATCCAGCTTTTTCAGTCTTAGGTACACAATGAACTCCCTAAGACAAGGAAATTTTATGAACAGATAGAAATGGCTTATAAGGAACTTATCAGTTGTTTGCCTATAAATGAAATTTTTAATGAGAACCGGAGAAACCTTTCTTTAAAAAGAGTGAATTTGGTATTTCTGTTAACACTGGGTGGAGGGACATCTTCCCATTCTCCTAAGGTGTGGTTTTTAATGACACCCGTATACACTGAAGACTCATCTTTTATCATGATTCCAGGTAGAATGAAACCAAGAACTGTAACCATTAGTTCTGTAAATTCCAACCAAACCTGGAAAAGTCACATTGCATGTGATTACTCTTGATGCATAATTCCAGCATTATTGGCATCTTCTTTAAAGAACTAACTAATGTCTAGTTCTTATCTTTGACTTCCAGAACCTTCTCTTTACCTTCCTCAACAATTATCTTATTGGTCTTTTTTTCTTGCTTAAATGCCAATTCTTTGGGGTCCCAAAGTCCCTTTGCTACATATGGCCTATGCATAATAGGATGGATGGAAAAGTAGAAAATTCAGTTTAGAAAAGATATATGATTGAGCTCCAAAATTAAAAAACACACATAAACAGAAACCCTCCCCCCAACCTTACCTAATTTGGCTAATTGTTTTTTCTCAGTATATTATTTATACAGTAAAATTCAACTGCATTGTAAGCCTCTGAGGGTTAGGAAAATTTTCCTATGCCTTAATTTTATTTCCATCCCCTCCCACTGCAATATTTAGTATAAAGTCTTGCCCTTAGAAAATATTTAATAAATACAGATTAAATTATTGTTTATTTACAAAATTGACTGGCTTATCAATATGCCAAGGACATTGTTTGACTTCTCAGACTAGCTGGGGGTTTTCACTGGAGACACAGGGAGGCCCTCAGGGACCTTATCATATTTATCTTCATCTCCCTTGCATTGGTTAACCTCATGCTCCACTCAGTGCTCTCTCTAGGTAGATGCTCCATTTCTGTTTATTGAATAAAAATAGCTTCTATTGTTGAGCAATATCTCCTCAATTAAGTTCTGTTATGAGAACTTGTATTACCATGTTAAATTTAAAAAACAACCCAAAGTTGTTGCTATATGACCTGGCCTTTCAGTATTGAGAATCTAATATAATAATAAAGGGCTATTTCCTTGAGGGTGTAGCATCTCTCTAGCCAGATGCTCATTTTTACATGCATGACAGGCTCCTTAGAGCTAAAATGTTCTCCCTTATCCAGGAGGAGGGAAATGAAAACCATTTACCTGGTCAACATTATTTCATAGGGTGCTGGGGAATAAATCAGGCCTGGCATGACCTTCATTGAAATTTCATATTTATTTACAGAGGTTTGTGCTGATTGCTTTATCTACCGGAGGCTCTTGTTTCCTCTTGTGACTCATAAGTGATGTTGTCCATGCAAACCCGTGTAAATAGAGCTAATATTTCAAGGGAGGTCATGCTATATACTCTTCTCCTGAGAATAGATGATGGCTGACTGCTAGGCTAATATGAATTTATCTCTGTGAGGGAGAAGAGGGATTGTGCGGTCCAGAGGGCAGTGTCCAGGGTTTGTGACTCCTAAGAGGGCTGAGGTACACTGGATCCAAGTGTGTTTGTGTGGTGGGCAAAGATCAACAAAAGAAAACAAAATAACTCACTCAAGTCTTCAATAGTCTACAAAGTTATCATTGATTTTTCTTAATTTATTTCTGTATATTTTTTCCTTTGAGCCACTAATTCCAGTGGTCTCCGAAGTGTTTGGACCCACAATTAAATAGATCTTTAAGTGGGTTGCCGCTTTTAATTCCACTTCCTCTTTTCATTTATCCCACTTTCAGTCCCTCACCACACCTCTCTTTCCCTGCCTTCTAATATGGTTTGCCAGGATTTCTTACACTTATGTAGCTCCTCTTGCCCAATTCTACTTAGGCTTCTATAGTCAGAAGTCCTCCTCATTTACAGCTCAGAGACTTTCCCATACACATTCAGAGACACCACCCACCTACCTGCACCTACAGGGTGAATGTAAGAAGGCTCCTGCAAAATTAAAACAAGCTTCTCTTAATAAAATGTTTGTGTAAATTATAAAATCCTGTGCTCTATGATTTCTTATTTCTGCTTTATGATATATGATTGTATTAAACCTTATAAATGTTATTGATTAAGAAGTCTAGAAGAAAGCTAGATAATTGTATTAGAATCAAGAAATTTAAGGCATTCTACGGCCTCAGTAAATTGCTGCTTGTTACATGGGATAAAGATCTTATGTAACTTACAGTGGGTTTGAGGAAACAAGACTAACTCTCTGTAAAAAAAAAAAAAAAAACCCTGAAAGACATAGTCTGTATAAAATTAGCTGTGTGGTATGGACTTAAGTGACATTCTAAATATGTACGTGATCATATCCCTCTACTTAATATCATTCTGGGGGATAAAGTCCAGACTCTTTTTGCAACTCTTGGATCCACAAGAGGTTTGCAACCTGGCCCCATCTCATCCCACCAAGCCCGAGAAATCCTGTGTTCCACCTCCACTGGACACATCTGAATCACTATTATATTTATCTGAGGATGAGAAAACTAAAGATAAATAACCTGTGTAAGATCATAAGGCAAATTTGTTGTAGTCATTTGATGTGCAAGGTCCTTTCCAAATGTATTGCCTTATTACATTTATCTTCTTTCAGCTTGGAATACCTTCCACCACCATCTCCAATTGGCAAGTATCAGTGCTTCAAATCTTCCCGGAACTGAATGTGCTATTTCCTCCTCTGTGCTCATGTAACACTTGGTTCTACTCCACTGCATTTTTAAGTCATCTCTTATCTTACACCCCCACTAGACCATGAGCTTTTTGAGGGCAAATACTGTGTTTTAGTCACTGTAAATTCCCCAGTGCCTAGCACCAGAATGTTTTACAGGTGTTTTAAGGGTGAGTAAATTCTCAGAAAGTGGCTGCATAATCTCCTAAATGAATAGGAAATGCAGCCACCTCATGAGAACTGAGAGCTACTAAATAGAACCTTCACACTAAAACATCCCCCCTTCATCCTGCTCCTGTAGCAAGAGAATCCCTTGGGGGATTGCCATGGTTCTGATCCTGTGACCCATGCAAATTACTTACTCTTAGTTTGATTGTGGTATCTTGTATCATCATTATCTGCATCATCATTTTCAGCAACAGCAGTAACAAGGCACATTTACTATCTATTGGGTCCTGTGCCAGGTTCTGTGGGTAAAGACAGTCAAAAACAAAAAACAAACAAAAAAAAACAGTCTCTGCCCTGGAGAATCCAATATATAGTAGAAAATAAAAACAAATGTCATATAATGACACAGTTTTTCATGGAATACTGCTATCTCAAAACACTTTGAAAATGAAGAGTGCTTTGGACAAATGAGGTACTATGTCCACTGTCTGGAGATTTATAATGTACAATAACATGATAGAAGCTTTTTGTTCTGACCAAGGTATCATTTTAACTTAAAAAAAAATAATTTATGGGGCTTCCCTGGTGGTGCAGTTGTTGAGAGTCCACCTGCCGATGCAGGGGACACAGGTTCGTGCCCCGGTCCGGAAGATCCCACATGCCGCGGAGTGGCTGGGCCCGTGAGCCAAGGCCACTGAGCCTGCACGTCTGGAGCCTGTGCTCCGCAATGGGAGAGACCACAACAGTGAGAGGCCCGTGTACCGCAAAAAAATAAAATAAAATAAAATAGTAATTAAAAATTTTTTTCTTTATTTTTTTGGCTGTGTTGGGTCTTAGTTGTGGCACGCGGAATCTTTGTTGAGGCATGCGGGATTTTTCATTGTGGTGCTTGGGCTCTTCATTGCGGCATGCAGGCTCCTCTCTAGTTGTGACATGTGGGTTTTTCTCTCCCTCATTGTGGTGTGTGGGCTCTGTAGTTGTGGTGCACAGGCTCCAGAGTATGTGATTTCTGTAGTTTGTCGCACGTGGGCTCTCTAGTTGAGGCACGCGAGCTCAGTAGTTGTGGCATACAGGCTTAGTTGCCCCATGGCATGTGGGATCTTAGTTCCCCGACCAGGGATCGAATCTGCATCCCCTGCACTGGGAGGCAGATTCTTTACCACTGGACCACCAGGGAAGTCCCCACTTTAACTTTTTAATGGAGTTATAATTATATACAGCAAAATATGTAGATTTTAAGTATAGAGTTTAAGTTTTGACCAATGATATACTCTTGTAACAAAAACCCCAAAGAATATTTCTATCAATCACTCTAAAAATTTTATCATGATCCTTCCCAGTCAATTCTCCTCCCCCTAGCCTGCCCTCTCCCCAGGTAACCACTCTTCTGGTTTCTACTTCTATAGACAGAGTGGTTTTGCCTGTACTTCACACTTAGTAGGCAATTATTTTTTAAATGTAATATTTATCAATATTACACACATTTAATACACTGTTGAATATGCTTTGAAAAATGCTTGGTTATCATTTAAGTTTTCAATGGATTTTCATATCCATTATCTGATTTAATTTAAAACAGTAATATAAGTGTACTGTAAGTGCCAAATGAGTGATTCATACGTTGGTTACCATAGGAATTGAGATGAAGACATGCCACTTAGTGTTAGTTTGAATTGGGAAATCTTCCCAGTGGTCATTTGTCAAACTTCAGCTGGACCTTCAGGAGGGGTAGGGCGTAGACAAGTGGGGAGAAAAGGAAAGGGAGTTCCCAGTTATAGGAACAGGGTGGGCAAAGATTTAACAATGTCAATGTGTATTGTTTATTAGAAGAGCAACAACTGGAAAAAAGTGGTGGGAATAGAGCTGCTCCCCAGCCCTGAGGAAGCCTCTGTACACTTGGAGAAGCACTGTGGTTCCAGACCCACATCTGGTGAGATATGCTCCCTGCAAGATCCTCTCAGCTGTGTTTCCTTAGAGGTGCTGAGGTTAGTAAACAACTTTTAAGGACTGAGTTCACCTTGTATTTGAGTTCCTTTTCTTCACACAGTCAGGGATAGTATATTGCTTTTGTTAGAGGAAGTCACAGAGAAGATGTGACCGCTGGTTGACCCTCAAGCCAGACCAGGGATAACTGGAGGCTCCTCATCCCTCCTCCATCCTTGGAATGTACCCTCTGTCCACTGTTCCCACAGTGGGAGTCGGGTTCAAGGATGCAGCGTTGAGAGAGCAATGTGTTGTGAGACCACACTAGATGGTGTACATCACTGAACCTGTTTAGGCCTCTCTATAAACTCTTAACATTCTGACAGGTGGGCTGGGATCTACTCTTCTTGAGGCACCCAAGACAAGCCTCCAGTGTAAGTTCCCTTCATCTTAAGACCATCAGCACCAACCTGTAGTGGCTGCCTCTTTCTTGGATCTCTCCTTGCCCTCCACGTAGCGGAGCCAGTTTTGAATTTCATCGAGGAACTCTCGAGGTCGCCAACCAACAGCTATCAACAAAACTTTCTTCATGTTCATTGGTCTTTCAGTAAATTATAATGGAGAGGGAAATTGCTCACAGCTTTGTGCTTAAATTTTATCATAGGGGAAGTGTTTGCAAGGATTTCTCATGTCTTGGAACTGATAGGGAGACCCCGTCTTCCTGGGGTGGTTTCTTTTCTGCCCCTCTCTATCTTCTCTAGTCCCAGGGATGTCCTCCCAGGGCCCTCGGCTCCCTGCTCAGACCTCTCCAGTATTCCGGGGAGGGTGGTGTTAGGGTAAAGAGCTGTGAGAAAAATGCATATCCCCACTGATGACCAACAGGTAGCTTTCTTGGCCAGATGTCCCCTGGTTCCCAGAGAATTTATCTCCTAAAAAATAATTAGGATTTTTGGTAAGTAATTTATCCAATAGGATCATATAATTTATGCTGAATCACAGACTCTAACAAGTTTTGGACAGGACCTGAGGCATGTAATCTACTTACAATTGTTTTCCATTATTAAAACTAGTGGTGGGGCTTCCCTGGTGGCCCAGTGGTTGAGAGTCCACCTGCCAATGCAGGGGACGCGGGTTCGTGCCCCGGTCCAGGAGGATCCCACATGCCGTGGAGCGGCTGAGCCCGTGAGCCATGGCCGCTGAGCCTGCGCGTCCGGAGCCTGTGCTCCGCAGCGGGAGAGGCCACAGCAGTGAGAGGCCCGTGTACCACAAAACAAACAAACAAACAAACAAAAAAACCAAAAAAAAACCTAGTGGTAAGGAAAGCAGAAGAGAGCACACACACAATTACAATGGGGTAAGCAACATGAGAGAGGTGCTGTCTTAAATAGCAGGAAAGAGAGAAATGGATACTAGTAGGATTATTTCTTGACAGACTAAAAATTAGTACAGGCATCTTTGGCAATGGCTTGCTTTTCTGCCTTTCACAACTTAGCCACCTTACCCACCTGTGCCTTTGTGCCCTCTTATTACTTCTCCAAGTACTCTTCACCCACACTGCCCCCTCATGTGGTGGGAGCAGCTGAGAGCAGACCACGAGAAGATGGGATGGGTGGTCATTTTAGATGAGGTTCCTGCCATGTCCTTTATTAATCTATTACTAGACATGAGAAATGTGCATAAGTCATAACATATTAGAAGCCTTCCATGTTATGTGTCCCTCCACCCTAATTTCACAGAAAAGGAAATGGGCATAAAAAAGGAAGTGCCTTTTCAAACTCACAGTGTGTGAGCTGTGGGACAAGGGCTAGCACACAGCTTCCTGTCTCCTTCTAATTTATATCCCTTTACCCTGCACCCTAGAAATATAGAGTCAGTGGGCTTCATTCATGGCTTGCTACCCAGGGGGCGTATTGTTCCCTCCCTCTGGAAATCCATCCCCCCACCCTCCACCTAGCTGAACTCTCCTCAACCCCTACAACTAAGGTAAAATATGACTTCTTCATGGAAATCTCCCCCTTAGGTCCAGGCTGCCTGCCATAGTCTTGAGTAGGGCCCTGCCCATCTTCAACACCCCCTATACTTCCAATTACTTATTCACTGTCCTCCTTGTCCAACTGGGAGCTGCATGAGGGCACAGAGCCTGACACATAGTTTATGTTCAATGGATATGTGTTGGCTGAATGAATGAATATGGATTGAGCCCTGAAGTAGGCCTGTGTGTTTCACTTTCACAAAGACACACTGCACATGACATACAGGTGTATTGTTGTTATTCAGGTTTTTTGTTTTGTTTTGTTTGTTTTTTGTTGTTGCAGGCAACTCTAACTATAGAAAACATAAAATTTAATGGAAAGCAATTGCTAACTCACAGAGAAGGCTGAAGAACTTGGAAGAGGACGGGAAGTGAGGCAGCTCTGAGGAGCAGAAATGGTAATGACTAGAACAGCTCATAGTGGGGAGAGCTGGGCCAGGGGTCACAGCTATAATAAGTAAATTCCTACACTTAAAACCTCTGTCACTGTGAACAAGTTATGCGTATCAGGGAAGGAGCACCTGATTAGCACAGGTTGAGTCTGCTCCTTGGCCAACTGAGGAAAGTGTACATTTCTCAAAAGAAGATCCTATTAGGGAAGAGGAATGAATAGTGAGTGACTGAGATAGAAAAACAAAATAAGACACGTCCATTCCATACATACCTTGATGAACTGCGTCAAGTCTATGTTTTCACAGAATGGGTGCGGTGCCCCCCAGCACTCTGGATACCTCTCACACAGGGTGCAGTTTTGTCAAGAGTCTGCCTTCCTAGGGTGTGTGAGTTCCTGGGGCCTGACAGATAGTTGGTACTTGATAAATGTGTGCTGAGTGAATGAAAGCATGGATTATAAATAGGTGAGGCAGAGATCATCAGAGACAGCTCTCAGAGGAGAATCAGAGCCAGAGATATCCTAGGTAAATGTGGACAAAAATAAGCCTTTGACTTCAGATGTATATTCAGTTCTCAAATATTTCTCACAACAACCTTGTAAAACAGGTAGGACAATTATATTCCTATGTTACTGATGAAGAAATTAGACAGTAAGATTAAATAACTTATCTGGGTCACAAAACCAATTATCTGCAAAACTGGGATCAGAATATAGGTCACCTGTCTCCTACTCCAATGCTTGAGAAAATGGTTGAGTGATTTAAAAAAAATTTTTTTTTAATCCAGATGTTTGGTGATGGATGATAAGTCAGAGATAAGTATGGGGTTTTTTAAGGGAGCCAAGGAACCCTGAGGACACATGAAAATAATGAGCAGTATGGAAATGAAACAACTGAGAAGTACCATGTTTGTGTGTGTGTGGGTTGTGAGAATGGGGGCAGAGGGCAGGCTGTGTGTGTGTTTAAAGCAGAACATTTGGACAGAGGTACTCTTGGAAACAGGAATCTCAGAGAGGGAGTAAAGAAATAAGAATACTGGAGAGTCTTCTGAAAGTTCCACCTCATTGCTCCAGTCTTTGAGCATTAAGGTTTTTTGGTTGTTGTTATATTATAACATATATATGTATATATATATATTATATTTTAAGGAATTATTACTGAAATGGATGATTTGCTGTTTATATTATATAATATGTCCCCCAGCAGGAGCAGCAGCAACAACAATAACAAGAGGAAACCAATACAGTTATTAAAAAGGAAGCTTTGGGGCTTCCCTGGTGGCGCAGTGGTTGAGAGTCCGTCTGCCGGTGCAGGGGACATGGGTTCGTACCCCGGTCCGGGAGGATCCCACATGCCGCGGAGCGGCTGGGCCCGTGAGCCATGGCCGCTGAGCCTGCGCGTCCAGTACGGGAGAGGCCACAACAGTGAGAGGACTGCGTACTGCAAAAAAAAAAAAAAAAAAAAAAAAAAGGAAGCTTTGTGTTCTTGGAGAAATGATTTATGAAAAGAGAGGACTCATCAAACACACACTCAAGACATTTTAGATTGAGTAGTCATGTGGAGCACAATTATTGCTGTGGGATAAAAAGCCATGTACAGGATACTTGTGAACACCTTGAATATGGACACAAGACCTTGAGAGGGGACAAGGAAAGTTGCTAGTGTCCCCACAGCACAGTTCGGGGTCCTCAGACTCTCGTGGATCAGGAAAAATGTGGAGCTTTACACTAGAGGTTTATGGGGGTGGGTCACCTCACCCCTTATTGTTGTTTAGACAGCATCTGCCATTGTGGATGGATAATGGTATGTAGTACCTTCTCAACTCCCAGCTCTGGTAGGTGAAACAGAAAGCATTCTATTTCAGTTTATTTTCCATTCTCGACTCCCCATTCTGGGTTATACTTGTCATCTCTAAGTGTTACTTAAAAATTTAGATTGTTTCTCAGGATTGATCCCATGGGGATTAATCTATGATGGAGAAGAACATAGGGTGCTGTTTCCTAATTTCCACCTGAAACTCCAACATGAATGTTTATTTTGGTAAATTAACTTCTGTATGTAAGAGAGAAAGGAGAAGAGCTAGAAAGAAGTGAGAGCAATGCCTACTGTGAGCCCTAATTCTCAAAAATGGGAGAAAAACAGTAAGCAAGGTCTTCAAGAAATTAAAAATAGAACTACCCTATGATCCAGCAATCCCACAATCACACTCTAAGTATTTATCCAGAGGAAGTGAAATCTTGACTTGGAGAGATATCTGCACCCCCCACGTTCACTGCAGCATTATTCACGATAACAAAGATGTGGAAACAATCTAAGTGTCGAATGGATGAAGAAGATGTGATATATATATATATATATATATATATATATATATATATATACACACACACACACACACACACACACACACACACACACAATCATTTCCTTTGTGACAAACATGGATGAACCTGGAGGGCACTATGCTCAGTGAAATAAGCCAAACACAGAAAGACAAATACTACATCATCTTACTTATATGTGGAATCTAAAAAAAGTCAGACTCACAAAAACAGGGAGTAGAATAGTAGCTTCCAGGGTCTGAAGGGTGGGACAGGTGTTGGTCAAAAGGTACCAAGATGTTGGTCAAAAGGTACCAAGAGGTGAGTTGAGAGACTCACCTCACAGAGGCTAAGCCATTCGTAGGAGCTGGGAGAATGGGAGGGAGGAAGGGAGAAAGAAAAAGAGAGAGAGAGAGAGGGAGAAAGAGACAGGGACAGAGAGACAGAGAGAGAATGTCAGGATTCATTGTCAACAGCTTATTCAGAGGTTCAGCTTTAAAAAAAAAGTGTTCCATCATTTGGCAGTTTGGAAGTTTGGCAACCAGTGTAAAGAAGGAAAAAATCAACATTTAAAACTGGTGAGTTTTACTTTCTTCTCTCACTTCTTTTAGCCCCCCTCCCTAATTTTTCTGAGGCAGAAAAAGAGGAAAGTCACACATCTCCTAAAATTCTTGCAGACTGTAAATGTAAAGAGTAAAGGATTTCTGAGATGTATGTTTCATCTTTCTATAGAGAGCAAAAATTAGCATTCAGCCTCCTTGTTACCAGTCCCATTTTGATCTTTTTTAAATTGTCAGTGAAAAGTAATGAAGAACAATTCTAATTTAGCCACGAAAATCCTACAAAATGATAAAAAAGCCTGAGCTGACAGGTACGCTGAAAATGGTCATGTCTTTCCTCTCACTTTGAGTCTAACTACAGCTAATAATGGTCTAGAGTCATCCTTTGAACTGCTCATGGTGTCTTTCATCTTGAGTTCAAAGCCTTTACAAACAATAAATAATTAGGTCTCACAAAATTCCTAAAGCAGGAACACTAGAATTACACTGCACCCATTTTACAGTTGAATAATGGATCACTAAGGGCTCAGAGCTGGCCACGGAAACAGTATTCTCTGAGGCCTCTGTCCCTGACTGCTTCCTCTCACTTTGTGCACCTTTCAACCTTCCACACCCTCCTCGGCAAAGGCTCCCTCCACATCATCACTTTTACGCCATGTCAAACCCACAAATTTAAGCGTCTTTCCTCCACCTTCCGTTTTCCATTTCTGACCATCATCTCTTTTGTTTGCTCATGTATTAATTGTCTTTGCTGCTTTGTGAGAATTATGACATCTCTGATGTACCCTGCACTTAACAAATAAGAGTAAAATAATAAAAATAAATATAACCCCTCAGTATAGCCATTTTGGGTCCCGGAACTTCTAACCTTCAAGGAAAACAGTTCATCTACTCCAGGACTCATCATAACCTCAGGGGAGCCACCGACTTTATGTGCCTATAACATTCATCCCCCCAAGAGAGTCTATCTGGTTAGATTGATTCATTGCCAACTCATATGGAGCATGCCTTATTCCACAAAGTATGGTGGCTAGTCCCTGTAGGTCTAGCCTGTCCATGATTGCCCTTGGCTGAGACCATTCCCTGGTCTAGGCAATGGCAGGAGAGCAGTTTCTGTTGCACTCAACATTCAGAGCAGAAGCTCCAGCATCTACACAAGAAGTGCTTGAGGACACTTGCCTTTGAAGGGAGAGGTGAATACCGTAGGCCCTTAGCATTTTAAGGATTTCTGTTAGAGTAAAATGACTGCTCCATGGGCCCCAGGGCTACCTTGAGACATACACCTGCCTAGACTTCAGTGGCGCCTCCGCCTCAGCATCTGTGCTCTGGCTGCCCTGCTCTACACTTCACAGCTACACAAAGAATCTTTTTGGCTCAAAGTATCCAAAGGAAAATATAAGCACCAGCTCTGAATTCTAATTTTATATCCTAAAAGCCTAGTCCATTTTACCTGCTGCTTTAACCACAACATTCTTTGTCCTGCAGCTTTTTGTGTCTTTACTGCAATTATTCTAGCTCTTCTCCAAAAGAAGGAAGGAAGAAAGGAAGAAATAAGGGAGAGAGGAAGGGAAGAAACAAGGAAGAAAACTGAGAGAAAGATGCCCTCTGAAGTGTATCTGTACATTAGTGAGGACAAATCAGTAGGCAGTTGGTCATTTATCCTCCTTTGGAGATCTTTATTTGTGTCATACTTACTTTGAATAAAATAGCAAAAGATTATCTTTATAACTAGCTCAGCAAGTCCCAACAGTCTTCAAATCTGAGTTCTTAAAAGGTCTTTGTCCTTCTCTCTTCTGAAGTATTTAAACTATTTTAAACAGAACAGGCAAAAATCAAAGTTTTGCAGGAAACCTTACAGATGGAGAAAAAGTTAAAGTAAACCTGCAGAAATGTCAGGAGAGAACCTGGGTTCTAATCCTCACCTTATCAATCACTCACTAGCTATGAGATCTTGATGAAGCCAAAACCCTTCAGAGCCTCATATTGGTCAGATATGAAAATGAATAATAATACTTCTGTGACAAACATCACAGCTGGCTTTGGTGATCAAATGAGAAGATAACACATTCCAAGTTTCAGAAATTGTCAAATACAGAATACATGTGAATAAAGGATGTGAATGTTAGTACATGGAATAAACATTACAGGCCTACAGAGGAATGGGCCATCACGCCAGGCCAGACTGATAAGGGGTTGATTTGTAGATGACTTGAATTTCATCAGGATCTTGAAGAAAGAGAAAACATTCTATGCTGGAAGGAATGGTGTGGAAAAAAGCATGGAAGCCAAGAAGCTTGGTGTGTTTAAGGAGCAGTGAGTAACTAGCATGGTGGGAGCAGACTAAGCGTGTTAGCAAAGTCAAGTTGAAGGAGATGAACGTGGAAAAGGTGAGTTGAAGCCCACTGTTGGAGGGCTTGAATGCGAGGGTTAGAAGTTTGGAGTTTATTCGGGAGACACAGAGCAGTATTCTCAGACCAATGACTTGGCAGTAGCAGGCAGGATAGATCAGAGGGAGAACGGGGAGCAGACAGAACCTGTTAGAGGCTGTTCCCTTCATCCATCTAGGGATGAGATAAGGAGCTAAACTAAAGCCATGGCTGTGTTAGCTACCATGAAGGATTTGGTAACAGACATGGATGTAAAGAGAGAATGAAGCACCTCTTTTTGAAATGCTGTCATTGGAAATGGTGAAGTCATAAGAGGAAGTCATCCCAGGAGAAGAAATTAACTCTCTTTCCGCCTCAGTTTTTGAGGTGATAATGTCTGTGACTTGAAAGGATTCTAATATATTACATGAAAAGGCTTTGAGGATAGAATGGACATGAATGGGGCTTGGAGCCACAGTGAAAGACAAGAGGCAACCATTTCCCCGGATTTATGGATTGATCAAGGTTCTTCAAAACAGGCATGAGGGAGGCTTAGAGCAATCCAGCCAGAAGAGAGACAGCTCCCCAGGGAGCCTGAGTAGTGGAGAAAGAAATGCAGGACTCTTATATTAAGGTCCCTGATGGTCTAAACCTGACCTTCTCCAGAGGTCCCCCACACAGAGGGAAACCACAATTCAAGCCAAATGTTTCTGAACCAGGCAAATGGGGAGCCAAACACCAAGGAGCACTGATTTCTATTTAAATATAATATTTTTATTACTTTTCTGGAAATTTGACACCAATCCTCATTTTAAACTAGACAAAGCAGAAAAAAATTTTCCTTTGCAAATGATTGACACTCAAAAGGTAATACCCTTTAAACTCCTCCAATTAAAGCAAATTTAATTTTAAGTTTAATTAAAGGAAACTTTAATTAGAAAGAAGATTAAATTTTAATTAAATTTCTCTAAAATCTTCATACCAGCCTTTACAGCTAATATTTCTGTCAGAAACCAAATCCCTTCTTTATATTCTTAAATTCTATTCTAGCATTTTCTTTTGTATTAAAGCAGCATCTCACCAGCTCTACCTGCCACCATGAAAATTATTCCCATCTTAAAATACTGGAAATGTAAAGCAATTATACTCCAATAAAGATGTTAAAAAAAATACTGGAAATGCAACAAAATCTCCCTGGGCAGAGAAGGAAAAACAACAGGTTCTATTATTGATGAAGTTTTTATTTTCAATCTCTTCCCAGTTCTTTCTGAGATGATTAGGTATGGTGGGCCTGCTGTGAGTCAGTTGTGCTGCGTCCACAGCATCGACAAACATTTATGGAACACCTACTGTGTGCGTGGCCCTGCACTAAGTTCCCTGTCTAACAGGGAAACATTGTTAAAATACTAGCTCAACCAGAGACCCATCTGACAGAGTCTGGACCAGTTTTGCCTCCTGGATTCTTGGCTGTTCCTTCACTGCTAGAGTCAGGAAGAGAAACACCATCTCCTGATGCCTGACTGGTCCAGGTCTTTCCACTACCCCTCCCTGCTTGATGCCTGACACAGCTCACTAACTGAGGGCCCTTAGATTCTACACCTAAATTGCTGCTAGATAGTTATATTACCTGTAGGAACAAACTAAACACTATCTCTCACGTTCCTCATCTGTAAAATGGGGTAATAAAACCTGTCATGCCTACTTCCTAAGATGTCAGAAGGATCGAATGAAGTAATGAAGATAGAAAAAGTTTCTGAAAACTGGTAAGTGCTACATATTCCTACATATTACCACCTCCTACTGCCACATTGTACCTCTTTATCCCATTCCTCCCACGACCCATGAATGCCCTGCTCTCCATCAACCTATAACCAAGCTCAGCTCATATGTCATCTCCTCCTCAAAGGCAGCACTGAACCAAGCCCTGACAGGGAACATTCTATTTACATGTAAACCCTGGCCAACTGCTTTATATTTACAGATACTGATATAGAGCAGAGTCCTGTCTCTGCCTCCAGAGACATGAAAAGAGCTTCAAGATTCCCAGCATAAGAGTGAAGTTAAAATAAAATTAGGATAAAGAATTTCATTAAGAAAAGTTACCTTTAGTTTGCTTGACAGTCAAAACTCTCCTCTGCAGGTTACTAGACTGAGTTTCCAACTGCTGTGAAAAGGGCTGCACTGAGCTCAGTACCTGCTACTCCATGTGTCAGCCGAACACCCCATTTTCTTGAGGAGCTACTATGTGCACTCTAATTTTATTAATCTGTAATCACCCTCTAACAACTTGACTTCCCCTCACCCCAGGGCATCTTTTGGCCCTAGACCTGGAATGCCTCTCCCAAATCTTCTACTCACCTTGTCTTCAGAACTTCCAACAAACGCAAGCTCCTCCAAGAATCCTGTCTGAATCTCCCAGCCTCTTCTGAATTCCTGTGTCCCTACAACTTTGGTGACACACAATGCAGACTTAAGTTCAGGGCATGTTTCCTTGCTATACCCTAGGTATCAGTCTTGTCTTTCAACTTCTCCAAGGAAGGATCTACAGTTTATGCTCTTTCTGTAACTCCTGCAGTGCCCAGATCACTGTTACAGACATAGGAGATAACCAGAAACACTTATTCATTAACTTTTTCAGAAGGGAGTAGAAGCCCTGAAATTCCATGTGAGTTTATATATTTCATGTAATTTTTACTTGTCATGAAATATTCTTTTAGAAACATTTTTCAACCACTTAAAAATGCAAAAACCATTCTTCAATCAGCAGCTCTACAAAAACACTTGGTGGGCTAGATTTGGCCCAGGGTCTAAATGTACCAGCCTCATCCTCCCCATAAGATGATGTGTTCTTGTCTTACTTGTTCCTTTTATCCCCTAGGAATAACTCTCGTTTTATCACTTCCACATCTTTGTTGATGTTGGTCTTTCAAACTGAAAAATCTTATCTAAGTCCAGATTGTCAAAAGTCTGCCTAATATTAAAAATCTACCTCAAATAGAGAATTGAGATGAAATTCCAGATTTCCTACTTTCAAGACATACTAGAAATAGGAGGTGGTTAGGACTTTGAAATCAGAGTATCTGGGTCTGAATTCCAGTCTGACTGCTTACTAAATCTGTCATCTTGGGCAACCTAATCTTATTAAGCTTCACCTGAATAATGAAGATAATAACAGTTCTCAAATTGTAGTTCATAGGGCTATTGAAAGGATAAAATATTGTAAGCAGATAAAGAGCTTAGCACAGTACCTGACCAGGATGAAGTAATCTGTTCATGTTAGTAGTTGTCAGCTCTTTGTCCTGGGTCCTGTGCTAAATGGTGTAACTATCCTTCTGCAGTTTAAAGAAACAATTTTGCAGTGAGAACAAAAAAATGCAATATGCTTTGTTTTAGCAAATGTCTTCATTCTTACATGTGCATTCTAATCTTCTCCACTTCGTTTGGAAATAACTTAAAAGAACAAATTTATTTTTTTCCCTCTCTTGTCTATGCTTAACTTCACAAGGAAATGTAATTTTCTCTTTTTTATTTTTTTCTTAATTTTAGGGTTTTTATATGTGGTGATATAATTAATGTAGTTTCTTCCTTTAACAAAAATTAATTCTCTCAGAGTCTTATCCTACCACCCCATCTTGGTTTGGGTACTAGAGCCATCAATTTATATCAACTCAGATCTAGGAATAATGGTTTATTAATTCTTTTTTGTAGAGTATAGAAGCAGGGCTGAGAAACTCTGCAGAAATAATTTATTTCCTTTCACTTTCCTTGTGATAAAGTGTAAAGAACATCAGGTAATTAAGAGTAGGAGGGTAAGATATATATATATATACATTTTTAATTTAGACTCATTTTAAACCATGTCAGGTACAAGCTGGAAACCAGTTTAAACTTTTTGAATTCAAGTGTAGTTTTTCATAATCAAAGATATTTGCTTTCTATGATTACTTCATCTATCATTTCACTCATTCAGGGACTTTAATGAACATTTAGAGAACACCTTAGCTAGATTGCCTAGGGGAAAGAAGATAAATGACAGACTGTCATAATTAACTCAAGTAGCTTCTAGGCCATGAGAGTGCATAGCCACCCAAACAATGAGCTATCACATCAGGCAGAGTGAGGTGCCCTGGGGTTAGGCACACAGCCACCTGTTTGGGAGGATGGAATGTCTAACAGTAATGATGCCTGGGGAATAGGCTCAAGGGAGGTTAGATTGGTCTGAGGAGAGATAAAAGGCTCCCCCAGCTAATGGAAAGAGCATGAGGAGCATGATTGTGAGGGTGTGTGGCAAGTTCCAGAAAAATCAAAAACAAAAATGGAAAACAACACAATGGTTTGTGTGACTAGAGGGATATAATGAGAGACGGGGCGGGGCTGAGAGATCTACACCCACCATTGTTAAGCTCATGGTATCCTTGCAAAGACATAGCTATCTTTGTAGGAGGTGAGGAAACCCAATTAAAGATAATCATTATCTTTTCAATTTGGAAAGTGTCCAGAAAACCTTATTTATAGAATCAGATATGGATATACAAAAATTCCTGATTTTCAATAGTAAATTATGGAGATTATCATCAGCAAAAGACAATTTCTAAGAATGAAGCCCTTAGTTTTTGAAAGGCATTGACAAGTCACTCATCCCCACTTCAACTCAAAGGATTGCAAAAGCTTAGAATAGGAAAAAAAGAAAAAAGGTCCTCTGATCCAGTATTTCCAAACATTTTTTAATGTGAGGATTCCTTAAAAATTTCATAAAATTTCCCAGATTCTCCACATAGTAGTTGAGCTCACTGATTAAAAAAATAATAATTACAGAAAGTAGTTATGAATTTAGTGACACTTAAATAAATCTGAATCTTATTCATCTCTGCATCTATATTATGTTGAAGAATAATTGTCATAAAATGTGTGTTTAAAATATATTATTTATTCAGGCTATAGCCAGTGCTAATACCCACTAGATTTGTGACCTCCTTTCCTTGAAGAGGAAACTGTCCTCCTGTATCCCAGTCCTCTATGCCTGTTGCCTTCCCTGAGTCCCATAAGTGGCTTGCTGCTTAGTTAGCTTGTGGTAGAGTCCGGACAAGACACCAGAATGTTTCGGTTAAATTTAGCTTTGACTGATCAAGCACTTCCTATGTGTTCAGTATTGTGCCCAAACTCTGATAGGCTCAGAAGAGAACCAGAAGGTGGATGCCTGCTCTCAAGGAGTTTGTGGCTTAATTGTTGTTGCTTATTGGGGTATCCTTTCTATGGTATATTATCTTGTATTATCAGTTTGCTCTGTAAGGATTCAATATTAATTAATGATGTAGATCAATGAATGGTAGAAACATTGGAAAAAAGGTTTTGTGTTTTTTTTGAACCATGGAAACTTCAAAGATGACATTTCAGTTTACACTCTTTCCATTCTACCTCTTCTGCAAACACTGTACCCATGACTTCAGGGACAGCTTTGCTCCAGCTCACCACCAATTCCTGTAAGGGGTGCTTGGGCAGGGACATTATTTTTCCTCATTCATTATTCTTTTCCTCACCAAGGATCACTTTGAGTGTTGCTATGTTGGAACTCAAGGAAGGTACAAGAGCAGTGTTGAGTTGTCTTGATGAAGTTGGGTGAAGCTTTTATGGACTCAGGAATAGACATTAAATGAAACTTGATGGAAAGTCACTTCTAAATAGTTATTGAATCAGCAAATTATGCAGTGGTGAAAGTGGCATGGGACTAGATGCCTGAGGACCTAGCTTTTCTTTTTGAATTTTCAGTTCCTTCATCTGAATGGTGGTTTACAAAGTAGTGAAGAGCACGTGCACCAGAATGAGACCAGTGAGGTACAAATCCCAATTCTCCTCCTTACCAGTTTCATGGCCTTGTTCTTTGATGTCTATGTGTGTCAGTTTCCTCATCTGTAAAAGGTTGTAGTTCATGTGTTTGCATCCTATGCTAACTAACACATAGGAAGCACTTAGTCCAAACCTATCACACAACATTCAAAAAAGTTAACTATTACTATGTGCTGTAAAATAATAAATTTTGGATTCTCTGATCTTTGGAGCTGGAACAGTGGCATTGGTTGAGTTTGAATTCTGCTCTGTCACTTACTAACTGTGAGACCTTAAGTAAGTTCTTTTTCTCTTATTTCTCTAAGTCTCAGTCTCTTCTGTAAAGTGAGAACAATAATAACTATTACACTATTCAGAAGATTAGATGAAATGACGACTTGCATTTCTTAGCCCACTCTCTGACAGACTTTCCATGGACAATGATTTGTACTCATTTTAATTTATAGTAGTATTTGATGATTGTGCTTTTGGGACATATTTATGATTGACTACTATATAGAAGATTCAATGCTGAAAGTTTTGAGGAATAAAGTGTTCTCTGTCCTCAGAGAACTTACTAGTTAGCTACAGAGGTAAGAAACACAAATCACTAATAATGTACAAGTGAAATATATGTCATGCAAAAGATGGTACAAGACAAGATATGATTAACCGCCAAATGGCTTTTGAGTTCAAATAAAGCAAAGGCCCAGCAAAGACCCCTGATTCTGTGATAAACAAAGACTCTATCATAGAAACGTATTTTTGGAAGATGGCAGCAAGCCACATTTTCCCTCTCACAAGTTTCAGGGATTCTTCATCAAATATACAGAAAAGTCAGCAGGAGTTTTTCCTCTCAAAGTCTGAGAAGGACATATGTCCAAACTGGGAAACCTGCCATTCCAACGCGCTGACAAAATCAGAGCCTTTGTGTAGAATGTCACTTCTGGTTTAATTTGTGTGCTTTGTGGGGTTCATCTTTGATGACTCTGCCACTCCAATTCCTGCCATTTCCCCAAGGAAGTTATCCTGCAGTTTCATCGACTCTTGGTTAGAACTCTTCCCTTGCAATACGGCATATACTTACTTTCCCTGAATCCCCCATTTCATTGTTCTCTTGGATGGCACAGAACTATTTTCACCTCTTTTGGGACTTTAATATTTGCCCACGGTTCCCTCTCCAGCCCTACCACCCCATCTCCATAGCTTAGCGTGGGTATTAAAATAAATGCCTCCGATTTAAATGCTAAATCACTAGTTTATTTTTAAACACTGTGTGCTGGGAGAATTGAGGAGGGAACAGGAAAGGGCTGTTGATTTAGAGAAGCGGATTGCAAGCCTGGGGAGGTGAATGACCGCGTGTCTGGTGAACTACCTGCCATGGTGCTCAGCTGGTGAGGAGGGGAGAAATGGTAAGAGTCAACAAGAGACCAATTAAAGTCTGACCTCTTCCTCGGCGTGGGTACTGGCTGCAGGGATCTGGGCCAGGCGGGTGACCTCTAACTACCTCTCAACCTCTGTGATGGGTTTAGAAGCTTCTGTTCTGAAGTTAGATGAAGCGGGGTAGAGGGGCATGCTGGGAAGAGACCAAGGCTTGAGAATGGTTTTCGATAACATGCCCTCTCCCCAGCCCCCCGCCCACCTCCCCCGAAGCAGAGCATGAAGATGACTAAACCCTTCAGGGGACAAAAGCAAGCAGAAGTTACTGGGAGGAAAAGGTGCAATGGAGCAAACTGGGCATTCCCAACTTATTTTAGAGAACTAGAAGGAAGAATTTTCAAGGACAGAGCGTGAGAAGCAAAAGTAAAAGCAAATATACATCCTGCAAACACACCACACACCACACACACAAACATGCCATGTTCAGAGGTTCTCTGAGGTTCCATGCGGCAGGATTGACAGGTCCTTGTCTGCAGGCTCTCTTTGTCACCCAGAATCTATCAAACAGGCAGCTGTGAGAAGGCAGTTGCTGGAATGACAGTGTTAATGATTAAGAGCTTTCTTGTTGAGTTTAGCTTTCCTGACAAACTGGTGTTATCATAATTAAATACACAAACCTCCCTCCTACCCTTCAAATTACCTTTACATGAGATTATCTTTTTTCTGTTTGCTTCAGTTGCTCCTGGCACCTCTCCCCTTGAACTCCTTCCTCCAAGAAAAATTTCTGCAGGATTCAGGACTTGTTTTTTTCTTTCCTGAAAAACTACCTTATCTCCTTAGTTCTGCTGGATTGTTAAGTATATCCAACACCATTGTGCTAGAGATTTCTCAGGCTGGCCAGGGCACCTAGAGTCAAAGGTGAATATGGTGACAGGCCACTACCAAACTTTCTGAAATTGCATGCCTCGGCTCTAAGAGCTTCAGCCTCATCATTAATTAGTCCTGCATTTTGACCCTAACAAGTAGGCATGTTATAGCATAAATTAGTGAGATGATTGATGTTGTAATTTTAAAACAAGGACCTTAACTTCTAGTTACTCCACTCTTCAGACTTATTTCCAAGTATTTTCCAACATGTTCCTTTTTTTTTAACATCTTAATTGGAGTATAATTGCTTTACAATGGTGTGTTTCTGCTTTATAACAAAATGAATCAGCTATACATATACATATATCCCCATATCTCCTCCCTCTTGCATCTCCCTCCCACCCTCCCTATCCCACCCCTCTAGGTGGTCACAGAGCACCGAGAAACATGCTCCTTTTGATAGAATAAGGATGGTTTCTCTGAAGTCCAAACATTCTGGGCTTCTGACCTTTGTTCGTTATACCTCTCTGCTTTACCAAGCCCCAAGTCAAGGTCTGCCTCTTCTAGGAAACCTCTCTGCCTATTTTTATTCTAGATGGTCTTCTATCTCAAAATCTATCTATCTATCTATTTATTTAAATAGACTCTATTTTTTACAGCAGTTTTAGGTTCACAGCAAGATTGAGTGGAAGTTACAGAGAATTCCCATACGCTCCTTGCCCTCACAACTGCACCTGATTTATTTTTCATTTATTCAGAATAGTCTTATATTTTTTGAGGGTTTGTGTGTGTGTGTGTGTGTGTGTGTATGTATGTGTGTAAGTGTTATCTTCCCATTAGGGAGTGCAGGAGTCTTGTCTTCTCTCCAAGTGTCCAGGGTGATCCCAGTGCATAAAAGGATAGTAAGTGCTCAAAAATGACAAGTTGCTTGATAATACAATTGTTTCACCCTAGTGGTAGGAAAGGTAAAAATTTGCAGCACATTCTTTTCTTGTATCTTTCTTTTCAATGTTGTCATTTTTTATAATACACTGGGAATGATGAACGAATGGCTAAATGTTCATAATGTACAGTATTTCTATCCATATTAAGTCTCAGAGTAGACACCAACCCTGGCCTTGGTTAATCATTTGAAGTAGAAAGCTTTTTGTCACAAGCATACCTATTGCACAAGGAACCATGTAGGTGGTTCTCTTCAGATTGGTCTATCCTTTCCCATTTTTGGAAAAGGAACTTCAACAGATGGTCCATTTAGGTTAGAGGGATTCCTTTGTATACCCATAATTATGCCAAGTGAAATGAATGATTTCAAAAAACTTTTTGATACCTGCTTCCTCACTTGAACAGACAACTTTAATCTATTTCTCCACAGAGTGGAGAAAAACTCACTCATCTAAGAACCTATGACTAAGGATATTGAAAGGCAGCTAATATGATACACTCACAAGAGTAGGATCAGAAATGAACTAATTTTTGAATCTTATGCCCCAAATGAGGTAAAAAAAATCCTCTATCCAGATAGCTGTTTTTTTCAGAGCAGAAGTTCATGAAGTAAGTCCTTAAAATCACATCTGTTCACCTTATGTGACGGGAAGGAGAGGCGACTTCTGAAGCAGGGTGATTGAAATGGAAATACATTCAAATAAATGGACTCTGGAGCTCCACTTTGTTCTAAATAACCTCTACAGTAAGTGATCAGCTTATTTGAAAGTATGATTGGTGGGCTATTGGGGCAAGGCTGTATCTGATTTTTTTTTAATCATTAGTCTATCTTCCCTTTTTGTTCAACCTTTTGGAATAAGGTCTTACGCTCAGGCAGAACAGGGGGTGGGGGAGCTGAGGCTTCAAAGGACACTCTGCACCTGTTTCTAATGGGTTTTCAAGTGCATCCTTCTCCCCTTGGACTATGTCTCTTTCAGAACACCTAGATTTGAAATTTGTTATATTATTGCTAGGTGGCCAGAAACCAAGGAATGCCATAAGCACCAATTTGTATATAAAAGGAGAAGAAATTTGACTTTTTCCTTAATCAAGAATGCTGTGTGCTCAGCACCCTGCAGCTCTACAACTACACCTTGCATAACATAGCTGCGTACCTTGGTTGAACACGTCTGAGCTACATGGGAACAAAGGATTAGTTACAATGATATGTGCATATTTGCATATGATCAGCTCAGATTTTCCCTTATAACCCTCTGACTACACCTTAAATCAGCCTCAAGTTTTATTTAGCTTGATCTGTACCTTGTCCTTGTCACCTGAATTGCCTCTTCTATCCTTTTGCTCACTTGAATGCCCTTTTTTTTCCATTCTTTTAAGCAGAAAGGTGAAGAGAACTTTCCCCTTTATTGAAAACATGGTATGTTTTAAGCACTGTGTTTGGGGCTTTACATATTGCATTTTATTTTATCCTTTTAACAACTCTAAAAAAATAAATTATCTAGTTAGGTAATTAGTATACCAATTATCTTTATTATTTAGTCAGGAAATTTGAGGCTTAGAAAGGATTGAATTGTCTAAGTTTACTCAGTTCATAAGTGGTGGTGTCAGGATTCCAATTCTCTATCGAGGTTCATTCATGTCATTCTTTTTCCCTAAATCCGATCTATAGTTTAGTTATTCATGGATTCAACTAGATTTTTCTGTTCCTGGACAAAACTCTTTGCCTGCTTTTCCCTCCTTTCCTGCTTTCTTTCCACCCTGCTTCCCTCTTCCCTTGAAATTATATGCTGGTGGCATAAAATTCAAACAATCCAGAATAACATAGAGCCAAAGTTTCAAGTCTGTTTTTACCTCCTTGCCTCATTCTTCCTCTCATCTCTTGAGGTAACACTTTGCAACTTATTGTGTGTCACTCCAAGTCTGCAATTTGTCTTCTGTGTGTATCTTTGTCTTATGAAAGTTTATAAGTTGTATGATGTAATCATATCACAGTGGTATAAGTTGTGATGTTCTCCTTTATGTCTTCTGGGTTTAGTCTTACATAGGAGAATCTTTCCTGCCCAATATTCTCCTATAAGTTTTTCCAATGTTATTTACCACTTTGTTTTTATATTTGGTCTTTAATCTATTTACATCATATATAAATGGGGGAAGTAAGCAGTCAGAGAAGACCTCAAGCTCTTACTTACTGGTCCATGTTTTCTCTCAAGTCTTACATGCGTAAAAGTTTCCGATCCTGGCCTTCTAAGTTATCCCTTTTAATGCTTATTTTTATTTTCCTCTCAGAAATTAAATTTAGTGGTTAGGTTGGGAAATGCTTTTGCTGATTTCTTTAGAGTTTAGGGATATTGGCCTCTTATTTAGAACATGTGGGTCTTCATCAGAAGCTGGCTTTAAGAGGACAAGGTATGCAAGTAAGGGAGGTATCACCAGCACTACAGTAATACCTCTGCTCATCAACCATATGCTCCAGGTCTGGGTTATCTTTTACCTGGTTTGTGCTAAAAACAGAATTTCCTAATTTCTATTCTAAAGCCCCATTTCATTGTTCTCAGTTATCCTTTCAGTTTTTCTTTGTGCATCCTTTGAGAGAAACACAAAGAAACTCTAACCAGAGCTAAACTTCATTTATTACTAGGACCTTTAAAATTGTTTCCAGTTGGGGAAACAAAACTTCTATTTTTTGAATGTGAATGTCATTTTCAACAGCACCTTCTGAAGAATGCAGTTCTTGCATCCTAGGAAAGGTGTTTCTGTCTTCATAAGCCACATTTATTCTGTAGTGAAGCTCAGACTGCTTCTCCTGAGGGAAGGTAGAAGGGTAAGTGGATCTCTTGGTACATACTACATGCCTGATGTTTCACATATATTTTCAACAACTTTCTAAAGTAGCCATTAATATCCTCTTTTTCAGATCCAGCTACCACAGCTCAGGAAGGTTAAGCAGAATGACTTAAGTCGTGTAGCCAGAAAGTACCAGAGATAAGACTCCAAGTCAGGTCTGTCCGACTCCAAAGCCCATGACATCATATACTTCCTTTCACGCTCATGCACTTGGAAATTGTTATCTTACATTAATAAAAATAAAAACAATATGTAATACCTACTGAGAACACTGTTTTCAGTTTTTTATAGACAATAAACCATGTGAGATAGTTACTACCTTCATTTTCAGATGCAAAATCAGAAATTGAGTAGCTTGCCTAAATTTTTGTAGCTAATAAAAGGTGGAATGGGATTCCAAAGATATTATTTTCCAAAAATATGTATGTATTTAAAACAGTTTGCATTAATTCATGAATTATAGCTCTCTAAACTATTATCACAGGAAAGTTGATCTGGATGCTACACTGTTACACAGTGTGAGTGTTACAGTGTCCTCCAAATGCCCCACAGGGATACTTTTGGAGGCAGAGTTCTGACCTGGATGGATCCAGTATGTCAGTGTGTGTATGATTATCTTCAAAACTGAATCCTAAGCTGAACAGAGGAGTCTGGTTAACTCATCCACAAACCTGCTTCATCTTGAGCAGCAGGATTATCACCCCACCTGAAGTATCTAATTAACCTACCACGATTCTTGCTGTGGCCAGATGAACACAGCCTTGGCAGACCAGAGGACCACCTCCGGCCTGGTAGAATGTGGGGAAGAGGCAGGGTACCCTGCAAAGGCCATATTTGAAAGTCAGCAGAATTACTGGCAAGCAATTTCTCCAACAGAGGGATGGAATTTGGAATTCAAAAGTTTCTTTACTCCAAGAGCACACATTACAAGAAGTAATGTCCAGTCAGAGCTGATGGTTCAGATACCACATTTATATCCTTAGCATGGAAAAGGCTCAGTCCTGAGGCAACATCATTGTGGTCATCTCAACTTGTCAAAGAAGCTGTGGAGGAGCAGTTACAGGATGTTGCTTGTGGGGAAATACCTCCAAGTGCAGACATCTGGCTCTAGCATGAGTTGCCCACAGAAAAAGAGGAGTAAGTTAAGGCAGTGACAGGAGCCATTGTTCTGTGGCTTCAGTCCCATTCTTAGAAGCATAGCCTTTCAGAGCTAGAATGGCTAGAGTCCAGAGTCCTCTCCTCACCACTTTTTCCATGAAAAATCAGAAAGTCAAAAAAGTGAACAGGCTGCACAAGTTTGTATAGCAATGAAGTGGTGAAACCAGAGGTGAAAGCCAGCAGGTGCTCAATAAGTGCCTGATGAACTAGCACTTTTAATAAATACACACTATAGGATAGACTCAGTTCTCCATCGCTCTTCTGTTATTTAAAATTAGAACCCTACTCTTTATAATATAAAAATTATTGGTGTTTAAAATAATGGCCTTGTAGTATAACAAAGTTGTGGAGTATTATCCAATTTATTAAGGATTAAATTTTGTCTGGTAAAATCTCTGCATCAAAATGTATTATTTTTCTGAAGATTTTTAGTCCCTATAGAGCACAAAATAGTTTAATTAATTAGAAATTTGATGATCTAAAACAGTCCATCCCAAGTAAATTGTGCAAACAATGAAGTTTGTTAACTTCTAAAACTACATCTGGGATCCTCTGTCAGATGACATATGGACAAGATGGGGCAAATATGGACCCCTTGTACTATATTCTTTCTTATGCAAAGACCTTCATTAGGTACAACCATTGCTGTTAAAAACAAAAACAAAAATATATGACTTAATTGGTTTTGATATCAGTTTAGTTCCAACAAGGGCTCAAAATAACATTGGTTCAAAGAAATGGAACTCAATTTCTCTCTCACATGAAGGTCCAAGCTAGTCTGGAAGTTTTGAATGCTCACAAATCTATAAGGTGCCTGGAATGGTTGGGAAAAGTCCATGTGGTTGAGAAACGTTATTGGGAAAGATTATTTGCACCCCCTCCCTGAAAATATGTCTCCTTCATCTATATATTTCAAGCCAGCTGTCTATATTTTCACTACTTCCATAGGAAGGGGTTTTACCCTTTTCTTAAGGTCACAATCCAGAAATCGTCAACATCAACTACACTAATGCTCCATTGATCAGAATTTATCCTGTGTTTGGGAAAGGTAGTCCTACCTAGATGGCCAATTGCCCAGCTAATAATTCAACTATTGGGTTAGAAGGAGAGAATGGATAATGAGGGATGATTGGCAATCTTCCCATGAGACTATATAAATAAGAGTTATGGGTAATTTCTTTCTGTCCTGTTCCATTGACAGCTTCTGAGGAAAGGACCTATTGCTCTCTGTTAGTATGATAGTCATAACTGTGCAGTGGACAGTTGTCCTGGTTCAATGGTGTTGAGTTCAAAATGTACTTGAACCAGTACAATATCATGGAGGTGTGACAGAGATATATGAAAACCGTTTGTGTCTGAGTGTCCGTATTGTACTGCATTGCACCCTGTAGTCATAGTGTGCAGTTGTGACCCATGATTGCTGAATGTGTCTGACACAGATGACATGGTCTCTGGGAAGTGTCTGTGCTCTTTGTATCAATCTGCTCCTACTGAGAGTCTGATGGGACTCTCACTCGGGTGTTACTACTCATGGTTATATACCCTATAAGTTAGGGGTCTGAAACCTTTTACTTCTGTCTGTCTATTGCTGAGCTCTCGGCTCTGGGTCCTGAACATGGTTACTTCCTTCTGTGATCTTTGGTTAAGTATAGTAGTCAGATTTCTCCACATAAATAGAAGCTATAAGATTTCTACCTGTTTGTCTGTCTATCTTTCTATCTATTATCTATCTATCTATCTATCTATCATCTATCTCTAGCAATCGATAGCAAGCATCAATGAATTAGTAGGTTAATAGGTAGATACATAGAAAGAGATTTATTATGAGGGATTGGCTAACATGATAATGAAGGCTGAGAAGTCCCAAGACCTGCCATCTGCAAGCTGGAGGGCCTGGAAAGCCAGTGGTTTAGTTCCAGTCCAAACCTAAAGGCCTGAGAACCAGGGGAGCCAATGGTGTAAGTCTTGAACTGAGTCCAAAGGCTCAAAAGCCAGGAGTGCAGAAGTCCAAGGGCAGGAAAAGATGGATGGTCCAGCTCAAGCAGAAAGAATTTCATCTTTTCTCTGCTTTTTTGTTCTATTCCGGCCTTCAAAGGATTGGATGATGCCCACTTGCATTTGTGAGGGCAATCTTCTATACTCAGTCTACCCATTTAATGCTAGTTTCTTCCTGAAACACCCTTACAGACACTTCCAGAAATAATATTTTAACAGCTATCTGGGAATCCCTTAGCTCTGTTAAGTTGACACATAAAATTAACCATTGCTTTAAGTAAATCCATGTTGTCAATTGTCAATCTCATTTGTCAACATTCTTGATGTTCACTGGCAAAGGTTTTTATCCTTACAAAAGAGTTGGTGGGAGCGAGCTCACACACTGTGACTTGATAAGAGACAGCTCTGAGTTCCAATGATCCTAGGGGTATCTCTTTTAGTTTCTGTGGAGCAGGCTGCTGAATAAACTCCAAGGACATGGTCGAGTCTGCATGGCTCAGTCTGTACCATCAGCATTTAGTAGTACAGTATCTGACACAAAGTAGATACACAAGAAATATATGTTTACTAAATTTGTTGCACTCAAATATCAGAACATTATAGAGGCCACCCTGGAAAGGTATTAATGCACTGTTAAGAGAACCTTCTGTTTCTGAATAAGAATTTGACTTCAAAGACCCTAGCATTCCCTTAACATGGATGTTAGATTTATCACATGTTGGTCTAAACTTTGCTAGAAGCCTATTTATTTATAGGGATATGAATTTTTAGTATTTGCTCTTTGGAGAACAAGGTAGTCAACCCAATGCTATTTTGACCTCAACATTTAGATAGTGATGATATGTGAACTCCATGTTAACAGATCAGAACTATACAAACAATGATAAGTTCTAATCAATAAATTTTCATTGAGAAAGCCTTTTGAGAGTGAACTAAAACCAATTTTCTATAGACACAGTTAAGCCATTTACAATTTTCTTTTTTACACCCAATTTTATTTTGTTTAATTAAAATAATTTTCTTCAGGATCAAATCTTCATGCATAAAACTTACAGTAATCGATTTAATTCAACAATAAGCTATAAAAAAGTCTTACTTCTTGCTTCTGAGTCTTCTTTAATGGCAGTTATTTCTACTGTGTCCAATTTGCCTGGATCACATTTTCCAGATCAAAATTTGGGCAAGAAAATTAGATTCTTTTGTCAATTTTCAGTCAATAACACATTTTCCCACAATGCAGTTTCAACCATTCTCAGTTTTATTTTGCAAAGTTTTTTTCTACTATGTGTACTTTTCCTGGGTCAATTTTGTAGTTTTGGAACTTACTAACATTGATAGAATTTTCAGTCAATTTTTCTTTTAATTTTGCTGTGTGAAATGTTAACCTTTTCCAGTTTAACTTGGTTGATTATTTTTTTCAGTATTTATTTATATATTAGAACAAAAGTCCTCCGTAGGTCAAAGGTCTTGCAAGGTGGAGTTGAACAATGGGGTTTAAATGGCAGCATTCTACTTCACCTAGAAGTAACTCAATTTTCTGATGGAGAGACAGAGAAAGCCTTCTTTACATAAAGTTCTTGGTAATTATTACTTTGTAAAATTATATTTACTTATCCCCAAAGACAGAACTGGGACCAGTAGAACTGAGGAGGCCATATTATTTCAAAATAAGAAAAAAGTGTCTATTAACTAAAATAGCCCATGTTGAAATGAAGTTGGTGAGCCTCTCCCTAGTATGCAAACAAATTTGGGTAAAAAAACGTCAGAGATTCTACTGGATTTTCTAAATGTTCTCAAGAAAAGTCCACATCAGACAGTATTCTGTTTATCAGTTTATATTGCATATTGTTCCAAATTATGGTTGAAGGGCGGACTTGAGTTTTCCTTCCTTTTAGCCTTCATCTTTTGAAATTGTAGAGAACTAATTGGTTTAATCTATTTCATTTTTATGTCTTTCGTGACATTTCCGTTTTTCTGTCCTGCTCCACTTTGTTCTGCTCAAACTCAAACTCTTAGATACTGTCCCTGGATGTCTGAGGATGATTCACTGTCCATCTCTGCCTTCCCTCAGCTCCTCTGTCTTTGGTCTTCAGAATTCTGTTAATCTATCAGTAGCTCTGAGGAGCCTGTCCACATTGGCCTTCTGAAGGTAGGCTAGGTACTCCTTCAGTGTCATTCAGATGTTTAGAAACATGTAGATGACTGACTTTCAAAAGTTTTATTATATGTAGATACATTGATGGCATACAAACACACCAGTAAAACATACTTTACAAAACTACACACAAAAAATTTTGTGTGGCTTAAATGAGGCATAGTATGCAGTCCTGCTCCAAGGGCTTCCAAACTTTTTGAGGAATCAAAATATATCTTCATAAACATTTAGAAAAATTACAGAACACTAATTAGCCAAGTATCCCAAAGGTTGTATAGACATAACTTGCTACAGAAGTTTAGGAAATAAAGATCCATGTAGGCTAGTGATATCAAAGAAGGTTTAACGGAAGAAACAAAATTATTAATTATTTAGGCAGCTTTGATATTCATGCTGTATTTACCACAAAATAATTATTATTCAGGAAATCCTATCAGTGTTTTGATTTAAAATTTTTCTGTGAGTTATAACAGGAAAAGCTGTTTTCAGCTGAACTTTGGGAGTGTGCAGCAATCACACACAAAAAAATCCTCATTTTCAAAAGAAATATTAGAAAATCCAGATTGTAAAGATGGAAATTAAGAAACTCTATGGTTAAAACTCTGGTCCAGAGAGGTGGTGGTTGAATCCTAAATTTCCTGGGAGAGGTCAAAGAAGTGAAGAGAAATCCCAGGAAGTATGGGATTATTCATTCCCATCACAAATATTTACTGAGTGTCTGTAATGTATCAGATGCTACCCTAATTACTCGAGAGGCAGAAATGGTGTAGACAGGTGCAGATGAGGTTTTCATGATTCTAAGTGGAAGCAACATCCACATTCCACCCCACCCCCACTCCAGTCACCTATTTATAATACTCATTCTGCCTCCAGGTTAACCTTGCATGTAAAATGTTATTTTGTCATGAAAAAGCAAGTGAAGTAGCCTAGGGGAAGGGTACTGTACCTGTTAACCTCTGAATGTCCCTTCCAGCCTGGGCAGTGCTCTCCAAGAGCCATAAATCCCAGAGAGCCGATCACCTTTCCCTGATCTTCACAATGTTTATGCTGGAGATGAGGCTGTTCCCCTAGAAGGCTTGCAGTTTATAATCATTTAATAATGCTCCTTTGCTCTGAACCTGGGATTGCTCACTTTAAAAAATGGATCTGGAAACCCATATGAGGGATTATCCTCACTTTATACGTATATATTTTCCCTTGAAGGTGGTAACATATGAAGCAATAATTATAGCAAGATTTTCTTCTATCATTATAATCTTCAGTATTTTTTCCCCACATGGAATATTCATTTTTAAAATCCTTGGCTGAAACTCAATGTCATCCTTTTAAATGACTAAACCTTTGTTGAGCTCTCATGCCCAGTATTATATAGATTTAGCTAATCAACCTCACCCACCTCATGTATCACAGCAAAGTGTTTCTCAGAGCAGCTCAATCTGGTAGCAGTGATGATGGAACGATTGAATTGAACAAGTTCATTTCAGATTTACCCTTTCAAACTAAGTTGTGATGTCTGTGGCACTAACTTCCCCCTCTTCTTCCTTCCCCTCTTCTTGTACTCCTCCCTTTTTTTTTTCTTCTGCGGTACACGGGCCTCTCACTGTTGTGGCCTCTCCCATTGCGTAGCACAGGTTCCGGACGCGCAGGCTCAGTGGCCATGGCTCATGGCCCCAGCCGCTCCGCGGCATGTGGGATCTTCCCGGACCAGGGCATGAACCTGTGTCCCCTGCTTCAGCAGGTGGACTCTCAAGCACTGCACCACCAGGGAAGCCCTGTACTCCCTTTTTTCTTTCTCATCTTCCTCTTAATCCCCCTTCCCTTCATGCTCCTTTTCTTCTTCCTGTTCATCTTGCTCTCCCTTCTCTTTACTTTCTCCTCTTCCTCTTTCTCCTCCCTCCTCTCTGCCAGGACACATAGCAGGCATTACATCCTCAATGATGATTGTTTTTAACTCTTGAGACTGTTATGAATTCCCTGTTTCTTCTAACTGTCTGAATTCGGGTCAACTCTCCCTAAGAACCACAGTGTTAGTCCCTTTTCCGCAAGGAGGTTGGGACCAAAGGGCAAGAATTCCCACCCTCCCTCCTGATTTCTTCTTAGTTCAATTTCCAGAATATTGCAGAATCCTTCCCTTACCACTCAAAATGGACCAGCATTCTCAAATTCTGTGGCCCTGACATCTCTGCTTTGCTTATCTGGCCCTTGCCATGTTCTGCACAGCATTATTTATTGCCTTTCTCATGGATAGAATTTAATCTACCTAGGGAAACAAAGGTAGGTATCTCATGGTTTTGAACTATTGTAAGCCAGGCAGTGTCAGAAAGTTTATGTAGATTATCTCCTTGAATCTTAACAATAACCTCATAAGGTAGGTCTTATTATCCCCTTTCTAAGTTGAGAAAACAAAAGTTCAGTAAGATATAAGGCATTTGGTTATTGTATTTGGACTTGAAGTATACTGACTCCAAGGAGAATGCTCTTGTTTTTAAACAATTTTATTTCCAACCATTTTACATGAGGACAGAGACATTTTCTTTTGAATTACTTCTGTCTAGCAAAGTGCCTTGCATTTAGGAAGTATTCAAACATTCTTGTTGTCTGTCTCTGTGTTCTCCAATACCCCAGTAGTCTCAAAATAGATGTCCTCCCCAAACGAATATTGATTAATTAATCCATTGATTGATTTTTCTGTATAACCTTTAAATAGTCCCAGATATCATAAATTTTTAATATGCATGTACTGACTATCTATACAATCAAAACATACTATTATTGATCACAGAAACATTGTTTATTATCATTCTGCTTTCTGGGTTTCGGATCGTTTTCCTTAAGTAGGTACCTTATATTTGTTTTCTCAATTTCTATGTTCCTAACTTTGATCTTGTGTTTTATAAATCTGATTTCAGTCCTATCACTGTTAAGGATTTCAGGATTTGTGCCTTATTTATACCTCTAAATTTTCCTCCCTCTGGAAACACTGAAAGATATAGGTATACAAAGTATCATAGTAAAAATTAAAGGCAAGCTGTTATTCTGCTGGTGTGTAGAGTGCTATATCCCAGTTACCAGCGCTCTTAGAAAAGTTGACCGTGGCTTGGATCAGGGAAGTCCTTGCTTCTTCCATCCTCTCCTCTGAATCTCAAATAGTCAAGCATTGCCAAAATGGCTTTGGACCCAGAATGTTTCCCAATCTGTTTTGTTTCTTGCCCTGGTTGTAGCAGATGCAGTGAAGGAAGTTATAGAAGGGTAGAAGTGCTGTTTCTGGGAAGCAGGCCCTGAATATGCCTGATAAGTATATTAACCATGCGGAGAGGCAGAAAGGCAAACAAAATGCAGGATGGCTGAATGGGGCCCAAAGGGACAGACCCTGCCCTGGAGGGTTTAGCACATGGGGCAGGAAGTGGGAGTCCTCTCTCCACAGTTGGACATTGATGTGCAGCACACAGGGACCTTGATCACTAGCAAGAAAAAAATGGCTTTAAGTTTCAGACTTTTATAACTTAGGTTGAAAGCTTCTCTTCCTTGTGAGAAATTAGTGAGGATGATGGGAAGAGGCCTGGATGAAAATTTGTTTTACAGTAAGCACGAGTGCTCTTTCTATGCTCCCTGGAGAATCCATTCAAAACTTGGCCACTTCATCTGGCTTTTCCCTGTTAACTTGTATTTATTAGTTTTATCTTTTTTTTTTTTTTTTTGCTCTTTGAATGGTGGAATGGAGAGATCAGCGCTAATGTGCTGATCCTGGCAGGCCTGAGACTCAGGACAGCCAGTCCTGTGTTGTCTCTTGTTTCTAGGTCTAGGCGTGTGCCATTTGCCTTATGCTCTCTGAAGGCTGACTACCTTCACCTCAGTTGTCCACACTCACCTTCTCTTGAGCCTTCCCCGAGCATCTCTTTTTCTGCTGCTTCCTCCATTCTGCAGGCTGGGCTAGGGCACATCCCTCTGTGTCTTCCTGAGGTCCTGTTCTCATCTCTAGCATGTAGTTTTGTAACTGCTTAATTAATTGCATCTCCCCCATCCCACCTCCCTTGGCTATGAGCCTCTTAGGGCAGCTCCTGGAATGGGATTAAGGTTCATTGAGTACCTCCAACTTGCCAGACATTGTGCCAGACGTGTCGTATGCTTTATCTTAATAAATGTCTGCACCGTGCCCTGTGAGGTGGATTTTATTATCTTTAAGTTATAGATGGGTAAATGGTGGCTTAGAGATATTAAGTAGCTTGCCCAAGGCCATTTATTAAGTGGTAGAGCTGGCATTTGAATCCAGTTTTCTCGGACACCCCAGCCCTTGCTTTTCTCCTGGTGTTGCGCTTCAGGTCCTCTGGTATCAGTGCTGACTCGTGCATTCACTGCTGGCTCCATTAATACTGCTGTCTTCACTTCACTTTTCTGACCTCCTATCAGGGCACCTCTGGCCATGGCTGAACCTGTCAAGTTCTCCATTTCCTGTTTCTGCTTCTAGGTTTTTCCTGTTGACTAGATTTGCCACTCAACTGACTCAGAGCGACTGATATCATCCCCACTCATTTCACTGTCAAGAGTTGGGCCTGTCAGCACTCGGTGAATAATATGCTGGCCATGGGCACTGATCATAAATAGTTCCCTGTTCGCTGTCACGGTCAAACACCTCCTCAAGTTGTGGAGTTCCAGATGGGCTACTAACAACAAGCTTCACTGTTTGGTCATTTGATTTTTCCCTTGAGCAGAAGGCTCTCCCTTTCCCTAGGTTTGCATTTCTGTATCCTAAGAGGAAAACGTGGCTCATTAGTAATGGAGCACATATGCCTTTCCTTGCTTATCATGAATTGACACTGATTAGAGAAGCAAATAGCAGTCTTTTTTTCTTCTCTTGCCATCCAGTCAGAACAGTGACTCCAATTTTATTTGTCTGTTTTTCTCGCTTTCTTGGCTTTCTCCTGCTCACCATTATCTTACCAAATCTATTGTAAAGAATTTATATTCATGGAGTGTTTATCAGGTGCCAGGCTCTGGACTAAATGCCTTACATGGATAAACCCATGTGATCCTTGCTACAGTTCTATGGTATGGGAGCTACTCAAGGCAGCTGAGAACATCTGCTCTGGACATATGTACACTGCTCCCCTCCAGGGCACCATTAACAGGCACCAATATGAGCAGCATCCCTGGGTCTGTGTAGTGCCGCTCTCCTGGCACCATCATCACCTCCGTTTCAGAGAGGAGGAAGTGGAGAAGCAAAGTAACTTGTCCCAACCCCCTCTGCTGTGGTAGCATGTTGGAACTCAAACTAGGGCAACCTGGCTGCAGAGCCTACTCACTGCCCTCATTGTACTGCTTCTTCTCCTCTCTGCCTCCCAGTAGAATCTAGGAAACAGAATTGTTTTTGGTTAGGTATTCTGGGTAACTGAGAGTAATAAAACTCTTTTGTTTCAATAAATGTTCTTGAAAATCTTTCTAAAATGACTCACTTGACTTCCTACTCTAATGAGTCAAGTGCTCAGTGAACTGGGCTTGACCCAGTTCACTGACCCTCTGTGTAAGTGAGGGTCCTGCAGGTCCATGAGTTCATTCTGAAACTCTACTTTGATCTCTGGAATTTCCATCTAGATGGAGAAAGTATAGGAGATTAGAAGAGTCTCTCCATAAAACAGGACTTAATTCAGACATCTGACTTCAAAAAATTAATTCTTCATCTTTGTGCATAAGCTCCCCTGGGTCACTAAAATAGTAGATTTCCTTATTTTGACTGTTATGTTAGCTTGCAGCTGATCACTGAATTGATTTGACAGAACTTTACTCCAAATCACCTTTCAATGCAACTGAAATAAGCATAAATACTCTGATGATGGGATAGAAATATTTTTAAACTATTCTTTGTTTATAGCACTCCAAGAGACCTTTGACATAACATATTTTAATCCAAATTAGAAATCACTTTACTGTTTCTATGGATTTTTAAAATGAAATTTCTGCTTTTGTATCTTTATTCACAGGGATCTCACCACCCCTGAAGACTGCAGAGGCCCACTGAAAGGGCACCACTTAGATTAACTTCTGGTTCAACTGATCACTACCACTCTCAGGCAGGGAAAGTGTGGCTTAGGACATGTGCTTTAGAAGACCCTACAAATCACAAACGCATGGAAATATGATAAATTAAAACTGTTTGGGTGCTTCCATTTCTTGAGGTAAGGTACTTAGGCCTGGTGCAGCATGACCTCTGACTCTAAATATCTGCTCTCAGGACTAACATGATTCAGGAACCAGGGAAAGTTTTCCCCTCATCTCTTTCTCCAAGTCCTCAAAACACAAAGCACATGTGTCTGAGTGACATGAAGGCATGTAGGCTGAACACTGTGGAAGCCAGAGGCAGACAGTGCTTTGGAGTATGGGAAGGATTTGAGTGGAGAAAACATATAGTTAAAATAAAAAACAAATTAATAAGCATGTCGAGTCTTTTCTTTCAGAAGGCAGGAGGACACTCAATTTCTTCAATAGAGCTGGGTTCCATTTCTCTTACTGCTCTTCAGGGTCCATTTCATGATTCTGGAGGTCCTCACAAATCACCGTGGTGGCTGGGGAATTCTTACAATAGTAAACAGTTTGTATTATTTTCAAATTTGTATGTATATACAAATGCAGATATAACATACATGAAGAGTGATACTGATTCTTTACCTTGATAGATAGATATTGAAAGCTAGTACAGTAAATATTTTTATTTAAAAATGCTTAATAGGGGTGGTCTTGCAGGAAGCTGGAGGGGTTTCAAGGAGGCTGGATGGTGGCAGCCACTTTGTGAACAATGTGACAGTCTCGCTGCACACTATCTGTCAGGAAAGGGTTTCCCTGTGTAATTTTAGCCCAGGCAGCTTCGATAAAGCTTACAAAGGAGAGCAGCGCAAGGTGAGGAACCAGAAATTTCTCTGGAAGCATGTCAGAAACTGTGAGAGGACTGCACCGCCTTTGTGCTACTTTTACACACTTTGTGGGCACGTCTTGAGGGAACAAGGGTGCACTGTAGGTCAGAGACTGCAGTGGCCAGTGACTCAATTCTTGTAGAACTGGATGGTGAGCAACATTCTTCATTTTACACCAGGCTTCTGTTCCAGCTGCTGCTAAAGGATAAGATAGCATAGCTAGGGGCATAGTCAAGATGGCGGACTAGGAAGAGGTGGAATTTGCATCTCTGCACAAGCAGGGCACCTAAGGGCATGGGAGGAACCCCCAGTGACCAGGTAGGACGTGGGGCATGGGGGAAGTGAAGCAGGAGGAGAAGCGGAGGCGGTACGGGACTGACGACTCTGAGGAGCTGCTGAGGGAGGGAAAGGGATCCCATGCTTGAAGGGGGAAATTGTGGGACCACTGGGTGGGCAGAGGATCAAAAGAGAGTGTGGCCAGGTTTCCCCTGCTCACTTGGGTCCCCAGAAGCCTGCTGAGATCCCAGGCCTGATCCTCTGCCCACCAAGACCCCCCAGCTGCGCGGGTGCTGAGGGAGTGGAGGGAGGGAAGGGGAGCAAAAGTAAAGGCTGGACCTCCATGAGGGGTGGCTGTGGGAGAGAGGGGTTCCTACACCCAGTGGGAGCAACCCATGGTTAGGGGTCCAACAGCAATGAGGGAGACCCTGGGGGAGACAGTGGGGGAGAGGCGCAAAGGAATGGAAGGGAATGGATCAGTGCTTTCCCTTTCAACTTAGGCACCAGGGAGCCTGTTGGGCTCCCGGGCCTAATCCTCTGCCTTCAGAGCCTCCCTCCCATTCTGCAGAGCCCAAGCCTCGCCCCTACACCCCCACCCAGGGCCTGACGTTATACTCGGAGATCCCCTACAATGCACTGGGTCTAAACCCCACCCACACAACATCACCCAGGGCCTTACCTCCAAACTCCACAACTCCACACTCCAGCGGCCCTCCTTTCCACGTGCTGCCTCTCCCCTTCCTCACAGATACTAAGCAGAGGCCCTGCCTAGGCCCTGGCCCATGTTCAAACATCACCCCCAACATGTCTGGGTCCTGTCCCACCCTAAACCCCACCACTGCCTAAGTTCCACCCCCACCAAACTCTGCCCCCATAGCCAAGGCTTTTATTTGTTTTTTCTTTTTTCCTCCTTTAGATTGGGGTTCTGTTTTACCTTGCTGATTCACTGTTGTTGATAAATTTATATTTTTATTTTTTCTAACAAATCTTTTCTTTTTCTAATTTTATTTTATTCTTTATACTTTGTTATTATTTTCTCCCTTTGGCTTTTTCCCCGCTTTTTAAAATTCTTTTCTTTTTTCTGTTGTGGTTTTATTTTACCTTGTTGCAGTTGTTTCAATTATATTTTTATTTTTCCTAATATATTTTTTATCTTTCTAATTTTATTTTGGTTTTTTTTTTTTTTTTTTTTTTTTTTGCAGTACACGGGCCTCTCACTGTTGTGGCCTCTCCTGTTGTGGAGCACAGGCTCCAGACACGCAGGCTCAGCGGCCATGGCTCATAGGGCTAGCCACTCTGCGGCATGTGGGATCTTCCCGGACCGGGGCACAAACCCGTGTCCCCTGCATTGGCAGGCAGACTCTAAACCACTGTGCCACCAGGGAAGCCCTATTTTGGTTTTTATTCTTTGATATTTTACTGCTCCATGTTTTCTTTCTTTTTTTTTTTTTTGCTATGCCACACAGCTTGTGGGATCTTGGTTCCCAGGCTGGAGGTGGGGTCTGAACTCCTGTGGTGAGAGCTGTAAGTCCAAACAACTGGACTAACAGAGAACCACAGACCACAGGGAATATTAGTCAGAACGAGGCCTCCTGGAGGTCCTCATCTCAGCACCAAGACCCAGCTCTATCTAACTGCCTGCAAACTCCAGTGCTGGATGCCTCAGGTCAAACAAGCAGTAAGACAGGAATACAGCCCCACTCATCCAAAAAAAAAAAAAAAAAAGAAAAGAAAAGACAAAAAAAAAAGTTACAGATGAAGGAGCAAGGTAAAAACCTACAAGACCAAATAAATGAAGATGAAATAGGCAACTTACCTGAAAATACAAGAAACGTTTAACCAGGATCTAGAAGAACTAAAGAGCAAGCAAAGAGTGATGAGAAACACAATAACTGAAAATAAAAATAATTTAGAAGGAATCAACAGCAGAATAACTGAGGCAGAAGAAAGGATAAGTGAGCTGGAAGATAAAAGAGTGAAAATAACTACTGCAGAGCAGAAGAAAGAAAAAAGAATGAAAAGAATTGAGGACAGTCTCCGAGACCACTGGGACAATATTAAACACACCAACATTCAAATTATAGGGGACCCAGAAGAAGAAGAGAAAAAGAAAGGGACTGAGAAAATATTTCAAGAGATTAGAGTTGAAAACTTTCCTAATATGGGAAAGGAAATTGTCAGTAAAGCCCAGGAAGTGCAGAGAGTCCCATACAGGATAAATCCAAGGAGAAACATGCCAAGACAAAAAACAATCAAACTATCAAAAATTAAATACAAAGAAAAAATGTTGAAAGCAGAAAGGGAAAAGCAACAAATAACATACAAGGGAATCCCCATAAGGTTAACAGCTTATATTTCAGCAGAAACTCTGCAAGCCAGAAGGGAGTGGCATGACATATTTAAAGTGATGAAATGGAAAATCCTACAACCAAGATTACTCTACCCAGCAAGTATCTCATTCAGAGTCAATGGAGAAATTGAAAACTTTACAGGCAAGCAAGAGCTAAGAGAACTCAGCACCACCAAACCAGCTTTACAATAAATGCTAAAGGTACTTCTCTAGGCAGGAAACACAAGAGAAAGAAAAATCTTACAATAACAAACCCAAAACAATTAAGAAAATGGTAATAGGAACATACATATCCATAATTACCTTAAACATAAATGGATTAAATGCGCCAACCAAAAGACACTGACTGGCTGAATGGATACAAAAGCAAGACCCTCATATATGCTGTCTACAAGAGACCCACTTCACATCTAGGGACACATACAGACTGAAAGTGAGGGCATGGAAAAAGATATTCCATGCAAATGGAAAAAAAAAGAAAGCTGGAGTAGCAATTCTCATATCACACAAAATAAACTTTAAAATAAAGACTATGACAAAAGACAAAGAAGGACACTACATAACGACTAAGGGATCAAACTAAGAAAAAGATATAACAATTGTAAATATTTATGCACCCAACATAGGAGAACCTCAATACATAAGGTAAATGCTAACAGCCATAAAAGGGGAAACTGACAGTAACACAGTAATAATAGGGGACTTTAACACCACACTTTTGCCAATGGACAGATGAACCAAAATGAAAATAAATAAGGAAACACAAGCTTTAAATGATACATTAAACAAGATGAACCTAATTGATATTTACAGGATATTCCATCCAAAAACAATAGAATACACTTTCTTCTCAAGTGCTCATGGCACATTCTCCAGGGGAGATCATATCTTGGGTCACAAATCAAGCCTTGGTAAACTTAAGAAAATTAAAATTGTATCAAGTATCTTTTCTGACAACAATGCTATGAGACTAGATATCAATTACAGGGAAAAAAAAAAAAGTAAAAATACAAACACATGGAGGCTAAACAGTATGCTACTAAATAACCAAGACATAAATGAAGAAATCAAAGAGGAAATCCAAAAATACCCAGAAAAAAATGACAATGAAAACACGTTGGCCCAAAACCTATGGGATGCAGCAAAAGCAGTTTTAAAGGGGAAGTTTATAGCAATACAATGCTACCTCAAGAAACAAGAAGCACTTCAAACAACCTAATCTTACACCTAAAGCAATTAGACAAAGAAGAACAAAAAAACCAAAATTAGCAGAAGGAAAGAAATCATAAAGATCAGATAAGAAATAAATGAAAATGAAGAACACAATAAAAAAAGATGAATAAAGCTAAAAGCTTGTTCTTGGAGAAGATAAACAAACTTGATTAACCATTAGACAGACTCAATAAGAATAAAAGGAGAAGACTTAAATCAACAGAATTAGAAATGAAAAAGAGAAGTATCAACTGACACGGCAGAAATACAAAGGATCAGGAGAGATTACTACAAGCAACTAAATACCAAAAAATTGGACAAGCTGGAAAAAATGGACAGATTCTTAGAAAAACACAACCTTCTGAGTCTGAACCAGGGAGAAATAAAAAATAGGAACAGACAAATCACAAGCCCTGAAATTGAAACTGTGCTTGTAAATCTTCCAACAAACAAAAGCCCAAGACCAGATGGCATCACAGGGGAATTCTATCAAACCTTTAGAGAAGAACAAACACTCATCCTTCTCAAACTCTTCCAAAACATATCAGAGGGAGGAACACTCTGAAACAAATTCTACGAGGCCACCATCACTCTGATACCAACACCAGACAAAGATATCACAAAAAAAGAAAAGTACAGACCAATATCACTGAGGACCATCGATGCAAAAATCTTCAACAAAATACTAGCAAACAGAATCCAAAGGCACATTAAAGGGATCATACACTATGATCAAGTGGGGTTTATCCCAGGAATGCAAGAATTCTTCAATACATGCAAATCAATATGATACACCATATGAACAACCCGAAGGATAAAAACCATATGATAATCTCAATAGATGCAGAAAAAGCTTGTGACAAAATTCAACACCAATTTATGATAAAAACTCACCAGAAAGTAAGCATAGAGGGAAGTTACGTCAACATAATAAAGGCCATATATGACAAACCCACAGCCAACATTGTTCTCAATGGTGAAAACTGAAACAATTTCTTCTAAAATCTGGAACAAGACAAAGATGCCCACTCTCACCACTAATATTCAACATAGTTTTGAAAATTTTAGCCGCAGCAATCAGAGAAGAAAAAGAAATAAAAGGAGTGCAAATTGGAAAAGAAGAAGTAAAGCTGTCACTGTTTTTAGATGACATGATACTATATATAGAGAATCCTAAAGTTACTACCAGAGAACTACTAGAGCTAATCAATGAATTTGGTAAAGTAGCAGGATACAAAATTAATGCACAGATATCTCTTGTATTCCTATACATTAATGATGAAAAATCTGAAAGTGAAATTAAGGAAACACTCGCATTTACTATTGCAACAAAAAGAATAAAATACCTAGGAATAAACCTACCTAAGGAGACAAAAGACCAGTATGCAGAAAACTATAAGACACTGTTGAAAGAAATTAAACGTGATAGAAACAGATGGAGAGGTATACCATGTTCTTGGATTGGATGAATCAATATTGTGAAAATGACTCTACTACCCAAAGCAATCTACAGATTCAATGCAATACCTATCAAACTGCCAATGGCATTTTTCACAGAACTGGAACAAAAAAATTCACAATTTGTGTTGAAAAACAAAAGACCCTGAATTGCCCAAGCAATATTGAGAAAGAAAAACAGAGCTGGAGGAATCAGGCTCCGTGACTTCAGACTATACTGTGAAGCTACAGTAATTAAAACAGCATGATCCTGGCACAAAAACAGAGAAATCGATCAGTGGAACAGGATAGAGAGCCCGGAGAAAAACCCACACACATTTGGTCACCTTATCTTTGATAAAGGAGGCAAGAATATACAATGGAGAAAAGACAGCCTCTTCAATAAGTGGTGCCTGGAAAACTGGACAGCTACATGTAAAAGAATGAAATTAGCACACTTCCTAACACCATACACAGAAATAAACTCAAAATGGATTAAAGACCTAAATGTAAGGCCAGATACTATAAAACTCTTAGAAGAAAACATAAGCAGAACACTCTATGACATAAATCACAGCAAAATCCTTTTCGACCCACCTCCTAGAGAAATGGAAATTAAAAAAAAAAAGCAAACTAATGGGACCTAATGTAACTTAAAAGCTTTTGCACGGCAAAGGAAACCATAAACAAGACAAAAAGACAACGCTTTGAATGGGAGAAAATATTTGCAAATGAAGCAACTGACAAAGGATTAATCTCCAAAATATACAAGCAGCTCATGCAGCTCAATATCAAAAAAACAAACAACCCAATCCAAAAATGAGCAGAAGACCTAAACAGACATTTCTCCAAAGCAGATATAGAGATTGCCAACAAACACTTGAAAGGACGTTCAACTTCACTAATTATTAGAGAAATGCAAATCAAAACTACAATGAGGTGTCACCTCACACCATTCAGAGTGGCCATCATCAAAAATGTACAAACAATAAATGCTGGAGAGGGTGTGGAGAAAAGGGAACCCTCTTGCACTGTTGGTGGGTATGTAAATTGATACAGCCACTATGGAGAACAGTATGGTGGTTCCTTAAAAAACTAAAAATAGAACTACCATGTGACCCAGCAATCCCATTACTGGGCATATACACTGAGAAAACCATAATTCAAAAATAAACATGTACCGCAATGTTCATTGCAGCTCCATTTACAATAGCCAGGACATGGAAGCAACCTAAGTGTCCATCGACAGATGAATGGGTAAAGAAGATGTGGCACATGTATACAATGGAATATTACTCAGCCATTCAAAGAAACCAAATTGAATTATTTGTAGTGAGGTGGATGGACCTAGAGTCCATCATACAGAGTGAAGTATGTCAGAAAGAGAAAAACAAATACCGTATGCTAACACATAAATATGGAATCTAAAAAAAAAAAAAACGTTCTGATGAACATAGGGGAAGGACGGGAATAAAGATGCAGAAGTAGAGAATGCTCTTGAGAACAAGGGGAGGGAGAAGGTTAACCTGGGACAAAGTGAGAGAGTAGCATTAACATATATATATACTACCAAATGTAAAATAGATAGTTAGTGGGAAGCAGCTTCATAGCACAGGGAGTGGAGCTCAGTGCTTTGTGACCACCTAGAGGGATGGGATAGGGAGGGTGGGAGGGAGACGCAAGAGGGAGGGGATAGCAGAATATATGTGTGCATATAGCTGATTCACTTTGTTATACAGCAGAAACTAACACAACATTGTAAAGCCATTATACTCCATTAAATATGTAAAAAAAAAAAAAAGAAGAAGAAGATAGCATAGCTTCCTTGTTTGATACCAGTCAGTTGTTAGGGGAGCAGGGATTTGATTTGATATCTGTTTCCTTACAAATTCATGCTTTTTCCTGTTTAGCTTCTGATCTGGAAAGTTGTACATTGTTTGGTAAAATATGGACTCTAATTTCCATACTCTTGCCATTACCTGTAGGTAGAATTTTGACTTCTAGTATATTGTTCATTTTACTTTTACTATAAAATTTAAATTTAAAAAAATGCTTAATAATATTATATTTTCAAATTATTAAATAGTTCAACTTATTAAAATAGTAGTTTCAAAATTTTATTTACTGATTATAATTGATATCTTACTTTTAAATTTTTAATATTTTAGAATAAAATGAACTTTAAAATATGTATTAAATATTAATTTTTCAATATTACATAAATTTACATTTTATCAAAATACACTAAATGTATATACTTGAATATAATTACATTGAAAATTATAGATTATTATGTTAAATAGAATCCAAATTATGTGAAAATATTGGTAATAGCATAATTAATATTTTTATTAAAATGAAGTAAAAATATATTTTGTGCTATAAATATATTATTTGTGAATTATGAATGAATTTTTAAACATCATAGGTCCATCTACAGAATATTTAGATCTACGATAGTAATTTTAATGATAATTATGTCATCTTTTGTATTTTACCAACTTTAATTTTAAAAAAGTATATATATCTTTTGATATTGGGGTTTCAATGCATGTTGTCCAAGATAGGAGGCTGGGACATATTTAACTGTTTGTTGCTTAATTTTTAACTTTTAAATAGTTAAGCATAGGTATGTGGATCCCCAGTTATACTCTAGCCCCGAATCTTTCAAATGTGATGCCCTAGCACCACAGATTAACCTTAGGGCTCATTCTGTCCATTTATAAACTGGGGTTCATGATCTTTTATGGCTGTGGTAAGAATCGATAATGCACACCAAAAAATTTGTAAATTACTAAGCACCATTCTAATATGTAAGGTATTGTTTAGCATCACTGTCTCAAAACAATTTTTAAATGTTGAATGCTAATTTATTTCCACATAACTTAGAATAACAGAATCTTCAAGTAGAAAGAAACCTTTAGATAACATATATCACTTCTCTTTTCTTCCCTCTGTGCTTTCTGAGACAGTCCATTTTATTCTTTGATACTGCTGTTTTTAGAGAGTTGAAATATGCCCCTCCTTCCATTTTGTAATCTGCCCTTATCAGAGGCATCATCACTGCTACACCTTTTTCTTGGACGTTACCTCTCTCCCACCTTTAAAATTCAGATAATTTTCAAAGACATATTAAATTGCAATTTTAAAACACTTTCACCTCTTGTGAGCCTTATTCCTTTTAAAAAGTAGTCATCAGGACACCATATCTCTGCTTTCCCTGACATTAAATTTCTCCCAACATATACATATCCAAGTGCTCCTGTCTTAAATGTCATGAATTCTAGGCTGACACGATCATTTTCTCTTCTGTCTTATTTCTAAATTATTAGTTTATTTTCTCATTGGTCAGAATTAAGCCCAAGAAAACAGCTTCTCTCTTTGTTTCTTCCTCCTTCCCAGCAACCACATTCATCAGTAAAACAAGCTAAAGTTGCATCAGATACTATACCTTTAGCATAATTAGATCATTTCTTCTGTTGATGAGAGTTGTGCATGTATAAGCAGCCTATATAAGGGAATTACTGAAATGATGCATTAATTTTCATTTTCCATGACTGTGAAATCATCTGTATCCCAATCTAAGAGATGTCCTGAACAAAGGGAATTGAATGTAGTAGGAGCAAGTGGTGGGACACCCCCCCATCATGAGTTAGAGAGATTTCTAAATATTTGTTTTAGTAAAATTCCTACCCATACCTTGAAACACTGTTGTTGTTTTTTTCCACCCTATAGAACACTGTATCCAAAGATCTACATGGAATAAATAAAAGTACAATTGTATTATAGAGCTGACAGTGTGTGTATATAACGTTAACTGCATCAGGTACCATGGCAGCAGTTTAGAGTGAAGTTATGAAGGCTCACATCCTCCTCCTGCCAGCTCCCCTCTGAGTTATCAAGTGATGGATCATTTGTAGTCAAAAGTAAACCCTGTTGAGTTGCTATATCCAACTTAGGTTTGTACCAGAATTAATTATACCTTCTGCTACTTTGCAAAGGAGTGTCACCAATAAATTCTAATAAACAGGAGTAGAAAGATTTTATTCATGCCATTCTAAAGAAATTAGAACATAGTAGTGTTATTTAGCAATGCAGATGTTATATTATTGTGTTGTTTATATGAAAATGGATATGACATAAAGAGGTATATCAAAAGAGTAAGAGAGAGATTTGAGCTGGGCTACTGTTTTGATTATGCATATTTATTCATAAGGCAGAAGTTGCTCCATGGAACCTCTTTTCCTAAGATGGGTTACCTATTTTTGGAAGCCTTATTCTATATTTTTTTATTATTTAGAAGTGTCAATACTACCAAGGTACAATATTTATGAGTGCCTTGTTTAAATTGTACCTTAATTGGTTTAGTCTCCAGAGTTGCAAGACATGATGCTAATACTTGGTTGCCCAGTGAGCAGGGCAGATAATGATGTGGTGTTGTCTGTTGGCTGCTGGGGAATGGGGTGGCAGTACATGGCCTGAAAACAGTAATTGCACTGTGACTGTGATTTGTTGTTATGGGTATAATGTTGTTTCACCAGCAGATCACCTAATTTTCTACTTTGATTACTCTGTCAGGACAATATCCTTATGTGCATATTTTATTTTATGTTCTCGATAGCAGTATGCCCAAACAAGATCTATGTTAACCAACTGATTAAAGAATTAAAACAATTAGATGACCTCCATACACACACACACACACACACACACAAATAGAGAAAGAGAGTGAGAGAGGGTGTGTGTGTGTGTGTGTGTGTGTGTGTTTCTTGCTTGAAATATTCATGGCATTGTGACTTAGGGAGTACTTTGAATTATCAATATCATGACCCAACGTCATGACCCTTTCTTTAGTGGACCAGTCACATCCAAGTATTCCATATGTTTCAAAAAGAAGGATAAAGTGTAGTAAACTGAGAAGTTAATAATTTAGATGTTCATATCCTATCTGGGGCAGATTAGGGTTAAAAAAGCAAGGTAACTTTGCAAATAATTTTCAACTTGGTACAATAATTACATCCATCTTCAAAATTTGTGCAGGTCCTACAAATCTTTCACAAGGCCTTATACTCCCAAATTCATTCCCACTTCACATTACGTCCTATCCCTTCAAGCTCAGAACAGAACACATCAATTTCAAGTTTTGACTAGTTATATCTCATTTGACTCTAACATGCTAAATCTTCCAAGTATGTTCAATATAGTCCTCTAATCTAGGATATCCTGCCTGTTTTTCTGTGTTTGAAATGCTCAAGGATTATCACATATAGGTCCAGTGGCAATTCTCCCATGTGTCTTTTTATAATTGGTTATACCAAACAACAAGGACAAAACAAATATTGTATAACATATTTTTGTACCAAAAGTACACATTTGTTTTTATTTCTACTTCTCACTCTCTTAGCTAAGTGGGTGAGAGAAGGGAGGGACCTAGTTGAAATACTTTAAAATTTGAACACTCTGACAATAGAGGTAACCAGTCAAAACAGAGGAAAGAGACTATCTTGCAATCTCCAGATTCTCTTAAGACTCTGGGTTGTCTTGTGGACAGAGGGCAGGTAATATTTCTCCCTGTGGGTCCCCATGGTTTCAGTCACCAAGTCCCATAGTCCAGTTGCCCTGAAGAGGAGATGTAGTATCTGCCTTTTCATGAAGCTTCTGAAGATGTATCTATAATTTTTACAAGTTACCAACAGATGTGACCAGGCTTACTTCCTTGACAACTGAGTCATTCCAATTAAAAATTCAAGACAACACTTGTATCATCATAAAAATGTGATAGAAATTTTACAACTTCTGCAAGTAAGTCTTCAATTAATTTAGCCAATGGTATGATAGCCACCATCCAAAAGGGATCTCATTACATAGTTAATACAAGGCAAGAAGATGAAATAAAACCAAGTCTAGAGAGGGACTTCCCTTGTGGTGCAGTGGTTAAGAATCCACCTGCCAATGCAGGGGACACAGGTTTGATCCCTGGTCCAGGAAGATCCCACATGTCATAGAGCAAATAAGTCCTTGAGCCGCAACTACTGAAGCCCACGCATCTAGATCCCCTGCTCCTCAACAAGAGAAGCCACCGCAATGAGAAGCCCATGCACCGCAACATCACACAACTAGAAAAAGACCATGAGCAGCAATGAAGACCCAACGCAGCCAGAAATAAATAAATAAAATAAATTTATTAAAAAAGAAAAACAAAACAAACAGCAAAAAAACAACAACCAAGGCCAGAGAGATTTTTCCAAGGGCTGTGCTTTTTTTGCTTCAAGTCCTAAATTCCATCTTCTCCCTGAAGCCCACAGTGACCATTCCGGCTCACCAACTTTAGTCTTCAAAAGCATGTAGTGACACTCAGTAATTCTGCTCTTTTTACATCCTGCACATATTCCTAGTTATCTAAATGATCTTCTGTTTTATCTTTGCCTTTTCCTTTCACTTAGGACACGAAGTCTTTGAATGCAGGAGGTATATAGTAGATTCATTTTATTTGGGGTATTTATATTTTATAAAGTTGTCCAAACTCCAAATTAGCAAATACTGAACCATTGTTCCTAGGGAAAATATATCAGAAATGTTGAGTGACTTGACTGAGGCCACTCCACTAGCACGTGCAAGAGTTGTGTTGCCATCCTCTGGTCATCTCTATATGAGGGCTAAAACAAGATGGAAGAGCATCATTTTATTTGACCTCAGCTGGGAAATACAGGTTGGAGACTTAAATTTTTCACCACTTTGGGCATGACCATGTATGCCTACAATGATCTGAAAGCCCGTAAGTATTGATTTTGGGGTTACAAATAAATTTTAGCAGTATGCACATTTGCAAATATGAAATCCATGACTAATGAGGATTAATTGTATTTGTCATATTTCTTTGGGTGCCTCAAACACTGAATATAGCCTTTTGCCAGTAGTGATTGCTCAATAAAGGTTTGTTCAGTGACGGGTTAGGTGAGTGAATGAACTGATAGCCCCAGAATCAGAGAGCAAGGGCTGGTTTATTTCTTGCTGTTTTGGAGTACACCTCCCAATGTGTTGAAAGACGCACAGTGAAGGTGTTGCAAGCATGGACTCTGGAGATGGAGGGTCTGGATTTGAATCCTAACTCCACCATTATATCCACCTCTATGAGTTAAGCCTCAGTTCCCTCCTGTATAAAATGGGAGATAATAATAGTTCTGAACTTAGTGAGTTGTTATAAGGATTAAATAAATTGATATTTGAAAAGAATTTAGCAAGTACCTGGCACATAGCATTATATAAGTGTTTCATAAAATTAAAAACAGAAACAAAAACAAAACTCAATATCATGTTCTTAATACCTAGCATTGTAATAAACTATTTTTATTCTATTTCTAAAAATTAATACCTATAACTTTCCATTTCTCTATACTTATCTGAGAGAAAACATCCAACTGCCTTCTTCAAAAGAAGACTAGGAGAGAACAGTGAAAACTATATTGAAAATATGAACTTAAAGAAATGCAAAATATTACTATGATTCCTTTGTATGCAAGTCTGGCAATCTTCAAAACCAGGATGCCGTCTCTTTGGTCTGTCCTAGCAATACCTGAAACTTGTACTTTGAGGTTCACCCAGTACATGGACAGGTAGCAATTTTGTTGTGACTTTCTCACACTTAATGTCTTTGAACGAGCTGACAGAACTCACTGCTGCACTGCCAGAAAATAATGGTTTAGGGTGGAACTGTATATATTTCCTCCCTTTTCTACCAATCGACAGGTTATAACTTAAGATAGAAATGAGGCCCCTGAGTTCATACTGGAAATCAGGGGGGAAAAAGTAAGAAATGATATGTTGTCAGCTTCCCTGAAAAGGTACAAGGCACCAGAACTGAACATAAAGACTTTATTGCCTTGCAAAGAAGGCATCATAGCATTCAGATATTACCTACATCTGCTTTAATGATTCCATTTAAGCTGTCATTTTCTGCATTTACCTTTCAGCATTCAAAAGCAACTATACTTAACATGTTCACAGCCAACGCATTGCCAGCATTTACAAAAGTGGGGTTTGGGAGGGGGGAGAAAATGGTATATGATGTATTTCAAAGAACAGTTTTCTTCCAGAAAATTAGCAGTAATTTTGAGACTACTCTTAAAGGGAAGTAAAGTTTCTTCAGAGATAAAATGTGCTGACACTGAATGAAAGAGAAGAGGGGAGAGAGAGAAGAGAGAGAGAGAGAGAGAGAGAGGGAGAGAGAGTGAGGCAGGCTAAATTCACTCTCTGGTCCTTTCTCTCTCCACCTTTTTCTATTTATTTGATTTGCTGTCAAGCACTTCTGTGGGGATTGCAAAGAAGCTGGGGATGAAGTCACCCTGTTTTTATTCCCAACAAGACCAGTTCTGATCAATAAAGGACACAAATAAATGTGACTTTTCTGGGGATTCACTTTGCTGCTTCTGAAATGGGAGTAATTAATGGTGGCTATGGCTTCCAAGGGTCTGTGAAGAAGGTCCCAAGGTCTCTATGCTCCTTGGGAGCCCCACGGTGACTTACAATCTAGAAATGCAAATCACTTTGGATGTGGCAATTTTGTTATGGGTGGTCAAATATTTTGAATCAAATGCTGCAACTTCTTCTCTAAATAGGCTTTATTTCTCAAGTTTGAGCTTAAATCCCATCACCACTGCCTCTGACCTCTCCAACCTTCAAGGGTTCTCTTCCTCCTTTAAGTTCCTGGGATTTGGGTTAACCAGACTCTGGTCTGAACTTTGAGTGATGCACTAGAGCATTTGTTTGCTTTCATGTTTCTGTATATGTGTGTATTTTCTTAGCTCTCCAACTAAAACTTAATTTTGTGAATTCAGAGGTATACTTCTTGGGGCCACTCATGCCTCCTGCAAGGCACATTTCAGAGAATAAGTGTTTGAAACAATAATAGCCTGTCTGCTATTTTTCTACTAAAGGTGAGCTCCAAATCTACACAGTCTATAAGACTATGTTTATTCATTTTTTGGACTCCTTCCCCTGCCTATTTGACCTATTAGGGGATTCTCCCTTCATTAAGCTTCCAAATGGTTTCAAAATCATTATGTTAGTGCTCCAAACAAACTTGAGCTGACAATTTGGATCAAGCAAACTTGGTTTTGTGGGAAGAACAATGGCTTATGACTAAGCAGGCCTGGCTCATCTATCTATGATTCTCTACTGTAAACCTTTTCTAGACCAGGTGATGGTGAAATGAATCCTGTGATGCTCCTTAGTAATGAGAATGCAGAGTGCTCATGATTATACAAAGTGGAACTTCATAAATCTCTTTTTAATAAAATGATTCACTAATGAATTCATAAACAAATTCAGCATCTTTGAGCAATTTGCTTAAGTCCCCTTTAGATCTTCTGTAATTATGTGGATAATGCTTAGTGTCCCTTTAATCTGACTGCATAATTCAACAGGTTTATGCTCAATTCTCAGCAGAAATCATTTTCAATTTTTTCCTTTTTTATTGAAGAATGAATACTTTAAAATCAGAGAAAATTAGGGATTCTGAAATAGATGGCAGGGCCAGAAGCAGAAGCAGAGGGAGGAAATGTTGTTTATTAATGTTACTCCAGTAGTATTTTATTTCCTGGAAGGTGAGGGGACCCTAGGAAACATGGGCCAGAGTTTACTTATGGATTTTCATTATTTTTCTCTCTTGACTAAAGAGAAGAAATCTTGTCTTAATTTGCTTTTGTATTCAGGTGCCTAGCACAATGTTTAGAATATAATAGGTGTTCAGTAATTGTTTTCTGAATAAATGAAGGGGAAGCATTAACATAGCAGTGTCAGAAAGGTAGGCAAGGAAGTAGAGGGTCTAATGGAGAACATCTTGTCTGTGTTCCTGTTTCTTTTTTCCAGATACCCTTTCTACATGAGAGTGAGAAAGAGAAGGGAGTACATTTTTGACTACTGCCATTTTTTTTTTCTCTGTATCTCTACTAGGTCCTTGCTCAAATTCTTTCTGTTTGGAATTCAGAAGGGTGACTGCATACTCACTCCACACACACCTTCTTACTTCCTGTCAAATTGATTGTCATATTGGAGAGAATTTGAAGAAATAATTGCCCATGTTAGTGTTAAAAACTGAATGCAGACTGCTTTATTTTTCAGAAATATTTGACTTCATTAGGGAACAAATTCTGATTCCAAGGATCTTATGTCCAATAGAATTCAAGATAATGCTTACCAAATGTACTACTCAATCAGTAATTTAAAAAATGTATACATACACATGTTTTTTTTCTGTGGTCCAAGTAAGTTTGAAAAGCATGGGTTAAATACAGTTAAATAGACTGGACTTCCCAATTTTTAATATAAAAAATCCTATGTGAATCTCTACATTTCTCAAAGTTATCTTTCCATGGAATCTTTTTTTAAAATAAAGTATCATGAGAGATTAGAATTCTGTGTAAAATTATTTGGAAAATTTGTAATAAACCATTTCCCAGAACACATTCACAGAATGAGGGCTATAAGCCTCAATCCTGAACACAGGCTGAAATGGAATAATTTTCTAATTCATTTTTTCCATTTCAGAATTCACACAGCATTATTCATCTCAAGCTACAAGAATGTTGAGCACTACTGTCCCTTCACCAAAACAAAAAAGATTATATTATAGGTGTGTGCAAGAAACTTTGCAATAAAATCACCTGTCCTGCATAATGACTGGTTTAGTTATTGGTAAGACTGGGGACAATAACTCTTTGAACTCTACGCTGTAATGTTTCTCATAAGCCATATCGCCAAGTTTTCCAGCTGCTTCAAAACCATTAATTAGTGAAGAAGTGTATTTGAACACAGTAATTTCCCAATAAAAACCACAGGTATCAGACCAAATGGATGCAAGCTGATCAAAATGTAATGTTATGTTTCCCATAATTATGGTGGATCATTTGGTTCCTATTGAAATTTGGACTTTAATTTTCTGCAACAGCCAAAAGGAAATTTCAGCCAAAGGTGACAGAAACTCAAGAGGCTCTGCTCACCACAGGTGTTTAATCATCAGGGATGCTCTTGGGGAATAATATTGACGGCTGTCCAGGCTGGCTCCTGCAGATGGGGAAAAGCTAATTGAGGGGAGAGGCAGGTTAGAAGAGCATCAAAATCTGGACAATCTCCAAAGAAAATCTCATCTTTCATTTCACACCGTTGCTATTTTCTGTCAGTCTCTCCCCAGAAAGCGTTATTACTTTGCAGGGCTCAACAGGGGTTGATGGGTAGCTTCAACATTTCCCCTCAGCCTCATGCCTGGTGAATGGACTTCTTCATTTAAAGCCGCACCACACTTTTCCCAGTTTAATGGGCATAAATATAGCTACTCAAAGAGGGGAAACACTTTCCTATCCATGAAGATATGACATCCAAGAGACGAAAGGAAAACCTGCTAATTGAGAATTACACTTCGGTTTAATTACACAGATGCTAAAATAATGTAACTGAAGCGACTTAAAAATATAATTACCCACTCTGCTGTGCTTGAGAGCATGTTTTATCTTTTTTCCTTTAATATACATGATCAAGAAAGAGCCAACAAAAGAATAATTCCTGGGTAACTTGGGAAACTGGGACATGTTTGGGTTTGAAGGATGTTTCAGAAAAGTGTCTTGAAATAGGAATTATCAAAGGTATTTTATGAGTAACTATACATAAAATCCTTCTTCTTTACCTGTATGTTCTTCAAAGGCATCTGAGATTAAAATAAATAATAAATTTTAGGGTAGCTTGAAACTGTATCCAATTATCTCCTCCAACATAACAGCAAGTGAGGACTGCTGTATATTTGGAAAGACATCCTGTTTTTATGATGTGACTTGAAGAAGGTCTGAAAAGCACCTCTGATTGATGAAATATTCTTTCCACCTCTCCTTCTCCAACCTTAAGCCCCAATCTGTTGAATTTATTATTAATACAATGCTGGTTTATTATAAATTTTTCAAAATTTTACATAGAATGCTAATATTTATCTCAAACACTGCTAAAAATAAACCTGATTATGTATTACTTTCCATTGTTATTTACTTTGTGTTTTTATATGCATTTTATTTTCCTTGTAGATTTTGCCTATTTCTGTAAGTGGTGTTTGCCATGGGTTATAGTAAACACGCTTGATTGATGCCAATATTATGCATTTATTATTAACATGGTGGACAGTATATACTATTGTTGGCATTCTAAGAAAGATTTTCAGACAAAAATGGATAGTAATTTAACAAAAGGAGGGCTGATAAAACCTACTTCCATGTAGCAACCTAGAGATGGTACTTCATAGACCTAATTCTAGCCTTCAAGAAGTACAGAAACTTCTAGGTGCTGGAAAGAGAAGTGTGTAGTCATGAGAGTAAGAGGAAAGAAGCAGAAGATGGAATGCTTGGAGCTTCTCTAAGGCCAACATGAAGAGGAGGACTGTGGGCTAAGTGATGCAGTCACAGAACATCTTGGTTAGCACCTTGACAAATAGGTTGTGGAGGAGGGCATATGGCTGAGGAGGAATGGAGCCTGGGCTAGATTCAAGATGAGGGAAGTGCTGGTTCCCCCTATTCCTACCTCACTCCCCTCACACACACAGGAGGCCATAGAGTTGTGAAGGAGAGGAGGGATGAAATCTCAGGCTCTGGAGTCTGAATGCCTGGACCTTAACCCTGTGCCTATCTGACAACAGCTGTGGAACCTTGGAAAAGTGACCCACCTGTCTAATCCTCAGTTCCTTCCTTTGTAAGATAAAGATAATATTAGTATCCACTGGTTGAGTTTTTGTGATAATTAAGTGAATGAATTCAAGTAGCACATTGAGAAGAAGGCCTAGCCTGTTGTGAATACTCAAAAAATTAGCTGGTATCAGTTCTCCAAAGCCCAGGCTAATTCTACTTTATCAAACCATGTGTACATTTCAAACACCTTATGTGTAAATGGTCAGATGGAGGTCTGTAGCTCTCAGAACCTTCAAGAAGAAAGAAAATTCAGCAAAGTTGGAGGAATCTTGTATTTAAGATCCAGTGCCAAGTCAGTCTGTCTGCTACATCCTTGCTCTAGTAGGAGAAGAAAAGCATCACAGCTAAGAAATGGAGCTAGAACTGCACTGGACAGTTCGCAGGTGGGGTAGTCACAGATGCGTCTACATTCACATCTCCATGGTACATGGCTGATTACTTCAGGGTGAAAGGCTACAGCATACATGTGCATATGTTAATGACTCTGGACCTGTCCCAGCAGACTGCCTAGGCAGTTACATTTTTTTGGATGATGTGGTATGTTTTGAGTGAAGTGAGGAATGAAAAAGTGAGGTATTTTGTTAATTTCTAAACATCCTGAATATCAGTGCTTCTAGTCAGTATTCTCTAATTTTCTATTTGATAAAATTGTAGTAATAGCCAACATTTATAGAATGCTTTATATGTATTATCACATTTATTGTAAAAAAAAACATCAGGATCATTAATGACATCTTTCTAAAGGTGTATTTGTAAGCTCACGTTAATAATGTTACTCTCACTATTTTGTCACTCTTTGATATAGGAAGTTTCTTGATAAACTTTTCTTATCAGGATTGGTTTGTGCCCTTCCAGTCTTGAGCCAAATGAGAACTCACTGTAAAGAGGGAAGTGCTATAGTTTAAAGAAATTTGAGGGTTAAGTGGACCTGGGTTGAATTTTAGCTTCACAACTTATTAGCTGTGTGACTTTGAACAAGTTAAGTTCTCCGAGTCTCAGTTTTCTTATATCTAATATGGAAATATTAATATCTACCTTTGGGTGTTTGTAAGAGTTAGGACTAATATACATAAAGTGCCTGAAATATAGTCAGGCACTAGAAAAAATTAGCCACTTGGTAGGTTTAATTTTGATCCCTTGCGATGGTAGCAGTCACTCCAGGCACTTAAGATTCCTGTTGATCTCCACCAATGTTGTTCCTGTATGCTCCCAAATTCTCTAGCAGTGAATGCAGAGTTGTAAGCAAGTAAGAGAACCAAATGTATCAGTGTTGATTCTGATTTCAAAATCTATTTCAGACCTGTTCGCTTCCTCCTTCCCCACTATCCCATCCAAGGTCAGGTCTCCAGCACCTCCCATCTCAGCTCTTGCAGTAACCTCCTAACCAGTTTCCTACTTACACTTCAGTCCTCTCCAACACGTTCCCCACCAGTTGTTTAGAGCGCTCCTTTTAAGTTTTAATCAAATTATACCATCCCCTTGCTGAAGACCTGTCCAGAGCTACCTGATACTCTTAGAGATCTGAATTTTAGTGGGAGGTACTTTCCTGTCCTAAATATCACTTTTTTCATCAGTTAAATAACTGAATTGGTCCAGGTAATTTCTAAGACCTTTCAGTTCCAAGATTCTATAATTCCACTTGGATTTTTTCAAGTATCAGAGTCATCCTACTAGAACTAAAATTATCAGATTTTTATTAGTAAGTGTATTAAAGCTAGATGCTGCAACAAACACCTTCATTTCTCAGAGGCTTAAACAATGCTGTGGTGTTAAATATTTAACAACTGACTATATAAACAAAAAGGAGAAAAAAAGCCTTGATTTGTAGAATTTGGTATTTTCATGGGATAAATACTCCCACCATGGCTGATGTGAAGATTTAATTTTACAATGTCATATCATTGCATATGGAATTGGGAAGAGATGCTAGCTATTGACAGAGCCGGTATGAGCCGTCTCCAGCACAACATAAAGCTTAACTTGGTAAACTTTATTTCTCACTTATGTGTCAGCTCAGTGTGATCAGTGGGTGAAGAGTGAGGCTCTGCTGCTCACAGTCATCCAAGACTCCCAATGTCAGAGGCTTTGCCCTGTTCACTGTGTTGCTCCATAGATCAGGTAGTGTGCCGACAACCTGCTGCAAGGCAAAGGACAGAGAGAACACAGATGATCATGCCACCTTGGGGCTACCAAGCCTGGAAGTGGCAACCATACTTCCTCCTGTTTTCTTTGATTAGAAGTCAATCATTTAACCACAGAACTGCAGGGGAGACTGGGAAATGTAGTCTAACTGTGAGCCTAGCAGTAAAGAGAAATATAGCATTTTCCTTGACAGAGACTGGCCTCTGGTAACCAGTCTGCCCAACTGTCTCACTTTTACCTACATTAAAACATACCTTTGCCTTAAGAGGTAGGGGTAATCTGTTCAAGACTAATGTTGGCTAACTGTAGTAGTGTCCTAGATCTACCATGAAAAGGTACCACAGACTGAGTGCATTAAAATAAGAAAAATTTATTCTCTTGTAGTTCTGAGGGCTAGAATTCCAAAGTCACGTTATTGGAGGGTCTGTGCTCTCCCTGAAGATTCTAAGGAAGAATACTTGCTTGCCTTTGCCAGCTTCTGGTGGTTGTTGACAATCCTTGGTATTATGTAGCTTACAGTTGCATCACTCCAACATCCGCCTCCATCTGTACACGGCCTTCTTCTGTGTCCAAATTTTCCTTTACTTATAAAGATACCAGTCATTGAATTAGGGTCCACCCTAACTCAATATGACCTTATTTTAACCCAAGTACTTCTACAAAGACCTTGTTTCCAAAAAAGTTCACATTTACAGGTACTGATACTTAGGACCTGAACATATCTTTTTTGGGGGGCACAATTCAACCCATAACACTGGCTTCTCCCGAAAATGAGTTGTCCTCCAGCAAATCTCTGTAGCCTAATGCAATCAATCTTGGTAAATTCCAAGGCTTAGAATCTAAAGAGAGGGACGAGCATTTCCCCAAATGTGAATGTCAAGCCAGAAGAAAAGGGCTGGGGACCACTTTCTGATGTGTCATTTTGTAATTATTTCCTGACTCCTGATTATGGTGAGGAAGGTCTGGTATTTTCCAGTGTCTGATATATAGTCCTTCTAGATATCTGTGTATTGTCCTATAATAAAGGGGCTGCAGGGGACCTGAACAGCTACAACAAACTTTGGCTCTGGCAGTTTTCACCAATCATGCTGTTTCAGGATGCAGCTGGGAGAATTGCTTGGCTACATGCCCTGGTGTGCATGACACCTCTTCTTAAAGGAGGCAACTCAAAATCACATACAGCCACCGTTACGAGAGCTGACTGCCCAATTATGCACATTGAGTATTGATATGGCTCTTCTTTGGCTATGCATGTAAAGAATAGCAATAGCTGTGCACCTCCCACATCAAATCAATACACAATGGTTGAGTAGGACAGGGTTATGTTAATTTAAACTCCCATTTGGAAAAGAGTGAAAGGGAAAACATATCATTGGTTCATAGTAACTGAAATTCTGTAGGTCAAGGGTTATGATGTTTTCTGCCTTGGCAGTGGGGAAATTCTTGATGAGACTCCAGTTCTATCCTCTGGGAATATTTCCTTTGTCCACTTATCTCCATGGCCCCTTGCACTACCCCCTGGGGAAAAGGCTTCTTCCTGTTTTTCACCCTTCCTGCAATATCTGAGGTAGGTATATTAGTCAGAGTTCTCCAGAGAAGCAGAACCAATAGGATGTAAAGGAGATTTATGATGAGGGATTGGCTCATGCAGTTATGGAGCTGAGAAATCCTACAATCTGCTGTCTGCAAGATGGAGATCCAGAAAAGCTGGTGGTGTATTTCAGTCTGAAGACCTAGTAATCAGGGAAACTGATGATGCAAACTCCAGTCTGAAGAGAGAAGATGAGACAAGTCCCAGTTCAAGGAATGAGGCAGAAAAAAAGGGCCAAATTACTCCTGCCTTAGGCTTTTTGTTCTGTTCAGGCCCTCAACAGATTGGATGATGCCCACTCTCATTGAGAGCAATCAATTTAACTGAATCTGAAAATCCAAATGCTAATCTCTTCCAGAAACATCCTCATAAACACACCCAGAAATAATGTTTAACCAGATATCTGGGCATTTCCTGATCCAGTCAAGTTGACACATAAAATTAACTATCACTGTAGGCACTGGGATGTATACCCTTCTCTGGGCTGTGGAGCTTTTAGAGCCCATTTAAAGGCTCTGAGGCTGAGGTTACAAGGATTGTTTTAAATCTTGAATAATCAAGGGGTTATTTTAGTCCTGGTTTATGGCTTCTCTAGCAACACAATTCCCTTGAAAACTTAGTAAGCTGCTGATCTATTTGTTTAAAGTCAGTCTCATGTGAGTAACTGAGGCACCCAAGGTTCTTTCTTCCTTTTTTTTTTTTGTAACATTTTTATTGGAGTATAATTGCTTTAAAATGGTGTGTTAGTTTCTGCTTTATAACAAAGTGAATCAGGTATACATCCAAATCTGGTTATTTCTTTGCTTCCTCACAGTCAGTTTTCCCTCTTTCAACCTAATGGCAGCTACCTGGAGACTACTGGGTTATATTTTATCTGATCTTTTCTACAAAGGTGGGAATTAGTGGGATTCTGTTGCTCAAAGGCTTATTTGATCTTTTTTTCCCCCTATTCCTTGGGGCCCAAGGAGCAGGGAATACTTGTAATTCAAGGTCCCATTATTACTGGATTTTCTGTATTCTCTTTTAGTTCTTTTCACAAACGGATCAGTTTTCTCTTGAACTCATCACTTTATTACAATTTTTAACTAAATTCAGCAATAATTGCAAACACATACTAATACCTTACTGTCTTTCCAACTGCTTCATCTAGAGCTCCAGGCTCGGTGGGTATGAAATCTTCCTCCCAGGTTATTGCATGTGTTGCAGTTACATAGCATGAATCACCATATTCCAGCCTCTATCAGTTTCTCTGTTATCTGCCATGTGACTTCTAAGCCAATGTCATCATTTTGGTTTTTGTTATAATAGTACTCCATTTCAAAGTATCAATTTCCATACTAGGATAACTAATGCTCCCTGTTGTAACAAAACTCCTTAATTCTCAATGAATTAGCCTTAAGAGTTTGTTCCTTACTCATGGTTGGCAGGGGGAGGAGAGGTACAGGGTTCTGCTCTATGTGGTTAAGCAGGAACTCAAGATCCTTCCATCCTTTGTCACTGCCATCTTTAACACATGGCCTCCAAGCTCACTGCTGAAGGCGGAGAGAAGACCCACCATCTCAGTTTGTAAGTAACCAATTGATTTTCCTTACATTCCTCTGGCTCCACTGAGACCCAAGGGAACTGGTAAATGCAGTTTAGCTGTGGATCCAGGAAAAGAAAATGCATTTGGTGAGCTTCTAGAATGGCCTCTGCTAGTGATCTGTTTATTTCACTTATGATAAGATGCTTTTGCCCTAGGTCATTTCTGAAGAGGGCAGCATTAGAAAAGAAGTAGAATGAGAAGTGTAAACTGGATCAAAAGAAACTGAATCAGAACCACTCACAATTCAATACAACCAGAATTTATTGAGCACTCACTACGTTCCTAGCCCTTGTCTGGGTAGCCTTGATTGTGAAAGCTTCTTCTAGTACAGCATCTCTAAATGTCAGCTAGACACTAAATATTCATGGCATCCCATGATTTTGCCACTTGGTGTTCTGTTGTTTGCGTGTAGAAATAAACCTTACCAAGGTGTTAGTTAGGATAATTTTTTAATCCCAAGGGAAACTTCTCCACAGATTCTGTATTCTCTAATTCACTAGGCTATTTTTAAACCTAAAATGCAAAAGAAAAGACATATTATTTCTTAGTTAAATCCCTTTTAGGCTCAGTTACATCTATTTCTTGCCCTGAAAACATAGCCAAGTAATGCCCAGGTACTGGGGCATTATGGTAACCAGATACTCAGGGATTGAAGCTGAGCTGAATAATGCATGAGCTCAAAGTCACCCCACACCCTCCCTGCTTTTGTTGACTGAAGTGCTTTGTTTTTCAAAACCTCCTTTGGGAGGCTTCACAAACAACTGCTTTTTAGCTCATAGATTCCAAAGATGATAGACAGAGATCTTTTCCTGCAGGTATAAAATATCTTACCTTCTGATGGTGGAAATCTGATTATTGGCATGCTCCCTGCAAATGACCCTGTCCAAAATCAAACAAAAATCAGAGACATTCAAAACCAAATGCCTAAAGACTGAGAGTTTAGCAAAATTCAAATTACTGCTGACCTCCACCAGCAGAATACATAAAGCGGTATACTTATTAAGAGGCACATTTGAGCCACTTGGGGTTGAGAACTTTGCTTTGCTGATTTTGAAAGAAAGAAAGAAAAAAAAAAAAAACACAGGCAGCTGCCCTAGTTTCTAGCTGGACACGAGAGTATTTGCTCAGCACAGAGCCAGTTGGAGTTAATGGTTCTGAGTGCCTCTAATGGGCCCCTGGGTTGGGTAGAGCCAATTTTGGCATGAACAAAGAGGTACGGCAGTCTGAGAGTGAGCAAATCTCCCCAGATGGGATTTACATCACCTACTGTCTCTCTCTGCTCTCTGTCCTCGGGACCTTTCAGATCCTCCCCATAGAGCATGTGTGCAGGCTTCCAAAGCTCAAGAGCTTGGATCAATACCTAAAAGTTTGGAGGTTCATGAAATCTTCCAAATTAGAATGAAAACATCTCCCTGGGTAGTCTGCAGTGCTGGTAAATAGAAATGAAACATCTGAGTGAAAGCGAAGCAATCCCCAGAACTTTATTTTATTTCCACTCAGTTGTAATCCAAAATTAACTCTTGCTCCAGACACCCAGCCTAGTAGCACCCGGAATGATTCCTCAGCTTCAACAAGAAGGGCAGAGCCTGGGGGCCTGGGTGAGTGGGAAAGGGGATCGGCCACTTGGAATTCCACCCTGGTAACCAACAAGAGACACACACTACCATTTAATTATAATCTGGAGCAGATGTGATAACAAGGTTGTCGTCTCTGGCTCTGTTCCTGACGTCATCACAAGGGTTTCCAGTTGTTTCTCTTTCTCATTTTGTGCTTCCTCACTAATCTCAGCTCCTCCAGCTGCCTCCTGCTCTCCTCCCTGAAGTGTCTGACCAGCCTTTGTGCAAGGCAAAAAAAGACGTGGCTGCGTGGGGCTGGGTCTGTGCTTAGTTTGCTTCCAGCCATCTGTGCTTTCCTGCAGGCCACCTCATGCCCCATGACTTCATCTTCATCAAATGAAAAAAAATCCATCATTTGAAAGAAATTTCAAACTCAAATGATTCCTTTGTGGCATCCGTGAAAGGACGTTTTCTTTGAATTCTGTGACTGTTATTTGGAATCTGGTCCTTGTTATGTTCCTGACTGCCTCAAAGCTCTCTCCTTGCTCTTTTGTCTGTTTTTCTTACTCCAAACTTGAATACAGATATAATCATTTAATTTTTCTCAAAGATCAGGCTTACTAGACCCAACATTAGGGAGGAAGTCATGGATTCATTTGTTTGGCATAGGCTGGCATTCTAGATCTCTTTCTGTGAGAGTGAAACCCGAGGCTGAGGTGATTTTGGTAAAGTTTTTTATAAATAGTTCACCAAATTTATTGTGCTTGAGATTTTGAACACAACTGGGCATATGTATATTTTCCAGTTTTTGGTTTCCTAGCCCTTATGGGACAAAGAGTTGGTGAGGTACTGTAGCAAACACAAAATAAGGGTGTATATGTAAACTTTTTGATTGGAGAAAATCTCTTCTTGCTTGTGTTACTCTTAGCACCTCACACATGATAGCCAATCCTACAGTGCATAACAATAAACTCTCACATTTTTTTGAGCAGTTAGTATATGCCCAGTATAGTACTGTGCTAAGCTTTTAATATGCTGAATCTCATGACAGCTCATTAAAGCAGGGGCTATATCATTCCCAGTTTACAGATATGAAAACTAAGGCACTGGGAAGTTGATACTTGCCGAAGTCACAGACATAGTATTATTGGAGTCTGGCTGGGAACCCAGACAGCATCATTCCAAGGCCTGATATCTTAATCATTATGCATTTTTCTTCTTTGAAAAAGCAGAATAGCTGTCAGTATGACATTTGTGATCTAAACATGGAACAAATGAACACAATAGCTGAGAAGCTTGTATGTGGTGGAGGTGATTAGAACTATACAGATCCAGAGACACAAAAAGATATGGTTTCCAGTCTCTTAGAGGCGGAGGCCTGGTGGGAGAGAAAGTACTTCAGGTGAGGTAACACCTGATGCAAGCACAGGGGAGGCCATTTGATTATAGAGGATGGGAAAGGAACCCCGTTCTCCTGCCTAACCCATGGCTCTGCCCAGGGAATTCCAGTCTCCTGGACCTTTCTGAAGACGTGTTAAAGCATTGGAGAGAGCCACAGATTTGATGACTAGATTATTATTTAGAGGCTTTATTATTGCTGCCCATTTTGTAGACCAATATGTTGACTTGTGCTGTATGAGCAGCTAAATTCTGAAGGCAGATATATCTCTCATACTCAGGGGGTGAGCCAAGGAGAGGAGCAAGAGGTCCTTGGCATTCATGGGGGAGATTTTCTTCTTCAAATCTTCTGCTTGGGACTTCCCTGGTGGCACAGTGGTTAAGAATCTGCCTGCCAATGCAGGGGACACGGGTTCGAGCACTGGTCCAGGAAGATCCCACATGCCATGGAGCAACTAAGCCCGCGAACCACAACTACTGAAGCCCGCGCACCTAGAGCCCATGCTCCACAACAGAGAAGCCACCAGACTAAGAAGCCTGGGCACCGCAACGAAGAGTAGCCCAAGCCCGCACACAGCAACAAAGACCCAACACAGCCAAAAATAAATAAATAAAATAAATAAATTAAAAAAAAATCCTCTGCTTGTTTTGTAAGCTGGGGCTGCAGTTGTACCCAGCAGGCATCCTGAGCTGCAACATTGCTGATCTGATTCCAGCTGTCTTCTTGATCCATCCCAACTAGGTCAATACAGAATACTCATATCAGAGGCCATTTCTTAAAGCTTCAAGTTTAGGTCAAATAAAATGAAACATTATTATATATAAAAATGGAGAAGTTACAGAGCTTTAGAACAATTACATCATTGCAGAGTTGAAAAATATAAAAAATTTCAACAGTGAAATAATATATTTATACATAAACCCTTTGATAGTTAATAGCAACCCTTTCGAGGGAATGTTATTCAAAGAAGCAATTAATTTGCTGATTGTAGTTCAAGGTCAGGTGTAATGGTATTCTTGAGTTTGGGCCCCAGGTACCCAAGTTTCAGTGATTACATATCTACAAAGCTGTATGGTTACATGATGACCCACAGAGAAATGCTGGAGAGAGCCAGAAACAAAACCAGTTAACTCATTTCAAGTTTACTATTGTTCTGGTGATGTGGCTCTGGGTAATTCACAAGACTGTCTATGGGGTTCAGGAGCTCTGGAGACCTCATGTCTAATAAAATAGCCATGTCGTTTTTCCTGAGTGAAGTGACTGACATATATCAAGAAGTGCAATTTGTTTGATATTCTTTTGTACAGGAAAAGGAAAGGTTGTGACATTTGTAGCTGACTAAAAAGGAGAAAGTTAAGGTATATAGGAGTGTTGAGAGAGACCTTGCAGTTGAAAGTACATACAGGTCTTTAGTATTTAAGATCTTGGGGGCACAGGACATTATACTAAGAATACTAAAGTTTCAAGTTTGAGCTGTCAGTTTAAAGACTTAAATGTAGCCCATTCCATATTCCTTCAGGTTTTAAAGATACCAAAATAGGTCTTTCTTTATAATCATAAGTTAAGCTACCCCTTACCTGAAGAGGCAGGTCACGCTGCTTTTTCTAATTGTGATAAAAGCTATAACTCTGATTATGAGAGAAGATGTTTTGATGACTCTTCACCCCCAGTGAGTAAATTGTCCATTTCCCAGAAGAAGGGATTCGTAATACCCGTTGGGCCATTTGTCCAAAGGCTATGTTCCTGAATGAGCAATCTGATTCACCACACAGCTATCCCAGGAAGTAAAAGTCCCTTTAGTCTCTTGTTTAATTTATAAAATTATGATTTTCACTGACCAGAAGTAAACCTGTACTACATGAATTAAGAATGAAGATATTAAACTATCTATGATCCTAGGCAATAGCTTGGCCTGGATCATTTGATACAGGGCATATAACTGTAAGTATGTCTCTCTATGCTTGTGGTGTGTGTGTAAATGTGTACACACATGCATATGCATGTATATGTGAGTACATGAATGGGACAGTGAGATCAGAATGCTGAGGAGTCAAGGGGTGCTTGTAGCATTGGGGCTGTCAATTGGCATATGGTATTCTAATTAGGAAAGTTGAGATTTTCTGACTAAAAACTGGGAGTTTCTTGTGGGCAGGACATAAATGTGCAAATGAATGTATATTGATTGAACCATGGGCCTTAATAACAGCTTATTGATGGCAAGGGTGTCATAAGTTCAATACACCTGCCTTTTCATGGTAGGGTATTGGATAGCTTTCTTCTTCTTTTTCTCTGTCTAGATCTTCCCTCAACTGTGCTGGGAGTTTGGTTAATGCACAATTCAGAGTAAAGAGATCTGGTTCTTTACAGCTCCTTCTTTTCCAGCAGAAATCACTTAGCCAGCTTCTCCCTCAGGCTCTCTGCTAATAGCAAGGTTGAGCCAATGGTTATGGAAGGAGACTGGCTGCATTCTTCTGGGGGCTCCCTAAGAATGAGGACCCCAACATTGGGCAGAGTAATGGTCAGTAACTTACGTCAAGCTCAGACAACTTTGCAGTAATTCTTCCAACTGTCTGACTCAATAGCAGCCTTTGGAAGGGTATTTTTTTATCTATGAGAGTTGCGGCTTTCAATCCTAGATTGGATTTCTCCCTGTCCTCCCAGAAGATGTTTTAGTGATGTCCTGGCTTTAGCATATGATTGGTAAGGCCTTGAAATAAATTCCCAGCTAAAAGAGAGACATAGTGGTGTAGGATGTAGGGTGGAAAGGGCATGCAAATTCCCTAGTAAATCTAATATCCTGCTAACACTATTTTTAAGAAAGGAGGGACTTGTTCTTCGTTTCTGCATCCATTCCAAGTTTCTTAACTCTCTTCCTCTCTTCTCATTCTATTGTCGTATCTCTGTAGCATGTTCTAATCAGATCAACTGCCACTGTTCTGAAATTTGTGTTGGCTGGTTGCTGCCAGAGAATTGATTTTTACATCTGAGGTGTTGCCTGGTACCAGTCAGTGGACTGGTCTTCATGGGCCCTAAGTGTCCTCTGTTCTCACTGGCGTTAACTTGCTGTGGCCTTGGACACATACCTTTCCTGCCAGGGCTCTGGTTTTCTTTACAATAAGAAAGACTCTGGTTTTGTCTTTAAGCTACCCAGTAGGTAGAAGGGAAGTGGAGAAATCAAACTTGGAGAATGAGGAATAGATTAGAAGACTTGGAATGAGAAAAAACTATTATATTCAATGATCAGTGAGGCAATGATCAGTGAGTAGAAGTTTGTAGGGAAAGGCAAAAGGAAAGGCAGAATAGTAAAGGTTAGGGAACTGGAAAAATAGAAAGAAGAGAGAAGATTCATTGAGACAAAGGAGAAAGAAGACAAGTTGGCAGAAAGGAGGGTGGGTGGGAGATGTACAGAGAGGGCTGGAAAGCAAAAGTTTCTTCAGGAGGAACATTTGAAGCTTCCTGGGACCCTGGGACAATGTGACAGCCTGGCCTATGTGCCACATACAGACAACACAACACCACTTCTTCTGGTTCCTGCATTCTGTAGGGCACCATGAGAGTGAATGTTGCAAGGCCAATTCTGTCTTTTAAAGATGTCTTCCCAAGACCTCCCATAATTTCTTATATCCTCAACAGGGGTATTAGATAAAGCAGTGTCTCCTGAAGATTCCATAAAAATCCACATTATTTATCTGAGAATTCACAAACTTTTCCTGTTAACAATTAGCTTGGCACAGAAAGGGTGGAGGGTCAAGTGGTGATGTTCCTGGCCTCTGCAGAGCTACAATCAGGGGAAAGCAAACCTAGACACATGACAAATGTGGTAGAGGGGGATGTGTGCTGTGCAAGAGGGTGTGCACACGCTCCCATAAATCTGCTTTTAATTAAGTGGCTTAAAAACTAAAAAGAGAGAGCATTGTGGACTTGAGAAATCAGAGACGTCTTCAGGGAGGAGGTAGAATATGAGAAAAACATGGACAATTTGAACAATTGGAGAGGTAGGCATGAGGTGGAGCATTCCTCCTGGTGAGAAAGATGAGGATGTGCCCAAAGGCATGGAAGGTCATGGCATGTACAGGTGACAATTAAGAAATCCTGCTTATGTCAAAATAGAGTAAACAGGTTCAGATGAGGAAAGGCCTTAAATATCAGGATAAAAGTTGTCATCCTAAGCACACAAGATAAAGGCAACCTGAGATTTGACACTGGATTCAAAGCTATAGAGCCTGTATTTTCTTTCTTTGGACAGTTTGCTTTGCATTTTACAAACAGTTTTTAATTAATATCTGCTTACGTGTAGAAAAAATCTATTTTGGGGATACATAGATTACCATTTTGTGTTCAATTATATCAATTTTGAGATCTGTAGGTGACGGCTACTCAGATTCCAAATTGTGATTTTTTTAGACTTAGTGAATTATATTGAACTAATGAGGACTGTATTTGGTTGCAACATTTTTCTCACACAACAAAATATCTAGAGGTCAGCACTTACAGTCATTGGGTCAGTGGTTGCATGATGTCAGGGCTGAATTCTCTGTACTTCTCTTAGCTTTTCCCTTACTGTTTCAAGATGGCTGTATCCATTATATCCACAATCAAGATAAGAAGGAAAGAGAAAGTAGAAGGCCAGAAATGGGTCACACAACCTCCTTTAGTCTAAGAGAAAGCTGGGAAAAGTGGTTCTTGGATTTACAGACAATTCAGTGAGGTGCAGAAGTGGAAAAGATGGATGAGAATAGTTTTTCATTGCCATAAATATCTAACATGATCATCTGGGTATTTATCTAGTGATTAAAAGTTTTGTTGTATCTTTTAAATATGAAAACACCTGTACAAACAAAGCCTATGGTGACTCTCAAGTGTCCAGTTATTACTATTATGTAGCAACTAAGTGTATTTTTCAACTTTCATCCAAGGTTTATCATTTCTAATAGTTTTATAAACATTATTCACATTTCTTCCAGTGTATCCATTTACTGGTGAACAATTGCAATGCCAAATATAAGATTTTTTCCAAAATGCTAACCAATTTTCCAGCATGTTGTTTTTCTAGCAATTTTCTGCTCTAAGTCATGATCATCTTTCTGGCTGTCAACATTTATTGTGGACTTAATATGTGAAGTCTTTATATTTGTTATTCTCATTTTCATGATACTTCAAAGTAGTTATTGTTATTCTTGTTTTACAAATAAAGAAACTGAGGCTCAGATAAAAGTAAAGTGACTTGCTCAAGGACATATGGCTGGAAGGTGGCAGAATGAATTTAAAGTTAATTCTTTCCATTCCAAAGCCTGTATTTTTGTTTTGTTTGTTGTGTTTTTTACTTGTTTGTTTTCAGAAGGCTGTACTGACCTTGGTACCACTTGAGGGAGTTTGTACTTATCTACTTCCCAGATCTCATCAGGGTTAAAACTATGATGATGAATTCAGGTATAATTCTTTTTACTCTAACATGGCCTTGAGAAATGATTACCTGGGATCAGTATATAAAGGGCCAACTCCAAGGACTGTGAAAAGCAGAGCAGTAATAGATGTCTTGCTTCAATCATTAGGCAGAAGATAATGATTAGGTTTTTAATAACTTAAATCTCTCCCTGTCCTTGGTTCATAGCTGTTGCATTTTGAAGGTACAGTTTTTGTTCTTAATGGAAGTCTCCATGTCAGCTTTTGATTTGATTCTTGCTTGAAAGGGACTGGTCAAATGTATTTCTATTGGTGAACTTCCATGAAGTGTCTGGAATAGTGATTCTCAACACACAAATTAGAATCACCTTGGAAGTCTGAAAAAATATGACAGCCTGTGTCAACCTCCAGAGATTCTGATTTAATTGGTATGGAGTGGAGCCCAATTTTTTTTTTACATGTTTTGTTTTGTTTTTTAGCTCCCCAGGTGATTCTAATGCTCAGCTTGAGTAGAAAACCATTGGCCTAAATGATTAATAGAGGTACTAATGGAGGGAAGGGAAGAGAGAGCCCCCGAGGGAGTGTTCCTCAAACCTTTTGGTCTATGGACCATTTTATGGGGGTGTTGAAAGAAATGGGTCTCTTCAGAATTAGTAGAGATAATTGCCTCACTTTTGATGAGAAACCAGTGAGTGAAAGGACAAGTAAATTACTAACGAGAGAGAAATTATGTTAGAGAATAACTTCATTGTGTATTTCCATGATGCTTTTATAGTTTTTTAAGTACAACCATCCAAATTTACAGATAAAAAATACGAAGACCCTCTGGGGATAAATACATTAGAGAGACTATGGTTTAATTAGTGACAAAACTTGAATTAGAGCTCTGATCTGCTAAGATTTAGTCCAGAATCTCACTTAATCTGGAGGCCACTCCAGTGGGGTGATCTCCCAATATGAACATCTCTGGGAGATCTCACTGAATGCAATGATTTGTATTCTGGGTGGAAGAATAAGTAATCTGGTTTGGTCCCTGGATTTCATTTCACAGAAGCTCTGTTCTGAACAATTTTATCAAAGTGAGAGAAACCTGTTGTGTGCTTTACACCACACTGTGTGCCATGGCTAGTTCCAATTCCCTGGGCCAAATGTATTTCCTTTCTGTCTGGTGGCAGGATCCCCTTTATTTCCCAAAGCCCATTTCTTACACTTTTTTTTTTCTGTTTTAAGATTTGATCTATCTGAAATCTATACATTATTTCACAGACATCAGTGGCTTTTTTTCCAGGTTAAATTATTTAATGGTGTTGTTTCATTGAAGGCTTCAGATTAGCCACTGACACTTATTGGCAGAAGGAAACATGTTTTTCCATTGGGATAAAACATATTTTTTATTAGAGAAAAGAGCAGCTAAATTGAGTTTCTGTCTTTTAAATGCTAGCTGTGGCAAATGAAGACATCTGGGGCTTTAAATGACAATTTACCTTTGTATCAAAATTAAGCATCAGTCACCCAACCTGTACTTTCCCTCTCTCCCTGCTTCTTCCCTCTTGCTATTTTTTCCTTTCCCATTTCTTTTCTCTTCTCTTTCCTTCATTCCCCATCCCCTTCCTCTTGATCTCTCACTCTCCGCCCTTCTTTCCCTCCTCCCAACTCGCTCCCTCTTCCTCTCCACCCGCCTCCCCAATCTCCTTCACCTTTCCTCTCTCTCTGCCCTTGCTTTCTCTCCTTTGCGTTTTCTAACTTGCTCTATTTTGGTTGGCTGATCTTCTCATCTTCTAGTCTTTATTCCTCTGGGTTTGGAGATTTTAATTCCAATGCCCCTCATCTCATGCAGTGACTAAGTCAGGGATCTGAAAGGAAAAAAAAAAAAAAAAAAAAGGAGGTTGATTCCATTTCTCTCTCTCTCTCTCTCTCTCTCTCTCTTTTTTTTTCCTGCCAAACATTTTTCTTGGGAATTTTACAGAAACAAATGGAAAGAAGATAAATTTTGCTTTTTTTACTATCCAGGTGAAGAAATGGGGGTGAGGAGATCAGCAGCTGTCTGGGTACTCCTTCTTCTCCAGGGTAGAAGCATGTAATTGCAATTAGGTATCTGTTTTCCTGTCCTTTCTGGATCCCCCCTCTACCAGATCTATCTGCCCGGAATTCCATGCACTGCATTGGTATAACACACCTTTATGTGTTTGACAAAATAAGTCCATAGCCACAATCTCACATTTATCATCACAATCACTTCTCTATGCAGCAAATGCCCATTTTCCAGATGAGGTCAGTGGCTTAAACACTGGTAGAAAGAATCTTCAGATGTTTGAGAAGAGAGAAGAGCCTGAAAACTGGGATGAAAATTAGCAGTCTGGAATAGTGTCCTTCTGGACGCCAAGTTCAAATGGGGCCAGACTAGTTGAGGGAGAGCAAAGCTGCCCAACCAGGGGGGCAAGCAGGAGTAGAAAGGAGAGGTCAGGAGAAATTTTCTGAAATTAACATCACAATGCTGGAGGCTCCTAGAGCCTCCTGGGTGTGCCTGAAGGCGGAAGAAGGCAGATTGGCAAAGGACAACCAGAAAAGACCACCTCTTATTTTGAGATAAAGTGTGTCCTAAACAAAGGTGCTTGGCAAGGGGCTAAGTGAGGCTGAACTCTGGCCACTCTCAGCTCTCCAAGGTGGGCTACAGCCATGGAAGGGGAGGGGCCTCGTCCTGGCAGAAAGGTCCCATAGGCTCACTTAATCGGGCACTACACCTTGAACTCAGGTAACTGGCTTGACAAACTAGGGTCTCCTAATAAGTTAGAGCTGGACTCAAGACCAAGAAACGGGATCCTTGATTCTTAGATGACTTCAGGTGTTTCTTCCACCTGCTGCTGTTCACTACATACCCCTGGGCATTGTAATTATAAAAAGGATGAAATGCAGAAAAGCCTAAGTGGTAAGCTCTTCTTTTCAAAATGGTTTAGGAGACAACCTCACAAATTTCTTTTAGAGAAGAATGTAACAATCTTGTGGAGAGCAGGCATTTTCTATGCCTGATTTAACCAAACACTTTTCAGCCACACTGGGCTAAAGAGAGAACTTGACTGCTATGCTACAGGCTTTTAGTCTTAATGGTGCTGCCATCTCTGCTTTGCTGGGATTCCTCAAAACTTGCTTAGCCATGGGAGTAGTAATTGGACTCAATTATTCATTCCCAATAAATGAGCCAAGTAACTAGGAGCGCATGGCATAGAAGCGGGGGGTCATCGACTTGGAACTGACAGGGAAGAAAATAACATAAAAGACTTCTTGAATATAAGGAAAAATAAGAGATTTCAGGGAAGGATGTGTGGTTCTTGTTTCAGGTCCCTCATTCTATCTAAACTGAAAACAAAGAGGAGAAGAGGAGACTAGAGATTATGGAGAGGGAAAGAAGGAGAGCAGGAGAGAGACGAACTGAGAGCAGTCTACATAGCATGTGTTTAGCATGAATTGAGGTGAATTGAGGTCAGATTAACGGCTGAAAAATAAAGTCATTACAGGGCTTCCCTGGTGGCGCAGTGGTTGAGAGTCCGCCTGCCAATGCAGGGGACATGGGTTCGTGCCCCGGTCCGGGAAGATCCCACATGCCACGGAGCGGCTGGGCCCATGAGCCATGGCCACTGAGCCTGTGCATCCGGAGCCTGTGCTCCGCAACGGGAGAGGCCACAACAGTGAGAGGCCTGCGTACCGCCAAAAAAAAAATAAAAAAATAAAAAATAAAAAAAATAAAGTCATTACAAACACTGAGTTGGATATATGAAACCTACTAGACATCAGGTTTCTCATCTGTAATATAATGTGTAATGTGTAATATGTGTGGAGCTACAGTGGTGTGGAGGGAATAATACCTACTCTGGCTGCCTTGCCAATCATTGTGAGATACAATAGAGAAAACACATTCAAAGCACATAGGAAATTAAAGTAAACTGCTGTGCAAATGAACCCATTTTTTTTTTTTTTTTTTTTTTTTTTTTTTTTTTTGCTATATGCGGGCCTCTCAGTGTTGTGGCCTCTCCTGTTGTGGAGCACGGGCTCTGGACGCGCAGGCTCAGCGGCCATGGCTCACGGGCCCAGCCGCTCCACGGCATGTGGGATCTTCCCAGACCAGGGCACGAACCCGTGTCCCCTGCATCGGCAGGCGGACTCCCAACCACTGCGCCACCAGGGAAGCCCTGAACCCATTTTTATAATTTTATAAATTCCTCTTTTGTTCCTGATCCCTTTTCTCAGCCATTTCCCCTTATGCCCTCTCTCCTGCTTACAATGTTTTCCCTCTTTATCTAAATACTGCAGCTGACTGATTTGAGGAGTGAATGTTTGACAGGTAGATAGCAGAGCTCTTATACATAGTATGCTCATCAGGATGGGACCACTTGGACCAGCTTCTTTTAAGTGAAGGACAAGAGGAAATTCATTCATTCATTAATATATAAACATTCATTCATCAAACATTTACAGAGGGTTCACTGTATCACAGGCACTGCACTAGACACTGAGGATATGGCAATGAATAATACATAGTCATCCTGTTGAGGATGTCAGAGTCTATTACTTTCTTGGAGGTCTTCCTAGAAAAATCTTGTCATATATTCTCTAAGAGAAGTCTAGAAATTTGCCGGGCTATGTAGGTAACTTCTAAGCAGAGTATGTACATTGCTTTGGAAGGATAGACTTTCCTCGTCATACGTAAAAGTGACTCCATATGTTGGGACTGCCTTTTTTTTTTTTTTTTTGCGATATGCGGGCCTCTCACTGTTGTGGCCTCTCCTGTTGCAGAGCACAGGCTCCAGATGCACAGGCTCAGCGGCCATGGCTCACGGGCCCAGCCGCTCCACGGCATGTAGGATCTTCCTGGACTGGGGCACGAACCCGTGTCCCCTGCATCGGACAGGCGGACTCTCAACCACTGCGCCACCAGGGAAGCCCTGGGACTGCCTTTTTATTTGTTGCCTTTGCCTTCCTTCCTCTCCCAGGAAGAAGAATACTGAAGATTCATACATCTAGGGAGTGAACCTATGATTTTCCTTATTCTCTTTGGAAGTCAAACAGCAGTGTGTTGGGTCAAACTAGAGACACAAAACTGTTGCCAGATAGCTAACCAGGTTATGGAGTACTTAATTACAAGGGCAAGGCATGACCACAAGGTTGGGATAAGTGTAAAGTTGGCCAGGAAGGGGTTTGGGTGAATGGAGTGAAGAAGGAAAAACCATACAATAGCCAGTGAGGTAGTGAGTTTAGGAAGGGAAGGAGAGGAGCATATGTCAGGATATGGGTGAGTCTGCCGAGTCTGGGGTAACTCTTAACAGTTACTAAGCATGGAATTTAGTAAATGCTTCCTGAACTAAATCACACCATTTAGAAGAACTCAGAATACAATTCCAATATTCTGTATCAAAAGAAAGAGATCATTTTTATTTACTCCATCAGAGTTTCTACCCCAAATTTTACTTCTATGAATAATAATCAATAGCAATTAAATCAACAAATATTTACTGGGAATCTCTCTGCATAAGAGCCTTGAGGGTTCAAAGATTCTAAGAACCTTGAGATATTCAAAGACGAATCAAGGTTTTGGGGAAGATACTGCCTTCAGGGAATTTACAGAATGGTAGAGCAAATATGACATATGCAAGGATGACACTGTAGAATGTGAGAGGCCATGAGAGAGGTATGTATAATATTCTATGGGGGTTCAAAGAAGGCAAGATTACTTCAAGTTGAGAGTTTCAGGGAGAATTAGGACAGGGTGCAAGAAGGAAGGAACATTTGTCCAGGGAAGGTATGAAATGATGAGACAATGAAAGTTTCATATGAAGGAAACAAATTAAACCAAGAAATTGTAGGAAGTTTCACATAAATAGGAAACAGTGAGTTCTGTGAGGGCAATAGTGGAAAATTAAAGTTGGCATGGTTAGTTTGGGCTCAGTTAGAAGGTTTGGAGTGACTTAAAAGCTAAAACGCTCATACTTTATTCTACCAACAGGGAGATAGTGACAATTTTTGTGTGTATATGGAAATGTTATAATCAGAACTGCATGTCAGGAATATTAATCCAGCTATCAATCAACAAATATTTGTTGGGTGTCTACTCATTTGCAAGGTACTATATTAAATGCTGATGACCATACAAAAGGAATATAACACATAATCCCTGATCTAAAGTGTTTATTTTGTTTTTTTTTTTTTGTTTTTTTTTACATTCTGGGTAAGGAAATGCATGCCATATTCAAAGAAGGATAACTAATTATTGAGTTATTTTAAAATCAATACTGGATAAATAGTGACACATGTAAACACTCTTTTGGTTTCCATTGAGTGTAATCTGGAATCTTCCATGTTGAAATTGTTTGTTACAAGATTGTCTGTTTGTTCTCAGCTTGTAATGTTGGTTCTAAATCACTGCTTGTAGAAGGGAAATTACATAGCAAATTTGAGTGCTGCAAACCCACTACCCTGAGAGGATTTATAAAGAAAATCTTCCTAAGTCCCCTTCTCCCCCCAATTGTGAAGTGCATTTAGCTGAATGACAATTCTTTGTTTGTCTGAATGATTAATTGTATCTTGCACTGTCCTAGAACCTGATATTTAATTATCCTAAAAAGCTTTATGAATATAGATTATGTGTCTTCGGGATCATGTGAGTGTGCCAGGGATGTTTGTCGAGTGATCTTTTCTCTAATCAATGTAAATTTTGCCAGAGACAGACAGTGGCAGTGACTTCTTCATTGTCTGACTTTGAACTATAGCTACAACAGGAGGGAAGGATACACCACCTTAGGGCACCTTTTTAAATCTCAGACCCAAACTGGAATTTGATGCTTATACCAGTCTCAGCTATTAATTTTGGTTTAGTTCCTTGTCAGGCACACACATGTGTGCGTGTGTGTGTGCGTGCTGTGCACACACAGATCATTGACAGTATAGACAGCACAAAATGAGTTTGTTTTGTTTGTGATTTGTATTTTGCTTGTTTTGTTTTATTTATTTATTGTTTGAAGGGGGAATCACAAAGAAATTGCTTGCTCTTTGCTGGTGGAAATCTTGGAGAGGATCTTCTTCCTGTTAACATCACCACCATCATCCCCATCAACATGACAGCATCATAAATTTCATCATCAAAACTTTACTAAGTACTACCCCTGAGTTGTATTCTGTGTTTGGCTATTTTTTTTCACTATAAGAAAGATGCATTTAGACTTCTGGACCATAAAGCCCAGGGATGCCACCATTATTTCCACATTAGTAGACTATTCTGTCAAGTAGTAGAATCAGGCTATGCTCTTGCTCAGGTAACTTGGCAAGATGACTAATTGGGATATGGAGCTTAGCCTGAGGCCATAAGGTATAACATGTGTAAAGTTAGGACCTATACATTTATATGGGTTAGATCTCATTTGCTCGGAACAGAATCCACTGGGCTAATTGCCTACAGGCAAATAAGGAACTGAGAGTTAATAGTAGGTGCTGATGAAGGCACTGGATGTCTTCTCAAAATAGCCGCTTCCCTCATATTCTTCCTTCTTATGGGACATCTTTCCTTATCTTTTTCAGCCATACATTAAACCAGTCTTAAAACTGACACAGACATAGGCCTACATTTGGAAGATATTAGTCTTCCCCAAAGAATTCAGCCCATGAGCTTGTAAGAATTTAACTCAAATATTTGACAATTAGGTTCATTCCCTTGCTCTAGTGTTTCTACAGGTATTTATATTTTCTAGGTTAACAGCCACATCACTCAGTATTGTTGAGTGTGGAAAGGGCTGTGAAAATGTTGTGGGCTGACAGATGTTTTGAACTTCTCTATCTCCCCAGCTGCACCAGATCTAACAGCCTGAAAGTGATTTCCCTTTATGATATTTCATACCACATTGCAAATCTAAATTGAGGCCTGTTTCCTAAATACATTTAAATATTAGCTGTATATAAAAATGTGAATACAGCCAACAATCCATGAATATGCAAATGTATTTCACAACATTCTTCACCCTGAGAATCAGAAAATGGCATATCTGGGACAAGTGAAGATGGATACAAAAGACCAAAATGGAAACATGCCTCTCTGTGTATCTAAGCATTACTTTTGTGTCTATCACTATAGTGCCTCCGCCTTTTGTTGAGAAACATTTCTCTTCCTTAATGATGATAAACTCAGGAATATGCGGGAAAAAGAGAGCTAATTTATGAATAACATGAATTTCATCCATAATGGCCAGTATCGGGAGGCCATTATGTTGATGCATCCAGATCATTAAGTGGAAAGGTTGGCAACATTACAAATTCTTTACCCATGTACAGAGGCCAGGGCAAAATGGGAGAAGGGAAGAGGGGGTGAGAGGCAGGTGCTTTTTGTTCATTTGTTTGTTTTGTTTCAGAGATGCAGAATGTAATGGGAACCTCTCAATTTTGGATATTAACACTGTTCTCACCAGTAATGCATTGCTGTCCTTCATAACCAAAGTCCTGGTTTACAGAACTTCTTTGCGAAATTCATTGCTAGGAATGAAAGTGGTCTGGATGAATTCAATAAAAAACACATTACTATACTATAGCTTTGATTTTATTGTGGGTTATATAAACTTTCCCATTTACATAGTTACCAATTATGTAACTAAACCCATGCTGTTATGCTTTATAAGAAATACGTAGAAATCCATCATGACTGGTGACTGAGCCAAGATTGAGTCCAATTTCACAGTATTCCCTTCAACTTTCTCATAGAAAACCTTTGTCCCCCAATTTTTTCTGCTGAGGCAGTTCTTGGTGTACCTTACACAGAATAAAGATCTTCTAATCAGCCTCCAGTATAGAGAAGTTTCCATAAATAAATATTTGTTTGATGAAGTAATTTTTAATGGGCATGAACTACTGTTTCTTTTTATTAAAATGATCACCCAAAGAACAAAAACAATTACTGAGTGAATCCCATAACCTGAACTATTTTTCATTTTATGTTTCTATCATTCCCAATTTTCATCTCTATATTTCATTGGAGATCATTAACCAAATAGAAATACACTTTAAGAGAGCTTATAATTTTTTTTCTCTTTAAAGAATGAATGAGATTCTTTTTTTAACATACTGAAAATAACTTGTAGACACTTCCATTCTTCTAGCATTTATCTAATGTAGTCTGTACTTCTACAGGGTAGATGGGAGCAGATTTTCTTTGTATTTGAGAAATTCAAAAGGAAAGTGTCTCTTTCCTTTTTATAGCTCCCCAGGTACTATGTTAAATTCTAGGAATAGAGTGGTGAACAAATGGCTGGTTCTGGACCTCACTGTGCAGAAAGACTAGGGCACGTACTGTATTAGGAGCTGTAAATAGGACAAAATATTTTAAATATAGGTCTTGACCTTGAGGAATTGACATTTAGAAAGGGAGAAAATATATGCAGATAATTACCCATATAATGTAATGTGTGATATGGAGATGGAGATATCCAGCACTACCAAAACTCACACGAAGGTATTTCATGTTGGGACTTTCAAGGAAGACACCTTGGGAGAGGAAGGGACTGACTTGGAATTTGGGGGAGACTTTGATTGGCAGAGAGAAGTTTGCAGTGAATGGCAAGGAATGGGGTGCAATGTGTGGAGGCAAGTTTGCATAATGCACATTCAGAGGGCATTATGCAGATCAACATAATTAGAACAGAATTTACACACGGGAGGGCAGTGTGAGAAAAGTTTGTCTGAGGAGGTTTGGGTGAGATGGCAAAGGACTTTGAATAGTCTGTTAGGGAGTTTAACCATATAGACCGCAGAAGTCCACTGAAGATTTCTTAGAGTAAAATAAAATTAAATGCTTCAGAATTATGTAAATAAGAACTGGCAGGAATTTTGTGAGGCTATCATCTTCTAGCCCGTGTTCTCATATAACAAAGTATTATACCATCTGGACAGGTAGTATTTCTTCTGGCATATTCTGACTCCCTAGTCAAGTAGATCACTGTGTTCTTTCAATTAAGATGTTGGCTTCTTTTGCAATCCAACTTGGACAAACCAGATTTTCACAAGTCAGGGCCTTAGTCTTGTTCATCTCAGACACCTTTATGGGATATTTTTGATTACCCCAGACACTCGAAAGCCTGGCATTTGTCAGAAGTCAATATACTGGTCACCCTGCTGAATTTCAGCACATTCTATAATTGTGATATATAAAGATGAAATGAAGTGATAACACTCCACTCCCTCATATGAAAATCCTTCTTATCCATCTGCTCTGATGTCTCTGTAACAATATTATGAAGTTATATTTGACATGATGATCCAATGATGATCAGGGTGATTCTCAGTGCAGCAATTTTAGTCTCATCTCCTGCATTCCTTTTTACTTCCAGACACTGTGCAAGTAAAAGCTAGGTAAGCATTATTCCCTTTTTAAGTACATTAAAGATGGGTAGTGGGCAGCCAAGAGGATAAATTAATTGTCTGCTTAATGCAGCTGAATACATTACCTTACCCAGAAGTGAAAATCTTTAACTCCCAGATAACAGCACAATGGGGAAAAACAACCATGTACTTCGCAGGGATTCAAGGACCCCAAAGTGGGCAGTCAGGGAGGCCTTGGACAAAAGTGAAATGTATGCATTTGTTGAGATAGGGCATGGACTGTATTTTGGACAGTTCAATAGTTTCTTCTTTTTACTCTGATGGCTGTATTCTGGCAATGTTCTGATCCAGAAGTGGTCTGGACTCACTCCTCTCGAATGGACTTATTCTGTTTCACTAGGAAGCTCTCTGTGATCCCTAGAACTGGCAGTCTGTTTTCCTGCAGAAGCACTGATGTAATCTGGAATACCTGCTCCTTTGTTCTTCCTCCACTTACCTTCTACCCATTCTTGAAGGTCTGCCCTCTCCAGGACACTTTCTGTGTCTATACTAACCACCAACAGTGGCTTAGGTCCACGCACCATCTGGAGCAGCATTTCATATGCATGTTCTTGTTTTTGGTTGTGCAACAGAATCACCCATGCAAGGATCTCTTTTCATTTTCTTTCTTTTAAATACTGAATCATTGGCTTTCAACTTGGCTCTGTATCAGAATTAGTTATGGGACTTTGCAAAGACAAAGAGACTGTACCCGGAGATTGTGATTTTGGGTGGTCTGGTCCTCTGCATTTGTATAAAGTCCTGTGGGTGATTCAGAGGCATATTTGTGGTTCAGATATTTTGATTTAATATTTTGCATTGCCTATTTTTGTCTTATACGAGTAAATCTTTTCTTTGTAACTAAATTATAAGGCACTGCAGTTTCACTGGAGTGTTTTATCTTACAGTATTTGCATTGTCAATAGTATAGTGCTTTGCCTTAGTTAATTTACTTTGCAGGGGTGTTGGGAGAAGACATGGCTCTGACCGCAGATATGCTTCTCCAGGGCAGTTATTAAACACTTTTGATCATGAGGAACATGTAAAGACCCCCCCTCACAGGACACACATGCTTCAAGAACACTGTTTATTTTGCCAGGAACAGAAGCCTGAAGGCATTTTTAGATAATTTTGTTTTAGAGTCCAGAACTTATATGAAAAACAATAACCCCTAATGGAAATAAAAATTTGGGATGATCTGATGTTCTAATCTACTTATAACCTGGGTGTTATGAAATTTACTCAAGAAAATTGTGGAGCTCCAAAATCTCATCTGAATCTTTAAGCAGACCGAAATGAAGTTAAAAGAAGTTAGTGTAGCACATTCCTCAAGGGCCTGTGCCCCTCCGTACCCTGAAAAAAATTAAAAGCAGGTCAGGGAAAACCTCCAGGCCTATGCCCCCTTCCATCTTCCCTTTCTACTGCTGTGGGGGTTTTTCGCAGTGGGACAGCACTGCAGTAGACCTCTGTGTACCATCTGTAAATTCACTGTTATGGGGAGAGGTGTTAGAGACGCAGCTACTTCTGGGGTAAGGGCAGGTGACCACATAGCCTGATCTACAGCCTTTTCAATAACACGTGTCACTTCCTTCTCAGAAAGAGGGGCCTTTGATTGCCCCTCCTTCTTCTCTATAGAAAGCTGAACCAAGTATGTTTACAACGCTGCCTTTTGATGATGATGCTCCCCAGACCCTTCTCCCTTGGCCCGCTAAAGCCCACCCACCACTCCCTCTGATTTCATCTTGGTTGTAGTGAGAGCTCTGTTGGGCCGGGCTGGGGGGTGGAGTTGGGAAAGTAAGGCAGATGCCTGGCTTGTGGGTCAGGGAGTCTGTTCATTTGGCTGAGCTACTTTTCGGCCTCCTTCCTTCTCCCCCTACAGCATTGAGGGGAGGCCTTTTTTCACATTTGTGCTCAGACATGCAGAAGCAAACGCTAAAATGAATTACCTGGAACAGCGCTATTAATTTATGCTTCGACAGTAATGACCTTAAGACACAGAAGAATTATATATTAATTTGTTTCTGGTATACAGCACTGCTAAGTTAACACATTTAGGAGGATCCACTTCCCCGTCTCCATCTGTGAGGATAAATGAGGCCGAGCATAGCTGCGAGCGGAGTTCGGGCGCGTTCCGCTAGATGGCAGGGTGGCCTCAAGGATGGGCTGGGCCGCGGTGGCTGCAGACACTTGGCAGTCATTTGACACGCTCGAAAATCCACAATTTTTCTCATGTTGTTCATTTGGAAATTATATTTAAACTTATTTATTTACATGGGCACATACATAACATGTATATTTACAAACAAATAGGCCTACACTGTCCGAGATAAAGGCGTTGAAGAAACAATGCGTCCAGCCTGGCTGACTTGTGTGAAATTCCCCGGCTCTGCAGATGCCCCGCTGCACTCCACACCAGCGCGCACACCGCCATCCAGCCTTATTGATGTTAGGAAGGGGAGAGATGTCTTTGAAAGTCAAAGGGCATAATTCCTTCCAGGAGGGAAACTGTTTTTAACACATGGTGTGGTCAGTTAAGGGCGCTCAGAAAAAAATGGAGAACAATCAGCATCGTACATTCAAACCCTCCCCCGGAAAGAAGATTAAAAGTAAAACCAGATTAGAAATTTGAATTTTATTCAAATCCTTTCTCCCCGTTCCTCTCCCTTGTCCTTTAATCTCTCCTACTCTTTTACCTTCCAGTCTCTCCTCTCTTTGTTCCTATTCCTATCGTCTCCCTCCTCTTTCTTTTCCCCTTTCTCCTCAGTCTGAATTTCCACATCTCCCCTTCCCCTACCCTTCATTCTCTCAGAATTTGTTGCTGCTGAGCTGCCTCTGATCCCGCATCCCTTTATGTAGCCTTTTCCAGATAATGAATTGTTAAAATTTCATAGGGAGCAGTGACTGTGCTCTTCTCTGCTCCTGGATACTGCAGTTTGCGAGCCGCTTTCCTTCTGGGCAAGAAAGCCACAGCTATGAGCCGGCTGCTTTTTGTCTGCAAACAGTTTTTCAGGGTTTACACGTTTAGTTTGCAGGAAAGTCTCTTTCTGTCTCCCTCCCTCCCTCCCTCCCTTCCTTCTTTCTCTCTCTCACTGTCTCTCTCTCTCTTTCTCTCTTCCCCTCACCCAAGTTTATGTAGGATTAAAATTTCAGTTAATGAAAGCTTCTGGAAAAGGGAGAATGACTTCTATCCATGGTGGAGAAAACAGACACTAGCACTTTTCTAAAATGCCTGGCTTTTGTGGCTTTCTGCAGTGGAACCATTTCAGGAAATTCATGCAAACTGAGGACCATTTGAATGCATTTTCAGAGTGAAATTCTTGGAAGCACCCTTTGCTTCAGTTGCCTAGTAGGCAATCCTGTACCCCCGAATTATAACTTTTAATGTATTTGCTTACCAGATAAAATTAAGGTCATTTTTTTGATTGTTCTCTGTCCAGTGACACACAGGAGCTTCTGTGGTTGTGTGTCCTTCTTCTGTTATAGGATAATTGTCTTATGATTAATGTGTGGTAAGGAAGAATAGAACAAAAAATAGTCAATACATTTCAGTCTAGATTAAAAAGTGATTTCTTTCCCCTTAAAATCTACATATAGGATTTGTAAGAAGTTATATGTGATTCTATATAACATATACAAATATGGTTATAACCCACTTTGATATTTTACACAGTGGTGTGTAGTCTTCTGGAAAACTGTGTTGTTGTCACATCTCTGGCTCACCATAAATTTAAAGTTTCACTGATGTGAATCACAGAAATATATAGATATTATCAATTTGATATTATCCCCCACTTCATTACCTTGAAAAATTGTTCATGGTAGTTATCTTAGGCACTGGAAATTCTGAAGTTCATTCAATTTTTTTCATAAAAAGTTATGTTTAATTGGTGTTTCTATGTTAAATATATTATGCTACATTTTTAATAGTAGGAAAACTATGTATAGTATGCAGAATACTATCAGTTGTGAACATACTATCAGTATGTTTAAATAGAACATGAATATCCCATCCCTTAAAGATGTTGGGTACCTCAGTATTTAATACTCTTCCTTCACTTTTACTTCCTTCTTTCCCCTCTTTCTTTCATTATATCTTTCCTATACATCCCTGTGGTCAGTAATTAGAAATTCATGTCAGCAGTTTATAGAATAAAAAAAAAAAGTCACTGAATTTCCTTCTTCATATTAGCATTTTCTTCAAACTAGAGATGTTGACCATCTCAAAATCAGTAGATAGGTGCTGATATTTTATAAATTTGTGCCTTTACCATAAACTTTAACCAAGACCTTTAGATTATTTCAGGAAAATCTTTCTTCTCAGCCAATACTGGACACATTTAGAGATCTAAGAAAAAATAAATTGTTCTCCTTCTTATCTACCATGGCATGCTTCCTGTTGTTAGGTGAATAATTGAGCAGTTTATTTTAATCAGGAGCTCTTTGCAGAGGGGGTGCTGGAGAGGGTTAATTGCTAGGGTAAAACAGTTATGGGAGTTCAGTTTACTGGGGTGCTAATTGGGTGACAGGTGAACATAAATAGTGTGGAGAAGAAGGAAATTAGACATGGGAGGGACAATGTAGACTTTAAGCTCCACAACCTTGTAAATGTACTTAAGTTATCGGTGCTGCAAACTGAGTAGCAAACTGTTTTCCCTTCAGACATTTCAGGCTGCCGGGCTACCACTGGGATTGGCTTGGGAGAGAAAGGGTGGTGGCTTTCCTGTTGAGTAGGCGACCTTGGCTGTATCATACAGTTGGCTTTTGGGCTTTTGGCATCATTGATGTATGTTTCAGATAGAGGCGACTGCTGGTAAAACCAGGCTTATTCCCAGTTATGATGTGACCAGGAGGCTCTAGGATGGCCTCATCTTCCTGTATCTACTCAATTCTTGTGATAAGATTCAAAGACATTAACCTCACAAATAAAAGTTAGAGCTAAATCATCAAAAATTTCTGGAAAAAGAAATATGGTGGTTTTTTCCACTTTTAGGTGTGTTGCTTTGAGATCATATCTCTTCTTTTCCCTAAAGCAGGTTAGAAGAAAAAGAAAGGCTAGACCAGCAGTGAACAACCTTGGCTACAAGTAAGAATCTGGGTAGTGTTTAAAACTCCATTATGTCCAGCCTTCCTCCCAGACCAATTAACTTAGAATCTCAGAGGATGGGACTCACACATCAGTAAACTTTAGGATACCCCAAGTGATTCTGATGAGCCAAGGTTGTGAAGCACAGGTTAGAGAAAAAGGCAGAATTTGGAAAAAGAACAACTCTCCTGTATGTGATATAGTGTAATTATCTTGTGTTTAATGTCATATTTTTGGACATCTATGAGGGATAAAGGGAGGTTGTGTGTAGGGGATGCAGACGGTTCCCTCTGTCTTAGCACCACCACCCATGCAGAAGATATAATTTAATTATATCATTAAAAGGTGATATAATTCTTGTGCTGCAGGCCTGGGGGAAAGAGTCATATTTTAGACTAGCACAGAAATTTATTTTCCCAAATTCTGGAAGCCAGAAGTCCAAAATCAGTGTAACTGTACCAAAATCAATGTGTCAGTAGGGCTCTGCTTCTGCTAGAGGAGAATCCATTCCTTGTTACTTCCGTCTTCTAGTGACTGCTGGCATTCCTTGGTTTATGGCCACCATCTTCAAATCTCTCTCTGCTCAGTCATCATGCCACCTTCTTCCCTGGGTGTGTGTCAAATTTTCGTCTGCCTCCTTTTTATAAGGATACATGTGATTGCGTTTAGGTCCCACCTGGATAATCCAGAATACTCTCTCTATTGCAAGATCCTTAATCTAAGCACAGTTGTGATGACTTTGCACATAATACTTATAGGTTCCAGGATAGGATCTGCTATACTGGGGGCATTCTTTAGCCTACCACAGAGGTCTGTGAGTTCCTATTGCTGCTGTGCAATGTAAGGTTAATGCCTTTGATGTATTAGCTCAGAAATTTCCAATCTCTCAAACAGATGCCTCCCCAGGCTTGGAGACCCACCTGAACCATTCTTTTCCTCCAGCCCAGCCTAAATGAGTGGAACAGATAGTTGGGGAGCTGCTGGAAACTTCTGTGCATTGAGGTAGCATTGGCAAAGAGAAAAGTACAAAGTAATAGTAGCTCTTTTTACACAAACCCTTTTTTACCAGTAGTTTAAACATAATTTCTCATAATTCTCTTCATCTGGTCTTCCTAACAGTATTAATTAACTCACTAATTAATCCACCAGAAGGCATTTATCAAACACTGACTATGTGCAAGGTATTGTGTAAACATTGGGATACAGAGATGAGTTTGGGTTATCCAGAGGACTGCAATAATCGTAGTCCCTCCCTCCTTCCCTTCCTTGCTACACTTCCTTCCCTAGGTAACCATAAAAATGCGCCTTGGTCACAGAGAGGATGTGACTGCCTATTGACCCCAGAGCTGGACCTGGGCAATCAGAGACTCCTGGCTCCCTCCCCCATCCTTGAAACATATTCTTTGCCCACAGTTTCCACAGCAGGAGCTGAGTTCAAGGATGCAGCCTTAGAAATAAATGTGTTGTTGATACCATCTGGACTGAATTTGTGACTGAACCCCTTAAGGTCTCTATAAACTTAAGATTCTGGCAGATGTGGTGGGATCTACTCTTCTTGAGACACCTAAGACAAGCTTCATGTGTAAGTTCCCTCTGCCTTATCGCCACCACCTACTAATCTGGAGTGGCCACCTCTTTCTTAGGTCTTTCCTTGCCCTCTTTGTCTGAAGGTCAGTTTCAGATTACACCTGGAAAGCTCCTGAGTTTTCAAACCAGCACTGTTTAAGTATCCTTAAACTTGTATGTATTCTTGTAGAATACATATTGTTGCTTTGTATGCATATGCACTGTTATTTTTCTAAATCATTGTGCTATGGGACTGATAATGTTTCTTAATTTTTAATCTCAGCATTGTGTTTTTAAGATCCATCCATTTTGCTATATGTATTTTTGTTGTAGTCATTGCTTCTAATGACTGTGTGATATTCGACAATATTCATCAACCACATTTTACTTTTCCCTTCCTCCACTTATGGATGCCTAACTAGTCTCCACCTCCCTGCTACAATGCATATCTTGTATGTATCTAGAGACTATGATAACTTAACTGGACCAAGCATTGCCAGCTTGCTTTCAGAGATAGCTTTTCCAGTCTCTCTTCCCACTAACAGTGGAAGAGGGTAATTTTTCTTCTGTATTCCCAACAACACTTGGCATTATCCAGTGTTCTAAATTTTGTTATTCAGATAGGTATAAAGTACATCGTCTTTTTAATTTCCATTTCTCTGATTATTCCTGAGCTTGAATACCTTTTCATTTACTTGAGAATCAGTTAAGTTTCCCCTTCTGTGAATCATCTATTCATATCTTTTGGCCATTTTAAGTTTGGTTTTCTGTCACTTTCTGCTTGATTCACAGGTGTGTCTTTTACATTATAGAGTGATGCTGTCCAATAGGGTAGCAAATAGACACTTATGACTCTTTGAATTTAAATTTACTAAAAATTAAAACTCAGTGCCTTGGTCACACTAGCTACATTTAAAATGCTCAATACCCACATGCTTTTTCATATGGCTACCATATTGGACCATGCAGAGAATATTTCCATTATCACAGAAAGTTGTTTAGAACAGTGCTGTTCTGGAAATATTAGTTCCTTATTGGTTTGAGACATAGCTAATATTGGGTTGGCCAAAACATTTGTTTGTGTTTTTCCATTAGATGTTATGGAAAAACCCAAATGAACGTTTTGGCCAACCCAGTATTTTCTTCAAATCTGTCATCAACATTTTCTGTGATGTGGCATATTAAAGAAGGCTTCCCATTCTTTGATACTCCCTTTAATGAGACGTATAATCTATGTCCCCTCCCTTTGAATCTGGGACTCTTTTGGCTGATAGAATAGTGTGTAGAAGCGATGCTGTGCCAGTTTCTCAGTGAAAGACTTAATAAACTGATAACTTCTAATTTCTGTTTCTTGGAACAATCTCTCTGGGAGTCCTGAGTCTCCATATAAGAAATCCAACCCCTCTGAAAACCACCAAGATAGGAGGCACATGGAGGTGCTCTGTCAACAGTCCCAGCTGATCCCAGCCTACCAGCCATCTCTACTCACCCAGACATTTTAGTGAAGCTGTCTTGGATGAGTACTTGGCTGAATACTGCCAAGCGGGGTCAATCCATGCAATGTGGAATAGGAGAATAATCCACTTGAGCCCTTCCTGAATTCTGGACCGAGAGAGTCATGAAATACAGTAAAATGGATTTTTTAAAAGCCATTATATTCTGGGGTAATTTGTTATGCAAGAATAGATAACCAGGTAGACTTTTTATTAAACAAAAAAATTGATGTAAGCAATGCAGTTTAATATACACACTATTGCACAGCAGCTATGAATTATAGAACCTTAACAACAGTCAGACTGGAGTTTGGATTATGGCTCTGCCCCTTGAACAGGTTGATTGTACTGGTTTTCACTGACTGCATCTATAAAATAGAGGGACTAATGCATCATAACACTAATATGGTGATGAGGAAAAAATGAAATGGCAGATGTTCAGAAAGCTCTTTGCACAGTGCCTGACTCATGAAGGAGATGCTCTAATTAAGGAATGTCCAAGGTACAGATGTGACACAAAGGACAGGTGATTGACTCTGCTTGGCCAAGTGAGGTGGGGGGCAGTTGTCAGGCGAGTGTCCTCAGAATTAAAGGGCTATCTGTGTATTAGAGGTAATAAAGGAATTTATCAGCTTAACTTAAGGAGAAAAGGACATCTGAGGTAGAGCAATTAGGGTGGGCTGAATAGGCTCAATCATTTATTTATTTGTTTAAAAAAATCTGTAAATATATATTTAATATATATAGGTATATATATGTATATATTTAATATATCTATCTGCATATTTTTTTATATACCTATAAATATATATGTATATTATATACACATATATACACATCCGTTATTGTCTTTCAATGAAAACATACCTAATTTTAATATAGTCAAATTTATAATCTTTTTCTTATGGCTTTGTTTTTGGCATGTTGTTTAAGAAATCCTATCCTACCTAGAAAATAAAGATATTTTCCTATAGCATCTCCTAAGATTTATAGTTTGCCATTTATGTATAAGATTTTTAGACATCTGGAATTAATTTTTGTCCATGGTATATGGTAGGAATTTTATTTCACTTGGATAACTAATTATTCTAGAACAATGTATTAAACAGTTGGTCATTTCGCATTGATATGTAATGCCCACTGTGTCATAAATCGTTTCCAAATAGGCATGGGTCTGTTCTTTTCAACCCCTCTATGTATTTACTGATACATTACTACCACACTGTTTTAATTACTATAGAGATTATGTCTTGATATTTGATAGGGCAAGCTTTTGTTCCTTCTTTCCTTCATCCTTCCTTCCTTTCCTTCTCTCTCTCTCTCTTTCTTTTTCTTCTTTCCCTCCTTCCTTCCTTCATTCCTCCCTTCCTTCCTTCCTTCCTTTCTTCTTAAATTTTTTAATTAAAATTTTATTCATCAGAGCAGTTTTAGGTTTACAGCAAAATTGAGGGAAGGGAACAGAGATTTCCCATATAACTCCTGCCCCAACACATGCACACATGCATAGTTTTCCCCATTATCAACATCCTTCACCAGAATGGTACCTTTGTTATAACTGATGAAACTAGATGCAACTATAGTTTTACTTTCACATTTTGAAGATTATCTAATGATGTAGGAAATAACCATCATATTATTACATGAATAAAAGTAAACATACATCAGCCAGGTTTCCAAATCTGCTAGAAATTGTAGATATTTGTATCATTAAAAGAATGGAAGAAAATGTTTCAAAGTATTTACCATGATTATTTCTAGGTGATGGACTCATAGGACATTTTCTCAGTTATCTCCACAATTCTTTGTGTCTTACCAGTTTTTTATGAGTATAATCACTTTTACAATCTGAAAATCCAAAACATCTCAGTGGAAAGAACATTCAGTTTGAAAATCTTTGTGTGCAAAGAGGTCCCAAGTAAAGAAGGAGCTCTTTCTACTGAAATGCCTGGCAGCTCTTCCCTTTCCTCTCATTCTTTCCTCTTGCATCTGCCTCTTAGGGCTGCCCTACTGGGCACCTACATATCTATTATTTCCAATAATCTTAGCATAAATACAGATTGTTGTAGAAAATAGTGTCCCATCTAGCAAGTGGCTCTCCAGCTGCTCAAATCAAGTTTGAGTTCATACTCAGTTGGATGCAGACAGATGTTGTAGAATTCTCTCAGGGCTGTGTCTGTCTTTAATCCACTGTTCATCTCTGCCTATGGGGCTCATCAACTATGCTCGGAGATCACCTCACTTGAGTTCTCTCTGTCGGTACTATTTTGTTTTTAATTTTTAATTTTCTGGCTGCATGACATGTGGGATTTTAGTTCCCCGACAAGGGATTGAACCCACGACCCCTGCATTGGAAGCACGAAGTCTTAACTACTGGACCACCAGGGAAGTCCTGTGTTGGGACTATTTTTTAAAAATGTTCCTGTGTAATTCTATTTTCTTCTTTGTATAGTCTCCGCTGATGTGGACTTTTATATTCCTTCAGAAATTGATACCAGTTTTTGCAGTCTGACTTCTGAGTCTCCACTCTTGCCCCTTGTTCTGAGCAGAAATGTCTGTGCTTGTGGGATCCAGAAGTCACCATGTGCATGTTGATGGCAGTAGTGGTCAGCATCTCCCTTGAATCCCAATTAGTTGGCCCTGAGCCCCATTCTTGAAGAGACATTCTACTGATCAAGGAATCTCCACCATTGAAACAACTCTAATCTTAGGTATTGGCTCCCTGATGGAGATGACAGGGCTCAGTGGATGCCTAGTTCAATGCTTAGAGACAACTTCTGAAAGTCATCGCTTCTTAATTAGATTTGCATTTTGTCATCAAGTTCATCTTCAACACTGAAATTCTTTATTCTGAAAAGGTCACTGAGGATTGTTGTGCTTTGGAAAAGTACTGGGCCAGATGTCTAGAGGTTTCTATGTAATTTTCATTCTTTTGCTTTCCTTTGGCCAATTGCCTGTCCATATTGAACTTTTCACATTTGCAGATAAAACACATCTGTTTACTCATGGGCTATAGTGATGTTGATGATCCTCTGCTATTTTATTTTATTTTTTTTAATATAAGGTCTTATCACCATAGTATTGCATTCAAGTTTCTCAGAAATGTGACACCATACTTCAATATCATTTCCTACTATACTTCAATTTCCTTACACCTTTCTGGGTCAGTAATTTACCAGGTTCATCATCATTTTATAACAAGATCCTGTACTTTTCAGTCTTATTCACATGTTATTCTTAGTCTAAAAAATAGTTCACCAAAATTTAAAATCTTGAAAGCCTTTCTTGTCCCAACTGTGTCTCAAGGAAATTCTTCTCTTTCAGCAGACCCCACCTTCCCCTGCACTACCATTCTTGCAGACATTTAGGAAATGTATGAAGGAAAGAAAGGAGAAACTTTTAGAAAAAAGCTTATTTTAAAGACAATCTTCTCTCTTTCTTTCTTTTTTTTAAAACCTTTGTATATATTGATGAGCCCATCAAGTTCTATATGGAAGGAAATGAATCAAACCACACATATTGATCAAGAAACATGTTTGTCGCTGATCAGAGATAAAATTACTTGTAAAAATGTGCATTTTGGTCAATATTTATTCCTTCCTAAAATTACACAATTATGTTTTCTTCTCTTAAACTCAATTTGTCCAATTTGCTATAATGCAATTTTCTGTACCCATGTATAATTTGTTTATATGATTAGAGTATCCTCTGTGGAAACTTAAACTGATATAACTTCCTTTGAACAATGTATCTGGGGCAGTTTTGATGTGTTATCATCAGTTAAGGGAAATATTTTGCTCATGAGTCACAAAAGCAAATGTGAGCAAACAATTGCTTATTGTGATCAATTTTCATAAGGTAGTTCCAACAAGGGCAGGGGTGGACAAAATTTATGCTAGTCATATAACTAAATTTTCACAATCTTAAGCACAGTTAAGTTTAATCTTTGGTTTTAAGATAATAGTAGTTAATAAAGGATTTTTAACTTTTGTTTATTACCTAAGACACATTAACAACTATTAACTGATTCTTAGAGTGCATATACTATTTATTATTTAGCAGGTAAAAGAGCTGCTAAATGAATAATCTGATAAAAGTGAGTGTAGACATTGTTTGCTTAACAAGCATTTACAAGGTGTTTGGGGTATGTAAAATGCTATACTTGTTGCTGAGAAAAATATATATGAGTAAGATGTACCCTGTAAGCTAATGGGGAAGACAAGATTTTCACCAATGAACATGCAGAGCCTAAAATAACCATATGATATGTGTTGTGTTTCAATTTCTTCACTTGAAAATGGTCAATGCGTATTAACTAGTATTATTATCTCTATGTGAAATAGAAATGAAAAGCAGGTCTAGATCACTCTGGATTTAAGAAATAAGGGAAGAGTTTATGAAAGTGGTTAAACTTGAAATGGTCTTTAAAAATGGCTGGTATATGTATGGAGAAGGGAAATGACCTGGCCTGGATTTCAGGTTGCTAGAAATGAAAATGACTTTTGAGTGTTAGACATACTGATAGGAGAGCAGGTTTGTTTATTGGAAGAAATTATAAATAATACTAGAAATCTAGATTGGGTGTAGTTGGTGGACTATCTTGTAGTAGGGTAAAATAATAGAAAATAATAAAAGATTGGAGTCAGAAGAAATTCTTTTCAATCACTTTCTCTGGATTTGGGCAAGTCATATAGCTTTTCTTTATTTTCATGACTCAGTTTCTTCATCTGCAACATTACATTAATATTGTGAAATACTTTTAATTTTTCCTTAAGTATAATAAAGTATAAATAAGTATAATAAAATTTGGTTTGTGATAACTCCTTTAACATACAGCAACTTACATAGAGAGTACAGCATTGCTAAGTGTTTATACTTATACTTTGTAATGTTCTATAAACTCTATGTGTTGTACAGATATTTTATCATAATAACAATCACTATTATCATTATTGTTAATAACATTTGTAAGTTGAGGGGGGTGAATTCATTCTGTAGGTAATAAAGAATAAATGAATTTGTTTTACAATAGGTAAATATCATAAGGAAAGTAACATCAAAACAATATTGACCCTAAAATTTATTGGGAAAGTATTTACAACATGTAGACAAAAGAATTATTTTACTTACTACATAAAAAGGTCCTACATTCTTCAAAAAATTTTGGACAAAGAACATGAGTGGGAAATTCACAAGGAACTGACACTTGAAAGTGACTGATGAACTTATGAATTTATAAAAACTTGTTTCACTTAATTTATGTTTAAAGGAATATAAGTGAAAGAAAGGTAAGATTTTTCAATCATTACAAGGAAAAATACTAAAAATAAGTTGTGGTTTTGGTGAGGCTACAGGAAAAGAGTACTTTTGTACACTGTGGTGTAAGTAAAATTTGATACAACTTCTGTAGAAGAATAATTTGGCAATATTTATCAACATTTAGATTTTTTTTTTTACCCTTTGATCCCAAACTACTATTTTAAAGAATTTATTCTAAGGAATTAATTATAGATGCAAGATACATATGTGAAGATTAACTTATGGATGATCATCACTGTATTACTTACAGGAAAAAAATTGGAAACAGCTTACATTTCTAATATAAGGGATTGTTTAACTAGATAATAATGTCCACAGAAAGAAATGCATTGCTGACATTTAAATTGTGTAATAATAATGTATAATGACATGGAAATATGCATACAATATACAAAATAAGTTTCAAATCTAACTTTATTATCTCTGTAAAATATAATGTATAGGTGTATATATGCATATGTAGACATATATATATATATGTATGTATATATATATATATACACACACAAATTACATTATTATTATTTGCAAATGACAAGCTTATACTTCTATTTTATTTACTTCTTTTGACCTATCTTTTTGAGGTTTCTTCTACTGACCTTATATTCTGTAACAATAAAGAACATAATAAAAACTTTGTGAAATGGGTAAGATCACAGGCTGAAGCTCCCTGAGGAGAGAGAACCAGATCACCATGGTAAATTTCTTCATTGTGGCTCACTGATAAGGTGTATGTGACTTTTGACCTATGGTATACTCAGGTTTATCATCTATTGGCCTGTATTTTATTTTCTGTCCTAATGGAGAGTTCATCTGTTTATCTGTCAGTTTTTTAACTATCTGACCATGACTATTCAGAGAGAAAGTAATATCACTAAGGATTATTTTGTGATAATCCCCTACACATTTCAAACTTCCAAGATAGCATGGAACTCCAAAGCACTAGGAGATAGTATTCTCATCTTGTGAAAATGCTGTAATAGAAATTAACTCAACGGCAAAAATTACCTGGTTGATATTTACTTATTGTCTTTATTTGTTCATTTAAATGTCCAGTTAATACTGCTTCTTGGCCAGTTTGACCAACTGTCCAAAGAATTAAAATTAGCAAAGTTCTATTCTTCCAAACAATTGACCTTGTACCACAATTGTTAAATGATCATGTATAAACACAAGTACAACTTATAAAAGCCTTTACTCAATTGCATTGTGGCACACAGGATAATAAAGGGATTTTTAAGGTCAGCTTCCCTGATTCAGCCCTATCATTTCATAAATTAAAAAGAATCTCCCAGGAAGGTTTAAAGACAGTGGTGTGAGTAAATGTTTAACAAATGGTGCTCTAGGTGGGGGGTTCTGGTTTGTGCGTTTGCCTACTCCCATGTGTAAATATTTTTGCCATAGCAGATTTTGAGGTCCCAGTGTGAAGTCATTGAATGCAGTTGGGGAGAGAAGTGAATAGTTAACTCTCTTAAGTCAGTGTGAGCCTGCTGCGTTGCAGCTAACTACTGCATATGGTGCTTACATCTATGGTACAGATCGCAATGGGTTCCTTATGCCTGTCTCTTTACACTTAATGGATTGTGAAGTTACCAAAGGGACAATGTCTTTTTCATTTTTGTTTCCCCAGTGCTTCACATAATGCTGGGCACACAGTTATATTCATTGAAAAAAAAAAAAAGCCTTTGAAGGAAATTACACCCATATTAGAGAATACATGGGGAAGAATATATGGGCAAAGAATATACTAAAGACTTTAATCTATAGTTAAAATATATTTGCATAGGATATTTTGGATATAACTGCTTAAGCATCAACCTTGTTTAAAAAAAAATGCAGTGGCTACCAAATTCCATTTGATGAGTTAAAACTAATTAGTGTCGTTATATGGGAGAATTTGTCTTAGAAACATAAACAAAATGGGATAAATATAAAAACACAGTATTGGTAAAAGAGAAATATTTCTGTGGCTAAAGCTAAATGCCTGGGGAAAAAAGCAATTCAGTTTCCCAATATTAATTATTGAGCCATATCCTGCTATTGGTCTGTGCGTGTAAAAATCAATGCAAAGATAAGGACCTTCATAATTGACAGGAGTAATTTTGAAGAATACTCATTGACATTCAAAGAGGCAGGACACAATGAAAAGGTTATGGATGAGCAAACTTTGAATTGTTGTAATCACTACTTTTCAACCTTTTAAAGGAAATAGGGGAAGGAGAAGCATATTATTTTATTCCTTATTCCTTCCAGGTTTGCAAAAAAAGAGAAACATGCAACAAATATTTAACCAACATTTAAGTATATTACATTCATAGAACCTTTTATAATTTTGCAAAATTCTTTCATATTCACATTTTATTCTCATTTTAACCTGTGGGTAGAGGCCATGTAGGTGTTTTTCTCTATTTGTAACAGATGGGGAATGAGACTATGACCTTGGACTCTGACTATTACTGCTATCTACTTTTTATTAGAATATGTTTTCTCCCTGATAAGTGTGTATATGGACTTTTGCTTGGAAAGACAAAAGTATGAAAAAGTTAATCAGAAGACCTTATAGGGTTACATTTTTTGGTGAAAAAAGTCCTATTTTTTCCTTACTTGTTCCACTTGTTTCCTCTCTTCTGGTTCATGATGACTCTTAACTTGGCAATTTAATGGGAAGTTTGCAGTCAGTCAACAAGAAAAGAGTATCCATTGGTTTAGGACTCTTATTATCCATGTGTATTAGTTATTTTTTCAGTTATGTGTGATGCACTCTAAGACTTCTTTCTGTAGCTCAGGACTTTATGTTACCCCACATCAAAACACTCAAACAGTATCTTGTTTTTTATTTCTTTTGGGGATAAAGTACACAAAGCCCTCCACTTCATTTTTCCCTCCTTTTATCAAGCTCTAGTTTTAAACACTTCCACATCCTTATTATGCAATGGAACTAACATGCAACTCTCTTTCTTTATTCATTTAACTTTAAGCACTGAATAAAATTTTTATAAAATCAACCTATTACCGTTTGTTTAATCATACTCATATATTTTTCTCCTGCACAAAGTTTCAGAAGCTGTGTTGGTGTAGAGTGGTCAAGGGCAAGCTGGACTCCAAGAGAAATGTGAGTAGAGCCTATAAGTGTGTCTTAGTCAAGGATTACTTTGCTGCAAGGAGCAGAAGCCCATTAACTCTGGCTCAAGTAGAAAGAAAGTTTATTGAAAGGACATAACAGGGACTATTGCAGCTGAGAAAGTTTATGAAACTAAGTCCTGCTCAGACACCCACAAAAGGATTGGAACAGCCAAGGTATGAACAGAGGCTCCTCCCTCAACCACTTGTGGAGACACGTGGTATTTGGCTTCTGTGCCTCTTGCATGTGTGAACCATTCTGTTCCTTCTCTCAGCTGGCTTCTGTTGCTAACTCATGGCCTACCTGTTCCCTTTAACTTTTCTCTACACTTTCCTTCCATTTGTCTTGCTGGCTACTCTAGCTCTGACAACACAACCTCCCAGTTTAAAGCTAACTGTCTTCAAGTTGACTATTGTGTGAATTCTAACAAGATATAGTCTCATTGCTCACTGTGGGGTGGATATTCAACCCAGGGTTAGAGCCACAAGCTGCAGTTTCTAGACTCTTAAGGTATGACAAGTTCCCTAAGAAGGGGGTGTGGTAAGAGAAGCATAATATAGAAATTTTAATACACCAGAATTAAATGACAAAAACCAGAATTGGAACCCTTGGAAATTGTAAACTTTGTACTAGAGTGAATGACATAAGTAGAGAAATAGTATCAATTAAGGATAAAGATAGTTTGGGAATTTATATTATTGTATTTTACCTCTTAGGTAATGAGGAAAGATTGATGGATTTTGGTTTGGGAGTATTATGTGCAAGAAATATCCCATGAGAATCTTATGGGATAATTTATATCTTGAGATGGGTAGAGATTTGGAACCATATAGGAGGAGGTCACTATTACATCAAAGATGTACATATGGTATAGCTACTATACAAAATGTGATTTATAGTTCCCATGTTGTGACTTTTTATATGTTACCTTTATGCCTTCACATGGCAGAGAATATCTCCTTCCTCTTTACTCTTCTCCATTGGACAGAAATCATGTGGTTCTCCTATATGATTATAAATTGCTTGAGTCATTTGTAAGAATAGCGTATATCATCATTTTGCATTATATTTATCTACATATTAACTGTGTCTCTTTTCCCCAATAGACTGTAAATTTCTTGAGGGTATTGTATTTCTACCATGTTTGTGTCTTTCCCATCCTTGCATTTTGCACAGTGTCTGACACATATCAGGCCCTCAATAAATGGCACTTCCCTTTTCTTCTCAGGGAATGCTTTGTTTTCATTTAGAAGAATGGTTTTCAAACTGAAAAAAAGAAGACCACATTGTGATTAAGAGGAGATTAGACAAGAAAATAGCATGAGTTCTTATTCTGAAAGAACCTACAAGCATGATCACAGAACCTCCCACAGTGTAAATTGTGAGGTGCCCAGGGAGAATGTGAGAGGCAGTAAAGAATGGCAGTGGGGCGAGGTTGTCCTGAGGTCAAGGATGAGAAATATATACATTTTTGGAATTGTAGACATCCAGCTTACTTCAGTCCTGAGCTATCTTGTGGAAGACAGATAGGACTTCATGTGGCTCCAGATAACAAAACTAGCACTTAGGAGGAGGTTGATTCAATATTAAGTAAGGAAGAAATTTCAAGAGCTGGAGTTACCTCAAATGAGATTATCTTTCAAAATAATTTTTATTAACAGAAAATGTTCAAACCGAGACTAATTATTTGAGAGAGACAATGTGGAGATAATTTTACTGGGTGGAAGGTTGTACTAAACTCTAAGGAACTTTCCAAATCTAACGTTTTATGGGTTTATGTTTATTGAGTTGAACTGAAAGGCTTATGTGCCTTTAAAATGTAATCCACAAACATAGTGATGTATATATTCCTTTGGGAAAATTCACTAATCAGGTTAGAATAGCTACTTCTTTGATGCATTTATATGATTTTTTTCCACACAAAATTCAAGAAGATATCTAAAAACTAACATTTTAGATCATCTTGTACCTAGAGAAAAATATTTCAGAGGAGGAAGAAATGACAGGTTTGTTAAGAGTAAGGAAGGCTCCCAAGAAGATTAGCAAGTATGAATCACGTGTCTAGATCAGAAGGGTCAGTTCAATAAGGCAAGCTTTAGAAAGGTCCATTGGTCCGATCCTCAAGACACAGGTTATAAAATGACTGATGCCAATCAAATCTCGAGTTGAAATTTCTGTGAGTGTGAGTGAGTGTGAGTGAGTGTGCCTATGTATTTCAACAGTTGAAATGTCAAATTAAAACCAACGTCAGTCATCATGGTGTCAGTGTGGTGGAGATAGAATTGACATGTAGCTGGAGATTGGGGGAACTGAAAGGTCTTTTTAAATGTTGAGAACTCATCTTAGAGTGTTGGCAAGCAAGAGAGTATTTAAGGCATAGTACATAATTCTAGGCACGTTTATGACTAGAAAATTTTCTATATTAATGGGGAAAATAACCATTTATCATAATATAAAACACCTTCCCACAGAAAAACTCTAAGGTAAGCTTCTCATTTCCAATTCATTTCTAACTAACTTAACCCCAGTATTATCCTTTCCTTTCATTTTCTCCCCCACAATTCTTTACTATTGACTATAGTTAGCCTTTTCTCCTCAAAGCTCCCCAGACTGATGGTTACCATGTTCTTACATGTGGCTTTTTCCATTCTGAAATGTTCTTATACCTCCTTTCTAGTTATTCATTAGAAATTAGAATTTTAAAAACCTAAGAATATAACATATATTTTAAAATCACAGTATAAAAGTAAGAGTACCACAGTATGTCATTCATTCTGACCTATCTATCCTTGTTCCATATTCTCCCCAGAGCTGTCCCCGATCATTCTTGTCCACAACTCTACCTGCTCATTGGCCTGCTACTGAAGGAAAATGCAGCACCTTCAAGAGGAACGAAAAAGAGCATAACAATTTTTCTTCAGCATTTGTGTTGTGACATCAATAAAATACTTCATGACTTTTGAGTCAAGTGTGTGTCTTGTGATTCTCCTGGATTTTTCTCTAACGTAATATTTTCGTTAAATGCCACATTAAATTTGAGCTCAATCAAAATAACCTGTTTTACAGTTAACAACAAGGTTATTAAACTTAAAATATGTGGAACAAGGGTAAAACCAAAAGCATCTACCCTGAGTCTTCATTGCAATGACTAGGCTTTGCCAGTTTCATTGGGACTTGAATTCCTCAAGGCAGGAGATGTGATTTATTTGGCTCTTTTGGAATGGTACCTTCCATAGTGCTCAGCATATAAAATGTACTCATTCATTCATACATTTTAGAAATATTATTGAGTCTTAACTATGGTGAGAACATTTTTTAGTTTTGGAGGAACAGTGGTAAAGAATAGGACAGCTTGATTTCTGCTATCCAAGACAGGTAATATAGTAGCATGCGGTTCAAAAATAATCTGAATTTGAACACTACCTCTTAGAAAATGTATGACCTGGAGAAACCTACTTGAGCCTGTTTTCATTTGCTTGTTTGTTTTTAGTTTTTATGTTTTTAATCAGAAGAAAAGGGAATCTCATTGGTGGGAAGACCTTGAGGATTCACTGAATTAGTACAAATTACTTTGACCACTGCCTGACATAATATATATGTTAATTCTTTTTTTATGATCATGGGGGTTTATATTTCAGCTGAAGGATGAATAATTTAAAAATAACAACATGAAAGTGTGGCAAGGGTTATGAGAAAGGAAGTCTGGAGTATTACGGAGAATCCTACAGAATTACTTGACCTAGTCTAAAGGGCAAGGGAACTGTCTGGAGGAAGTCAAGTTTGCTCTGAGACCTGCTCCATTAACACTGGTTGAATGAATGCCAATGACAACTTTCCATTACTTATGGGACTATTACTGAGTTTGTGAGTTATTTATATTTTTTCCATTTTTCTTTCTAATTCCTCTTCTGCTAGCAGAAGTGGTGGCCATTTTGACCTTTTGTACCCTTCAAATGTTTCCGCTTAGCAGATGATATGCACTGCCTTCTGCACATGTGTGTTATTTAGTTGTTGTATGCTTTTCTTGGTTGATTTTAATTAATAGAGTGGTTATAACAAAGTATGAGAAGTCCTGCATTACATTCCATGTGTGATGAGGGAAGGGCTAAAACCAGGTATAGGTAGAATAAATGTCCCAGATCACACCAAGGCTGAAGCAAAATTATAAAATAGGTGACATTTACCTTTAGTGCTCATTACTTCTCTCTTACCAGCACATCTATGTAACAAAAGACCCACTGTCATCATGTTTCTCTAGAGTCTCTTATGTTACTGAGAATAGCAAACTAATGGAGAAAGTATGGTTTTTATAGGGCAAGTATAATTTATTATTTTCAATACATTTTAAGCATGAAAGAGGTTGCTATTAATTATTTCAGGACAATAGGCATAATCCAAGACTGTCTTGGGTAAATGAGGATGTATAGACATCTTAAATATTAAAGACTCAATATATTAGCCCTTTGGAGATATTTCAGTGTGCACCTGATAAATGCTACCTCTTGCTTTCAGTACTTTTTACTATTAAGTTAAAAAGACCAAGTGAAATGACAATAACTAACCCAAATTAATTCATCTCTAATGGTAGAATTTTATTCACTTTAGCCCATGGTGAAGAAGATATTTACTAAGATCATATCCCAGTACCTGTTGAATTATACACTTTATAAGTGAATCTAAACCTGGCCTTTGTATAACCTTTAAGGAACATCAGGGTATGTGTGTGTCCAGGGGAATACACAGTCAGAAGAGTTGGCAACTCTTTTTTATTTCAGTTCGTACACACCAAGACAACTCACAATTAGAACTCAGATCAAAGCTAAACTATATCCAGTAGTAAATAATTCATAACACACTTCCTTTTCTCATCTCCCTTGCTTAACCCAAACTGAGACCCATTTTGTGTTCCATTACTCCTTTGAGAAATAATCACTCAACACCTCAGGACTTTTCCCAATTTCTTGACAATGTCCGCTGTTTCAAAATACCTCATTATCTTCACTCTCCCACTGAGCCTGTGATGTGATGGCCATTTGCCTTGCCTGAGGAAGGAAGAGACAAGTTTTTCCTCTCCCAACAATCTTGCACATTGAGACTTGACCAGAGCATTCTCAAGCTGATTCCAAAACCATTCCCTGGAAAGGGGAGAGCTGTTTGTTCATCCCATTGTCATTGAGTTGGAGAATGTTCTGCCAGGTCTGTCTCTTTGACAGATTTCCTAGTCAAAGAGAAAACTCTGTAGTGCTTAGAAAACAAAGCTATTTCAGGTTGTTGGACTGTGAGCTGATAAACAAGGCCTGGGGTGAGAAATGCAAAATACACACACACACACACACACACACACACACACACACACACACACACACACACACACACAGATAGAGGCCCATGTATGGGCATCCGGTCAGTTGAAGACAGTACTGACATATTTAGCAGTCAAGCTGCATTGCTTTCTTTCTGACCTGTTGGACACATATTCAGTTGATAGCTTCCTACTACTTATCACAAAACAATAGAAATCTTTTAAGAAGACAGTCCAAATTGCTCTAATACCTTCTTTAAAGAGAACAAAACGCAGAAAGTTAGCCTGTAGAGACTTCATTTTTCATAGATATGCAATTTATGGTGTTTAAATATAAGCTTTTGATTTTAGGTTGAAACGATCTTGTCAAAAATGTACATGAAAGACATTTATGTTGGGCTCTTTTATACTTAGGGTTACAGCTGATCCTTCTCATGTCTTTTATCCCTAGAACACTTGACTGGCACCTGACTTCACTACTTCAGTAGCTGATTCAGAGAAGGCTGTTTCTGAATTTCTTTTTCACTTTTTTTTTTTTTTTGGTCATGAAGAGAGAGAGATTTGGGGTCAGGACCAGGGTGAGGTGAGTGGGGGACATTTACCTTGGACAAATTTAAGGGAGTACCAAAAAAACCCAAGGATCAAGATAAATAATATTTTCATGCAATATTTTAAAAAATCAAAATCAGTGCAAAAATGCATGGTAAACAAAATATCAACATTTTAAAATAAAACAGGATCAGTATTACTGATTTTTTTCTTTTACCTCAAGCTCCACTATGGCTCTGTATGGCACTGGGTGGAATGTAATAACAATAAACTGGAGAATGAGGTGATATTTCTGAGGCAAATGCACATCTATTTCTCCATTTCTTCCAGGAGCACATTGGAAGGGCATCAGAGACCAGAGTCAGTGGAATCATGAATTCATTGAGCAAAAATTCTCCTCAGCCAGTAGATAATATAATCACATAAAACAGTCCTGAAGGCACAGTCCTCAAAATAAGTCTAAAGAGAAAGATGGAGCAAAGGCAAACCAACTAGACAAGGGGTTATACATCTGAGTGTATCTGCTCAGTAGAAAGTGGGAAAGGAAGGGAGGGATGGGGAGTTGGAGTAGCAAAGGTATCAGGTTATTGTGGAAGGTTTCATGGTCAGACACGTGAGAGAACCAGAGTTTGTGCACAGTATCCTTGGCAGTGTTTCTATTGATTTCCTGGGGAGGATGCTGGCATAGGAATTGGAAACTACAGAAGACCTTGGACAAATTACTTAACCTCTCTGTGATTCAGTACTTTTATCTGAAACTTGGAATTTATAGTGTCTGCTAATTATAAGGTAGGGATTCATGTGTTAAATTGTTATTGTTTGTAACTTCACACCTCCTATTGAGACACTGGAATTGAATCATAGCTAAGGTCTGTGAGTCTCCTTCTTAGATGATCTCCTTTATATTATTTTTTTGTGTGTGTGGTTAAATGTACATAACATGAAATTTACCATTTTAACCATTTTTAAATGCACTGTCTGGTGGCATTAAGAGCATTCACATTGTTGTGCAACCGTCATCACCATAAGTCCCCAGAAATTTTTCATCTTTCCCAGTGGAAATGCTGTATTCATTAAACACAAACTCCCCATTTTCTCCTCTCCCCAACTTCTGGCAACCATCATTCTACCTTCTGTCTCTATGAACTTGATTACTCTAGGTACCTCACATAAGTGGAATCATGCAGTATTTGTCCTTTTATGTCAGCCTTATTTCACCTAGCATAATTTCTTCAGATTCATCCATGTTATAGCCTGGGCCAGTTTTCCTTCCTTTTTAAGACTGAATAATATTCCATGGTATGGATACATCACATTTTGTTTATTCGTTCATCTGCTGATGGACACTTGGGTTGCTTCCACCTTTTGGCTATTGCAAATAACACTGTAATGAGTTTGAGTGCACAAGTGCTTCTGCTTTCAGTTCTTTTGGGTATATACCTGGAAGTGGAATTGCTGAGTCATTTGATAATTTTTTTTTTTTTTTTTTTTTTTTTTTGCGGTACGCGGGCCTCTCACTGTTGTGGCCTCTCCCATTGCGGAGTACAGGCTCCGGACGCGCAGGCTCAGCGGCCGTGGCTCACAAACCCAGCTGCTCTGCGGCATGTGGGATCTTCCGAGACCGGGGCATGAACCTGCATCCCCTGCATCGGCAGGCGGACTCTCAACCACTGCGCCACCAGGGAAGCCCTCATTTGATAATTTTATGCTTAATTTTTTTTGAGGAACTGCCAAGCTGTTTTCCACAGAGCCTGCACCTTAATTTCCACCAGCAGTACACAAGAGTTACAATTTCTTTCCAACCTCACCCACACTTGTTATTTTCTATTTTTTGTTTGTTTTTTAATAAAAGCCATCCTAATGGGTGTGAAGTGGTATCTCATGATTTTGATTTGCATTTCTCTAATAATACATGACACTCAGCATCTTTTCATGCAATTGTTGGCTGTTTATATATCTTTGGGAAAATGTCTATTCAAATCCTTTGCCCATCTTTTTTTTTTTGCAGTACGCGGGCCTCTCACTCTTGTGGCCTCTCCCATTGCAGAGCACAGGCTCCGGACGCGCAGGCTCAGTGGCCATGGCTCACAGGCCTAGCAGCTCCGCGGTATGTGGGATTTTCCCGGACCGGGGCACGAACCTGTGTCCCCTGCATCAGCAGGCGGACTCTCAACCACTGCGCCACCAGGGAAGCCCCCTTTGCCCATCTTTAAACTGGGTTATTTATTTGTTTTGTTGTTGTTGTTAAGTTGTAGAAGTTCTTTATGTATTCTGGATAGTAGTCTATTAGATACTTGTTTTGCAAATATTTTCTTCCATTCTGTAGGCTGCCTTTTTACTCTGTTGATAGTGTCCTTTGATGCGCAAAAGTTTTAAATTTTGCTGACATCTAATTTATCTATTTTGCTGTTGTCATTATTGTTACCTGTGCTTTTGGTGTCTTATCCAAGAAATAATTGCTAAATCCAATGTTATGCAGATTTCCCCCTATGTTTTCTTCTAGGAGTTTTATAGTTTTACTTTTTACCTTTGTGTCTTTGATCTATTTTGAGGTAAGTTTTGTGTACAGTGTAAGTTAAGGGTTCAATTTCATTTTTTGCATATGGATATCCAGATTTCCCAGGGCCATTTATTGAAAAAACTGCTGTCCTTTCCCCATTGAATGTTCTTGGCAATGTTATTGAAAATTATTTGACCATATATACATGGGTTCAATTTTGGGCTTTCTATTCTCTTCCATTATTGTACACGTCTGTCTTTGTGGCAGTACCATATTGTTTTGATTACTGTAGCTTTATAGTAAGTTTTGAAATCGGGAAGTGAAAGACCTCCAAATTTGTTCTTCTTTTATAAAATTGTTTTGGCTATTCAGGTTTCCTTGAGATTCCATATTTTCCCTCATCTTTAAAAAAAAAAAAACCTTCCGATTCCATATTTCTCTTTTGCTCACTGTAACCAAAATCTGGAAAAAGTTTTTCTCCTCATTTACTATATCTACTTCCCCACTTACACCCTCTCAACCCATTGCCACCTGGCTTTCACTCCCACCACTCACTGCAGTTAACCTTGTTAAGTTCATCAATGGTCTTTTTGTTTCTAAACTTAGGAGACACTTACCTCCCTACCTTAGCAGCATTTGTGACCATTAACCTCTTTTCAAGTCTTAGAATATTCTTCCTTTGGCTCTTTGGAAACGACACCCTCCAATTTCTTCCTATATCTTTAGCTGTTTCTTCCCAGTCTCCTTCCTGTGCTCCTCTGACCATATTCTAGAATCCTCTCTCTTCTACTTAATAGCTGATTCTGAGTGATTTAATGCATTCTCCTGACCACAATAGTTGGGCAAACACGGGACTAATGACTCTAAGTTATTCTCTTGAAAAGAAGGAAAGTTTCAACGTAGGTGGCTTAGAGGTAGGATGAGGGGACATTGAAATGGTCAGGTGCAATGACACAGATTATCTTTTGACCCAGGCCTCTTTGACCAGTGTTACAGGGCCTAGCCAAAGGGGTTTTAACTAATTATCAATTCAAATAAAAAGACTTAGCACTGCAATGTTTGGTAAGACTGAGCTACCAAGCTACCTCAAATAGTCCTGCTTGGTGGTTTGATAACTGAAAGGATACATAGGAGTATTTATCACAGCCTGCTCTTTATATCTCATTTATCCTGCATGAAAGCTATAGGTGCAGAGTTCTGCAGAGAGAGAGAGGAAAAAAAAAAGGGAATTTCTGCATTTATATGTGGGTTCTTCCATTCATATAGGTAGCAGCTGCATTAAGCAAATAGTCAGGACACATGCCTTGAAGCAGAGCTGAGGGATTTGGGAGGAACTACATTATTATTTATTTTCTGTGTGGTTTCAAGTTATCCAGTTGTAGCAGGACTTCTGAACATACTTAAATGCCGAAAATCTGACCCAAGTAATAGAGATCGCAGACTTAGGCAAGAAAAAGAACATGACTGTCCCTGCCCAGACCACCAGCTCAGCATCTACCCTTCTCTTTGGCCACCTGCCTACCTCAGCACCTGGGCATTTAGGCTGGCTTTGCCTAGACTGGTCCCCCAACTGCTACATTTTACTTGGGTCTGGCTTACTTGATTTTTTTTCTGGGATCAAAATTATACGTTTCCTTTGTTCTGCTGGGTAACAAAAACTCCTCTGAAAATTTATTCTCAGCCAAGGCATTCAAGGGATAATACTTTATAGGTTATTATACCCATAGAAATTATTTGTCTGATTGTGCCATTTAAGTTCTTGTCCTACAGCAGTTAATTTTATGATGCATGTTTAACACTTGTGACATGTGAGCTTGTGGGAAGATATCTCTGAGTGTAGGTGATAGTCTGGGCTTCTTTTCTCCTTACTAGGAAGTAAGTTTTTCTAGCACAAAGAAATGGCTAAAGCAATCAGTTGGTCAAGGATCCAACTAACTTGACTTTGTTTTCTTTTCTGGGGGACAAAATTGGAGAAGGCTTGGAGAGTAGGGGGTTGGGATTGCTTTGGATGTTTGAACTGATTCCCTCTTGCTAGTTAAGAAATCAGTCTGGCATAGCTGTGTGCTGTGGAATTTTTCACACTTTATCTAGCATCCCATGTCTCTATTGCCTGAGAAATGTATTTATATTTACACTGTGAAGCGTGAATATGCTGCTGTTCTTTGGGGAAAGGGATTCATCAAATAATCCTTTTGCTTGAGTATTATTAAGTGGACTATAGCACTTACTCTGCTTGTTTTTGCTTGGAGCCCTTGAGACATGTGAGGTGGCCTTGTCCAGTTCAGTGGGTTTCAACAGGGTGAGCCAGATTTAAAGAAACATAAATTCAGTTGAGAGAGAAGGTAAAATGGCATAGCTGAATAATGGGCTTTAATAGGCAAACCAAATAGTTAAATGCAAGATGCTTGCTGCATGCTGAAACTTAAGGAATCCATATTCAATGCAATGCATTATTAAATACAACACTGAGTATATGGGTACCCACAATTAACGTATATAAATAGCTGATAAAATTGCTTGGTATTAGAAAGCTAGCGGCAAAAATGACCTCATATGTCAAGCAGACAAGTAGGCAGCTACCATTTTCTTTGTACACCTTACAGATGATAAATTAGTTTTATGGTCTGCATGGGGCCCTTATCACACTACAGCACCAAGTGCATGATAAAGAAAAAAAATACCTCGGCTCAAAAATCGAACTGGAATTTGGAGTCCCAGCAGAGCTCATTTTTTAAATGTAAAGAATTTTAGCCTGCTTCCTTTGGGGAAGATTTATTGTGGCCAAGAGAAATGTAGATCTTGGTTATGTGTTTTGATTAAAACTTGATTTTTGTTTTTATTGACACTGGGTAGAATGTGAATCCGTCATAACTGGCTGCCTATTGATTGAGAGCAGTTTGGTCCAATGGGCACAGGACAGGAAAAAGAAGGGGGAGTTCTGACTTTAATTTCCAGCTCTACTACTAATAGCCAAAGCTGACCTTGGATAAAACTTTGTAACTCTTTACTAGCTCTGCCTGCCTTGCTAATTCTCCTCAATTCTGGTGAATAAACATTCTCTGTTTTATCCTAAATTCATAGGATACAGGAGGGCAGTTACACAATCTAGAATTAAAGAAGGATGGACTAATTTGTCCTAGAGTTATATAGCATAAGTACTAACTAAATAAATGGCACTGTTGTGTGATATGTATGTGTCAGGGTTGGAGGAGGAAAGCCATTGATGTCTATTTAAAAATCTTGAGTAGAAAAAAACCCAGAAAGATAGCAGGCTCTCTCTCAGGATTTGTGTGCGGTTTCGCAGCCTTTTTTAAACCTTAAAAATCTAGTGTGTTTCTTTTCTACACTTTGACATTCAAAATAAATTCAATATTAGACTGAAATCAATCTGTAAGTTTCAGAGGTCTGCTTTGCTTTCAAGTAACATGAGACCCGGTATTCCCCCAAACTCTGCTCTCCTGGAATCACTACTTTGCCAGCCAAGGGTCTCCTTAGCATTATTTTCATAGAAAACCCATCAGTGGTCTGTTGTTCCATATCAGGTAAGCCACAGCTTGTACCTGTGATAGGATGCATTCCTGTGCTTCTGGGATGTGGCTGGGATTTCAGAGGTGATTAAATTCCTTGTTTTAGGGCTAGCATTATTCAGAGAGCTAGAGTGAGAAAAGATTAGCTGAAGTTATAAAGAGGGATAGTTTGAAGAAGTGAACAAGTCTTTCTTTTTTTTCTCCTGTTTTTGTCCACTCTTTTGCTCCACCACCCCTCCTGGGAGAGTGGTCTTTTCTTTTAAAACTACTTTAAAAACTCACTTAATGCCTACACATAATTAGGAGCAGTGTTATTTGTTTTTGTTTCCCACATGGTAGCCAGAAATGATGTGTTTGGACTGCGCGGAAGAAGTAAGCTGGTCCACACAGGAAGGAGCTAAGGGCAAGTCAGAGGCAAAGACTTTTGGGTCCCCTTCTACTAAGGTGGTGTCTCTATGGTCTCAGCAATGCCCCAGTGTAAATATATGTCTTGCCTCACAGTTGCTGTTGTTGTTGTTACTGTTGCTGTTGTTGTTTGGTCCCCTTTTAGAGTTATGGGAATGGCATGTAAGGACTCTGATTATCCTTCCAAACTCTGAGCAAAGTAAACAGTTCTTCTTGGTCTTCATCATTGCCAGGATTTCACATATGTCCCTGATATTTCATTCACCCCTGTAGGCATTCGTCTGTACATATTTACTGAGCAATCACTGTGCCAAGAGCCAGTGACACAAAACCCTTCCTGAACGGCCTGTCTCCTCCTCAATCCCAGTTTCACCTTCCTCATCAGCACCACCATTTCCCCATGCTTATCCTTCCTTCCAGCTCTACTAAACGTCATGTTGGCTACCTTTGCATGTGTTAACTACCCTCTTGCATCTTAGCCTCTGTACCTGAGGTTTGCCCTGGGCCAAACTGTCTTCTCCCCACTTCCCTCCCAGGTCACTCCTAGTCATTCTTTAGGTGTCCAATTAATGAACACTTTCATCAGGAAGACTCAGTACTCTTAGACTAGGCTGGATGCTCCTCCATTAAAATTTATTCTTGGTAAACTTTACTGCTACAGCTGTTCGGTTGCACTTCATCCCCACTGGACTGTATGATCCTTGAAAGCAGAAACCATCTTTACCATTATATCCCCAGCATCTACATAAACCTTGGCACATAGACAATACCTAATAAATACTTTGGAATAAATAAATGCAACCACAATGGTCTTTGTCTCATAAGCTGCAGAAGGGTGTGAGGCTGGCATTTTGACCTCCAAGAGGATCGAGTTTACCTCCTCTTGGCTGCAGTAGCTTAGGAGTGCCTAGATGTGTTGTTGACAGAGAGACTCAGGAACTAAGGAGAGGCTTTTAATTTATAAAATATTGTTTAAAAAGTTATTATATGAAGGTCTCTGCTTGGAACTGATCACAAAGTATATTTATGTTACATTGTAATTACATGCCAATATAATTTGCTATGTAAATAATGTTCAGCACAGGATTGTTAGATGATGTACATCTATACTGTTAAATCCCTGGGAATGATGAGGAAGAAAAGGCTATCTGGCCACTCTTTCCTTGAACTCTTAGATCTGGGAAACGCTACATGACACTGCATAGGAGCTCTTGTCTCGATTGTTTACATAATGCTCATGTAGCTCCACATGGCACTTGTCATTCTCCTGGGCTGGCAATAAACCTATCGTCACTTAGAGGAAGCCAATCTGGGTAGGTAATGACAGGGATGAATAAAGTCATTTTGTAGATGTGCAACTGTGGTCATTAAAAATAAAGCAGATCCTTCTCAGGGGGCTGCTAACCTTGCCAGCTAGTTGACATTGTTTAGATCAGAGGACACTCAGCCAGTGTGTGAACAGAGAAGAAAAACAACAGGATTTCCAAACAAAGGCTCTCTCTCTCTCTCTCTTTTTAAGTTTTACTTGAGCTTATCAGCAGCAGTGGAGCTGATTTGGAATGGAAATGAAATGGTGGCCCCAAGTGGGGTCCAGCCTCCCAGTTACTAGCTACACAGTGGGGGACAATCGACAGACATATGCACTGAGATCACTTGTTACATTTCTGCTCTTTATCTCAGCTTATCTCATGGCTTTGTCCCCTCACATCCTAGCAAATTTTGGGGCCCTAGAGACACTTACAAAGGGACAAAATGCTTTGTCCTTGTTTGTTGGTAAAGTCACTCTAGAAAATGCCACTGACAAAAGGGTTAGGAATTGGTTTCTTTTCACAGAGATTCTAAATGAGCACATAGACATACATGCAAAAAGTAGGATTTATGCCTCTGAATATGGCTTGTAAGGAGGGAGTAAACCTCCTGAATTTAGCAATCAAATTTGTTAAGGCTTCTCTAAAGCCTAAACTTCCAATTAACAAGCAAATCATCATCAGACAGCCAGTGAATGGCAAATTCATTCCATTCAACATCTTTTCAAAAGTGGATTTTGTGTACTTATCTCCATGAAAACCCAGCAGGAAGATTTTCCCTGGGAATGCTCCTACATCTGCCTGTTTTTAATGACGGTAATGGCAAGCAATATTCTACAATTACTTTGGTGATCTCATTTCAAGCATGCAAATCATATTATTGAAGAGCCCAGCAAAAGCCATTTGTTCCTTGGAACCACCAGATAGGTTCTGTGGGGTGAGCGAATGCTGCTTGGAGAAGGCCAGGCCCTTCTGTCTCATAACCTCTACTGCATGGTGGTAGAATTTGCCCTCCAAGGTCAGAAAAGACAACCTAAATATAGACATCAAAGGAGAAATGAAAGAAAATCATTCCTAAAGTGAAGGAGTACTTCTTTTTGTTCCATTCATAAAAAATCAGCTTTGTAACTCACTTGATTAAAAATAACATCATTTAAAGAAAAATGAAGAAAAAGAAAAAAATACACACTGCTGCTAAAGTTCATGAAGTCAAAGCCAAGACTTCTCAGGAGTGAGAACCCCTTTATGTTCCACAACTGTTCTGATGCCTTTTCCATTTTCTCTACCTTCTCGCTGACTCAGCTGAACTGTAGTGTAGTCAGTCTTTTATACATATATTTAGAGGCAACATAAATGGGATAAAATGATCATAATGTAGGACCATTAATAAGTGATAAAATTCATTTAACAAATACCATACGGAAGGTTCAGTGGGGGAAAGAGGAAAGATAAACCAACAGGGTTCTTAATGGAGAGATACAATTTCAGTAAGTGATGAAGACCTGAGAAATTGTGACCCATGACAGAGGGAAGAAACCAGCTTATTTTTATAGAAGTGATGAAGAAAGTAGAAGGCAGATAGTACTGCAGTGGGAAAATAGAGACTTAGGTGGAAGTCCATTGTTAGTGCTCCCAGACTGTTAAGGGAACTTTTTGTAGTAGGTGTTCCTTACCCAGTTTTATGCACCAAGATCTTGGCTCCAGTATTGAGGAAGGACCACTGTTTCAGATAGCTCCTTTAACACCTCTTGGAAGGTTCTTTAACTTGGAACTTCCTAAGAACACATAAGTTAGGCTGAGACTAACAGAAAATACACCATGATATGTGAACTTTTTAACATATTATTCATTTCAGTTAAGCAGAAAGGATATCATAATCTATACATGGAATATAACCTGGTCCAATAATAATTTCTAGTTACCACTCTAGGAAAGAGTTCTCTAGTGAGAAGCTTTAGCCTATTACAATTAAAACATTCTTTTTCTGTTTAGATCCAGTCATAATTTTTTAATATTCAAATTCTGCTAATCCTTTTCTGTGTCTTTGTCCGGTGGAAGTTTATACTGGGTGTCATTTCTTTATACTGGTGCCCTGTCCCATAGGCAGGCAACATCAGTTTCAGTGTATGAAAAAAATTCTCAAAGTTTCCTTCAGGCAAAACAAGGCTTAAGGGGGTTTGGCTCCTCCATGACATGGTCTTCAAATGCTTGACATTAGAATGTGTCTCTTATTGTTTGTGAGGTTCTGTGCTTCCCTGTTGTGTCCTGTGTTCTGACTGCCTTGGATTCTGTAGGCAGACACCCATCTACTCTGTCCATGTGTGCAAATGAAGGGAATGAGTGTTTATGTTTGCTTTTTTGTAAAAAGAGTAACTTGCAGGTCGGCATTCGAGCTGATAATAGATTTCAAGTGTGGACAGGATTTTGCCTTCTGTGAAGGTCTACTAGAAACTTCCCCAGCCTGCAGCAATTCAGAACAATTTGTGTTCAATTCCTTGAATCCTTCTTCTTTGAAAAAAAAGACTTCATTAAGTATTTGTTGATTTGAATGGTGTTTCCATCTAAGGAGCTGGGAATTTTTCTAGAAGACAATGGAAGGGTTGTTGAAGTTTTCTGAGGCTAGTATTTCATAAGGATTTAGCTATAAGCACTTGGTAGGACTTAATAACAACAGCATACATAGCAAACACTAAATACCACTTACCATGTTTTAGGCCCTGCTTTAAGTGTTTTGCCTATACCATCTCATTTAATCTTTACAACAATCTTGTGAAGTAGATACTATTATTATTTCCATTTTATAGATGAGGAAATCAAAATATAGAAAGATTAAATTATTTCCAAATGTCACATACAGTTTCAAATTCAGGTATGCTGGCTCTAGTGTCCATGTTTTTTTTTTTTTTTTTTAATGGGCAAAGGACACTTGGGAGCCATTGAAATGGTAATAATGTCTGTGATAATTATTCACATATTTGATTTTTCTTTAAGAATCTGTATGTTAAAACATAATAACCCAGTGACTGTCACAGAGGCTTTGCTTTTAGGAGACAGGGGCTGTTGGTGTTACTCTAAGGCACTGTGTCAGCATATCAACATTACTGACAGCTTGGCCACCACTGCTGTCCCCAGACACATCAGAGTTGCTTACAGCATCTGTCTTCTTGGCCTTTGAGCACCTGAGTTACATTCTGAGTGGTCATAAAAGAGTCATAGACTGAGTCCTTCAGTCATCGCCCATAACTGAGCTGCCACAATTTCTTAAGATGTAGAGAGTCAGGGGAAGTGTTGATTCTGTTCTCTGAAAGCAAGTTACAACAACCCACTGGTCTTTCCTACCTTCCTCTCCTACTCCTTTCTTCTGTGAATTCTCACAGCAATTCTTCAAAGTCTCTGGGGGGTGGGAATGAAGGAGTTTTGTCATAGGAGAAAGGTAACTGTAAAGGTACAAGAGTGAATATTCTTGTTTCACTTTTCCCTTCTATGCAAGACCAAACTAGAGGCACAGTCCTTTTCATTAGAAGCTATACCCTAGTTGAGAAGACAAGAGGAGTATCTGTGATGCTTCAGAACTCAGTCTGTGCTCCAGGATTCACTTCTTTCTGTCCTTAATGGGAACAAGTAAATCTTTCAAGTCAAAACCATAAAGACAGATATAAAAGGCTGATGACCACAAGCACACTGTCCTGTAACTCAGGGCATGGGACAAAATGAAGCAGGGTTGGGTGGACAAGTGACCAGTTCTAAGCACTAACCCAACAGATACTCATGGATCAACATTAAACTGCTTAAAAGAAGATTTTAAGACAGTGACCAAACTTCATCTTACTGGCTGTTTTGGGAAATGATCAAGTTGGAGAAACATCATTCCTTCCATTTCTAATTCCGAACTTTTAACTGCTTGACATTGATTTTAATTTGGTCATCCTGTGCCTTGATGCACTACACATGTATTAATTGTCCTTTTCTCTTTACTCTGATACTCTTTTTGATTAGCCGAAGTGACCAGGGGCTGACCTGGCTTTTAGACTCCATTAGACTGGGAAATGATAGTCTCTAACTGAAGCTATGAAGGATATGGAACTTAGGGGAGGGTGCAAAGTGGATAGTCAAGAAGGAACAAATTTCATTAAACCAGAGAGGAGACTTTGAACAAGTTGCCAAACTGAGGGAGTAGAAGTGGATATTAATAGCTAGAGTAAAGAAGGCAAGCAAGTCTGAGAGCAGACTTGAGTGATGACAAGTAAACAGATTTCTATCTATAGCTGGCCTTTGCTTGACTGCTGTGTGGGGAAGGGCATGAGATGCTGGTGATTTTAGAAAAAGGAGAGAGATTTCTCTCAAAGTGGTCCCTTTCCTTACTTTACCATATCTGTTATATTCATTTGACTTTTTTATTTACTACATTGTTTATAATTAATTATCTTTCAAGTGTGCACATCTTGGTTTCCTGCAATATAGTAAGTTCCTGGAGGGCAGGAATCTTTTCTGTTTTACATACAACTCATGAAAATTACCATGAACATCTCAGGAACTCAGTGAATACTTGTGATGGATTGATCAAGACAGGTCATTAAGACTCACTGCTATGAGTGGTCTCTAGTTTGAACAGATGGTGGTGGTTTTGCCTACTTCATATGGACATAGTATGAGAACAGGAACTATTCCAGGCATAACTAGGAAGCCAGCCAATGGAACTTGGACATTACGGTCACCTCAGATCCTGATGGTCCATTTATTTACAAAAGAGGACTGCATCTCTTACTGGGGTAGCACTGAAAAGACATCCTACTAAGAGCCCCTCTTATAATATGATAAAATATCTTTAAACTTAAATCCATCTAATTAATAGTGTTTTTTGCAACTACCCAAAATCTATTGATGGGTATTTGATTTTTCTGACCAAAACAAAATCACAAAGTGGATAATTCAAGCCCCCAAATCCATTATTTAGGACAAGTATTCCAATTTATCTATTATTATGCTATTAACTAGATAACTGCTTTATCTCCATGGAGTTTTTGAAATCTTTGTTAGATACCTCAGCCCATACTGCTCTCTCTCTGATCTGATCTTATGTAATCCATATTACATGAATCCCTCATTTTTGTGTTTGATTATATGTAATTGCATCACCAGTACATTTTTATTTTGTATGCTATAGAAGATGGCAAGTACTACATCTTGTGTCTATTTTGTATTGCCAGAATCATTTACCACAGAGATCAAATACAGTAAGTATTCAGTGTATAGTTTTTGAATGAAAATAAATAGTAAACAGGGGTAAGTTGTGTGAGTCCTTACATTTGATTTGAACCCTATGCTGAATTATTTGACTGCTCTCATTTGATTGCAAGCTTCTCAAGGGCTCTCCATCTGTTCAAAATATTATTTTCCTTAATTCCAAAGCAGTATAATGCAAGCATTATTTAATAAACATTCACGGTCTCTGATGACCATGGCTTTTAAGATGAGGACCTATGTTAAGACAACACATCAAATGTTAAAAACAAAACAAAACAAAAAAAAACCAGCAGACTCCAAGGAGGATGTCCTTGGCTCATTGCCCTTTAATATTAAGCTCAAAAGAGGGAGTGATAGAGCTCAGGAAATGTAATGGGCTGATGGGCCTCTCTCCAGTAAGTAGCCAATTCACAAGTATCAGTTCTTTACCTTCTGATGACTGCTTCATGGTATAAAAAGAAAATTTTTGTCCTCCTAGCTAAGGTGTGTGTGTGTAGGGTGTAAGTGGCATATGTCATAGCCATCTTTTTTAAGCTGACTTCTTAAATATCACTGCTAAATTGGTTGCCGTTTCTCTGGACCCAGTTAGCATTTCTGTGAAACTAATAATATATAATACAAGTATGCATCCTCTGCATTTCCACCTGTTGTTCTCAAATTACACAGGTGAACTTCCTGAGAAAAAAGTCATTATGCTTTCTTCTTCTTACCTGGGATGAAGTTTGTGCTAAATAAATGTCAATACCTTCTTTACTGCCTCAGCCAATAACGACTGGTCTCACCAGAAATCCCTGGTCCATGAAAGAGTACACACAGAGACTAGAGTTAATAAAATTGGAACTCTTCTATCCTTTAATTTTTACTGAGTTCTTACTCAGCTGTAGAATCTTTGACTGTTTCTCTCTCCTTAAAGTGCTTTGAGGCAGACATTAAAGGCAACTGATTATTCATAAAATTCTTAAAATCCAAACTTCTCTACATCTCCTAGAGGGGATTCAGCAAAGTAAGTACTAGAGCATCAGGGATAGTTCCTCCCAAATATAGCCATTGTGTCTTGCCACTTCCCTAGAGTGAGGACTTTCAACTCCCCAAAGCTGTCAACCAGATACTTTTTAGCAACATTGATGAAAGCCACCAAACAACAATGAGAAACCCCCAAAATAGATTCACAGGGTGTGTGGTGGCTAAGAGCTGGGTTTGCTAAAAATAAATCTGTTTCTGCTCCCTCCATCATCCTTTTTCTGCTAGACTATAATTAAAGTCCACATCTGAAATTCTTATTGAGTGGCAAAGTCCCATGAGTGATTGGCATCTGGCATCCAAAAATATTCCACAAAGAACAGTGCTCTCAGTGGCACGTCTGACAGGCTTGGCTCACTTTCAGGGCTCCTGGCTTCCCGATGAGTGGCAAACCAATGGATTAACAGGAAGATTACTTCAGCCCAATATCAATCAGTTGGTTCTTCCATCAATGACTTAAAGCAATTCCCCATGCCTATCCTCACTTACCCCACATTGGCACATGAGAGAAGCATGATAGAAAAATCAGCCTCACTAACTGGAACACTTTTTGTCTTGCCAGTGCTGGGAAAAAGGGACTCAGCTTGGTTGGGAGAATGTGGTTTCCTGACGAGATGGAGAATTGCACTTTCTTGTTGGTCCAAATAGTTTTAGTTTTTGCATAGAAATTCCACCCAATTACAGGACCTTTATTTGAACCCAAAATGTGTGGTCTCCCTAGAAAGGAGAGATTAGTTTTAGGTAGGAGGGGAAAAGCCTTTCCCATCATCTTGTTTTTCATACTTGTTCCATTTGCATGAAGACTAGACAATGTGTGATTGCATGTGGGTTACTCCTCATAGCATCCTAAATAAGAATATTTTGGACAATGAGAAGCACTTTTCTCTCTGAGCAGTCAAATAAACCTAATCATATGAATATACAATGAGATAAAACACCAGTCTTACACTGAAAGGTTTTATGATTTTAAGTAGAGTTGTGTTAAACTCTTATCATAATTGTAATTAGAAAGAGCAGGACAGTTTCCTGCTGCTCTTGCTCACATTTGACATGTGAACAGTATGAGCTTAGATACCTGAGCTGAATTCTTGATTTACACTAGTTTAGAGTTACTATTTGCTATGTTTCAAGTAAAGAGGTCATATAAAGTAATGTTAACTGATGAAAACAAGTACATATATTATTTCTATATTTGCTAGAGACAGCCAGTATTTCAATCTTTTATTGTGCAAAACTATTAGTATACATTATATTAAATAATAGAATGGCTTAACAAAGGATATCCAGATCTATAAGAACTACAATCGTAGGACAGAGACAATGATCCAAATGTTTTTAGATGCATGTGATCCATCTAGTGAGATAGGTGGCTGGTGGCATGAAGTTCTGCAATTGATACAACCCATTTCCCAGGTCTTGCTTTATTACTGTGTGTTGAAGGGAAAGAACAACAACATCAACAATAACAGCAACAAGCAAAGGGGGAGAAACAAAACAACAGTCCTGGTGGGGAAAGAGTCACAGAAACGAATTTAGAAGTAAGCAGAAAGAGAGTGGAATGTCAGTTAGAGATGTTTTTGCAGAAGGGACTGATAAACCAATATATATTGACAATTTATGCTTCAGTGGCACCTTTTGGTGAGTTTCGAATGATCTTTGGAGATATTATATATGGCAACGCTTGATACAAATGCCAAGGGCAGGTATTTACTTATTATTGCAAAGCCCATTTCTCTATACTTAGACTGCTAGAAAGATAAACGTTAGAAAGTTATCTTGAATATGCTATAGTCCTTTTTCTTCAGATGGAGAAGCTGTGACTAAAGAAGATTAAAGGATGGACATAAAGTCCATAGCTGATTATGGAAGATCCAAAACATAATTTTGGTCCCTTGGACATAATTCAACTGTGCTTTCTAAATTGGATATTCATCATGAGTATGGCATTGAATAGAATATGAGAAATGAAGTGACACCGCATCCACTTTGCATTAGTACCATCATAGGTACACTTGAGGCACAGTATGTGTGTTTCCTAAAGTGGAAAATTCAGCTTTGTCCCTGGACAGCTCCTGGTTTCTTTGTCAATGGGAATGATATTCAGAGAATGAGTCTACTTTAGAGCTTCCTGAACAGACAAGATCTTACAACATTCTAAAACAGAGAAAATCACCGATCTTAAAGATTCCTGTGGTGAGCCAGAACCAGCATGTACTGGTTCGGGAGGCTGGATGTGCACATCTCTTCCCTGCTTTGCACTCTGTGACATCACTTTGGAAGCTTCAAATCAGTCATGATGGGACTACTTACACCATGGAAACTGACAAACACTACAAATTAGGCTTTTTTGCTTTTTCTACAGAAAGATGGTTGTTAAACCTTTACCAGAGCATCACTGTATATTATAGTACCCTAACATTAAAGCCATAGACAATAGTCAAAATTATATTCAGAAGGTTCTTTTTCCTTTCTTTTAAAACTATCTTTTAAAAAATAATTCTGGCTAAATATATTATTAGGAACTAGCAGCATAGCAAAAATAGACCTATGAAGTGAAGCCCATTTGTATCTCCACCCAGAGATATAAGGGGATCTATTGAACTAAATGGTTAAGACAAAAGTAGAGAATTAGCCGGTATTTAGTCACCCATCATTTAACATGTTTTAAGGCCTATATACTATACTTACAAATATGATTGCTTTAGGGAGTGCAAAAGATGTATAAGTTTCACCTTAGGTAACTGGGAGTCTAAGTTTAAAGACAAAACCCAAACAAATAAAATACTTGGGGAACAGTGACTGACTATTAAAGGGATGCATAGTAAGTACAGTAAAAATTGAGAGGTAGAAAGAGCTGAGTATTGGGTAGACTCATCAATGGTACATAATGAAGGTGAGACTAGAGCAGAATCTTAAAGGAAGAGCAGTATTTGAATAACATCTGGGGCATGGAGAGGCGATTGTTGACATGATCAAGGAGACATGTAAGCAAAACGTCTATAGGAGCAGGCACTGCATGTGTAGGGTCTGTTAATAGACCTTCTTGGCAAGAATAGAGGGGGTAGCTAAAAAATAGTGCAGACAGAATGAGCCGCAGAAAAAGAAAGCATGGAAGGAAGGAAGAAGGAAGGAAGGTAGGAAGGGAGAAGAAGAGAGAGGATAGGTAAGGAGTAAAGCAAGGAAGCAAAGCAGAAAAATTGTTATACTCAATGCAGAGCATTGAAAAACTGTTATACTCAATGCAGAGCATTATGTGAAATAGCCCTCATGTGTATCATGTCAGGTGGATATTAAAACATTTCTGGGGGCAGACACTGTCTTCTTTTCACGGATGAGGAAACCAAGGCTGAGCCAGATGAATTCTAAAAATTGCAGTTACCAAGGGTGGAGCTTGGTGTCCACTTCAGCTCCTCTGCCTCTAGGACCAAGGCTCTTGCCACTTGATTTCTTAAAAACTCTAGCAGTTTCCCTAAAGTGTTGTTTTAGCTAAGTGCCAATAAGAGAAGGAAACATGTTACATGAAGCAGCTGTACCCTAGGCAAATGAACATTTAATAAATGGCTTGACTGAGTATAGAAACAGCCTTCAATGTCTGGGTGAAGGTTAAGGTTGACAGAAGAGTACAACTCCATATCTAGCTGAAAAGACACCCAGGGTCAATAGCCATACATTACGAAAGGAAAGAGGCTGCAGTCACTGGCATGGAAGGAGACTGAACATTCAACTCAAAAGAAATACTGAATCCTGAGCATTTATTATGAACTGTACCTCTAAATCTTTCCCAAGTTGCAGAATTACTGCAAGTTAGCTCACCAGGGGACCAAGGATGCTTTTGACAGAACTACACAATCCCCTGGTAAAGACAAATGGGGTCTAATTTAAGTAGCCCCAAACTTTTCTGCAAGCTTCAAGATCACTGCACATTGTTGGATCTGTTCATAATGGCCTGGACTGTATCCCAAAAATACCAGTGGGAGAGACTCGAGAGGACTGGCCAAGCTAGAAAAGGAAAATGAAGCCATTTGGACTTGGCTGAGGCTATGGATGGTCTGACAGTTTGCAATTTATAATTTTTTGGGTCCCTTTAACATTCTTTATCTGCCTTTATTTGCTCAACAGCCCTTTGCTGAAATTCACGCTCAGCTTACCACATTCGGTGAAGCACACAGCAGTGGACAGGAGAATTTAATCTAGAAATCAGCCTGACTTGTCTTTGCGATGTATTTTAGCTTCCAGGGCTGTGATATGAGGATGCATAAGCAAGAACCCTGTCTAGGTCAGGTGGCCTGAGAGCCCCGCCAGCATCACTAACAATGCCTTTTAGGCAGTGTTGTCAAGCAGACTCCTGTCTGCTTAACCGACAGCGATGAGCATTTTAATAAAATGAGGTTCTGGTTGTTTTGAAGCATGAAGCCTAGTAGAAAGGAGAATCTGACCAGCTTTCACCATGCCTTTCATAATTGTGAATCCTTCCATCTGACTGCCAGTAATTCGCCTTCCAAGACATTCAGAATAGATCATCCTCACTTCGAGCTGTCTCAGATACATTGCTGGGTATTCTTTCAACCTGCCTCCTAGGCTTCAGGTGGTAGGATGGCAGGCGTCCAGTCTCTGAAGAAAAAAGCCTTCATTGTTCGTCGTGCCACTGTATCTTCCAACCCTTTTTGTTATATCCCGGAAACCTATTTGCTTTTTAACTGCTGCCACATGCTGGGAAAACATCTTTATCGAGCAGTCCTCAATGCTGTGGCTGGAGTCCTTTTCATCAGGGGGCCTGTAAGTCCCTAGCTGAGATGAAAAGTCAGAATGTTTCTGTCCACCTGGTTATCTTTATGTAAAACCAATTTGAATGTCATTGGTCCCTGTGTTGCTTTGTTGCTGAAATTTTCCTGGAATCATCACCATCTTCCCAGAAGGCATAATTCAACACCATTGGCAATATTCTAAAACTAGAATTCCTCCTAGTTCTAAATATGTGTCACATCAACACTATCCTACAAGAGGTTCTTTTCCAATATAACAAGGAAATTCTGGGTCAAACATGCTACAAGAAGAGATACTTGTCCACATTGCCAAAAAACAAATGAACAAACAAAAAACCCTGCAGTCTCTCTCCTTTATTTTAAAAAATCTTGTATAAAAGAGCGTGATTTCTATTGACTAGAGCTCAATTTGTATTCTAAACACACTCTGTCATTCAACCTACATATTTTAAGCATACCTTTTCAAAGTGTACATAATGATGATAAGATCAAAAAGGTATCAGTCATTCACACCTTAGATAAATTTATTTAATTACATTGCTTCCCTGTGACATACAGCAGAGACCAGCTACACTAAGGAATATAATTAATAATGTGGGACAGAGAAAAATGAAATTAAGAAGAAAGCAAAGGTGATTTTGAACAAGTAACTCTCTAAGGAAGACAAACCTGATTAAACAGAGGACTATTCTCTGTAAGAAGGACTATGAGGACGTCGTGCCTGGAAGAGAGTGGTGATGAGTTCAACTAGATGGAGGGAGAGCTGTGTGAAAATACAGGAGTTACCCCAAACCAACTTTTAAAATGTGTCCATTTGGAGGAGGACTATAGACATTCAGGATACCCTAATTTGATTCAATAAATTAGTTTAACCCTGTTCTTTCTCCCTTGTGTACTAGTCCCAGGAAAACACAGCCAGCTTGATGTACACACCACTCAGCTACCTTCTCCAGAACCAAACCTGATCTTCTTTCAAACTCTGTGGTCCACGTTTCACATCTACCCACACATAGAGGGGACAGAGACCTACCCTCTACACAGTACTTACTGAACAGCCATTATTTTGTGGATATAACAACATATCAGCGCATTTGGTTCATACTGAGTGCTATAAGGAGCTGAACAGGGGAGTAACCCTTGCTTGACCTTAACTATTGAAAGACTTCATGGAAAAGGTGAGCCAACTCTACTGTGTCATTTTATCTGCAAAGTGGCAACTCTATTTATATTCCTTTTCTGAATTTAAGCAATTTAAATGTAGGTACCATAATTTACGCTTCTTTTTATTTATGCCTTGCACAGAGTAGTGATGATAAGAAGTAATATTTATTGAGTGATTGCTATATGTCAGACATGGGGCTGAATGTGTTGTAGGAATTATCTCATATCTTCACAGTAGCCCTATGATATATGTACTGTTATTATCCCCATTTGACAGATGTGAACACTGAGATTTGGACCAGTTAAAGTGGCCTCTCAAAAGTCTCATTCTTTATGTAGGAAGACAAAAATTAAATTCATGTTTGTCTGATAATGAATACCCACCAAATTTGTGAAGAAAATAACTCTGTTAATTCCTTAGGCTGAATCTTTGTGGAAACCAAATTTCCATAAAGTTCTGCATTTACAGGACTACTCTGAAGCCTTCCTTCTAGAATCTGGCCCCACCTCCCCTATTCAGTCTATCTCCCCTTTTCCGAGTAGAGGTACTCAGAGCCCCTCTAGGGAATTATGCACAGTTTTCAATAGTTTAGTATTCTCCCCTTTGCCTTCCCAGTCCTGTCTACTCTTCAGGATCCTACTGAGGATCTCCACAAGGGTTCAGGTTGAAGGTCTGACTGTTCTGGGATTTAGTGTCTGTACTGAACCTCATTATCTGCCTAACTTTATGTAACCTCTTCTAACCTGCTTTCCTGATCCGAAAGTGAAGGTAATGGTAGTCTCTGCCTCACAGTCATTGAGGATTAAATGATATAGTCACATAGAGCAAAGTCTGGCAGGTAGGAAGTGTTCAGTAAATAATAATAGTAATAATTTTATTATTATTATTTATCAGTAAATATTATCGTTGTAGTATTTATGTCAGATCATCTTCATCACTTTCTTCTCTGAATTTTCTCAAAGTTACTTTAGTAGCAATTTTGTTTTACATGTGGGCTATTTTATTTTATCAACTAGTGACATATATTCTCTTGATGACAAGGAGTAGTTGCATACAAAATTTCTGAGGACAAAGCTCCTGTCCCGCATCTTAGCTCCAATCAGAATGAGCCTGGGCAGCGGTGTTCTTGTTCCCAACCAGGTGTGTGTTTTTTTCAGATCCTGAGTTATCTACATCTAGGCTCAAACCATATATGACAATCACAGATGCCAAAGGGAAATCATCCTTGCCTTGGGATTAAATTCAGTCTTGTGATGACTGGTGTCAGTATCTTGCTTGCTTGATTTCCTGGAATTCAAGGTATACTTTTACTTTAGCTATAAGGCCTGGTTATTCCTTCACACTTTTGAAGATGTGAATTTTGGATTCCAGGCCTTTTACTTGCTTGTGATAGCATACATATCTCAGATGCCTAGCTGCAAACTCACCTGAGTTTATTCACTTTGAGAAACTGCAGTGGTAAGTAGTAGAAGGACTCAGCACCCTCTGTTTAAGTATTTTTTGTGGTGGTTGTTGTTTTTAACAACATTTGTCTGTTTTCAAGGAATTTCTAGTTAGATTATGTAAGAACATGTCTTTGTGCAATAAATTTAACCTCTTCCTTAGCCTCTTGCTTCTGACAACTTGAAGTAAATACTTTGACCAAACACTCTGCCTTGAAAGCCTGGTAAACTAAGTTATCTCAGCCTAAAAGGAAGAGAGGGAACCATAAATTGCATTTATTGAACAATTCCCTCCTATTCTCCAGGATCTACATCCCAAACTCCAGAAATAGGAGAATTTCCATGGATATTTATAGATGGTGTTTGTGGGGATGCTAATGAGGATATATATTTATCTGACACTTCAAAAAGTATTGGAAACTATAAGAATTGTTGCAAGAATGTACAATGATGTATTAGACGTCTATTTTACCCCAAGCCTGACACTAGTTTCACCTGCTGTAAGTGAAATTGTGCTCTCTGCTAGAGGAAACATTAAAAGGACTTGAAAACTACCTTTCTGCATTCCAATATAGTAGAGAGAACAGAAACATCATGAAACTGAATTTTAAAAGTAACTGAAAAATGTAAAATAGATAGCTAGTGGGAAGCAGCCGCATAGCACAGGGAGATCAGCTAGGTGCTTTGTGTCCACCTAGAGGGTTGGGAATAGGGAAGGTGGGAGGGAGATGCAAGAGGGAGGAGATATGGGGATATATGTATATGTATAACTGATTCACTTTGTTATAAAGCAGAAACTAACACACCATTGTAAAGCAATTATACTCCAATAAAGATGTTTAAAAAAAAAAAGTAACTGACAAAGGAAACCAGAGACAAGATATATCTGAGACAATGTAGGGAATTCAAAGTAAAGAAATCACTTTGAGTGAAAGAGAACAAAGGTAAAGATATTTAAACACACATATACAGAATGTAATTGCCAAAGTCTCTGTTGAGACTTAGCAGGACGAGGTTGAAGACTGGAAGGCATAATTTATTCTTAAGATAGTTTAGTAGGTAGAGAAGAAATAGTTTTACATCTTCAAAATGTCTATAACTATGAAAAATCAATGAAAATGGGGTGGTGGATATGGTGGGAAGGAGTTGAACTCAGATAAGAAGACTTAGACCCAGAATCAATGATGTAGCAGGAATATGCTGCAAATCTCATGCAGAGGGAAGACGTGAACAATGCTTTTCAAATACAGATCACAGAATGTTTATATTAAAAATGGGCTACATATATATGTGTGTAAATATATATATATATAAAAGAATTACATAGTTAACATAACCTGCTGTCCATTTAATTTTTATCAAATACTGAAGGAGGTTAATATTCCCGATTATTTTTGATTTTAAGGAAAGTGACAAGAACCTGGAGACAAAGTAATAATAGCCTGCTGGAATTCATAATAAAGAGTAAGAAAAGACTATATTAAACTAGAGGTGCCCAAGGTGGCAGGGCAAGGAGAAGGTAAAGGTGCAGCAAAACCACGTGGGGGGGCGTTGTGAGTCACATATGCCTTCCTCACTGGTAACTGGAAACGCACCTGAATCTCTGTGTTGTCAAGGGGTCCGGGAAGGACCCAGAGGGTGGGGTGCATCTCTCTTAGAGAATCCAAAATGCCAGATCTTCCTTGGTCACTGATTAGGCCCACAGCAAGGGCTTACTCCAGGAAACTCCATTTTTAGATTCCCTTTATGACACCCACCCACCAAAAATCAAACAAACAAACAAAAAAAACCCGAAACAAAAAAAGAGTAATAATGTCAGCAAGAGGACTTAAATGATTCCGACTGGGAGTAGAAGCTGGGATGATCCACTTTGGGGAGTGTATATACCTCCTGGGCTTTTTTTTTTTTTTTTTTTTTTTTTTTTTGCGGTACGCGGGCCTCTCACTGTTGTGGCCTATCCCGTTGTGGAGCACAGGCTCCGGATGCGCAGGCTCAGCGGCCATGGCTCACGGGCCCAGCCACTCCGCGGCATGTGGGATCTTCCCAGACCGGGGCACAAACCGGCGTCCCCTGCATCGGCAGGCGGACTCTCAACCACTGCGCCACCAGGGAAACCCCTGGGCTTTTCTTTTTAATGCTTCAGAAGGAGAAGAGAATCTCAAGACGGAAATACTGAATTTCCTATTCTGCGGGCGTATTGAGTCTTTAGCCAGCCCTCTCTGTTTGGCCAGATTTGTAACCTGAATTTGTGGAGCTGTTTATGCTGGTTACAAGAGAAATGTGACCCTATGGAAGGGTAGTTAATCTGGGTATAGGATTGGTTAACTAGATTTTTGGAGTCATATAGATTTTATGTTGTTGGTGGGGCATGTAGTCAGAAATGGCACAGGATAATATTGTCAAGGCCAGGGATAGACCCAGGAAGAAGAGCTGTAATTGCTGCTGGTGGTGGAGTATCAAGACATGGAGGAAGTAGAGTCAGAGAAAGGGGCAGGAAAAGAATAACATAGAGAATAAACTATTGGAGTCTCTTCATGCCTCAAATTAAACAAACACAGATGACTATTGAGGCAGTCATGTGGCTGAAGAGGTGATGAGAAAGTCTGAAAAATAAAGTTCAGATTATAAATTCAGAGCATGAAGAGTCATTTAGAGAAAATTTGACTGTGCTGGTTTTAAAAGCAGATGAAGTCAAAGGTTAAAAGAATGGAAAAAAGAAGGAACACACGACTAAGAGCAAATGCAAAAGAGAATCATAAAACTAAACAACAAAAAACAAAAAGAATTCCAAGAAATCTAAGTTCCAGGCTCACAGAAATAATATTTAAAAATAGTACCAAGGATTTTTAATGTTTTGTACAAATCAAGAAAAAGGAGAGAGCTGGTATAATACTTGGGGACAAGAATATAAAAGTAGCAGAGAACAAAAAGGAGATCAGCTTGAGCTCTGCTTCTATCATACTTTCACGCTTTCTGACCAGAGGATGGATCTTACCCTTTAGGCTCAAGTCTTCAGTGTAGTGCGTGGGTCACTGTCCTTGCTTTGTTGTAATCAACACCGTTTATCATTTCATGACTCAACATTTACAGATTTGTTTACTAGTAGAAATGTATGGGTTTATAATTATATTTGCAGGTATTTGGTATCTTTGGTGTACATTTCTTCAGGTGCTTTACAGATCAAGATCAGTAAATTGTTATAGCTCAAGGTCACCAGCACTGCAATAGCTTAAGTATTGCTTTGAGGTTCATGAATATGCATCACCTTCATTTTAGGCTTAATTGTTCTATCTTTTCTTTTTTACTTTTAAGAACTAAAACCCTAGGAAAAAAACCTTAGTTCCTTATTTTAGTCGGAATGTGATCTGAAGGTAGTTAACCTTGGAAAGAAGGTAGAAATGAAGACAAACTTTCCTTCTGGCCTCCTGATGCTTCTGTGTGAATTGATGGATCCCTCAAGGATGAATGTGACACCATGACAAGTGTGGAGGGAAAAGTTAAGCTGAAGCTGACATTTACAGTGTGTATTAATTATAAGTATCCATCTCCCTAGTGATCATGTACTATTCTTCCCCAGGAATGAAATCGACCAAGGATCTTCCTTTGGATGGAAAGAAAGTATGTTTGGAGTTCTGTTAAGTTTTAATATCTTTAAGTTAAATTCATCTCCACAGTAACATTAGAGATTTTTTTTTTTTTTTTACATCTTTGTTGGAGTATAATTGCTTTACAATGGTGTGTTAGTTTCTGCTTTATAACAAAGTGAATCAGTTATACATATACATATGTTCCCATATCTCTTCCCTCTTGCGTCTCCCTCCCTCCCGCCCTCCCTATCCCACCCTTCTAGGTGGACACAAAGCACCTAGCTGATCTCCCTGTGCTATGTGGCTGCTTCCCACTAGCTATCTATTTTATGTTTGGTAGTGTATATATGTCCATGCCACTCTCTCACTTTGTCACAGCTTACCCTTCCCCCTCTCCATATCCTCAAATCCATTCTCTAGTAGGTCTGTGTCTTTATTCCCATCTTACCCCGAGGTTCTTCATGACATTTTTTTCCTTAGATTCCATATATATGTGTTAGCATACGGTATTTGTTTTTCTCTTTCTGACTTACTTCACTCTGTATGACAGATTCTAGGTCCATCCACCTCACTACAAATAACTCAATTTCATTTCTTTTTATGGCTGAGTAATATTCCATTGTATATATGTGCCACATCTTCCTTATCCATTTGTCTGTTGATGGACACTTAGGTTGCTTCCATGTCCTGGCTATTGTAAATAGAGCTGCAATGAACATTTTGGTACATGACTCTTTTTGAATTATCGTTTTCTCAGGGTATATGCCAAGTAGTGGGATTGCTGGGTCGTATGGTAGTTCTATTTGTAGTTTTTTAAGGAACCTCCATACTGTTCTCCATAGTGGCTGTATCAATTCACATTCCCACCAGCAGTGCAAGAGTGTTCCCTTTTCTCCACACCCTCTTTAAATCTCAAACTTATGTATAAAAGTTAGGGAGAACAGGGCAGGAAGGTACGTTTTCTTTTTCTCATGGCAGTGCACAGAACTTGGGGTCTACCCCAAATTCAATTAATATGAATGGGAAAAACTTTGGATTTTATTTTGGAGGCTGAAGGTGACAGAGTTTCCTTGGCTATGATCAAGATTTTTCTTTCTATTAAGTTGCTGGAGGAGTGTTCTTTTATTTAAATCTTGGATGCTGAATGTAACCATGATTGTGATGCCAAAAAAGGAACAAGAAGTTGGCTGGAAGTAGTCATTAACACCTCTGTGAGGTGAAGCTTCAGATAAAAATGGTGGGCTTGTGAACCCCGCCAAGCTGGGGGATCACCTCCTACAGGTCCAGAAACCACAGTCAGCTACTTTCTAAAGAAAAACAAATGTACCTGGGAAAACCACTCAGTTTGACTGACGGTCATGTTTTGGACCAAGATGTAAAAAGAAAATGGTGTTGACAGTATGTTCACAAGGAAGTTCTATGGCAACAAACTACATATATATTTATTTAATCTTCTCACACAATTTGCTGATATGCAGACACAGCTTTAGATAACCTGTCTGGCTAATTCAGGTCAAACTCGATGCATTTTCTCAGCAGGTTCTTTTGCATGAGTTAAGTGACGCCAATATTTCACCTGCACATATTTTAGTTCTCCTGATTTCCATATCCACTGGGGGCTCTGAAATTATGTCATTTTCCTAAGTTGATCTTTTATTCCCTGAGTGGACTTTTGTTGCTGCTTCTGTTGCTGTTGTTATTTGTTTGCTTCCTTCCAGATAGCTTCACAAGAGCAAAAGAACAGTTTTTTCTGAATTTTGACATGTACTTTTTTTTCTTATCTGAGACTTCTTTATAGCCATTTTCCATTTTTAATGAAAGCAATTATCTTAAGTGAAAGATATGCAAAAATGTTTGAAAGGTAGACTAGGAAGATATTTCTATCTTTTTAAAACAAACACTTTTCATGTGTTTTCTATTTATTGGGATGAACATATCAAACTGCATGGATTTTCCTGAAGTGGTAAATCACCATTTTAAATTGGACAGCCCCTATTCTCCAACATTTTATTCAACTGTCCATCAGTTACTCATAGCACTAAATTCTCCTTCCTTTACAGTATGAATTTTATAATGTTCAGAAGCTCAGGAGCAATTTTCTTTTAGTCAAATGTTTTCCTACTGGAAAATGTCACTGTGTAGATAAGTCACAATAAGATCAACTCATGAATATTCACAGGGCATATTTTGAGTACGGTATTACCCACTTAATGCTCTTTTACTGGCTAGATCACCCATATTCCTGATTACTTTCCCCCATTAAATCCTTAATTGCTATTTAAACCAGGCAATTTTTCATAGTAATTCTTGCCCAGTCTAGTGTCCTTGTATTGCCACTTGATATTACATATGACATATAATTCCCTTTCATTCTTGAAATTTATGTGTGATTCATTTCTTGATTTGCTTTTCAAATCAGCATGTTTTAATATTTTAAAATTTTTGGCCAGAGTTTTCCCAAAGAGAGAACTTCTGACCTGTCCTTGGAAAACAGATCCTAATATAGAAGTTCTATAACATTCCCTCTTCATAAGAAAAGATCTCAGTATAATCACTCAAAACTCCATTTCTCAATTTAGAACAAAGTATTTTATACTTGCTATATGTTTTGCTTGGTGCTCGATGTATAGCACCAATATACATCTAGCACCAAGCATAGATGCACTATTTTGAGCTTCTTTTACTCCCTAGGAGGTCCTAGAAACTAGTAAACTTCTTTCTCAGAATTGATATTCATCCAACCTCTCCCCTTTCCAACTTTTGCTATATGGTTTCTTGTTAACTAGTTACTGAAGATGTAAAAAGTCTTTATTAAATGTCTGCAGAAATGTAACATCATGCATATTTTCTTGTTTAGGTTTTGTCTAATGTTTTTGGAAGGGTATACAAACTTTGAAGAACCTTGGCTGTGTTTATATAAAGTAATATTCAATAGAGTTGAAGTTGACTGTGAACTGCCTGGTGAATGGGAAGTTTACTTTTTCCCATAAAGTTTAATGTTTTACCATATAGAATTTCCAATAATCTGTTTTGATTCATGAAAATATGTTAAAATTTATATTTTGACCTTCTTGGAATATTTGAATTAGTATGTACATATGATTGTGTTTACTTGAATAATTCAAGTAATTGTCTTCTACAGGAATATAACATATCCCATTCTCTCTATATCTGGTTTAATTTTTTACTTTTTATTTTAAATTCTGAGAGATAGTATTTGCTACATTGTTTGGCAAGTTTGATTATTCTGGTACAGTGGACTAGTCATGCCTGGATAATCTATGATGCGATTATAAGGGAATGCCTATTGCAGTGTACCGAGCTAACTGCCTTACCCCATATTACAATGAAAACAGCTCCAAGAGAGGTAATATATTATATAAAGGTATATTTTATTTTCGCTTTTGTGGGAATAGGTTTTTGTAGGAGTATATGAAGTCATTAGAATATAGCAATTTTGGAATCAAACAAACCTGGGATTTGGCCTAGAAAGATCAGTTCTTTAATATTTGTTTTTGAGTTAATTTCTCCATGCCTCAGTTTTCTCATCTATCAAACATGGATAATAATAATACTGATATATAAGGGCTAGCCTGTTCAAGCCTGATCACTTACAAAGTGTTTGGCTGCCCACAAAGCTCATGGCAACCAGTTATGGGCCAGTGCCATATGGCTAGACCTAGATCCCAACACCCACCTCCATATTCATCGTGCCATGTGAGGGGCTTGTACTTCTTCAACCAAGGGTGTTCCATGGTGGGTCCTGCCACTATCTTTTTTTTTTTTTTTTTTTTTAATGTTGAGCCTTCTTTTAATTTATTTATTTTTATTTTTGGCTGAGTTGGGTCTTCGTTTCTGTGCAAGGGCTCTCTCTAGTTGTGGCAAGCAGGGGCCACTCTTCATCGCGGTGCACGGGCCTCTCACTGTCATGGCCTCTCTTGTTGCAGAGCACAGGCTCCAGATGCACAGGCTCAGTAGTTGTGGCTCATGGGCCTAGCTGCTCTGCAGCATGTGGGATCTTCCCAGGCCAGTGTTCGAACCCGTATCCCCTGCATTGGCAGGCAGATTCTCAACCACTGTGCCACCAGGGAAGCCCCCTGCCACTATCTTGACACAGTACCTCATTGCAGCCACAAGGTTTGTACCCCAGATCACAGCAGGGAAGGGGGACTTGTTCTCTTTAGAATCATAAATGTTAAGCTTCCAGAAAAGGGCTGATGCTAAAATTCTGCCATGTCCTAGTTTTATTTGTATCTTGGCTCCAAATCATGGCAAGCAGAGAGGCATTCCTAAACATGTAGCTTATAGAAAACAGCCCAAACATTTGGGTCACTCTCCCAACCTGGTTGTCTCTTCAGGCTGCTATATGTATAATGCAGTGGGGAAGGCAAATACACACACCTACTTCTGCTTTAGTCTTCATGACTTTTCCCCAAAAAGAGATGCTCCAGCAGTTTAGAACAAAATCTTAATTATCCAAAGTCACTTCCTTTAGTGTTTAAATTCATCAGATAATTGCACAATTATCCACTTTGTTTTGACTGTGTAGATGTCCTGGCTCAAGTCCATTAACCAACTAATGTACACCAAAGATGAGAAAATTAGGAGATTGTGCCTATGTTGATAATTCTGTTTTCAATCCAAAGGCTTGTCTGTAACACTAATGTCTGTTATCCTCATTAAGAGTTATCAAATCAAAGTAATGTTCATTGCAACCAGCAAATAAGTTAAAGTAGATATTTACTCTTTGGCTGCCAGCTTGAAGAGGCATTGTTTCTACATTGGAGGAAGAGAGGTAAATGTCCCTGCTAATACTATAAGACATTTCAGATAAGAAAATCTCAACTTTTGGTGAGAGTTAAGGATTTGAACATTGCTATAAGTACCCAGAATGAATTGTATCTCAGGCTTTGTTTCTAACGGGTCACCATATCAAACACTTTCAGTTGGAATTAATAATGTCCTTCCCTCATCGAGATTTCCTCTACCTAGTTCCTGAGATACTCTGGACAACTAGATGCCAGATTCAATGACTTTAGCTGACCAGTTGGTGGCACCTGGTTTCTCGTATGTGGATATGTTAGGTAACCTTAAAATGATGACATCATTTTTGCTACATAGCAATCTTTCTCTTCTGGGACTATAACTCTGTCTTGAACTTCAGCTTGGGTAGGGTTGCCTCTCCCTGTAATGGGGGAATCTTGTGCCCAGGATGGCATAATGGAAAGAACATGGGCTTTGGAGTCAGAATCCACATTCTGTCTTTTACAAGTTGAATCACCTTGGGCAAGTTACTTAACTTTCTTGATCTTCATGTTCCTTACTTGTAAAATATAATACACATCTCATATTCTGTGAGGGTTAAATGGGTTAATGTACAAGAAGGAGCAAGCACAGGACTTGACATATTTTGGCACCCTATTATTGACATGACCTTGCAATAATGGATCCATTATTTGGAACAATATCTGCTTAGCTTCAAAATTACCTGGATTCCTGACATAACGTCTCCCCCCACCCCTCAACTCTGGCCTCTCTAGTTATTGAATGATGCTTCATTCCTAGTTTAGTGCCTACAACATAGTGGATACTGAACAAAGTGATGGATGGATGGATACATGGATAGATGGACAAATAGAAAGATTCCTGACCAAATCTAATCCACTGCATTCCCTTTAAAACACAGCCCATTGGACTTCTGACTTAGAGAGACCAGAATTTCCATTAATTAATTTCCCATGACCCCCTCTTTTTCCTTTGCCTGCATGGTTCCTGGAGTTCCTTGTCTTGAAACAGTGTGGATTATAACACACTGTGGGAATTTTCTGGAGATTAAGGCAATCCTCTATCTTGAACTACAAAAGGCTAACAATATAGACAATTCATGATTATCTTGACTAGAAAAACTTAAAAAAAAAGTAACTGTTGTTAAGACACATGATACTTTTGATAATCTAATATCTCCTGAGACAAACCTGAAGAGCAGGCCACAGGAGCAAAAAATGGGCTAGATAACCACACAATGACAGCACAGATCAACACAATATCCCCCTTAGAATATTTAAAGTTATAAGAAGGAAAGAGAATATAAGCATAGGATATTCTAAAGTCTTTATGTCTTGAACCATGTTATAATTTTCCTATTTATTATTTTGCAAACTCTAATAGAGAGATTTTATCATCCAGTGTCCCTAATGTAAAAAGAACAGTTGTGATTTGGTGTCATCAACATTACTCTTCTTGGCTATAACAATTGTGGCAGATACTTTTAGAGACAGGCCATGTCAGAGAGCTTGACTTTGGATGAACTTCTTTTTACCCAGTTGCCTAAAAAGGGAATGATAGCAAAAAAATGGTCTAAAAGGAGTTCCACTTCTGGTTGTACCTATGAAATTGTAAACTTAGAAATCAGCATAAGTAATATGTGAGTATATTTTTTACGGAGATGTAATTCACATACCATAAAATTCACCCATTTAAACTGTACAATTCAGTGGTTTTTAGTATATTCATAGCTCGTGCAAAGCACTATGTAATTACAGAACATTTTTATCACCTTAAAAAGAAGCTCTGTATTCATTAGCAGACCTTCCCCAATGCCCCCTCCTAAGGCACTTGGTGACACTAATCTACTTTCTGTCTCTATTGATTTGCCTCTTCTGAACATTTTATATGAATGGAGTCATACATTAAGTGTAATATTTTTTAACTTGGCATAATGCTTTTAAGGTTCATCCATGTTGTACCATGTATCAACACTAAATCCATATTTATTGCCAAATATTATGGATACAACACATTTTGTTTATCCATGCATCAATTCAAAAACATTTGTGTTTTTTCCACTTTGGGGCTATTATAAGTAAAGCTATTGTGAACATTTGTATACATATTTTTGTGTGAACATATGTTTTCAATTCTCCTGGATATATACCTAGGAGTGGAATTCCTGGGTCATATGCTAACTCTAGGTTTACCTTTTTGAGTAACAGACACACCATTTTCCAATGCAGCTGCACCATTTTACATTCCTTCCAGCAATGAATGAATGTTCCAATTTCTCCACATCCTCATAAACACTGGTTACTGTCCATCTTTTTGGTTATAGCCATCCTAGTAAAAAAGTTTATCTTATTGTGCTTTTGGTATGCATTTCCCTAAAGATTAATGATATTTAGCATTTTTTCATGTGCTTATTTTCCATTTGCTTATGTACTTTGGAAAAATGTCTTCAAATGTGTTGCCAAATTTTTAGATAGGTTATTTGTCTGTCTTTTTATTGTATTGAGAGTTTTAAATGTTTTTTATATAGTCTGAATATTAGACCATTATCAGGTATATGATTAGTAAATATTTTATTGGATTCTTTGGGTTATCTTTTCACTTTATTAATGGTTTCCCTTGAGGCACAAAAGTTTTTCATTTTGAAGAAGTCCAACTTATCTATATTTTGTTTTGTTGCTTATGTTTTTGATGTCACATCTAAGAAACCATTACTTAATCCAAGGTCACAAAGATTTACTCCTATGTTTGCTTTTAGGGGTTTTATAGTTTTAGTTCTTAAATTTAGATTTACAATCTATTTTGAGTTAAGTTTAATATATGATGTGAAGTGGTGGGTCCAAGTTCATTTTGTAATTGTTGAAAACACTGCTCTTTCCTCATTGAATTATCTTTGCACCCTTATTGAAAATCATTGATCATAAATGTAAGAGTTTACTTCTGACCATAAATATGAGTTTAATTCCTTTCTGTTGATCTGTGTCTATCCTTATGCCAGTACAAAACTGTCTTAATTACCATAACTTTGTAGTAAGTTTTGAAATATCAAAGTGTAAGTCTTCCAACTTTTTTCTTCCTTATCAAAATTGTTTGAGCAATTTTGGATCCCTGAATTTCCATGTGAATTTAAGGGTCATCTTGTTTGTGCAAAGAAGTCAGCTGGAATTTAATGGGGATTGCCATGAATTTGTAGACAAATTTGGGGAGTATTTTCATCTTAACAATATTAAGCGTTTCAATCCATGAACACAGAATATCTTTCCATTTATTTAAGACTTATTTAATTTATTTCAACAATGCTTTCTAGTTTTCAGTGTACATCTTATACTTCTTTTTTACATTTATTACTAAATATTTTATTGTTTTTGATGTTATTGTAAATGAAATTGTTTTCTGAATTTCTTTTTTGGATTATTCATTGCTAATGTATAGAAGTCTAATGGATTTTTGTATGTTGATCTTGTAGCTTGTGACCTTGTTGAACTTTTTTTTTTATTATTAATCTAAGAGGTATTTTTGGTGGGTTCCTTAAGATTTTGTATATACAAGATTATGTCATCTCCAAACAAAGATAGTTTTACTTCTTTCTTTCTAATCTGGATGCATTTTATTTCTTTTTCTTGTCTAAATCCTCTGGCCAGTAGCTCCAATACAACATGGAACAGAGTGGCAAGAGTGGAATCCCTATCTTGTTGCTGATCTTAAGGGATAAGCTATCAGGGTATCACAATTAAGTATGATGTTGATTGTGAGTTTTGGACACATACTTTATCAGGTTGAGGAAGTACACTTTTATTATTATTATTTTGTTGAGTGTTTTTACCACAAAAAGGTACTGGATTTTTATTAAATCCTTTTTCTGCAGCAATTGAGATTATTATGTGTTTTCTTGTCTTTAACGTGCTGTGTTAAATTGATTGATTTTTATATGGTGAACTAATCTTACACTCGGGAAAAATTTCACTTGGTCATTGCGTATAAGCCTTTTTTATATGTTACTGGATTTGGTTTGTTAGTATTTTGTTGAAGATTTTTGCATCTATGTTTATAATAGATATTGGTTTGTAGTTTTCTTTCCTTGTGATGCCTTTGTTTGGTTCGAGTTTTAGAGTAATACCAGCTTCACAGAATGAGTTCATATGTTTTCCCTCCTCTTGTGTTTTTGCAAGAGTTTTGAAGGATTGTTGTTAATTCTTTAAATATTTGGTAGAATTCACCAATGACACCATCTGGTCTTGGCCTCTGTTAATTTGTGGGAAGTTGTTTGATTACTAATTCAATCTCTTTTTTGTTACAGGTCTGTTCAGATTTTCTATTTCTTCCTAAGTCAGTTTTAATAGTATGCTTCTTTCTAAGAATTATTCATTTCATCTAAGTTAGCTAACTTGTTATTTAAAATCAAACATATTATGCCCTTATCACATTTTTAATAATGATATAATCTTTTTATAGGTAGTGGTAATTTCTCCTTTTTTTATTCCTGATTTTAGCAATTTGATTTTATTCTTCTCCCTTTCCTTGTTGGTCATCTAAAGTTTTATCAGTTTTGTTTACTGTGATTATTATTAAGGCTAATGAATAGGAAATACAGGGACTCTGTTGAATATCCCTTCTGACTGAATCCAAGATGTTCACACGTTGCCTTATGAAAGTAAATTATAATTGTCTTTAGCTAATCATTCTCCTAAAACAGCTCAAAACTCATTATGGATGTATTCTCTGGGAGTTAAGATGAGAACTTTCTAAAATTATACTTTCAATATTATTCCTTCTTTGGTTGTAAAGGTCAGGAAGTTCTATAAAGTGGACTTTCTTAAATTTGTCCCCCAATCTACTTTTTTAAACTATAAAATATCTTATGTCCATTACAAAAGGCTAACAATATGGTCTTTTCTTGATTATCTGTGTTCTTGACATCTGAGATTCTCTTATCCAATGTGGAGTTGAAAGATTTATTTTTTCTAGTATTAAAGACTTTGGTTGTATTTCCTTTCTGTCGTATTTTGGGGATTGAAGGATCCTCAGTCATTCCCATCTCCCATATAAGGTCCTTAATCCGTCCACTTGATTATTTGAAATTTTTCCATTGATGTTATACCTGCTTTGAGGTGAAGTGCCCAGAATTGCATGCTGTATTCCAGATGTGAAGGCACCACAGTTTTGTAACGGAAAAGGATGATCTTCCTTGTATTGTGGAAAGGAGATGCTTCAAATAAAGACAACAGAACACATCTTCCTCAACATGGCTCTGTGATAAAAGTACACTTTTTTGTGGGAAATTTCTACTGCCCACCAAAGCCTCTTTCTGCTGTCTGAGATCAGAATCCATTTTGAAGTCTGCATGCTCCATCATTCATCTAAGCATTCTTATTCGTGTGACTTCTGCTGCTCAGTAGCCAAATGGAAGATTTATCACAGAATTAGAATTTTCAAATCACCAACAGTCTCCTTTGCAGATGTGCAGTTATATTACTGAAGTCTGTTGTTTTGTCCTACATTTATCATTAATAATTAATGTACATTTCTAGGTGAAATTATATGCTGTCACTATCTGGTTAATTTAATAGAAATAGTCAAATCTAAAGCACTTTATTAAATATGTTGGAAATAATTGTTATCATTACTATAATGTAGCAAGCATCATGTTTTTTTCAATAAAAGATGTCAAAAAATAGAACAATTCACTGTATGTCAACTTAGTTACTGTTACTACAAATTCATTTTTTGAAAAACTTCATTCCTTGTATTATGTAGTAAGTGTGGGAATTAACAGAATGCAAAGTTCATAGATTAAATGGTAAGCTATAAGCAGCCTATTGAATTTTCAGTAAACAGCTTGGGTAATAAAAGTAAACTGTATCAAATAGGTGAAAATAAATGATTTTCCATCTCCTCATATTAGTCTTCTTATTGAATATCAAATTAAAATTCTGGAGAGTAACAAGACTATAATTATTTGACATTTTTCTTTTTGGAACTGTCGAAGGAAAACAAATGATGTGAAGTAAGTTTTCCTTTCTGAATTTGTAAAGTGCCAATATAATGAACAAAACATCATTTAGCCATTATACAGTGTGTCCCTCTTGATAACTATTGCTCTGAAGGTTAAAACATAGATCACCACTGGGCTTTTAATATAATCTTATTAATGTTCTACTTATGTAATAAAATGCTCAATCTTCACGTCAAAAGGTACAGATAAGTTTCCAGGGATTCCTCACTTCATAGTTGATTTTGGCCTCACCTTGAAGACTGAGACTCTATCAAATTGCTCTTTTCCATAACTTAAATATGTTAAAATACATCCTTCTCTTCCCTTCCCATTTGCTCCCCACTAAGGCCAGCCAAGGACAAAATCATGAGGTTGCATGATATCTCATTTCCCTTTGTGATATTCTTGTTCTCATATATTTCCCAGGTCAGTGTCTTGCCCTAAGTGGTTACCAGTTGATCTTCTCTGAGCTGTGAGTGGATGTGGATAATGGTTTACATTAAGATTCTATCTTGTGGGGTCATACATTGTAACATAGCCAAAAGAAGGCCCTAACTGGCTCTACACTCATGAATGGAGCATGCATTTTTTACAGGATTCTCTGGTGAGAAATGAACACAAGTCACAGTCCCTGTCCTTGAGAGGAATGAAATAGAGATGATTTTTACTAATAATATCAGCTCTAATCTATTGAAATTTAAGCATGTACTCAATGGTATTTTAAGCACTTTCCATGGTTTATCTCCTTGAATCCTCATGACAGCCCTGTTAGGAAGGTACCATGAATAATCCCATTTTACAGATTGAGAGGCTAAAACCTGGAGGGATTAATTTACTTGTCCAAAGTCACATAGCATGGGATCTGAATTTAAGCAGACTGACTTCAGCAGTATGGTTCTCATCCTTAGTTGTACATTAGAATCACCTGGATAGCTTTGAAAAATTACCTAAGACTTGATTGTCTCCTGAGAATCAAATCAATCTGGGGTGGGGCCAGAGAACCAGTGTTTTGTAAAATCTATTGAGATCCTACCACATGACCAGGGTTGGGAACTCAAGCTCCAGATGCTGCAATCTTAAGGGAGATTAACTCAGATTCAGATTCAACCAGCAGCAGAGATGTTTACAATGTGCAAGGTGCCGTGTTACGAGCCTCATATGAATGACCTATTCTACTCCTCACCGAGCCCTGTGAATGAAGATAGGCATCATTATTTCAGTGATAATGAGCAATTCTAAATATAGAGAGATTAAGCTGCCTAGCTAAGATTTTCCAACTAATAAGCAGTACACCCTGGATGTGAATGGAGTTCCTTTAACTTCTAAATCCAGGTCTGTTTAAAGAACACCATAGTGCATATAAATAAAAAAAAATATTTACTGTGCTGCTAGTATGTGAGGGACAATATGTTAATCACTATGATGGAAATACATGGAATTATAGTAAATATTACTGGAAAGTATATAATTAGGCATTAATATTAGTACAACTAATTGCGTAGTACTGACCATAGTGCTGAAGAGTTCAGAGGAGCAACTGATGGTGACTCCATCTATCACTTATGCTTTGTCATAGAATGACTCAGAGAAAAGGAAATGCTTACTTGCAAACAGAGTCAGGCTTCAGAACTGCTCAGTAAATAAGAACACAAGTATTTGAAAGATAGAAACAACATGCAAAATTAACCAAGATCATCACATTTACCTAGGAATAATGGTGAAGAATCAGCAGTCAACTCATATAATTATAATATTCACAAAGATCATGACTTTTCTTTACACGTCAGCACAGGAAAAGTAGGTTTTCTTTTTTTTTCTTTTCTTTCTTTTTTTTTTTTTTTTTTTGCTACAGAGTCATATTTATGGAAAATGTTAAAGATTTCTTTTATTTTGATGACCATAACTAGATACCTTTTTTTCTGACTACGGTATGTGATATTCTAAGCCAAATAGGATGCATGGAAACATGTCAGTTCTTGCTTCCATTTTCACTCATTTCATGAGTGAGATGTTTTTCCTGGACTTTCAATATTTAGAGACGAAATTTAAACACCAATGCGCTTCAATTCAAGATTCTTCTTGGGAAATTTCATGGAAATCTTGCTCAATATTCATCAAATTATACCACTGATATCTTGACTAAGAATTTGAGCACCAATTCCTGTGGCTCTTTTCAGCATTTACTATAAAGTAGCCATGTTCTTTTCAGGGTCAGGTTAACTTTTATTTAATACAATTACCATTCATTCCTTCATTTATTCAAACATGACAATTTTTATTACACACTCACTATGTTTCAGGCACTATTTTATGTATTGGGGATTAGCAGTGAACAAAATAAATTTCTTGCTTATAGAGAACTTACCTTCTGGTGAAGCTAATGAGGAAAGATAGATAATAAATAAATAAACGGACAGTAAATCAGATGATGACAAGTGCAATGGAGATAAATGTAGCAGAAAAATGAGCATATGAAGAAACAGAGTGGGGGAGATAATACTTTGGGGATCATGGTGTGTTTGGGAATCATTTTGGTTTGGAGGAAAGTCTGTGTGATTCCATCGTCCATGCTCCTTACGTCTGTGCTCTCTCACCTTTCTGTGTGTGCAGAGGATGGTAAGTGTCAAAAAAAAGTGGTTTGTCTTAAACCATCTGAACTGAGCAAGCAGGTCTCTGAAACAAGTTTTGATCCCTTTGCTTTGACCCGTGATTCCACTCCATCTTCTCTTTCCACACCTAAGGATGACTACCTACTTTGTTTCTCCATAAAGGCAGCTATTACTGTTCATTTGATGTAAGTTTCTCTTATTCCAGAATTCCGTGTTAGAAGGAGTCATTTAACTTTTCTTGACCTTACTTTCAGGTTTTAAAAATAGAAGTTTGGGTTAGCTGATCCACATGGCTGCTTCAGGTGCTGAAAAATTATGCATTTTATGGGTATATGTTAATAAACATGAAAGCATGCTATTAGATATGAAGAGTGACTCAAAGTGCTTTTTTTCCCATAAGGTGAAGAATAGCTCGACCATGGCGCTCAGTCACATTAGAAAAGGAGGAGAAAAGGTTACACAGTATCTCATAATCCTGAGATGTGGTGTGTAATTATCCATTTGCAAAAGGCTTTCTTTATGTTCTCTTTCACTGGGAAAGTTAGAATAAAGTGAAAATAAAGTTCTGCAATTATGAAATCTGCTCACTTGGTTCTTTCTGCTCTTCAAAGTAAATTCTGTGTTAATAGAGAAAAGTTAGTTAGTGTAACAGACTCCTAATTTGTTATCATTGCAATTATTTTTTTTCACACCCATTAACATTTGTGAATGAATTTAATGCTCAGTAAAATGATCTCAGCCATTGTCTGATCCAGGCATGGCACCAGGCTGCTGGGATAAGAACCTTTTAAATTGCCTCCAATATACCTAATTTTCATTTAAAGCGTGTCCTCCTTTAAACCTTTGGAGACTTACTTACCTGAGATTAAATGCTCTGGATATCACCAAGTAATCATTCATTATTTATTAAGCACTGTGTGCACGTGCTGTTTGTTCTAGGGATAGAGCTGGGCACAAGTCAGGTCTTCCACTCCTATGAGGCAGACAGCCATTTAAAAAAGTTACTATAAAGTATGGTACATATTATGATGGAGCAAAGAGGATGCTATGGAAAATGGGTCTATACTTAGTCTAGGGTAAGGGAAACTCTGGAGGAAGTGAGATTTAAGCTGAAATATGAAGATGAATAGGAGATAGCTAGGTGAAGCATGTGTGCCTGTATTGTCTCTGTGTGTTCCCTTGTAACTTCATGTGGGAAAGGTACAATAGGGATGAATAGGGAAGCTGCATGGGCAAAGGGAATAAAACATGGCAATATGAAAGAATACAGCAGAACCCACTATTAATGGAATATTAAAATGGGAGAGTATAAAGGGAAAGAAAATTGGTGGGAAACAAGGTTGGGGAGGTGAGTAGGAGAAAAATTAGGAAAATCTTTGTAATATGTTAAGTAGTTTTGTACTTAATCCTAAGAACAATGGTAAGAGGAAAGATACAATTAGATATGAATTAAAGAATGATCATTTAGGTTCTAATGTATATCATGGTTTGGAAGGGAGAATTAAGGAGAAGAGTTAAGATGCTGGTGGTACGGTTCAGGAGATAATGACATCTAAGACTAAGGCATTGGCAGGACAAGCTTTTAGAGCTATTTAAGGGACAAAATCACCAGGAGTTGATTGAATGGAGGGAGTGTAGGAGAGGGAAGAGTCAAGAATGACTCCAAGCTCTCTGGCTTAAGTAACTGGGTAGATGGTGTGGCTATGGTGTTGCCACTTACTAAGATGGTAAACTGAGATGTGTTGCTGAAATAAGAAACTCAGGAGGATGATTGGGGATGGAAGATGCAGGAAGCAGGGGCAGTGATGAATTCAGTTTTGGTCTTTTGAAATTGAGGACAGCATAAGACATCCAGGTAGAGATGCCAACAGGCAGCTGGATGTATGAGTCTGGAACACTAGAGCTGAGTCTGGATGAGATTTGACAATCATTAGTATGTAGATGCTTTCAGTCTGCCAAGTGCTGTGATTGCCTCTCTATTATGGGGCTCACCTTACTTTGAACTGTAGATGTCTGTGAGTATTTTTCATCCCCTTACTCTGGAAAGAGTTCCTTGAAGGCAAAAACCGCATTGTTTACCTATCTTTTTATTGTTACCTTCACAGCATCTTGCAAGGTGCCTTATGTAGGGATCTTATTTGATGACATTTTTTGCTAGATAGAGTTGTCTTCTACAATCATCTGACTTCTGTCACAGCTGAGTTGGTCATGGCCCACTGAGCCCCCCATCTTGTTTCTTCCTCCCACACTGAATGAGCTCTCCTCTCTCCATTCCTAGTTTAAACCCTGATTTCTTCTCAAATCCTAGTTCTTCATAGTTTAACTAAGGCAACATAATGTACAAAAGGACACTAAATTGGAGGAGGGGAGACGTGGGTCAGTAGCGGTTATGTTTCTTCTGACTTAGGCAATCTTGAGCATATCATGTTCTTTCTCTGGGCCTTTGCTTACCCATCTGATAAAGAAATGGTATCTAAGATCCCTTCCAAGTACAGTGGACTTCAGGTTTTCCCTCTTTTCACCTAATTTATCTTTTGTTTATTCTCTTATGTTTTGAACTGTACATATTGATGCTTATATTCTTAAATGTATAGTTATATATGTATGTTATGGATTTTCTGTGCTCAAATATCATTCAAAGCTCATCAAGAGTTTATTTTCTGGTACTACACATAGTCTTCATTCCAATGCAATGATAACCATAACAAGATGTTCAATAAACACTTGTTGAATGTAACTGGATAGGAACAAGGGTGTCAGAAACATACATATGATCACTCTATACTTTTTGGTCATACCTTTGCCTCACGCAACCAAAACTCTGTAAGGTGAAGTAGAACAGGAGTTAAATTCTGCTGTTTTTCCCACACTTGCTCAAGGGAAAGTTAAATGATAACCTCTTGGGGATGCTATAGGCAGATTTTTCTAACTTTTCTTTTTTTTTTAATTTTAAGTAACAGAGAACTTTTTTCAAACAGTAACTTCGTATCATATAATTTTGCAAAATATTTAAAAATTAGTGAGAGTGGATCTAGTTGAAGTAGTGGTGGAAACTGGAGCCCTCTTACATAATTTCCCTTTTGTGTACCCCCTTTCTGGACATTTGGGCAGAACTCTTAGATTTCTGGAGAGATTAGGTGGTCTTTAATTTTCCAACTATTTGACTCTATAATTCTAACTACCAGTCAATGGTATGGCTTGTTTCTTTTCTCTTGCACCCAGGCTTATGCTAGATGCTGTGGGGGCTTTTAGAAATGAAGAAACTGTAGCCTCTGTCACCATTTAGAAAGATAATCTGCCTCATATGCATGAAGCAAGTAAAGGGCCCCCCATATAACAACACTGCACATTGTTTTGTATATGGAGGAGTTGAAGCAGGTGATCCTCACAGTCTCCTCCAGTTTTCACATTCTATGATTCTAAGTGTTAATGATGTGGCCATGTGTGTTAAGTGCTTTGAGCTCAGGAGTAACACACTATATAAATTCAAGGACCATTACGTGCATAATCACAGCTGCTAAGCAGGGACAAATCCCCCCGTTTGCATGATATCCTCAAGAAATCCCAAGGGAAACACTGTTAGGGACCAAAACAATAGTACCCCCCTTTCTTTTTCTAAAATAAATAAAAAGAAAGAAAGAAAAGAAAGAAATGTTAGCCCCCACTGCTCTGCAAGCTCTTCCTCAACGTGTTGTTGCAAACAAACCATTCATTTGTCATTTAGGAAAATATCCCAAATAACATTCTCCCCTGATTCAAACAAAACTTCCAGTGCTGGGCTGTGCTGGTTGCCAGAAGTGTGTCTGGGTTAATTGCACACCTGCATTTTATTTCAAGTAAATTGCATGGAGCCCCCTTCTCTGTGCCCCTTACAAAGCAGGAGCCCACCTGTCTGGAGGCTCTTTGGGCAATGAAAGGCTGCAGGAAAAAATTAGTCATCCTCTTTTCTTCCCTGTGACTTCTTTGACCTTGAGACTTCTAATGGCATCTCAGACAAAATGAACATAATCTAATGGACAGCGGGGAAGAGGGAACGGCTGGGTACATCTGTCGTATTACTGGGCTGTCTGAACAGTCAATGAAGCAGGGCCAAACCATAAGAGGCCTGTTCAGTTTAGCTCCAGGGTCTGCAGAGAAGGAGCACAATCATTTATCTTTATTTACTGAACTCTGCTTTCTGTTTAAGAAAAAAAAAATTGACAGGTTGACAAAAACCCACATTGGAGCTGCCCGCTGCCCAGAGATAAATGCTATTTGTGCTCTGGAGATTCAAGGACAGCTCACGATGCCCTTTAGCTGGTTTCAGTGGGTGCCTATCATATAGAAACAAAAAATGCCAAGGCACCTGGATCCTTTTCCCCCATCAGCACCTCCACATCTATCCGTAGAGGGATCCGATAGATGGATCCATAAGAAAGAATGGGAGCCGTGATTCCCCCAAGGAAGAAATCTAAACTAGAAGAATTTAGGCAAGAGAACCAAGGACAAAGATGACTGGGAAATGTTGAATATTCCACAGATTTCTTTATGATGAAATGGTGAGACATCCACCATGGCACCCATAACCAATACATTCTGACTTATATCAGTAAAGGGAGACAAAAATAATGCATATTGCAGCTGCAGGGAAAACTTTACTCTGAGCTATAGAGAAAGAATTTAAAAATAGGATCTGAAAGTCCTATCTACGCACGTCTATTCCCCGCTGGATGATGATGATCGTGTCACTGACTCTTTTAATGTAACATCTACCACTTACTATACTTTTCTTAGAATAGTCATCACCAAAGTGGGATTCTTGTTCCTCAGGGAGTATATAAAACTCTACACTGGAAGTGGAGAAAATAAGAGGGCTGATATTTTTTTCTTTTTTCCTTTTTCCCTTCTCTCTCATCTCACCTTTTAAATTTATATTTGGTATAGATGTTTCATAATGTTCCTAATGCAACCACACAATGTTATATAGATAAAATTTATAAATATAAAAAAGAGATGTGTGTTTAAAAACTTTTTACAGATGGGAAGTACAATTTAAAAAATCCGACAAAGGGATTGGTTCAAGATGACAGAATAGAAGGACGTGATCTCACTCCTTCTTGTGAGGGCACCGGAATAACAACTAACTGCTGAACAATCATTGACAGGAAGACACTGGAACTCACCAAAAAATATACCCCACATCCAAAGACAAAGGAGAAGCCACAATAATATGGCAGGAGGGACACAGTCACAATAAAATCAAATCCCATAACTGCTGGGTGGGTGACTCACAAACTGGAGAACACTTATACCACAGAATTCCACCCACTGTAGTGAAGGTTCTGAGCCCAATGTCAGGCTTCCCAACCTAGGGGTCTAGCAACGGGAGGAGGAATTCCTAGAGAATCAGACTTTAAAGGCTAGTGGGATTTGATTGCAGGATTTCAACAGGACTGGGGGAAACAGAAACTGCACTCTTGGAAGGCACACACAAAGCAGTGTGCACATGAGAACCCAGGGGAAGGAACAGTGACCCCACAGGAGACTGAACAAGACCTACCTGCCAGTGTTGGAGGGTCTCCTGCAGAGGCGGGGGGTGGCTGTGTCTCACCATGAGGACAACGGCATTGGCAGCAGAAGTTCTGGGAAGTACTCCTTGGTGTGAGCCCTCCCAGAGTTCACCAATATCACCATCAAAGAGCCTGGATAAGCTCCAGTGTTGGGTTGCCTCAGGCCAAGCAACCAACAAGGAGGGAAACGAGACCCACCCATCAGCAGAAAAGTGGATTAAAATTTTACTGAGCTCTGTCCACCAGAGCAACAGTCGGCTCTACCCACCACCAGTCCCTCTCAGCAGGAGACTAGCACAACCTCTTAGATAGCCTCATCCACCAGAGGGCAGACAGCAGAAGCAAGAAGAACTATAATCCTGCAGCCTGTGGAGCAAAAACGACATTCACAGAAAGATGGACAAGATGAAAAGGCACAGGGCTATGTACCAGATGAAGGAACAAGATAAAACCCCAGAAAAACAACTAAATGAAGTGGAGATAGGCAACCTTCCAGAAAAAGAATTCAAAATAATGATAGGGAAGATGATCCAGGACCTCAGAAAAAGAATGGAGACAAAGATTGAGAAGATGCAAGAAGTGCTTAACAAAGGCATAGACGAATTAAAGAACAAACAGAGGTGAACAGTACAATAACTGAAATGAAAAATACACTAGAAGGAATCAATAGCAGAATAACTGAGGGAGAGGAACGGATAAGTGACCTGGAAGACAGAATGGTGGAATTCACTGCTGTGGAACAGAATAAAGACAAAGAATGAAAAGAAATGAAGACAGCCTAAGCGACCTCTGGGACAACATTAAATGTAACAACATTCACATTTTAGGGGTTCCAGAGGGAGAAAAGAGAGAATAATGAAACTAGAAAATATTTGAAGAGATTATAGTCGAAAAATTCCCTAACATGGGAAAGGAAAGGAGCCACCCAAGTCCAGGAAACGCAGAGAGTCCCATACAGGACAAACCCAAGGAGAAACATGCTGAGACAAATAGTAATCAAATTGGCAAAAATGAAAGACAAAGAAAAATTATTGAAAGCAGCAAGAGAAAAGCAACAAATAACATACAATGGAACTCCCATAAGGTTAAAAGTTGGTTTCACAGCAGAAATTCTACAAGCCAGAAGGAAGTGGCATGACATATTTAAAGTGATGAAAGGGAAGAACCTACAACCAAGATTACTCTACCCAGCGAGGATCTCATTCAGGTTCAATGGAGAAATCAAAAGCTTTACAGACAAACAAAAGCTAAGAGAATTCAGCACCACTAAACCAGCTCTACAACAAATGCTAAACGAACTTCTCTAAGTGGGAAACACAAGAGAAGAAAAGGACTTACAGAAACCCAAAACAATTAAGAAAATGGTCATAGGAACATACATATTGATAATTACCTTAAATGTGAATGGATTAAATGCTCAAATCAAAAGATACAAGCTTGTTGAATGGATACAAAAACAAAACCCATATATATGCTGTCTACAAGAGACCCACTTCAGACCTAGGGACACATACAGACTGAAAGTGAGGGGATGGAAAAAGATATTCCATGCAAATGGAATCAAAAGAAAGCTGGAGTAGCAATACTCATATCAGATAAAATAGACTTTAAAATAAGGAATGTTACAAGAGACAAGGAAGGACACTCCATAATGATCAAGGGATCAATCCAAGAAGAAGATATAACAATTGTAAATATATATGCATCCAACATAGGAGCACCTCAATACATAAGGCAACTGCTAACAGCTACAAAAGAGGAAATCAACAGTAACACAATAATAGTAGGGGACTTAACACCTCACTTACGCCAATGGACAGATCATCCAAACAGAAAATTAATAGGGAAACACAAGCTTTAAATGACACAATAGATGAGATAGATTTAATTGATACATATAGGACATTCCATCCAAAAACAGCAGATTACACTTTCTTCTCAAGTGTGCATGGAACACTCTCCAGGATAGATAACATCTTGGGTCACGAATGAAGCCTCCGTAAATTTAGGAAAATTGAAATCATATCAAGCATCTTTTCTGACCACAATGCTATGAGATTAGAAATCAATTACATGGAGAAAAACGTAAAAAACACAAATACATGGACACTAAACAATACGTTATTAAATAACCAAGAGATCATTGAAGAAATCAAAGAGGAAATAAAAAAAAATACCTAGAGACAAATGACAAAGAAAACACAATGATCCAAAACCTATGGGATGCAGCAAAAGCAGTTCTGAGAGGGAAGTTTATAGCAATACAAGCCTTTGTCAAGAAACAAGAGAAATCTCAAATAAACAATTGAACCTTACACCTAAAAGAACTAGAGAAAGAAGAACAAACAAAACACAAAGTTCGCAGAAGGAAAGAAGTCATAAAGATCAGAGCAGAAATAAATGAAATAGTAATAAAGAAAACAATAGCAAAGATCAATAAAACTAAAAGCTGGTTATATGAGAAGATAAACAAAATTAATAAACCATAGCCAAACTCATCAAGAAAAAGAAGGAGAGGACTCAAATCAATCAAATTAGAAATGAAAAAGGAGAAGTTACAACAGACATTGCAGAAATACAAAGCATCCTAAGACATTACTACAAGCAACTCTATGCCAATAAAATGGACAACCTGGAAGAAATGGACAAATTCTGAGAGAGGTATAACCTTCCAAGACTGAACCAGGAAGAAATAGAAAATATGAAAAGACCAATCACAAGTAATGAAATTGAAACTGTGATTGAACACTTTCCAACAATCAAAAGTCCAGTACCAGATGGCTTCACTGGTGAATTCTTTCAAACATTTAGAGAAAAGCTACCACCCATCCTTCAAAACCCTTCCAAAAAATTGCAGAGGAAGGAACACTCCCAAACTCATTCTTTGAGGCCACCATCACCCTGATACCAAAACCATACAAAGATACTACAAAAAAAGAAAATTACAGACCAATACCAGTGATCAATACAGATGCAAAAATCTTCAGCAAAATACTAGCAAACAGAATCCAACAGCACATTAAAAGGGTCATACACCATGGTCAAGTGGGGCTTATCTCAGTAATGCAAGGATTCTTCAATATACGCAAAGCAATCAATGTGATACACCATATTAACAAATTGAAGGATAAAAGCCATACAATCATCTCAATAGATGTAGTAAAAGCTTTTGACACAATTCAACATACATTTATGATAAAAATCCTCCAGAAAGTAGGCCTAGAGGGAAGCTACCTCAACATAATAAGGCCATATATGACAAACCCACAGCAAACATCATTCTCAATGGTGAAAAACTGAAACTAGTTCCTCTCAGATCAGGAACAACACAAGGATTTCCATTCTCACCACTATTATTCAACAAAGCTTTGGAAGTCCTAGCCACGACAATCAGAGAAGAAAAAGAAATAAAAGGAATACAAATTGGAAAAGAAGAAACAAAACTGTCACTGTTTGCAGATGACATGATACTATACATAGAGAATCCTAAAGATGCCACCAGAAAACTACTAGAGCTAATCAATGAATTTGGTAATGTTGCAGGATACAAAATTAATGCACAGAAATCTCTTGCATTCCTATACACTAATGATGAAAAATCTGAAAGTGAAATTAAGGAAACACTCCCATTTACCTTTGCAACAGAAAGAATAAAATACCTAGGGATAAACCTACCTAGGGAGGCAAAAGACCTGTATGCACAAAACTATGACACTGATGAAAGAAATTAAAGATGATACCAACAGATGGAGAAACATATCATGCTCTTGGATTGGAAGAATCAATATTGTGAAAATGACTACTACACAAAGGAATCTACAGATTCAATGCAATCCCTATCAAATTACCAATGGTGTTTTTTACAGAACTAGAACAAAACATCTTAAAATTTGTATGGAGACACAAAAGACCCTGAATAGCCAAAGCAGTCTTGAGGGAAAAAAACGGAGCTGGAGGCATCAGACTCCCTGACTTCAGACTATACTACAAAGCTACAGTAATCAAGAAAATATGGTACTGGCACAAAAACAGAAATATAGACCAATTTAACAGGATAGAAAGTCCAGAGATAAACCCACACACCTATGGTCAACTAATCTATGACAAAGGTGGCAAGGATATACAATGGAGAAAAGACAATCTCTTCAATAAGTGGTGCTGGGGAAACTGGACAGTTACATGTAAAAGAATGAAATTAAAACACTCCCTAACACCACACAGAAAAATAAACTCAAAATGGATTAGAGACCTAAATGTAAGACCGGACACTATAAAACTCTTAGAGGAAAACATAGGAAGAAAACTCTTTGACATAAATCACAGCAAGATCTTTTTTGATCCACCTCCTAGAGTAATGGAAATAAAAACAAAAATAAACAAATGGGACCTAAACTTAAAAGCTTTTGCACAGCAAAGGCAACTACAAACAAGATGAAAACACAACCCTCAGAATGGGTGAAAATATTTGCAACTGAATCAATGGACAAAGGTTTAATCTCCAAAATATATAAACATCTCATGCAGCTCAATATTAAAAAAGCAAACAAACCAATCCAAAAATGGGCAGAAGACGTAAATAGACAATTCTCCAAGAAGACATACAGATGGCCAAGAAGCCTATGAAAAACTGCTCAGCATCACTAATTATTAGTGAAATGCAAATCAAAACTACAATGAGGTATCACCTCACACCAATTATAATGGGCATCATCAGAAAATCTACAAACAGCAAATGCTGGAGAGGGTGTGGAGAAAAGGGAACCCTCTTGCACTGTTGGTGGAATGTAAATTGATGCAGCCACTATGGAGAGCAGTATGGAGGTTCTTTGAAAACTAAAAATAGAATTACCATTTGACCAGCAATCCCACTACTGGGCACATACCCAGAGAAAACAAAAAGAAGAACAAAAAATTCAAAAAGACACATGAACCCCAGTGTTCATTGCAACACTATTTAAAATAGCCAGGTCATGGAAGCAGCCTAAATGCCCATTGACAGACGAACGGATAAAGAAGATGTGGTACATATATACAATGGAATATTACTCAGCCATAAAAAGGAATGAAATTGGGTCATTTGTAGAGATGTGGATGAATCTAGGCACTGTCATACAGAGTGAAGTAAGTCAGAAGGAGAAAAATAAATATCGTATATTTACGCATGTATGTGGAACCTAGAAAAATGGTACAGATGTACTGGTTTGCAGGGCAGACATTGAGGCACAGATGTAGAGAATAAACATATGGACACCAAGGGGGGAAAGCTGCGGGGGGGTGGTGGTGGTGTGATGAATTGGGAGATTGGGATTGACATATGTACACTAATATACCTAAAATGGATAACTAATAAGAATCTGCTGTATAAAAAAATAAATAAAATAAAATTCAAAAAAAATAAATAATCCATGAAAAAAATCATCTTTAAAAATGTATTATACATTATTCCCATTGAGGGTAATCCCATTGCTAATTGCGCAGACTCGAGATGCCCTAACGTGCATGGAGATATTTTTCCAGAATTTCTGGAAAACATCACATCATTATTTCCCCTAGTTCTTGAAATAAATAATGCTGCACATTGAAATTGTTTTGCAACTGTCATAACATCACTCTTTTCCTCTCTGCCAAAATAGTTCATGTGTATATTAATATTATCAATAGTCAAGCTTTGGGATAGTTTCTGCACTTACCACTTGTCTCATGATAATTACATAAAATCCAGCCTTATGGGGCATGATTTGGGGCTTGGGTTGGAGGCCACATAGGGGAAAATACAGAAAAGTCTTTGAGGCTGTGATTACCTGTGTTTGGGCCCAGGAGTGTGTCTAGGAGAGCAGCAGAGACCCTGCAAGCCACAGTGAACCAGTTTGGGGCACTGAGAAGGAGAGCCCAAGAGTAGAGCCATCAGTTTTCATGCTCTTGCCCAGCTTCACTGCTCCATATTTGAAGGATTTTCTTTGACTACATCCAAAAGAAGCAAGAGTGAGGTGCAGATGTGTGCCTCTGAAGAGTCCAAATGTTCAGAGAGGAAATGGAGGTCTAACCAGAGGTAGAGCCAGCATTCTGGAGCCCAGGCTACACAGACAGCACACTGCAGGGGGGCTGCATCACTGAGGTGCCAAGATGCATTATTGGAAGGCTGGGATGGGTGCAGGCAGGGTGAGAGTGGAATCTAGTGTTGGAGCAGAAAAGCTTGAAGAGAAGCTGGAAGGGACCCTACTGACAAAAAGCCGTGATCTCATTACATGGATGTTAATGATCCAGATGTCGGAGTATAGGTAGAAAGAGAAGAGGTCACTCGGAAGGTATGAGTGGAAAGAGGCTAAATGACAGTGACCTGGAATGCATTAGCTTGGGTTTCCTACAACTGATCCTTGAATTCTCAGCAGTAGGACTTGGAGAAGGAGTCTGATACACTCAGCTAAAGACAAAACTGGCAGCTATGGAGGCCAGCAGAGTGGGGAGGGCTATGCTTCTGAAAGTCACTTTAATAGTTTGTGAACTGTGGTATCTGCTGGCGTGTAACATGTCCCTGTGTCAGGTTTTGTCACGTTCAGGGCACTCACCTTGATTAATGAAGCAGGACGGGGCCACCAGAACCTGACCCTGCAAACCAGAGTCATTGAAGAAGCAGTTTAATGAACCCAGTCTCGAGTGCTGTGGCTGTCACATACCCCAGCAAGCCTGACTTCCCTTACTCTGAGCTGTTTGCTAACATTGTTTACTAATTAATATTTCTATCCCCTTAAAAGAATAAATAACCACCAGGATATTTTTATTGCACTAAGAAAACAATACATTTGTTATAAAGAGTGTAGCTTATATATATTTCATCCATTTACTTAAAGATTTACATAAATAAAAACATTTTAGGAGAATTGTGATGAGTATTTTCTAAAAATGTCTCAACTAATTATTGTTTTCTATTCACTTTGTTATAATTGAATAATTCAATTCATAGTTGTTAAGAATACTTAGAGATATTAAACATAATCATCATTTTCTTCCTTGATGTTTATTTCTTATTTATGTAGTTATTGTGCACTAGTATCCATAAAAGGCTGTCTATTTTTTATCATCACAATCAGTTCATGATATGAGTTTTTGTTTCTATTTACTTTAACAAGCACTGAACATTTACCTCTATCATAATACTCTGCTAAGAGTTGGAATAGAAGATGTAGGCATTGCAGGCTTTCAAACAGAATGGTCTAGGGTATGTCTTGGTATCAAAACAAATTGCAGTATCTCAGGGTTTAACACAGTAACAGGTTACTTCCCTTTCATTTCAGAGTCCAGTGCCAGTCCTGGCAATTTTCCTTGGAGATAAGTCCTCCAGCACTTGTTGGGGTCTAGGATCTTTCCATCTCAAGATTTTGCCGTCTTCTACATAAGGCTTCCAGGGTCCCTATGGAAGAAGAGAAAGCTAAAGGATTGCATAGGATGGATTTTAGATGCAGACCTAGAGGCAACTTCATCACTTCTGTGGACAACCCATCGACTAGAAACTAATCACCTTTTCAACACACACTACTAACTTTAAGTTTACCAAGCTCTTCCTCCAGTGCCTATCTCATTAGGAATGTGATCTGCCTTCCAAGTTACATAACAAATGACAGTTCTATGAAGAGTTTTCCATTGCATTAACAGGCATAGCCATCTTTCCAGCTTCTTGCATCACTTTTATCACCTCTCATTGCTATGTCAGAGGCATACACTTTATGTGTTTGTTACAGCAGCACCCATCTTCAAGGTACCCCTTTCTGTATTATTAAATATAGCTAAACTCTGATTTAGTAACAAATAAGCCCAAGAATTAGTTACAGAGGAAGAGGGAAGTTGAAGCTAGAAATGTCTGCAGGATCCAGATCATAGGGAAGTGAGAAAAAGATGTGATGTAGGGATTTTAATCTGACAGGGACATGAAACAAGAAGAAACAGAGTAACCCCATTAGGAGATGACTGCTATCACCTGAGAAAGAATAGCAAGGCTCTAAACCAAGGGTGTGTGGAAGAAATAGGAAAAAAAAAAGGAAGAAGCATCTGAGAGGTGTCCTGAAGGAAGAACATCTGGCTTTGTAGAAAAGTAGTTAATCAAAGTCATAGGCAGAAGTCCTCATTCCAATTACTCAATTTACTACCTATTTAATTTCCTTTACACTTTGTTGCCTCACTCTAAGGCTGATATGATCAAATCTGGCCAATAGATTTCTAGTTTATTTTGAAAATAAAATGTTATTAAATACATGAAAATTTTTTATAAACTATAAAATGTAATGAAAATGTTAATTTATTAACTAAAATGAAATAATAGAAAATGGCTCTAAAGCTTTGTGCCTGGGTAGCTATGAGAATGTTGCATTCCTAACAGAAATGGCAGGAGAAAGAGACAGGTGAGGCATGATGATACCCTGGCTTTGGCCATGATAAATTGGAGTTTTCATCCAGATCTTCAGGTGGATACATCCAGCAACCGTGTATCTTAGTTGGGTTCCCCAGAAGAAGGCCCTAAGATGGTGAATTGTGTGCAAGTGATTTATGAGGAAGAATCTAGTAAGGAAGTGGGGGAAACAATTCAGGAAAAGAGAAAAATCCTTTCAAGGATGAGATTTCAGGCAGGGACCTGTGAAAGGTAACCTCAGGCTGACTCAGGAAAGTTTATGCTTCGCCTGGGTTGGTAATTGGCTGTAGGAGCTAAGGGTAGAAATCTGGCTAGAGAAGAGTTATAGGTTTGGGCAGTTAGAACCAAATAAAATGGAGGCTAGAACCAACAAAAAACATCCAGTAGGACCTAAGGGAAGCTTTCAAAGAGTAGATTTAGATTTTAGGAGAAAGGGTGAAATGAGAAATCTGTTTGTTTTGTTAGCATCCGATAAGCAATTAAAGTTAAGGGCTCTATATGTTAATGGAGTTTTTAAGTATCTCTGAGCTTTTAATTATTATCTTTCTTTCCAAATTCTTCTGTTTGTAGATCCTAATGTTACTCCTTATCCCTGTTTTCTTCTCTTGTCCTTGTAGAACTTCAATAAAGAATTGGAACTGGGGAGATGCTGGAGAAAACGTATAAACTTGCAATTAGAAGATGAATAAGTTCTATAGATCTGAAGCACAACATAGTGGTTATAGTCAACAGTACTGTGCTATATACTTCAAAGTTACTAAGAGACTAGAGTTTAAATGATCTCACCACAAAAAGAAAAATGGTAACTATGTGAGGTGACAGAGATGTTAGCTATAAGACTAAGGTGGTAAGCTTATTGCATATATAAATGTATCAAATCAACACACTGTACACCTTAAACAATGTTATGTGCCAATTATATCTCAATAAAAAAATAATAAAATACACAACCAATAAAACTTTGACTTAGGCAAAGTTATCTTCATTGCTTTACCAAACCTTTGGAAAGACCATTCACCATCTTCTCAACTATTATGGGATGCTCCACTAGCCCATGTTCTCTGAAACACCCTGTTTTCTCTATTAGTGAGATTCTAATCATGAAGTTGTATGTGCCTAACAGAGATGAAGCTTTTTTATTCCTCTCCTACTCCTCCTCCCTTCCCCTGCCACTCTGAGGATATTATCATTTAATAAGAAATTTATTTCTGAAGGTGGAATTTTAGGTAATACCAAAAAACTATTGAGTAAATGTTTTAAATTCTTATACTTTTAGTAGTTCTCAACATTTTACAGGATATCAGGATTGGAAGAGAGTTAGCTTATCTCACCCCACACCCCACTTGATTTTTTTTAATACATTTGATACTTTAACAGTTTACTTTTTAGGGGATGTTTTGTTGCTCCCCCAGAACTTAGTACCATAAAGCACTAAGTGAAGAATCTAGTGAATTTTGAGAATAAATGTGAGGATGATGAGAAAGAGGGTACAGGGCTGAGCATAAGGAAGTGAACCCAACTTTGCAGGAACTCTGGTTTCCTCACTGATGCACAGACTTCTTAGGTGTGCCTTTCAGGTGTATCTTCTTCCACAGCCTGCTCTCAGAGCTCTCGAATGAGGTTAAAATCTTTTTTACCTCCCTGGGAAGTGAGGATTTATGTGCAGAATTTTTACTTCTTAATTAATTTGGACCCCAGCAGCGTGGAGATGGTGAGACTTAATATCTATTAAGACTTGGTATTAAGTTAATAGCAGGTGACAGTGACTTCATCAAAACCCCTGTGCAAAACATCAAGTAGATGGAAATTTCAGTTCTGGTACATTACTCAGCTGAGTATCATCAGACCTGCTTACAAGGGTCATAAAGATTATTTGTACATTAATGAAGGGCCTGTCCATCAAGCTTAGTATGAAAGAGAAGCAGGAAAATTACCGTCACATAAAACATAAAATATTGGTACATTTCCACTAATGAAGCACTCAATACGTTGGGAAATTCTTACTGGCTATTTTTCATTGTTTCTTGAGACACACACACACACATACCACATACATTCTTGCCACAAGAGTGAGCGAGGGAGAGCTAGAATAGATATTAAGATCGTTTCCATATCCTACCTATCCACGGAAACCATCACAGGGAGAAGGGAGATGGCATCAAAGAACACACCTTTGTGATTTAGACAACTGATAGGTAAATAGATGGCAAGGGTCACTTGATGAAATGGCAGTTTGGAAAGGCTAGGACAAATATAAAGTTACACCTGCTTTGGAAAATTAACCTCTTTGGGGTTTTTTTGTTGTTTGTTTGGGTTTTTTTGGCCATGCTGCTGTGGGATCCTAGTTCCTAGACCAGAGATTGACCCCCAGGCCACGACGGTGAAAGCACCAAGTCCTAAACACTGGACCACCAGGGAATTCCTAATCTCTCTGTTTCATCACCATGTAAGGCCATCACAAACAGGTCAGGGATCAATAAACAAAGCAATAACAGAAAACGTTTGAATACAGTTGTCACCAAACAGCAACATTTTCCTTCATATGCAGTTAAAGTACAAAAAGGTTATTCAATTGTGTCCTGATACTGAGGAACCGGGACAGTCACAGGACACCCATTCCATTTTGAATGCTGAGCAGTCAGTTAGTGAGGAGGCTGGACCATCTTCTACTCACTCACTGAGGATGAAAGGCCTCACAGTAACGGAAGTTCAGCAATACTTCTGTACATTCTGAATAGGAAGCTCGGAAGTTCTGTGCAAGTGGTTGGCAACAGGAATATCTTTGTTTCTTACCTCTGTCCCTTGATACCTTCTACAAGCCAAAAGGATGTTTCTGATCAATATGGTAATTAGATAGTTATTAAAAACAGTAATCATCTAGAAATTATTTGGTGCCATAAACATCCCATACAGAGAAAATATTTGAACATTTAAAAGCCGAACATTGTAATTGGCTTCATATGCAAGAAGCCAAAGGGGATATAAAGAATTTTTAAGTTCCTAAGAAAGCACTCACATTAGGAGCAAGTTGTCTTCTTGATCAGGTTGGGAGTTAGTGCCACACAGCCGATAGATTCCCCTTGTGGCCAGTAGCAATGAACCAATTTCTATTAATGAAGAGCTCATGTTTATGGCTAATATAGAAGCAAATGTACTGAAGGGGGGAGCTCAGTCATTCACTGGAGATAGCTTAATTCTGGTAATTTCCAATTTCCAAGCTCGTTTTAATTTGTTATCAAAGTAATCACTCATTCCGGCTGGAGTCAGAAATAGCTTTTTGTCGTCTGTAGGCTGACAGATTATTCAGACGGAACCCAATTTTTCAAAGCTCACCTGATCAGCATCTGTGATATGCTTATGAGTTCCGAGAGGTACGGTTTGCAACATCAGAGCCAGGCTGAAAAGAACTGAGTCTGCTTTACTGCAGCTTTCTGAGCCAGGGAGTATATTTCGTGGCTCCAAACACTGACTGAAACTGAAACTCACATACAAAAAGCAAACCATGATGGGGAACATAGATGAGAGAATGGAATATACACTGGACTTCATCTTCTGTGCCAACATGATCCTACAAACTTCCTTGTCCACCTTACCACAGGGAAAGTTTATCTGGATTTTGTTTCAAGCATGAGACTACTCTGTGGGATTGCCCTTGGTTTTTCTGGCCTTGCTTGATTGACTTAGCCACATTTATACAGCTTGGTAAGGTTACTGTGAGGATTAGAACCTTGATTTATAACCAGGGTTTCCTTTATATCTGGAGAAAAAATGACAGTTGAGACAGTGATGGAAATGTGAGAGGAGACGAGGAACAGAAGGTTATCAGGGCTGTGGTGGGAATTAAAGAGGAAGAGGGAACTGAGGAAGAGGACATACTTGTCTCAAAGACTTTCCTTCTGAAGTTTGTCATCTTTGTTGATCTTGTGGCAGTGCCAGTTTTTAAAAGCAAAGTAGAGGAAGAGGATGGTTAAAATAGATAAAGCTGGTTGTCACTAAAACCACAACTTCAGAACATGTGTTCTGAATATATACAGAAACACAAACAATCCCAAACCACAGTTCCCTCATTGTCACTGAGTAGCTTCCAGGGATGATAATGAATTGTCTCCTCTTTATTGCTTTGGCTGATGCTTGAGTCTGTGGCGCCAAGAATCTAGATCTCCCAAAGCCAGGCAGTGGAAAAACAGTACATTAGAATTAAATAATAGGATCTCTGGTGCCTGGATTGCAGTGGAGGAAGGGTTAATGGAGCTGGGGCTTTGTACAGCGGGAGCCTCCATCTATAATCTCTTGTTTTTCTAGGCTGGGAGGAGAGAAAGGAGCCTTGGGGGAGAAGAACATAGAGTGCCCTAATCTTATGATAAAAATAATATAATTCCTCTACCTGCTATCTCTCCCCACCAGGTTTCTGCTCCCTTTGCAGAATACTAGTAATGCCCATAATAGTCGGTTAAAATAAAAATTTCTGTTCCATTAAACATACGAAAAATATGTTGCATTGAATACAGTTGGTTTGGGAAAACTGTTTTTATCCCTCCTAACCAATCATCCATACTAACTGCAGCTGCCACAAGTGGCTGTGCAGGGGGTTGGGGCTGGCTCTGCACACAGTCAAGTTGACCATGCACAGGCAGTGTCCTGTGTAAGCCATGAGGCTCTCACACCAGACTGACCCCACCCCAGTTCTAGGGTACAGAGTATGGTCAACCTGCTCTGAGAATGTAGGTGTGTTTACACTCTGGAGGGAAACGTGGTCTGCTTTTGTTTGCATTCTGAGAAGCTTGAACCACAGTGGAGTGTCTTAAGCCAGAGTAGGACTCTCACAACACAGATTCTGGGGCATCAAGGTCAGTCTGTGCTGGCTTCTAATCCATGTGGCAAGAGAATTGGCTGTGCTAATTCACTTGAGTGTAGCAGGTGATGTGGAAACCTTTGTCTACCAACAATTTAAGGAATATTTCTTGTCTATGCACCACATGCAAAGGTCTGTCCTGGGGATGCTGCTGAGTTACTAAGCATCTTCCACGTGCCAGAACTTGCCCATGTGACCTCCTTCATGAGGTAGTTATTATCTTTTCCTCCATTTTTACAGCAAGGAATCTGAGTCAGAAAAGATACTTGGCTAGGGTCATGTCCTTTAATAAATGATGTCTTTCTCATTACATTTCTCACCCCACCCCCAGAAATGGCCCTTCAGTCATCATGGCAGTTCCACTTAACATATTCTTCTGCCTCTTTGCTTCGGGCCTGTGTACAATGTACTTTCTTTTCTCGGAACTCCTTTCTGCATGTTTCCTCTTCCCCTTGCCTTGACTGAGAGTCATTCTTCAATAAACTGAGAAACTAGTAAGAAAACTTATTTCATTCAAGCTATTGCAGTAGGGAGAACACTGCAAACCTGAAGATCAATGTGTCTCAGCAGAGTCTTTTCCTTCGACTTTTCGAGAAAAGAGTGGACAAATTACAGGTGGGGTAATTTTACAGTTGGGATTGTTTTTGAAAGTCCCAGTCAACTGAACAGGAAGTATATCTAGCTAATTTCGGGAGGACAATTTCTAATTTCAGTTACTAATTCATGAACAAAGGAATGGGAGTTGGAGGGTCTGTGTCTGGCTTTTCAGCAGGTTGAGGTAAACGAGGCAAGGTCTGAGAGTGGCTTTGTCACAGGTAAAGAAGTGACCCATGTGCAGGTCTTACGGGAAGTTCTGGAAAAGAGTGAACTGGCCCATCTTATCTAAGCCAGGGAAGTACTGTTCTCTGTGGTAAGCCACTTCCCAGAACACAAAAGGGTGGGGGGTATTTCTTAACCATTGCTGTTTTCATGACACATTGTCACATTTCAGGAACTGTCACCCCAAGCCCTAGTCTGGATTAGGGGTTTCCTCTCTTTATTCCTAGAGGACCCTGGACCGCTGTCTATCATCTCACTCATCATACTGTATTTTCTTATGTTTTTACTTGACTGACTTTCCAGTTAACTATCATCCTGAAGACAATGATTGTCTGGTATCCACACCTGATGCCAGCGCAGTGCCTGGCCTACAGGAGGCGCTCACTTCAACATAAAATGGGGAGATACCAACTGGGCATGGGAGTTGTGTTCCAAAGTAAGGGGAAAGTTGGAACAAAGACACAGTGAATAAACCTGACTGGTTCAGAGATGTCTGGTAAAAGATGAGCCCTGGACTCCATAGAGCCCACAGTTTCTACAAGGGCCTCTCCAATCCGTTCCTGAATTGGGCAGATGATGTCCTTCAACACACTTTGCAGTTTTTCCTGAAGTTCAGTCTTAAGTGATCCTGGGCTGTCACTTTCACCCTTTCCCCTGTGGCTGATTTTTCTGTGGTTCTGATGACACTGCTGTCAGAAAGTTTTTCCTGGCAGTTCAGCAAAGGGGAACGGAGGGTATTGTATTCCATCAGTATCACATGAGTCCCTTTTCTTCTCACTGCTTCCGCCTTACAAATATTTATAGATATCATTATGCCTCCCTTAGCTATCATTTATCCAAGCAGTAACAGCACTAGTCTTTCCATCTTGCCTCATAAATCAACCCCTCCAGCCCCTGTAATCATCTCCCTGCTCTTCTCTGAACTCTCCAGTGTCTGTTGATATCTTAATAAGGTACGCAAACTGAAGGCTCCTCTCCACCAGGGTACCAAAGCAATTACCTGACTATCAGGGGTATGGCATATGCTAAAAAGACGCCTTGGCCTTGTGGATGTCATTGTGGAGCTAAGCTCATATCTCATGTGTGGCCATTTCTCCCCTCCACAATGTTTTCTGTACAATTGCTGCCTGTGTGCCCCTTCTCTCCCTACGTTCTTCCTAGACTATCAGGCTTAGACAGGCTTTGCTCTCAGCCTCTCCCACTCTGCTTCAGGACTTTCTCTTCCAAATTTTATCTTTGCATTCTCTGGGCTTTTATGATGGCCTCTGAGGTCTTCATTATGGTGTTCTAGCGCAACCCCAGGCTTTCCCTCTCCCTGTCTCCTATCAAAGCATATTGAGTGGGCTTTTAGTTTGGGCAGACCTATGTTCAAAGACCAGGCCTAACACACTGGCTCAGTGGGTGACTTTTGTCAAGTTGTTTAACTTCTCTGACCCTTAGTTATCTTGTCTGTAAAACAGGGATACAAATTATATCCAACTCATGGACTGTTGTGAGAATTAAAGGAAAAACATATATTAACAATATTCAGTTAATAGAAGTTGCTGTTAATGTCCTCTCTCTCCTCTTATCCTCCTTCTTTTCCAGGTCCTCTTGTTCCTTTTGCTTATTTCCATCTCAGGAGGGGATTTAGACCAGTGACATAAATCAAAGGGGAAGAAACATATTTGCTTCAATTACTCAGACATTTTAGGAGAAAGATGCCTTTAAAGGAGTTTTTCATTCATTCTTCCTTTCTTTGAGCATGTGGAGGTGCTGTGATGATGTAGAATTGCAAGAAGAAATGCTGATTGTATTTATTATTTCCTCATCTTCATGATTCTTGCTCAAAGTAATCAGGAAGAGGGTGACAGAAAACAGAATACATGTGCTCAATGAGGAATTAAGTGACATTCCTTCTGAAGCAGCCATGACACTGTCTAGGAAAATTAGGTAAGAAATAGAATATATTTGATGGTATTAAAGAACATTCAGCTACATGAATTAAGGAAGGTTATGTGAGAGGTATATCTATAAGTATATTGGAGTCTAATTAGGAAAACAGAGCCACCACAAGGTTGTTCAAATGTAGAAATTTATTTTGGGCAACTAGTTAAAAAGATCTTGAAAAAACCCTAAAGCCAGATATTAACTACTGTCTTTAGTAATAATGGAACATGCTATTACTCCAGGACTGGAGCGACCAAAAAGAATGGTGGTATTAATAGAGCCCAAGGGCCAAAACTGCCTGGAAGGAATTGAAACTTTGAGAGAGTCAACCAAAAAGAAGGAGGCAGCATTGCTTAAGATGCTTGGCATGGAGAGTGAGAAAGCATGCTCAAGGCCTCTCCCATTTTACTACTCTCCAATTTCCCACCACTGGCTGAACTTAACCAGAAACTGGTTGGCAAAAACTGTGATTCAGATCCTATGATACAAAGCAGAGAAGGGTAAGGGCAGGGAATGGATCTGAGAGTGAACAGGTGAGTCGATAGCACAGCAAGAATCATTAACACAATATCTATAATGTAAGTTGGTAGGATGGCTAAAAATTTTAGAGGACTAGACTAATGACTAAAGGTATCTCCATCTCCATCTCCGCCCCCATGTCTACCTCTGTCTCACAGATTAAAGGAATCACTTTTTTCCCTTAAGAAAAAACAAGTCCTGCTTATTAGTCAGGGTCCAGTTAGGAGACAGAAACCATATAAATCCTTTTGAACAGAGTAACTTTTTCCAGTTTTATTGAGATATAATTGACATATAACATATAACATTGTATAAATTTAAGGTGTATGACATGATGATTTAATGTATGTATATATTGCTAAATGATTATCACAAGTTTAGTTAAAATCCGTCAACTCACATAGTTACAATTCTTTTACCTGTGATGAGAACTTTTAGAATCTACTTTCTTAACAACTTTCAAATGTACAATACAGTATTATTAAAGGGTAAATTTAGTGTGAATAATTGATACTAAATTAACTACTAAAAGGGCTAAACAAGAGCTCTAGAGGGTAACAGAGGTAGGAATATAGAAAACAACTACATGCTAAGGTTGAAAAAAAAATAAACAAGAAGGAACTCAGAAACTTAGACAAGAGCCCTTGAAGCTAAGATCCAGTCCCACAATGCCCAGTTGAAAGGAACAGATGTCATGTGCAATACCCAGCTCTAGTATCATTACGTAGGACAAAAAAGGTGTGTTTGAGACAAGAAGTGATAAATTAATAACTGGCACACCTGCCAAACTTAGTGATCTGGATTTTCATTGACTGAGTTCATGACTTTCCATTTTGCCATTTAGGCCAGAATGCTAGGAGTAAAATTCAGGACAAACTCAAATCCATGTATTTGATTAAGGTTAAAACTACAGACAGCCCCAAGAGTGGCTTTGGATATTCTATATGAATCTTGAAAACCTCCACCAGATATGACTCACTACATTAAAAGGCTGCTAAATATGGGGCCTATCTTGATTGAATCAGCAAGAAGACATTCCTCTGTCTGTGGGCAGATTGCTCTAGTAGAAATGTAGGAAATTGCTTCCTTCTCCTCTTTGTTTATCTAAGTCAGATCCTTACTTTAAGTTTCAGTTTAAGTCCTATCCCCATCCCTCATCTGACACCATCTTTTCATCAACACAACTCTTTTTTATGGTATTTTTTTCTTTTTTTTTTTGTACCATTCATTTCAGAAAGCAAGCAAGCAAACAAACAAACAAAAACTAGTCCTGTGTGTGTGTATGTGTGTTGTTTGGTTATGGTGGTGAGGTGGGTCTCATTTATAAACAATGAGATCAGAGTGGGTGATGGGGACTGTAGGAGCTAAACAGATAGGGCTGGAGATCAGCAAACCAACAGGAAGCAGACAGGAGAATGTGAGGCAAAAACTGAGCATTAGAGAAATATTCTTGTCCCCTCTTCTGTCCCCAAATCCTTTGCATATTGAACTCAAGAGTGTACATAACACCCCTCTTTGATTAGCAGTAACCTCCATTCAGGAAATTCTCTTTATTCCCAGCATCCCGTGAAAACGCTAGTTCTCTCTGTTTGTCCTTGCTGAACGAGCATGAGACATGGAAGATCTATCAGGGCATCTCTTCGCCATCTTTTCAGAGTTGCATTGTTCCCGGCATAATACAATCTCTTTCCTTGCCTTTTATCCATTCCAGTTTTTTATTTTGAGAGTGGAAGCTGCCTGCCACTTAGTTGGACAGGTTGTCCCTGACTAATAAATCTCAGCATCAGGACCTGCTTCTTTGTACTCACACAGAATTTTAGTCTTTATTTTTCTGAGACTGCTTATGCCGAAATGTACTTTCTCCAGTGCCATTCATTATCTTTCCTATTTTGGTTTTTGCTCAGGAATATTCTTTGGAAGGGCAGATGGCAGTGATTGCCCCAGGCACTGTGTTACAGCACCCAGCACCACTGTAACTTAGGGACATAGTGTGTTTAAAAATGAAATAAAGGAAAGAAAAGAACTCAGTTTATACACTCCTGCTTTTCCCTGGCTCTCCAATCCCCATTGTAAAATGAATTGAAATGCCCTTTCCCCCTTTTCCTCCCTTCTTACCTCCCCAGATATTTTCAGAGTTACTATTATGTGACATTTATCCAGGAAACAAAGGTAACAAACTCAACCTTAAGCCTTGGGGAAACAGGGACTGTTACTTATTGAATACCTACTATTTTGCCAAGGACTTTTTACATGTTGACTCAACTTTCATAAAAACTGGGCCAAATAAGAATTATCTCCATTCTACATAAGAAGCTCAGAAAGTAAAATGATTGGCCTGATCACAAAAACTGTAAGTGGATAAGCACATGGTCACTGTAGGAGGATAAGGGCTGGAGGGAACAGCATATTGGGAGAACACCCAGGAAGCAGATGGGCTCTGCATTCCTGAGTCCTTTCACCTTCATGGCTCTTCTTGGTGATCTTTTTTTTTTTTTTTTTTCCTTTGGGGAAAAGATTTGGAAAAGGGTCATCCAATGGGAACTATGTAGATAGCTACAAACGGGTGCAGGGTTATCATCTGAAGAGAGGATAGGTCCTTTCCCTGCATTTCCAGAGGCCAGAGAGAACCAAAGAATGCCTGTCAGAGGAAGATTGATATTGATGTAGAATGAGCAAGCTCATTTGATAATTAGATCTGCTTTAAAATGGAATTGGCATGTGAGGAGCACCTAGCTCCCTGCCATTAGGAGTGCTAAATGGAGCCCAGACCTTATGCCCCTTCCAGCTCTAAGCCTGTGATAAGTAATTTTGTATTCACTCTCCAGCTCCAGAGTTCAGCTTTCAATGGGCGGCAATCACTCCTTTTAGTCATCATTTATTTCTTTTAGCTTATGGTTGAAACTGAGAGAGTGGTAACTCTAGGAGTCTCAATTCCTAGACAGATTTTGTATAGCGTGGTTTAAGAAAATCAATACACTAACGTGTGTTCTCAGTAGAGCAAATGCACAAGGAAAGCACCACCAACCCAGCGTTCATTAAATGAGTTGGTAGTGTGCTTCTGGTAGTGTTTGTGTCAGTAGATAAGAAAATTATACAGGGTAAGACATTTCAAACACTGCAAATGGGCTAACACCTGAGGTTGCATCTAAGTAATATCAGCTATTAAAGAAAAATGAAAGTAGTTTGTCAGGCAATCCCAAGCATCTTGAAATTTGGTATTAAAATTTTTAAAAAATATCAGTATTTTATTCTGTTGTCTCAACTTGAATTTAGGTTTCAATTAATTTACAAACACTGAATTATTATATATATATATATATATATATATAGGCAATCTAGAACTTAATTCCAAAAGATTTGTCCATAAGGAAACAAAATCCTGAAGGAAGATTCTAGAGTGACATTTTTTCTTATCATTGTTGAGGCAAAATTCTTTTTATTAATACTATTGGCTTTTGGTTATTTCTGAAATAAATTTAACCAACTTAGACTTAAAAGATTTAAAAAATGTGGTCATTTATTGCTTAAATTAATGCACCACTCTTCCCAGATTCCTTTCAACTCCATTTTCTAGGGGGTAGTCAAGGATTTATTCAAAATCATGCAATGCCTAAAATAATCATTATTCCCTCTATTATAGGTGGTATTATATCCAAGGCCCTCTCACTTACAGGCATGTCTGTCAAAAGGACCATTTTTCAGGCTCACAGTTCCCAAGACTCTGTCACTTTCTTACTTACAGAGGCCCAAAATGGAAACTATTTTTCTTTTCATTATGAGCTGTCACTTTTTCATCTTGGCACTGCAGTGATAGACTTTCATTCGTCTTCTATATTACCTTTCCTGAAACCCCTGACACAGACTGACACAATGCAAAATGCAGGAGATCTTGGGCATACGTTGGCAATTTTGAGGGAAGGCAGCAGCTTGTCTCTTTCCGTTATTTTAAATATATATTGAAAACGCTGAGATCCCCGATGTGGTAGACTGGAAATGCTAATGTGCCATGCTGCTTTTACCCGTCCTTATAATGTCTGCTCCCTGGCCCCAAATCAAAGTGAAGAGCTAGCAGAGGGAGGAAGAGTTGCCAATGCTTTACCAGAGTGGAAGGCAAGAGTAGAAAGTTTGCTCTAAATCCATGAGGACATGAGACAGAAGAGGGAACAAGGGTTATATTTTCTCAGTTCCTTCTGAGGTTACTGAAGAGACCACTGATTATGTGTGTATTGGGCTACTCCAAAGAAAAAAATAAGTCCCTAGCCAAGTCCATTCCTTCTCACAACCCCAGATACTGAACAGGAAGTCAGTGATATCTCACTGTCCAACATCAGGGCCCAGCTGCATTTCTGGGTCTCTGTTCTCAATGGGATGGTTCCAGAAGCATTCCTCATAGCATGGGAGACCCAAGACAGAGAGGGATGGAAAGAATAAGAGTAAGCCAGATCCTGCTTACTCCTACTGCCCTCAAACCATGCTGAATTTTGATTCTTCATCTTATTCAGGAATATAAATATCCAACATATCAACAAATCCTTGTCACGCTTGGATTCTGGAGGGTGTCAAATGAAAAACATCTCACATTCTTGATATTCACACGTCTAAGGGGACATGGGGCTGGCTATAAGTAAAATTGTGAAAAAGACAAAGTTTTGTATTCCTGTTACACTTCCAGTTGAGCCTAAATATTTACTGGATCAAAATGTTCATTGCTGAGCACATTTCTGTAGCAAAACAAGCTGGATAGGGACCCCTTGTCCATTGTCTCGGGAATGAGACAACGTCATCACAGCCCAGTACTGGTGAAGTGGGTCTTATACCTGCTCTTTAATCCTACACTTTGTTTGGCCAAGACCCAGTTACATAAAACCTCATCTGGGAGTCTCACTTCACTTTCTTACTCAGATGTTTTGTCCTCTAAGTAGATTACAAACTATTTTTAATTAGGGGTTGGGTCTTATTTAACATTATATCCCCAGTGCTTGACACACTTCTTGCTTAATAAATGTCGGCTGATGGGATGAGTGAATAGTAAAAGATTCTGACCAGATTCATTGCTCATTTATGTCCACTTCTGACCTCAGCTATGAGCCATTAGAGGTGTTTTCTTTTCACCAGGTGAGTGCTTTAAAACTTGGGCATGCCCTTTTCAGTTCTCCACAGCCCCCTTCCTGTGTTTAGTATTGGTATTATGTGTCTGACTCAACTGAGCTTGGAGTTTGGGATTCTTCCATTGCATCTTGGACTAACATTCTAATACCCCATCTTTCATAGTGTTTTTTTTTTAATTAAATTTTATTGGAGTATAGTTGCTTTACAATGTTGTGTTAGTTTCTACTGTATAGCAAAGTGAATCAGCTATAAGTATACATATATCTCCTCTTTTTTGATTTCCTTCCCCTTTAAGTCACCACAGAGCATCAGCTATCTATTTTATACATAATATCAATAGTGTATATAGGTCAATCCCAATCTCCCAATTCATCCCCCCACACTTCTACCCCCTTGGTGTCCATACATTTGTTCTCTATGTCTGTGTTTCTATTTCTGCTTTGCAAATAAGATCATCTGTACCATTTTTCTAGATTCCACATATATGCATTAATAAATGATATTGTTTTTCTCTTTCTGACTTACTTCACTCTGTATGACAGTCTCTAAGCCCATCCACATCTCTACAAATGACCCAATTTTGTTCCTTTTTATGGCTGAGCAATATTCCATTGTATATATGTACCTCATCTCTTTTATCTCTGTTGATGGACATTTAGGTTGCTTCCATGTCCTGGCTATTGTAAATAGAGCTGCAATGAAGATTGTGGTACATGACTCTTTTTGAATTATGGTTTTCTCTGGTTATATGTCCAGTAGTGGGATTGCTGGGTCATATGGTAGTTCTATTTTTAGTTCTCCATAGTGGCTGTGTCAATTTACGTTCCCACCAACCATGCAGGAGGGTTCCCTTTTCCCTACAACCTCTCCAGCATTTATTGTTTGTAGAATTTTTAATGATAGCTATTCTGACCGGTGTGAGATGATACCTCATTGTAGTTTTTATTTACATTTCTCTAGTAATTAGTAATGTTGAGCATCTTTTCATGTGTTTGTTGGCCATTTTCATAGTGCTTTTTGATCTCTCCTCATTATTTTTACTTTGGGTACATTTGTTCTGAACCTGACAAAGACCAGTGACATTCTCCCACTCACATGAAGTCACAGTCAATGTAGGCCTGCCCTAAGTTAGCTGCCTCAGCCTCACCTAGAGAACCTAGTCCACTCTGTGCCTGAATGGGCAACCATCCTCTGTGTGTTTCTAAACCCAATTCTTAGGGTTAAATATTGGTGCATTATGAATGTGAAGATAGGAGAGATAATTAGAAGGGGAAGGAAAAATTGAGGAAAGCTAAGTTTTACACAGAAAACTAAAAAACTGACAATCTATTTTAACAGGTAAGAGAACTTAATAAGATGGCTGAATACCAAATAATATATAGGAACTAAAATTTTTCATATATTTGATCAAGTATACATAACACCATCAAGTTAGAATATATAGAGGAAGAAAAAAATGTATGATAGTAATTTTTAAAACAATTTTATTGAGGTATAAAGACATACAATAAACTACACATAGTTGAAGCATATATAATTTGGTATGTTTGACATATATGTACATGCACAATCAAGATAATGAACATATCTATCACTTCCAAAGGTTTTACCATGAAAATATTTATATAGTCAACATACTTTAAAAAAATGGAATTCTACATAAATACATAAGATATTCATAAGGAAAAAATAATCAAAATTCAATTTATACAATAGATGACAATACGTATTATTTAATATATAAAGAGTTTCCACAGATCAATAAGAAGAAAGACAAGTAATCCAATATAAAACATGGGAAAAGAGACCAATATACATTTTATAAAGAAAGAAATAGCTTTTTTAACAAATATGGTCATCCTCACTGAAATAAGGGAAGTACAAAATAAAGCTATAATACTTCTCATTTTCCATCTAATAGATAAAAAAACTAAAAAGATAGATAGTCCAGCATATTAACTATTGTGAAGGTAAAGCACCCCCATTCCATTACGGTTAGAATTAGGGCCTTTATGGAAGATATTTTGGGAATAACATTTAATAAAAAAGTCACATTCCATTTAAGCCAGAATAGAATTTCTTGGTGTTTATTCCACAGATATACTAGCACATGTGCTAAATGATATACAAGCAAGGATATTTTTGCAATATTGTTCTAATCACAAAATGTTAAAACTTAATGCTCATTGGACTGTTTACATAAATGATGGTTCATCAGAAATGTAATTCCATGCAGCTATTAACATACTCATATATGTACATGGTATAGAGTTCAAAAAGTATGCAAGAATATACAGTATAAAAGAAATCTCTTTCCTTCCTACCCAAATCACAGTTGCAACTATTGCAACTGATTATATAAATTACTAAAAAAAATATGTGTATAATGGAATATTATGAAACTCTTTAAAGGAATGACATAGTTCTACATAAAATTATAAGAAAAAATTCCAGCGTAAAAAGTAGTGAAAAATCAAGGTACAGAACACTGTAACTGGTATGCTATCATATCTATAAATGCATAGAAAATTGCTACATGTGATGCTAGTAAGTCTAATCACAACCCCTAGTTCACATAGGTACACATTGTCGAGACCACAGTTAGATTTCCTCATCAATCAGAACCACTCTTCTTTATAGATCATACCCACTTAATGGTCTCTTGGTCTCTTCCTTGTTAAGCCTTTCATTTAAATAAAACTTGTTCTTCATTGGCATGACTTCAACTTCCTCAATCCAACTCTATTTTTATGGCATATGACCCTCCAGCCTGGATGCTTGAACTTAGTTATAGTGACATTGAATTTCAATCAACGTCTTCCTGAACCATTGGCTTTTGATCTTGAGTATCAGAATGACTTGGAGGGCTTGTTGAACCACAGATCTCTGGCCTCATCCCTAGAGTTTCTGATTCAGTATAAGTATCTGGTTGAGGCCTATGTGAATTTGTTAACAAGTTTCAGATGATGCTAATGCTATTGGTTTAAAGATCATATTTTGGCAACCACTGGTCTTGAGCATTGAATAATTATAGAACCCATCTCATACCCAGTCTCAGTTTAAATTTGTGCTCTACATATGTAACTATCTTTGTATCTTCAACCCACTAGAAGCCTCTTTATGATTATCGGTTTCATCCATATGGGAAAAATTGACATTTGGTAAAATTTCATGTCACGTAGAGCAGGCCTCTTTTCAAGGGGAGAGGAATAAATTCCCTTTGGGGCAATATCTAAAATGCCCAAAGTCAGCATAGTATTTAATTTCCCAGATTCAACTCTTTGCTTAATGTTAGGGATGTACATTCATGACATTTATCTTTCCTTTACAATTGGAAGAGACATTGGCAATTATCTAAGAAGCAGCCCACATTGGGTGGATATTTGGCAGCTCTGCTTTTTTCTGGGCATAGAAGGGGTCATTAGCATAGATGTGAATAGGGGAGAACTATGCCTTTATACATCTAAACCGAAAACCTTTTTCTCCTCTGCTGTCCTTTTTGCTCCTTATAACAGCACAGTTCAGGACTTGCCAGCAGCAGAGCAAAGGCTGCAGATACAGAATTTGGCTTACCACAATTCAACAAAAATGGCTTATGGACCAGAGGCAATGGAAGAATTTTCATGAGATTCCTCCTTTAGTGCCCCATCCTATTATTAATAATAGGTTTATTTTCAATCTGTCTTGCCCTGCCCCACACTGTTCCGGGGAGAGGATGAGCCAAAAACAAAACCTAATGAGAGGTTGCAAAATAGAGAGATGGTGGTGGGAGTGATAGAGTTGAAGTTGGTGTGGTGGCCATGGAAGTGTGCTGTTTATATCTCACCTTAACACGGGGCTCACGATTCAGGGGCAAGGAGGGCAGTTATCAGATGTCATTCAGGTGCAGCACCTTCAGGACCTGCCTCAGCTTTTGAACCAGGCCACACTCTTCCTTCCTGAGTGGTACCAGGAAGGACTGAGTCCAGCAGGGGTCGCAGAGCCTCACTATTTCTTCCCAATGAAGGACTTCTCTAACGGGCCATCATCTTTGCTCTGAGGTCCCCATAGGGATAGTTGAGGATTTGTCAGATCTTTATCATGATCTGAGGCTCTCCCAGCCCAATCCTACTTTCTTTACTCTTTTCCTTCAATGGTGTCAGTTCTGCACAGAGTCTAAGGCTTCCCCTGCCTAATCATCTTCTCTCCTCACTTTTTTAACTTTCAAGGGAGTTAGTTTCTCAATATAATCATTTGTACTCCTAACTCCATCTAAGTATCCACTTCCCAGAAGACTCCATTGATACATCTGGAAATTAGGAACATATGATTGTTCAAAGGAAGGAGATGTGGTTTCCCAATAATAGCTGAGAAATGGCAGAAAAGTGTGACATAAACCAGAGGGAAATTTCAAAGTACAGATGACAGTAACATTGACTACAACAGTTTCCTTTTCAAAGGCTGCCAGTGGCTCACCATCGTCCACAGGATGGATACAAGCCCTGTTAAGTCTTCTTTATTATCTCTTTCCATTTTTCTTTCTAAAATTTCGCTTCCACTTTCCTATATAAAAACGAGCTGCACTACTGACTTTACTATGTAGACACAGACATAGAATTTTAGAATGGGAGAGATATAATTCATATTGTGTCTTTCCTCATTTTATAGGTGAGAAAATGGCTGTATAGAAACCCAACTGGCCAAACTCTCCACCCTCTCAACACACACACACATACACACATACACACACTGTATTTTCAAGAATCTAAGACACTGCCATTCAATGGAAACTTCTATGATGATGGATGTGTTCTACATCTGCTCAGTCCAGTATGGTCACTACTAGTCACATGTGGCTATTGAGTACTTGAAATGTGGTGAGTGAATTAGCCATGTTTGACTGGTGTCTATGATACTGAACAGAGCAGATCTAAGATTCTGCATATTTTCTTTCATCTGTGTTGCCTATTCTGATTCTTTTTTCTCTTTCTAAATTCAACACATTACCAAACTGTTCTTCTTAAGTCTAAGTAATTTTTCCTTAATGAGCCCTCCCTTGACTATTTTAGCTTACTGAGAAATTGATGTCCTCTTTACTATTATCTTTGTTGATATTGTTTATCATTCAACACATGTTTAATGAGTACATACTGTGTTCAAAGCCTTATACGAGATGCTTTAAAAAAAAAACCTCTTGTATTGTCACTTACTTTTTAAAATCTACAATATAATTTAACTTATGACTCATAAATTGTTACTGAATTTTGTTTTGATTTGTAATATGTCTCATTCACCTTTCTTATACTAGATTTTAAATCTCATGAAGATGGAGATTTTGTCTAATAACCACCTAATTTAAAAAAAGTAGGTATCTAATAACTATGTTAGTTGATCTGATAGATAAATTATGCCCATGGATACTAGTAACTGAACTTATTAACCAGGTAGTGAGGAAGGAGTGACTTCACAATGAATTATATGACTTCATATAATGACTTCACAAGAAATATAATATTGACCAACTTGTGGGCTTCAAGATAAAATTCTACAGTAAAATTTAGAATATAATTTGCTAAATTACATTCTAAAAGATCTGGGAAATATTGAAACACCTGATTCTTTAAAGTAGATTATCACAGTTCCCTACCACTATTGAAGAGAAAGAATTTCGTTTAATTTTTTATTTGCAATTTCTATCTACCTTAGAATTATTAAGAAAATACAATTTTCTTATTGACTGTATAGTGTTCTAGTCATGGTATCCCTAGTGGAAAGCAATGGATGGTTTCAATTCCATAAAATATCTGAAATTTGTCTGGATTCCACAAAATTGGAGGGATCTAGTTAACTTAGTTCTTGTGCATTGAATTTGTTCATATTTCTTTCTTTTTTCAAGTCTATGCTCAATTATTACAGTCTGATGAGTTTTAAGTGTTCAGCTCTATTTTTAAATTTAACACATGATTTGGCAGTTTGCACAGGGATTGACAGATGCTTTAAATATATCATTAGAAATCTATTGTTTTTTAAAAAAGAAATGGATTAATTTGCCTGCAGTAAAAATGTCCTTTCTGCAGTATCGAAAGCCACCGGGAGATTGGGGGTAAGTGGCAATATAATTTATCTGTTCACTGACTGGAGTTAAATAGTCAGGATGCTTTAAATGAAAGAGGTCCGCATCTGCTCTTCTCATTTTCTGGCCTAGTTAGAAGAGAATGAATTTTTAGAGAAGTCCCTGTTTGGTAGAAAACACTTTCTTTCCTTTACCGTGTATTCTTCCTTTTGGGCTACTTACGTCTCACTTCTCTAGGAATCTTTTGTTTATTCACTTCATGCAAACTCTTCTTTCTCTGAATTCCTATATTATATATGATACTTTCTATACAGTCAGGTACCACCTTTAATTTCCTTTTCCTCCTCCCACTCTCTCTTCCTTTCTTCTTTCCTCCCTCCCTCCCTCCCTCTCTTGCTTCCTTCCTTCCTTCCTTCCTTTCTCTGTTGTGTCTGAAATCCCAGTTTAGATGGCATGCTCCCAAAGCATCAGGAAAGCATGTATCTATTATCTGCCTCACATGGGATAAGTAGAGAAGAGGTACTTGAACATTCTGTATTGATTTACTGAATTGATTGTTCTTAGGAACCTCTCAAATCTCTCGAGCATTCTGTGCCTCACCCTGCCCATGCATATGCATCACTTTAATTAAAAACTCATACTCTTATGGTGTGCCTGCTCTTATATATACCTGACTCACAGGTAAGCAGCTGAAGGCATTGCTTCCAGGTGTTTACCAGATGAAATCACTGCCTGTCAATAAGCCAGTGACAGATCAAGATTAATTTCTCAGAAGTAATTAACTCTCAGGAATCTTGATGATGTATTTTAGGAAAATAAATCTTTCCCTTCACTCTCTCCTGTAATAATGTTTGTCCATGCATAAACACACAAACACAAACCCACACCTTTTCAGGGCCTCTTTGTAACCATATTCATTTTTCAGTGTTACTGACTGAAGTAATACATATGCAAAGATTCACCAGCAGAAACCAGATTATCTGTACTTTAAAACAATAAAAGCAAAAATAAATAAATAAAACAAAGTAATAAAGGTTACATGCAGCCCCTCATTAGGATGGATTTAGAGAATCCAACATTCTCATACAATAGATTTTTATCATATATTAGGATTTTTCATAGGCGAGCACATGTACTCTCCTCTGTCTAGAATGTCCAGTTTGAAGAAACCCCAGGACTGAAAAGAAAGGAAGGAATATCTACCACTCCAGCTAAATCAGTTGAACCAGCCCCAGTGTACAACCAGTGACTCATAGGATAGCCTCAGATCCCAGGGTTTTAACCACACTTAAGTGACTAAAATTAACTTATAGTAAGATAATAATATTAATAATGCTTTTCATCAGCTCAGTGCTTTGATGTAAAAATGTAAAAGATGTAAAAAAAAACCTCAAACAATGTTGACCCAAAAAAAAAAGTCAATGAACATTTTCCTTGGAAAACCCTTACTAATGCCTGCTATATACACTGTATTGGCAGGTGAGGGCCTGGGTGGAAAACATTTTATCTTTATAAATAAACCACTACAACAAATGAAACCACAACTTAGTTCATTGCATATTTCCACTATAAGAAACAAAGTTTTGCTATGTTTGGGTTTGTGGTGAGAAACTCTCTATATCTTCAGGGATTCAGAAATCAGTCTGTGACTGTGATGCTCAAGCATTAGGATGAATCAGAATCACCTGGGAGAATCCTCGAACCACAGAGTGCTGGGTCACACCCCTGGAGTCTCTGATTCCTTAAGTCTGGGATGGGGCCTGAGGATTTTCATTTCCAGCAAGGTACCCCAGATGATGCTGAAGCTTCTGGCTCAGGGACTCCACTTTGAGAACAATATGGACCAAAATTTATCTGTGATTATTGCTCCCATGACAGAAGTTATGAAACATCCATAAATATTCATTGGTCATTTACTACTTCCAAAGTAGAAAGAGTACAGCAAGTTTTCTGTTTTCAATGGCCTCATAATCTCATTGAGAAAACACATTTTTTAAAATGTGAAATTTTTAAAGAAATCAGAAATTAAATTGCATGGCATGTGTCCTCCTGCTGTAAATGAGAACATGGAGTTCTTGGAGGCCAGGAATCAGAGTGGAGACAAGCCAGGGATTCATCAGGTCTGCACAATGGACAGGACACATATGACCTGAGGAGTGTTAGACACAATGAATGTTAATGCTGAGAAGTAGTGGCCAAGGAGTACAGCAAACTGCCTGCATACAAACTCTTTGTAGAAAACAAGGGCAAATTTCCTTTGTGACTTCAAGAGAATGTAGGAGAAAAAAAAACAGTGACAGGAAAATTCAGTGAACTTTTGGAAAATAGATAGTTATATCTTCTTTGACAAACAATATTTATCTTGCTTGAAAGCAAAGTTTCATTGTCCAAAGATAAAAATTTTTAATCAAAATATTAGAATACTAACAATGTTAACATCATTAATATTTTAAATGACTTCTTCAAAGTCACTGCTCCTAAGAGAAGCCCCTTAGTAAATGAAGACCAACTGGGCATTCTCCTCACTGCCCTTCAAGACTGCTGAATGAATGAATGAGTGATTCTTCCCATGGATAAGGGCAAACACCTGCTGGTGCCAGCCTGTTCTTGCCTACGGTTAGGTAGGGAATATATGTGAGCATGGAGGTCAGCAGGATTACACACAGAAGGCTAGTCTGTTATTTCATCCTCCAACTGTAACAGGCAAGCAACATTCCTACAGAAAATATTAATAAAAATTGAAAAGTGCTGGGTGGTTATTTATTTTTTTCCAGAATATTAGAACTAAAAGAGACCTTAGGGATGAGCTAGGCTAATAGGTTTCTCTTGCAAGTTAGGTAAATAAAATTCTAAGGAAGTGAATGACTTGTCAAAGGTGACACAACTCATTTGTGATCTGAGTTCGGTTCATGTCTAGCCCGGTACTATTCTCACCACTGCCTTGAGTCTTGAAATCAACTCCAGTGCAAACTTTCTCCCAGTCATTGTGTGAATCTCATTCACTTACAATTTTAAAAAAATGAGGGTTTCTGTAGAGTTGAACAATTACCTGTTCTATTTACATAGTTATACTAACTATAATTCTTTCAAACATATTCTTGAAGAGTCCAACTGAGAAAGGTGCTGCTAGTAGGCTGCTTTTGAAGATGGACACTTATTCACAAGGCTCAAATCATAAATTCATGCTGAAAGCTCCCGTACTTATTACCTGGCATGTTCAAGCAGAAAAACATTCTGGGTCGCTGAGGCTCCCTGTATGTTTATAGCTCTAGCTACAGCAGAAAGGGTCCTTGTAAATGTCACAGGAGATAATAATTGCAATGGAAAAGAAAGAAAATGTTTGGAGCCTATGAGAAAAGACCAAATCGTTCCCAATCACAGGACTGGAGAGGTCAGGAAAACATCCTTAGGGCAAGAGAGATGAAACTTCCCTATAGTCAAGAAATTAATGCTGACACCTAGTCAGCTAAGTAAAGTGCAGAGTGAAAAGAGCCGACCCGGCTGTGTTTTGGCTTATGGATAGAGCTGTGTGTATACAGTCCAAAGAGAAACAAGTGTAAAGATCATCTTGTCACTATAAGTAAAAATCAACCTGTTGCCCAAGGGACCCAGAGCTCAGTTACCGTATGGTCAGTGCCAGCCAGACCTTCACTGTGTGTTATTGATAATACAGGAAGAAGGTCATTCTCGCTGTGGACTGAGAAGAGGTGGCTATAGCACTAATGTCCAATTACGTTAATGAACATGAAATTTGGCTCTGTTAGGGCATTTCTTCCCATACTCTGAATTAGATTTTAGAGGGTAAAATAAAAGATAATAAAAATATTTTCCTCAGAACCATTTTTCTTTGTCTATGGTTATAGGAATATGCATGACAGAAACATAAGTATTCTGGTTTATTAAGTAACCCATATGCATAAATCCAAGTGTTAAACACAAGGCTAAAATTCTGGAAGGACAGAAGGTCACTGTTATCTCTGTCCTTTGGGGAGGTTACAATCTCAAATGGAATAATTCAGAATGTGTTGACCCGAATTTGGGCTGCTTTTAGAAAGCTAGAGTGAAGAGCTGCCCAGCTGGGGTCTAAAGAGGGGAAAAGCTCTGAAAAGTATAAGCCTGGAACAGGCTATCAATGTCCTCTTTCAAGTGTCCTCAGAGTATTTTCCTCACTAGGTAAGCAACTCTGCCCCTTGGTGAGAGTTATTTCAAAACCTGTGTGATATCTCTGAGGTCCGGTGACAGTGCAGGGCTGGGGAGGGAAGAAAATAGAAAACAAACAGAACAAAGACTGAAGCCCAGTGACATGCTGGGATAGGGGCACGAATACAACAGTAAACAAAACAGAACAAAACTGTGTGGCAGGCAGAACAATTGTTCTCACAGATGTACATATATCTATTTTTAAAACAAATATTTATCTGTTAAGAGTCAATAGAGAAAACTAGTTAATCCTTAGAATATGTGGATATATAACAATATAATGTTACTACATTATACTGTATTACAAAATGGATTGCGTACTTTGTAGATGTGATTAAATTAAGGATCTTGTGATGAGGAGATTATCCTGGATTATCTGGCAGACACACTGTGATCACATGGATTCTTATAAGGGAAAGGGGGAAGCGGGAGAGTCAGAGAAGAAGATGTGATGACAGAAGCAGAGGTCAGATTGATGTGATTGGCCTCTTTGAAGATGGAAGAGGACTACCAGCCAAAAAACATGGACAGCCTCTAGAAGATGGAAAAGGTAAGTAACAAATTCTCCCCTAGAGCCTCCAGAAGAAGCAGTTGAGGCTCTGCCTACATCTTGATTTTAGCCCAAAGAAACATCTGACCTTCTGAACTGTAAAATAATAAATTTGTAACATTTAAGCCACTAAATTTGTGGTACTTGGTTAGAGAGGCAATAGCAAACTAATACACAAATGCCTATGGAAGGAATGTGTGTGGCATCACTTTACCACAATTTCATGTAATCTTATCTAAATTAATTCTAAAACTTTATGTTATTGCTTCCCTAAAAACTTGTTCTTCTCTAGTGGACCCAGAAACATGAAGCAAGAGTAGAGGAAGGGTTGGCTCATTGATTCTTTTGACCTTATTAAAATTTGACAAAGGATAATTCATCTCACTGATGAAGCAGCTACAGATGGGTGTGTCTGGAATTATACTGAGGTTATATTGATAACCTGGCTCTATGGTCTGAGGAACTGTGAGATAGACAACTTTTCAGCAACAGCTTAAACTGAAATACATTTTGATCACTGCTGTGCACGCATGCACACATACACACACACACGCACAGATTCGTTATGTACTACAGCATCTCATTTGAACTCCACCACTGCTCTATCATGTAGGTGCTCTTGTCTCCATGTTAGACATGAAGAAATGGGATTAGAGCATTGGAATGCCTTAAACATGGCCTCTCAGCCACTAAGAGCTGGAAAGGGATTTGATTTGGTGTCAAAGTTCTTGCTCTCTTCCTTTACCACACTGCCTCAGGGGCTTCTAATTCCCAATAAGATGGACCTGAATGGTTCATAATAAGCACTCAGTAAGTTCTTCCAGACATGACTGGACTGATGCCCCTTTTCAGAAACCTTAAGGTCATGGCTTCCTAGAAAGATATAAGGCATGTATATTATTTGGGAAGAGCAAAAAGGAACATCAAAGACAAAGATGACTTTTGGAACTTACATGTTCCAACTAAGATGTCTTTATAATTACAAAGAGCAGATAATTGTTTTCCCTTTCCCTGGCTTGTACAGACCAACCTCAAATCCCTCTACAGGCCACTTCTCCCCCTCCCCCAACCAATTGAAGAATAATTTTATTATCCCAGTGTGAGGAAACGTCCTGATTCTGCACACAGAAGAAGAGGCAATTTCACCCATCCCAAGGGCTCCCTAGGACTAGTTCTACTTTCCTTTCCACACAGGCCTCTTGCAGATTCTTCCATGTCTCTCATAGCTGCATGGTGCCAGGCAGGGATGCCACACACCACGGCCATCGTAATGGATGGTCAGCTCTTAATAACTGCTGTCTGGTAGTAGTACCTGGGAGCTATTTTTGCATATCTTGTAGGATTCGATGACAAAACAAAACAAAACAATAACAGGCTACATTCTCCTGATGATAGCAGGAAGCGGACCTGAACCAACAGTTCCTGTATTGTCATTGAGAATGTAACAACTAAGGCTGTGACTCAGTCCAGTGAGTTGTGTCTAATTTCATCTGTCATCTAATCATGAGAGAAAGAGTATAAAGTGTTGTTCTCCAGTGTACGAAGGTCTTCATTTATTTATTTAATAGATATTTATTTGCCAAGAAGCAATAGAGAAAACTAGTTGAGACTTTGGCCTATGTCCTTGTTCTATTATCAAAAACTGTGTGACTTTGGTTAAGTTTTTAATTTAAATGTGACATCTTAGTTACTTCAACTATAGAATAGAGATAATTACATCAAAAACCTAATCAGGTTGAGGTGAGGATTAAATGAGCTTCTATGTGTCAAGTGTTTAGAACAGAGTCAGGTACATCATAAGTGCTCAGTAAATGTAAGCCATAAACATCATTTTTCACTGGGACTCCACTAAGTGCACGGGTCTCTGCTGGGCATTGAGGGGAAATTAAAGGAGACAAAAAATTTACACCTCAGTGCTTCACATCTCCATACACAAATTCTTTGAAAAGCTCCCCAGTGTCCATTACATTTATTCTGAACCCCTGTAGCCCAGGCTTCATCTCCAGGACTCTCTTAAAACCTATTCTCTACTCAAATTAGACAAATCCATATGCTTGATAATGCACCTCACTCTCTTATTTCTACAACTCTGTACGTCCAATTTGCTTTAACGGAGATGTTGTCTCTACCAGCTGCCCCTCTTAAAATCTGATCAGACTGGCCCATTTAAAAAATACCTCTTCCTAAAAGCATTTCTGGATGTCTCTCCTTTATAGTCTGCACCCTCAGAACGTCTCCTTTTTTCAGACTACTTTGACACTTTTTACTTGCTTTCTTGGCGTATATATCACTTTCTACTTGGCAGTACAGTTTTTGAGTCCTTCTTTTATCTCTGCCCCTGAGTTATAAGCTGCTTAGGGATTAGTCTGACTAATTCTTCTTTATAGCTCCCACAGCATCTAATTCATGGCCTGGTACATCATAGGTGCTCAATAAATATCTAATGAATAAGTATTTGTTGAAATAATAAATGGTGAAAATATTTGTAATGCTAAACTCTCTCTCCATATGTGAGCACATTTGTGTAACTAACACTAAATGATGTGATGGATTTTTAGATATGGTTTATGCAAATCACACAAATGCACACATACACACCTCAATTGACAGACTGTATTTGAACAATGGTTACACACTGCTCGCATAACTACATTTTCATAAGATAGAAATAATGTTAATGTTTTCAAATGTCTTCAGCTCTGAGCAGCCGCTTGGTGGTCTATAGCCATTCAGATTGTCATGGTTATAACAACTGGAGAAAAGGAGATTTCTGCAGATAAGGAGACCCCTCTGTGATTGAACCCCAGGTTATATGGATCTGTAACTTCTCCAGAGAGTAGGAATGAGGAAAAAATAATCCAGCTCTGAAAATTCGAAGTGTGAGCTGGGGAAAAGAAAAGGATAAATCCATCCATGGTATAAATCAACAAATACATTAAAAGAGAAGACCAGATGGACAGGGGCCAGTGAAGTTGGTAGTTTGTACTATTCCCCAGCTTATGTCAGTTGCCTGAATTATTTTGTTTTGTTTATTCTTTGACAATCATCAAGGTACCAACTTCTCCTCCTCGGTGGAAATAATTTTAGAAGATGAAATCTGTCCCCAAGCCCTGCTTCTGACACAGTTAACATAGAGTAATCAGCAAATACTGCAGCTTTTTGTAGCAACTTGGTATATTACTCATGTCACTGTAATGTCTCCACTTAGCCAGGATGGCAATTCATTTTAATACTTTTGTCTGAAAAGAAAAATGATTTCGATTTTTCTGATCACACATGGGTTCAACTACGTATCAATTTATTTTTAAGTTCTATTTTGTATTCCTGATTTAAGTGCTAACATAAAATCAAAGAGAGAAAAAATATCCAAGCAAAAGAGCAAGTGGCAAAGAGAGGAAGAAATAAAAAGTTCACAGTCTAAACAACTTATCTTTTAGAATTTGAGCAAAGGTTTGGATATTATAATGAATTATTAAATGCTAATAGTTGTAATATTGATTGTTTTTTGAATACCCCAAATTCTTTTATTCCCTTTTTATTGTTATTGCTGTTATTGGGTTTTTTTTTTTTTTTCATCTCTTTAGGATAGGATAGAAGCTTATGAATATGCAGTACAAGAAATCTGCAGGAAGGCAGTTCAGAACTGGAATTGTGGGTCGGTGAAGTTGACAGAGCCAGCGTCCTTCCAAGTCATGACTATACTTTCCAGAGAGACCAAAGGAGGACTCTGTGGACTCTCATTAGTCAATCAGTTTGCCCTCATGTTTGCAGATAATTATTTCACTCATTCCCCATTACTTTGTTGAATTGACCCTTTGATCATTATGAAATATTCCTCTTTATTGCTGATGATACTCTTGTCTGGATGTATACTTTGATATTAATATAAAAACACTTGCTTTCTTATGCTTATTGTTTTCATAGTTTATCTTTTTTTTTGATCCTTTTACTCTGAACCACTCTGGTCATTTCAAGTGCACATTTTCTAGACAGTACATGCATGGTCGTGCTTTGTTTATCCCAGTCTGAAATCCTTACATTTTAAATTGAGGGTTTAAGTTTTAAGACTTGCTGACATATTTTATTATATACTGGGTAAACAAAAAAGGATACTTATAAAATACATCTACAGTACAAAGGATAGCAATACAAGTAATGCGCAGGTTGGCCACACCAGTTTAAAAATTATAATATTTCAGTTAAACTTGAGACATCCTGTGTGCCCTGCCTTCCATCAATTTCCATCCCACCTGCCCAGAATCACTAATCTGAATTGTGTTTATTCTCCCTTGTGATTCTCTTTATAGTTTTATAGCAATTGTAGGTATTACTAAACAATACATTGTTTAGTTTTCTATATTTTTGATTTTATGACTGTAATAATATTATTGTTTATACTTCTACAGTATGCTATTTTTACTCATATGTATGTTCTGAAGTTTCATGCATGTTTTTGCATATATCTGTAGGCTTTTTTCATTTGTATTGCTATGTGGAAGTCAATTTAATAAAAAATTATTTTTCTACTGTACAATTGGGCATTTCTGTTGTAAGCAACAGAATCTAAGGATTTTTGCTTTTACAAGTAGTGTTACTATAAACATTCTTTTATAAAAAACATTTTTTGAGGTAAGATTGACATAAAATAAATATTTTATGCACATATTTAAAGCTTACAATTTGATATTTTCTGGTATATGTATACATCCATAAAACCATCACCACATTCAAGATTAGGAAAGTATTTATCACTCTCAAAAGTTTTCTTGTGCCCCTTGGCAGTCTTTTCCTTCTCCCCTTTCCTGTAACATCCCTATCAACAGGCAAGCTCTAGTCTGCTTTCTGTCACTATAGATTAGTTTGCATTTTCTAGAATTTTGTATAAATGGGAACTTTCTAGAATTTTTTATAAATGGGATCATAAAATACATACTCTTTTTTTTGCCTATCTTCTTTCACTTTGCCTTATTATTTTGAGATTCATTCATGCTGTTGTGTGTATCAATAGTTCATTCCTTTTTTATTGCTCAATAGTATTCCATTAGTATAAGTCAAAATTTGTTTATCCATTCACCTTTGATGGGAATTTATGTCATTTCCAGTTTTTGGTTATTACACATAAAACTACTATGAACACTTATATGCAAGTCTTTCTACGGACATGTGTGTCCATTTTTTATTGTGGTAAATACCTAGGAGTGAAACGGTGGGGTCATATAGAAGGTGTATGTTTAACTTCTTATGAAATTGTGAACTCTTTCCAAAGTGATTTTATCATTTTATATTCTCCTCAGAAGTATTTTACAGTTGATCTGCATTCTCAGCAAAACTTGTTATGTGAAATATTTCTAATTATAGACATTCTAATAGAGATGCCATGATATCTCACTGTGGTTTGAATTTGTTTCCCTAATGATTAATGATGAGCATCTTTTCATGTGATTTTTTTTTGCCATGGATGTATCTTTGGTGAAATATTTATTGAAATCACTTGCCCTGCCTTTTTATTGGGTTGTTGTATTTCTTATTATTGAACTTTGAGAGTTCTTTATAAATTCTGGATTTAAATGTTTTATCGGATATGTGATATGCAGATATTCTTTCCCAGTTTGTAGCTTTTTTCATTTTCTTAATAGTGTCTTTCAAAGAGGAGAAGTTTTGAATTTTGATGAAGTCAAATCAATCCATTTCTTTTTTTTAGTGAATAGTACAGTTGTGGTTGTAAGCAAAGAAATCATTGTTAAATCAAGGTCACACAGATTTTCTCTTATGTTTTCCTATGTTTTATAGTTTTAGATTTTACATTTAGGTCCATGATCATTTTCAGTTAATTTTTATACATGGTGTGAGATTCCTTTTTAATTAAAAAAAATTTGCACATGGATATCCAATTGTTTCAATTTGTATTTAAGAAGATTCCTCTGAAGTGTCTTTGAGACTGTGTCAAGAATCTGTTAAGCATACATGTGAGAGTCTAATCCACTACATTCCAGTAATCATGGATTTGCTTTTTAGCTATACCTCTAAATGATTGATGGGGATTACAATATGTTTCCTTAACTTGTCAGAGTCTACTTAGAATTAATATTGTACCACCTCAAGGAAAATGTGGGAACCTTACAATAGTATTATTTCATTTATTCCCTCCCCACTCCATGCTTCGTGCTATTATTGTCAAATATTTCACATCTACAAACATTTTAAACCTCACAGTGAAACACTACTACTTTTACTGTAAATAGTCAGTTAACTTTTAAAGAAATTGAGGAAAGAAAAAATGATAAAATTTTATATTTACCTACATATTTACCATTTCCACTGCCATTCTATAAATCTGTGTTTCCATCTGATGTCATTTGCCTTCAAGACGAATAACTTTTGAATTTCTTGTTGTGCAGGTGTGCTGACAATATATTTTTTCAGCTTTTACATATCTGAAGATGTCTTCATTTCATCCTTATTTTTAATATATATTTTCAGTGGATACAACTCTAGATGGACTCTTTAGTATAACTGATTAAATTTGTTATAAAGCAAAAAAAAAAAAAAAAAAAAAGCACTTTAAAAATGTCATTTCATTATCATCTGGGTTTCATTGTTTTGATAGTTATTTAAGCCATCATTTTGTATGTAGGCAATGTGACTTTTTTTTTTTTGTCGCCTGATTTTGTGATTATTTTCAGTTTCCAGCCATTTGACTCTGATGTGCCTGGATGTGGTTCTCCTTATATTTATCCTGCATGGAATTCACACAGATTCCTAAGTCAGTAATTCAATGTTTTTCACAAATTTTGCCATTATTTCTTCAAATGTTTTCAGCTCTATTCTCTGTTTCTCTTTTTTCAGTGATTTCAGTCATATGCAAATTAGACTTCTTAACTCACAGTTTCTGATACTCTTTTCATTTATTTTAAAATATTTTTGTCTCTGATTTTTAGGTTTTTAAATTTTTAATTTTTTTACTGAAGTATAGTTGTTATACAATGTTTGATTATTTCTATCGGTCAGTCAATTTTTAAATTTTCTTTTATAAATCTCCAATACACTGTTTAAACCCATTCAGTGGCATTATCATTTCACAATTTGTATTTACCAGTTCCAGAATCATCATTTGTTTTATTTTCCATTCCCTATCTATTCCCAAAAGGTGACCATCTTTTCTTTTAATCCTTTGAACATGTTTATAATAGCTGCCTCTTCCCCCAGCTTTATTGAGGTATAATTGACACATAAAATTGTAAGATATTTAAAGTATACAAGTGATGATTTGATATATGTATATACATATTGTGAAAGGATTCCCCCCAATCAAGTTAGTTAACACATTCATCACCTCACATATTTATCTTTTTTTTTTTTGGTGAGAATATTTACATTCTACTTTCTTAACAAATTTCAATTATACAGTACAGTGGTATCAACTACAGTCACCATGTTATAACTTAGATCCTATTCATATATGAGACTTTTACTAATATAGCTGCTTTTAAACCCCTTGTCTACTAATTCCAGCATATGGGTTGTCCTGGGATCTGTTTCTACTAATTGTTTTCCTTGATTATAGGTTTCATTCTTCTTCTTCTTTGCGTGTCCAGTAATGTTTCAATTTTCTGTAGATATAAGGAATGATAAATTGTTGCAAATCTGAATTATGTTGTTTAACTCCAGAGTGTTGACATTTTTCAGGTGGGCAGTTGCTAGCAGATACTTTTTTTTTTTTTTTTTTTAAGATGTTGGGGGTAGGAGTTTATCAATTTATTTATTTATGCTTGCTGTGTTGGGTCTTCGTTTCTGTGCAAGGGCTTTCTCTAGTTGTGGCAAGCGGGGGCCACCCTTCATCGCGGTGCATGGGCCTCTCACTATCGCGGCCTCTCTTTTTGCAGAGCACAGGCTCCAGATGCGCAGGCTCAGTAGTTGTGGCTCACAGGCCTAGTTGCTCCGCAGCATGTGGGATCCTCCCAGACCAGGGCTTGAACCTGTGTCCCCTGCATTAGCAGGGAGACTCTCAACCACTGCGCCACCAGGGAAGCCCTAGCAGATACTTTTGATTCTGTCAAGTTTGATTTCATTTTTTGTTAAGGCTGGTCTTTTGTTTTGTTCTCAGTTCTGTGGTGTTCTCTCCTATAGCATGGCCTTTCTAGCATTTTAACTGAGTGCCTGAGGTACTCACGTCTCTTAACTGGAACTCCGGCACCTCTCAGCTCTGTGTAATGTGTGATATCTCCACCTAGTTCTCACCCCCATAGCAGGTGGTCTCTGCTATGAGGTAGTTCTCACAGTCTTGTCCTACACACACAATGCCTTTCTTAGCCAAGGCTCCATGGAGAATTCCATGCAGAATTTAGGAGCTTCCTCTCTTCTCAGCTACACCTTCTATAGGACTGAACCTAATAAATCGCAGATGCCTTCAAAGCCCTGAACTCTGTCTTCTCAATTTAGCAAGAAGCTTCTCTGCTTGAGCTCTTCCTCCCTACACAGTAGAGAAGGTACTCACTAGTCCAAGAATCCTAGTGAATGTGGGACTCGTCTCTTTCTCTTAAGGAGCACCATGTGCTTTTTCTTTTATCCATTACTTGAAAACGATGGACTTATATATTTTGACCAGTTTTATAATGGTTCATGATAGGTGGACATACTTTCATTTTTAAGATAAATTTAGTTGAAAGCTAGAAAAAATGCTGCAATAAATTATATTTAAGGCTGTTTGTGGAGGGAAATAAGGGGGAATAGTTTATTGTAGGAATTTCTTTGCATAAAATTAAGAAGACAATTGTTTAAGGGTGGCTGATGACAAATATGTTGCAAATAATTGAATGATAAATATTTATGTCTGTTAGGCTGTAAAATTCTAAAAAGGTGAAAGGGTGAAAAAAACTAGGGAGATTTGTATAATTATGACTTTAATAATGAGACACAGATGATGGTGCAGAAAGAAAACTACATGATTCAGGAACCTGGCTTGAAGTCCCTGTTGATCTAATAACTCTGGGTGAGGCAATTAACTTCTCTAAGTTTTGTCCCCCAACATTTGGATGTAGTAATACTTACATATATGCCATTAAGGACTGTGCAAGAGTCCAACGACGTAGGGAATGTAGACACAGTGTAAATTCTGAAGTTGTACAAAAGTAAATTCTTATCTTTATTATCAGTAGTCTCTGCAGAAGTCACCACATATTGATTTTTCCATTGATTTCACTACCATATGGATACTATCACTGCTATATGGATTATTAAAGGATTAGAAATAGTTTGTCCATCAGAGCCCTAGGAAAACACTAGAGTCCTTGTTATAAATGGAAGATTGTTAGGGTTATCCATTTGAACCTTCTTCTGGACCACTTTTGACTTTTTTAGAGGAATTTATTTTTGGAGATAAAAAAATGTATATCTTGAAATGTCTTCAACTACAGGTTTGTGTAGAAATTAGCCTATTGTTCCATGTGTGGGGAACATTTTGGAAAGTCAGATTTCGCCTGTGTGAAATATAGGAAACAGTGGAAAATGGAATGGTCAGTCAATTATCTACCTGATACCTACTGGTTTGATAACTTATTTTTATTAGACTTTATGTTTGAGGTGGATTGAGTAGTGCTTTATCTCAAATATGTTCAGACAAGAGAGAAAAGCCAGGAGCTAGTTCCCTGCTTTGTAAACTTAACTGGTCCACTTGAGTGGTGGCTGATAGAGATCCAGGGTATAGGTGATGCAGGCTGGATGTCTGTCACTTCAACTTTTCATCAAGATGTGACTTGCTGAATCCTCGTGTGGGGTTTATGAACTTCATTTACCTTTGATTCCACTAACTTTGAGGCAAGAGAAGAGAGTTATTCCTTGTGTATAGGAAAATATGCAGAATCAGTTGTGACTAAATCTTTAGGAAAAAGATAAAAACTTAAAAAAAAGTTAATACTTATTTTATAAAGGAGGAGGATTGTCTTACCCACAGCACATGCCCAAAGAGCTCTCCTAGCAAAACACCTTGCATACAGTTGGTGCTCAAAAAATATTTCATGATTGAGATAGGTTAAGCTCATGTTGTCTATAAAAAAATTAGAATATTTTTTCTTTATCCTGACAGAGAACATTTGGCAGAAATTAAGTAACAAATGTCTAAATAATATACACATGTTATGAAAATTGTTGTCACATCTGCACAGAAGGTGAACATTTATTTTCTTGTATATGGTAGTGTGGTTAAGGTTAGGTGGGCTGAAGTGAAATTTGGGTGTGTGAGGACAGGTTATGCCTGATCCCCCACTCCCAGCCCTTAGTGTAGCCATCTGTTTTCATGCTTTGGTATCCCTGAGGGTGTGAGTTTGGGGATTGAGGAGGAGGCTGGAGTGGGAAGCACCCTGCTCTCCATTTCCAGGGGACTCTTTAGCAAAAGATGCTTGAGACTTGGGGCACCAACTTTGTCACCTGGATGCAAGGTTAGGGAGAGCAAGCCAAGTTGGAGAAAGGAACTTTCTTTCCATGTTTCAAGGGATGACATGGCCAAGTTCAGGAGGAGCTGGGGACAGGTGAGGCAGTGTGGCAGGGAGGCAGTGCTCTCTCAGAAGACATCATTGGCTGTGGTGGCAGAGAGGCACTCCTCTCAGTGTCCTGGTCAGTGGAGCCCTTCAAAGAGCTGAGAGAGAAAGGGCAGTGTGAATTTATTCCTGAACAAACATGAGCTGAGACTCACCCTGGGACCTCCTAGAAATAACTGAGATGATTGTAGACCTTGGGGTGTGGGCCAGGGGAATGAAGAATGAGAATCTATAGCTCTTCAGCTATGGTTGCAGGCCAGGAAATTTTTATTATTAATATTAATGTGACCTCATTTTACCCACAGACTGCTGAGACTAGGAAATTCAGGTTGCACATAGTGTATTTATTTTCAAAGCATTTTTTCTCATTGTATTATTATATGAGACTTGTAATTAGGGCCATCCCTTCAGTATATGGAGCCAAGGCCAAATCTCATTGTGTTATTCCTTTGTCTCCAGCTCTGTCAAGAGAAGTCAGGTTATAGTGGATATCAAGAGAATATTTGAGAATAAAAATCACAACAAACAAACACATTATGGAAGAAGTGGGCACTCACTCTTCCCCCTGCTTTGCTCAGATGATGCTTGTAAGGGAAGAGAAGAGGTAGAATGTGTGGGCAACACGGGCTCAATCTGAGTGTCAGCTGTGTGTTCTTGGGTCCAGGCATGTGGGGTGTGATGGGAAAACCCTGGAGAGGTCCTTCCATGAAACACCATTAGATGTTTCAACCACTAGACTGTTACTCCGTGATACGGGCTGAATTGTGTCTCCCCCACATTCATACGTTGAGCTCCCAACCCCAATACCTCAGACTATAACAATATTTGGACATTAAGTCTTTAAAAAGACAATTAAGTTAAAATGAGGCCATTAGGGTGCGGCCCTAATCCAATATGACTGGAGATTTTACAAGAAGAAGATGCCAGGGTTGAGTGTGCAACAGAAGGACACCACGTGATGAGGCAGCAAGATGGTGGTCATCTACAAGACAAAGAGGGAGGTTTCTGAGGAAATTATCTCTGCCAGCATCCTGATCTTGGACTTCCAGACTCTAGGACTGTGAAAGAATGTATTTCTGTTGTTTAAGCCACCAGTCTATGCTATTTTGTTATGGTAGCCCTAACAAATTAATGCACTCCGTAATGAGAGAGATGTTTTCTGTCCTGTTTCCTGCTGTATGTCTGACACCTACAAAAGTTCCTGGCACACAGTAAGCATTCAAGAGCTCTTTGCTGAGTGAATGAATGAAAGACTGGATAAGGCACTTGCTGGGGAATCTTTCATATCAAGGACATATTAGTCCCAGGATGAGGGGCCTGCTTTGAGTGCTGTGTCTCTTATTTACTTCTAGCCTAAAATCGAAGTCATACTCCCCAATTCAAAACCTTCCATGACCTGAATTTTCACTTATACAGTGCTGATTTTCAATGTTCTTCTCTATAAGCCCTTCACATCAGTGATTTGCCTAGAGATTATTCCCAACACAGAATGATGGTCACATCATTGACCAGGTCATTCTCCAAACTCTTGTACACATGCCCGTGACTCTTCTTTAGGCCTAACTCATGTTCTATCAGCTACCTGGTATCTTGGAGTCTCTTCTGACTCTCACATTCCCGCTCTGGAATCCCGTGGTACTTTTTTTTTTTTTTTCGGTATGCGGGCCTTTCACTGTTGTGGCCTCTCCCGTTGCGGAGCACAGGCTCCGGACACGCAGGCTCAGCAACCATGGCTCACGGGCCCAGCCGCTCCGCGGCATGTGGGATCTTCCCGGACCGGGCATGAACCCATGTCCCCTCCATCGGCAGGAGGACTCTCAACCACTGCACCACCAGGGAAGCCCCCTGTGGTACTTATTACCTATATTATTCACCTGGAAACAGCACCTGCTACCTATGTTAACATTTATCTTATTACATAACTCTACCTCTTAATATGAATAAGACCTAACATAATCAGTATTTAGATTCAGAAGTAGTCATGATGATGTTAGATTCTGAAACAATCATGCTGGTGGTGGTGGTGGTGACAAAGAAGAAAGTTCTCCTGACACAGCTCTGAGAACAAAATAGCTCTGACCACTATATTCAACTATGTCAGCTGCAATAGGAGATTGAGTTGAATTTTTCAATAGTAGCAATTGTGGCCATACTGTCATCAAATGTCATTATGAATGTCCATATCAGTCCTTCATGCTGATACAGCATCATTAACCATCTCCAGGTGTCCCAAAGGAGTCAAACAACAATTTCTCCTGAGGGCATCTGAAAGTACTAAGTCAAGGGCTTAGGGTGAATGGACCATAGTCTGGCACTAGACCAACAGTGAATACACAAAGCAAGACTTCCCGGCTATTAGGATAATAATTGCTTATAGAATCGCTAGAGCATGGCATCTTTTCAGATGAGTCTACCTGAGAAATTCAGCTCCAGTACACCCGAGGAGTGACTGAAATAAATTAGGAGATGGAAAAGATTCAGACTGCGTCAAGCTTAGATGAGCCAGGGGAAGTGAATCAGATAAATACATTAACACACACACACACAGTGACAGATGAGGCAGATGACATTTTATGCTCCTTTAAACTGACTGATGAAGATCAGACAAATTAGAAATAGCTGTAGACAAGTTCAAGAACGTCTTTCTAGTGTGTACTGAAAAGGAATCTTAAGGAGTAGAGATGTGAAGTAGCTCTGGAAAATGGAAAATGGGGTAATGGAAAGAATATTACAAGAGTCAAATCCCTGTGCCCAACTGTTACAAACTTTAAGAAGATAGTTTTAAATGTAATGTCTTGAAATATGGTATAATATTTTCAAAGGCTGTCAGGGCAACAAAAAGTAAAATTAAAAACTAAGACATTTCCATGAAACTTGAAAATTGTAGATAATAAGTAATAGCATATAACCTTACAGATGTTAGTGTACTATTTTTAGTCTAATCATAAAATATGAAGTTATTAATTTAAGCCATAATTCAAATCATGAACAACATCCCATAGATACTAACTTTTATTGGCTCTGTTTTTAGTCTATATTTTTAGTGTGGCTAATGATTATTAGATGTCAATATTTGCAGAAAAAAATGTATATATTATTTACTTAGATTTTGATTATATTTAGATCATAGAGGGCTTCTGATTCTAAGTTAAGTTTTCACAGCTAGTAGACAAAAATCCACTACCTGGCTTGGATGGTGCCTGTAAGTGGAGAGAAGGGTTTTCTGCCATGCAGATGTAGGTGAGCATATGTTTTCTGAAGTATGTTTGTTTCATCTTATTCTGGAAGTCTGGAAAGCTGAGAGATGAAATGAGGTAGCAAACAAGGAAAGAAGTGAAATTGAAATACGTGGCTGATGGCCACATATTTTGAAGGTGTATTAATTTTTAGATACCAATGTCAAAGTAAGTCAACCTTTAAGGGGAGAGGAAAAAAAATGTGAAGGTCAGAGGTCATTGGCATTTCCACCTCCCTGAGGTTTTATGCTTTGATGGAGAAGACCATTGCATTGCTTAGTCATGAAGAACTTCACCCGTTTTTTTTTTTTTTTTTAAACATCTTTATTGGAGTATAATTCCTTTACAATGGTGTCTTACTTTCTGCTTTATAGCAAAGTGATCAGCTATACATATACATATATCCCCATATCTCCTCCCTCTTGCGTCTTCCTCCCACCTTCTCGATCCCACCCCTCTAGGTGGTCACAAAGCACAGAGATGATCTCCCTGTGCTATGTGGCTGCTTCCCACTAGCTGTCTATATTACATTTGGTAGTGTATATATGTCCATGCCACTATCTCACTTCGTCCCAGTTTACCCATTCCCCTCCCCATGTCCTCAAGACCACCCTCTACATCTGCATCTTTATTCCTGTCTTGCCCCTAGGTTTTTCAGAAACTTTTTTTTTTAGATTCCATATATATGTGTTAGCATACAGTATTTTTTTCTCTTTCTGACTTACACCACTCTGTATGATAGACTCTAGATCCACCCACCTCACTACAAAAACTTAATGTCATTTATTTTTATGGCTGAGTAATATTCCATTGCATATATGTGCCACAACTTTATCCATTCATCTGTTGATGGACAATTAGGTTGCTTCCATGTCCTGGATATTGTAAATAGAGCTGCAATGAACATTGTGGTACATGACTTTTTTTGAATGATGGTTTTCTCAGGGTATATGCCCAGTAGTGGGATTGTTGGGTCGTATGGTAGTTCTATTTTTAGTTTTTAAGGAACGTCTTTACTGTTCTCCAGAGTGGCTGTATCAATTTACATTCCCACCAACAGTGCAAGAGGTTTCCCTTTTCTCCACACCCTCTCCAGCATTTATTGTTTGTAGATTTTTTGATGATGGCCATTCTGACTGGTGTGAGGTGATACCACATTGTAGTTTTGATTTGCATTTCTCTAATGATTAGTGATGTTGAGCATCCTTTCATGTGTTTGTTGACAATCTTTATATCTTCTCTGGAGAAATGTCTATTTAAGTCTAATGTCCATTTTTGGATTGGGTTGTTTGTTTTTTGATATTGAGCTGCTTGCAAATTTTGCAGATTAATCTTTTGTCAGTTGCTTCATTTGCAAATATTTTCTCCCAATCTGAGGGTTGCCTTTTCGTCTTGTTTATGGTTTCCTTTGTTGTGCAAAAGCTTTTAAGTTTCATTAGGTCCCATTTGTTTATTTTTGTTATTATTTCCATTTCTCTAGGTGGTGGGTCAAAAAGCATCTTGCTGTCATTTATGTCATAGCGTGTTCTGACTATATTTTTCTCCAAGAATTTTATAGTGTCTGGCCTTACATTTAGGTCTTTAATCCATTTTGAATTTATTTTTGTGTATGGCGTTAGGAGTGTTCTACTTTCGTTCTTTTACATGTGGCTGTCCAGTTTTCCCAGAACCACCTATTGAAGAGGCTATCTTTTCTCCATTGTATATTCTTGTCTCCTTTTTCAAAAATAAGGTGACCATATGTGTGTGGGTTTATCTCTGGGCTTTCTATCCTGTTCCATTGATCTATATTTCTGTTTTTGTGCCAGTACCATACTGTCTTGATTACTGGAGCTTTGTCATATAGTCTGAAGTCAGGGAGCCTGATTCCTCCAGCACCATTTTTCTTTCTCAAGATTGCTTTCACTATTCGGGCTCTTTTGTGTTTCCATACAAATTGTGAAATTTTTTGTTCTAGTTCTGTGAAAAATGCCAGTGGTAGTTTGATAGGGATTGCATTGAATCTGTAGATTGCTTTGGGTAGTAGAGTCATTTTCACAATGTTGATTCTTCCAATCCAAGAACATGGTATATCTCTCCATCTGTTTGTGTCATCTTTAATTTCTTTCATAAGGGTCTTATAGTTTTTTGCATACAGGTATTTTGTCTCTTTAGGTAGGTTTATTCCTAGATATTTTAATCTTTTTGTTGCAGTGGTAAATGGGAGTGTTTCCTTAATTTCTCTTTCAGATTTTTCATCATTAGTGTGTAGGGATTCAAGAGATTTCTGTGCATTAATTTTGTATCCTGCTTCTTTATCTAATTCATTGATTGGCTCTAGTAGTTTTCTGGTAGCATCTTTAGGATTCTCTATGTAGAGTATCATGTCATCTGCAAACAGTGACAGCTTTACTTTTTCTTCTCTGATTTGGATTCCTTTTATTTCTTTTTTGTCTCTGATTGCTGTGGTTAAAACTTCCAAAATTATTTTGAATAATAGTGGTGAGAGTGGAAATCCTTGTGTTGTTCCTGATCTTAGAGGAAATGGTTTCAGTTTTTCACCATTGTGAACAATGTTGACAGGGTTTTTTTCATATATGGCCCTTAGTATGTTGAGGTAAGTTCCCTCTGTGCCTACTCTCTGGAGGGTTTCTATCATAAATGGGTGTTGAATTTTGTTAAAAAGCTTTTTCTGCATCTATTGAGATGACCATATGGTTTTTATTCTTCAATTTGTTAATATGGTATATCACATTGATTGATTTGCATATATTAAAGAATCCTTGCATTCCTCAGATAAACCCCAGTTGATTATGGTGTTTGATCCTTTTTATGTGCTGTTAGATCCTGTTTGATAGTATTTTGTTGAGGATTTTTTTCATCTATATTCATCAATGATATTGGACTGTAGTTTTCTTTCTTTGTGACATCCTTGTCTGGTTTTGGTATCAGAAGTTCCCCCTTTTTTATGGTCACATGAAGCAGAGTCATTAGCTAATGAACAGGCAGTCAGTCAATGCCTAAACAATCACATAAACGTAGGAAAGTTAATTTTAAGTTCAAAGATGGAGAAAAGTAGAATCACGAATCATCTTGAATGTAGTGCTATGTAATATAAAAATATGAGGAATCAGTGCATGAAATAAACAGAAGCAATCATGTTTCTGCTTTCCAGACTTACCATCACCATTTTTCAACACAAGCCCTCTGTTTATTTAGGTTAATTGAAATCGAAAACTCATCTCCCTCTGTCATGTCTTCGCTCAAAAAGGCTACCAGGGAATGTTTCTGAATGTGTGACAGTGCCATTCTTCCATTCTGTAAAGTCAAAATTCCTTTATAGTTCTTCCAGCTGCATTTATTATTTACACCACCCATTTAGGACTTCATGTAAGCCATCTTCTATTGTGATAACTAATGGAGATTTCACCTTGGCTTGACTGTAATATTTTTGAGGGTACACACCATGCCTGGGCTCTGTGACTTACTTACTAAAAGAAATTTATTAGATGGAAAAAATAATTGTTTAATGATCTTCCATCTTAGATTTTTAATTTTACTTTTATTTTTTATTTTTTTCCATACCTTTATTCGAGTATAAATGCTTTACAATGTTGTGTTAGTTTCTGCTGTACAACAAAGTGCCTCCTTTTTCATAAATTAGGTGACCATATATGCATTTATCTCTGGGCTTTCTATTCTGTTCCATTGATCTATATTTCTGTTTTTTTTTTTTTTTTTTTTTTGTGCCAGTACCATATTGTCTTGATTGTTGTAGCTTTGTAGCATAGTCTGAAGTCAGGGAGCCTGATTCCTCCAGCTCCGTTTTTCTTTCTTAAGATTGCTTTTTCTATTTAGGGTCTTTTTTGTTTCCATACAAATTGTAAAATTTTCTATTCTAGTTCTGTGAAGAAAGCCACTAGTAATTTGGTAGGGATTGCATTGAACCTATAGATTGCTTTGGGTAGTATCATCATTTTCACAATATTGATTCTTCCAATCCAGGGGTCTGGTATATCTCTCCATCTGTTTATATTATCTTTGATTTCTTTCATCAGTGTTTTATAGTTTTCTGAGTACCGGTCTTTTGCCTCCTTAGGTAGGTTATTCCTAGGTATTTTAGTCTTTTTATTGCAATGGTAAATGGGATTGTTTCCTTAATTTCACTTTCTGATCTTTCATTGTTAGTGTATAGGAATGCAAGTTATCTCTGTGCATTAACTTTGTATCCTGAAACCTTGCCAAATTCATTGATTTGTTCTAGTAGTTTTCTGGTCACATATTTAGGATTTTCTACATGTAGTATCATGTCATCAGCAAACAGTGATGGTTTTACTTCTTCTTTTCCAATTTGTATTCCTTTTATTTATTTTTCTTTTCTGATTGCTGTGGCTAGAACTTCCAAAACTATGTTGAATAATAGTGGCAAGAGTGGACGTCCTTGTCTTGTTCCTGATCTTTAACGAAGTGCTTTCAGTTTTTCACCATTGAGAATGATGTTTGTTGTGGATTTGTCATATATGGCTTTTATTGGGTTGAGGTAAGTCCCCTCTATGCCCACTTTGTGTAGACGTTTTATCATAAATGGGTGTTGAATTTTGCTAAAAGCTTTTCTGCATCTATTGAGATGATTATATATTTTTTTCTTTAATTTGTTAATATGGTGTATCACATTGAGTGTTTTGTGTATATTGAAGAATCCTTGCATCCCTGGGATAAATCCCACTTGATCAAGGTGTATGATTCTTTTAATGTGCTATTGGATTCTATTTGCTAGTATTTTGTTGAGGATTCTTGCATCTATGTTCATCAGTGATATTGGTCTATAATTTTCTCTTTGTTGTGATATCTTTGTCTGGTTTTGGTATCAGGGTGATGGTGGCCTTGTAGAACAAGTTTGGGAGTGTTCCTCCCTCTGCAATTTTTTGGAAGAGTTTGAGAAGGATAGGTGTCAACTCTTCTCTAAGTGTTTGATATAATTAGTCTGTGAAGCCATCTGGTCCTGGACTTTTGTTTGTTGGAATATTTTTAATTACAGTTTCAATTTCTTTACTTGTGATTGGTTGTTTATATTTTCTAATTCTTCCTGGTTCAATCTTGGAATGTTGTACTTTTCCAAGAATTTGTCCATTTCTTCCAGGTTGTCCATTTTATTGGCATAGAGTTGTTTGAGGTATTCTCTTCTGATCTTTTATATTTCTGTGGTGTCAGTTGTAATGTCTCCTTTTTCATTTCTAACTTTATTGATTTGAGTCTTCCCTTTTTTTCTTGATGAGTCTGGCTAAAGGTTTATCAATTTTGTTTATCGTCTCAGAGAAACAGCTTTTAGTTTTATTGAACTTTGCTATTGTTTTCTTTGTTTCTATTTCATTTATCTCTGTTCTGATCTTTATGATTTCTTTCCTTCTACTAATTTGGGGGGGTTGTTCTTCTTTTTCTAGTTGTTTTAAGTGTAAGGTTAGATTGTTTATTTGACATTTTTCTTGTTCCTTGAGGTGAGCTTGAATTGCTATGAACTTCCTTCTTAGAACTGCTTTTGCTGCATCCCTCAGGTTTTGGATCATCGTGTTTTCATTGTCATTTGTTTCTAGGTATTTTTTAAATTCTTCTTTGATTTCTTCAGTGATCTCTTGGCTATTGAGCAGTGCACTGTGTAGTCTCCATGTGTTTGTATTTTTTACAGTTTTTTTTTCCTGTAATTGATATCTAGTCTCATAGCATTGTGGTCAGAAAAGATGCTTGATATGATTTCAAATTTCTTAAGTTTACCAAGGCTTGATTAGTGACCCATGATGTGATTTATTCTGGAGAACGTTCCTTATGCACTTGAGAAGAAAGTGTATTCTTCTGCTTTCAGGTGGAATGTCCTAAAAATATCAGTTAAGTCTATCTGGTCTGGTCTGTTGTGTCTTTTAAAACTTGTGTTTCCTTATTTATCTTCTGTCTGGATGATCTGTCTATTGGTATAAGTGGGATGTTAAAGTCCCCCACTATTGTTGTGTTACTGTCAATTTCTCATTTTATGGCTGTTAGCATTTGCCTTATGTAATGAGGTGCTCCTATATTGGATGCATAAATATTTATAATTGTTATGTTTTCTTCTTGGATTGATCCCTTGATCATTATGTAGTGTTCTTCCTTATCTCTTGTAACAATCTTTGTTTAAAGTCTGTTTTATCTGATATGAGTATTGCTGCTCCAGCTTTTTTGTGATTTCCATTTTCATGAAATATATTTTTCCATCCCCTCACTTTCAGTCTGTATGCGTCCCTAGGTCTGAAGTGGGTTTCCTCTAGACCGCATGTATATGGGTCTTGTTTTTGTATCAATTCAGCCAGTCTGTGTCTTTTGGTTAGAGCATGTAATCCATTTACATTCAAGGTGATTATCAATATATGTGTTCCTATTACCATTTTGTTAATTGATTTTGGTTTGTTTTTGTGGGTGTTTTTCTTCTCTTCTGTTTCCTGCTTAGAGAAGTTCCTTTAGCATTTGTTGTAAAGCTGGTTTGGTGGTGCTGAATTCTTGGAGCTTTTTCTTGTCTGTAAAACTTTTGATCTCTCCATTGAACCTGAATGAGATCCTTGCCAGGTAGAGTAAGCTTGGTTGTAGTTTTTTTCTCTTTCATCACTTTAAATATATCCCGCCACTCCCTTCTGGCTTGCAGAGTTTCTGGAAGATCAGCTGTTAACTTTATGGGGAGTCCCTTGTATAGTATTTATTGCTTTTCCCTTGCTGATTTAATATTTTTTTTGTATTTAATTTTTTTTACTTTGATTAATATGTGTCTCAGCGTGTTTCTCATTGGATTTATCCTGTATGGGACTCTCTGTGCTTCCTGGACTATTTCCTTTCCCATGTTAGGGAAGTTTTCAACTACAGTATCTTCAAATATTTTCTCAGAACTTTTCTTTTTCTCTTCTTCTTCTGGGACCTCTATAATTTAAATGTTGGTGCATTTAATGTTGTCCCAGAGGTGTCTGAGACTTTCCTCAGTTCTTTTTTTTCTTTTATTTTGCTCCCCAGCTGTTATTTCAACCATTTTACCTTCCAGCTCACTTATCCATTCTTCTGCCTCAGTTATACTGCTCTTGATTCCTTCTAGAGTATTTTTAATTTCAGTTATTATATTGTTCATCACTGTTTGTTTGCTCTTTAGTTCTTCTAGATCCTTGTTAAATGTTTCTTGTATTTTCTCCATTCTGTTTCTGAGATTTTAGATTATCTTTACTATCATTACTCTGAATTCTTTTTCAGGTAGGTTGCCTATTTCATACTCATTTATTTTTCTTGTAGGTTTTTACCTTGCTCCTTTGCCTGTAACATTTTATTTATTTATTTTTTTATGGGTGGGACTGTATTTTTGTCTTACTTATTGTTTGGTCTGAGGTATCCAGCACAGAGTTTGCAGGCAGTTGGGTAGAACTGGGTCTCGGTGTGAAATGAGGACCTCCAGGAGACCTCACTCCGATTAATATTCCCTGGGGTCTGAGTTTCCCTATTAGTCCAGTTGTTTGGACTCGGCACTTCCACCACAGGAGCCTGGGCCCAACCTCCAGCCTGGGTACCAAGATCCCACAAGCCACATGGTGTGGCAAAAAAAGAGAGAGAGAGAGAGAGAGAGAGAGAGAGAGAGAGAGAGAGAGAGAGAGAGAAATAGGAGCAGTACAATAACAAAGAATAAAAAATAAAATAAATTTAGAAAAATAAAAGATTTATTAGAAAAAATATAAATGAATCAACAACAGCAAGGTAAAACAGAACCCTAACCTAAAAGAAGGAAAAAAAAAAAAAAGGCCTTGGCTATGGCTATGGGGGGCAGAGTCTAGGCAGGGGGTGGAACTTAGACAGCCGTGACATTTGAGTGTGGAGTGGGGCTTAGGCTCAGGACCCATGCATCTGGAAAAGGCCTTGAGGGTGGGGCCTAGTCAAGGCCATGTTCAAGCGTGGGGTAGCGCTTCTGCTTAGGACCTGTGCAGAAGGGGAGAGGCAGCATGTGTGGAGAGTGTAGTTCCGGAGTTTGGAGGTAAGGCCCTGGGTCAGGGTGTTTGGGTGGATTTTAGGCCCAGCACGGGTGGAGGGGGTCTCAGAGGGGATCACCAAGTGTAGAGGTAGGGCCCTGGGTGGTGGTGTAGGGTCGGGGCTTGGGCTCTGTAAAGTAGGAGGGAGGCTCTGAGGGCAGAGGATTAGGCCCAGGAGCCCAACAGGCTCCTCAGTGCCTAAGTGAACAGGGAAAGCACTGGCCCACTCCTTTGCACCCTTCCCCCAGTGTCTCCGCCAGGGTCTCCCCTGTCACTGCTGGACCCCTAACCATGTGTGGGTCCTGCTGCATGTAGAAACTCCTCCCTTCCCCCAGCCACCCCTCAGGCGTGGCCTGTCCTGTAAGTCTGGCCTTTACTTTTGCTCCCCCTTCCCTCCCTCCCACTCCCTCAGGACCCGTGTGGCTGGAGGGGGCCTCAGTGAGCAGAGGATCAGGCCCGGGATCTCAGCAGGCTCCCAGGGGCCCAAGTGGGCAGGGAAACCTGGCCATGCTCCCTTTTGATCCTCTGACCTCCCAGTGGTCCCCTTATTTCCCTCTTCAGGTGTGGGGTCCCTTCCCTCTCCCAGCCGCCCCTCAGGGGCCCCAGTCCCGTCCCACCTCCACTTCTCCTCCCCCTTCACTCCCCACTCATTCCCCAAGTCCTATCCAGTAACTGGGGGTTCCTCTCATCCCCTTATATCTGTGGTCCCCCACCGGTGCCTGGTAGGTGTCCTAGTTGTGCAGAGATGCAAATTCTGTGTCCTCCTAGTCTGCCATTTTTTTTTTTTTTTTTACTTTTAATCAACTGTTTCTACAAACTGTGATCTGATAAAATTTATTTAGGGTTTTACATTTAGGAAAACTTTTACTAAGGGTGTTTACTTCTGTATTCAAATATCCATATGATATAGAAACTTCAACTTTATACAAAAAACAGGCTTCAGTATTTCTTAATGAAAACCTCATGACATTATGTATTAGTTTTGTCTGGTAAGGAATCATAATCAGAAAATACACTGTGCATTAAAGCTGTTTATCTGGAACAAACTTAGCACATACCAGATTGAAGGGAGGGTTCAACATGGCAGAGATGTAGATGTGAGAGGTGGCATGGTGAGTGTGGAAGGTACTGCCGAGTGTTTAGGGGTGTTGGAGGAGCAGTGGATTACATGCAGTTTGGTGTTCGTGCTACACAAAAGTAGTGTCAGAGAACCTTGAGCCATGAGACTTGAGTGGTAAGCAGGAGCCAGATCCTGAGGGGCCAGGGTACCCCTCTGAGCAGCAAATCCGTGGTAGCATTCAGTGAAGAGGGTCAGGGTCAGATTGGTATTTTATTAAGACTACCACTCTCTGCAATGGAAATTTGGGGGTTATTTTCTCAGTTGAGGTTCATGGACATGACACCACTGTTAATCGTGGATCCACTTAAGTACAAAGTCCATCCACCTAGGCTATTAGGACTTGTGACTAATATCATATGTCCTGGGGAGAACTACTACTATATGATAAAAGGTGGTATATTCTCAAATCACCCAAATACATTGACTAATTACTGAAGATCTTCTTGATGTTTTCTCTATCACAGGTTGGAGAAAAGGAATAGATCTGTCTAGGTGGAAGAACTGCTAAAACCATGAAAGAAACTAGTATCTCAAGTGAATTTGAGGCTCATATTTTTGAAGATGGAGACATAAAGGACAGTAAGAGAAAGAGAAGAACAAAAAAAGTCTCCCTCCTTTTTTGTATTCATTATCAAATACAAAGATAAATAAATAGATCAATCAATCAATCAATCAATCAATCCTTATTGTTTTTTTCTAATTAGAAGTTAATTTTGATTTTCCTAACTATCTATCATTTTTCTTTAGGCAAGAGGAGTGTGAAGGACATTTAAAATATTGACCAGCAAAAGAAAATGTGGCAGCTGTCTTGGAAATCAATCAATTAAAGCTTCATAATTATCTAGCCAGTGACCCCTGTCCTAAACCACCTTGATCCTCTGGATGTCAAAGTGGGAGATTGGAAGAAATAGTTGTCACAACTTGCTACAGGAGTTTTATTTCATTGGTTGTCCAGAAAATAAATGGTGTCACTATGTGATACTAATCATTAGTATCACATAGTGATAATAGGAATGGAAACAGGAAAGGAAAAGAGAGGTCTGAGACATAGTAAGCCTGATTCAGACCCATGATCTGGAATCTGGGCCTGGGAAAACCTAGAAAGTACATATGTGACTTTGCTCAAGTGTCATATTGGCAATTTGGTGATTCATCAACTGGGGAGGTCATTAGATGCTCCCTTTATTGCACTATTCTCTTCTAGGTGTTCAGTGATGACCAGCTTTACAGAATAGAGATGCTTGGTCATATTGTTGAAATACAGGCCTGGGAACAGGAGCTATAGCTCACCTTCTGACCACCAGGATTGGTAATCTCTTCCAGAAGGGCCTGTTCTTCTCCAGTGTGTTGGAAGGCAGCAATGCCATTACTCATCAACCACTTGTGTTCAAATGTGAGAGAACCATGCTGTGCAGACCAATGTCCAGCATTTTGATGACAGATGACCCCTATTATCTGGAATTGATTTGGTGGGTAGGATACAAGGTGGAAATCAAAGTAGCCCAAACCCAGATTCCTGAGTGATAATAGCCTAAGGGGCCATTCTGGCTTCCTAATATTGCCTGCCAGATATTGTACAGTATTACACAATGTCTCAGCCTGGACACCACCAAATGCTGACTGATATGGCACATGTTGTGAGGGGAGGAGAGAGAGCTGAACAGTCTGAGACAGGGATCAGCTTTCAAACATAAATCTCCTAAATTGCCTAGCTGGTGTGAATAGAGCAAAGATAAAACTACTTGTGATTCATTCACTTATTCATTCATTCACTCCTTTATTTAGGCTGGTGGCTTTGTTTTACTGGAATTCACAGTGCTGAATTTAAAACATCATGATTATAAGTCAGAAAAATAATAGAAATGAAAGAGCCAACAGCTGACTTCTATTATTCTAGTCACCCTGTATTGTCCTATTTACTCCTATTTTGATCTTTGACATTATTTCTATTTAGCATGTAAAGATTTATTACTAAGTGGGAATGTTTCTTTAATTGGTGATAGGCTACACAACTTCATCGTCTTATTTGTCTCACCATTCTTTTTCTTATTCCCTGAACAGCTGATTTTTCTGGTAGCATGTAGAAACATCTAAGGAGCGGTGGGAGTCAAAGAGGAAAGTTTAGTTGCCTACGCTACTAAAACAAAAATAATTTTTGAGCGTTCTGAGTGTCACAATGTCAAAGACTTAGAATTGTGTATTTCAGCTGACATGTAAGTTGGGCTTTTTTCCCTGAATAAGTTTTAAGAATCTGTTGGAACTAACTAAAGTTACCTAATCACAGGTAGTGACAGTCCACACTTGTTCCAATATTGACCAAAATGTCTGTATAAAGGATTCTCAAAGAGAGTACATATGCTTCTTAATATCTTCTTGCTTCTGAGAAAACTGGAGATGACACATACACATCCTGCTCTCAGCTGGCTCCCTGGGATGGGTGCAGTCCACTTACTTTGACTATGAAGTGCCATGTACTCTTTCTCTCCTTCTGTTTATTTCTCTCTCTCTCTCTCTCTCTCTCTCTCTCTCTCTCTCTCTCTCTCTCTCTCTCTCCTGTGGCTGGTATGTGGTGGCTATATAAATTTTTGTAGAAATGGTGCCTGAAATAAATAACTATTTATTTTTCTTCAGAAATGGGGTGTCTGGATACTTTTCTGTCCTATACAACATAAAACTTCATAAAGCTATCTGAGGGAGGCTTTCAAATCCCCCCTCCCACCCCATTTTACTGAATGCTGCATCCATCTTATCTCAGTAAGTGATGACAAATAATATTTAAAAAAATCTCCCAAATATTTCAACAGAAAAATCAAGCAATTATTTGTCTGGGCTTCACTGTTGATTTCTGCAATGTGACATGAACCTCACTTGTCAACTTTTCATTTCAGATTTGTTTTCGTTAACTCTTAACGCCATTGTTTCATTTCTGTCTTAGTCTATTTGGCCATTCGCTTTCTGCTTGAATTCAAACTGTCTGTCAAAAGTGATAATGGGCAGAAAGATGCAGCATGAGAAGTTAGCCTTCTTGTCTTTCAGCATTGTCCCCTGGATGTAATTTTGCTAATATTAATGCAACTGTACATTTGACTCACAAATTACAAAGCCCTTCAGAAAGGGCAATTGTATCTTCATCACGAACATGTCTTCTCATTCTGTGATTCCAGTAATCTTCATTTTATGGGCACAGGCTCATTCTAAAGATGCAGAACTGGAAAAAGCTTGGCCACCTCAGTTCTGAGAGGAGACACTTGTATTCCATTTATGGCCTTTGCTGCTAACCCTGGGCTGCCCCAGGATGAGACTGGACATTGTCTCAGATGCCTCTGAGGGATCAGGCTATGTCACTTTGCATCTCTCAAACCATGTCTCTTTTGCATTGTTACTTCTAGCAGCTCTCTCCCCGGCATTGTTACCAACCACCTTCATCCTCTTTTCCATTTTTTACAAGTCAAATTTTCTTTATGGAGTGTGGGTCATCCAGAAGTGAGAGGACAAACATGGGGTGCCCGAGGTTCCAGGCCCTTCCTGTGTCTGGCGGACACCCTCTTTGGCCTTGTGCAGGTCATTCCTGTTCTCTCCACTTCTGCTTTCCCATCTGTTAAAAAGTGGATAATAATAGTTGCCTCACTGGGGTGTATTTATGCTTAATTACTGTAATTGCTTGTAAACAATTTGCTATCCTGGGATAAAACATATGACTTAAGAACAAAAATTGGAGGAGAAACTTTAATATCTATTTATTTATTTTTAAAATTTATCAGGCAGTTTATTTCAACTGTGTGCACAGCAACTTCTCAAGACAAGGGATAATGTGATGACATGGAAAGACATCTGGTTCTGGAGATAGGTTTCTTCTTTATTTCCAGCCTGAAATTGTGGTGTGATTTTTAAGCTTCCCTGGGCTTAAGACGCTTATTTCAAAAGGGTTGGTAACATCTGTCCAATTTATCTTACAGAGATGTGAAGAGTATCACAGGCAACAACTGATGTGAAGAGAGATTTAGGAAATTAAAAGACCTATAGAAATCACTTTTACTCATCCATTTAATAGCAAAATAAACCCTAGGACTAATGCAGTAATGAGAAAACATGGTGTTGGGCATATGTGAGATATTTACACAAAAATATTATATATGCAATTGGCCTTTCATATCTGTGGGGTCCACATTCACAAATTCAACCAACCTCAGGTTGAAAATAATTTGAAAAAAATATTCCAGAAATTTCCATAAAACAAAACTTGAATTTTCTCTGCACAAGCAAATATTTACATAGCATTTACATTGTGTTTATAACTACTTACATAACATTTACATTTATTCGGTATTATAAATGATCTAGAGCTGACTTAAAGTGTACAGGAGGATGTTCTTAGGTTATATGCAAATACTACACCATTTTATATGAGGGACTTAAGCATCTGTGGATTTTGGTATCTGTGGAGGATCCTGAAACCAATCCCCTCTGAACACAGAGCAATGACTATATGTATATCTATAACTATATCTATATCTATATCTATATCTATATCTATATCTATCTATCTATCTATCTATGTATTTAAACATTTCCCTAAAGTAAATTTGTTGTTTTTATTAAGTCATCCAGAGAACTTCATATATGCCACTGGATCCAATGGTACCATAAGCTGTAGGGAACAATTCCCTTGAATCTGCCTCCCCCACCCACATAGGGCAAATACTGCTTGGAAAAATGCAACACATATGATGTTAAAAGATGCCAAAAAGCCATATTCCAGGCCTCTGAAACCTCCCCTATTCACCTTGAATTTTTCAGGATATTCCACCATTAGAGATTTACTCCTTTCAGTATCCTCGAAAGGGGAAATTAATCCAAAAAAAATCATTGAAGTTACTATTGACTTTCAGACTCCTAACCCCAAGGGGTACGAATGGTCTGGAATGCATGAATATCCACATGGGAAGTTCTGGGGAAGGATGAGGGAAAGAAGATCCCAAAGGAGAGATGGAGATAGAGTGGAATTGGGAGGGATATTGTGATGCAAAAGGAATGGAGTATGGTAAAGCAGAGAGGAGAGCCCTGAAGGCTCTAACATTAAAACCTATGATGATAGATAGATAGATAGATAGATAGATAGATAGATAGACAGATAGATAGATTTTTCACTATATATTGTTCTTGCTAGAGTCAATGGAGTTTAACTCATTTTTTCAAATCATTTTGATTTAAGATCATGTCTGAGAAGAGGGCAGGTGGTGGTTTGGGGGAACAAATTACTCCACACTCATTAAAACCTCATTCTATATCGGAACCCCTTAACTCAGGAATTATGTATTGGTGGAGACCCCACATTTCTAAGTACATACGTACTCCAGATGCTAAAATTGTCTTTCTTGGCTTTCAGAGAGGAGGAATTAGACTACACTGGACCTGGGTCTAGTAAAATTGCCTACATTTGGTTTTTAGGCCCAGAATTGGAAAAATGCATTGATATAGGTTGTTGGCTCCTAGAGATTGCTTCTTCACTGAAGTGAGTTTGTTACTAGGAGACAGAGAACCTTGGAAGGTGACTCTGAAAAGGCTCTGTCCCTGTGTCCAGGAGGGGGATTCAAAGTCTCATGGAGCAAAAGAGGAATATAGTGTACACATGGCTGTGTGCAGTCTGTGCATGGAAGAGGTGTTCTTGAAGTGCCTCTAGGGTTTACCTCTACCTAGTGGACAGGCGTTAGCATCAAGACAGTATGAGCGTGGCCCAGATGAGCCCTGTAGAAGCCAACCTGGATGAGTGAAGTAAATCTACGTGGAGTCCATCTCCTCATTTCCTTTACCTAATATATGTTTTATTGTATGACTGAAAGGTCCAGGAGAGGTCCAGACAAAACCCTGTATCAACTCCTCACTCTTCTTCACAATTTTTCATGCTCTTCCCTGAGACCATTATCTAAAACACTGTCTGCAATTAATCTTCAAGGCAGCATGTAATCAGCCAAGGACTACAAGACCAGGATTTCAAACAGTCCCAGATGCTGAGGTTTGGGACACATGATAGGGGAGACTCAGTAGAGAGTTAGCTAAGTGGTCAAGCTTCCTTGAGTAAAATAGATTATTACACATGATGAGTCAGGACATGAAAACATGAGGACGTAGGATATGAGTGAATGTATTTCTTTATAATGTATCTGTCTGCAGAGGAGGGGGAAGGAGGAGGGGGACTGGAAGGTGAAAACGTCCAGATGCTGGCGTGCAGTAAAGCATTCCTGGCTGTTAGTTCCAGTAGGTCATTACTGCATTAATTTGGTGTTTAATTAAATGCCTGTGCAACAGACCATTTATTTGTTATCTAATATTAGCTTTAGTTCTTATCAATTAAATGCTAGCTGAGGGCTTGATTCACTTACATTTGATGTCCTCTTATACTCTTTTCAGAAACAACAGCCAAACCCAACGAGGCCTCACTGTTCCTGCAAAGATTTATACACACAGATTTCAGTGTGAGGAATACAATATGCTGGTGTATTAGGTGAGGGTAAGGGAAATAAAAAGAAGATGTCATTTCATACTGAGAAAGCAATTACCCAAATACATGGGCTGTGGTCTCCCTTTCCCCTCTCCCTGTCTTTTGTGTGATGGTAGATATTAAGAGGGGAGGTGGAGGCTGGAAGGGGAAAATATTCCCCATCCTGTGTTGACATGTTTCCTCCCCGACCCACATTCTACCTTCCACTGTGCTGAAGGCAAAGGCTGCTGGCTTTCCCCTGGCTAAATTTCTCATTCCCTTGTGTATACCTGAGCTTTTAGTGATACTTGTAGCTCTACCATAAAATGCTCCAATGCTAGGGGCTTGTGTACTTACTGTCAAGTCAATCAAGGTACACTTCAACTGAAATATTATTTTGGATGAAAGGAGAGCAAAAAGGCCAGGAAAGGTGAGAGAGAGAGAAATTCTGCAGCACAGTGGAAATATTGGGAATATGACCTAAGCCAATGTTTGCTACCAGTCTGTCATTTGCATGTCACCATCAACATTTTTCCCATGCCTACTGCCACATACCCACTGTCTATCATTTATTTAATGTTTTCTTCAAACTTATCCATTCTTCTTAAATAAGAAGTTTGATTTTAAGAGAAAACTTGACTTCATTATCTCAAATACATGACTGATGTTACTTTCCATAAGAGGGCGATTGTATGAAAATAAATACAATATAATTAAATAATGTTATTAATTTATGGGAAAATACTACTACCTGTCAAAGGCTCTGAGCTTCAAGTCTGCACTTACTTTTCTAAAAAAGGAGAAAAGAAGTGTTAGAGAGGTGTTAAAAATGTACAGTTCCAGACTGAGAATTTCTCCTTTATATCATCAGAAGGATGAAAAGAGAATTGAAAAGGGAATAACTTTCTCACTATGTAATTTAATTTTATTTGCCAAACTTGTGCATTACCTAAAATTATCTGTAGCATTTCACACTTGAGAAAATACTGCTCTAAGTCACAGGAGTTCAATTCTAAACTTATCAAAAGTTTTAGGAAAAACTCAAGAATGATTTGGGATGGAGCAACTGGAGGGGATAAATAGGAGACTTTAGAAACCAATGGTCCTTTACTGATTCAGGGAGCTTGTCAGGCAGTGATATTGCAGAGTAGGGCTTCCAGTGGTTACAGTCATTCCTTTGAAGGCCTCGGTTGCAACCCCTCCATGCCCAGTCCTCTGTCCCCAAGCCCTCTTACCCCATCTGGGGTACAGAGCCATACATATGCTTTCTCCTTTATCATCAATCTACAGCCTTCAGAGCCTTGCAAAATGTTCCATTTAAACATCATTCATTTCAGGGTCTTTTCTGTGAAAAGTTATTAAGTATCTTTAGCATCAGTGGTGCATCAAGCCACAATTAGTCGTAAATTTTATTATTTGCAACTGGATTAGAGCATGTATGATAACAGAACCAGTGCGTTTTGAAGAAGAAACATGCTTAGAGCATAAAGGAGAAGTCTGGAGAGTGTAGGCATGGTGGGGCATCCCAGGAAGCCCCATGTAGGGCTCTGTGCTCATCTTACCCATCTACACATGAAGGAGAGCTTCCCAAGGTTCCATGTACCTGGATCCCTAGTGGGTCTTTTTTCAGGTCTTGACGGTTTCTGTCTCATGGCCTAACCTACTCTGTGGCACATTGTCATCAAGGTACAACAGATATGTGAGTTTTCTTCTAATCAGTCATTCTGGTGATGGCCTCTAATTTTCATATCACATGACAAAGCTTGAGTTCAGGAGGCTGGGGGGACTAGAAAGCAAGGCCAGAAAGCAGGTCCCCGGTTCCCATTTAAGTTGCATAAATAATAGTGAGAATGACTTTACTGAAAACTAGATACCAAAGGAATATGGCAACAGGTTATAATCCAAGCATGACATCCACTTTGGAGATATTTAAAACAAATGAAAAGGTCTCCCAACAGGGAAGAAGAACACAACTTTGGAGAAGGATGAGAAGATGATGTGTAAAATTTAGGTGGACAAACTGATTGTCAAGCAGTCAGCATCAGGAAAGCATTTCTCAGTAGTTGGCAAATCTGCAGTCCTTGGGCTGGAGTTTCAAATGGCCACTCTTGGGAGTTAGATAATTTATCCAGAAACAGTGGTTCTAAAGGAGTCAGAGGAATGGATATATGATTAAGACTGGGGTCCACTGATAAGAGCCAGGCATAAGACTTGGTAACAAAAATCAAACAAGTTTGGAATTACTACTAGACACTGGAAAATGATGTGTATATGGGAAGGGGCAATAAAGAGGGGAGAATGTCAAGACTGAGATGAGGTGAGACCCTGAACCAACCCACCCCCCAATCCTGTGCTAACATGGGTCTGTTATTATAGTCTTGGGAGGCAGCAAGAACACGTATTTAGAACTATGACTGAGACAGAGGTAAGTTTTAAAGAAGGAGAGGGAGGGAGAGCAGCATCTACAATATAAACCTATGATTGATCGATTAGGGTCCAGACTAGAGGATTAAACTCTAAGAAAAGTCATCAAGAAAGAATAAGTTGGACCAGTCCACTGTCATCAACCTCTTCTCCTTCCCTGCAATGCATGGCTCAAATGATTCCCCAGTGATGTGTGTGTGTGTGTGTGTGTTTAATTGAAGTATAGTTAATTTACAATGTTGTGTTAGTTTCAAGTATACAGCAAAGTGATTCAGTTTGTTCTTTCCTTGCACATCTTTGGAGTGAGTTCTCCACCACTGACTCACTGACTCCATTGTTTATCCTTAGTTACACCCCACAGCCTGGTCATTTCTAGTTGTAGCGGACACAGAAAGCAGGATCTCTACATGAGTACAAAGAGGCATAATTGTACCAGCTCTGCTGTGTTACAGGCTGCTCAGATGATCCAGCGAAATAGAAGTGGGAAAGCGCTCCATAAAGTTAAATGTGCTTTACAACTCCAAGAATGTTCCTCTCTTGGAATTATTTAGTTAATCATCAAGTACCTGCTTTGCTTTGCATATGTGGACCTAACCGTGGACTTGGTTAGCTCTGGCCTGCAGGGGGTTTCTCAGCTTCCCTGGAAGGAAGCTCTCTCCTCCTGGAACTGCTGACAGGGCCTCAGTGGCAATGGTGGTAGCAGGTGGTGCTCTGATAATGTCGGCTCCAGTTGAGGTACAGGAAAACAGAGCAGCTGAAGACTGAAACCTGAGCGATAACAGGAAATGAAAAATGGGCAAAGTTATATCCTCTGTTCCCTCATAAAGGCTCCTGTGACAAATGGAATCACAGACATCATGCAGACTGCCTTGCTGAGCTATCTTGACGGCAAATATCCGTCCTCTGGTTATCTATGGGAAAATAATAAGCAAATGGTGTATGGGGGGGCATGTGGGGAGAGGGAGAGAGAGAGAGAAAGAAAGAGAGAGATTTGCAGTTAATCAACAACTATAGCTACTATCTACAACGTTAAAAGAAAAGGCCATCTATACGTCTATGCTGAACTTTAAATATTTAACTAACATTTGTGGGCTTGTTAAAATAGTGCTACTAATACATGACAGTATTTGCTAAACTGTTTTTTCTGGGTGAAATACAAAATGCAAGAGTGTGAATTCAACCATAAGTGGCCTTACAAACACCCTTTCCTTTCCCGTTGTCCATTGTCAAAGCCAGCACTTAACTAAAGAGGCTTCTGAATAATGTGAACATGTACTTTGTTCATACATTTTACAGTTAACACTAGGTTTGAAATTCATCTTTTCCATCCACATGATATAAATATAAATGCATAAATGTGCAGCCAAGAAAAAATAATCTCTTTGGCTTTCAATTAATTTGAAAGTAAATCATGATGCAGTTGTCTTCCTGGCAGATGCTAGATGTTCAATAAATATTTGTTAAATAAATAAATGAATATATTCTAAGAAGGGCATGATACTAAAGTAATTTCAGTTTGCCCTTATATTTGTATCCAGAAAAATTATGTCCAAATGAGTATTTAGAATTTTGAAAGAGAGGTAATTTACAGAATGACACCATGGATAAGCAGGGGTGCTTGAGAGAGGCAGGTAGGAAAGAGGAGGAAACCATTCCATGTCTTTGCCAGGAAAGTGAGGAGGGTTACATCAGATCCCTTCAAGCACCATTTAGTAAGTTGCTTACCTAGCTGGATGCATACCATACAGGAATTTGGTTTATGGAAGACTTCCAAAATAGCCTATGTGATGCACTGATTCACTGTATCACTTAGGGGGAACATATCTGGGTCTCTGCAGGGATAACTCCACCTGAGCTCTATGAAGCAACTGAAATGCATAGCTATTCCAGTTTATCATCTGAACTGGAGACCTCTGAGCTGCAGAACCTTGGGAAGGGCTGGAAAACCAGACTGTAACAATTTGGAATACAGAATGTTTAGTTTGAATAAAATTCTGACGTCTTTGGGAAGATTTAACAAACTTGAAGAATCTTTCCTCCCATCTAGTTAGTCCCTAATTTGTCTACAACTATTAAAAAGAAAACCAAAAACTGATTACCTCATTTTATATACTTTTAATTTCTCCAGTGTCCTTCTTTTCTTTTTGAAAGTAGACACACAATGTAAATTTGCTCACTTAGAAACTTGCCTTAGACAAGACAAGGCAAGGCTTGGCCACAAGCCAAGCAAATTCTGTTTCAGGAAAAAAATATTAGGACAATATTTCCCATAGCTTAACTGGACCAGGGTAACTTTCTCAAAGACAGATACTTGAAAAAGCATTTGAGACTGTGTTCACTTACATAAGCAAATAAAAGAATATATTCAGCTGAATAATTCATGTACTATCCTCTACCTAAGAGCACAAAGTATATTGCTACAGTTTTTGGAAGGTGCGCCCCTCTATCTTGCATGCGGATGTTTATTTAAAAGCTTCAAGAGCCTCATAAAGTGTTGAGAAGAATGCATTCTTACTGATTATTCTCTAAAAGATACTGAAAAAGTCTTCAGTGTGTCCCCAAAGAAATAAAGAGCTGTGGGTGCCTGAATGATGGGAGACTTTTCAGATTCTGCTCAGTACCCAAATCTTGGCTTACTAAAGAGTAAGCTAGAACCTTTACACAGTATTGATTTTAGAGCAAAAGACTGGACATCATTTCTAGAAATCTCTGTCTGATTCTGGCTTGGAATTTTCTCTTGGACACTGTCCATAAAGGGTGGATTATCACCTGGGTATTGTTATAATGGACAAATCTGATGCCAGATAACTATGAAATTAGAATCTTTGGATGTAAAGTCCAACAATCAAGACTTTAAACAAGCTCCCTAGATGATATTTCAGTATAACGTAGTATGAGAGTCACTTCTGTAACAGCTTCTGAAAGGGAGTCTGGGTTTTGGTAGGGTCAGCAATTATTTCTGACAATGTGGACAGTTGAGGAAAAGGAGTGTAGTGCCTCGTTGACTGCCAGCCCTTTACAGGGCAGATGGACCTTTTCCTTCTGGAGGGCTGAATAGTGACCCCAAAAACATGTGTCCTGTTCTAATCACCAGAATCTGTGAACAGTATCACGTATAGTCAAAGATATAATTAAGTTAAGGATCTTGAAAAGACAATATTACTTGGATTACCCAGATGGGCCCTAAATACCATCACAAGTGTTCTTAGAGAGAGAAGAAAAAGAAAATAGCAAAAATAACACAGAGACATATAGGAGAAGGTGATGTGAAGGCAGAGGAGAGAGAGAAGTGGTCACAAGCCAAGGAATGCTGACAACTGCCAGAAACTGGCAGAGGCAAGGGATAAATTCTCCCCTAGAGTCTCCAGTGGAAGTGAAGCTCTGCTGAAACCTTGAGTCAGACTCCAGAACTTACTTGACATCCAGAATTGCCAGAGCAATCACCAGTTTGTGATACTTTGTTTTGACAGCCACAGGAGACTAATACATAATTCTTGCTACTTGAACCAAACAAAGATTTCCTTAGAACTCACATTTCAATCAAAAAACATCATTAAACACCTATCACATATCCGTGATGTGGCAGGCACACGGGTCTGAAGGCACAACCCTGGCCTCATGGAACATACAGATCGGTCTTCCCCACTGGGCACAAACCCCACAAGATGGAAAAACTTGCTTTTTTTACCTAGCATGGGCCCTGACACATAAGAGGCCCTTGTAAATTTTATCTGTATGAATAGAAGCAAACAAAGTAATTAATACTTAATTACACATTATAGAGAGTAGGGAATAAGAGGAGGAAATGTAAATTAGTACACTACAGGTAAAGAATTTGGTTCTAGACCTAGACTGTCTAGTTGTGAGTTCTTTGCTTATAAGATATGTTTTCTTTGAGTAAGTTATTTTACATCTCTGTGCCTTTGTTTACTCATATAATGAATCATTTATAGGTTTGTTAAGAGTATTAAATAAGATAATCCATTTAAAATACTTAGCTGAGTATCTATAGCACAATAAACAATATATTATTATTATTATTATTATTATTATTATTATTATTATTATATATATTTTTGCGGTACACGGGCCTCTCACTGCTGTGGCTTCTCCCGTTGCGGAGCACAGGCTCTGAACAAGCAGACTCAGCGGCCATGGCTCACGGGCCCAGCCGCTCCACGGCATGTGGGATCTTCCCGGACCGGGGCACGAACCCGTGTCCCCTGCATCGGCAGGCGGACTCTCAACCACTGCGCCACCATGGAAGCCCAATATTATTTTTTATATGGTAATGAGAGAAGGCCTCCAAGGAAGGCTACATTCAGCTGAGGATGTGGTTGACATGGAGACCTTAGGTGGGGGAGAATTTATGTGTTTGAGAAACTGGACAGGGGACTCACTTGATAAAGCACTGTGAGGAGGTAGGTGGCAGCATGGAATGGAGCTGGAACAGTAAGAAGGGCAGCATGGGCCATGGTATGTGGTTTGCACTTGCTTCAAAGTGCAATGGGAAATTATCGAAAGCTTTTGAGCGGGAGAGTGATACAGCTAATATATATATATATATATATATATGTCACTTCAACTTTGGCTTTTGTATAAAGAAAAGGTAATTTTGAAGGACAAAAAAATGGGGACATGTGTGAGGAGGTTCTTGCAGTAGCTGAGGGAGAAGTGATGACATCTAGGATTAGGATATTGGTGGTGGGAATGAGGAGAACTAGAAGTAGTTGAGTTATAGTTTGATGATAGCAGAGACAGGACTTGCTGATGGATCAGATGTATCAATAGATTCAGAGAGAGGGGAGAAAAGAAGAAGGTCACACCCTCAGGCTTCTGGCTTGAGAAAATGTGTGCGTGGTGATGCCATTTATGAAGATGGGAAACCTCAGGGAAAAACGGGTTTTAAGATAAAATCAAGAATTCTGCTTTGGACATGTCAAAGAGGCAACTGGACATATGAGTGTGAAGCTCAGAGAAGTTAATACTGAGACTATAAATTTGGGAGGTATGAAAATACAAATGTCCATTGAAGTGATGGGAATAAGGGAAGAGAATGTAGAAAAAAGAAAAGGTGGGGGGCAAGCCCCAAATGATCTCCAACATTCACCTCGCAGGAAGAGGTGGACGAGCCTATGAAAAAGATTGAGAAGGAGCAGCCAAGATGAGGGAGGAAAACAAGGGAAGAATGGTGTCATGGAGGAAGGAGCACAAGAAGGAGGAGCTGGGTTCATTGCTGCTGAGACGTAGAGCAGTTTCAGTGGAATGATGGGAGGGAGCCAGACTGGAGGGAACTGTTAAATGAAAAGGAGCTGAGGAAATAGAGACAGTGTGTCAGACGATTCAGTTACCAGAGGAGGAAAGCAGAGGAATTGGACTGTAGCTGGTGGGAAACTGTAAGTTCACGGGAGACTGTATTTCATTTTATTTTATTTTATTATAATATTTTATTTTATAAAATAAATATAAAAATTATTTCATTTTATACGTAAGAGACATCATGTTTATGAGGTAATGTAAGCAATTTGGTGAGAAGAAAGAGGAGAGAAAAGGGACAACTGAGAATGTAAAGCCCTTGAGAAGATGTGGGAATTGTGATGCAAAGCACATGTGGAGAGTCTTTTTGACAGAGGAGAGATACTTAATCACCTGAGAAAGAAAGACAGAATGGGGAGAAGGATGTTTCCACATTCTTCGTAGGTTAAGATATGTTGGATATGGGAGGACGTGGAAGCTCCAGACTGATGGCTCCTTATTTGCTCAATAAAGTATAGGATAAGATTATCCTGGTGAGGAGAGGTGTAAAAAGAAAGAAAAAAAAAGTATGAAGTAGTCTTCGATAAGAATGAAAAAGTGAACATTGCAGAGAAATACACTAAGATTGTCAGGTAAGGCTGGATGTCTGTTTGAAGTTGGGTATCATGAATTCACAGTGACTTGTACTCCAAGTTATGAGATCCATGAGAATAAATATGAAGATTATTAGGTTCTTCCAGGGTTGGAGTATTGGCAGGAAAATGTGAAGGAGAGAAAAAAGAAGTAATAGAGTTGAGAATGTTTGCAAGGAGGTAAGTATGATAAGGAACTATGAAATATATGAAAGTTTAGGAGGGAAGTAGAAATGGGAGGTGGTGATGGATAGAAAGAAGGCCAAGAGATTAGGCAGCAAAATGAAACAGACTCATTGTTTTCAAGGGACACTTTATCAGGTGAGCTAGTTGGATAGGAGGTTAGACTAGAGAGTGGGATCTTCCAATCAGTGATTTAGAAGGTCGCTGCCATTTTTGTTAATGACAAGGTCCAGGGATGGCCCATGAGAGTGTGTGGTTGAGGAGTAAAGGGAAAGGGCACTTGAGATGAGGGCTTGAGGCTCTGAAAGCCAGAGTTGGATGGGTCTTACATGGGGATATTCCAGCTTTAGAGAATACTGGTAGGAATTGGGACAGAGAGGAAGACAACTGCTCAGGTACTAAAGTCATTCATGAATGAGAGGCAATGACCAGGAGAGGGTAGGTGATGATAATGGAAGAGTAAAAGGGTTGTATACCTGTGTGTTATAACTTGTTATAAGAATGAGGAACATAATTGCCCAGAGTGGAATTCATTTCTCATACCTCTCCCCTCCTGACTCACGTTTGGAGTGTATGGGGGATAAATGATGTCCTTCTCCTAAGAAGGTTAAAGTGTGTATAGTCCTTAGTTTCTACAGGCACTAGAAGTGATCTTGGTAGAGTGGTCCTGAAGAGTTTACACAGTGTAATAGAAAAAAGGCAAATTGGATGATGGGCTTCAGGTGCTGTTTGATCTAGTCAGGCAGAGTAGCAGTTGACACTGCTCTGGAAGTGGAGGTGGGAATATGTTTGATAAAGTCTCCTTGGATCAGAGAGGCAGGCAAAGTGGTACATGGACTTTTATAAACTCTCTGATCCATGCCTTTCCTACTGGAACCCTTTTCATCAGATTCAGGACATAGCACCTAGATGTACCAAGGGATGGGGGAAAGCCTAGTTAAGATGCTACTTCTGGCCATTTGGTTTTGAAGCCAAATGGTGAACATTTTGGTAGGGTTATCTAGAGCCCTTGCATTGTAAATGGTTAAAGTGCCTGACTCCAAATAGAAAAGTCTATAGCTTGTGTCTGCTGCTCTCCATTGTGTTCTTATTCCCCTTCTCCTCAACTTCAAAGGCATTGTGACCCAAGTGAGCAAAGACCTCTGGAGCTAGATTACCTGGTTCAAATTCTGTCCTGCTACTTACTAGTTGTGTGAGTTGTGGGAAGTTAGTTACTTACTTTCCCTATAAGAGGCTTCAGTAAGAGGGATAATAATATTTACTTCCTAGGAGATGTGCGAGACTTAAATGACTTATGTGTGAAAAGCTTGTAACAGTGCATGGCATGGAGTAAGTACCATGTAAATATTTATTATTATTATTGTTCTCCCAGACTCATTCTGTGATTGAGACAGAAACTATTCTTTGGATTCAATTACATCAGTGGTTTTCAAACTAAGTTTCTTAAAATCTTAAGAAGGTCTCTAAATGTTTAGTTAAAATATATATTAAATTTATTTTAAGTACTTTTTAAAACCTGTAACAAAATGAATATAAATTCAAATGTCCTACATGTTACATTTTATGTACTAGTACTTAATTATTTTAGCTGCCAGATTAACTTATTTTTTTGTGTAGATCTTGAGATAAACTGTTCCCATTATCTCTTTATAATTAAAAATCATGTCTCAGGGTTACAAGGTAAATTATTAAAACCTATTATACTTTATCTATATGAAACAGGATTTCTTTGACTGAATGCATTTGAAACAAATAGAGAAAAAAAATTAGGTGAGGCTGAGGCTATTATGAGACTGCAACCATATTTTATATTTTTGTGTCATTAAAGTAGTTTTTCATTGTTTTCATTAATTGACTTATAAGTAAATATTATAAACTTATATTCATAAAATAATATAACATTAATATACTACTTTATCTGCTTTTACCTTTTGGATTCAATATAAGACTGTGTTTGAGCAAGAAGTTCCACTGCTAAAACAAGCAAAAAATATTTGAAGACATCAAGTTAAGTCATTGTTCTAGTCACCACCTTAGGGGACTGAAAACATTGATATATACACCAAATTTATACTCAAAATGCAAGTTCCTAGTGAAATTCAGTTGCAAGGGATCCCTGTGAGATGTCTGATTTATTTTCTTTTTCTGGGAATTGGTCTTTAATTCAAATTTGAATCTTTGTAGCAGGTGGAAAGAATTTACTGGATGAGAAGAATAAACATTAATTGATAGTAGCCTACCTACCCAAGAGATTAAACAGTATGGCTTCCATTTACCATGGCAACTTGGAATGTGCATGAACAGCCTGAAATACTAGAGCAAGAGCTTGCACTCTTGGTGGAGGTAGTGTTCTCCATATGATCCTGTTGAGTTTTCTAAGTAGGGGCATACCAGCAACTGTCTAGCACAATGGTGAGGAGGGCTGGTTCTGCCATTCACTAGTCCCGTGACCTTAGCAAACTATTTTTGGTCTTTGAGCCTTAATCTTTTCATCTGCAAAATGGGGACAATAATATTGGGTTGGCCAAAAATTTCCTTTGGTTTTTAAGTAAAAATATATGACACATTTTTTTATTTTCACCAAGAACTTTATTGAACAACTTATTCAGTGTTTTGTTCCACTACATTCTGCCATTTTTCAGGCAACTTCATAATTCCTTCTTCCCAAAACATTGTATCTTTTTGAGCAAAGAACTGTACCAGGTGCCTTTTACAGTCCTCCAGGGAATTGAAATTTTTTTCCATTTAGGGAATTTTGTAAAGACCTAAATAAATGGAAATACAAAAGTGCAATGTCTGGTGAATATGGCAGATGAATCAGAACTTCCCAGCCAAGCTGTAACAGTTTTTGCGTGGTCATCAAAGAAACACGTGGTCTTGTGTTATCTTGATGGAAGATTATGCATTTTCTGTTGACTAACTCTGGACTCTTTTCATGAGTGGTGCTTTCAGTTGGTCTAATTGGGAGCAGTACTTGTTGTAATTAATAGTTTGGTTTTCCAGAAGGAGCTCATCATAGAGGACTCCCTTCCAATCCCCTCATATACACAACATCACCTTCTTTGGATGAAGACTGGCCATTGGTATGGTTGGTGGTGGTTCATTTCCTTTGCCCCACAATCTCTTCCATTCCACATTATTGTACAGTGTCCACTTTTCATTACTCTTCACAATTTGTTTTAAAAATGGAATGTTTTCGTTATGTTTAAGTAGAGAATCACATGCAGAAATACAGTCAGGAAGGTTTTTTTTTATTTTGCTTAACCTATGTGAAACCCAAACATCAAAGTGATTAACATAACCAAGCTGTTGCAAATAATTTTCAATGCTTGATTTGGATATTTTGAGTATGTCAGCTATCTCCCACGTGGTATAACATTTATTGTTCTCAATTAATTTCTTTATTTGATCGTTATCAACTGCAACTGGTCTACCCGACCTTGGAGCATCGTCCAGCGAGCAAACTCCAGCACGGAACTTCGCAAACCACTTTTGACACGTTCAATCAGTCACAGCACCTTCTTCATACACTGCACAAATCTTTTTTTTTTTTTTTTTTTTTTGCGTTTCAGTTGCTTTTTTACCTTTCTTGAAATAATAAAGCATAATACGCCAAAAATGTTGCTTATTTTCTTCCATCTTCAATATTAAAATGGCTACCCCAAAATTTACCAATTTGGATAAGTTTTTTTTTTTTTTTTTTTTTTAATGCACGCTAATATGACAGCTGTCACAATACAATCTAACAAAATTGTTTCAAATGAAGTTAAAGACAACAAGTGCCAGCTTATGGGAAAAAAACGAACGAACCTTTTGGCCAACCCAGTAACAGCTACAGCATGTTGTTGTTCAGTGCATTAAATGAAATAATCTGTGTAAATGATTTAGCCCAGGGTATGGTACATAAGTGCTCAATCAGTGTTGGTTAGGATTATTACCATATGCACCACTAAGTGGCTACTGAGCACTTAATTTGTGTCTGAATTTGAATCCTGGCCCAGGCACTTCAATATCTAAAAGATCTTGGGAAAGGTGCTTGTCCTCTCTAAGCCTCTGTACCTATATCATAAGGTTTTTGTCGGTATAAAGTGAATTAATACATATAAGAAATCTAGAATAGTGTTTGGCCCCTAATAAACACTCAGAAGATTTTAGTTATCATCATCATCTTCTTCATCATCAAAGTCCTCTGTCATCAAGGATCATCCTCTGGTCCCTGCTCTTCACTACATACCCATTATTCCTTTGATCTTGTTAAATGGCAACAATAACCTATATCTAACTAAATCACTAGGCTTTTATTTTTTTAAGTTCAACTGCCATAATAGCTATAACCACACATTAAACAATTTTTAAAAGATAATGTCAATATGGTACAATGCTCTTACGAATAATATTTATTTCTTTTAAATACAGAAATGTCTTTCTGCCATTCTACTTGATCATATAATACGATATACAATTTAATTTTTCATTACAGAAAATTTCAAACATATACAAAAGTAGTGAGAGCAGGATAATGCACCCTATGTACACATCACTCACCTTCAACAATTATTAACACATGGCCAATCTTTGTCATCTTTACACCTACTCATCCCTCACTTTTGGATTATTTTGGAGTGTAAGATAGAATTATTATCAAAAACACAATTATTTTTAGTGCAAAAATAAACCTCAGCTTTAGAGCTTAAAATAAATATTATGAATTTCTAATGTGTGAACCTTAGTCTTTGAGGTTTCACTGGCAAGGGAATAATTCTTATGATGGAGAATTTTGTTGTTGGATAGTAAACCACTTTTCCTAAGGCCCCATGACTGTTTTACTGCTGCCTTCTATAGATGCTTCCAGGTGTTTGGGGGTTGGGGGGACATCTCTTATAGCTTCCAGGAAACCCAGTTAGAACCCACTGTGAAACCTCCAAAGGATGATTCACCTGACCCGGAGAATACCTGATCAGGAGCCACCTGATCAGGAGAATATCCCAGACTCACCGTCTTGGGAAAATGTAAAGGGCAGCTCTTGAAGAAAGTCTGGCCAAGCACAGAAATTTGATTTTTATGGCCACCTTCCTCCACCATCTCATGAGTGGTTATCACACAGGTGCATCTCTGATCATGGGGTAAAGTTGGAGGTGTGGAGGAGTGGAGACAATCATGGTTGTGCACAGTTAGCATGTTCTCTGCTTCTGGCCCTGGATTTATTAGGATGGAATTTCACAGATTTTTCCAGAAATATCCTGCCAAGGCTTTCTCCCACTGCTTTCTGGCCTTTCTCTTATTTCTCTGGCTCCCAAATCATGCTCTCTACATCCAAGTATAGGGATTGAACCTGTAGACATTTTTAGAAAAGGGTCTGATTATCCTGTTCCCACTTTTTCTCTTCATTTATTCAGAAGCCACCCACAACTTAATTTTGAATTCAAGTCAGTTACATCAGAGGGGAAGGGGAGTGGGTTCTTGGCACAGGGAACATTCTGAATAAAGCAGAGACATGAGACTGGGCAGATTTAATTTGAAAAGCTAAAGGAATTTCAGAAGGTAAGGGTTTCACACAGGGGCGGTGTGTGACAAATGTCTAGTGCTAGTCTAAGGAGATTCGCTGGAGACAAATTTTACAGGACCTCATAAACCTTATAGAGATTCTGTACTTTATTCTAAGGACAACAGGAAACTCCCAGTTTCCTCCATAAACATTAGAGGGAAATGTGAGAAAGAATAGTCTTATGGAGTTGCTTGATACTTTTGCTTTTTGAGAAAGGCAGCTCAAAAAATTGAAATAGAATTTGGACCCATTTGTATTCATATCCTTCCGCTCCTCCCTCTCTTTCTTCCTTCTCTTCCCTTCCCCTTCCTTCCTTCTTTCCACTTCCTCTCATCCTTCCTGTCTCCTTCCTCCCCTTTCCTTCCCCCTCTGACTCTCCCTTTCTCACTTCTTTCTCCCCTTCTTTCTCCCTATCTCACCACACCTTCTTTCCTTTCATTGTTTTCCACTGGCAGCTACTAAACAAGCAACCTCTCCTGCCTCCTTGGGGAATGTGTACAGCTGCTCTCTGCTGTTCTGAGGCCTCAGTATCCATTCCTCCTTCCCTGCTGAATGAAGTTGCATTTTTATTGGCCCTGCAATTCTTGGCAAAGAAGCCAATAAAATGGAGATAATAATTCCCAAATCCCAGTCTGCAGGAAAGCTTTGCCTTGTCAATGAGAGATTAAAAAATAATGGCTAGGGCCTTGGTAACGCTGGCTGCAGCCAACTTTAAAAAGTCCAGATCAGACCATTGAGGCTTTTCTTCTTTATTTTTAAGGCTTTTTTTTTTTTTTTTTTGAGGGAGGAGTTGTTTTTTTATGACTCTAATCATCCATAAGGCCTTGAATTTCCCTGATTAAATCTTATGGTTTGGAAATGAAAGGAGGAAAGTAGGTACATGGTTGTTGACTCCTGAATTTAATCATTGAAGAGTCCCGTTTGTGGTCATCAGATTACAATTAGATTGCACTTTGTCAAAAGCAAATAGAATGTTTATATCCTAGAGTTCAAAACCTGTGAGAGGTTTCTGTTCCCCAATTCCCTTCCAGGGGCTTGAGAGAGGACCCTGCACCACTGGCCACATTTCCCACTGTGAATTTAAAAGTCTCCAGAACACCAGGTCTTTGGAATAGCATTTTCTGCTCAACTGCTTACTCCCTGGATGGGTGAACACCATCTCCTCTTACAAGTGTCCTGTCTCTCACTATTATGCAAGTGGTTACAGACTCTGAAAAGAGACAGTTTTTTTTTTTTTTTTAAATTGAGTATAGTTGATTTATAATAGTGTATTAGTTTCAGGTGTACAGCATAATAATTCAGTTTTGGGGTTTTTTTTTGCAGGTTATATTCCATTATCTGTTATTACAAGATATTGGGTATAATTCCCTGGTTAATCAGTAAATCCTTGTTGCTTATCTATTTATGTATAGTAGTTTGTATCTGTTAGCACCATACCCCTGATTTGTTCCTCCTGTCTTCTTTGTCCCCTTTGGTAATCATTATATGTGAGATCTAAAAAATAATACAAATGAATATATACAAAAAAAAAAAAAACAGACTCAAAGACATAGAAAACAAATGTATGTTGCTTTCTTTAATGACTATAAATGAATCCTGCTGACAGGATATCAGGTGGAAATAAGAATAGGTGAAGTAAGTATATATTTTTTATTTGTGGATGGGGATTTTAAAGTTTATTTCTTTACATTGGTCAAAAGTCCTGATACACAATGTCTTCTCTCCTTTCAAGTCCCAGATCCCTCTCCTCCAGGAATTCAGAATTCTAACACCCAATGCCCTCTCTTTCCTCTCAAGCACACAGACAGGCCACGTAAGAAACAGGGATGAGTAAGGAAGCTGGGCTTAGGCAGCTCGAGTGAGCAGTGGGAACTAAAGATCACAGGATATACTTAGCTAATGAGCTGCCACCACCAGTCAGCTCCACCATGACCAGGCAAGAAGGCAGACCCCAGTGTGAGGCCAGAGCTTCCAATGCTTTCAAGAGAAGCTAAAAATCTTGATTACTAGTACACAAAATCTCTCACTGTTTCAATAGGGGCTCTTTTTTTTTCAGCACCATGCAGGCCAAACAAAACCTACTTGTGGGTGAGATCTATGGGCTGCCATTTTGTGACCTTTGATCTGGAGCAAGCTTTATTTACAACCATTCATTTGTCACAAAGTTGTCGATATTGTTCTTTAAATATTTCATATATTCAAATGTTCTCTCTCATTTATAAGTTCCTTTAAGGTAGGAAATATGTTTTTTCTCTTATACTTCACAGAATATCTTTTGTAGGATTGGACCCAGAATTGATTCTCTGCTAAAACAAAACAAAACAATAAAAACCACAACAAATTGTGTAATTAGAAGCCTGGAGTACACTATTAAGTGATCTTTGTGTGGTACACTGAAGGACAGAGGGGTGGTAAGAATATGATTTTCTATAGCCTCTGGTGTTCTCTTCTTCTGTGAACTTTGGAAATCTAGTCCATAATTATTAGTTTCCAACTCTCCTTTAAGAGACATTCCCTGTAAGTAAAAGTTCTGATTTCCTGGCTTGTGGATCTTCAGGCTACTACAGTACATCTTCCACTGCTGTTCCATATAACAGTACTTTCCTAGAGCAGTAGGCACTGGAATCATCTAGAAACTTATGCCACATGCCTAGGTTCATCTTGCCAGGCCTGGAATGGAGCACAGGGAGCTATATCTTGAAAAAACTCCCCAAGTGATTTTGCTGCACCCCTGGTGAGGAGGCCAACTTCCAGTGTCTAAACCATAGCTTCATGCTCTCTTGGGAAGAGGCATTGTGGGTTTGGGGCTTCTGACAATCAGAAATGAACTACCTAAAGGATGTGGTCTCCTTAGTTCTCCCAAATGAATAACATACAAGATGAAATTCCTAGAGTGGCTTTAACTCCTCCTATTTCCCGCTTCCACCCCAACACTTAAGCCCTGTTATACACATTTGTCTGCAGTAGCACAGAGCCCAATAATTCAAATGACAAACAAGATGACGTGGGCTGCTTGTGTGTACCTTGAATTTTTTTCTGGGTCTCAGTTACCTAAAACAGTCATCTGAATATTAACAAATATATATATTTAAAATTTTTCACCAGGAAGTTAGAATTCACTTTCCTCCCCAACTGCCCAAGGCCAGTTTATTGTCTCCAGGCCCAGCCGTGTTCGCATGCCAGGTGGCATTAATTTCTGTCTCCTTTGATCTTCTACAGTTCACATGGTTTGCTTTATATCATCAGTTATGCCAACTACTTTGCAAGTCACCTGGGGCACATGGAATGTCTTATCAATCACTGCTCTTGCTTGCTTTCTCTCTCTCTCAATATGTCTGTGCCCAACAAAGTACTCTGCACTATGCAGATGCTCATTAAATACCTGTTTGTTTGGTGGATGTTTGCATGTGATTTTTGTTGTGCCTTTCAAACATGTAGAGATAGACCATGATTTCTCACAGGTGCTCAATAAATGCTGTGAATAGATACCCTCAGCCCATTGGGAAATGTAGAGGGGTCGAATTTATGGTATCTTTTATTCAGAGCTGTGGGATAAATGATACCACCATCACATGGTGGGTCCGCAGCCTCACAGTTATTGGAACTAACACCTCCACACTTCGTGTTCCCAAGTTCTTTCCCTACAGCTGGGGATAAAAACATTGACTCCAGTGTCAGGTGGCTCCAACCTCTTCCTACCTCGAACAAATCACATATACTCTCTGTGCCTCAGTTCCCTCTTCTATAAAGTGAATTGAAGTCTCTTATAGAATTTCATGGAAGATCAAATGAGTGGATGTATATTAAGTATGTGGCATAGGACCTGGCATTTAGTAAGCACCTCGCCAGTACTGTTATTAAGTACCAGATTTTACCAGGCTCTGTGTTAGCCTAATTCCAGCCCCTGAAATGTCCCCTTTCCTTTATTATTATCTCTATTCCACCTTGCACTCCATTTCAATGCAATACTTTGCTTTTCTTGCCAGTTCCAAAGCCCGAAATGGGGTGTTCCTCATGGTATAACTGATTATTCCAGAGAGGGAGCCTGACTTCAAGGTTCAGAAAGACCCACCAGGATTAGGTGCCCTGAGTTAAGTGGCTGATAGTCAGAGGGAAAGATTCAGGGAAGAAATGTCCTTGCTAAAACATCAGATCAAGGGAATGAAACACCAGAGCCGACAAAACCACTGGTCAAGTTTTGGGGTCAGGTCAAACTGAAGGGAAGCACATCAAGCTGTGTCACAGGTTAGGATCCCAGATGGAGTTGCTCTGTGGGCCTGGCAGCCTGCATCTAATTCCTGGGGCCACTCTATAGTTGGACCACACCTGAAGAGTCTCAGAGGGATCAGATGCAAGGTTTGCTGCCTGGTTCCACCCAGCCTGGTCAACTGGTCCCAGAGAAACCTTTCTGTATCATGGAGACTATTCAGTGACTGATAACTGGTCAGAAATGGCTTCAAAAGTTAAACATTTATATTCCATGAAAATTTGAACTATCTCCCTTGACATAAAAGGCTCTGCAAGATAAGCCTTGCGCATCTCATGTCACGCTACTTCTTCAGAGACTGTACTCTGGTAGAATGAGTAACTGCTCGGTCTGGAGAATGCCAGCCTCATGAGCCTTGACACGAGCTTCTCTCTGCTGGAACTCACCTCTCGCTCTTACCACATCTTTGGTCTCTGTTAAAACCTCTAAAGTAAGTAAAACCCTTCACCTGTCTCTGCCAAATCGTTCTATTTCAACACCTTCCTTTTAGCCATTAAGCAAATTCTGTCCCAGTTTGTAAATATATATATATATATATTTTTGTTTGTTTGTTTGTTTGTTTTTTTGTCCCTTTACATTTTTTTCTGTTACCACACTGGAATAGAAACCCTATAACCAAAAGTGCAGGATCCACCTTATTCACCATTGTATCCCCAGAGTCTAGCCTGTCTCTTAGTGCTCAATTTTTAATGATGAGTGAATAATTTGTTTTTTTTAATATCAAGAACTTGGAACTATAGGCACTGTAACAGCTGGGAAGGTACAAAGGCATCATTCTGCTCCTGAATCTTAACTGCTTCACTTATGCTTCTTGCTTGCCTGATTACAATGCACAAGGTCAGTTAGCTGAGGATGTTGCTTTGTTTAAGGGAACATATCCAATCAAGGCAGAATGCAAAGGGTATTTCTCTTAAAAAAAAAAAAAAAAAAAAGAAAGAAAGAAAAAAGAAAAAAACCAGCCTAAGAATAAGATAAATATTTTTGAGGAAATGGCAGCAAATTATCTAGATTTTCAACTTGAACTCCCTAGTTCCCTGAAGATCTTTTCCCCTTCACTAACGGATTAACTTTAATGGCCTGCCATAAAGCGATAGCAGCAAACTTCTTGGGTGGTAAATGTCCAACCTTCTTTTCTAAACACACCGGGGGAAGGAAATCTTGCTCTGTAATGGAGCCAACAGTTACACTTGCTGGGCTAAGAGTTACAAGGGTCGTCAGGCCTCCTGCTTCAGGGCAGAAGTTGGTTACCATCTGGGCTCAGAAGAGATTGCTCCAAGACCCCTGCCCTGACATTGCACAATTAAGTGCATTTCAGTAAGGACTTCTGCTTTTTTTTTCATACCATTCCCCACTGGCTACTCTCAGAGGCCAGATTCTGGGCTGGATGGACCATTGGTCTGTCTCCACTGGGGCAATCCCTGTGTTTTGGTGGTCTTAAACAAACTTGCTGAGAGATAAATTGGATTCTAAGAGGACTTTGAGATAAATTCCCACAGCTATGAAGATAAAAACATTTGACCCCAGTTTTGATATAAGCAGTGGTCCCAAATAGTTAAAGTCATTTGCTTCATTTATTTTCTCAAATATCTCTGTACATGATAATGAATGCAGTTTGCTCTGCTTGGAGCAATTTCTCCAGTTGGTCTTCAGAGGTTCTTCACTAGGGCTTCTGTAAGCTGATTCATCTGTACAAGTGACCATAGGTGTATTTTCTTCTTTTGGTTGCTTGTTCAATCCATGACTGTATTCCCTCCTCCAACCTGTACTGTGTATTTAAGTTAAATATCCCTATCAACACATGGTTTTCAGCATGTGCTATTTCATATGAAAACCAACATGGAAAACCAGCTTTTTACTAAGTGAATTTTGTTAGGTACTTGAGGCTTAAGTGACACCAGAATTTTAAGACAAACCATAAAAGGTGATTGGCTTTGGTTAACTTTGCTTTGAGATCCTAGGTTAATTAATTCACTCCCCAAATGGGTTGGTACATATCGTGTGCTGGTGCTGTCAGTGTCTGCTCTCACTGAGATGAGATGGCATTCTAATATCAGAAGACTGTCATCCACTCCTAGGTCTACACCCAAGATAAATGAAAACATACATCCGCACGAAAGTGTTTACACAAATGTTCATGAGAGCATTATGAGGAATAGCCCCTTTTCCCCCCAAATAGAAAACAACACATACACCTATCCACTGATGGATAAACAAAGTGTGATATATCCATACAATGGAGTATTATTTAGCAAAGAAAATGAACTAAGTACAATTGACCCTTGAACAACATGGGTTTGAAACCTGTGGGTCCACTTACATGCGTAATTTTTTTAATAGTGAATACTACAGTATTACACAATTTGCATTTGGTTGAATCCATGAATGCTGGACCAAGGATATAGAGAACTCACATACATGGAGAGTTAACTGTAAGTTATATGCAGATTTTTGACTGTTCTAATAGTTGGCAATCCTAACCCCCGCCTTCTTCAGGGGTCAACTTTACTGATATATGTTAAAATATGTTGAATTTTGAAAAGATTATTCTAAGTGAAAGAAGTTGGACGTAAAAACACATGTATAATTCTACTTATATGAAATGTCAAGAGTGGTCAAATCTACAAATCTGTGGTAGGGACAGAAAGTAGGTTAGTGGTTGCCAAGGGCTGTGAGAAAAAGAAATGTGGAATGACTGCTAAGGGGTATAGGGCTTTTTTTGGTGTGGGGTAAATGTTCTGAAATTAAATAATGGTGATACTTGCATAACTTTGTTAATATACTAAAAACCACTGAATTGTACACTTTAAAAGTGAATTTTATGGTATATGAATTATATCTCAATAAAACTGTTGTAAACAATAAGATACTCAGTAAGCAAGGAAATAGATAGCAGAAACATTAGGTAGTGAAATAAGCTCCATGTAACCAGATGGAAAATGACCTGGAAGGAGATGCTGTTTTGTATCAGGGGGTCAGGAAGGGCATCTCTGAGATGACATTGATTTGAGAACTCAATGGGGAAAAGGGTCCTGTTATGTGAAGCTTCTAGAGGAGGTGCATCACAGGAAGAAGAAACATAATTAGTGTATTTAAAGCCTGCAAAAAGGCCAGTGTACCCGGAGCAGAGTGATAAGTGGTGAGAGAATGATTCAAAATCAATTCAGAGATGTAGGCAGAGGCTAGATCTGGTGGAGCCTGTAGAACATGGCCTACTTTAACAGGAAACCACTGGTGAATTTTAAGCAGTGGTGAGACATAATCTTATTTACATTTTTAAATAGACAACCATTTGTGCTGTGTGGAACATGGATTAGAAAAGCAGAGAGTGGCTAGGAGTTGTTGCAGTATTCCACATCAGAGATGAAGTGGTTTAGACCAAGATGAGAGCAGAGAAATCAGTCAGGCCGATCTAGAAATATTCAGAGGTAGAGCTGATGGGACTGAAATAGATCCATGATTCAAAAAGCTTTTATTGGCTGCAATAGAAAGCTAAACATACATTCACAAAGACAAGCACGTGATTTTCAGAGCAGCGCTGTTACTAATAGCACCAAAAGAGAAACTACCCAAATGTTCACTAACAATAGCACAGCTAAGTACATTGTGGGGTATTCACACAGCAGAATACTATACCAGCAACGAGAATGAACAACTGTTAAGGGAAAGAAACAAGACACCAGACTCCATTTAATATTATCTCATGTATACAAAATTGGAAAACTGGTTCAATCTACAGTGTTTGAAGTCTGAATAGTGGTTACTCATGCTGGGGTGGTGACAGGAAGAGGGCCCAGAGGCAAGTTTCTGGAGGTGTTGGTAGTGTCCTTTTTTTGTTTGTTTGTTTGTTTTGAGTGCTAGTTACATGGGTTGCTCTGTATTTGAAAATTCACCAAGCTGGAGACTTGATTTTTCACCTCTGTGTATGTATATCTTACGTCAATATAAAGTTAAATAATGAGCCCAAATTGACATGTAAATATTTATTAGGGATTTTGATATTTCTGATTCTAGACTCAAAAAGTACCTGGAGTTAAAATTACTTGAATCTATAGCATGTAGACAATATTTGAGAGTTCTTATCTTGGTATGATAATATGACATGGCTACCAATAATAACCTGAATGTAGTTTTGGCTCCATTAATAATGGAGTGTTATGCCTTTTGGGCATTGTTCCTACATTTCCTCAGCCATCATGACCAACTTCCTTGGTACATACATTTCTAGGCTTAGGGACCTTCTTGTGGATATTTTATAAAGGACTCTTGATTTGGGAATGGAGCTAATAGTTTAATACTTTAATTTATTAATCTATTTATTCATTTGTTTATTTATTTTATTCTATTTAATAAATTATTACTAATTAATGAGTATCTACAATATGCAGATACTGTGTTGGTGCTATGGAGACAAAGGTAATGAAGACATTGTCCCAAATCTCAAGACAATCCTATTTTCATATAGGTGAGACAGGTAAATGAATAATTATAATGCACAGTGGTAGAGGACAATCAAGTCCAGTGTTCATGTTAATTTGATATCACAAGGTAATAATATCTAATAATTAGGACCCCTTCTGTACTCTATGATTGTAATATTTTATATTTGACTTACTTCTGGGTTGGGGGATTGGGTTAACTATTATCCCTCCTATTTTACAGATGGGAAACTTTTGGACAAAAAGTAAGGAATTTATCCAAGGTCACCAAACATAGGTGATGGTTGGTCTCAAGGCTTTTGTCTTGCAGTCCTCACTGTTCCCTGGAGACCAGGAGGCCTTCCCAATAACACTGAGCACCTCTTATCTCCTTGGAAACAAATACACAAAACACTGTATTGATCGTTTTATCAGTTTCTAACAGGTAAGAATTGGTGCTGAGAGTAATTCAAAGTATTAGCTCTTCCCTGTGAGGCAATTTATTGTGCTTGTGACAAGGCAGAGCTTAGGGAACCTAGAGATTCAGAGGGTTTTATTGTAAACCCTTGGAGTCAACACAGTCTCCTGCTCTTTACTGGAGACAGATCAGGGCTGCAAACATGACAACCTACTGCTCTCACTCTAAGCATGGCTTGGGATTCCAATTTCACTCACCAAGAGCCAAAACAGGAAAGAAATTGTAAGTAAGGCTGACAATAGTTCTGGGTTTTAAGGCCATTTGGGCCCAGGGGAGACCATGTCTTAGAATACTGTTACTTTTCTTACCAGATTCTTAGTGACCTTTAATTTTTATCTTCAAGCAGAATATTTCTCAGATTCTTTCTTAGTTTAAAAACTCTTTGATCAAAGGCATAGTATGAAATAGCCTTATTGAGTGGTACTCTGGTAAATTGAAAGAGAGTAGGGGATTAGAGGTCGGTCTCCTAGGGCCTCATCTCCCCACAGTAGACAAGTAGGTGGTACAAATGTGGGTTCAGAGCTACTGCTAGGTTTCACGGAGCTCAAGTCACAAACCACTGTAAACCTAGTAATTTAACAAGCTTTAAATTGTCTAGGAATTAGTCTTCTGTCTATTAATTCTATATATTTTATTTGTTCATTGTTCTAGACTCTCAAATCACATTCATATACTTACTTTGTCCATTAGCTACCTTTCAAATAAGCATCTGAATGATATGCTTTATATACATTATCCCATTCATCCCATTTCTGGCCTCAGCTGCCAGGGCAGGGCAGGGTGCCTCAAGCCAGGCTGGATTTAGGGCAAGCTCGCTGGTCTCAACCTAGTTGCCTTCTGTGTCACTCTCTCAGGCTGAGAAGAAACTCAGGACATCATTCCACAAGCCTCCTTCTGACTGACGTTATCATGTCGCAGAGTATATGTTGTCGTGACACTATAGGTTGTGCTGGAAACCTGATAGGGAAGATCCCTTGCCTTCCAAGTGTGGGGCAGGGCAGAAGCTGCCCAACCTCAGAGTCACTCTCCTGGAGTCAGGCAGCTGACCTCTTCCCGGGGAGGATCTTAGGTAGGGGATTGCTGAGCACAGAGTCTACCTCTGCCGTTCTTTCATCATCCCTGTCCCCAAAGACATAGGCTTCGTTGGTCCCTTTTCTTTCCTATTTCACCTTTCACAGGGTTCTCTCTCCAGACTCCTGGGACTGTTTTGTTAAATGAAACACAAAACATAAGGAAATTCCTGTCAGGAGACATTTCCTTAGGCCATTCTATCCCTCACCTCGTGTTCTCTACAGGCACATCACTGCTCTGATGCCTTAAGAACCTGGCCAGTAATTCCCAAGCCTTAGTACAAATCAAGGACTTTGGGATTTCTTATATGTGCTGACATCAGGGTGCCTCCATAGAGTTTATTTAACGCAGTAGATCTGAGTGGGAGACCAGGAATCTGCATCTTGAATAAGGATTCTCCCTCTCCTCTCCACCGACCTCCCCAAACAGGTGATTCTTAGGTATGATTTATTTATTTTAACATCTTTATTGGAGTATAATTACCTTAAAATGCTGTGTTAGTTTCTGCTGTATAAGGAAGTGAATCAGCTATATGTATACATAATATCCCCATATCCCCTCCCTCTTGTGTCTCCCTCCCACTCTCCCTATCCAACACCTCTAGGTGATCAAAAAGCACCAAGCGATTTCCCTGTGCGATGCAACTGCTTCCCACTAGCTATCTATTTTACATATGATAGTGTATATATGTCCATGCCACTTTCTCACTTCATCCCAACTTACCCTTCCCCCTCCCCATGTCCTCAAGTCCATTCTCTACGTCTGCATCTTTATTCCTGTCCTGCCCCTAGGTTCTTCAGAACCATTCTTTTTTTTTTTTTTTTTGCTTTTTTTTTAGATTCCATATATATGTGTCAGCATATGGTATTTGTTTTTCTCTTTCTGATTTTACTCTGTATGACAGACTCTAGATCCATCCACCTCACTACAAAAAACTCAATTTCATTTCTTTTTACGGCTGAGTAATATTCCATTGGATATATGTGCCACATCCTCTTTATCCATTCATCTGTTGATGGACACTTAGGTTGCTTCCATGTCCTGGCTATTGTAAATAGAGCTGCAATGAACATTTTGGTACATGACTGTTTTTGAATTATGGTTTTCTTTGGTTATATGCCCAGCGGTGTGATTGCTGGGTTGTATGGTAGTTCTATTTTTACTTTTTTAAGGAACCTCTGTACTGTTCTCCATAGTGGCTGTATCAATTTACATTCCCACCAACAGTGCAAGAGGGTTCCCTTTTCTCCACACCCTCTCCAGCATTTATTGTTTGTCGATTTTTTGATGATGGCCATTCTGACCGGTGTGAGATGATATCTCATTGTAGTTTTGATTTGCATTTCTCTAATGATTAATGATGTTGAGCGTTCTTTCATGTGTTTGTTGGCAATCTGTATATCTTCTTTGGAGAAATGTCTATTTAGGTCTTCTTCCCAATTTTGGATTAGGTTGTTTGTTTTTTTTTGATATTGAGCTGCATGAGCTGCTTGTATATTTTGGAGATTAATCCTTTGTCAGTTGCTTCATTGGCAAATTTTTTCTCCTATTCTGAGGGTTTTCTTTTCTTCTGGTTTATGGTTTCCTTTGCTGTGCAAAAACTTTTAAATTTCATTAGGTCCCATTTGTTAATTTTTATTTCCCTTTCTCTAGGAGGTGGATCAAAAAGGATCTTGCTGTGATTTATGCCATAGAGTGTTCTGCCTATGTTTTCCTTTAAGAGTTTTATAATGTCTGGCCTTACATTTAGGTCTTTAATCCAGTTTGAATTTATTTTGTGTATGGTGTTAGGGAGTGTTCTAATTTCATTCTTTTACATGTAGCTGTCCAGTTTTGCCATCACCACTTATTGAAGAAGCTGTCTTTTCTCCATTGTATATTCTTGCCTCCTTTATCAAAAAATAAGATGACCATATGTGCATGGGTTTATCCCTGGGGTTTCTATCCTGTTCCATTTATGTATATTTTGGGTTTTGTGCCATTACCATTCTGTCTTGATTACTGTAGTTTGTAATATAGTCTGAAATCAGGGGGACTGATTCCTCCCCTCCGTTTTTCTTTCTCAAGATTGCTTTGGCTATTTGGTGTCTTTTGTGTTTCCATACAAATTGTGAAATTTTTTGCTCTAAGTCTGTGGAAAATGCCATTGGTATATTGATAGGGATTTCATTGAAAGTGTAGATTGCTTTGGGTAGTATCATTTTCACAATGTTGACTCTTCCAGTACAAGAACATGGTATGTCTCTCCATATGTTTGTATCATCTTTAATTTCTTCCATCAATGTCTTATAGTTTTCTGCTTACAGGGCTTTTGCCTCCTTAAGTTGGTTTATTCCTGGGTATGTTATTCTTTTTGTTGCAATGGTAAATGGGAGTGTTTCCTTAATTTCTCTTTCAGATTTTTCATCATTAGTGTGTAGGGATTCAAGAGATTTCTGTGCATTAATTTTGTATCCTGCTTCTTTATCTAATTCATTGATTGGCTCTAGTAGTTTTCTGGTGGCATCTTTAGAATTCTCTATTTATAGTATCATGTCAGCTGCAAAATTGATTGATTTGTGTATATTGAAGAATCCTTGCATTCCTGTGATAAACCCCACTTGATCATGGTGTATGATCCCTTTAATGTACTGTTGGAGTCTGTTTGCTAGTATTTTGTTGAGGATTTTTGCATCTATATCCATCAGAGATATTGGCCTGTAGTTTTCTTTTCTTGTGACATATTTGTCTGGTTTTGGTATCAGGGTAATGGTGGTCTTGTAGAATGAGTTTGCGAGTGTTCCTCCCTCTGCTGTATTTTGGAAGAGTTTGAGAAGGGTATGTGTTACCTCTTCTCTAAATGTTTGATAGAATTCACCTGTGAAGCCATCTGGTCCTGGGCTTTTGTTTGTTGGAAGATTTTTAATCACAGTTTAAATTTCAGTGCTTGTGGTTGTTATGTTTACATATTCTGTTGCTTCCTGGTTCAGGCTCAGAAGGTTGTGTTTTTCTAAGAATTTGTCCATTTCTTCCAGGTTGTCCACTTAATTGGCATATACTTGTTTGTGGTAATCTCTCATGATCCTTTGTATTTCTGCAGTGTCAGTTGTTACTTCTCTTTTTCCATTTCTAATTCTGTTGATTTAAGTCTTCTCCCTTTTTTTCTTGATGAGTCTGGTGAATGGTTTATCAAATTTTTTTACTTCTCAAAGAACCAGCCTTTACTTTTATTCAACATTGCTATTGTTTCCTTCATTTCTTTTTCATTTATTTCTCATCTGATACTATGTTTTTTCCTTCTGCTAACTTTGGGGTTTTTTTGTTCTTTCTCTAATTGCTTTAGGTGTAAGATAAGGTTGTTTATTTGAGATTTGTCTTGCTTCTTGAGGTAGGATTGTATTGCTATACACTTCCTTCTTAGAACTGCTTTTGCTGCATCTCATAGGTTTTGGGTCATCGTGTTTTCATTGTCATTTGTTTCCAGGTATTTGTTTTGATTTCCTCTTTGATCTCTTCAGTGATGTCTTGGTTATTTAGTAGTATATTGTTTAACATCCATGTGTTTGTATTTTTTACGTTTTTTTTTTTTTCCTGTTATAGTCTTGTAGCATTGTGGTCCAAAAAGATACTTGATATGATTTCAATTTTCTCAAATTTACCAAGGTTTGATTTGTGACCCAAGATATTATCCATCCTGGAGACTCTTCCATAAGCACTTGAGAAGAAAGTGTATTCTGTAGTTTTTTGATGGAATGTCCCATAAATATCTATTAAGTCCATCTTGTTTAATGTATCATGTAAAGTTTGTGTTTCCTTATTTATTTCAGATGATCTTTCCATTTGTCAAAGTGAGGTGGTAAAGTCCCCTACGATGATTGTGTTACTGTTGATTTCCCGTTTTATGGTTGTTAGCATTTGCCTTATGTATTGAGGTGCTCTTATTTTGGGTGCATAAATATTTAAAGTTGTTTTATCTTCTACTTGGATTGATCCCTTGATCTTTATGTAGTGTCCTTCTTTGCCTCTTGTAATAGTCTTTATTTTAAAGTCTATTTTGTCTGATATGAGAATTGCTACTCCAGCTTTCTTTTGCTTTCCATTTACATGGAATATCTTTTTCCATCCCCTCACTTTCAGTCGATATGTGTCCCTAGGTCTGAACTGGGTCTTTTGTAGACAGCATATATGCAGGTCTTATCTTTTAACCATTTAGCCAGTGTACGTCTTTTGGTTGAAGCATTTAATCCATTTACATTTAAGGTAATTATCTATATGTATATTCCTATTAACATTTTCTTAATTGTTTTGGGCTTGTTATTGTAGGTCTTTTCCTTTGTGTTTCCTGCCTAGAGAAGTTCCTTTAGCATTTGTTGTAAAGCTGGTTTGGCACTGCTGTTTTCTCTTAGCTTTTGCTTCTCTGTAAAGGTTTTAATTTCTCCATCAAATCTGAATGAGATCCTTGCTGGGTAGAGTGGTCTTTGTTGTAGGTTTTTCCCTTTTCTCACTTTAAACATGTCCTGCTACTCCCTTCTGGCTTGCAGAGTTTCTGCTGAAAATCAGCTGTTAACCTATGGGGGTTCCCTTGTATGTTATTTGTTGCTTTTCTCTTGCTGCTTTTAATATTTATTCTTTGTATTTAATTTTTGATAGTTTGATTATTATGAGTGTTGGCATGTTTCTCTTTGGATTTATCCTGTATGGGACTCCCTGCACTTCCTGAACTTGATTGACTATTTACTTTCCCATAGTACTGAAGTTTTCAACTATAACCTCTTCAAATATTTTCTCAGTCCCTTTCTTCTTCTCTTCCTCTGGGACCTGTATAATTTGAATTCTGATGTGTTTAATGTTGTCCCAGAGGTCTCTGAGACTGTCCTCAATCCTTTTCCTTCTTTTTTCTTTATTCTGCCCTGTGTTATTTATTTTCACTCTTTTATCTTCCAGGTCACTTATCCATTCTTCCGCCTCAGTTATTCTGATCTTGGTTACTTCTAGAGAACTTTAAATTGCATTTGTTGTGTTGTTCATCATTGTTTGTTTGCTCTTTAGTTCTTCCAGGTCCTTGTTAAAAGTTTATTGCATTATCTCCATTCTATTTCCAAGATTTTGTATCATCTTTACTATCATTACTCTGAATTCTTTTTCAGGTAGACTGCCTATTTCCTCCTCATTTGTTTGGTCTGGTGAGTTTTTCCCTTGCTCTATCTTCTGCTGTGTATTTCTCTGTCTTCTCATTTTGCTTAACTTACTGTGTTTGGGGTCTCCTTTTTGCAGGCTGCAGGTTCGTAGTTTCCATTGTTTTTGGTGTCTGCCCCCAGTGGGTAATGTTTTCTCAGTGGGTTGTTTAGGGTTTCTGGTGGAGGGGGCTGGTGCCTGTGTTCTGGTGGATGAAGCTGTATCTTGTCTTTCTGGTGGGCAGGACCATGTCTGGTGGTGTGTTTTGAGGTGTCTGTGAACTTATTATGATTTTAGGCAGCCTCTCTGCTAATGGGTTGTGTTGTGTTCCTGTCTTGCTACTTGTTTGGCATTGGCTGTCCAACACTGGAGCTTGCTGGTCGTTGAGTGGAGCTGGGCCTTAGCATTGAGACAGAGCTCTCTGGGAGATCTCTTGCTGATTGATATTATGTGGAGCCAGGAGGTCTCTGATGGACCAATGTCCTGAACTTGGCTCTCCCAACTCAGAGGCTCAGGCCTGACACCTGGCCAGAGCACCAAGACCCTGTCAGACACAACTCAGTATAAAAGGGAGAAAAGAAAAAGCAGAGAAACAAATAAAATTAAAAAAATAAAGTTATTAAAATAAAACAATTAGTAAAATAAAAATTAAAAAAAATTTTTTTAAAAGAAGAGAGCAACCAAACCAATAAAAATCCACCAATGATGACAAGCACTAAAAACTATACTAAGAAAACCTGGACAGACAGAACCCTCGGACAAATGGTAAAAACAAACCTATACAGAGAAAATCACACAAAGAAACATACACATACACATTCACAAAAAGAGAAAAAGGAAAAAAAAAATATATATATCTATATATAAAAGGAAGAGAGCAACCAAATCAATAAACAATCTACCAATGATAATAAGCTTTAAATACTAAACTAAGGTAAACATAAAACCAGAAATAAATTAGATGCAGAAAGCAAACCGCAAGTTTACAGTTATTCCTAAAGTCCACCGCCTCAGTTTCGGGATGCTTCGTTATCTATTCAGGTATTCCACCGATTCAGGATACATCAAGTTGATTGTGGAGATTTAATCCACTGATCCTGAGGCTGCAGAAAGAAATTTCCCTTTCTCTGTTTTGTTCGCATAGCTCCTGGGGTTCATCTTTGGGTTTGGTTCCACCTCTCTGTGTAGGTCACCCTCTGGAGTCTGTTCTTCACCCAGACAGCAAGGGATTAAAGGAGCAGCTGTTTTGGGGGCTCTGGCTCACTCAGGTCAGGGGAGGGAGGGGTATGGAATGCAGGGTGAGCCTGAGGTGGCAGAGGCCAGCATAACATTGCAACAGCCTGAGGCACACTATGTGTTCTCCTGGGTAAGTTATCCCTGGATCACGGGACCCTGGTAGTGGTGGGGAGGGGAGGTGTGGATAGTGACCTGTGTTTGCACCCAGGATGGTTGGTGGCTACACAGCAGTGTTAGCATTTCATGCCCATCTCTGGTGTCCACACTGATAGCCATAGCTTGCACCCATGTCTGGAGATCATTTAGGTGGTGCTCTGAATCCCCTCTTCTCGTGCATCCCAAAACAGTGGTCTCTTGATTCTTAGACAGTTCCAGACTTTTTCCCAGACTCCCTCCCAGTTAGCTGTGGTGCACTAGCCCCCTTCAGGCTGTGTTCACGCAGCCAAACCCAGTCATCTCCCTGGGGTCTGACCTCTGAAGCCTGAGCCTCAGCTCCGAGCCCCCACCCACCCTGGCAGGTGAGCAGATAAGCCTCTCAGGCTGGTGAGTCCTGGTCGGCACCTATCCTCTGTGCAGGAATCTGTCTGCTTTGCCCTCTGCACGCCTGTTGCTGCACTCTCCTCCATGGCTCCAAAGCTTTCCCCCTGCCCACACACCCGTCTCCATCAGCTTCCAATGAAGGGGCTTCCTAGTGTGTGGAAACTTTTCCTCCTTCACAGTTTCCTCCCAGAGGTGCAGGTCCCATCCCTATTCTTTTGTCTCTGGTTTTCCTTTTTTTCTTTTGCCCTACTCAGGTACGTGGGGAGTTTCATGCCTTTTGGGAAATCTGAGGTCTTCTACCACGGTCCAGTAGGTGTTCTGTAGTACTTGTTCCACATGTAGATGTATTTTTGATGTATTTGTGGGGAGGAAGTTGATCTCCATGTCTTACTCCTCCGCCATCTTGAAGGTCCTCTCTAGGTTTGATTTTAGAGTCATACTTTGAAAAACACTGTTAGGCCAGGGAGAGCCACTGCCATTACATCTGTAAAAAGCTCTCACTGTTTGAGGGAAATCTATTGAATAATGTTATTGATGTAAAAATATAGACAAACATTTTGTTTCACATAAGGAGAAAGTGTTGTGTGTAAAAGTGAATTTGCACAGCACCACTAGACTTACCATTTCAAATTTAGTGCTTGGATTATGGAATCAAGGTAATTTGATAAAATTAATTATTTTCATGTCTCCTCTCTTCACTTTGGTGTTATGAAGATGAATTTTATATTTTGGAGCCATCTCAGGCCACTTTATAGAGAAACTATACAATAGCATTTGACAGTTTGTGGTTGACTTGTTCAGAGTCTTTGCTGTGCATGGCAGGGGTAGCCTCAGCATCACTGTTCAAATCAGAGAACAGCAGGTTGAAATGCTGCTTTCCTGGGGGATTCTCCTGATCAGAACCTAAACTTCCTCCCTTGACCACTCCTTAAGAGTGGGACGTAGACTGAGGCCAACACCTCACATGGCAACTTGGTTAAATTTGTTGACTTTGCAAATAAGAAATATGAATTTAATTCAGCTTTCTTTTCTCAACCAAATAAGTGTACTGGATAATGCAAGCTAACTCTATGAAGAATAACAATCATCATTATTAAGAAAATGACATGTCCATTTTGTTGATGTTTTGCTTTGTCAAAATAATCACTTTGGAGTAGAAATCTAAAAGCTGAGTGTGTTGGGGGTCTCATTACTTCATTGTCACAGCCAATGATGTTACCAGAAGAAAGTGTTTTCTGTAGCTCTTGGTTAGAGTGACTCACTCTGCTAATAACAAGGGAGGATCAAAATTGCAGCCTTAGATTGGAATTTACCCTGTGCTTACACTGGATGTTCTATTGCCAGAAGTTGGAAAAGCTAAGATTACCATATCATTCTGTTCCTTAGCCAAATTGCTTGCATTTCTGTAAATATCAGGGTAGTGTTGGAAGTACATTTGATGAGGAGTTAGATCCAGAAGTAGTCCACTTCCTGCCGTTTAGGAAGTATAATCTTGAGAAAAAGCCTTCCTCAATTTAACTCTTATTTACAGTAGCAGCATTTAAGAGCATTAAGTTTTGATTCAATAGAACTAGATTCAAGCCACACTTTCTCTTAAGTTGCTTTTGAGAAAATACCTCAAATTCTTAAAGCCACAGTTCATCTATAAAATGGGGATAATAATAGTAGCTACCTCTCAGTGCTGTTGAAATGATCAAATTATCCAATATATGTAATGTGCTCAGAAAAGTGGCTGACATAAAGTAACTTTCAGCAAAATTTAGCTAGTAGTGGCTATTTCAGTGGTTATAGCCTCCTCTGTAAACATGGAATAATAAAACCCCCTTGCTTAATTTCCTTTTTGGTTTATATAAATAAGCAATTACATAAGTAAATGAGTTTTGGAAAGAGTAAAGAGCTGCATCATTGCTATTTTTTATTTTTAGTATTAGCATTGGAGCTGCTTGGCAGAAGTAGCCTTGTTGCAGATTCTGTGTATCTCCCCAAGAGAGAAAAATGTATTAACTCTTCAGTTCCATTAGAGCCCAAGACAAGAATATGAATACCCAGAAAGCAATGGGCAAGGGAACATCTGATATGAGAATGGCATATAGGTTAGTGTCTACTTGCCACTACTGCTGGAGGAATTCACAGTGGTCCAAGGGGTGATCAGAATGATGTTCCTGGATAGAGAAGAGGGATAAGGGGAGGGCTCAAATGAAAAGGAGCCATGGTAAATGACAGATGTTTTCTATGGAGATTGCTGGTATAGATCTTCTTGACCTATTCTGAGCTCCTACCAGCAAAATTGTGCCATCATAATAGTCTGGTTTTCCTTCTTTCTAATTTTCAGTTACTACACTTATTCCCCTCCTTCCAAAGTCTATTTCTTTTTCCTTGTCTAGCCTCCCTGAATCCTCTTAATTTGAGGTTTAGAGGAAGTTACCAATACCTTAGTGGGGAAATTAGATCTGTGTTTCTAGGAGTATTAGCAATTTAAAAGCTTCTCTAAGGGTAAAAATTTCCAAGGACTGAATTCATTATGCTAACATTTTAAGAGATAATGATAACCAGTTCTGAGTACTTTACTGATGCTGTTCAAATCATAGGTATCCAGAGAAGTCTGTGTTATTTACGCCAACGACCAGCTTTCTTTAGAGCAGAGGGAAAATGAGAACAGGAAGCTTTAGCACTAAGTGGGACTTTGGGGATCTTTTGTTATTACTGATCAATAAATAAGGTCAAAGTTACTCATTTAAAACAAATTAAGGAAGCGTGAAAGGGGAGCCGTAGGGAGGGGCCAATTTCAACTGCGTCACAATCGAATTCGACCACACAATTGCGTTTTTGCTGAACCAGCCACTACGACTCTTAGATCCCACTCTTACAGTTTGTACTTTAAGCAATTTTGAAGTCGATTTTGACCGCGATCCTCTCACTGCGTATGCGCCGGTCTGATTCTACCAACCCTTGGTGAGAAATGATCTCGACGGCGGAAGTGGTGGAAGCAGAGGAAAGGGAGGGGCTAGGCCGCTAGGTCAAGCGTACGCGTTCGGAGGCCAGGAAGGAGGCGGAAGAGGGTGCCCGGGGGAAGAGGCTGAGCGAAGGGTAAGGCAGGATAGCCAATCAGCTGGTTTGAATTTTCTCGGAGAAAGACGGGCCAGCCACGAGGAGAAAAGAAACAAGCCGCAGCAACATCTAAGCCCTTGAAAGGATCCTGAGAGAGGGGGGAAAGGGAAAACAGCAGCCACCAGCCCAACCACTTGTGTCTTCTGAACCTTACCACCTATCTTGCCCACCCCACCAGCCCACGCTGCCTGGGACTTGAAATCTGTGGCCGAAGGACCGTCACCACATAACTTCAAAAATAATCAACCACCCTCCCTTCCCAAACCCACCCAAATTCACTCATCCAGCGTTTACTTTTTTTAATCCACTCAGAACTTTTTTTCTAAGACCCCCCTCCCTACATGGAGTTGGGTGGGGGGGAAATGAATACTGAGTTGGCCTTTATTTTTTTAAAGGAGACTTTTTGATCCAATGAGGCCCCCCAAATAATTGAGTTTTGGGTCCTGGTTGGTTGGTTTATTTTTTTTCTCCAAAATTTTAACCCCCTCCCCGCCTGAGCCCGAGGTGCTGACGTCGCAAAAAAAATTGGATAAAAACCTCGATCATGGGTTCGGGTCCCATAGACCCCAAAGAGCTTCTCAAGGGCCTGGATAGCTTCCTTAACCGAGATGGGGAAGTCAAGAGTGTGGATGGGATGTCGAAGATCTTCAGTCTGATGAAGGAAGCACGAAAGATGGTGAGTCGATGCACTTACTTGAACATTCTCCTGCAGACACGTTCACCAGAAATATTGGTCAAGTTTATTGATGTTGGTGGTTACAAGCTTCTTAACAATTGGCTGACATATTCAAAGACAACCAACAACATTCCCCTCTTGCATCAAATTCTGCTGACCCTGCAGCACCTACCACTCACTGTTGACCATCTCAAGCAGAACAACACAGCCAAACTGGTGAAGCAGCTGAGCAAGTCAAGTGAGGATGGAGAGCTCCGGAAATTGGCCTCAGTCCTTGTCAGCGACTGGATGGCAGTGATCCGCTCCCAGAGCAGTACCCAGCCTGCTGAGAAAGATAAGAAGAAATGGAAAGAAGAGGGAAAGAGTCGAACCACCCCTCCTGAGCGACCGTTGACTGAGGTGAAGGTTGAGACTCGGGCCGAGGAGGCCCCGGAGAAGAAGAGGGAGAAGCCCCAGTCCCTCCGAACCACGGCGCCCAGTCACGCCAAGTTCCGCTCTACCGGACTAGAGCTGGAGACCCCGTCTTTGGTGCCTGTGAAGAAGAATGCCAGTGCAGTGGTGGTTTCTGACAAGTACAACCTTAAACCCATCCCCCTCAAGCGTCAGAGTTCCACAGCTGCCGCAGGAGATGCTGTGCCCCCTGCAGAGAAGAAATACAAGCCACTCAACACAACACCCAATGCCACCAAAGAGATCAAAGTGAAGATCATCCCGCCACAGCCTATGGAGGGCCTGGGCTTTCTGGATGTGCTCAATTCAGCCCCTGTTCCAGGCATCAAAATTAAGAAGAAGAAGAAGGTGCTGTCACCCACAGCTGCCAAGCCAAGCCCATTTGAAGGGAAAACGAGCACAGAACCGAGCACAGCCAAACCTTCTTCCCCAGAGCCAGCACCTCCTTCTGAGGCTATGGACACAGAACTTCCAGGGACCCCAGTTCCCCCTGTTGAAGTCCCAGAGCTCATGGATACTGCCTCTTTGGAGCCAGGAGCTCTGGATGCAAAGCCAGTGGAGAGTCCCAGAGATCCTAGCCAGCTGACCCGGAAAAGCAGGAAGAGGAAAGCTGTGACCTGTCCTGAGGAGGGCAAACTGAGAGAGTATTTCTATTTTGAACTGGATGAAACTGAACGAGTGAATGTGAATAAGATCAAGGACTTTGGCGAGGCAGCTAAGCGAGAGATACTGTCAGACCGACACGCGTTTGAGACGGCCTGGCCTCTGAGCCACGACAACATGGAGGAGAAGGTGCCCTGGGTGTGCCCCCGGCCCCTGGTGCTGCCCTCGCCTCTTGTCACCCCTGGAAGCAACAGCCAGGAGCGGTACATCCAGGCTGAGCGGGAGAAGGGGATCCTTCAGGAGCTCTTCCTGAACAAGGAAAGTCCTCACGAGCCTGATCCTGAGCCTTATGAGCCTATCCCCCCAAAACTCATCCCCCTAGATGAGGAATGTTCCATGGATGAGACCCCATATGTTGAGACCCTGGAGCCTGGGGGAACCGGTGGCTCACCCGATGGGGCGGGTGGTTCCAAGTTGCCTCCTGTTCTGGCCAATCTTATGGGAAGCATGGGTGCCGGGAAGAGCCCCCAGGGTCCTGGAGGAGGAGTCATCAATGTGCAGGAGATCCTCACCTTCATCATGGGTAGCCCTAACAGTCATCCCTCAGAGGAACTGCTGAAGCAACCAGACTATTCAGACAAGATCAAGCAGATGCTGGTGCCTCATGGACTCTTAGGCCCTGGTCCCATAGCCAATGGTTTCCCACCGGGAGGCCCTGGGGGCCCCAAGGGCATGCAGCACTTCCCCCCTGGGCCTGGCGGACCTATGCCAGGTCCCCATGGGGGCCCTGGGGGCCCTGGTGGGCCAGTGGGTCCACGTCTCCTGGGTCCCCCACCCCCTCCCCGGGGGGGTGATCCCTTCTGGGATGGCCCAGGTGACCCCATGCGGGGTGGCCCGATGCATGGGGGACCAGGTCCGGGGCCATACCATAGAGGCCGTGGTGGCCAAGGTGGGAGTGTACCACCTCCTCTTCCTCCTCCATTCCGAGGGGCCAGAGGAGGTTGCTCTGGAGGAGGACCTCCAAATGGACGAGGGGGCCCTGGTGGGGGCATGGTCGGAGGTGGTGGGCATCATCCCCATGAAGGCCCTGGTGGGGGCATGAGCAGTGGCAGCGGACATCGTCCCCATGAAGGCCCTGGCAGTGGCATGGGCAGTGGGCATCGGCCCCACAAAGGCCCTGGCGGTGGCATGGGTGGTGGCCGTGGCCATCGTCCTCATGAAGGCCCTGGTGGAGGAATGGGTGCTGGTGGTGGACATCGACCCCATGAAGGCCCTGGACATGGGGGGCCCCATGGCCACCGGCCTGATGATGGCCCTGGTCACTGAGGCCACGACCATCGAGGGCCACCCCCTCATGAGCACCGTGGCCATGATGGCCCTGGCCATGGCGGAGGGGCCCACCGAGGGCATGATGGAGGCCACAGCCATGGAGGAGACATGTCAAATCGCCGTTTGTCGACATTTCATGATGAAGGGTAACTGCCGCTATGAGAACAACTGTGGCTTCTACCACCCGGGTGTCAATGGGCCCCCCCTGCCCTAGGGACCACCTGCCCACCCCGCCCACACTCCTGTGGACTACAGCCTTGCTCCTTCCACCCTTTTATGGCTTCTGTGGGGCCCATTTTCCCCTTTCCCTAGCTGATGAGGAGCCGGCCCCCTCAGTGCCCACCTGCCTGGGTTCCTGGGGGTTTTCTGATCACTGGTGCGCATTGATGTACATATTTTCCTCCAGTATGGGGAGGAGAGAGACTGGACACATTCTGTACCCTGGACTGCTGAAGAGGAGACCCGGTTGGCTTCATTTTTTGAGGAGATTTGCCCTTTATGCCAAGCGCCTCTCTGGTATTACCCTTTATGCCTGAGAACCTAAAGCTGGTTATCCTGGAGAACACCTCTACTCTCCTCTTGTGGGTCCTCCACATGCACACAGAACTCTGACACGGGATCAGCTGCACTTATGAAATCATCCCCGCCAAATTCATGCTTCCTCGTGGGGTGGGGAGATGGTAAAAGGGGTATTGTGTATCCCACTGCACTGAGAGGACTCAATCAGGCTGGATTTGAGTTCTGGAACACATCATCCCCACTCCTCCCCTGACACAGGCTTTACATTGAGTCCTTTCTCAAGTAAGACGTTGCAATCTTCCGTGAACACCCAAGTTTGCATCATGGGTATGCTAGGTTCAATGATGGCAAATTCACATCGGCATCCGGTGAAAAGTTTTAGCTGGCATAGGTGAGGCCACTGGTGGTGGTCCACCCTTGCCTGCAGCTTATTCTGGAAATTAAAACACTTCAGTGAGACCAGCTTTTCAACTGAAGCCCGGTGTGCTGGGCATGCCAGTCACACTACATGCACTGCCTCTGGGAGTTAGCGTGCTCCTGGCCCCCACCTGGAACCTTGTGGGTGTGAGGCCTCCAGCTCCCTTGTCCTGTCAGCCACCTCTGAATCCCCACCAGGTGCCTTCCTGGGTGGATTCGATAAGATGACCTGCCCTCTCCCAGCCCTCTCCTTCACCTGTCTCAGCATCAGTTGTTTTCTATGAAAACAGTGAATTGGCTGGGTTTTGTGCAGGGTCTCGGGTTAGAGCCACAATGGATTTGAGGATGAGTATTTTCTTTTTTCTTTTGGTTTTGTATATTTTGTACATTAATAATAAACAGTGGAAAGAGAAGTATTTAAAAAAAATAAAAATAAATAAAAATAAAACAAATTAAACTCTCATGTAAATTCTGGTAAACCTTGCTATGAGACTCATTGCATTTTCCCTCATTCAGAATTCATTTTCTTCCATACCTATATTTGATTTAAATTAAAAAAAAAAAAAGGCGGCTTGCTTAATCTTTCTCACAAACTGATACGGTGTATATCTGAGTGAATGGGACAATTTTCCTTATAAATTATGTATAAAATCCTCAACTGCTGCCTCTCTCTCAGAGACTCAAAGAAAATTCAATTTCTCTTAGCTCATTTTTTCATGGTTCTTGGGATATTCATTTCAGATTTTCCATTCATTTTTATAAATGTCTTATTTATTCAAGTTCTTCATAGAGGATAGTAATACTGCACATGGCTGATTGTATTACTCTGGACAGGTTACAATATCTCTTCCAGAGCCAATACAGTAATTGATTTTAAAGTTTCTGTAAATATGAGGAGGTCTTCTTACCACACAGTGAAGAGGGGAACATGTGGTCCAGTGGGAAGGCCCTGGTCCTAACTGAGCCATGGGACACTTTGATTCTAGTCTGTCCTCCATACTTCCTCACCCTGGGGATGTCTCTGGGCCTAGGTACCTTCATCTACAGCATGAAAACACCTTTACTGCCCTAAGGCAGCATGGGGTGGGCACTGGAGATAAAGATCTCAATGTCTCTTTTAGTCTTACAGTGTAGGGTTTCTTCTAGAAAATTCTTTTGTAGTTCCTTTAGATCTCTTTTAGATGTTTGTCATGATTCTGCTCATAGATACCCTAGACAGACACTGTTTTAGTCAGAACCCTCAGCCACAAAAGTCAGAGATGAGAAGGGTAGCAAATTGATATCCTTTGCCTTGGTAGCAAAATGTCCTTCAACCATGGTTTGAGGTCATGGGTGACTCTGGAGGAGGGAATCCGGGCTGGTGTGAAGGACTGTGTGATGAATATGTGGAGCTATAGGTCAGTATTTACTGGGCTATCTTCATCTCAGTTTGTGGCCATAGCTGACTTTGCTTTCATTTTCCTCACTGAAATATCTTGTTATTTTATATTTTCTCTCATTACCAAGCTCCTTTAGAAAACAAAAACAAAACCTAGTTCTTATAATCAGTGCCTTTTCCTGACTTTCTTGGCAATATCTTTTTGTTTTTAATTCATGATCTAGATTTTTATATGCTGATGAGTGAGAATCGTTGACTTGGCTGTTGTTTAGTTTTCCAATTCCTCTGAAACAAATTCCAGATCTTTTTTTTTTTTTTTTTGCGGTACGTGGGCCTCTCACTGTTGTGGCCTCTGTCGTTGCGGAGCACAGGCTCCGGATGCGCAGGCTCAGCGGCCATTGCTCACGGTCCCAGCCGCTCCGCGGCATGTGGGATCTTCCCTGACTGGGGCACGAACCCGTGTCCCCTGCATCAGCAGGTGGATTCTCAACCACTGCGCCACCAGGGAAGCCCCCAGATCTTAACATTTGTCTTGGCCAACCTCTGTTACTTGCTTTCAAGACATTTCATAACATTAACTGCACAGCTGCTTAGATCCAAGCCCACTTCGAGATGCTGTGCTCTGCTCCTGTCTATTGTCTTGGTCTAGCGGTTCCAAAAAAAAACCTGGCTGATTGTTTCACCAAGCTAGCCTGTCTATGAATCCCCTTGTCTCACCCCCACCTTCCTGCAAAAACAAACAGATATAGAGCAGTTGGCAAGTTGTGCCCATGGAAGTTGTGAATAATTTTCCTAGTCCTATTTGAATTATTTGAGGTCAGTAGGGTATAAGACATATCTTTTCATGGAGAATCTAGGAAACTTGAGACCACAGAAACTTGTCAAGTTAATATACTGATTCACAGGCATATCAAGGCAAGAAAGCTGAAAAGAGGAATCTGAGGAAGGTGATTCTAGAGTTGGGATTTAACGGCCAAGAAGAGAAAAAGAGATGAAGAAACAGGTTTCAAACCAACCTAAATAAACTTGAACTTAAGTCTCAAAGAAAGTAAAAAATCCATTCAGCAGATTATTTTTGCCTTTCCATGCTAGACAACTCATAATTGTCTTAACTTACAGGGTGAAATGGAAAAAGAGCAAAAGAAACTAATTTGGAGTCTGTGGGGCTACCCTTTCTCCACAGCCAGCATGCCTCAAAGGAGAATGCGAGCCACTGTGCAGATGCCCCAAATTCCCTAGGGCACAGTCCCCACTTGAGAAACAGGAGGAACTTGAATAGGGAGGGAACCATTCTCTGCAGTTCTTTGAGCTCTGATATTCCCTCATTCTTTTATTTTCATGTGCTCACTGTGTGGAGAAATTCTGCAATTGTATTCCTTAAATCCAGAAGTCCTTTTCTACTTATGAATCTGCAAATATAAACATAGTCATAAAGAGGAAACAGGTTATTCACTTTCCTATGAACCAAAGATGAGAAGAAATAATTTGAGATTTAGTATGGAGGCAGTTAAGTCATATTTTAGAGAAGGTTTTCCTGACAGAATTCCATGGTATGAAATAGGTTTTTCCAGTGCAGCTGGAAAACAACAATATATGGTTCATCTGCCTGGGACATTCAAGAGACAGACCTACTGAAGGTAGAAAAGTGGAGGAGATGGATGTCCGGGTGAAGGACTAATAATTCATAAGCCCAAGAAAAAGCAAAATCAAAAACAAAAGCCAGCTTCTGAAATATCTCATGTTTTGAAGATGGTGGCCATTCCTTCTGTTTTGGAGGGTCTCCAGCTTCTCTCTCAGGACTTGACATGCACATAGTAAGTATTTTTAAATGATGTTTTGAATTTGAATTTATTACCAGAAACTGTCAATGATAAATTACATCACATTAGACCAAAAAAAAAAAAAAAAAAAAAGAATCCAGGAAATGTGTCATGGATATCTGAGGCTTTTTGCGGGGCCCCTCCTTTTCCTTTGCAGGGTCCTCTTCTATAGGGCCGCTGGCGGAAGGCTACAGCTTTAACGGCCTCAGGCCATTTCCTCAAGTTTCAGCTTCTGTACCATCTCTGATGAATGCCTCTGGACTGGGGCAGGAGGCTCAGGAGGGTAATGGCGCTAACATTTCTCTGCCACATTTTAAGTCATAGCTAGGTGGTGTTGCCCTTCCTTATTTCATGGATTTGCTTTCTCCATTTGTTCTTAGTTGATTAGGAAATTGCTGAACACAGAACTTTTCCTTGTCTATAAATATCACCCAAGTTACGCAGCATGGGGAGAGAGCTGCTATTTGTTTGGTTCACCGACTTCAGGACTTTTTGCAAATTAAAGGATTTGAGGGGATCTAATATGGCCATATCCTCAGATAAATCTTTAGGGTCATCTTCTTCCCTCGGTGTTTTCATTTAAGTTAGTGTAATAGAAGGTGTACTCGGGCATCCAAGGACAGGAATTAGTCCTCTCTTAGTAACCAGATGCCACTGCGTGGGGGATGAGCCTCATTTCTGAGTGTGGAGACTTGCTTTTTGTATTTCAGGATTTCAAATTGTTATGCTCTGCTGTGAAACATGTTTCACTTCCTAGAGAACTTTAGAAAAGGAATTGCTGTTTTTATCATCACTCCTTATCTGACAGATAGTGGGCTTTTGAGATGTATCTGGATTTCAGGTTGATATTTGGGATGGATGAAATTGAGTAAGTCTAATGAAAAATTTGTTGCATGCTCTCTGTGTAGTCTCAGGTCTGTATTGGGTTTTTTGAAGATGGGAAAAGTCCCTCTATGAAAGAAAGTTAAAATTTAGTTAGAAGCAAAATCCTATGTATGGGAAACCAAAAAGAAGGCAGAAGTAGTCACAGAGGTGCTTATCTATGTGGTCACAGATGGGAGGGATCACAGAAATCCAAGAAGCACCATGATTAGGCTGGGGAAGTGGCCACTAAGGAATTAGTTATATTTTACACATTTCCAGCTGATTGATAACCCACATATTATAAGACAATAAGATTATCTAAAATTCTGAAACCTTTTTCTAATTGTACCCTTGCAACTAGAACCATTTGAAGTTCTTCAGAAGCTTTATCTCCTTTACAAAGACTTTGTCTTGAAAAATTAAAAAAAAACTCTGTTTTTTCCCCTTCGTAAGAGTATCTTATGGTTTGTTTCTATACATTTAGGCTTTTGTTTCAAGAAGACAATCTGTGTAAAGCAGATGAGTGTTTGACTCATACCAAATTTCTGTAGTCTCCACTGTTATAATTTACTAATTTCTTCTTGGTAAATTATTGATTGTGGTATTATTTTTGCCCATGCAGATCAATACCTATTTATTGCTTCTACTGAAGGAGCAGTACTTTTCTAATCATAAGGAAGTACACAAAAAGTGCCATCAAGGAGTTTAATGGGGAAGGAAAAATAATAGATGTAAAAAAATTGACAGATAAGTAGTTAGCTATTTGAGTAAATAGAGTCCAAAGTGTTCTTGGAGACAGTAGAAAATAGTAAAAGCCATAATGACTAGAGAATTAAAGAATGAGGACTTTGCTGAACTTTTAAGTGTTGGTAGAATTTAGAGAGGCAGAAGGAGTATGGCATGTGACTCCAGGTTTTAGAAGACAGCTGGGCCTGTCAACAGTATTCATTAAGCATCCAGAAGGCACATTGGTGAGCATGATGACAAGAAAAACAAACAAACAGGGAGAGTGAGAAAGGAGAAAACATTTATTAATTAGGAGTTGGGTGGAGTTATTCCCATTTTACAGAAAAAAACAACTGTGGCTCAGAAAGAATAATGGCAGAGTTGGTTTCAAGACTGAATTCCTAGACCTTTGAAACCCTGCTTATTTTGCCCCGCATGCTGCCTCCCAAGACATTCTGGCACACCCTGTGGACCATAAAAATAAAATGGTGTTTCAGATTCAGACAATCCTGCACTTATTCACCTTTGGGACAGAAGATGCAGACATAGAAAATTACCTCACAAGGCAGCCCATTATAGTCAGAATAGAAGGTTAGACAGATTCATGGGTCCAGGGTCGTCAAAAGAGGTAGGAATTTGGTTAGGCAGCAAGGAGATGGAGCTCAGAGGATGACTTAGGACCAGACTAGATTTTAACACATTTTATCTCATCCCAGAATGGTGGCCAACACAGGAATTTATGAACTTTAGTAATCCAAGTGTCCTGTACAGGACAGCCAGTCTGCTGCTCTTGGTCTTCCAACTACGAGCCTCAGATAAAACCCAAACAAATAAGTTTAGGTAATGCAGGAGAAAGCAGTAAAATAAGTTTAGGTAATGCAGGAGAAAGCAGTACACTTAGGAAAAATCCACGTGCCCAGAAAACAGATGCTTGAGAGCCCGTTTATCTGCCCTAATCAGGTCTGGAAGAGGGAGGGGAGTGCTGTAATGGAAGTAAGTAGAATAGGCAGTTTTATGCCTTAAGTATTTATATCATCTATTAAAGATATTGCTATAGTCCCTTTTCAGTGATTTGCTGGGCAGTTAAATTCAGACTTCAGTTCAGTTTAAAACCCTGAAGTGGTTGTTTTACGTAATTTATGCCACCAGGATTCTTTTTGAACTACAATCTGACCTTCACAGGGTGAGGCAGAGACTGCAGTCTAAGGCCTACCTTGGTTCAGCGGGGCCCCTATAGGAAGATAACCAGGCCTGGTTTCTTCATATTGAAGTGTCAACCCCAAGCCTAGGGCTGCATTGAAAAGGCAGATTTATTTGGAGTATCGAACTTGGTCATGTGTTAATGTTAGCATTCATCACTAGACAGCTTTCTATGTGTATATGTCTTGTCTCTACAGTTAGGCTATGAACTTCAAAAAGGTGGGCACACATCCTATGTCAGATCAACTGGGTTAGTTTTTGTGCTCATCAGATCTTCAACAAAGCTTTTCTTGGTTCATCTTGTAAGGACAACAGGTGCGAGAGGTACCAGGAAGAGAAAATGTTACACTATGCATACTTAGATTTTCCTTTATAATTAATCTGTTTTCCTCTCACATCCTCCTTCCCTCCCCAAACATACATAGCATTCTCATCTACCCCATTTAACTGTCTTAGTCCATTTGAGCTGGTATAACAGAATCATAGACTGAGTAGCTAATAAACAACAAATTTATTTCTCCCAGTTCCAGAGTCTAGGAAGTCCAGTCAAGGCTCCGGTAGATTTGGCATTTGGTGAAGGTCTGCTTCCTGGTTCATAGATGGCCATCTTTTTGTTGTGTCATAACATGATAGAAGGGCAAGTGAGTTCTCTGGGGTCTCTTTTATAAGGGCACTAATTACATTCACAAGGGCTCTGCTCTTATGAACTAATTACCTCACAAAGGTGCCACAATCAATACCATCACATTGAGGATTAGTATTTAATATATGAATTGGGGGGGTGTCACAAACATTCAGCCTATGGCATAACTTTATTCATATCGTACATATATACTTTCTTAGCTTTCCACCCCTATCTTTCTGCCTATTCAAATTTCTTTCAGTTGTTTGAGCTGGTGGATATATGTTGTTTGTGTCTGCTCAGGACCCCTCTTTTTATTAGTTGCCTTATTACTAGTTGCCTGTTCTCCATCCCAAGGGCTATGAGGAGACTCAGTCATATTGCCTCATCCACTCTTGGCTTCAGGGATAAGCATTTGGCTAGGCTGTCGTACCCCAGCCCTCTGTCTGGTACTCTGTCCACAAGGTGATCTCACAGCCAGACAGACACAGTAGGCATGCCTCCAAGAGACTGGGTAGGTGGAAACAGGAGAGGGAAGATGTCTTTGTCTCTGGGGTCATAAACATTAAGGACTGTGTGCTCAGAGATTGGACTGGTCCTCTTTCTGTCATATGAAGAGAGCTTCCAGAGAAAGAAACAAACTCTGAGAAAGTGAGTGCTGAGACAGGGATAGAGATGGAGAGTGTGAAAGTGTGACAAAAAATGAGGATATCGTTTGAACATTTGGATCCGGACATGCTTGAAACCAGTAATATTCCTGGAGTTTTGGTTAACCAATAAATACCTTTTTCAATTTGATTTCTATCATTGGAGACCAAAAGATTCCTGACCATTTGTGTCAAATTTTGTCTATTTTCTCCTTGTAGCCTTCCCTGCTTATAAGGTTCCTTTCCTTTTCAGCTTGCTATCTTAATGGAGCTCTTTACTGTTTGTATTGAAATTGTCAATGTTTTCTACAAAATCCTCAAGTTCTAGGGACAGTGTTTTCTTGACTGCTTGTCTCAAGTCTGGTGCCTGGCATGGGGCAGGGTTATATAATGGGTGTTCAATAAAGATCTGGCTGTTTCCTGAAAGAAAGACATAGAAAAGTTAATAGTATTTCTAAAGTATTTTGTCAGTCTTTCTATGACCTAAGAATGTCAAAATCCACCCCTATAAGCCCTGGAACTGTGTGAAGTTGTGTGATGATGATGACTGCTCTCCCTTACTTCTTATCCTGCATTCTAGGTTTTGTTTTCTCTCCCACATGTTTGCCAGCAAGGTTTGATCCTCATGACATGATGGTGTCCCTAGATCAGACAGAGCAGGCTAAGCTACTAGCTTCATCCACTGTCACACCAAACGAGTCTCACACCTGGGATTTCACACTAAGAGGAGGCTATCCTAAAATTCAAAACACAAGCAGAATGAAAACTTGGTCCTGTACAGTTATTTGCTTATAATCTAAGGAAAACAATTTGCTTTTTCCTTCTATATTACATTCCTTCCAGATACAAGCACAGAGCTGATACCCACTTTTATGCCTCTAAGCCATGATGTTAACTAATCTTTAAGTGTTGGATTTTAGGGGACAGAGCATTTCACAGGCAGAGTTGCCCAAGATAGGGCTGAGGTTCTATAAGTGAATAGGTCTTTCATTTCTCTCTTTCCCATGAGTCTCATGGAAAAGACTTTTTTAAAATGGTGGATTGAAGTGTTTCTCTCACACTTTTTAACTATATCACTGATAGGCATTGAACAAGGAGGGGGCAACTGAAATGTTTTGAAGACATTTAAAGGCCCCAGAAATGCCTGCAAGACTATTCATGTAATTCAGGAAAATATGTCAATATCTTCTAGATTAATTTTTATGTAACACATTTTTACATTTTGGTGCATTTTATTTACTGGCACTCACCATCAGTCACTCCTCCACGCAGTTATACACTTCAGTGATTTGTGTGAAGTTTACTGTTTCAGAGTGCCATTGACTATTTATATGTATTAGCAGTACTGGTTAGAAATTTACTGTCATATATTGATGAAATCAAGAATAAAGAGGTAAGGCAGAGGACAATATTATATAGTTGTTAACAAAGTGGACTCTAAGTCAAACAAACAGACACAAAAAGCCACATATTGTATAATTTCATTTTTATGAATTGTCCAGAATAGTAAACTCCATAGAGACAGGAAGTAGACTGGTGCTTGCTAGAGGCTCTAGGTGAGGAGTGACAGCTAATGAGTAGGGGTTTTTAATGGTTAATGAGATGTTTTAAAATTGACTGTGGTCATGGTTGCAAACTTTAGTGAATAGACTAAAAAAATACTGTACATGTTAAATAGGTAAAGTGGATGGTATATGTATTAGTTTACTAGGGCTGCAGTAACAAAGTGTCACATACTGGGTGGCTCAGACAACAGAAATATATATTTTCTCATAGTTCTGGAGACTACAAGTTCAAAATCAAGGTATCACTAGAATTGGTTTCTTTTGAGGGCCATGAGGGATGAATCCATTCCAGGCCTTTCTCCCTGGCTTGTAGATGGCTTTCTTATCTTCCTGTGTGTCCACATCATCTTCCCCCTGTACCTACTTGTATCCAAATTTCCTCTTCTTATAAGGACAACAATCATATTGAATTAGGGCCATCCTAATGACAGCATTTTAACTTTATCTCCTTGATGAAGTCTTATCTCCAAATATGATCACATTCTGAAGTAGCAGGAGTTAGAATATGAACATATGAATTTTGGGGGAGAATATAATTAATCCCACAACAGTATGTGAATTATATTTCAAAAATGCTCTTAATAAAGAAAGGAAGGAAGGAAGGAAAGTCTGAAGTCAGGCATCCTGGGTTCAAAACCTGATTTTTTAAATGCCTAGTGACTTGGAGCATGTTACCAAGACTCTCTGTGCCATATTTTCTACATTTGTAAAATGATAATAATAGCAATACTTACATCAAGTCAATACCCTTAAGATGCTTTAGAGTATTGCTTGGCACAGAGGAAACAACAAATACAAGCTAGCTGCAATTACTGCAAGTAAGGGTAAAGGTAAATTGAAATTATCTTATGAAGAAGAAAGAGAAATCTTATGGTTAGGGCACGAATATGCCTCTCTCCTGATGGTAGGTTATTTTTCTAAACTTATTTATGGAGGTTTGAAAATAATATCTTCTGATCTAGGGTTGGCAACCTTTGGGACTATCCATTAATTTATTCAACCTATATTCATCACACACCTATTAACTAAAGACTGTATTAGTGACCCTTTAAACACGTTACATTTATCAGGACAGATATTATACTATTAGCTTTGCTTATCTTTTCTAGCTCATTATATCTTTTTAGGATTTACTTTCTTCAGGTGTCAGTAAAATGCTTAAAATTGTGTTTTGTTTGTAATGGAGAATATGCATGGGAGGAACACTTTCTAGTTTTCTGCTAGAATATGTTTCTCAATCAAAATTTAGAAATTCCTTTCTGATTGATGGTCAGCAGTTGTGTTCTCACGTCTACCAGACTCCACTTCTTTCCTGAAGAAGAAGAGCTGTGGGAATGAACAGAAATGTTTGAAATATTAAAAAGTCTCAAGGCAGCCTACTTGAGTGCATATTCATCAACTCCTTTCCCCAACACACCAGGGTTATATAGTCCTCACTCTCTTTGTTCCAGTGCACATGACATCATGGCCCCTCTTATTGATCCACTAGGTGCTCCTAACCCCACAAAAACCACATGAATCCAGCTTAAAGGCTAGATTTTATTTCTCCCCATTTTCATATATCTTTCCCACAAGCTTACTGCAAAAATCTGCCCTCTTTTCCTACCTTCCTTTTTACCTCCTATTTTTGTTTCAAACACACTGTTATTTCCTTTCTAAAATTGTTCTCAAGACAATTCTAACACCCTAAAAGCAAACTTTTTGAAGTTCTGAAAATGTATATGGTGTGACTGTATGTATCCTAAGATCTGATTTAAAAGGACCTTCTATTTGGTATTTTAAACTACTTTATGTTAGTCTATTCCCATTTCAGCTCTGTGTTATATTTTAATTCATTAGTAAATATTAACAGAGTCTAGTACTTTGCTAGATATCTGTAGAGGAAGTAAATGTGCATAAAACACTGTCCCAATCTTTAGGGAGCTTACAGTCTAGTAAGGAAAATAAGAGAAATATATATAATACATAATATAAGGCATATGTGGGAGGTGCCATAAATGAGATATACAGGCATTTCTTTGGAACGAAACATCAAACCCTATCTGGTACACAGGAATAAAAGCTTGTTATGGACTGATCCATCCAAATGTACTCCTCTAAAACTCACTCCTACATCTCCTTTAATTTCCTATTATCTGGAACATCATCATGGAAGTAATAGGGATGTTAAACCAAACTGTAGGTCTAATGAGAATAGAGATGAAATTATTCTTTGGAGTGAAATAAATAAACGACAATAAACCGATCTCCTATAAGAGAATGCCCCAGCAGGTAGCTTACTAATGAAAACAATGATTTCCAAGGGGTTGTGCATTTCAAAAGTTTTGGCAAAGTGCTAGTTTCTCAGAGGCTTTTCAATCGAAGAAGGAAACAATATGATTAGATGACTTCAGCCTTGCCTTCACCATCTGAAACCGAAGGAAACGATGAGGACAATTACCCACTCCCCACTGCACCCCTCCCCAAAAGTGAAAACTTGGCTGGGAGCAGTGTGGCACAAGCTTGATATAACTAATTGGGGCAAATATTCAGCACAAGGCATGGGAAATTAACCACCAGAGTCTCATTAGCATTAATGGAAATTGCACAGCTAATTCCCTCCCCATTGTGCGCAATATTTACTTCATAATGTTTATCCTGACATTCTACAACTTCCAGCAGAAAGCAATGATTTAGGGGCATGGGGTTGAAAATTCTGTTGGGTCTCTTGTCAAATCCTCCTCACCCTTGTTCATGGACTGGGAGGATGACCTCTGGATGCTCTCTTTGGCTTAGTGTGTGTATATGTATATGTATTACCACACTGCAGGTATCCATACAAAGTTTGTTCTGACACTTTTTCTAGAAATCAAAGAATTCCAAATATAAGATATGAGCAGTCTGGAAGGAGTGGTTTGGCTGGAGTATCTGAAAAGACACCTGCTAGTATCCTTTCTGTCTCTTTCTCCATCCTCACATGCCACCCCACTGTGGTCAGAATCTCTCACGGCTACAACCTCTCCAGGCAACATCAAGCTCTCTGTCTGTTTCATTGCAAAGGTGTTTAGGGCACCTATGGAGTCATATTATCCAAATCTTTTATTTGTTAACTTACTACTTTCCCAATGAGTGGAAAGATTTTACATCTTTCTAACTCCATTTACTTCCCCCTGCCTACAAGTGTCTTGTGTACGTGAGGCTTTGGGCCACACAATGTAGTTGCTGCTAACCCTGTGGTCTGTGGTGAACACCTGGTTTGGTTTGCCTGGGACTTGGGGCCATCCTGGATCACTGTATCAGTTTGACCCATGGAGGGGCTGGAGTCAGTCATGCAGGCACTCCACGCCTACAAGACTAAATCCAATAAAAACCCTGGACACGTTGAGTAAAGAAGCCAGAATAAAAGAAGTACATAGAGTATAATTCCAGTTATATGAATTTCAAAATACAAATGAAACTAAATTGTAGTATTTAGAGACAGCATTCATGTAGTATTCATGCTTAAGATAAAAACTACAAATACACACAAAAATGTGATTATATTTAAATCAAGATAATGGTTACTAGAGACACAGAGCGGGAACTAGGAGGGATTGGAGAGGGCTTTCTTGACCTAGGTGGTCATTATATATTTATTTTGTAATAAATCTTTGATAATTGAAAAAAAACTTGTATACTTATTTGTATATTTATTTCACAATAAAAATTAAAATGTGTACAGTGAAATACATGAATACACAGACCTCTCCCTTTCTAGTTATTTTCTGATGACAGTTTTATGAAATGGTTATTATCACCATCTTAATTTTTCAAACCAGGTTCAAACCATCTTTTTCCATGTTTCTGTGTTAGTCCTACATGTAACCATGGTGGTAGAGAGAGTTTAATATGTTAAAATGAGTATAAAAATAAAACTTAATAAGTTATAAATAACTTTGATTCAGTTTTGGAAAAGTAGTAACATATCAAGTTTCCAGTCTTGCCTGGCAAGGTTTTTGCCAGAAGTATTTGATACCCAACCTGCCTTGACTGAAGGACTCCTGCCTCTGTGATGATATTCTACTTACCTTGATCCGGCTTCAAGATTAGTACAGGAAATTCACTGGCGAGAGCTCTGCCAGAAGCATTTACTCTGAAATTGTAATATGAGTAACTATGTCCACACACTGAAAACTTGGACTCTTCTTATTAAAAACCCAGGCTTCCAAACCTTGCTTGTGTGTTACCTAATGAAAAGTGTGGCCTTTCACCAGCAGGGCGTTTGCTGGTCTCTCCCGAGGGGTTTCCTGAGAGAACAAGCCATTGGCAATGCTGCCTTATTCAGTAGGCTTCAGAATAATAACAGTAACCATGTTTATACCCTGGCCTCATATACTGTCTTTTCTGTGAACCACCACAGGTGTTCTAAATCCACTCTCTCATTGCTCCTCCTTTGGGTACTCTGAGCAAAATGGTTTGTTTACCTCTATTTACATATAAGCATCAGAATGTGGCCTTAGTGGCCTGTGTAAGCTTTGACCTTCACTTACTGACTCTGTCTCACAATCTCCTCAGATAACTAGTAGCTCATCTCTGAACCATTCTTGAGTGTAAAAGTACTGTTAAAGCCCTTAAAAAAACATTAAAATACTGACACCTTAGGTTTTAGTAATAAAAGGGTATCAAACAAATATGTTACTTACAGGTGAATGAGAAACCTTTTTTTTTTTTTTTGCTAAAACACTTCCCAAGTAATCTAGGGCCATTGCTTTCCCTATCAGTCCCTCATGGTGACAGTTAATAGGTTTCTGACTTCAGGTTGAAGATCCTTCCAGGGCAGAGGCAATTAGGCTTCATTCAACCCAATTTGATATCATCAGGACACCATTGAACGTGAGATTTTATGCTCGCAACCTGTAGATAGCAATAGGGAAGGATCAGGAGATGAGTTCAATTGATAAAAATTCCACTTTTCATTGTCTTTCTCTTCCAAACTGAGTTTAGAAAAATCTTATTCTTAGTCTCTGAGGCAATCTAACACTCAACTGCGTCCTTGCCCTCCTTTCAAATATCCTTCTGCAGCTCCTGGCTCAGACGTGGTGCCCACCTCCTTTGTCTGCACAAGGATACATGCTGTTTTATGAGCCACTGAAAGGATCAAAGTGACCCTGCACTCATGGAAGATTTATATCATTCATGCACATATTTAATAAAGGCTGGGATTTGATAGTTCTTGACTATTCTAGATTAACTATTGCATTCAAGTGTTTGGGCTTGAAGGAATAAAATAAAGAAAATGCTGGTGTTAACCCTTACATAGACCAGTTTCTACTACTTGGTTTAAATTCAGATGATTTCTTATTTTTTGTGACATACACTAAGGATATTGTTCATTCCTTACCATCCTATAGTCTTGTTCATATACTGTACTGATTTCTTTATTGAAAGTGTGTGTAGATGTTTAATATTTAAAAACTAGAACTCTTGTTTATGGTATACTAGATTCAAAGATTTAGAACCAAATATCTTGAATCTAGAAGAGAAAACTTTAATTTTAAATAAATGCTTATCTTGTGATTATTTTAGTGAAGACTGCATTAGCAATATTAGCTTTTACCTTACTATGAAAATGATGCATAATCATAAAGGTATGGTTAGTTGTCTAGTGGAGAGACTGTCCTCCCACTGATCTTCCTGGTATTTTTCTCAGAACATATGAATTAAAAACATCTCTGAAGACACAGAGTATCCCAGAGCCAAAGCATGCTTTCAGAAAGGGGAGAATTAGTCTTTTCTCAGCCCACTTATTAAAACTGGAGACTGGTCTGCTTACTAATTTCTAATCCTTCCTGTACCAGCAGCTATGTCTGTATGCAACCCTCAGGTGCCAAACTCATTGGGCAGAATTCCTTCTCCAAATTTCTTTTTTTGTAACTTCCTGTATTTCTGAGTGAGTAAATATGCAAATCTGGGGCAGAATTTGGCCACCTTTAGCAGCTCTTGTAAAGGGATCAGATCAGCCTGCCTGGGAGGCTCTCTAATTGGAGGTTTATGGTAATGTAACTGTTTCCCACCTGCAAGGCAGCTCTCAGCACTCCAAGCATGCAAGAGGAGAGAAAGCCATGTTGATGGACAGGCAGTCCCAGCCCAACCTTGCCTGTGTTGGAATGGCCTAAGGTCAGCCCATCTGGTGACCCCACAGTTCCAAATTGGTGTTGATTGCCATCAGTGCTGCTGCAAGAGGCTGCCAACACAGGAGCTTTGTTGTAGTCTTGGAATGTTGGACCCAAGATCTTTCTCCAGATAACAGGGAAAAATGAGGAAAAGGCAAGCCAACTCAGGGCATGCTGAGGAGTAGCCTTTCTTTGAAATGATGTGGGGTGTGACTATCCAGGAGTTACTGAGGCCTAAGGAGAAAGTGATAAATGTAAATGTCCAGGCACTTAGAGGGGAGGACTCAAGTCAAGGGTTTTATCTCACTTCTGGTGTTAGGTAGCTATTACTGAGGAGTCACAGTATAGAGGGGTTTCACACATGAAATAGTCTTTGTTTTTCTAAATACTTCCTTCAACTGTTCTCTGTCTCAGCTCCCTTTCTGTTGGGTAGCAGATTCCCAAACTTTATTGTCACGTTAAATTATTAAAATTAATCCAGTCCAGTTTAAAACCCCAGTTTGTTCTTCTTTCCTCGCCTTCCCACTGCAGAGTCTTGAACTGTGGCTCCGAAGGACTTCTGAGCGAGATGGAGAGGGTTTTCTCCAGTTTCAGTCCTAGCCCAGCTCTGAGTCTGTCTCCCTCCGGGCTGAGAACTTGGTAAAGAGATCGGAGAGGCTGATATTCTCTTCTGACATGGGTCACACAGTCAGAGGGGCAGAGACAGCTATCTCTAGTGTGTTCTGAGTCTGTAAGCTTCTGTTGCTTTCTTCAGGGGGAGACTTATGCCCATATGGTATATGTGGTTTCCAGGGAGAGGGGCCCAGTTTCACCCTGGCCCTTCTTCTCACTAAATAATCCTATTGGGGACTTCCCTGGTGGTCCAGTGGTTAAGACTCTGAGCTCCCAATGTAGGGGACCCAGGTTCGATCCCTGGTCGGGGAACTAAGATCCCACATGCTGCAACTAAGCCCACAGGCCTCAACTAGAAAAGCCCAAGAGCTGCAATGAAGACCCAGCACAGCCAAAGTAAATAAAATAAATAAATATAAATCAAAGTTGTTAAAAAAAAAACTAATAATCCTATCACAGAATATTGGCTTTTCTCCCTTTAATCTGTCTGTGCCTCCAACACAGCTCCTGCTAGGTGGTAGCTTTCTCCAACCCACATCTCCCTGGGTAGCGCCACTGGTCCCATATCCTTTATTAAGGTCTGTTCCTCTTTGCATCAGCTCCAGAAACCGCTGAGGAATTCTTTCGAACGCTCCACCGGCAAATGGAAATCTGAAGGCACTCTCTGCCTCTATTCCTTTCTTCTCATCTTCCAAATTCTCCAAGACAAAAGAAGGCACAGGTCTCAATGATTACATCCGCCCTCAGGCTTCAGGGACAACTTGTGAAGCTCTCTCAGGAATTTTTCCCCAAGTAAACCCCCACCCACTCTGCCCTTCAGCAATACAAGAGCAGACCCAAAGATGCACATCTCCTTTCTTGAAGGCACCCCGTTCTCTATGGATGGTTCTCTCTAGACTCCCTTTACTTGGTGTTTTTAAGAGGATCCACCCTTTCAGGTTTACAATGAAAAATATGTCTTATCAGAATAAATGTGCTCAGTATCTTCAGAAAGGTGTTTCGAAAGGGTTGTCCAGGGTGCTATCTTCATCAGAATTCCATGATGACCTCGAAAAATGCAAATTCCTGGACAAGTCTGGAGATTTATCAGGGCTGTATCAAGCCCTGGAATATTCATTTTTAACAAGTCTTACACTAGGAAGCTTTGCACCATAGTATAGTAAGTAAAAGATACAGAATTAGCATACCAGTGCACCATTATCCTTGAGAACATGGAACACTGATTCTCATCTCTCACTTAACATTAGAATCATCCATGAGACATTTAAAATATATTTATGATTAATCAGGGAACATATTAAAGAAAATAGGTGCTATCATTCTCTTCTCCAAACCCACTTGCAATTGTTTTCATTACTTGTTCTTTTCTGAATTTCAGTGATTTTTGACTGTGGCTTCTCTCTCCTAGACTTTAATCTCTTAGAATGCAGAAGTAATACTATCTGTTATTTATTTAACCATAATTTGTGAAACTTTCTGAGAAATTAAGTGACATCTGTTTGTTGGTATGTGTGTGTGTGTGTGTTTTTCTCTGTCTCTCTTTCTGTGTAATTATCACCTAAGAATGAAAATGTAATTTTCCTCTTTCACTTTATAAGATAAGCAGAAAGCCCTTTGAATCCTTGATTTCCGGGGCTTCCTTGACTCATGTAGCAGTTACCAGTTTTTTATACTACAGGGCAAATAGGAGGGCATCCTCCTATTTCTTTTCTGGTGGCAAAAGCTAATGATTGGATTAATATTGCTTTCTAGAGGATGCTTGGAGAGTAGCCATGGTATTTTTGACATTCAGTGATGGAGGTACAGAAATGTTAAATATCTGGAAATGGGCAGGGCAATCTTGCAAAATTAAGTTTGCCCTGTTTTCTGAATGACTTTCAGATGATCCATAAATTTAAACAAAACAAAACAAAAGAAAGCAAACCCTTGTGTGGAACCTAGAACCACATAAATTTTAATTCTAAATGCTAAGTGTTTTTAAGGTACATAGAAATTTTGACTTCTTATTGTTTTCCTGGTTAATTGAACTGTGTTTTCTTAATCTGAAAGTATCTTGGAGTGTTTGATCTAAACACTTGGAGTGTTTAGATCATTTATATTTAATATAATTACCTGTATATTGAGGTTTAAATCTACAGACTTATTATTTGCTTTCTATTTTCTTGACTATTATATGTTTCTTTCTTGCTTCCTTTTTTAGCCTCTCTTAAAAATGACTAAGAATCTATGTATTGTCTTATTAAATTCTAGTACAAATTAGCATATTTTTCATTCTTGAGAAAATGCAGGGGATTTAGGATACTTATACTCCAATTATATTCTTCTCATATTTTTCTATTATTTTCATGTAATTTAAAATTTTCAAAAATGTAGTTATATTATTATATATAATGCGGTATATATTGTGTATATACATATCCATATACTTACCTTGTCCAATGCTTTTTATTTCTTCTAAGGGGAATCACTTTTCTTCTGCTTTTAATATTTCATTTATGATTATTATACCAGTGACAAACTTCACAGTTATTGATTCTCTGAAAAAATTTACTTGGCCTTCATTTTTTTTTTTTTTTTTTTTTTTTTTTGCGGTACGTGGGCCTCTCACTGTTGTGGCCTCTCCCGTTGTGGAGCACAGACTCCGGACACTCAGGATCAGCGGTCATGGCCCACAGGCCCAGCCGCTCCGCGGCATGTGGGATCTTCCTGGACCGGGGCACAAACCTGCATCCCCTGCATCGGCAGGTGGACTCTCAACCACTGTGCCACCAGGGAAGCCCTGGCTTTCAATTTTGAGGCATTACTTTTTCTTCACTGGATATAGAATTCTAGATTGTCATCTTTTTTTTTTTTTTTTTTTTTTTAATTTTTTCCACCACCTTGAAGATATCACTTCATTGTCTTCTGGCTTCTTTTATTTACTTGTTTATTTATTTATTTATTTATTTATTTATTTATTTATTTATTTAATTGAGAGGTCAGTTATTGCTCCCTTGAAATTAATAGGTCCTTTTTGTTTATATGCTTTTAAGATTATTCTCTTTCTGTTGTTTGCCTTTAAGCAGTGTACTATAATTATTATTATTTTTTTTAGTTGTTTTGTTTAGATGTCATTATCTTGAGGTTTATTGTAATTCCTGAACTTTGATATTGTTTAATTTCAGTTTTGGAAAATCCTCAGCTATTATCTCTGAATATTGTTTCTTATCCATTTTAACTCCTTTTTCTTTGTGAGATTCCAATTATAAGCATGTAGACCTATAACAATAACTCATATGTCTCATGCTCTCTTCTGTATTTTTCACCTTTCTATCTTTCTTTACTGTAGTCAGAATATTTTCTTCTGAGTTATCATCTAGTTCTCTAAATCTCTATCCAGGTAAGTCTAATCCTTTTTTAAACCAATTCTTCAAGTTATTGATTTCAGGTTTTTGTATTTTTTCTTTTTACTTTCAGCATTTCAATTTAATTATATTTCATAGTTTTAGGTCTTTGTCAACATTATCAATTTTGTATTTTAATTCCTGGGATATTGCAATCATAAAAATATATTAAGGTCCATTTTGGTGACTCTATTATTTTGATTCTCTATAGATCTAGTCTTATTTTCTATTTTTTTCTCTTCATTTGTGTTCATGCCATATCTTCTAAATGTCTGTTTTGTTGTTGTTTTTGAGGGCCAGCAATTATGTATGAAAAAAGGTAGATTGATGTGCAGTTCTGGTTTCTGTTCTATTATTTGAGGTGGTTGTGGTGGTGGGGGTGACAAGAAGGTATAATATCACAGATCAACTGATATCAATCAAAGATTGAACTGATTGAAGGTAACTTCAGTCCCTGAGAAGGCTAAGCTATTTCTGATTCACTCATATCAGAAATATGGGGCTTTTCATTTTGACATTGCAATTGCAAACCTGGGGTGTTTAGCAGGGCTCCTCATCTTTGAAGGAGTTATCACTGTGATTTTTGTCCACTAGGTTTTATGAGTTGACTGAAAGTTCTGCTTGGTTTCTCAGCTTCTCAACCTCTTCTTTCTAAATTGATGATTAACTTAAGGAGGAAACTGGCTCCAAGATGCTGGAGTCATTCCATAAGCTTCACTCCTCTCCTGGATCTTGGCTTCACAATTTGACTCTGACATGGTAGCTCTCCAATGCTTTCCAAATGATAGTTTTAATTTTTTCTTGTTATTTTCAACAGTAAATTTATTCTGAAACAAATCTATGCTGCCATTGCCAGAAGTAGATTAAACATAAAATATTTTCAATGATTTTTAATATTCACTGAATTTTCCAGTACCATAATCCAAAGAATTAGGCAAAGTGCACAATCTGAGTGAACAGTCTCCACAAGACTACCCTCCTGCCCTCACTCAGACAGAAACCACAAATTCAAGAGTCCCAGGACCACCTTCATTTCAGACTGGCTGGCTGCAAATTTGGGGGTTCCCACAGACTCCCTCAGGTTTGATCACTTCATAGAAAAATTCTCAGAACTCAGCAAAGTGGAATACTTATAAGAGTTTTATTTCAGCAAAAGGATACATATTAGAGCAAGCCAAAGGAGGAAACACATAGGGCGAAGTCTGGGAGGGTTCCAGATGCAACGCTTCCATGTCCTCAGGGGTGCGTTATACTCCTGGCATCGATGTGAGACAACATGCACAGAGTATTGACCACCTGGAAGGTTCACTGTCAAGAGTTTTTATTGGGGTTTTATTATGTAGGCATAATTTATTGAATGATTGCCTATATCATTGAACTCAATTTCCAGCCACTCTCTCTTACCCAGAGGTCTAGCTGATATCATGTGGTTCGATCCTCTAATCACATGGTTGGTCTTTCTGGCATGGGTTGCCCCATATGAGTCATCTCAGCATAAACTATCAGGTGTGATCCAAGGTGCCCACCATGAATAACAAAACACTCCAATCACTCAGGAAATTCCAAGGATTTAGAGGTAGAACTGGAGACAAATGTCAGACCTCTCTTTGTGCTGAGATCAAATTCTTTATTACACAGTGAAGTATTGTGGGAATTGAGAGAGAATTTTAGTATATTTTCTTCAGAATGTTACCATTACTGACTAAAACTAAGCCTGAGGTATTTGTTTCCCAATACAATGCAGCTGTACCAGTCCACATTTGTGACTGGTAAAGTCATAATGATTCCTTGTGGTTGTCCAATCACCTGGATTCTTTCCTTGTGTTGTCTAGTGAAATCAGATTAAAACACTAATGTATTAAAACATTATTTTATCATAAGGTATTTTTCCTCTCTCTCTTTTTTTTTTAATAATACAAATAGGGCATTTCTTTCTTTCTCTTCCTTCCTTTCTTTCTCTTCCTTTCTTTCTTTCTTTCTTTCATTTGTTCATTCATTCTTTCTTCCCTTTCTTTTTTCCCCTTTTTTTTAAATCACATGAATATGTAGGGTATAAATTTTATCTCAGGGTAATAAATTATGCATTACCAAATATTTATTATAAAATTGATGCTATAGACTTGCTAGGGTTGTGAAACACCAGTTTAGGCCATTTTAGGTAGAGACAGGAGGGGACTAGATTATTGGAGAGGTGTTCAAGTACAGAGGGGAGTACTTATCTCCAGAAGCTGACTTTCTTAAGACTGAGAAAGGGAACTGGGATTTGTTGGTTCTGCTTGTGGTAGAGGTCCACTTGCATGTGCTGTGGACTGAATAAGACACTAGATGGGAGATGTTTGGACCTGATGAATGACCATGTGGCCAGACATAATTACTGTAGGCTTCATAACAGTAGAAGGGTTGCCTGCAGTCAACCTAGCATTGAGAGTTACAGCTGGTAACAGAGCCACTGGCCTTTGGTATCTAAAGAGGTTGATGACCAGAGTGTTTCCCCTATTTCCTGGACTTTTTAACCCTCTTGGTTTTATCCGGACCTCAGAGGGTAAAATCAGTTCATAGAACATGTCTGCTAATGGATCTTGCCAAGCATGGCAAATGAAAGTTTGAAGCCAGATTGACTTGAATTGGAAAAATATGGAAATGTAATAAAATGCTATGAATTTATTTGTGCCATTTATGTATCTCACTTTGGATTAATGCAGGAAGTGTGTAAAATATAAAGGAATTGATCCCTTCTCATTGATCCCTTGTCTCAGTGAAACTTAGTGTCCAATAGGAAACAGGATTATATCATATATACCTACCCTCTTCCCCCTCCACACACCCCTCCACACGCTTTAAATGAACCAACATGGTATAAAAGAAGGTGTTGAATACAGTCTGAGTACAAAATAAGTAAGTAAGTAAGTAAGTAAATAAATAAATAAATAAATAAATAAATAAAAAGACCAAAAAACCCAAATCTGGCCTCATGTTTGCAAATTGGAATTCAGTGTTGTGTTAAAATTCAGTTTGAAATCTTCTAACATCTAGGTCATGGGCAGGAAGTTTAAATGGACCTGTTTTTATAAATCTTTGATTTTATTCCTATACACTTAGTATACAAGATACTGATTGAAGGAATGAGTGAATGAATGAAGGAACCATCACACTTCCCATCTTCATTTGAAATAAAGGAAATTTCCTTGTGTTGTAATCTCCATATATTACTTAAAAAAAAAAAAAGATACTCATCCAGAATCTATTTAACTATAATCAAGGGAAAGTACAGATCTTTATAACTGGGATGAATGAACTAAAATTGGGGGAAGGGAATATAGGCAATGTGGACAAAAAACAACCCTGATGACAGAAGAAAAAACAAATCAAAAGAGAAAACTTATACATTTATGAGGTTTTCTTTCTTTCTTTTTTTTTTTTTTTTTGCAGTACGAGGGCCTCCCACTGTCGCGGCCCCTCCCACTGCGGAGCACAGGCTGCGGACGTGCAGGCTCAGCGGCCATGGCTCACGGGCCCAGCTGCTCCGCGGCATGTGGGATCTTCCCGGACCGGGGCACAAACCCGTGTCCCCTGCATCGGCAAGAGAACTCTCAACCACTGCACCACCAGGGAAGCCCTATGAGGTTTTCTTGATGTCACACCTAGGCAAGCAATGCTATATAAAATATTAAGCAGCTCTAATGCTGACTGAGAAAATTTATGAAGTCTGAAGTACCTCTCTTAAATCATACCCACTGCTTACCTCTGTTTCTCAGTCTTTAACCAAGCTTCTCTGAGAGCTTAAGTTATGCTTCCTTTTTTTTTTCTTTCTTCAGATTTTGTGCAAATGCTAAAATTTTCAAGAAATGAAGATCACCAGGGAGAGAGTATTAGACAGAGAAGATGGTTATTTCCATGAGAGTGTGTGCTCAAGTTGCTGTTGGTTGGAGCTATTTTAGATACTGAGCTTGTTATCATATGAAGAGAAAGGTACTTTGTTCCTTCATTCCCTCCCATTCGATTCTTCCATTTATTCTTTCAAAAATTATTTATTCAGCAACTCTTAGGTTGCAAATAATGTCCTGGAAGCCATGAGGGATGGAATGTTACAGGAAATATATTTTGAGTCTTCAGAATCTTTCATTGCATTTGGGAAAGATAAAAGCTGTATACAAAAAACTAATATATTAAGTTATGAGATAGGTGCTTATTTAATTGAATTAAAGAGTCTTCAGAGAGAGGGAAAGGAGAGAATTGTCTTTTATTCATGACATCCTTTATCTAATCATCCATTAATTTCAGAAAAAAAATATTGATTGAGTAACTATTATGTACCAGCCTTCGTTTAAGCAATTTCCAGGAATTTATATTCTAAAGGAGAAGACTATAACTGATAATAAATAGTATAATTTTAGATAATGATAAGGCTCTGAAGGAATGAAACAGGTAGGAAATTTGAGGATGGTCATGAGGGAAATAATTTCACTAGAGACAATCAGGGGAGACTTCTCTGAGAAGGTAACCTGTGAGTTGAAACTTAAGCCAGTGAAATAGCCAGCACTCACATTCTTTAGGAAGAACATTCCAACAAGTAGGGAGATGATAAACTATAATGAGGCTTCTCAGGCAGGAATGAACTTGGTAGATCAAGGAATGAGAAAGGAGAGTGGTGGGAGGTCAGGTTGGTTAGTCTGGATGGTAGGCAAAACTTGATCACACAGGGGCTTGTAGCACAGAGGAGGGAATTTGAATTTGATTCTAAACATAATGGGAAGTTGGTGAAGGAATTTAAGAGGAATAATACAGGATTGGATTAGCATTTTTAATTGGTCATTCTGACAGCAGTAAGGAAGGTGATTTGGAGGCAACAAAGAAGCAGAGAGATCAATTAGTACTTCAGTGAGAGATACTTGTTGTTTGGACAGAAACAGCTACCATATAGTATGAAGATTTCATGCATACTCTACAGCAGGAGTCTCCAGGATCTGGTGGAGATTTACAGGTTGGGAGATAGAGAGTCGGGAGGAGGCAATGTGACCCTTGCTTCTGTCTTGAACAACTTGGTGGCTGGAGGTACTGTTTAATGAGTTAGGAAAAACTGAAGGAGTTTATTTGCAGAGATGATAAGCTTTATTTATGTGAGATATTCAGTAAGAGCTGCTAGGTAGGGAGTGTGATATATGTGCTTGGAATTGACCAAAAATGTCTGATTTGAGATTAAAACAACTTCCATGGCATAAGCATATTGATGGCATTTAAAACCATGATAATTAAGCACTCTTTTAGGGGAAAAAAAAGTGTAAAGATAAAGAGAAAAGAGCTCAAAGAAAATTCGTGGAGGGGAGGGGATGGAGCAGGCAAAGGAGCCCAAAAAGTTGCAATGAGGTAGGAGAAAAACTAGGAAGGCAGCTTCTTGCAACTAAGAGAAAAGTATATATGAAGACAGAAGGCTTGATGAGTCCTATTCCTCATCCATTGGGTTTGGCACCTTGAATCTTCTTAGTCCCTTACTTCCTTGGCTCTTTTTGCTAAATGTTAGTCAATAAAGAGATTAAAATAATGATGTTTAAAGGTACACTTTTGGGGAGCATCTTTCCAATATTTGAGGCAGAAAGAGGGGGCATAAGAGTGTGACCGCCATAGGGGAGAGTCTACGTGACCTGATACAGGGGTAATTGTCCATCTGGGCCCAGGATCCACCCCTCAGTGGTTATTTATTAAACTCCCCTCTGCTATTTAGTACTTCTAGAGCTACCTGCCACCTCCTCTCTTCCCCAGGGATGATCTGTATGGACTTAATCAATGAGCTGACTTGTGTGTGGCTTCTGGCTTGGTCCAGCCAATGGGGAACCCTAGTAGGACAGCAGACAGTAGGTTTGGGATACTTATTCAACCAGCCACCTCTGTGGTATCATCTGGGTCTGATTTTATTTTTCTAGCAGAAGTCACAGATCCTTTAAAGGAAGTCCTCTATGTACAACTTTCTTTCCAGTTCTGTCAACTGCCCCTTACCCATCACTTCAGGCCTAAGGATGCAACAGAGCTGTTGCTAACCCTGGTGTTCTTTTCTTTTCCCTACACCCTGTCTCCACTTTTGAAACTGTTGGGTTGGCAAAAAAAAATTCATTTGGGATTTTCAGTAACATCTTACAAAAAACCCGAATGAACTTTTTGACCAAAGCAATCATTATTTTATGAAATTTCCTCAACTTATTCTGATTTAAATGTGCCATCTATTTCTTATTTGACACCAAAAAATACAGAATGTATGATCCAGTTGGACCATCCCATACTAACCAAGCTTGTGTCACAGATTCCTAGTGACACAGGAACTCAGAGAAAGGGGAGGGCAGGTAAGAGTGACAAGGATTGGGAGGTGAGGGAAAGAGGGCTTAAGTAGGAGGTGAGCTGAAACTGAGCCCTGAGGAATTGTTAATGAGGAGAGGGTATTAAACAGATATGGAAAAAGAATTCAAGTATGAATTCTCAAAGAAATACAAGAAAGATCACTAGGTAGCTGTAAGTATATATGTATATGTATAGCTGATTCACTTTGTTATAAAACAGAAACTAGTACACTATTGTAAAGCAATTATACTCCAATAAAGATGTTGAAAAAAAAAAAAAGAGAGAAGTGGAATTTTAGATCCACTCAAGGTAAAATTTCTAACCTGGTCTTAACCTGTCCTTGCCAGACTGTACAGACTGTGTCCAAGCATGGTATAATAAAAAATATATTTTGCCTTTTTTCCTGGTCCTGGCACAGAGCTCCTAAAATGCTTGGGATTTTCTGAATGATAGGAGTGTCTTCTTTGTTATTCATAACAAGTTCCTTTCACCACACCTGAGTTTCCACTAATAGTGACTCAGAGTAGGGCCTCTAGATGGCTTCAGCATAGAGGCTGGTCACCAGAAAGACCAAGCATGTGATTAGAGGGTGGGAAACTTCAGCTCTACCCCCTACCCTCTGGGATGGGAAGGAGGGCTGGAGACTGGGTTATAAAACTCTTGAACAGTTTCTGGGTTGGTGAACACATTGATGTGCTGGGAGGGTAGAGTGCTTGGAGAGGTGATGGAAGCTATGTGTTCCTCATCCCCATACTTTGTCCTATGCATCTCTTACATTTGGTTGTTCCTGAGCTGTATCCTTTATAATTCTGTGCAAAGTACTTTCCTGGTTTCTATGAGTGGTTAAATAATTATAGAACCTGAGGGGGGTGTTTTGGGAATCCACAAATTTGTAGTTAGCTGGTCTGAAGTGTGGGTCACCTGGGAACGCCACTTGTGGCTAGCATCTGAAGTCGGGGAAGTCCTGTGGGAGTGAGCCCTTTAACTTGTGGGATCTGTTGCTAACTCCAGGTAGATAAGATCAGAATTGAATTTAATTGTTGGACACCCAGTTGGTGTTAGATAACTGGTTTTTGGAAAAAAACATACATTGAGACAAAGCAGTCACGATTTCTTTCTCTTTGCAACAAAGTACTCTGGATTCGAAAGAGTCACAGGACCCATTTGTGCAGAATTTTCCCATGTCTCTCCTGGGAGGCTTTGAGCAGCAAATCCATCTTCAGAGTCAGCAACGTGACCCGGCCTACAATGCTCCAGTCAGGCCATAAGGTCTGGCCCTCCTCTGGACACTGCATAGCGCAGAGACATAACTGCTCTGTGGGCTGGTCACTCCACAGCACACAAACCTACTAGGGAGTAATGGAAGTTTAATGAGGATGAACCTGGCAAGTGTTTTCTTTCTTTTTTCTTTCTCTCTTCCTTTGTAAACTGGGAGGACTTTAGCTAATGCTCCATAAAAAACGGTTTAATATACAGTTATTACAAAGCTTCAGATTTTTGACAGATTAAGTGCTATTAAATCACCTTACTGTGAAGGCACTAAAAGGTCACAAGATGAATTAGTTCAGGCCATCTTCTCTTAGTCTTCAGCAGCCAGCTCCTTTCAGGCCTGCCTTCCCTCACCAGGAAAAAGGAAGAAGAATAAAAGTAAAAGGAACTGGAAATTATGACCCTCTAAATGTCTTCAGGATGGGAGGCTGTGAAGAACGGCACTGCCTTGTCATGGGAGACAGATGGGTTTTTATCAGCTTGGAGGGCAATTTTCTATTTTATCTTTTTTTCCCTCTTTGGTTGACTGTGATCCATAATGTTGCATTTTGCCTTTCAGGAAGAATTTTCCAGTTGACAGACTCGATAGCCATATCCTATCCCAGTGCTTGGGAAAGGCAGGAGAAAGGACTTAGCTGGATTCAATATTTCTAACAGTACAGTCACAGCTGATTTTTACAATTTATTTTCTTTCTGTTGTTGCTGCTAGGAGAACTAAACCTCAAATTTATATAGTAGATTGCTACTTTCATAAATGCAATTTTGAAGGTTCTGATTTAAAAAAATATAAGACAATGCTTCCTATACATTAAAGATTACTGGTAAGGAGGAAGTGTATGGAATACTGTTACTGAAGCGTGACAGGACCGATCAAGGATTACTAACAGCCATAGTAGTTGTTGTAATTTGAAAACAGTAGCAGTGTTTATTTTTCTGCCTTTTTACTTGCCTGAATAACCCATTTACAGAAAAACCTCAGACAAGAAAAAATAAAAGCCAGTCTGAGAAAATAAGAACATTATTTCTTACAATGGGAAATTTGGAAGTTGTTTTTTTCCACGCAGGTGAAAATGACACAAAATTCTAGGCTATATCTTTGTCCTTAACTAACCTGGCCCCGACTCTTAGTCAGTAGGCGTCCTGTGTGGCTCTGGGCAGGGCTCTGCTAACTCCAGGGGCCTTGGTCAAATAGCTTAGCTACAGCTGTACTGAATGAGTCCTGGGGGCCCTCAGCGTACACTTATTATATATGTACTGCTTCATATTGATCTGCTCCCTGCAGCTAATTTTTCATCCAGATCTTACTAGGGAAATCACACACTCACACTCTTGAACTCAGTCAAACATGCACACACACACACACACACACACACACACACACACACACTCAAACTCATACAAACATAAATTTTAGTACTTGCTTTTTTGGCTCCTTCTTGTTCTTTTTTTTTGTTGTTGTTGTTGTTTTTTAATCTTAAAGTTTCAGAAGCTGTGGCTTGCTAGCTTGGAGGAGTTTCAACAGAAGACCCATTTGGAGTGGGCTGGGTGACATCCTTATATGTCCTTATATGGCCAGGGGTGCAGATTTTGAGTAAGTGTAACCCTACATCAGAGAAAAAGTAGAAGGTTCTGGATGATAGGTTGTTTTGAAGCAAAAGGAAAGGCACATAAAATAAATATTTTATTGTCTCCCCTCATCCCATTCTAGGCCTGTCCCAGGTGTTCTCATTTAATGAGATTCAGGGAAATCTCATGATTATCCGCAGTCATACAATCCCAGTGGCAACCCAGTTTCTGAACCCAAGTTTCTCTGACTTAAAAATGCCACACTCTTTGTACAACAGCACCCTGCCTCTTTATACATTATTCACTTATTAAATTATAATTTTTACTTTCTTCCAATGTGTCAGAGATTGTGCCAGGTGAGCTCATGGAATCCTCACAAGCACACAGCTACCCCGTGAGATGGACAGCAGGCTGCAGTGCGCAGGTGGTGGCTGTCCACATTTTACACATGGACTAGCTGTAACCTTAAGAGGATCAGAGTTGGGAAGTGGTGGATCTAGGCCCCGAATCCACATCCTCCCATTCTCCATGCAGGGTGTCTTTAGTTGTAATTGGTGAATTAGTGGTTTGGGATTTTCTTAATTTATATTTTCTTTGCTCTAAGTGTCTATGTAGTAGCTCTGTTTCTCTAACATTATAGCAGGGGAAAATAAAGTGCCCTATTTATTTACATGATTTCTTCTTCTTTTTTTTTTTTTCTATTGTGGATATCTTATCAATGATAAGAGAGGATATTATGGGGGTTTATCCTCAAAGAAAGCCCTAGTGAAAAATGATCACTGATGGTTAGCTATGGTTCTAAACAGTATCATTTTTCTTCAGAGAGTTGGTTTAAATAGTTCATTAAGAGAAGTTCAAGAGGTATAACTGTAATTAACTCTTTCACTTACTTTGAACAAAAATGATTCATTGAAATCTAACATACTTACCCTTAATAGTTCTAAGCAAGCCTTCAGATATTCAAGAGACATCAAAGAAAATAGGAGAGAGGATACAGGAAGAATATAGAAGGCTGAAGAAGTGTATGCACAATTTAGGCTTTAATATCAAGCTCAACTTCATTGTTGTCAATTGCCAGATATATTTAAACCTCTGTTTTGACCTTGGGTATAATCTGAGAAGGAGCATCTCCAGAACAAGCAGTCCTCAAGGCTTACCCCTGTAGCTGGAGTCAAGGGGGAACCTGCACTCTCTGCCTGGTGTTGATGTTGACAGTGGGACTTCTGAAGTGCTCAGTCTTGGTGGGAGTGTGCATCACCTTCTTCCTTTCTTACCACCTCACCAAGGCCCTCACTCAGGAAAGGAGAGATGAGGGCTCTGATGGGTTCTGTGCATTAAATAACACTTGCTATCAGCAGGAAGATGGCCTGCTATAGCCATCACATGCAAGCCTTTCTTTTTCCATTTCTGTTGCTTCTATCAGAAATGCCCTTATCCTAGGTCTCCCCTTGTTAACTCCTATCAATGCTCTAGATCAACTCAGATGCTTCCTCCACGAGACTCTCCTATGCATTCTAGATAGTCCCTGCTTTCTACCTTCTCAATTGGAATACCTTGTCTGAACATGTCAGTCTTCTGACTCCATTCCAATACTTGGTCCCTGTTTATTGAATGGGTGAAGAGATCATTTCTTTCATTTGTAGGTAGCATTTTGAGATAAGACAGGTTGTAATACATTTGAGTTCTAGCTGGTTAGCTCTGTAATCCTTGAGAACTTGCAATATTCTCAATGTGAAAAATAAGCCCTCAACTGGGAAAACACTTTTACACATTCTCACATGCACAAGCTCATTTACACTTTCTTCATAACACCTTTCCCTGAAATACTAGCCAAAATCCAATTTCTTCTACAAACCTTATTCAGTCTACCTTCTTCAAACTCTTACCTCCTTATATCTGGGCCACTCAGTGGTCCTGTACATATGATATTGTACTTATAATTATTATTTTTTGAAATGTTTTGTCTCCTCATCTGTGCTCTAAGCAATTGTGGGGTGGTTAGTTCTAAGCCATAAACCTAGGACATTTTCTTGATGATAACAGGCACAGGATAGTGCTTGTTCTTCCCGTTAAAGTCTACTTTGATCTTTTTTTTTTGCGGTACGCGGGCCTCTCACTGTTGGGGCCTCTCCCGTTACAGAGCACAGGCTCCGGACGCGCAGGCTCAGCGGCCACGGATCACGGGCCCAGCCGCTCCGCGGCATGTGGGATCTTCCCGGACCGGGGCACAAACCCGTGTCCCCTGCATCGGCAGGCGGACTCTCAACCACTGCGCCACCAGGGAGGCCCTACTTTGATCTTTGATATCCTCCTGCTGCTCCTTCCATTACATTTCCCTCAAGGAGATGATAATACCCGATCATTTCTATATGTGCCCTGTTTCTCCAGTTGAGGGCTAGTCTCTGTATCTCTCAGTGCACAGTTTGATGCCCTGTCTGCAGTAGATGCTCAAAAAATACTTGCTAATAAACTTATCTTCATGGATTTTTGTTTTGGACATCAAAAAAACAATATGCCTTTGAAAGTGATTTGCAACAACAAAAGTAAAATGTAAATGTAAGGGATTAATGCTGCTATTCAATTAACCATGTGATTTCATGGTGATGGTTTAAATCTAGTAGGTTAATATGCAATGAATACTTCTCAGATTCACTTCCCTTTAAAAGGCACAATATTATACTGGTTTATAACCTCAAGTTTCCTGGTTAAAAAAGTATATTTCTAGCTGGGTGTGTGTCATGCACTGGGGCCCTACACATCTAAATATTTAACAGGATTGCTTTATATACCTTTATGCCGATGTTGCCGATAATGTGATTTGGCTTCTACCCAGTGGGTCCCTGGGCTTTTCATCATCCAGTGCATATATTGGCTGCAGCGTGCCTGGGCAGCAGGAATAGTGGGGTTGCTGAGGCATCGAATACAATCAGAATGTTATTTAGAAAAGCTGGCTTGGCAGCCAAGCTTCACATACATCTTTTATTACACTGTATCTTGTGACATATTATTTCTGCTTCATAAGGTCACGTGACCCTGAATGGGACCTGTGGTCCATTGATAACACGGCTGGATGATGGCCATGGCAGGAGTTAGGACTGGACACAGAGAAGGTTGAGTCTCCCGAAGTCCCAGCCTGCCTTGACTTAGTTCTCACACTTCTCTTGTGCTCTTTAGCTCTCCCTTTTCTCCCTGTTATTGGTGTGGAAGGGGGTTAGAAGCAACAGATGACAATTTAATCAAAAGCTTCTTTCCATGATCAGAGAATTGGGGGTGGGGCAGGAATCATAAGGAGTAGGTAAAACTCAACACTTTCTATGCACGGATTTTAGTCCTAAAATGAGAATCCATGTCCCAACCTTTGGAGCAAGATTTGTTCCACTGGATCTATTTTTTTTTTTCTCTTCATATGTTTGGTTCTTACCACTGACCAACTCTCATCTATGAACTCGAATTCTACTATGAAACATTTGTGTATTCTTGGTGTTTGATCCCCTTCTACACAGAGGATGATTTGTTCTTTGACCAATTCACTCAACTTTTGTTTATTCAGCATCTATTGTGTAACAGACACTGTTCTAGTTGCTAAGGAGGCAGCGTCACTAAGACAGACGTGGCCCTTTCCATCATGGTATTTATGTTCTAGTGGGGACAGATATAATCAAACATATAAGTAAATAAATAATAAAATGTCACTAATGATAAATATTACGATGGAAGCATAAAGAGGTGAATTGATCTAAATTAGATTGGAGGTGGTGGGAGAGGATCTTTCTAAGGAAGTGACATTAGATTGAGATCTTAGGACAAGGTGCAAACAATGCAAAGGTCCTGAGAAGGAGTGTCTCAGAAAGGACCTGACTGCACAGGTGAGCTTGCTGTGTTCTTGGAACTAGGCTGAGGTCAGTGATAGTGGAAGGCTAAGAGAAAGGAAGATCAAGGCAAAGGAGAGGGCAGCACTGGATCTTGCACATGCTTGGGGGTTAGATGAGGAACAAGGGTTTATTTCACTCTTGCTAAAGGAGTTAAAGCAGAGAGATGTCATGTTTTGATTTATATTATTAAAAAGATCACTCATTTGTTTTTCTTAATAGTTTTGCCACACATGTATATATCTCTAAATAGTATAGTTTAATTTTTTAACTTTTATGAATGAAGTTCATTTTATGAATCTTTTAGTGTCTTGCCACTTTTGTTCTACATTATATTTGTGAGGGAAAAAAGGACAGTTATTCCGCATGTCAGGATTATGCTTACCTTAACCTGGAAAGTGTCACACGGGAGCTTTCGAGGTGTTAGAAAAGATTTGTTTCTTAACCTGTATAGTGGTTACACCAGAGTTTGTTTCATATATAAGTGCTAAATAGTATAGCTAGGTGTATAAATACTTCAGAATGTATATTTCAAATAAAACTTTTTAAAAGAACTATTGTGAAGCACGACATTTAGTAAGTTTTTCCATCAAAGTCTAAATATAAAGTAAAAAACAGTTTCCCTAGAGAGACTAATTATCCTTCCTCTCACAGTGGGTTTACCAGAGAAGCAAAGCAGAAAGATGGGGAAAGGAAGAAGGATTCTTACCGTGTAGGCAACAAGCAGAGAGTTTAGGTGTGTTGCAGGAGAGAGAGTCGTGGTACACAGTGAGGACACGCTGGGAAGGTGGAGGAAGTTTGACTCAGCCTCACCTGGGTCACTAGCTGGCCTCGCATCTTCAAGAAGTCCTATATGCACTCTGAAATTTGTTTCAGCATCTGTGAAAGGAGAGGTGATATAAGGCATTGCTTGGCCCATAGGGGCTTATGTATACACATTTGTCTAGTTGTCTACCTTGATTGTAACAGACCCTAACAGTAAACTCCTCCAACATTTCCAGCTTCTAGATTCTTTTACTCTGCAGACTAGGCTGGAATACCTGACTCAGAACATTTGGTTTCTTCCAAAAGTTTTTGAGTTAACGTAAAATAGATAGCTAGTGGGAAGCAGCCACATAGCACAGGGAGATCAGCTCAGTGCTTTGTGACCACCTAGAGGGGTGGGATAGGGAGGGTGGGAAGGAGGGAGACGCAAGAGGGAAGAGATATGGGGACATATGTATATGTATAACTGATTCACTTTGTTATAAAGCAGAAACTAACACACCATTGTAAAGCAATTATACTCCAATAAAGATGTTTAAAAAAGTGTTTGAATGATCACAGTGTGATCTGACAGTCAACTTCGTACTCATGGATGGAATCCTGAGACTGCCACAAAGCCCTGAGCTCATGCTTGGCAAATTATCTTTAAGGCAAGGCTTCTCTTTTCAAGAGTACAGATTCTATAAGGTGAGTTCAACTGAAACATGGGTCAATGTCATTGATGTATTCTTATACTAATATATAGATTCAACATAATTTAGAGTCAGATAAAACTGAGTTCAAATCCTGGCTCTGGTTGGTAGCCAGGCAATCTGGGTCAAGTTCACTTCCCTGAGTCTATATTTTTTATATTTCTGCAGCTCTACAAAGAGAGCACCAGTATCCACCTTTTATTGTGTTGGTTGAAACGTTCACTCAGGTTTTTCTGTAACATGTTAGTTTTGTGACAATCAGTGAGTACAGCACAGTGAGCCCTCAACACACATTAGTCTCCTCCCTCATCTACATCTCCTGAAATCAAATACAATCAGGAGTTACAAGCTGAACTGGCCAAACATCTCCACCCCCAGATCATTTTCACCATCAGCATCATGGTGATAAACCAAAATGTCACTTGCACTTTGGGGCAGGAGGCTCAGAGAGGGTCAGTGCATGAAAATAATATAATATACCTTTCCTTTCAGAAAGAAATGTGTTGTTTCACTAGCTGACAATACCATGCTTCTTTTGCAGCACTGGGCTGAAGTGCAACTATTTTTTCAAAAACATATTTTCCTGACCGTGTGGGTGTATTCTGTCAGGCAGGGCAGCTGCTGACAGCTAGGCAAGGAAAAGAGAGGAATTATGCAGACATTTGGCAGTGTAAATGTTAGAAAAACTCAACTGTATGTGCGTTCAGGAGAGTTCAGTAGCTTAGGTGAATGCAACTCCAGGAAATAAAGTGACAGCTTCCCCGTAACCACTATGCTAATGGATGGGGTGGAGGGGTTGTCTCTGTTAGAGCAGGCACTTGGGAGACACAACTTCTGGGCTGAGATCCCACTCCAAACAACATCTCCCACTGTGATCCTGGGTGAGTTGCTGAATTTCACTGTACTTTATTTCTATTTCTCCATCTACAAACCCAAGCTAATAATAGTTTCCGCCATTGCAGGAGTGGTACAAATATTAATGAATTAATGAGCAGAATGTGCTGTGGAGAGAAGGCAGGTTATAGAAATATGATCATTTCAACAAATCTCTGATTTGCGCAGGGCAAATTCAGCAGGTTTTCTGAATGTTATGCTCATTCCCCTCTTCTTCACCTATAACGAATTTGTACATCCCATTTCTGCTCCTGCGAGATATGGATGCTCTTGTCCAGAAAGTGATGAGCTCTTCCACGGCCCCCAAGTCTAGGTGCAGTGTGAAAATGATAAAGAGAGAGAGCTTGAGTCACAGAATGATGGAAATTGGAGAAAGATATAAGCGATGAAAGAACATTAGCTTTAAAATAAATAAATAGCTTAACCATCTTCACAATTTTGCAGTTCTATCTGAGAGAACAATAAGCAGTGATGAGTGGGAATATTTTTACAAAATGAGTGCCGCAATACAGAGAATATAAAATAGCTTAAATTAAATCTCATTTTCAAATTTATTCATGATGTGTTTTACCAAGAAGCAGTACGTTGTTATATATGTTAGGGTGTAGGGTAAGACAGTTCCCCTACTATAGTGTTTTGCATGGTTTTCTGCCCCCAGCAGAGGTCAGAGTTAAAAAAAAAAAACAAAGCAAGACCACTAATATCAGGTGTAGATAAAAGCATCAGGCATTCAAATACAGTCTTAGGCCTGGGGAAACAAAGACAAAGGCAAATAACCAATGGACAAAAACCAGTTTTCAGACCAGTGTATGGAAAATTTTTATCAAACAGTTGGGAAATAAAAATTACATTACATACATGATCCACGATCCCATTCATTGGTCTTCACCCTGGAAAGTATGATACATTTTGAAAACACTTTTTAAGGACAGAGAGACGGCAGTTAGTAGATTTAATAATCTTGCTCAGAGTTACAAAGATAGAGTGGTAAGATGGGCTTTGAACCCAAGCCTCAGTATTTATGTTTCAACTGCCTTTCCCCAACTTTCTGCAGAGAACAGGACTTGTAGCTTAGGACAAAGGAATTATCTGAGAGATATTATATGTATCTGTTTTGCAAATGCATCCAAACATCTATCCATTCATCTAACTGTCCTTCAAGTATTTGACCAACACCATCACGGTACCATGATCTGTGCTAACTTAAAGAACTGAGCCAAAGTAAAGAAGAATACATCCTTTCCCTGAGTCAAGCACACGGGACTCAGAATTGTAAAGGCAAAATGGTCAGCATGAGCATCTCAACCCACCAGAATTGGACACTTACCCTAGAGTAGGGGCTGCTTGAAATTTTCTGGGTGCAGTGTCTTTGGGACCAGAGACTTTGATCCCTTCAGAAGAGGTTTCCAGTTCAACCCAGCCCCATGTGGAATAAAGATAACAAGATAATATTGGAAGAAAGGTACAAAACATATACTCTACTGAGTGTCTGTTTCCATTTCTTTACCAAAAACATAAGCAGTAAAAGAAACTGCAGTCGGATGAAAGAAAGAAAACCAAGGGAACTTAGTTTACTCATTCCCTGGCTAGAAAACCATCCCACTCACATTCACGCTGGTCCCCCACTGTTTAGCAGATCTGAATACCCTAGCCCTGCTATCATTTGCAAATGGGCCTGGAGATAGGAAACACCAAAAGGTAATATAAAGGACATGAAAAGCACACATTGCCTGCGCCCAGTTTCTCAGAGACAAACTGTGTGCTGTACCTACATAGTTTCTTATGCTATTCACGATCATCTCAGAGGTATTTGAGCATGGAGGAATAAAAAGAATGAAATCTTTATCTTTATGTATTGAAACAGACTTCATTGCCTAAAATAATGAATGCAGATGACTCAATAAAATTCCTCCTACATAGATCTTACCAGCATGTACCAGTTTGCAACATCTTCTTCTCTCTTAAACTCATAGTGCTTTTTGACTGTTCTACTTACCTGATGTAGAATCAGGTACTCTCTTTATGATTCATGTATTTCCTCATTGATGTCTTAGTGCTGGTTGCTATAAGAAAATATGGTAAGCTGGGTGGCTTAAAAACAACAGAAATTTATTTCTCAGAGTTCCAGAAGTTGGAAATCCGAGATCAAGGAGTTAGTACGGTCGGGTTCTGGTGAGCATCATTTCGGGGTGGCAGATTGCTGACTTCTTTGTATATGCATGTGGCAGAAAGAGAGTGTGCTAGATTTCTGGCCTCTTCTTATAGGGATGCTAATTCCATTTTTGAGGGCTGCACCCTCATGACCTAATTACCTCCAAAGGGCCCCACTTCCAAATATCATCACACTGGAAGCTGGCTTTCAGCATATGAATTTTGGGGAGACACATTCAGTCCATAAGAGTTGCTATTTCAAATCTGAGTAGTTCCTCAACTTTGCACTGTTATACAACTTGTATTTATACCTTATGATCCAAAAGCGAACTATGTGAACTTTATGTCAGAGATTGTGTCTTCCGTACCTCTGTTCCCCCTCACTCTCCTGGGTGCCTGTATACTATGTATCTTGAGTATTGAATATTTACTTATTAATGCACAGAACTAATGATTCTGCCTGATGCTGAGGCCTGGTTTCATGTGAAATTCTAATACCAATAAAGTTTGTCTTTGGTGTTCTTTCATATTATTGACAAGTGCATGTATTTTTTCACATAATTCTTCCAACACAGTCCTGGTTGCCAAGGTGCTGCCACCTGGTTGGAGCTGCAAGCTATTATGAAAACAATCCAATCACCATCTTAACATCTTTCTTATCAAAAGTTATGAGTGGTCTACTCATTTATCTATTCTTTCCTTCCTTCCTTCTTTCATTCATCAATAAATTATGTTTTGTTCATAAACAATTTAGTGCCTACTACCATGTGCTGGGCTAGTGCTAACTAGTTGGTCTGGGGATGCAATGTTTTGTAAGAAAGAAAATCATTGCTTCTTTAATGGAGCTTATACTCTTGTGGCAGAGGCTGATACTACACTTGCAAAATATCCATAAATAAGACCATTCCAAATGGGATGGGCACCAGGAGCAAAATAAGGGGATAGACAAGAGACTTGAGAGGGCACAGAGGATCTCTCCAAGGAGATGACACTTAGTTGAGACATAAATAACAAAAGGTGTGCCATGCAATGATCTGAGTGAAAATTATCACTAAAATCTCAGAATTGGAAAAAAAAAAAAGAAAAAAAGCAGGTGCAGCCAAAGTGTAATTGATGAATAGGGTGTTTCATTTGAAATAAGTTTGTCTGAAACAGCAGGAATCATAGCATGGGGACTTTGCAGGAGATGGCAAGGGGTTTATATAATAGGACCAGAGAGGGCTGATGGAAAGGTTTAAGGAAGGGGATGAGATGACAGGATTTATAGCTTTAAAAGACGTTTCTGTCTGCTGTGTCCATGGGATCATTTTTTTTTTTTCTAAATTGCCTTATAAGAACTAATGGGTAAACAGAAAATTCAGTTTATAGAAATCTTTAAGGCCAGATTTGTTAACCTAATCTTTTGCAAAAAGTCAGAGAATCTTATCAAAGAAACCATTTTGCAAGTTCACAAGAACCTGTGTTGCAGATGTATGCATCTGGAATACTTCTGTATTCTATGCATGCCTATGACTTTTTAAGTTTGCTGTTTGACTTTGAGCACGTCACAAACTCTCTGGGCCTTAAAAATAAGGAAGTTTGAATGAGATGATTTTTAAGATCTCTTTCAGCTCCAATATTTTATGACCATGAAATTAGTGCATTAGAAATGGATTAAAATCTCAGAAGCTATAAAATATCCTTTCTCTTCAATCTTGTGAGTGAAATGAATCAGAGATATTGCTACTGCTCATGATGATCAACATGTATGCAGCATTTTACAGTCTGCTAAAGATACATCCATTGTACCTTTTAAAATTACATAATACTGAGAAGTAGGTATTATTATTATTTCTGTTTTATAAGTGGTAAAATGGATGTTAAGAGGAATTGTTGTTGTAAAGAAGATAAACAACTAGCTAGTGGGAGAAGCAAGAACAGAACCAGATATTCACTGTATAGACAAATCAAGAAACTTGTACTTTATGTTTCCATATGGGATTTTGATGGCTATATAGGCTTCTCTAGCAATCAACTTTCCACCTCCTTAGCAAACAATAATACCTGGTTTATTTCCCTACTTACTTATTAACAGTTATTGAGAGTGACTCTAAGGTTGGTAACTCAGCCCTTTCTTATGGTTCAAAACATAAGAAAGTGTGGAATAATGATCAGTCACTTTATTACACCCACACTGTTGGTTAAGGTCTAGCATACATGTTATATGTTGTTAATGTTAACGTGATTGATGACATTATTTAGACAATTGCCAAGGTTTTACTGTTTTCTCTGCACAGGGATATCTTTTGTGTGTAGGAAACAGATGTATATGTATCTGTTTGGAGGTTTTATTTCACTTGAGTGGCCCTACTGGCTTCCACCCTTCTGACATATGTTGGTGTGCACACACAGACACACCCTCCACATCCACCAGTACAGACTTTGTAAGCCCATGTGATGATGGAGGGCTGCCACTCTATTATCTGAGACACAGTCACTGCCTGTTGAAACCGGAGGATATTTTTTTACACATTTTCCCTATCATCCCTCCTTCCTTCCGGATAGGCTTTTAAAATTCTGATGGCATTTCTTAGCTGAACTTTGGATACTAATGTGTTGTGTGCTAATACCTCATAAATGCCAATTTTTAAATCCTGTAGATCACATATATCATTATATATATGATGGATCCAAATCAGAAATCAAGCAAAGCAGCAGCCTCATGAAAAATCATACAAGGATTAAGTCCAAATTATATTAGAATCACCAAGAAGAATTTGGCAGTAGAAACATTTCAAAGATACACCTGTTGAAATGGCATACTTTTGGCAGCCTTTTCTGGAAGTTCAGTGGCTTTCTCCCCCCCCCCCACCTCCCTTTCCTTCCTTCACGTCAGACTGAGCCATGTTTGAAATTCCTGAGCCCACCATGCTCGCGCAGTCTTTACATATGCACTCAGCTCTCCTGAGGAAAGATTTCAACTTCATGGCAAAACTGAAGAAAGCATGTCAGAATGCTGTCGGAGAGGGAACCTTCTTTTCTACAACTGTTTTTGGATGCCAGCCAGAATTTCCCTTTCTGGCTTTTACTCTTGACACTATTTCCCCATAGAGTAGAAGGGATATTTTAGCAACTGGCAGGTTTTAGCAGGGCTCCTCAATCCCAGCACAGGCAGCCCAGAATTCAGAGCTCTGACTCCATCTTCACGTTGATATTAAATAAGCATGCCGTTTAAAGACAACGCTGGCAACTTTTCTTTTGAGGCTATCTGGGGAGATTTTTTAAAATTTTATTTTATAAAGGGTTTTATATAAGACATCAAATAGTTATGAGAAATGTGGCTGTGCTTTTTATAACACAAGAAAGGTTAAGAGCAGAAATTTTTATAGACACTGTAAGAACTTTCAAGGGACTAAAAGGCTCAGTGGACTCTGAAGACAGATTTCACCTTCAGGAAGAGAATTCAAGTTCATCTGAGGATTCAGCAAGTTCCAAGGGTTGGGATCCTGGGCCGGGTCCCTGTTGTTGGTTGGGCTCTCCCTTTGAAAGCCACTTTGCACTTAATTGAAAGAGAATTGTTTCATGTGAAAAGATTTTGTAACAACACAGCATACAAGTTGCTGGTGTCTGGGAATGGCCGAAAGATATGATTTAGGCTCTAGATTTGCTGGAAAGAAAAACGTTACTGTATTTTGGTGGTTCTCAGTGCCCCAAACGAAGGTAACTCTTCTGTGTGTGCATAGAGGAATTTCATTAAGGAAGACTTTTTCTCTGGATCAATTTTTACCCTCCTGTAGGCTGGGGACTCTGTGTTGCACTGTGGGCTACATGTAGAAGAAAAATACTAGCTAGGTGAAATTCCCTGCAGAAAGAAGAGCTAGGTGCAGTGAAGACAATTTCCAAGAGAAAGGATGGGTTGGCCATGAAGGTGGACAAGTAGTGAAAGGCAGGAAATGGAAACTAAGAAATGCCATATGAGATTAAAGATTTAGATCATTACAATCAAACTGAATACAGTTAACTGGAATGCCTACTTCAATAAGCACATATTCTCAGAAATTAAGAATTACATGCTAATAATGTATCTTGACCTCAGCCTTCTGTCCAGCAAGAATTCAATTATAAGGAATGTTTGGCCTAAAACAATGGCTGCATGAGTAGCCTGTGACTTTGGCCAAGACACAAGCAAAGACTGAGTTAAATTAAGCTGAAATTATTGTTTATTCTATCCTTAGAATTTTTATTCTAAAGGAGGATCCATTTAGTGAGAGTTATCAGTACCTCTAAACCATAACTCCAGGAAGCTGATACAATTCTACCAGTTTTCCTAGATCCAAAACATCCAGACTGGAAACCAGATGGCTTGGATTGTTTTCTGGAAGGAAGAGAACTTGTAGAGAAGAGAAATATCCTACACATGTATAAAAGAAGGTCTCTGCACAGGAGCTGCCTGGCAGTTTTGTCTTTATCAAATATGTTCTCAAATCCCAAGATTTTAACTTCTCTGTTTTTCAAAGCCTTTCCAAGGCCTTGGTTTTATTTCTAGCACAAGCCATACCCCAGTTAACTCCCACTCATGTTGACTTCTCTCTCTTCAAGTTCCTTATACTCACAGTCTATGTGTAACGTGTACCTGGATGTTTCAATGTAGTAACTTTTTTCATTTCAACCAGAAATTAACCTATTTAGTTTGATATTGTACTTTGGCTCCAGCATAGAGATCCTATTAGTCTTGTTGGTAGCCACATCCCTCTCTTACCCCATATAAACATGTTGGCTACTCATACTTAGAATGTTTCTATCAGTAATAATGTAATGATAAAAATAATATGTGAATATTTTAGAACACTTAAAAGTACTAAAAGATTAAAAATTATAAAAAATACAAAATAAAAAATTATTATCTTTCAGTAAAAATACAGAAAGATAACAATTCATAACTATTTTCCAGATATAACTAAGTAAAAAATGTAATATATTTATTTCAAGTTTTTTCTATAAATGTGTTTGTTTCTAGTTGCTATGTATGTGAACATACATATATCTAATTAATCTAAATACATAGAGCCATTATACATATAAGTTCTTAATAAAAACTAAACTAATAATATATCCTTTTATTAAAATATAAACATATAAATTTTAACAAAATATTTAACAAAAATGTTTAACAAATATTTTAAAAATACTTTAACAAAAATACATTTATATGTGTAATGATTATGTCCCATTTTTTATTAGAATTACATCACATAAATATGTGTAGATGAAATTTTCCTCCTAATTATTACACATAAAAAAAAAAAGGACAAGATGCAGCCTCATCCACCAGAACCCAGACACTAGTCCCCTCCACCAGGAAGCCTACACAACCCACTGAACTAACCTTAACAACCGGGGACAGACACCAAAAACAATGGGAACTATGAACCAGCAGCCTGCAAAAAGGAGACCCCAAACACAGTAAGATAAGCAAAATGAGAAGACAGAAAAACACACAGCAGATGAAGGACCAAGATAAAAACCCACCAAACCTAACAAATGAAGAGGAAATAAGCAGTCTACCTGAAAAAGAATTCAGAATAATGACAGAAAAGATGATCCCAAATCTTGGAAATAGAATAGACAAAATTCAAGAAACATTTAACAAGGACCTAGAAGAAATAAAGATGAAACAAGCAATGATGAACAACACAATAAATGAAATTAAAAATACTCTAGATGGGATCAATAGCAGAATAACTGAGGCAGAGAAAGAGATAAGTGACCTGGAAGATAAAATAGTGGAAATAACTACTGCAGAGCAGAATAAAGAAAAAAGAATGAAAAGAACTGAGGACAGTCTCAGAGACATCTAGGACAACATTAAACGCACCAATATTCGAATTATAAGGGTTCCAGAAGAAGAAGAGAAAAAGAAAGGGACTGAGAAAATATTTGAAGAGATTATAGTTAAAAACTTCCTTAATATGGGAAAGGAAATGGTTAATCAAGTCCAGGAAGCACAGAGAGTCCGATACAGGATAAATCCAAGGAGAAATATGCCAAGACACATATTAATCAAACTGTCAAAAATTAAATACAAGGAAAATATATTAAGAGCAGCAAGGGAAAAACAACAAATAACACACAAGGGAATCCCCATAAGGTTAACAGCTGATCTTTCAGCAGAAACTCTGAAAGCCAGAAGAGACTGGCAGGCCATATTTAAAGTGATGAAGGAGAAAAACCTGCAACCAAGATTACTCTACCCAGCAAGGATCTCATTCAGATTTCATGGAGAAATTAAAACCTTTACAGACAAGCAAAAGCTGAGAGAATTCAGCACCACCAAACCAGCTTTACAGCAAATGCTAAAGGAACTTCTCTAAGCAAGAAACACAAGAGAAGGAAGAGACCTACAGTAACGAACTCAAAACAATTAAGAAAATGGGAATAGGAACATACATATCGATAATTACCTTAAATGTAAATGGACTAAATGCTCCCACCAAAAGACACAGATTGGCTGAATGGATACAAAAACAAGACCCATATATATGCTGCCTACAAGAGACCCAATTCAGACCTAGAGACACACACAGACTGAAAGTAAGGGGATGGAAAAAGATATTCCATGCAAATGGAAACCAAAAGAAAGCTGGAGTAGCAATTCTCAAATCAGACAAAATAGACTTTAAAATAAAGACTATTAGAAGAGGCAAAGAAGGACCCTACATAATGATCAAGGGATCAATCCAAGAAGAAGATATAACAATTGTAAATATTTATGCACCCAACATAGGAAAACCTCAATACATAAGGCAAATACTAACAGCCATAAAAGGGGAAATCGACAGTAACACATTCATAGTAGGGGACTTTTACACCCCAATTTCACCAATGGACAGATCATCCAAAATGAAAATAAATAAGGAAACACAAGCTTTATATGATACATTAAACAAGATGGACTTAATTGATATTTATAGGACATTCCATCCAAAAACAACAGAATGCACATTTTTCTCAAGTGCTCATGGAACATTCTCCAGGAGAGATCATATATTGGGTCACAAGTCAAGCCTTGGTAAATTTAAGAAAATTGAAATTGTATCAAGTATTTTTTCCGACCACAATGCTATGAGACTAGATATCAATTACAGGAAAAGATCTGTAAAAAATACAAACACATGGAGGCTAAACAATACACCACTAAATAATGAAGTGATCAGTGAAGAAATCAAAGAGGAAGTAAAAAAATACCAAGAAACAAATGACAATGACACATGATGACCCAAAACCTATGGGATGCAGAAAAAGCAATTCTAAAAGGGAAGTTTACAGCAATACAATCCTACCACAAGAAAAATGAACAATCTCAAATAAACAACCTAACCATACATCTAAAGCAATCAGAGAAAGAAGAACAAAAAAATCCCTAAGTTAGCAGAAGGAAATAAATCATAAAATCAGATCAGAAATAAATGAAAAAGAAATGAAGGAAATGATAGCAAAGATCAGTAAAACTAAAAGCCTGCTCTTTGAGAAAATAAACAAAATTGATAAACCATTAGCCAGACTCATCAAGGAAAAAAAGGGAGAAGGCTCAAATCAATAGAATTAGAAATGAAAAAGGAGAAGTAACAACTGACACTGCAGAAATACAAAAGGTCTTGAGAGATTACTACAAGCAACTCTATGCCAATAAAATGGACAACCTGGAAGAAATGGACAAATTCTTAGAAATGCACAACCTGCCAAGACTGAATCAGGAAGAAATAGAAAATATGAACAGACCAATCACAAGCACTGAAATTGAAACTGTGACTAAAAATCTTCCAACAAACAAAAGCCCAGGACCAGATGGCTTCACAGTCGAATTCTGTCAAACATTTAGAGAAGAGCTAACACCTATCCTTCTCAAACTCTTGCAAAATATAGCACAGGGAGGAACGCTCCCAAACTCATTCTAGGAGACCACCATCATCTTGATATCACAAAGAAAGAAAATTACAGGCCAATATCACTGATGAACATAGATGCAAAAATCCTCAACTAAATACTAGCAAACAGAATCCAACAGCACATTAAAAGGATCATACACCATGATCAAGTGGGTTTTATTCCAGGAATGCAAGGATTCTTCGATATATGCAAATCAATCAATGTGATACACCATATTAACAAATTGAAGGAGAAAAACCATATGATCATCTCAATAGATGAAGAGAAATCTTTCGACAAAATTCAACACCCATTTATGATAAAAACCCTGCAGAAAGTAGGCATAGAGGGAACTTTCCTCAACATAATAAAGGCCATATATGACAAAGCCACAGCCAACATCGTCCTCAATGGTGAAAAACCGAAAGCATTTCCACTGTGATCAGGAATAAGACAAGGTTACCCACTCTCACCACTCTTATTCAACACAGTTTTGGAAGTTTTAGCCACAGCAATCAGAGAAGAAAAGCAAATAAAAGGTATCCACATTGGAAAAGAAGAAGTTAAGCTGTCACTGTTTGCAGATGACATGATACAATACATAGAGAATCCTAAAGATGCTACCAGAAAACTACTAGAGCTAATCAATGAATTTGGTAGAGAAGCAGGATACAAAATTAATGCACAGAAATCTCTGGTATTCCTATACACTAATGATGAAAAATCTGAAAGTGAAATCAAGAAAACACTCCCATTTACCATTGCAACAAAAAGAATAAAATACCTGGGAATAAACCTACCTAAGGAGACAAAAGACCTGTATGCAGAAAATTATAAGACACTGATGAAAGAAATTAAAGATGATACAAATACTTGGAGAGATATACCATGTTCTTGGATTGGAAGAATCAACGTTGTGAAAATGACTCTACTACCCAAAACAATCTACAAATTCAATGCAATACCTATCAAACTGCCAATGGGATTTTTCACAGAACTAGAACAAAAAATTTCACAATTTGTATGGAACACAAAAGACCCTGAATACCAAAAGCAATCTTGAGAAAGAAAAACAGAGCTGGAGGAATCAGGCTCCCTGACTTCAGACTATACTACAAAGCTACAGTAATCAAGGCAGTATGGTACTGGCACAAAAACAGAAAGATAGATCAATGGAACAGGATAGAAAGCCCAGAGATAAACCCATGCACATATGGTCAACTTATCTTTGGTAAAGTAGTCAGCAATGTACAGTGGAGAAAGGACAGCCTCTTCAATAAGTGGTGTTGGGAAAGCTGGACAGGTACATATAAAAGTATGAGATTAGATCACTCCCTAACACCATACACAAAAATAAGCTCAAAATGGATTAAAAACCTAAATGTAAGGTCAGACACTATCAAACTCTTAGAGGAAAACATAGGCAGAACACTCTATGACATAAATAACAGCAAGATCCGTTTTGACCCACTTCCTAGAGAAATGGAAATAAAAACAAAAATAAACAAATGGGACCTAATGAAACTTCAAAGCTTTTGCACAGCAAAAGAAACCATAAACAAGACCAAAAGACAACCCTCAGAATGGGAGAAAATATTTGCAAATGAAGCAACTGACAAAGGATTAATCTCCAAAATTTATAAGCAGCTCATGCAGCTCAATAACAAAAAAACAAACAACCCAATCCAAAAATGGGCAGAAGACCTAAATAGACATTTCTCCACAGAAGATAATACAGACTGCCAACAAACACATGAAACAATGCTCAACATCATTAATCATTAGAGAAATGCAAATCAAAACTACAGTGAGATATCATCTCACACCAGTCAGAATGGCCATCATCAAAAAATCTAGAAACAATAAATGCTGGAGAGGGTGTGGAGAAAAGGGAACACTCTTGCACTGCTGGTGGGAATGTGAATTGGTACAGCCACTATGGAGAGCAGTATGGAGGTTCCTTAAAATACTAAAAATAGAGCTACCATATTACCCAGTAATCCCACTAGTAGGCATATACCCTGAGAAAACCTTAATTCAAAAAGAGTCATGTACCAAAATGTTCATTGCAGCTCTATTTACAATAGCCCAGAGATGGAAACAACCTAAGTGTCCATCATCGGATAAATGGACAAAGAAGATGTGGCACATATATCCAATGGAATATTACTCAGCCATAAAAAGAAACGAAATTGAGCTATTTGTAATGAGGTGGATAGACCTAGAGGCTGTCATACAGAGTGAAGTAAGTCAGAAAGAGAAAGACAAATACCATATGCTAACACATATATATGGAATTTAAGAAAAAAAATGTCCTGAAGAACCTAGGGGTAAGACAGGAATAAAGACACAAACCTACTAGAGAATGGACTTGAGGCTAAGTGGAGCAGGAAAGGTAAGCTGTGACAAAGTGAGAGAGAGGCATGGACATATATACACTACCAAACGTAAGGTAGATAGCTAGTGGTAAGCAGCCTCATAGCACAGGGAGATCAGCTCAGTGCTTTGTGACTGCCTGGAGGGGTGGGATAGGGAGGGTGGGAGGGAGGGAGATGCAAGAGGGAAGAGATTTGGGAACATATGTATATGTATAACTGATTCACTTTGTTATAAAGCAGAAACTAACACACCATTTTAAAGTAATTATACTCCAATAAAGATATAAAAAAACAAACATATCATTAAACATTATTCTAATTTTAATTTAATTTAACCAATTGTCCTTTCATTAGCAGATAGAGTCCTCCCATTTTTGTCTTTTGCTGGTACATATAATGCTATGATAAACAATCCAGTAGATGGATTTCACATGCACAGTTTGAATTATTTTACTTTATTATTACTGGTAAGGTTAAATATGGTAATTTAGTTTTCACTTTATTTGAATTTTGACAGGCTATGGTCTGTTCATGCCTTTCAACTACTTTCTGTTGTTTTTTTTTTTGAATTGTTTGTACATGTCTTTAGCTCTTTATTTTTTATTTCGATTTCTAAAAAAAAGCACATGTATATTGAACATATCCTTAGTTATAATTTGTTTTCAATTTGGCTTATGATGTTTGACGAATTTCAAAACTGTCCTATTTTTGATACAGACATATTGATTGTTTCTCACACCCCCATATGGCTTTCTTCCATAAATGTTATGCTTAGAAAAATCTTTCTCATCCTGGGAAAATATCAATCTTCTCTGATATTTTCTTCTAGCTTTCTATTGTTTTATTAAAGAGAAAGGTTTAACACTTTGATATACCTAGTGTTTTCCTAATTCAAATTCTCATGACTGTTATAATAAAGAATAATCCATCTTTTTGCCATTGATTTGTAATGCGGTTGTTATTTTTCTTCAGTTATTACTATTATTGTTTCTGACCCCCCCCCCTTTTTTTTTTCTGGGAGAAATCTTTCTCAACCAAAATATTTGTCAACCAAAGGTATGGCTATTAGTCCCACTCTATCAGCTTGAGCAGTGGCCAAATCTTTTGGAATCTTCAGTGGGAGTTTTGTGCATGTTACCAGCTCCTGCTCCATTCTTCTGCAGGACAGATTGTCATCCAGAGTTTTCCACTTTCCCTACTTCCTGGTTCATACTCTGAGGTATGTAAAAATCTATGCATTACAGGAAGTCTTGCTTCCTTTCTTTCCTTAGCTCATCCACCCATTTCAGTGCTATACCTGCAAGTCGATAGTTCTGTCCCTTAGGGATGCCAGTTGCAGCTGCCTGTACTTATCCTTGAAATCCTTCTCCAGGCTTTTCAGTCCCCCTTCACTACTCAGTGTCTGGTTAGTCTGTATCCTTTATTTATGAAACAAGAGTACCAGTAAGAAGAAGAATAGATATTGTTCTATTGTATTGACATGCACCCATTCTAGCTCTTTTTCATAAGGTATGGTGTAAAGCTATGGTATCCAATGTTGTAGCCTTTAACTCCACATTGCTACTAAGATCTTGAAATGTGGCTAGTCTGAATTTAGATGAGTTTTAAGTGCAAAATACACGTTGGATTTATTTAAAAATGTAAAATATCTCATTAATATTTCTAATATAGATTATATCATGAAATAATTAATATTTTGGATACACTGAGTACTATAGACTGAATGGGTTTGTGTCCTGCCCAAAATTCATATGTCAAACCTAATACCCAATGTGACGGTATTTAGAAGTGGGTCCTTTGGGAGGTAATTAAGTCATGAAGGTGGAGCCTTTATGAATGAGATTAGTCCTCATATAAAAGAGACCCGAGAAACCTCCCTCACCCCATTTGCCATGTGAGAACCCAGTGAAAACATGGTCATCAATGAACAAGGAAATGAACCTTCACCAGGCAATGAATCTTCCAGCAGCTTGATCTTGGACTTCTCAGCAGTTAGAACTGTGAGAAATAAATTTATGTTGTTTATAAGCCACCCAGTCGATGATAGTTTGTTATAACAGCCTCAGCCAAGACAATTAAGTTAATAAAATTTCACTTTAAAAATAAGCTTTACTTGTTTCTTTTCTACTCTTTTAATGTGACTACTACAAAATTTAAAATCTCATGTGATTCACATTTGTGGATTGCATTATATTTTTATTGGATAGCACTCTATAGTTGTTTCACTACTTTCATTTTTAGTAACATGACTGTTGTTGCAATTAAGGGAAAATCTTCCCATGTTCTGGAAATAGATTGATTGCCAATTTTTGGTAGTCTGGGTATATTTTCTAAAACACAGGAGTCTTTATTCCCCTCAAGCATGTTCTTCTTAATGCTGGTTTCTGTTTTATTGGTTAAACAAAGTGGCTATGTGATTCTGCTTCTCTCTGCCTCTAACCAGGTGCTTAACATTGTGTGGGTGTGTGTGCAAGTGTGTGTATGTGTGCATTCTTTTATCATAATTTAAGCAGTGGAGAGAGGTGTGTTTTCAACCTTTCTCAATTGGATGCCGAGTAACTGTGCAAAAATGTACATTCCTTGACGTGACATTTACTCAAATATGTATTCTCTTCTTGTGTATAACTAAGAAGTGGACATAACATGGTCTTTGACATCATGGAGTCCTGATATCAAGCATGACACCTTTGAGCTTTGTGGTCATTACATAATTAACTTTCTTTCTCTTAGCCTCTGTTAACCTATCTGCAATAGGGGGTAGTCACAGTTTTATTGAAGGGTTCCATTACTCTCATCGCACCTGGCCTAGACCTCTCCACTCTCCTTCCTTCTCTAACTTCATGCATTTAGACCCACTTGGCACAAAGGTGAGTTGTCAGCAAACATGTATTGGCTGTGTGATACTGATGGTGGGGGTGTGTAGTGAGTGATTTGCTGAGGAGAAGGAGAGCCCTGGTGGCTGTTAGATTAGGACCTAATTCCAAATGCAACTGTCAGAATTTTACATATTTTCATGCAATAGATTACAGAAAATAACGATTCAGCATGCCAACCTTGGCATCAGTAATGCCTACAGCCCGAGGGTGATGCCAATCCCTTTAAGAGATATGAGGAATGTATTTACCTTAAGCTTCTTTTTGAACGAGCCCAAGAAATTTCAAAGCTTTCAATTTTCGCCAAATAGAGCTAAGACTCTGTCTCTTACATGCCCTCATAAAAAATAGAATTTCAGCAAGACATTTGATAAATTATCATAAATGTATGACCAATAAGTGCCTTAAACAAGAATAGCAGTCTCCTGCCAAAGGTGCAATGTGTACAGAAATGATTGCAGGGCAAGTGGTGGCAGACTATCATGGCATGGGGCCATTTTGGAATGAGGAAATAAGTAATGACGGATGAATGGTAAAATGTTCTGAGTGGGTGGATAGCACCCAGAAGTTCTAATATTCTCCTTACCCATCTGAAGCCCAGTCTTTTGAATTCTGCCAAGTTTGTCTGGAAATCTGTGAGTTGACCATTTTGGGATATTTATTAATGTCCAACAAGTTATAGGATGTCAGTAAAATGAAAAGAGTGTGGGGTGGAAAGGAGACTCTTCTTTAGCTTGGATTAAAGAAAAACTGAATCTTGTTGATTATGAGCTCCAAATACTTCTCTACTGATTAATACTTTAAAAGAGGCTAAAGTTTCCAATATTGGTTGGTGCTAGGGTATCAGCAGGTATTTCTGTTTTCTAGTTTTGGCATATTTATGTCCTTCTTGAGTTTCCATTGTTTATGATCTTTCTCTTTTGCTCTAGTCTCTCAGGATTAAATCCTATACCAGATCCAAAGTCTAAGGTATTTACATGGGAAGGTAACCAATTTAAGTAGCCCAAGGTATGTGCACACACAAGATTTTCATAATGTGAAATGATAGAATGTGAGGAAGGTCGCGGTGGTGTGGTGGGGCATTTTTTTGGGTTAGGGTTTAAATATGCTACAAAACAGCCCAACATTATTTTGCATTATTTGAATTATAAAGTTTCTTATATGTAATACACTCAAGGATTTGTAATATTTATATACATCTACATGCACTTATATGTATGCACTCTTTTCATCAGGCCAGTCTTTCACATAAGGTGGTTTATGTAATTGCCAGTGTGGTATGATTTGAGAACCACTGACAATGGGCTTCTTTTTCCAAGTAATAGTCTCCATTAGTTTGTTACTGAGGTCAAGGATTGTGCTTTGTTCAGAGAAGCAGCCCAACACAGTAGAAATAGCATGAGCTTTAGAACTAAGTAGAAATAGCATGAGCTTTAGAACTAAGTAGAACTGGCTGTGAAACCCATCTGTATCATTCACTAGCTGGGTGACCTTCTGCCTCAGTTACCTGTCCTATAAAATGGGGAAAATAACTGACTTGGAAATGTTTTACAATTCTTTGAAACAATTTATTGAATGCACTATGCCTACCGTATGGTAGTAGCTCAACAAATGGTATTTAATAGTATTAGTCACACTGCTAAATTGCAAACAGCTAAGTACAGGTTCTGTGGACCCCTGACAGTCATTCATCGGATGTGGATAATGGTTTGATGTTTTCAATTCCTTTATTTACCTTCTGTGCTGCTGAGCCTGAGTTTGGCCATTCACAAAGGAGGATAAAGAAAGGACATCAGCACAAATGTCCTTCCTGGATCAGACACAAGAAAGTCATCACAGAGTTGAACACAGGACACTGGTCCCCATACATCAGTATGTATGTTATCTGGTGACTTGATTTCTGTATGTGCTCCTATCCTACCCTTGACAGAAATTATATTCCTTTTACTTTTGGCTGATATGGAGCCAGGCTGTGAATTAAGTGATGGTCAGTGTCATCAACATTTTCCTGTAGTTTCATCCTTACTCTTAATATCTAGTCCACCATGGTCACCTGGAATCTTTATATTTATTTCCCTTCCACCAGTCAAATTTGCTATAGGAAAAAGTCTGGGACCTTTTTTTCCCCTTAGTGAACATGAAAGTTTACAGTTTACAGAAAACACTGTCCTGAGTCCAAAGAATCATAATCTTTCTAAGGAATTTCATACATGTTCGACACACACATTTTGTTGGGTTACAGGAGTCTTCTAAACATTGCCCACCATGCTGCTGGAATCTCCTCACCCAAGCTAGTTTATATGTATAGTTTATATACTGTAGTTATATATGGTGCTGCCTTTATTATTGATAAACTTCCAGCAGGTAATAACTTTTATCTAGATTTTTTAATAGAAATTTTGAAGGACAGTTCTCAGCAGGTGAGAAGGTTGTGGATAAATGCAGAAATGAGCCCCATTTTATAGAAAGGCCAGAACATTATAAAGATAACTGCAAAATGATGAAATAGGACTTCTTAGGGGGTATTTTATTGTACTGAAACAGGGAAAGACTATGAATTAAATAATACATATGCCAAGGGTACATTTTAAGAGTTTCTATGTGTTCCCAAGAAACACACATTTTTTTGGAGAAAATTTTCATATGATGTTTTATAGGCAGAAATAGAATACATTAAAAATATAGAATTAGAGGAACAAATCTCAGGTAACACATTTCTTGGAAATATATGAGTAATAGAAAAAGAATAAAGGGAAAAAGATTTCGTAACCTTGATATTCTTGTTAACCTAAGAGAGTTAAGACCGGGGGTGGAGTTTGGGAAGAATTTAAGGCACAGACTGAGAATATAAGGGGAAGAGTTTGAATTGTGGATAAAATGAGGAGCTTTGCATCTATATGTTTTCTAGGGTCATGGGCCTGCCACTTGTCAATCACTTCTACTGGCCTGGTCTCAATCAGCATCAATATACCCAGTGTTCATGACTGCACCTTGACTTTCTCTCTTCCTTCAAGGAGACCCTTGAAAGTGTCAGCAGTTCTCTGAGGGCATCTGAATATTTGAGCAAACAGTTTTCATCAAAGATAAACATGGTTAAAAAGTCAAATAGTTTTACTAAGTGTAAAAAAAAAAAGGCATCTCCCCATCCCCAATTCCTGCTCCCTCAAGGTAATTCTTTTACCTCTTTCACCTGTATATTTTAGTGTTCATTTTCATGTTTACAGGTACCATTTTTATTCTGTTATTTCTAAATCTTCGAGCTAACCTTTGAAAAATGAATTCAGCTCTGTTACATGCACCACCCTCTGCATACACACATCAGCCCAGACCATTCCCTTTCCACCTCTCTTAATATAAATAAGGCATAATTTTTAGATCACTATGCAATATTTAGTTCATTATGACTGTGTAAATGTTATTTATAGCTAAGCCATATGGTATACTAGCTTTGTTTCTTTTCTTCAACAGTCCTTTTTTTTTTAAATTTAATAATTACATATATTTATTTACTTGCTAGGATTTTTTATCTACCAATACATAAATCATCCTTAAATAATCTGACAGTTGTAGAAACATCCTCTCTGTTGGTTCAAATGAAACATCTTCTTCTTTGTATTTTCCTTCCTCCCTCTGTCCCTTTCTACTTTGCAGGAATCTGGACTCACAGTTCTCCATGCTTGCTGTAATCCTGGACTCTCCCTTTATGGAAACTCACATGTTTGAAAGTTTCCTTCCATTTTACACTTGATCAATAATTTATTCTAGGTTGACAATCATTTCTTTCAGACTTTAGTAACATTATAACTCTTGACCTTTGGTATGTAATTATTGTGCTGCCTCTTGGTAGAAATTTTGAGGGTTATCACTTTGTCCACAGTGTTGTGAAATTTCGTGATAATATGCATTGATATATATATATATATCTTTTACATCTATCATGATTAGCATTCACTGGGTTTTTTTTTTTTTTTTTAAAGAAGATGTTGGGGGTAGGAGTTTATTAATTAACTAATTTTATTTTTTTGCTGTGTTGGGTCTTCGTTTCTGTGCGAGGGCTTTCTCTAGTTGCGGCAAGCGGGGGCCACTCTTCATCACAGTGTGCGGGTCTCTCACTATCGCGGCCTCTCTTGTTGTGGAGCACAGGCTCCAGACGCGCAGACTCAGTAGTTGTGGCTCACGGGCCTAATTGCTCCGCGGCATGTGGGATCCTCCCAGACCAGGGCTCGAACCCGTGTCCCCTGCATTAGCAGGCAGATTCTCAACCACTGCGCCACCAGGGAAGCCCTCACTGGGTTCTTTTAACTGCTTTCTAGAAATCTGTATTCTTTATTTCTGAGATATTTTTTGAATTTTTAATATGATTTTTTAGCTTTAAGGTTATTTTTGTGTTTTTTTGTTTGTTTTGTTTTGTTTTTTAAAGATATTTATGCTTCTGGATTTTGAATTTTTCATTTTGCTATGATATTTTAAAATTTTAGGTTCTCTTTATTGACCACTCTATGTTCCTTTTTAATAAGCCTCTCTTTGTGTTTTATACATGCACTATCCATTTATTCATTGATTCAGTCAACACTCACTAACTTCTTTGCTATCCAGTCAGGGAACTATTCATGGAAAAGATGAATTTTAAATAAAGCTTTAATAGAATTGAAGAAAGAGTCATTCAAATAACTGGGGGAAACAAATGCCAAGAAATAGGTTTATCAAAGCTCCTGAAATGAGCTTGTATGAATGATAGCCTAGGTTATTTGAGACAACCCTACCATTACAAACAACCAAACATTCTGGATAAATACACTTTTAAATCTTCTTGAAAAGCAATAAAGAACTGACTTTAGGGAATGAAATTTTGATGTAGAAATGTCATTTTCCACTAGAAAGAACGAGAAGATTTTGGAGAACTAAAAGAATCCAGCTCTAAGGCTGGAAATATACAAGATGAGCCTGGAACATCTTGTCAAATCTAAAAGCAAAGAAGCTGCCAAAGAATTCCAGGTCTTGTCAAAAGGACTCAGGAAGCAACTTGAAGAGTTTTTGAGTATCAATAAGAACAGTAATTGTGATAGATTGTAACAGATCAATGACATATATGTGTATTCGTTTATAATGTTATTTAAGGAAAAACAAACCTCATTGATTATCTTTGGAGAATGCTAGAGAATGAACTTTTTATTGCGAAAATTTGTTTCAAAAGGTAAAAGTTAAGCACTTATCATGCCTTTCTTATCTATACAAATGTATCTTAAGAAAATCCAATATTTAATGATAAAAAGTTTTTCTTTAATAGAAGTAATCCAGTTACTAAAATGAGTAAAAAATATAGAATTAAGATATTTTGCAACCTTTAATGAAACAACGCTACTCTTTCTAGACATTGATTTTTCAAAGCTCAAAATGTCATGAAAAGGTAAAGATCCAGGAACTATGTCCTTCCTGACAGAAGTACATATCATCACCTATGGAGAATTCTTGCCCAAGTTTTGAACCTAAGTTTGGCTAAGTCTCTATATTTAATTACCAATAAATAGGAATTATCAAGATAGAGAAACATGTTTAATAATACCAATTAAATGCAATTAGTAAAATCCAGAGGGTGAAATACTCTATAAAACATGAAAAAATTTATTCAAAAAATAAATTGCAATATGTGTAAAAAGGGAGAGAGAGAGAAAGTAAGAGAAGCCTACAGATTAAAAGATGATTAGGGAACTACATTGACCATCACAATGCCACAATTTGGATCCTGATTTGAACAAAGCATAAATAAAATAAAATAAAACAGAATAAAATAAAATATAAAAACATAGACAAATGGATAGATTTGAAATCAGATTTTTTTATGATATAAAGGAATAATTATTTTTTTTAGTGTGCTAATGCTATTGTAGTTATATATATTTTTAAAGTACTATCTTTTAGTGGTATGGCCTGAAATACTTATATATGATGTGTTATTATTCCAAGATTTTCTTCAAAATAATAATATGGGATAGGAAGTGGGTGATGATTTAGAAGTAAAATAAATGTCCATAAGCTGGCTCATAGGTACACAGGATTCATTACACTGTCCTTCCTGCTTTAATATATGCCTTCAATTTTTATGATTATTATTTTTCTTTAAAAAGGGATTAGACTTTTTTTAACCATTGAGAATATTAATTATAGTGTTTTTCTAAAGTTTTTTTCTCTTGGCAAGGTTTTTCTTTTCTTCTAATTCCCTTTATTCTTTCTGTTTGAGTGTTTCTTTTGGAGGTTGTTCTATGCTCCCTGGAGACTCCAGGCTCTCTGTTCATAGCTGAGCTACTGAGACTCTGTGTGTAGAATGGGACTTACTAGTGGTGAGTTCCATTTTAAGGGCCAGGGCAGGCCCCAAGCCCCAACTGCTAGAATCTTTATAGATTTCTTATTGGATTTGTAAATTTTTCCCAAAGATTGTCTTCCGAATCTCTTCACCTAGAGGAAGTGAATGAGATGAGTTAGAGGGGATAGAAGCCTGGTTGCTGGTGTTCTGGACGATAGAGAGGGATCTTCGTTTTTAGTATATAGACTTTCCCCTACTTTTATTTTTAAGTCTTTCTTTTCAGCATGAGCCCATACTCTTAACTTGGTCTAATATTCCTGAATGAAAAGTATGGGAGACCTTCAAGATGGTGGAGGAGTAAGACGTGGAGATCAGCTTCCCCCCACAAATACATCAGAAATACATCTACATGTTGAACAACTCCTACAGAACACCTACTGGACCATGGTAGAAGACTTCAGACTTCACAAAATGCAAGAAACTCCCCATGTACCTGTGTAGGGCAAAAGAAAAAAAAGAAAAAACAAAGACAAAAGACTAGGGATGGGACCTACACCTCTGGGATGAAACTGTGAAGGAGAAAAATTTCCCACACACTAGGAAGCCCCTTCACTGGCAGAGATGGGAGGGGGGCAGGGGGGGAGCTTTGGAGCCATGGAGGAGAGTGCAGCAACAGAGGTGCAGAGGGCAAAGTGGAGAGATTTCTGCACAGAGGATTGGTGCTGACCAGTGCTCACCAGACCAAGAGGCTTGTCTGCTAACCTACCAGGGCAGGTGGGGGCTGGGAGCTGAGGCTCTGGGTTCAGAGGCCAGATCCCAGGGAGAGGACTGGGTTTGGCTGCATGAACACAACCTGAAGGGGGCTAGTGTGCCACAGCTAGCTGGGAGGCAATCTGGCAAAATGTCTGGAACTGTCTAAGAGGCAAGAGACCATTGTTATGGGATGCATGAGGAGAGAGCACACTGCCTAAACGAGCTCCAGATACAGGTGCGAGCCACGGCTATTAGCACAGAACCCACAGATGGGCATGAAACACTAAGGCTGCTGCTGCAGCCATCAAGAAGCCTGTGTGCAAGCACAGGTCACTATCCACACCTCTGTGCCCAGGAGACTGTGCAGCCTGACACTGCCAGGGTCCCATGATCCAGGGCCACCTCCCCCTAGAGAATACACAGCGTGCCTGAGGCTGTTTGCAACGTCATGCCGACCTCTGCTGAGGCAGGCTCACCCTGCCTTCTGCGTTCCATAATCCGCCCTCCCCCTAGCCTATGTGAGTGAGAGCCCCCTAAGCAGCTACTAATTTAACCCTGTCCTGTATGAGCGAAGAACAGACACCATCAGACAACCTACACACAGAGGCAGGACCAAATCCAAAGCTGAACCCCAGGAGCTGTGTGGACAAAGAAGAGAAAAGGAAATTTCACCCAGCAGCCTCAGGAGCAGCAGATTAAATCTCCACAATCAACTTGATGTATGCTGCATCTCTGGAATACCTGAATAGACAAAGAATCATCCCAAAATTTAGGCGGTGGACTTTAGCAGCAACTGTAGACATGGGGTTTGCTTTCTGCAACTAATTTGTTTCTGGTTTTATGTCTATATTAGTTTAGTATTTAGAGTTTATTATCATTGGTAGATTTGTTTATTGATTTGGTTGCTCTCTTCCTTTTTTCTTTTATATATATATACATTTTCTCCTTTTTCTCTTTTTGTGAGTGTGTATGTGTATACTCCTTTGTGTGATTTTGTCTGTATAGCATTGCTTTTACCATTTCTCCCACTGTTGTGTGGGTACGTTTTTTATTGTTTTGTTTTTAGTATACTTTTTAGAGCATGTTATCATTAGTGGATTTGTTTTTTGGTTTGGTTGTTCACTTCTTTTTGTTTTGTATTACTTGTTAATTTGTTTATTCTTAAGATTTTTAAAAATTTTTTAATAACTTTTTAATTTAATTTAATTTAATTTAATTTATTTTTTTCTCCCTTTCTTTTGAGCCGTGTGGCTGACAGGGTCTTGGTGCTCCAGCCAGGTGTCAGGCTGGTGCCTCTGAGGTAGGAGAGCTGAGTTCAGGACATTGGTCCACCAGAGACCTCCAGGTTCCACATAATATCAATCTGAAAGCGCTCTCCCAGAGATCTCTGTCTCAATCTTCAGAAGCAGCTCCACCCAATGGCCAGCAAGTTCCAGTGTTAAATGCCCCATGTCAATCATTTATCAAGACAGGAACACAACCACAACCATTAGCAGAGAGGCTGCCTAAAATCATACTAAGTTCACAGACATCCCAAAACACACCACCAGATGTGGCCATGCCCACCAGAAAGACAAGAGACAAGCCTTCACAACCAGAAAAGAGGCACCAGTCTCCTCCACCAGGAAGCCGACACAAGCCACTGAACCAACCTCACCCACCAGGGACGGACACCAAAAACAACAGGAACTACGAACCTGCAGCCTGTGAAAAGGAGACCACAAACACAGTAAGTTAAGAAAAATGAGAAGACAGAGAAATATGCAGCAGATGAAAGAGCAAGGTAAAAACCCACCAAACCAAAAAAATAAAGAGGAAATACGTACTCTACCTGAAAAATAATTCAGAGTAATGACAGAAAGGTGACCCAAAATCTTGGAAAGAGAATGGAAAAAATATAAGAAACGTTTAACAAGGACTTAGAAGAACTAAAGAGCAAACAAACAATGATGAACAATATGATAAATGAAATTTAAAATTCTCTAGAAGGAATCATTAGCAGAATAACTGAGGCAGAAGAATGGATAAGTGACCTGGAAGATAAAATATTGGAAATAACTACTGCAGAGCAGACTAAAGAAAAAAGAATGAAAATAATTGAGGACAGTCTTAGAGACCTCTGGGACAACATTAAATGAACCAACATTCAAATTTTAGGGATCCCACAAGAGGAAGAGAAAAAGAAAGGGACTGACAAATATTTGAAGAGATTATAGTTGAAAACTTCACTTATATGGGAAAGGAGATAGTCAATCAAGTCCAGGAAACATAGAGAGTCCCATACAGCATAAATCCAAAGAGAAACATGCTAAGACACATATTAATCAAACTATCAAAAATTAAATGCAAAGAAAAAATATTAAGAGCACCAAAAGAAAAACAACAAATAACATACATGGGAATCCACATAAGGTTAACAGCTGATATTTCAAAAGAAACTCTGCAAGACAGAAGGGAGTGGCAGGGCATATTTAAAGTGATGAAAGGGATAAAACTAAAGCCAATATTACTCTACCCAGCAAGGATCTCATTCAGATTTGATGGAGAAATTAAAACATTTAGAGACAAGCAAAAACTAAGAGAATTCATTGCCACCAAACCAGCGATAAAACAAATGCTAAAGGAACTTCTCTAGGCAGGAAAAACAAGAGAATGAAAAGACCTACAATAATAAACCCAAAACAATTTTTAAAATGGTAATAGGAACATACATATCAATAACTACCTTAAATGTAAATGGATTAAATGCTCCAACCAAAAGTTATAGACTGGCTGAATGGATACAAAAACAAGACCCGTATATATGTTGTCTACAAGAGAACAAATTCAGACGTAGGTACACATACAGACTCAAAGGGAGGGGATGTAAAAAGGTATTCCATGCAAATGAAAATCAAAAGAAAGCTGGAGTAGCAATTATATCAGGCAAAATAGACTTTAAAACAAAGACTATTACAAGAGACAAAGAAGGACATGACAAAATGATCAAGTGATAAATCCAAGAAGATATAAAAATTGTAAATATTTATGCACACAACATAAGAGCACCTCAGTATATAAGGCAAATGCTAACATCCATAAAAGGGGAAATTGACAGTAACACAATAATAGTAGGGGACTTTAACACCCCACTTTCACCAATGGACAGATCATCCAAAATGAAAATAAATAAGGAAACACAAGCTTTAAATGATACATTAAACAAGATGGACTTAGGTGATATTTATAGGACTTCCCATCCAAAAACAACAGAATACACTTTCTTCTCAAGTGCTCATGGAACATTCTCCAGGATAGATCATATCTTGGGTCGCAAATCAAGCCTTGGTAAACTTAAGAAAATTGAAATCATAACAAGTATCTTTTCCGACCACTGTGGTATGAGACTAGATATCAATAACAGGAAAAAGATCTGTGAAAAATACAAATGCATGGAGGCTAAACAATACACCACAAAATAACCAAGAAATCACTGAAGAAATCAAAGAGGAAATCCAAAAATACCTAGAAAGAAATGACAATGAAAGCATAATGACCCAAACGTTTCAGGATGCAGCAAAAGCAGTTCTAAGAGGGAAATTTATAGCAATACAATTCTGCCCCAAGAAACAAGAAACATCTCAAATAAACAACCTAACTTTACACCTAAAGCAATTAGAGAAAGAAGAACAAAAAAATCCCAAAGTTAGCAGAAGGAAAGAAATCATAAAGGTCAAATCAGAAATAAATGAAAACGAAGTGAAGGAAACAATAGCAAAGATCAATAAAACTAAAAGGTGTTTCTTTGAGAAGATAAAAAAATAAATTGATAAACGATTAGCCAGACTCATCAGGAAAAAAAGGGAGAAGACTCAAATCAATAGCATTAGAAATGATGGGGGAGAAGTAACAACTGACACTGCAGAAATACAAAGGCTCATGAGACATTACTACAAGGAAATATATGCCAATTAAATAGACAACCTGGAAGAAATGGACAAATTCTTAGAAAAGCACAGCCTTCCAAGACTGAACCAGGAAGAAATAGAAAATATAAACAGACCAATAACAAGTACTGAAATTGAGACTGTGATTAAAAATCTTCCAACAAACAAAAGCCCAGAACCAGATGGCTTCACAGGTGAATTCTATCAAGCATTTAAGAAGAGCTAACACCTATCCTTCTCAAACTCTTCCACAATGTATGGGAGGGAAGAACACTCCTAAACTCATTCTACGAGGTCACCATCACCCTGATACCAAACCAGAAAAGATGTCAAAAAAAAAGAAAACTACAGGCCAATATCACTGATGAACATAGATGCAAAAATCCTCAACAAAATACTAGCAAACAGAATCCAACAGCACATTAAAAACATCATACACCATGATCAACTGGGGTTTATCCCAGGAATGCAAGGATTCTTCAATATATGCAAATCAATCAATGAGATGCACCATATTAACAAATTGAAGGAGAAAAAGCATATGATCATCTCAATAGATGCAGAAAAAGCTTTTGACAAAATTTAACACCGATTTATGACAGAAACCCTCCAGAAAGTAGGAATAGAAGGAACTTACCTCAACATAATAAAGGCCATATATGACAAACCCACAGCCAATGTCATTATCAATGGTGAAAAACTGAAACCATTTCCTCTAAGATCAGGAACACAACAAGGTTGTCCACTCTCACCACTATCATTCAACATAATTTTGGAAGTTTTAGCCACAGCAATCAGAGATCAAAAAGAAATAAAAGGGATCCAAATCGGAAAAAGAAGAAGTAAAGCTGTCACTGTTTGCAGATGACATAATACTATACATAGAGAATCATAAAGATGCTACCAGAAAACTGCTACAGCTAATCAATGAATTTAGTAAGGAAGCAGGATACAAAATTAATGCACAGAAATCTCTTGCATTCCTATACACTACTGATGAAAAATCTGAAAGAGAAATTAATGAAACACTCCCATTTACCATTGCAAAAATAGAATAAAATACCTAGGAATAAACCTACCTAAGAAGACAAAAGACCTGTATGCAGAAAAGTATAAGACACTGATGAAAGAAATTAAGGATGATACAAAGAGTTGGAGAGATATACCATGTTCTTGGATTGGAAGAATCAACATTGTGGAAATGACTATACTACCCAAAGCAATCTGCTGATTCAGTGCAATCCCTATCAAACTACCACTGGCATTTTTCACAGAACTAGAACATAAGATTTCACAATTTGTATGGAAACACAAAAGACCCTGAATAGTCAAAGCCATCTTGAGAAAGAAAAATGGAGCTGGAGGAATCAGGCTCCCGGTCTTCAGACTATACTACAAAGTTACAGTAATCAAGACAGAATAGTACTGGCACAAAAACAGAAATATAGATCAATGGAACAGCATAGAAATCCCAGAGATAAACCCACACACATATGGTCACCTTATTTATGATAAAGGAGGCAAGAATACACAATGGAGAAAAGACTGTCTCTTCAATAAGAGGTGCTGGGAAAACTGGACAGCTACATGTAAAAGAATGAAATTAGAACACTCCCTAACACCATACACAAAAATAAACTCAAAATGGATTAAAGACCTAAATGTAAGGCCAGACACTATCAAACTCTTAGAGGAAAACATAGGCAGAACACTTTATGGCATAAATCACAGCAAGATCCTTTTTGACCCACCTCCTAGAGAAATGGAAATAAAAACAAAAATAAACAAATGGGACCTAATGAAACTTAAAAGCTTTTGCACAGCAAAGGAAACCATAAACAAGATGAAAAGACAACCCTCAGAATGGGAAAAAAAAATATTTGCCAATGAAGCAACTGACAAAGGATTAATCTCCAAAATTTACAAGTAGATCATGCAGCTCAACATCAAAAATAAGCATCCCAATCCAAAAATAGGCAGAAGACCTAAATTGACATTTCTCCAAAGAAGATATACAGTTTGCTAACAAACTCATGAAAAGATGCTCAACATCACTAATCATTAGAGAAATGCAAATCAAAACAACAATGAGGTATCACCTCACACTGGTCAGGATGACCATCATCAAAAAATCTACAAACAATGAATGCTGGAGAGGGTGTGGAGAAAAGGGAACCCTCTTGCACTGTTGGTAGGAATGTATATTGATACAGCCACTGGAGAACAGTATGGAGGTTCCTTAAAAAACTAAAAATAGAACTACCATATGATCCAGCAATCCCACTACTGGGCACAAACTTTGAGAAAATCATAATTCAAAAAGAGTCATGTGCCACAATGTTCATTGCAGCTCTATTTACAATAGCCAGGACATGGAAGCAACCTAAGTGTCCATCAACTGATGAACAGATAAGAAGATGTGGCATATATATACAATGGAATATTACTCAGCAATAAAAATAAATGAAATTGAGTTATTTTTAGTGAGGTAGATGGACCTAGAATCTGTCATACAAAGTGAAGTAAGTCAGAAAGAGAAAAACAAATACTGTATGCTAAAACGCATATATGGAATCTAAAAAAAAAAGGTTCTGAAGAAACTAGGGACAGGAGAGGAATAAAGATGCAGATGTAGATAATGGACTTGAGGACACAGGGAAGGGGAAGGGGAAGCTGGGACGAAGTGAGAGAGTGGTATGGGCATATATAGACTACCAAATGCTAAATAGCTAGCTAGTGGGAAACTGCCGCATAGAACAGGACGATCAGCTTGGTGCTTTGTGACTACCTAGAGGGTTGGTATAGGGAGTGTTTGAGGAGACACAAGAGGGAGGAGATATGGGGTTATACATATACATATAGCTGATTCACTTTGTTATACAGCAGAAAGTAACACAACATTATAAAGCAATTATATTCCAATAAAGATGTTAAAAAAAAAGTAAACAACTTCCCCCTCTCCCTATATACTTTCTAGTTTTCTTCTGGGAGCTGGCGGGGGAGAAGTACCTGAATATTATTTCTAGCAAAGAAAATGCTCATAGAAATTTGAGAATTTTAGTACCAGAAATGTTTTTAGATATCGTGGAGCAAACCCTCTCATTATCTTTCTAACCAGTTTAACACCAACTATAATATAACAACCAACTAACCAATATAAAACAAATATAATAACCAACTAAGCAAATGTAATATTCATAGCCAGTGGCTTGTGGTTAGCATTTAAGCACAGTTTCCTACATTTTCACACTTTCTTGCTAGCTAGCCTATAAAGGAAGAGTTTTCCAGCTTTTCCTTTTCTTGATCCCCTTTCCCCAAACTAATACACAAATCTGAAAAAATACTAGGTACACATAAAGTATTTATTAAATAATTATTTTTGCTTGGACCTGAATCTAGCTATTTTCTGAAAGTATTGTTCACACCGCTGGCAGGATGGACCTCAGCAAAGGTTTGGTTCTTCATTATCTGTAGTTGTGTACCTCCTGTGTCTTTGGGCAGCAAGGAGTTGTCCTTTTAATAATTGTCCTTTTAAGCTTATTACGCAGCTTTAAATTTTCCCTGAACCTCCATCATCTCTTACTTCTTTATAATATTAAGTCTCTTGTATGCTTGCTAATTTGTTGTTCTCATTATGTAAATCACCAATTTTATTTTGTCAATGCATGTCTGCAATTTATCTAGGTACACAGTTCACCCTCTGTACACCATCAGCTGCTCTGTTTCTCTCTCATCTCGGATCTGTGTTTTTGCATGAGGATTGGCTGCTGTCTAGAAGATAGAATGCCAGCTTTTATAATATCTATTGAAAGCAGCCCTCCCAATATGCCTCTTATCTTTTCAAATATGTAATTTAATAATATGTTCCTTCTTTTTTATCCCTCTCACTGAAATGATACCTTTAGAACATAATTAATACCTCACATTTGTAGGGTGCTTTGAGCTCTTCAAAGCACTAGTTCATCTATTATCACACTGTGCTTTATTTTATACAACATCCCAGTGAGTGGGTAGAACAGGCTATTGCTATTCTCATTCAGAGATGCAAAAGTGGAGGTAAAGAAAGGTGAAATGATTTCCTGAAAGCTATGCAGATGATTAGTGGTGAATCTGGGACAAAAATTCCACATTTCTGACTCCTAGTGTCACCCTCTTTTCTTTATCTGCCTCTTCCAACCCTGTAACATAGTTGTTCATCCTAGCATTTAAATTCCACTCTGAGGCCTAGTGGTGTGGCCGTTACCACCCCAGAGCCTACTGCCTGTTGCTTTCCTGTTGAGTTATTTCTTCATTTATCATCCTACTGTGGCACCAACTGTGGCTCTAGACTCACATGTGGGAAGAAGACCTTTTAAACCTGCCATAAATCACATACATTTTACCTTGCTGTTGTCTGTGGTCTTTGAAAAATCTATTTTTTAGTTAAGACATTTTTCTTAGGCAAGTAAATGTCTCTTCTCAATTTAATGAAAACATTAAGCTCTATCCGATGTAATCTGACTTTTCCTATATGATGAGGTCCATCTGCAGAGTGAGTGTTTCTGCCCAACTACTGATAAGATGCATTAGCTGACCATTACCCTTTCCATTACCCTCACCACTCCCCTCAATTTTGACTCCCATCCTCTTTCCTTTTAAAATGTTACATTTCTAGAGATTTATGGAACCAGTTTGCATCAGCAATAAAACACTGCATAGATTCATCAAAACTCCCTCTGTATTTGTCTTCATCTATCTCGGTCTCATTTACCTGGAAGGAAAACAAGAGTCAACACACCAATTATGAGACCTCAATGAGAGAAAAATAACCATATTTCTCAAGAGAAGGTCAATCTGGCAGTTGAGACAAATGCACAGCATTTCAAGAGGGTATAGTTCCATCAGGTACTCACATCTATCCTTGGGCAGTTTATACCTCTCTCCTTAATGGTGCTCAGTTTGGGTATTTGAGATATTTAAGTTCTCTAGTGAGCTGTGGCAGTTGTATCTAGGTTATGAAGAGCACCCTAGGGGTTGGGCAAATATCTTTAGAGGATGCAAGGTTAATTGGGTGATGGAATCAATGGTCCAGGTAATTAAGGCCCAAATGTTACTTTGATATAAAATTTCATATAATCAAGACAGGAAGCACTGCTCTTAATTCTTTGGTTCCTTGCCTTAATTTCTTATCATTTCAAAAAAGTAACAGTGTGTGATCCTCCTTATAGGATCAAGGGCATTCAAATTCCTCTGCTTATTGAGGACGACAAGGGATGAAGGTGTGACAAGTGTTATGTGTTGGAACACCTCTTGTATGATCAACTTTGTGCTAAGCAATGTGAATGCTAAGGTAAAATTGAGTTTCTACCTTCAGTTTACAAGTGAGTTTCAAGACAAGAAATGAGCAGCTTGACAAACATTGTCTAAACCAGGACTAATCTAAACCAGGACTAGTTGGTGCAGGGTCCAAGCACAGTTGGGTTGCAGAGAAGGGAAGATTGTGTGTCTGAGAGGATGAGACAGCTTCATAAAAGAAGTACCTCAGTGTTGTCTGTGAAGAACAGTCATCTTTGGATAGACAGGGGGCAAGGAGAGGGCATTTTTGGCCAGTGAATGGCACAATCAAAGGCATGGAAGATGGGAGGACCATGGCATTGCAGGACAGCAGGGGAGATGGTGTGGGGTTAGTGAGACCTTAAAAACCTCCGGAAATGAAGCCTCTAAGGATCTTTTCAAAGATCTTTCCTTTAACTCCCAGCAGATGATAACCAATTTTCAGAGAGCCCTATTTGAGTGCCAAACTTGGAAAATGATATTCAGCTGACATTTAACAATTTGTACACATTTTACAAGGGCTTTTTGTTTGTTTATTTGTTTGTTTCATCTGTGAAACTAAACTGAGAGAAGACAAAATAAGATTGTATGATATAAGATTAAATCAGAACATTGATTCAGCTAAAACATTCTCCCTTTTAAGGTTTCATGGGTGAATATGATCCAGGGAACCTAGAAGTCCTACCAGAGAGATTACTAGGTATCACTTAAAAAAAAAATCATTGAAAAGATCTAGTGTTGTGCGATTGTTTAAATGGTATTTATTTACATAGAATCCAAGGGCATAAGAACCAGCAAGGAATTCAGACATTGCCCATTTCAGTACCACAGTTGTAAAGATAAGGAAGCCCCCACCCATGAAGGTAATACATGCTTCCCAAGTGTCACACGTTAGGATGTAGAGCCAGATATTGGCATTTTGACTTACCATTCAGTTTTCTTTCCAGAGCATGTGTGTGTGTGAGCATGCATGTGTGCATGCATGCATGCTTACACACAGACACACAAAATAACTCAAAGTAAAATATCTCAAAATAGCAGAACTTTCAAACCTCACATTTATCATGTGCCTGTAAAAGCCCACAGGGAATAGTTGTTGAATAAGTTTGATGAAATATTTCAAACAGTAAAGAGATAATTTAAGTACATTCAGAATAAAAAGCTTTTTTTCTTGACTTTTAATTCAATTATATTGATGTTCCTTTGGAGACATCATTTGTTGACTGTGATTATTTCTCTCCACTCTGTTTTATTTTCTTCCTTTATTTAACCTGAAAAACATCATTATATGCCTCCAAATCCATGATAAATGCTGGTTTGACCTTGCTAATGTATCAGGCAGTAACTTCCAGGCATCTGATAATTGTTAAATAGTGTTTCTCTAATGTAGGAGAAACTGACTTGGAGACAACATCGAGATTACAATTCTCCTATGTGTTAAGTTATTCCACCTTAATGACTTTCATTTCATTTAGCATAATAATTTTTTGCATCAGTTTCAGAGACTATGGAATATAAGTTAGGTAAGGTAAGGCCAGGTCATTCAAGAAAATACACACTTAGTTTAGTCTCCTACTTGTTACAAGGCACTTACCAGATCCTGTTGAGGTTTCAGGTAAATAAGTCACATCTTTTCCTTGAGGAATTCACAACCTGGTGGGAAAGACAGATGTGTCCCCAAGTAGCTTTATTGACAATCTTCTCAAATTTCCTTTGAATGAGATGAAAAATCATATACTACAAATTTGTCACCAGGGCACAATGTCATGGGCCCCACAAAGAGGAGAATTTGATATGATTGGGCACTGAGTGAAGCTTCAAAAAAGAGATCTTCTTTAAGGCATAATTTAAATAGGTGGAAATGTGGCAAAAGGGCATTCCAAGTGGCAGTGTCTGGAGCAATGATGTGGTAGTGGGCAGGTTAAGGTCTGAAAACAGCCAGAAGCTCAGTGAACTGCAAAGGCCAGGCTTGTATTAGGTAGTCAGGTTGAGAGGGTGGAGAGTTGGAAGTTCTTGGATGAAAGGATATTGATTATAGACTTTAAATTGCAGAGTGAGAGGAAGCACTGAAGGAGGAGGGGCTGAGCCAGTGACTTAGAGTCATGGAACACTGGCTTTGCGGTTAGACAAACTCAGATGCTTTCAGAGGGACACTTGGTGATTTCTTCCCCTTTATGTCCCCTGTGCCTATACTGATACTGAGCAGGACTCTATGGGGCTCCTGGGCCTTTCTGTGTCCCCCATTTCTTGATTGCAGGAAATAGGTTTCATTCAGCTTCTGTGAACTTCCCTGAGTTCCAAAGGGCAAGTTCAAACAGTTTCTAGTTACAGAAGGGAGGGGATGCAGAGACAAGGGAGGAACAGTCAAAAGAAACAATAGTGCAGCCCTGGAGCAGGGTCCTGCCCACCAAGGGATATACATAACAATACCTTTGAGCTGTTTTGCAGATACTGAAACCCCCACCAGGTGGGTGAATTTAACTTGTATGCTGCCCACAAGTGCATAGACCCCAGCACACTTGGAACCAGAGGGTTAATTATGCTGACTCCCACTTATCTCACCACTAACCAATCAGAAGATTGTCCATGAGATGATCATGCCTTCTTTGAACCATTACTATAAAGCTTCTCACTACCCCCTCCAGATTGGGACACACAGTTTTGAGGGCATTAGCTTGCTGTGGCTCTCTTTCCCTGACAAAGTAATAAAGCTATTCTTTTCTACTTCACCCAAAACTCTGTCCCTGAAATTTAATTCAGTGTCAGGGTCCAGAGGCTGGATTCAGCTTCAGTACTTCTTCTGTCTAACATCTAAGATAGGAGGGCTTGTGCTCCTGGGCCAGGTGTGTTCCTTTTGGGTCCTTGTATCCCAGACTGAGCCTTGGTACTTATTTTTCTTGTCACTGTTTGACTCTGTTCCACTCTATGTCACACCAGGAAAGATATTTCCTAAAGATTTTTTTCTTTGTCCAATGAGTGCGGAATACATCACCTTCTTTCTTCCCTTCTTCCCTCAATCCCTGCCTCCTTTCTTTGCTCCCTTCAATATTTATTGAATCCCATCAATTTGTAAACACTACAATGACACCTAGAGAATTGGGGAAGAAAAGCCTGGATTCAGGACACTTTAGTTCTAGTTTTAGTTCTGTCACTAATTCACCATATAAACTTGGCTAATACTAATTTTCTTGACTTTTCTGGGATAAATTTCCATACCTATAAAATAAAGTATTTAAGCCAGATGAATTTAGGCCCTTTCTAATGGTAAAAATCTTTGTGAATATATATTTTTTAAAGTGTAGCCTTTACACTTGTCCACCCTAAAAATAATTTATTGCTAGCGGCAACACTCACTGCCTTGAGAAGTCTCTTATATCTACACTGATTTAATCTCTTTTCTCTCTTTTCTACCATTTCATAGATTGTTTCTCTATTGGTCTGGTAAATCTCCTCTTGCTGGGTGACAGAAAAATACTTTTGGGGTAGTAATAGACAAGCCAACAACAGGTAAGTGTGAATGTAGAAGGCAGTTACTTAGATCTAGAAGTAGGAGGATTCAAAAGGTGAACACAATTTCTACAGGTTTCGAAGGCCAAAACTATTGTTGTTGATTTATTGAGGAGTTATGAGAATTGACATTTCTTAAAAAGACAGATTTTGTTTGTTCAGTCTGTAGCCAAACTGATATTACCCTGATATAAAAGCAAACCTTGGTAAAATAATTACAAAAAAAAATTGGTCCCACTGTAGGTTATGTCTTTAACCTAACTGATTTCCCCTCACCCTCCTATAGGTTGGGGAAGAAACTTCAATTGAAGTATTGAGAGTTTCCTTTTTATTTTTCTCTCCTAACTGACATGGCTGGAAAGCTTTAAGTTTTAATCCATAACATTTAGCCCTTGTTTTGTATGCATGTTTGTGACACACACTTAAAAAAATTGCCACTTAAGACTGGGATGGGCGACTGCGTTTTTCCAATCGACCTTCATGGGTTCTGAGTTTAGAGCTAAACTCGAGCCTGTATGTTTTCCAGTCCAATTATGCCAGTGAAACGTGATTTTATTGTTCAAAAGGAAATGACTTCTTTTTTTTTTTTTTTGCGGTACACGGCCCTCTCACTGTTGTGGCCTCTCCCGTTGAGGAGCACAGGTTCCGGATGCACAGGCTCAGCAGCCATGGCTCATGGGCCCAGCCGCTCCGTGGCAAGTGGGATCCTCCCGGACCGGGGCACGAACCCGTGTCCCCTGCATCGGCAGGCGGACTCTCAACCACTGCGCCACCAGGGAAGCCCCATGACTTCTTTTTTTAAAGGCCCTTAGACATCAACTAATTTCTTTTAAAAATAAACTGCAAATGAGTCAGATCACTGCAGAATTAAGTCCCTGAAATATATGTGAGTTCCACAGTTAAAGAGGAAGAAACCCTCAATAAATTATACAAAGAACTTAAGAAGTCAGTTGATAACATTTATTGACTTCTTACTGTATGCTGTGGCCTGTGGTTGCATCATTGAGGAAGGCAGGAGGAATGGAAGACTCCAGTATGTCCCTGACCATCTAATGACCTTCATCATTAGACAGAAAAAAATTAAAAAAAAAAACTTCAGGATGTCACTCTACTCACCCCAAGACTCTGTCTCTTGAGGATTTTGTGAACATAGCTGTGAACAGAACAAAGAAAATTCTGACGTGGGTAGCCCAACACCACGTATAAAGCATATTCTTGAATTGGAATATTCTGATTCATCTCTGGAATAATCATTGGTAGGATGAGGAAACAGAAAAGCTGGCTTCCAAGAAGAAGAGTGACAGGTAGCTGAAAATTAGTGAGGAAACTATCCAGTGAATGTAAAAGTGGGGACTGAATTTATTATGTGTCCAATGGGGTACAAGGTACTGGATATAAAACAAAACATCAAAATAGCCTAAGTGATAGCAGAGCATAATCTGGCCTATAAATTCTAGTTTGAAAGTTTATGTCTATGGAAGATGCCTTAGTCCATTTGGGCTGCTATAACAAAATACCATAAATGAGTGTCTTATAAAAGCAGAAATTCATTTCTCACAGTTTGGAGGTTAAGAAGTTCAAGGTCAGAATGTCAGCAGATTCAGTGTCTGGTGAGAGCCTGCTTTCTGGTTCACAGATGGCCATCATTTTGCTGTGTCCTTACATGGTGGAAGGCATGAGGGAACTCTCCAGCCTCTTTTACAAGGGTATTAGTTCCATTCATGAGGCTTCCACTCTAATGACTTAATCACCTCACAAAAGCCCCACTTCCAATTACTATCACATTGGGGATTAGATTTCAACATACAAATTTGGGGGGAATACATTCAGTCTACAGCAGAAGAGCAAGGAAAAAGAAGGGAAACAGAGAATCCATTAAGGATCATCTTTCCCTCCCCCTTCACCCTTCAGATGAACCTTGGCTAAGGCTCAGGGACAATTCAAGTCTTCCATCCAGCTCTTCCACTGAGCTACTCTTAAAATAACAAAGAGGCAAAATAAAGCAGAAGTTAAGTGGATGGGCTCTGGATCCAGATTACCTAGATTTGGACCCAAGATTTACATCATACTAAATGCATGATCTTAGGATATTTACTTAACTGTACCTCTAAAAAAGAGAGAATAATGTGATTTGTCTCATAGGATAGTTGGTAGGAGTGAATACGTGAATTCATGGGAAGTGCCTTGAAGAGTGCCTAGCACATAGTAAGAACTCAATAATACTGTGTTAGGAATTATTATTTTTTATGGGGTGTGGCTCAAGGTGGAGGCTGCTGAGTCCTCTGCTCAGTGGTGGCTCAGAAACTGGGCTGTCTTAGGAATTATTATTATTCCATGTGTTGGTGTAGTACGACATCCAGTGAATGATGTCAGAGATAAGAATAACATTTCTTAACAATGAAGTTTCATTTCTACCAGATCATCAATACTTTAGATCATTAAAATGGGGAAAAGACCTATCAGGTTATGATTGCAGGAAAGTTTCAAAATGAAATTGTCTGTCATTATAATGTACTTTAAGCCATGGATATCTTTGTCCCCATGTTGGATTTTAATAATGGAAAAGCAGAAGATACTAGGAGAAAGGGGGGTTAGGAATAGGGCTACACATTGGATAAAACAGTTCCATGGAAATGGAGAAGCAGTTACCACTGCCAAGGCCTGAGGCAGTGACACAAACCTTGCTGACCTTGTGATTTTGTCATGGGGTGCTCTGAACCCAGATATGACTATTCATAACATTTACAGAAACACATAAAAATAAAAGACTTTATGGAGTTGAAGTCTGAAAGAGTTGAAAAATAATTTCCCCCTTTTTTCCTTTCTTACATCTTCAGTTTCTAAATGTGTTTGGTAATTTTTCTTTTTATGCCATTGTTGTTTTACATTTTGCCAATGGTTTGTGTATGTGCTGAATATTTACAGAGAAGCTCAATACACTATAGATCTTGTAAGTGCCTCGAAGGCAGGACCTGGGTTAATAAATTCATAAAATTATTCATAACCTTTCTGGGTGAGAGCCATACAGTATTACAAAAGTATATGAATGTTAATAAAAGGCATGGAAAAAGACCTAAATCACAGATCACTGAAGCCAAAATGGTAACCATAAGAAGTTTTAGTGTTCAAACCAACATGAAATCTTGCTTCAGAAGATAAGATAATTTTATGCACTACTCAGGCTAGGGTATTCCGTGGGTTGCAAAAATCCCAGTGACTTAAAACAACAAGGTTGGACTTTCCTGGTGGCACAGTGGTTAAGAATCCACCTGCCCATGCAGGGGACACGGGTTCAATCCCTGGTCTGGAAATATACCACACGCCGCAGAGCAACTAAGCCCATGTGCCACAACTACTGAACCTGCACTCTACAGACCACGAGCCACAACTACTGAGCTTGCGTGCCACAACTACTGAAGCTCGTGCAGCTAGGGCCCATGCTCCACAACAAGACAAGCCACCACAATGAGAAGCCCGCACACCACAATGAAGAGCTGCCCCCGCTCGCTGCAACTAGAGAAAGCCTGTGAGCAGCAATGAAGACCCAATGCAGCCAAAAATAAATAAATAAAAATAAATTTATTTTATAAAAAAGGTTAACTTTTTACTCATATTAAACATCCTCTGGGAATCAGCTGAAAGCACTCTTCCACACCATCTTTGTTCTGGGACACAGGCTACAGGGCAGCCCCCTCTGGATCATCATCACCAGTTGCCAGAACAGAGAAAAATAAATTGTCATGAATCCCACAATGACTCTTAAAGCTTCCACCTGGAAGTGATACACATCATTTCTGCTCAAGTTTCTGGAAACACATCCTACAATCATGCTTAACTTCAAATAAGACAGAAAAGTACAATTCTGTCATTGTGCCTAAATGGTAGACCTTGGAAATATTTGGGGAATATCACTAGTGGCTATTACAGCTGAGACTGTAAACATTTCATTGCCAGATTATCCATGTTTACTCGAGTTAAGTAAAGCTACGTAAGACAGGTGTTAACGACTTTGTAAAGAATATATCATAATGTAAAGAACATTAGCATTTATCTACTGAGTGCCTACCACATGCCAGGAGAAAAAATCCCAGCTACCATTGGGAAACAAGGCACATAAAATAGTTCATATAATAAATACTCCTACCATAATTGCCCATTGAGTATGCTCTCACTAAAGTAGCTGAAACCAGTAAAGCCGAAAATTCTTTATTTAATAAGAAGTCTGAAGATCAGCATTTTCTGGCATTAGTTTGGTTGTCAGTCATGCCATCAAGGACTCATGCACTTACAGCGTTTTTGCTCTGCCATTCTTAGAATGTTAGCCATTTGTTCTCACACTTGATGTTTCTGGGTCACAAGATAGCCATTTCAGGTCAAGGCATCCTTTTTCTACTAAAAGCTGGAGAAAGAGAGAAGGTGCTAGTATCAGCTGAATGTATCTGCTATGTCAGAAAGCTTCCTTAGAATGCTTCCATTATTCATATCCTTACATCTTATTGGCCATGCATAGCTCACATTCTATTTTTAGTGCAGTTGCTGGAAAATGGGAAAGAAGTGATCAAAAATGGGTTGAACATTCATAATTAATTCCCTGGAAGCAGAGAAACTTCTTTGGGTTCAAAATACATTTTAGAACTTTGTAAGCAGAGAGGAAGGAGTTAGCGATTTTACATGGAGTGAATATGATTAAATTTCACAATTGTGGTTCAGGTGTTAGACACTGAGAGAAGTCAGAGATGAGAAGTCAGTGTCAGCCCATGTCATCTGGGATGACTTCTTGATGATATCTCACTTTAGGTAGACCACTCAGGTTAACAGGGGCAGCATTTGCAGAGGAGCGATTGTTCAGGTGGTGGTGTGGAGTCTGCTGGCGCTGCCATAGCAAGGTACCACAGACTGGGTGTCTTAAAGAACAGAAATGTATTCTCCCACAGATCTGGAGGCTAGAAGTCCAAGAGCAAAGTGTTAGCAGGTTGGGTTCCCTCTGAGGGCTGTGAGGAATAAAGGTTTTATGCATCTCCCCCAGCTTCTAGTGGTTTCCCGGCAATTTTTAGAGTCTCTTGGCTCATAGAAGCATCATCCCATCTCTGCCTTCATGTTCATATGGCATTCTCTCTGTGTGCATGTCTCTCTCCAAAATTTCCCCTTTTATAATGACACACGTTATATTGAATTATGACCTACCCTAATTACCTCATTTTAATTTGGTTACTTCTATAAAGACCTATCTCCATATACAGTTACATTCTGAGGTACTAGGGGTTAGAATTTCAACATATGGATTTTGGAGGGGCACATTTCAACCCATAACAAGAGAGAATATCATAAATAAATGTTCTGAGGCAAAAACATACAATCAAGCAAAAACAACAGGAAAAAGAGTGCCTACTTTATGTAAAGTTACTGCCTAAGTGATGCTAAAATATACAAGGTGAATAAGAAAGACAGGGATAGATACCAAAGGGTCGTGAAAAACAAGTTGATTGATCTATCTACTGGGTGCAGTAGGTAATGAAAACCTGTGTAAGGGAATAATCTGGGGGAGAAAGGAGGAAAATGAGAGGGATCAAGTGTCAGGGAGATGTTTCAGTGGATGTGCTATGATGAGGACCTAGAACGTTATTAATAGAAGAGAAATTAAAGATTTCCCTCCTATTAACATGAAGGGAACATTTCCCTTCTATTAACATGACATGAGCAACAGACATGAGAGGCCTTTGCACAGTGCAAAAGCTAGGATTTAGTGATAGCGTATGCTGGAAAAGTGGAAAAGAAGAGTCAGAAATGACAGAGGAAATGTACAAGGTTGTAAGGGGCTTAGTCATGGGAATTTGGGAAAGAAGTGGGAGGGGAGACACTTTCACTTTAAATTTCACATCGTCTTTATTATTGCTTAAAAAAAATAAACAATGAGTATCAAAATCTTTTTTTCTGACTTTCAGGAAATTTAAGGATTATTTTTTTAACTGATGATATCTTGTATTGCACAAATTGAATTGAGGTAATTATGAGACATCTGAGTAGAGGTGCCTTATTGGAGAGAAAACGCTTGAGGTCACATAGAAATTCTTCACAACGAAGTGATATAGTAAAAAATTAACATCAGGGTGATGGTAATTATTTAGAAGCTTGAATAATAATAGCAATTATTGAATGAATGCCCACCAGTTGCCAGAAACTTTATATATATTGTTTCATCTAATCCTTGCAATTACTCTATAAGATGTATATTATTTCTGCTTTACAGATGAGAAATCTGAAGCTTTGAGATATTAAGCAATTTGCCAGGGATCATATAGCACATAAGGGTTGGGAGAGCCAGGCTTCAAACCCATCCCTGTCAGACTTAAACCTTTATGTGCTTCAACTCCACTCTACTTGAGGATAATTACTTCATCTGAGGATAATGAGTTCCTTTCATGGGGCAGTGTATTAGGAATCATGTAGGAAATAAAATGTGGCTGTTTTCTACAGGTGGGTGGAAATTACATTCCCTCCTCTTTATGTTACACAGGCCAGATGAGGGGCATGCTGAATATGAGATGGCTGACAAGGAGAAATTGTCACCAATTAAGCTACAGAAGTTGTGCTCAAACCAAAGATAAAATTGCTCTTGAATGGTGAGAGGGACTTCCCTGGCAGACATAGTAAAGTTACTGGGCACAACCTCTAAATTCCCTATACTGGATCTGTAGATTCAGCTTTTCCTTTTAGGATGAAATCTTATGTAACACTATGCCAAAGCTATTTTGAGCAAGAATTAACATTTTCACATGGGCATGAAAATTTCTCATTTCAACAAAAATACCATTGCTCTATAGAGAGAAATAGAGAGCTAGACTAAATTTGCTACTTTTTTGGAATGGACATAGTAGAAAGAAACTAAAGAATTATTCTGTTTTGGAGTCTCTATAGAATGAATAAAGTAGAAATTTGACATAATCTCAACAAATGGATCAGGGCTAACAGCAAGGTTGGAAAAGAAAATGGAGCTTAAAATGCTCTGTAATCATAAATTTGTTTTACTTACATATGTGGCAAAAATCATTAAACAATAATTATTTTGAAAAAGAATTCTAGTCCTTTCTTGACAACATTGATCAAATCACCTGACATTTCTTTGTGGTGTATATTCATTTCCTTTGTGATTTGAAAGAAGGGCACAGGCCCAAATCTAACATTTGGAGGGCTAGCAAAAGAGCACAAAAAGAAGAATTTATACCACATCTTGATATTAAAAATTATAAATCAGTGAAACAAAGTGGTAAATATGTTAAGGACTGGGAGCATCAGGTTTGAATGTAGCATTCTCAGACTTCTTGGATCCACACAGATATGATGGCATGAGGACACCCAGCTCTGGCCCCCGGATACTGGCCCTCCACCTAGGCCCTGTTCTTTCCAGCCCCAGCTCTACTCCACACTGCTGGTGCTGATACATGTGAACACCTCATCCCCCATATTCAAACTGCATCCTCAGCATGGACTCTCCAGGGCCAGGAGGGGTGCACACTAAGACTGTGGGTGGTCCTGGGAGAAGGTAGCTGGGGAAGAGGCATTTTCAGACCTTGGAAATGGGTTTGGGGCAAGTTGGGCAAAAAAATTACTGGTCCTGCTCATCTGCCAGTGATATTAGAAGGGAATGCACTAGGGAAAAATTTAGAAACCAGATACACAGATTGCCTGACTCTAATGGTCTCTGGCTTGTCACCTGGAATCACTTAAAGAGGAGAACTAAAGCAGAATTGTTGGTTCCACCAAACCATTGGTACAAACAAAGTGGAATAAAAAAATATAGAAATTCACTTGAATACTCATAGAAAATAGTACTTTGCAAATACTTATGGGAAAGTAGGATTTGTCTTAGGGCTTTTATGATAGAAAATCATCTCAATTCTCAACTTTGGGTGTAAGGACACAGTGGAAATGACTTTTCTCTGGTTAGACCTTTTATAAGGAAAGAGACAATAAAACTGCAATAGTATTCTATTCAAACTATATATTTACTTATTTTCATTGTGATGTTGTAAAAAGAACATGGATAAAATAATTCATCTATGCCCAGATCTACTGATTTTTCCAGCCACACTTTTCTCTGAAGTGAAAAACACATTTCCACTCTGCTCCAGAGTGGAAACACAGTGCTGCTGACGGTATCTAGGGAAGTTCTTGGAAGATCAGGGTTTGTTTAGTCAAAACTTCCTGATTTCATCTTCATTCTGCCATTGATTTACTACATGGCTTTTGGAAGATCACTTGCTTCCTTGCATCTGTCTTTTTATTTTTATTTTTATTTTTTTTCCTTTTGCGGTATGCGGGCCTCTCACTGCTGTGGCCTCTCTCATTGTGGAGCACAGGCTCTGGAAGTGCAGGCCCAGCGGCCATGGCTCATGGGCCCAGCTTCTCCGTGGCATGTGGGATCCTCCCAGACCGGGGCATGAACCCGTGTCCCCTGCATCGGCAGGCAGACTCTCAACCACTGTGCCACCAGGGAAGTCCCTGTCTTTTTATTTTAAAATGAGACTGTACATCTTAATTTCATGTAAGTGGGTAGAATGTTAGGTAGGTGTTAAAAATGGGAGAGACACTGGGACTGAATAAGTACTACAAAGACTCATAGGAGAGGACATAACCTGGAAGAAGTTAAAAAATGATGAGATCATAGACACAGTGAATTTTTATGTTACGGGGTATGTGCCATATGTTCTTTACTGGTCCCTTTTCTTTTCTTGATAGATGTGTGCAAAGGCAGAAGATCTTTAAAGCAAGTTATACTGTAAGGCATGAGGGAAGGATATTAGGAGAAATACTCTACATGAAACTGAGGGAAACAGAGGACAAATGTAGGGAATCCTGGGAAGAAACTGAAATGCCCAAGATGAGAAGTTTTCTTGAATTTATGTATATGGATTAAATTAAGAATTAAAATGCACTTTAGTGATCATGAGTACTAATAATTTCCTATTTCTTATCATATTTAATGTTTCTGAGTCAAACTTAAGCCAGTACAGAAGAACATTAAACACGTGTTTAGAAATGTTAACATTAGGTGGAGGGGAAAGTGTTGAAAAGTTTAATCTGAAAAGTTTCAGAGTTGTCTGCAGGATGATGGACAGCATAGCTCCTGATTCTAAAGACTGAGAAAGAAGGCTTGATGCTTCAAAAAAACAATGTGAAATTGCTTTTGAAGGTCCTGTAATTTTGTTCAGTCTTGATTTGAGTCCTGTTGAATGCATGCCAGATGGGACAAACTGATAAAAATGAAACAGCAGATGTTGGTAGATATCGTGGCAGCTGTTTGATATCCAGCCACATGAATTATCAAATTAAAGCCTATCTTCAGGGATTCTGATGAGAATGAAAATATTTTGGAATAGTGCTCTAAGAGTGGATTCTGCTGTGAAGAAGGGTGGAAGTTAAAGTTTCCTAGGGAAGAACATTGATTTATTTGGAGGGAAATGAAAAAATAAAATAAAATCTTCCAGGCTCCAGTGTGATACTAAGTATAACTATGTAAGAATTTAATCTTATTTGGCTGAAGAGATATTTAAGCTTTCTTTTCCTATAATAATTTTGCATTTCTGGGATTTCCAATAACTTGGAAAGATTTATAAGAATATTCTTGGTAATTCCCACCTCCAAAAGACTCTTAATAGCACTGTAATGATCATTAAATTGATTTATGAAAAAAAAGAGTTTGTTATTTGTCATTTTTTTCATTTTTCTTTGTAAATACAGATATTATTCACATATTTGAAAAGGCAAACTTACAAGATACAATCTAAGCCACTTGTTAGATTTTTCTCACTTCATTCCTCACTTTCTAAGATCCTTCTAAATAAATATTCTATGCCAGCTAGATGTATTTCTGTTCCCCAAATCTATCTTGGTCACTGGGACCCTGGACTGTCGGTTATATCTTCTCTTATTTCACATCAATTATATCCCATTCATATATTACTATTCTTCAGAGATATGAAAGATATTTCTCCACAGAATAAATATGCTTGAACACTTTGGCTCAGGAGATCTTTGCTTGATCTAAACTCCTACATGACAGCTGGTGTGCTGGAGTCAATTCAACTTGCTTCTGGCCAGAACATATTCTGTGCATCTCTCTCCAGCCTAATGTTCAATGACCTCATGTTGGTAGCTTGAAATTGGCCAGTGTGGGAATATTTACACCATGGAAATTGGCAAATGTTACAAACCTGCTTATTTTCCCCTGGAGAGTCAGTTGTTAAACATATGCCAGCACACCTTAAGACTGTAAATATACCACGTATTTGGTGTTTATTATGCACTACCTTGGGTTGTTCATCTCTACATGTTTCACTCCCCAGCAAGATTGTTAGGCATTTACAGGTAGGATCCTTTCCTTACACTTTTTGTATTTCTCAGCACACTTTATATAGTGTTCTAGAGCACTAAATATGTGCTTAATAAATATCAACTGATCGAAACACTCAAACTTTAAAGAGGAATGAAGATTTTTTTTTTTCTCAGTAGAACTAGATTAAACTTGCAACATGTCTCCAGGAAACATATTTAGATTTCTTAACAAATGATATTATCACCAGTTAGCTCTTTTAAATATGTATAAATAGGTGAGGCAAACAAACTACAAACCAGATTAACTATAACCAGAACTGATCATAAATACTGTCTCAATTCAAATATCTACCCAAATAATAACATTATGCCAAGGCTCAAATAATAAGGTAGGTACAGGTAATAGAGCTGAACAATAAAGAAATTACTCTTAATTATCAATGCTAGAGAGGGGTCAATCATAAGTATTAGGCTGGAAGGGGTATTCTAAAAATCAACTCTTTCATTTTCATGAGCAAAGATATGCAAAACTGAGACTAATTATCTTACTTCCAATAACTGAGTTTTTTCTTTTTTTCAGTAATCTACTTTAACCCTTGTGGAATACATTATTTAGTTACTTTATGAATGTAAGGGGAGTAATTTCTTCATTCTACCAAACTCAGTGGAACCTCTTCTTCTCCATTGCATTTCAATAAAACTATCTTAATGATGTCATTAGCTGGCAGAACCTAATGAACAGCAAAGTATGCCAGTGTGATTTAGAGTTGAGCATATCAGCTAAGAATTATGAGTCTTGAGTTCTAGACTCTGCCACTCACATGTATGAACACATGCTCACTTATACCCATATACAAGTTCTGTTTATCTATGAGGGTGATTCTGAGGATCATAATCATCTCTCAGATATAAAATTACTTTGAAATGTAAAAATGTAAAAACAAGTAAACAATATTAGAGGGAAATTTCTCTGACTTTTTGAGAGAAAGCAGGGATCTAGTAATATTTATATTTTATTTTTATCTGTCTGCTTTTAAAACCTACCTGTAGTGAAGTAATAAACACAATAAAATTGTTTTATTAAGAATATGCCATGTGCCATGCCATGTTTTATGAAGGAAGAGATATGGTTATCATCTTAATCTGCTTGACCTCTAGCTCAGGAGACAAAACCACTGAGGCAAAATCAAGAAAAAAATCTATTAAATAATGAATTGTACAATGCAGATTAAAATAACTTTAGGAGTTTGAAGAATGAGGAGGTGAATGAGTAAAGCAATGGGGGGGCATGTCTCTGGATTAGGAAGAATGTGACTGGAACCTTAGAGATGGTACACATTTTTGACACATGGGTGGAGACCCATTGCAAAAGGAAGAAAGAAGAATTTTGACCTTCTCTGATGAATCCTTTCTCAAAAGACTAAAGGGAACCCTCTGCACTTTTGTGCAGAGGGAATGTAAATTGATACAGCCACTATGGAGAACAGTATGGAGGTTCCTTAAAAAACTAAAAATAGAATTACCATATGACCCAGCAATCCCACTACTTGGCATATACCCTGAGAAAACCATGGTTCAAAAAAGTCATGTACCACAATATTCATTGTAACTCTATTTACAATAGCCAGGACACAGAAGCAACCTAAGTATCCATTGACAGAGGAATGGATAAAGAAGATGTGGTACATATATACAATGGAATATTACTCAGCTATAAAAATGAATGAAATTGGGTCATTTGTAGAGATGTGGATGGACCTAGAGACTGTCATAGAGTGAAGTAAGTCAGAAAGAGAAAAAAAATCATATATTAACACATATATGTGGAATCTAGAAGAATGGTACAGATGAACCTATTTGCAGGGCAGGAATAAAGATGCAGAAGTAGAGAACAGACGGGTGGACACAGAAGGGGAAGGGGAGGGTGGGATGGATTGGGAGATTAGGATTGACATATATACACGACCATGTGTAAAATAGATAGCGAGTGGGAACCTGCTGTACAGCGCAGGGAGCTCAGCTCAGTGCTCTGTGATGACCTAGATAGGTGGGATGGGGGGGATGAGAGGGAGGTCCAAGAGGGTGGGGATATATATATATACATATAGCTGATTCACTTTGTTGTACAACATAAAGTAATACAACATTGTAAAGCAATTATACTCCAATAAAAAATGTCTTTTTTTTAAAGTTTCCACATTTGTGGCTTATACCTCATGCCTTGTCTTCCAGCTGTGTCAGAGTGAAATAAATAAATAGTGGAGGAAGTAGTCTTCACCTTTAGTTAGTTCCTTGGCTAAAATGATGCCATTGGAAACTTGGTAAAACAACCTCGCTCATTCTGAAATTGCAGAGGCTGCCAAAGCAAACCAAGATAGACAAAACAAAGGGCACATCAACATAATGTACATATTGTGGGGATTCTTGAAGGTCAGAGAATGATTTTTTACTTCTTAGTGACATAGAATGCCAATATTTGTCAGATCTTGCTGAAGACTAAAGCTCAGGCAAAGAAAAAAAAATGCATTTCATGACATTTGTTTTCTGTCCTATAACATTAGATATCTTATTGCTATAAACAACCAGTTGTGCCTATTAAATGGTTGGGGTTATTGGTTGTTATTTTTGTTTGTTTGTTTGTTTGTTTTTCCTGAAGCACTGTCCAGACTCATTTATAATGAATTACAAGGAGACAGACCAACATTCTAAACTACAATGAATCTCTTCTCAAATTTTATCATTAAAAAATTAAACATCCATGTTATAATTGTTTTCTTTTTAAAAAAATATCACATGGCACATGATCTGAAAAGAGGCTGTCTTCCCTCTGTTTAAGAAGATGTGTTCTGTAGATCTCACAAATATCAAAGTTGTGGAATTCCTGGTTGTACTGGACACTTTTCCTAAGTAAGATCGGAGTATGCCATGATTATTTGTGAGGATATGGTGCTAGAACTGGGGACAATCTATTAGTCAAACATCCATATTCTAGAACCAAATGAAGACTTGGGTTTATTTCTAGCTGGTGTCTACATTCAAAAAGATTCAAACTTGTGGTTCAAATTGGATCAGTAATCTATAGGCAGTGAACCTGTTCAGTCAGGAAGTTTTGTGGTTTGCGGTGTTCATTCATTTGTTAACAAAACCTTGACCAGAAATTAGGAGTGCTAAGGATAAGTTCACACTTGTTGGGATCAGCTGACAAAATCTGACCATAGACAGTGAACGGTATGGTCTACAACTATTGGAGCATCCAGACGCATGCCAGTCAATGAATATAGACTTCCTAATACTCTCGCTTCTGTGCAGCTTCCAGACCTTGGTGACAACAGGTGAACACCAAGGACTAAATATCTCTTGCAGACTACCACCAGGAGCAGGGTTAGTGTTGTTAGTATAATCTACTCTGTCAGCAGAGGAAACTGTACTCACATAGCACCAATTGTACTGATATTCTGGTGAAGGGGAGGCACTGAAGGACATAAAACACAAAAGTAAAATATTTCAAATCACTTCTTGAACATAAAAACATGTTCTCGGGACTTGAATAAAAATAAGAGATTGGGGCTTCCCTGGTGGTACAGTGGTTGAGGGTCCGCCTGCTGATGCAGGGGACATGGGTTCGTGCCCCAGTCTAGGAAGATCCCACATGCCACGGAGCAGCTGGGCCCGTGAGCCATGGCCGCTGAGCCTGCGCGTCCGGAGCCTGTGCTCTGCAATGGGAGAGGCCACAACAGTGAGAGGCCCACGTACCGAAAAAATAAAATAAAATAAGAGATTGGCCTAAATATTTTAAGACTGCAAGGATACCAAATCTTAGTGTAAAATGGACAATCTAAGAAGGTATTTTCTGTTTGTCCTTTGATTTCTCACTTCCCTCTACAGCACTGCATGTCCCTGAGACTCTCTGTATACCCCAGTTTGGAAAAATCAGAGCTAGACTTCATTTAGGTGTAAGGTGTGAAATGCCAACCTAACTTCTTTGTACTTCTTCTATATGGTCAACCTCTTTTCCCAGAGTCTGAGTTTCAATTGGCTGCTATCAGCTGCCAATGATAAAACTGTCTATATGTGAGTAAATGCACACTCTTTATCACTATATTCCTGTTGAGTTCATTAGACAGTGTGCAAATATTAAACTCTTTCAATTTTGTTTTCTTAAGATCTGTCTCATGACCCCCATCCTGGCCCATATGATCTCCCAAGGGCAGAAGAGACTTTTTTAAATGAGAGTAAGTTTCCAATTTGTCTTAAGACATCTATGACATAGAGCAAGTAGAGTCAAGACAAATCAAAGTGGGTCTTCTAGGAGAAAATGAATCACAAGAAAAAAATGTTCTATTTCTTAACTTGTCACAGCAAGAATTCCATCATCTATATTGGCCTAATTTTGTAACCTTGACCAGTATCAGAGTTCTTTCTAACAGGAAGTATAGTTGATGTCAGTGACCATGGCACTTCCTAGAGGGAAGACTTTGTGATGTAAAATTTTTCAACCCGAAAAATGGCTGAAAATTATTCAAGTACACATCACACGCAATCTACCATAATTGAATAGCTGGCTTAAAACAATTTATATAAGGAACTTCGAGTCTACATCCTCAGCACAATTCTCCTTTCCTCCTGAGGGCGGGCTGCTGGGGTGTCACTTCCAAATTCTTATGCATGAGTAATCTCAGCATGTTCAGTAATATATTCCTCTTATGAGAAAGTAATCAAGTACAATATAACTGATGACTTTCCTGATTCAGTAATCAGTAATTTGTGGTCAATTTTACCTGATGGTGACAGCCTGGTGTATAAGTTAGTGTTAATATATATTGCTGCATTTTATTTATGTGGAGGCTGTCAGCTGAGTAAAGGAGGGAGACTGGGATGGAGAGCTCCTCCTCCTCCATTCATAAGTGGCATACCACTGGCCTCCTGGTGTTATTAAAGGAAAATTGGAAAAGTTTCCAGAAGATTAAGAAGAAAGCTTACAACTTGCACAAGACTCTCAATTTTCCAGTGGTTCTGACAGAAGGATAAATCTTTGGCTGTTTTCACTAAGATGTAAGCAAACTCAATATCTAACTACAGTAAACAAAATTTATTATGATTCAGATGTGGCAGTGGTGTGTACATCTAGGTTGACAAAATTGCCAATGTGTGAGACCCTTAGTTAAGAAAAAGGTAGCAGGCTGTTTCTTATCCATCAGGCAAAGGAAAGGGGAATTTTTCTGAGAGATATGGGCATACAAAGTGATTTTGAACTGTACACTTTGATTATTTGCACATTTGAAACCTGGTCCAGCTTTAAACACAAATGAAGTAAATATCTCATTATGTGGTATGAGTTTCATCCACCTCTGCTCTAAAATAAATTCTCATATTAGATACAGCTAATGTATTATTTACCTTATTGGTCCTGAAATTATTTTCAAGGTGGGGTTTGTTAAGCCATTATTACCCATAACACATGGCCTGAAAATAGTTACTCATACATCCTTCTGTCACAAGAAGAAAAGCCTTGAGATGGGTCAAAGGATAGGTTAAGGAGAGAGGTTAAAAAAATAAAAGCACCCAGAATTCCAGATGGTCTGGATCATGCTGCTGTGCAGTGTGAAGCCTCTGAAAACTCAGGGAAATCAGCCTGGAGAAGGATTGAGGTTGATAGAAAGGTTTTTGGTTTACTTCACATTTTGACTGATCCTAGCAGTACTATTTTATTAAATTAAAAAGCATGCTGGGCACAACAAACTAGCTGCATTCCAACCTGGGGCTCGATAATGTTCATTGTACATTGCTCTTGCACCAGGGCTGCCTAGACCTTCCAGCCATGGAGTCATTTCCATTGTAGTGTTGTGTATAGTGAGCAGGGGGATGATTGGAGGTTCTGATAGGTCTTTAATGGAACTCAAATATGAAGATTTCATGAACAATGTAAAGCCTACATTCTCTCTTGTAAAACCTCAGCTTTCTGCTGAAGATACATGAAATCTTTTCAACAGGAAAGTTTAATTTTATAATTAGAAGAAAAAAACTACATTAACTTGAGAACTTACCATGATGATTTTATATAATATTAAAGTATATTTTTCTAATATAAGAAACTTTGATAAGAACCACTGTAGAGCAGACCTTTAAGAATTTGGAAGGAGAAAGAAAATAATGCAAAGTGGGTAGAAGAGAGAAAATGATGAATAGTTATTTCATTTTTCTCACAAGACTGGCACTATTGGAAAGGGGTGTATAACTTTTTCAGATTTATCTTTCTTTGTATAGGAACTCAGATTCCCATGAGCAAAAAATTTGGTTCCAGATAGAACTCTACCCAGTCCTTCAAGCTCTCAGTCCCCAAAATGTTTCCTACCTTGTGTTGGAAAGAGATAATATATATAGACAATCAAAAGAAGTCCTAGGAAGCACAATGCAGGGTATGTTGCTATACCAAAGTGATTATAAGAAAGTGTTCAATTTGTTGCGATGCAAGCAGCACACTCCCAAACATGTCTCATGGTTCTAAGAATTCAGTCACAGATTAGGTCTGGGGCTTGCCATTCACCTGATTGCTTCCTGTTAGTTACCTCAATGTTTACATTACCGTAATTTAACTTGTGTACATTTGGTATTACCATAACCATATAAATCAGTGTTGGGTAATTTAGGATGTACACATACTTGCCCTAAAGTCTAATAAGTGCTGAGTAGGAGAATAATTTCACTAGAATTTATTTATTTATTAGAAAGCTCCATGAAGTATACTGTTTTTAATTTAGAATAAATTTCTCACATTCTGTTCTAGATTTGTTTTCCTGAAATGTATATTATTCCATTTTCATATATATTATTTGTTCCATTTTCCCCATCAAATTATGAACTCTAACAAATGAATTGTCTAAACAATCATTGTGCACTGTGTAAGATTTGTTGTATATTTTTTCATTAACATATATTCAATGTTTTTCTCTTTCTTTTCTTTCCTTCCCTTTATGTCTTCCTTCCTCCTTTCCTCCCTTCCTCTCAACGTTCTTTTCTTCCTGCCTCACTCTCTCTCCCTCTCTCTCTCTCTCTTTTAGCATAATGATGTTCTATTTTGGTTGCTTTTTCTGTCTAGGCTTGCAATTCACATTTACTTATTTTCAGAGGCTATAGACTCATTGTTCTGATTGCTGCAATTACTTCTCAATATCTTATGTACTAGTTATTCCAGAGTTGCAATTTCATTTTGTTATGGGAATGAAATTTGCTCATTCAAATACTTTTTAAAAATTAAAGATATTAGTTTACTCCCTTTGACTCATGTATTTTCTCACTCTCAATATCAAGGATTATTGTTCTACTTTCTTTTTTTTAATTTTTAATTTAATTTTATTTATTATTTTAGACAGCAGATCCTTATTAGTCATTGATTTTATAAACATCAGTGTATACATGTCAATCCCAATTGCCCAATTCATTACACCACCATCCCCACACTCCCCCTGCTTTCCCCCTTGGTGTCCATACGTTTGTTCTCTACATCTGTGTCTCAATTTCTGCCCTGCAAACCAGTTCATCTGTACGATTTTTCTAGGTTCCACATAAATGCGTTAATATATGATATTTGTTTTTCTCTTTCTGACTTACTTCACTCTGTATGACAGTCTCTAGATCCATCCACATCTCAATAAGTGACCCAATTTCATTCCTTTTTATGGCTGAGTAATATTCCATTGTATATACGTACCACATGGTCTTTATCCATTTGTCTGTCGATGGACATTTAGGTTGCTTCCATGACCTGGCTATTGTAAATAGTGCTGCAATGAACATTGGGGTGCATGTATCTTTTTGAATTATGGTTTCTTCTGGGTATATGCCCAGTAGTGGGATTTCTGGATCATATGATAATTCTATTTTTAGTTTTTTAAGGAACGTCCATACTGTTCTCCATAGTGGCTGTATCCATTTACATTCCCACCAGCGGTTCAAGAGGGTTTCCTTTTCTCCACACACTCTCCAGCATTTGCTGTTTGTAGATTTTCTGATGATGCCCATTATAATTGGTGTGAGGTGATACCTCATTGTAGTTTTGATTTGCATTTCACTAATAATTAGTGATGTTGAGCAGCTTTTCATGGGCTTCTTGGCCATCTGTATGTCTTCTTGGAGAATTGTCTATTTACGTCTTCTGCCCATTTTTGGATTGTTTTGTTTGCTTTTTTAATATTGAGCTACATGAGACGTTTATATATTTTGGAGATTAAACCTTTGTCCATTGATTCATTTACAAATATTTTCTCCCATTCTGAGGGTTGTCTTTTCATCTTGTTTGTAGTTGCCTTTGCTGTGCAAAAGCTTTTAAGTTTTACTAGGTCCAATTTGTTTATTTTTGTTTTTATTTCCATTACTCTAGGAGGTGGATCAAAAAAGATCTTGCTGTGATATATGTCAAAGAGTGTTCTTCCTATGTTTTCCTCTAAGAGTTTTATAGTGTCTGGTCTTACATTTAGGTCTATAATCCACTTTGAGTTTATTTTTGTGTGTGGTGTTAGGGAGTGTTTTAATTTCATTCCTTTACATGTAGCTGTCCAGTTTTCCCAGCACCACTTATTGAAGAGATTGTCTTTTCTCCATTATATATCCTTGCCACCTTTGTCATAGATTAGTTGACCATAGGTGTGTGGGTTTATCTCTGGGCTTTCTATCCTGTTAAATTGGTCTATATTTCTGTTTTTGTGCCAGTACCATATTGTCTTGATTACTGTAGCTTTGTAGTATAGTCTGAAGTCAGGGAGTCTGATGCCTCCAGCTCCGTTTCTTTCCCTCAAGAATGCTTTGGCTATTCAGGGTCTTTTGTGTCTCCATACAAATTTTAAGATTTTTTGTTCTAGTTCTGTAAAAAAATGCAATTGGTAATTTGAGAGGGATTGCACTGAATATGTAGATTACTTTGGAGAGTAGAGTTATTTTCACAATATTGATTCTTCCAATCCAAGAACATGGTATATCTCTCCATCTGTTGGTATCATCTTTAATTTCTTTCATCAGTGTCTTATAGTTTTCTGCATACAGGTCTTTTTTCACCCTAGGTAGGTTTAATCCTAGGTATTTTATTCTTTTTGTTGCAATGGGAAATGGGATTGTTTCCATAATTTCCATTTCAGATTTTTCATCATTAGTGTATAGGAATGCAAGAGATTTTTGTGCATTAGTTTTGTATGCTGCTACATTACTAAATTCATTGATTAACTTTATTAGTTTTCAGGTGGCATCTTTAGGATTCTCTATGTATAGTGTCATGTCATCTGAAAACAGTGACAGCTTTACTTCTTCTTTTCCAATTTGTATTTCTTTTATTTATTTTTCTTCTCTGATTGCCATGGCTAGGATTTCCAATGCTTTGTTGAATAATAGTGGTGAGAGTGGAAATCATTGTCTTGTTCCTGATCTGATAGGAAATGGTTTCAGTTTTTCAGCTTTAAGAATGATGTTTACAGTGGGTTTGTCATATATGGCCTTTATTATGTTGAGGTAGCTTACCTCTATGTCCACTTTCTAGACAGTTTTTATCATAAATGTGTATTGAATTTTGTCAAAAGCTTATTCTGCATCTATTGAGATGATCATATGGTTTTTACTGTTCAGTTTGTTAATGTGGTTTATCACATTGATTGGTTTGCATATATTGAAGAATCCTTGCATCCCTGGGATAAATCCCACTTGATCATGGTGTATGATCCTTTTAATGTGTTGTTGGATTCTGTTTGCTAATATTTTGTTGAGTATTTTTGCATCTATATTCATCGGTGATATTGGTCTGTAATTTTCTTTTTTTGTAGTATCTTTGTCTGGTTTTGGTTTCAGGGTAATGGTGGCCTCATAGAATGAGTTTGTGAGTTTTCCTTCCTCCACAAATTTTTGGAAGAGTTTGAGAAGGTTGGGTGTTAGCTCTTCTCTAAATGTTTGATAGAATTCACCTGTGAAGGTATCTGGTCTTGGACTTTTTTTTATTGGAAGATTTTTAATCACAGTTTCAATTTCATTACTTGTGATTTGTCTGTTCATATTTTCTATTTCTTCCTGGTTCAGAATTGGAAAGTTATACCTCTCAAAGAATTTGTCCATTTCTTCCAGGTTGTCCATTTTATTGGTATAGAGTTGCTTGTAGTAGTCTCTTAGGATGGTTGGTATTTCTGCGGTGTCTGTTGTAACTTCTTTTTCATTTCTAAAATTATTAGTTTGAATCCTCTTCCTCTTTTTCCTGATGAATCTGGCTAATGGTTTATCAATTTTTTTTTATCTTCTCAAAGAACGAGCTTTTAGCTTTATTGATCTTTGCTATTGTTTTCTTTATTTTTATTTCATTTATTTCTGCTGTGATCTTTATGATTTCTTTCCTTCTGCTAACTTTGGGTTTTCTTTTTTCTTCTTTCTCTAGTTCCTTTAGGCGTAAGGTTAATTTGTTTATTTGAGATTGTTCTTGTTTCTTGATGTAGACTTGTATAGCTATAATCTTCCCTCTTAGAACTGCTTTTGTTGCATCCCATATGTTTTTGATTGTCGTGTTTTCATTGTCATTTGTCTATAGGAATTTTTTGATTTCCTCTTTGATTTCTTCAGTGATCTCTTGGTTATTTAGTAATGTGCTGTTTTGCCTCCATGTGTTTATATTTTTTACATTTTATTCCCTGTAATTCATTTCAAATCTCATAGCGTTGTGGTCAGAAAAGATGCTTGATATGATTTCAATTTTCTTAAATTTACTGTGGCTTGATTTGTGACCCAAGATATGATCTATCCTGGAGAATGTTCCATGCACACTTGAGAAGAAAGTGTAATCTGTTCTTTTTGGATGGAATGTCCTATAATTATCAATTAAATCTATCTGGTCTATTGTGTTATTTAAAGCTGCTGTTTCGTTATTTATTTTCATTTTGGATGATCTGTCCATTGGTGTAAGTGAGGTGTTAAAGTCCCCCACTATTATTGTGTTACTGTCAATTTCCTCTTTTATAGTTGTTAGCAGTTGCCTTATGTATTGAGGTGCTCCTATGTTGGGTGCACATATATTTATAATTGTTATATCTTCTTCTTGCTTTGATCCCTTGATCATTATGTAGTGTCCTTCCTTGTCTCTTGTAACTTTCTGTATTTTAAAGTCTATTTTATCTGATGTGAGTATTGCTATTCCAGCTTTCTTTTGATTTCCATTTGCATGTAATATCTTTTTCCATCCCCTCACTTTCAGTCTGTATGTGACCCTAGATCTGGAGTGGGTCTCTTGTTGACAGATGGGTTTTGTTCTTGTATCCATTCAGCAAGCCTGAGTCTTTTGGTTGGAACATTTAATCCATTCACGTTTAATGTAATTATCAATATGTATGTTCCTATGACCATGTTCTTAATTGTTTTGGTTTGTTTTTGTAGGTCCTTTTCTTCTCTTGTGTTTCACACTTAGAGAAGTTCCTTTAGCATTTGTTGTAGAGCTGATTTGATGGTGCTGAAGTCTCTTAGCTTTTGCTTGTCTGTGAAGCTTTAATTTCTCCATTGAATCTGAATGAGATCCTTGCAGGGTAGAGTAATCTTGGTTGTAGTTTCTTCCTTTCATCACTTTAAGTATATCATGCCACTCCCTTCTGGCTTGCCGAGTTTCTGTTGAAAGATTAGCTTTTAACCTTATGAGAGTTCCCTTGTATGTTATTTGTCATTTTTCCCTTGCTGCTTTCAATAATTTTTTTTGTCTTTAATTTTTGCCAATTTGTTTACTATGTGTCTCAGTGTGTTTCTCCTTGTGTTTATCCTGTATGGGACTCTCTGCACTTCCTGGACTTGGGTGGCTATTTCCTTTCTCATGTTAGGGAAGTTTCCAACTATAATCTCTTCATATATTTTCTTGGGTTCTTCCTCTCTCTCTTCTCCTTCTGGGACTGCTATAATGCAAATATTGTTACTTTTAATGTTGTCCCAGAGATCTCTTTGGCTGTCTTCATTTATTTTCATTCTTTTTTCTTTATTCTGTTCCACAGCAGTGAATTCCACCATTCAGGTCACTTATCCATTCTTCTACCTCAGTTATTCTGCTGTTGATATCTTCTAGTGTAGTTTTCATTTCAGTTATTGTATTGTTCATCTCTGTTTGTTTGTTCTTTATCTCTTCTATGTCTTTATTAAACATTTCTTGCATCTTCTTGATCTTTGTCTCCATTCTTTTTCTGAGGTCCTGGATCATCTTCACTATCATTATTCTAAATTCTTTTTCTGGAAGGTTGCCTATCTCCACTTCTTTTAGTTGTTTTTCTGGGGTTTTATCTTGTTCCTTCATCTGGTACATAGCCCTCTGCCTTTTCATTTTGTCTATCTTACTGTGAATGTGATTTTTGTTCCAGTAGGCTGCAGGATTGTAGTTCTTCTTGCTCTGTTCTCTGCTCTCTGGTGGATGAGGCTATCTAAGATGCTTGTGCAAGTTTCTTGATTGGAGGGAGTGGTGGTAGGTAGAGCTGACTGTTGTTCTGTTGGGCAGAGCTCAGTAAAATTTTAATCTGCTTGACTGCCGATAGGTGGAGCTTGTTTCCCTCCCTGTTGGTTGTTTGACCTGAGGCAACTCAACACTGGAGCCTACCTGGGCCATTTGTTGGGGCTAATAGCAGACTCTGTGAGGGCTCACATCAAGGAGTACTTCCTAGAACTTCTGCTGCCAGTATCTTTGTCTCCACACTGAGCCACAGCCACCCCACACCTCTGCAGGAGACCCTCCAACACTAGCAGGTAGGTCTGGTTCAGTCTCCCCTCAGGTCACTGCTCCTTACCCTGGGTCCCGATGTGTACACTACTTTGTGTGTGCTCTCCAAGAGTGGAGTCTCTGTTTCCTCCAGTCCTGTCGAAGTTCTGCAATCACATCCCACTAGGCTTCAAAGTCTGATTCTCTAGGATTTCCTCCTCCTGTAGCCGGACCCCCAGGTTGTTTATCCTGACATGGGATCAGAACCCTCACTCCAGTGGGTGGACTTCTGTGGTATAAGTGTTCTCCAGTCTGTGAGTCACCCACCCAGCAGTTATAGGATTTGATTTTACTGTGATTGTGCCCCCCCCCACCATCTGACTGTGGCTTCTCCTTTGTCTCTGGATGTGGGGTATGTTTTTTGGTGAGTTCCAGTGTCTTCCTTTCAATGACTGTTGAGCAGCTAGTTATGATTCTGGTGTTCTCACAAAAAACTGTTCTACTTTCATATTCACTATTTATGGAGTTTACTTACTGACATTTTAGTTATATTTTCTGAAATCTTAGACTTCATGTTCTAAAATGAAGCAGATTTTTTATCACGTTAACCTGCTCATAATTATCCACACTGTTTATTTTCTTTAACTCTTTACCTAGAATATTTTACCTATCTGGAGTCTTGGCTTAAATTTGCAAGATTTAAAATTAACAGCAGCTTAAATGTACCATATCCCTTCATGTACCATATTCTCTCAAATCTAAGTTACACTTAATCATAAAACACACATAGATTTTTGGGTAAACGTATAAGCAAACACACACACACATCACATACATTCATATTCACATAGAAAATAGTATATATTTATCTACATAAATAATTTCTTCTTTGTTATTTCAACCATATTCTAAGCCTTCTTCCCATTCCTAGTTCTAAATATTTTTCTGAAATATTTTTGGTCAACAACAATTACATATCAACATGATATGCTGATTTTCAAAACCCAAACTTAAAATCTTAAGCTATTATCACCTTTTAAGGCATCACATGATTTAATCCACATTTACTATATTAAAATTCTTACTTTCAATTTTTTCTAATTATAATAATATTGCTTGAAGTTAAATAGCTGTTCTTAAATAGCAACTGAAAGTTTTTGATTGATAGACAGTTGGTGTCTCAGGGATATTTCTTTATTTTTTCAGTTACACTAACCTTTCTGAAGTCAGAAATAATCTCTGATGTGAGCCACATGATTTGGCAATTTCAATTGTCTAGAGTTACGTTGACTGTATTTATAGTACTTTTTCATTTTAGTATCACATCATTACACAATTTCATAAAATTTATTATATATAACTTTATGTAGCACAACTGTTACACAACTAATGTAGATAATTCACCACATTTTCAACATTCAAACCAAGTTTGAACAATTTTTCTGTGTATTCCATATGTTATAAAGAAATGTTTAGACACTATGGCTAAAACTCTGGGGTAGTTATCTAACTAACCTGAGTTCTAACTATTTTCTCATAAGTACAGTAGGGGGAATAAAGCCTATTTTACAGGGAATAAATGAGAAAATGAAATGTGTTCTCAGCATGGTGCATGGCATAAAATAAGTGCTCACTAAATGGTAGATTTGAAAGAATAATAATAATAATGCCAAAATAATACTTCAATAATTCTTGTAAATAAATGTACTTATTTTTTCAAGGTGTGTTAGCTTTCAGTGTAATGGTTTATCTCTACAATAGCTGTATGATTTATGCAGGGGAAAAACTGACTATCCATTGAATTAAGCAGAAGCTGACACTCACAGAATTACTGATTTACCCCAGGGGCCTGGAGCTATTTTGCTGAGAACTGGGGCTAGATCCCAGGTCTCTGGCTGAGGTTTACACTGCCCCACAGTCTCTCTGGTTAGGAAATGTTACCCAAAAGAAGAACCCTCAGGACCCTAATTACTTCCATAAAAATCAAAGAAATGTCCTAGGTTCTCCTCAAAGGGAAATCATGGACAAATTAGAAAGATTTTACATAATGTGAGCTGGAGCCCTCAAGGATGGACTTAAATTCATGGCAGTTTGTGCTGCTTTTAACCTTGATGGGGCAGGTAAGGTTGGTATCCTTCATTATGGAGCTAAACACACCTGGTCAGGAGTCAGAGACACTGAAGGACGATCCAGGGGAAGATGGAACAGTTACAAGCCCATCTGATACCCACATGAAGATGGGAGACAGCAGGTAAGTGATATGAGCTATAAAGTGACTGGTGCTTTACTTTCATCCGGCAAATATCATCAAAAGAAAGAGAGAGAGAGAAAGAAAAGAAGGAAAGAAAGAAAGAAATAAGAAAGAAAGAAAGGGAGAAAGAAAGAAAGAAAGAAAGAGAAAGAAAGAAAGAAAAAGAAAGAAAGAAAAGAAAAGAAAAAGAAAAGAAAAGAAAAAAGGTCTCTTTTGGCCTATCCTACACTGGAACATACAGGGAAAAGTTATGATAAGTGTAGTTCAGCCTAGGCAAGTTGACACCTTACAAAGCAACTACAGGATATTGTAGAAAAAGGTGGATATTCATAAATGCCCATTCATATGGCTACTAATGCAATGGTAAGAGGAAAATCATGTATCCAGAGATGAGGCTGTTGTGTGTGCTGTGCTTAGAAAATGCTTCTCTGATTCAGCCTTTTATTCATTCAACAATATTTTCTTAGATATCCACTCCATTTAAGGTACTTCAGTAGGTAGAAATTAAAAATATATAATTAATTATCATTAAACCATTCAGGAAATATTTGAGTGATGTATGACATTGCTTGGTGCAGAGACAAGATGCAGTTATTTCTTTTTGCTTACATCACACTAAATAACATCCACGTGAGCTGTATGACTCTGTTATCTCCATTTTCCATGTTAGAAGACTGAAGCTTTGGAATTATTAAATAACTTGCCTTAGACCATCCCCTGGTAAGTGGTAATGTCAAAACTTGAACCCAGTTCTGTCTGAAACCAAAGCTAGCACTCTCATTATGTATGTGATACTGGCTCCCTTTTGTCATTTATAAACATTTCTGCCATTTCCAGTAAACTTCAAACTCCTTTGAGGCCAATGCATATGTCACACTTATTGTTTTATACTCTTTCTCCAGTGTCTTCCACAGTACAATACATATCCATCAAATCAGCTTCTTCTGTACTACAACCGTGAGACATTAATCCATTGGGAATAATACATTGTGAACTTGACTCCACAACATTTTTATAAGTATTTCTTGAGCCCCTCCTATATCCCAGACCCTGTTCTAGGTGCTATGGCAGACATCATACAAGAAAGAACTTCACTTGTAAAAGAAGCTATAGAAATACTGCAGTGAGGAAAGTTAAATAGGTTTCTTTACCACAGGATTTCTTAGAAACTTTAACATGCTAGTATGTATTTGAGATTCTTTAAAAGGGGCACAGTGTACAAGATTTTCTCAACTTGTCTGATCAAAGGTCTCTTTCCCTTCTTTGGATACTCTTTGAATTGTTAACACCACTCTAAAGATGAGATTTCCAGAACTTTGTACAATATCCATATCTAAATAATCTGGCAGATAATATGGTAGGACTTTTAACATTCGAATAGAAGTCTAAATAGTTCACTCCGATTCACATTCCTAACACTGGTCCTCATGCCTGACTCTGGGGACAGCTTTTGTTCATAAAATGATACCTCCCCTTTCAGGTTCCAACACCCCAGTAATACTTCAGTTGCTTAGGTTTTTAGTCAGTTGACAAATAATTCCTTTAGCTAATAAAGGTAGAAGTATAACACTTTCCATCCCCCAAAACAAAATGTTTGCTAAAATCCAAAATAATGTACTTTTAATCAGTTTTAAATGTTGAGAAAATTGTGTTGGGGCAATTTGTGAGCAAGTTCCACTAATCACATAGGTAGCTACTTACAAGCAATTCAGGTCTCTTGGGGCACAACTCACTGGATCATAGAACATGAGATAGCAGGACCCTGGTGCCACTGCTAAAAAAAAAAACAAAAAAACACCAGGAGAATGTTTTCTTCCACTAATGAACTAAGAACATCATCATCATGAGAAGCATCAGAGCTCATGATTAAGAAGAGCCTTTAGAGCCATATCAATAAATTCTTAACCTTTTATTAAGAATGTGACCTTGCCAAGATTTATGATTTCTCTAAACCATATTAAATAAGATAATATGTATGAGGTATTTTTGTGCAAGGTTGGCCTTTTTCTAAGAAAAAATACTGGTGATCACCAAGGCAAAAGAAAAATAAGCGATTCAGTTTGAACCTCTACAACAGGCATTTTTTATGTGTGTATTTCATGAAAATTGAACAATATAACAGTATATTTTTCCTGGCATACATTGATATGGGATCCTAATTGTCTTAGTGATTTACACCCTTAATCTCTCTCTCTCTCTCTCTCTATATATATATATATAAATATAGATATATATATATAAATATAGATAGATAGATAGATAGATATATGTATATGGATAGATATATCACATATATGTACATAGATATAAATATAGATATATATCATGTATGTAACCCATTTGATAGGTGAAGAGACAGAGGCTTAAGGGTTTGCGTATTATGACACACATGCAAATAGAAGAACCAAGACTGAAAACTAAGTTTCTTTCCCTCTGAAGAACATGCCTTATATTATGCTCCCATTCTCTCCTCAGTAACCAAAATTCATGATTCATTTCCCTTCCTTTACCTCAGTTTCTTTTTTGTCAGAGAATAGCCATCAGCTAGATAATTTCTAGTGTTCCTATCAGATCTAATTCACCTTGAAGAGAAATGTAATTCCCTTTAGTCATAACATCTCCTAAGAGACTGAAAAATATATTTACATCATCTATCAATTCACTCTTCCCAGTTTTGTTATTATTATTATTTTTTCTATATGCCTAGGCCTCCTGGGCCTAGCACCCCTGTTTTCCTGTCAACTTCTTACATGAAGTAATGCCTTTCATTACATTTTGGATGCCACATCAGTTTAATCCCATTGATAGAGGGCTATGCAATCAAGCTGACAGTTGGATGATGATTTGAATCATTCCTGACTCATTACTTTGTGAAGGATTTGGCATGCCAATCAATGGGGAATCATGTGCTGTGCCTTGAAGAATGACAGTAATCCATTTTCCACCAATTGATGTGATGAGTCCTTGACAGAATCACAAGTTATAGGGCCAAAGCCAAACATGATTTGGCACATGCCTCCCAGCACTGCAATTTTGCAAACCCTTAGGGTATTTATCAAAGCGGTGGCCTTCTTGCCTTCTGCTGTCATCAACCACGCATTCTCAGGAGACAGTCAACTTTAATAGGCTTTTGCAGGTAAGTAGTGGGGCGACTTCCTTGACCTCACCTGGAATACTTACCCAAACTGTGTGTGTAAGGTAACAAATTGGACCTCCTAATTACTCCGACTCCTGCTGACACACCTAAATTTATACATCCAAGTGACAGCTGTCTTTCAAAGTAGTCATTTTAGTAGTAGATTCATTTATTCTAACGAGGCTGTCAGCATTCAAAGTGCATTTGGAATTTCTCTTCTGAAATTTTCTTTAGACCTAGTGTTCAAGTCCCATTACTTTCAAAGACACCTTTTTGAGGTCACAATTGTATACTCAACTCAGCTTGATCATCTTCCATATTACTCTAATTTTCATCTTGTCTATTTCCTAAATCAATTCATTCTTAGGGTATTGAAAATATTCATAGAAAGTACTTAGAGGTCTAAATGAAAAACCAAAAGAAGTTTAAGAAAATGTTTTAGTAATATCTGACAATTGGATTAAGAGTCCATGTTGCTAAGATGGTTAATTTGAAAGCTTTGATATGACAGGTTTTAATGTGTAAGTTCCCATGTATTTTTTAAGTGTTAGTAGCTCATTTCTGATATAGGATGTTAAGCACCATCAAATTACTTAGGTGATTTTGCAAGCTACACCCTTCCTCCATCTCAGTACCTTATGTGCTGAATGCTTCAGGAACATATTACCCTGTCATGAACAATCAAACCCATAAGCATTTCCCCCATATTTGCTAAAAAATATATTGACAGTTAGTCCTACAGACTACAGAAAAAAGATTTGAATGTTGCCTTCTATATCTTGATTGGTCCGAAAGAGAATATCCCCCATAAGAGAAATCTGGGATTCATTATGAAAAAATAGCAGAGTCCCTGACCAAATAGTCAGAAGAGAAACAAAGAGAAGCTCACCATTTCTCGAGTTTTCCAGGTATACTAGGCTTTCAGTTACAAGTTTAGTCACTGATTCTTAAATATGAACAAATAGTCAGGGACTACTTGACACTTGAGGAAATTTTTTTTTTTTTAGCAAAAATTGTGTTTAGCAATATCTCTATAACCCCAATATTTGTATTAGTCTGTAACATTCTTTTTATGTAATGTCTGCTGGGTTTTGATGTCTGTAGCAATTCTCCCATTCCTTGTATTGACAATATTTTATCTTCTGTCATTTTTTCCTGATCAAACTAGTCAGAAATTAAATGATTTTATTGATCTCAAAAAATCACTTTGGTTTCATTTATTTATCTATTATTCTTTTACTTCATTGTTTTTACTCTGATCTTTATTATTTTCTTTATTTTCCTCAATCTGCATTTAATTTGCTTTTCTTTACCTAGTTTCTTTGTGTGAAAGCTGAGGTCATTGATGTGAGACTTATTTTCTTTTCTCATACAGGTAGGCATTTAGTGCTATAAATTTCCCCCTAACTACTGCTTTAGTAGAATCCCACAAAATCTAAAGTCTTTTCATTTTCATTCAATTCAAACTACTTTATAATTTCCCTTTGAATTTCTTCTTTGACACATGGGCTACATTGAAGTATGTTATTTAGTTATCAAATATTTCAAAAAATTGTCCAGACCTCTTTCTGTTAGTTTATCATAATTTAATTCCATTTTATCAGAGAAGGTACTTTGTATGACTTATATCCTTTTAAATGTATTTTTAAATATTTTATGACCCAGAATATTTTATATCTTGGTAAACATCCCATGTACACTTGAAAAACATGTCCATTCTTCTGTTGTTCAGTAGAGCATCCTATAAATGTCATTGGTTAAGTGAATTGATTATGTTGCTCAAGTCTTCTATATACTACTGATTTTCTGTCCACTTGTTCCACCGATTACAATAAAAGGGTTTTGAAATTTTGATTATGTCCATGGATTTTTATATTTCTCCTTTATCATTATAAAATAGCCTTCAATATCTCTAATAATATACTTTATTCTGAAATTTACTTTGCTATTAATCTAGTACTTCAGTTTTCTTTTGATTAGTGTTAGCAAGGTATATCTTTTACCATCCTTTCACTTTTAACCTATTTGTATCCTTTATTTAGAATGAATTTCTTATAGCATCATGTAGCTGGGTCTTGCTCTTTTTGTCTAATCTTACTCTAGACTATTTACATGTAATGTAAATGATTACTGATCTCTAATCTTTGTTTTTGTTTTCTATATGTCTCATCTAAAATTCTTTGTCCTTTTTTTCTCTATCTGCTTTCTTTTCTTTAATGATATTTTATTTATTTCCTTAGTCTGCTTATTATCTAATATTCTTTGTTATTTTAGTGGTTGCATTAGGATTTATAATATACATTTTAAACTTATCACAGTCAATGAGTAAGGGTACTATTATTTTTTTCTCATGAATTTTGAGGAACTTTGCCCATTAAATTTTAGATATATATACATTTACACAAATATAAGTTAAATTAAAATAAGCACTAGCTAAACTCTCATGGAAGAAAAGAATATGAAAATCAGAGTGGATAATTGCTTTTAGGAGATTGAATAAAAACTGGAAATTGTTATTCTTGTAGCCAATAAAAATAATAAAAATACTGTTGATGATAATGACTAGCAGTTTTGAGCATGGACTAAGTACTAGGGACTGTGCTAAGCACCTTGCTTACATTACCTTAGCTCAGGTTCTATACAATTAAAAAAAATATTGATGAGTAAACTGAGTTTTAGAGTGGATAAATAAGGAAGAAACATAGAGAGCACACACAGCCAAAAGAACAGAGACAGGGGTCCAGTTGGGCCCGTGATCCCACAGTGGGCACCTCAAGCTGTGAGCCAACTACCTTTTTGGGAAGCTTCAGTATCAGGCATTCATCAGAATTGCACCAGCATCTTAAAACCAGTTCCTTTGTCACTTCTCTACACTGATAATTGTTCTTCAAAATAATTCAACTAATAACCACATTTTTTCTCATGTTTTAATTTGTGCCATTTTACTGCAACTTTCCACTCAAGTTTGGCTTCAATACCTTGTTTTTTATTTGAATTTTCTAAAAGTATCTCAGGAGGAAATGCAAGCTAGGTGGCTAAGCAAAAACATTCATTTTCCTTTTTCAAGATAAGAATAGCATGAAGATGTATGAGGGCTAAGGGAGAAATGTTTATTGGGGTGAGGGTGTGGAGAGAGACATGAATAGGAGAAGGGAGAAACCAATACAAAGAAAGACACAGAGAAGGGAAAAGGAGACAAAAATAACAGATGCAAAGACAAAGGAAAATGAGATAGAGAGAGGTAGGGTTTCAGGAAAAAAAAGAGAAATGGAAAGAGGACCAAGTGGTTGCAGCAATTCAATGATTGATGCACTTTAAGAAAATTTTATTGAATATAGTTAACATATAATATTGTATTAGTTTCAGGTGTGAAACTTAGTGATTTGACATTTATATGCATTACAAATTGATCACGATAAATTTAGTAACAATCTGTCATTATGCTGTTATTGCAATATTATTGATTGTATTCCCTATGCTGTACTTTACATCCTTGTGACATTTATTTTATAACTGGAAGTTTGTACCTCTTAATCCCCTTCACTTACTTCCCCAAACCTCCCCACCCCTCTGGTGACCAACAGTTTGTTCTCTGTATCTATGAGTCTATTTCTGTTTTGACTTGTTCTTTTATTTATTTTGTTTTTAGACTCCACATATAAGTAAAACCATACAGTATTTGTCTTTCTCTGTCTGACTTATTTTACCTAGCTGAATACCCTCTAAATCTATACATGTTGTTGCAAAAGGCAAGATTTCATTCTTTTTTTATGGCTAAGATTCCATTGTGTGTTTATACCACATCTTCTTTATCCATTTATCTATTGATGGACACTTAGGTTGCTTCCATATACTAGCTATTGTAAATAATACTTCAATAAACATAGGGTTACATATATCTTTTTGAATTAGTGTTTATGGGTTTGTTTGGATAAATACCCACAAGTGGAATTGCTGGATCAAATGGTAATTATATTTTTAATTTTTGAAGAACCCCCATCCTCTTTTCCATAGTGGCTGTACAAATTTATGTCCCCAGCAACAGTGCATGAGGATTCCCTTTTCTCCAAAGCCTTGTACACTTGTTGTTTCTTGTCTTTTTGATAATAGCCATTCTGACAGGTGTGAGGTGATATCTCATTGTGATTGTGATTTGTTTTTCTTTGATTATTAGTGATATTCAGCATTTTTTAATCTAACTGTTGGCCATCTGTATGACTTCCTTGGAAAAATGTTTTTTCAGGTCCTGTGCACATTTTTTAATTGGATTTTTTTAAAATATATTGAGATGTGTGAGTTCTTTATACATTTTGGATATTAACACCTTATCAGACATATAATTTGCAAATATCTTCCCCCATTTGGTAGGTTGCCTTTTTGTTTTGTTGATGGTTTCCTTTGCAGTGCAAAAGTTTTTTAGTTTAATGTGGTCTCATTTGTCAATTTTTGCTTTTGTTACCCTGCCTGTGGTGAGAGATCAGAAAATTATTGCTCTGACTAATGTGAAAAAGCATAGTATTTATGTTTTCTTCTATGAGTTTTATGGTTTCAGGTCGTATATTTGAGTCTTTAATCCATTTTGAGTTTATTTGTGTATATGGTATAAGATAGGTGTCTAGCTTTATTCTTTTGCATATAGCTATTCAGTTTTCCCAACACCATATATTTAAGAAACTGTCTTTTTCTCACTGTCTATTTTTGGCATAAATTAATTGACCATATAAGCATGGATATATTTCTGGGCTTTCTATTGTGTTCATTCATTTAAATGTCTGTTTTTGTGTCAGTACCATACAGTTTCAATTACTACAGCTTTGTAGTATAGTTTGAAATCAGTGAGTCAGTGAGTGTAATACTCCCAGCTTTGTTCTTTCTTAAGATTACCTTGTTTTTTGGGGTTTTTTGTTGTTTTATACAAATTTGAGGACTATTTGTTCCAGTTCTGTGAAAAATGTCATAGGTATATTGAAAGGGATTGCATTGAATCTATAGATTGCTTTGGGTAATGTGGACATTTTAACAACATTAATTCTTCCAATACATGAGCATGGTATATCCTTTCATTTATTTGTGTCATCTTCAGTTATTTTCATCAGTGTCTTATAGTTTCCAGAGTACAGGCTTTTACTTCCTTAGTTTAATTTATTCCTAGGTATTTTATTCTTTTTGATGCAACTGTAAATGGGATTGCTGTGTTGATTTCTCTTCTGATAGTTCTTTTTTTTTTTTTTTTTTTTGCAGTACACGGACCTCTCACTGTTGTGGTCTCTCCCGTTGCAGAGCACAGACTCTGGATGCGCAAGCTCAGCGGCCATGGCTCACAGGCCCAGCCGCTCCGTGGCATGTGGGATTTTCCTGGACTGGGGCACGAACCCATGTCCCCTGAATCGGCAGGCAGACTCTCAACCACTGTGCCACCAGGGAAGCCCTGATAGTTCATTATTAATATATAGAAATACAAGTGATTTCTGTATATTGATTTTGTATCCTGAAACTTTACTGAATTCATGCATTAGTACTAGAAGATTTTGGTAAAGCCTTTAGGGTTTACTATATATAATGTCATTTCATGCAAATAGTGGCAGTTTTGCTTTCTTTCCCATTTACATTTTATTTATTAAAAATGGCCTTTTATCTCTCTTTCTTGTCTAGTTGATGTGGCTAGGACTTCCAATACTGTGTTGAATAAAAGTGGTGAGAGTGAACATCCCTGTCTTGTTCCCAACCTTAGAGGAAAGATTTCAGCTTTTCATCATTGAGTATGACGTTAGTTGTGGGTTTCTCACATATGGCTTCATTATGTTGGGGTATATTCCCTCTATACCCATTTTGTTAAGAATTTTTATCATAAATGGATGTTGAATTTTGTCAGATGCTTTTTCTGCATCATTTGATCCTTCATTTTGTTAATGTGGTATAACTTGTTGATTGATTTGCAGATATTGAACCTTCCTTGCATCCCTGGAATAAATTCCACTTGATCATTGTGTATGATCCTTTAATGTATTATTGAATTCAGTTTGCCAATATTTCATTGAGAACTTTTTCATCAGAAATATTGGCCAGTAATTTTTTTTTTTCTTTTTTGTAGTGTTTTCACATCTGGTCCTGGATTTTTCTTTGTTAGGAGACTTTTGATTATTGATTCAATTTCATTACTGGTAATTGGTGTGTTCATATTCTCTGCTTTTCCCTAATTCAGTCTTAAGGGATTGTACATTTCTAGGCATTTGTCCATTTCTTCTAAGTTGTCCATTTTATTGATGTACAATTGCTCATAGCAATCTCTTATGATCCTTTGTATTTTTGTGATGTCAGTTGTAAAGTCTCCTCTTTCATTTCTGATTTTATTGATTTGAGTCCTCCTCTTTTTTTTTTTTTTTTTTTTTTTTTTGATGAGTCTGGTTAAAGGTTTATCAATTTTGTTTTCTTTTCAAGCAACCAGCTCTTATTTTCATTGAACTTTGAGTATTGCTACCCCAGCTTCCTTTTTGTTTACATTTGCATGGAATATCTTTTTTCATCACTTCACTTTTAGGCTGTGTGTGTCTTTGGATGTGAAGTGAGTCTCTCATAGGCAGCAGAAAAATGGGTTTTGTTTTTATATCCATTCAGCCATGCTATATCTTTTGAGTCCATTTACATTTAAAGTAATTGTTGACAGATATATTGCCACTTAATTAATTGTTTTCTGGTTGTTTTTATAGTTCTTCACTGTTCCTTTATTCTCTTGTTCTCTTCCCTTGTGATTTAATGACTTTCTTTAGTGTTATGTTTGTATTATCTTTCTCTTCATTTATTTATTCTGGTATCTGTTACAGGTTTTTGGTTTGTAGTTACCATGAGGTTCACAAGGTTCATATATAACAACCTATGTATTTAGCAGTCTATTTAAAGTTAATGGTTGCTTAAATTCAAGTGCATTCTAAAAGCACTATATTTTTACTCCCTCCTCCCATGCTTTATATTTTGACACATATTCTAAATCATTTTATTTTGTGTATTGCTTAACTAGTTTAGCTATAGATGATTTTAGTACTTTTTGACTTTCAACCTTCATACTAGTTTTATAGGTGGTTGATTCACCACATTTGCTGTACTGTTACCTTTACCAGTGATTTTTTTTTTCTTCTGTAATTTTCTTGTTTCTTATTATGACCTTTTCTTTTCTGTTTAAAGAATTCCCTCTAACATTTCTTGTAAGGCGAGTTTAGTGGTGATGAACTACTCTAGCATATGCTTGTCTGGGAAGCTCTTTATCTCTCCTCTAATACCAACTGATTACCTTACTGAACAGAGTATTCTTGGCTGTAATTATTTTTTTCCTTTTAGTACTTTGCATATGTCATGCCAGCCCTTTCTGGCCTGTAAAGTTTCTGCTAAAAGTCAGCTGATAGTCTTATGAAGGTTCCCTTGTATGCAACTAGTTTTTGTTTTGTCTTGCTGCTTTTAAGATTCTGTCTTTAACTTTTGATATTTTAATTATAATGGGTGTTAGTGTGGGTCTCTTTGGATTTGTCTTGTTTGGGATTCTATGTGCTTCCTGGACTTGGATGTCTGTTTCCTCACCAGGTTAGGGAAGTTTTCAGCTATTATTTCTTCAAATAATTTTTTATCCCTTTTTATTTCTCTGTTTTTCTCCTAAGACCTCATATAATATTAACATTGGTGAACTGGATGTTGTCCCAGAGGTCCCTTAAACTCTCCTCATTTTTAAAATTCTTTTTACTTTCTGTTATCTCAATTGGGTGATTTTCACTCAACTGTCTTCCAAATTTCTCATCTGTTCTCTGCATCCTTTAATCTGATGTTGATTCTTTCTAGTATATTTTTTGTATCAGTTATTGTATTCTTCAGGTCTGATTTTTTTATTATATTTTCTACCTCCTTGTTAAATTTCTTACTGAGTTCATCCATTCTTCTCCTGAGTTCAATGAGGATATTTCTGACTATGTCTTTGAACTCTTTATCTGGTAAATTACTCATTTCCATTTCATTCAATTATTTTCCTGAATTTTGTGTTTTTCAGAGTTTTGTGTTTTATTTGGAGGGTATTCCTTTTTCTTCTCATTTTGCTATTTTTCTTTGCTTGTTTCTCTATATTAAGTATATATTCTACATCTCATGGTCTTAAAAAATTAACCTTATGTAGATGGTGTTTTATGGGGCTCAGTGGCACATTTCTCCCTGGTCACCAGAGCAAGATACTCCTTGGTATCCCCTGTGTGGGCTGTGTACAACCTCTTCTTGTGGTTGGGCTGCAATTGTTGTAGGTGCACTGGTGGGAGGGGTTCACCTCCTGGCTCAACTGCTAGGGGTACATTGGTAGGTGAGGCTGACCCCTGGGTCAGCTGGCTGAGAGGTCGGCTCTTGACTGATGCAGAAATGCTTATGTTTGGGGCTGACCCCTAGCACAACTGACTGCAAGGCTGAGCTGTGATTGTTGTGGACCTGTCTGTGTACTTGGATCACCCTTGGAGCAGGAGCTGCTCTGGAGGGGCTGGCCAGAATGAGTGGTTTGGGTGGTGCTGCTCCTCAGAAGAAGACTGTGGTAGGGTGTATGGTGTTATCTAGGTTGATGGAGAGTGACAGAAATGGTGCCTACCAGAACCAGACTAGCTAGATGGAAAGAGAGTAAAAATTTTAAAAATACCAACACATTTTTCCCCAAAGAAAGTTCCACCAGATTCCTACCCTTCTGGCACATGACCTAAAATTAGTCAATGAATCTCCATCTTATGTGATCCAGGCACTTTTCAAGCTGCTGCTTTGGTGCAGGGACTCACAATGAGTTAGTCTGTGTGTGAGCTTTTAAGAGCAAAATCTTGGTTTCCCACAGCCCTCTGGCTTTCCCAGATGTAAGCTTCACTTTCTTTTTTTGGCTGCACCATGCACGTTGTGGAATCTTAGTTCCCAGACCAGGGATAGAACCCAAGCCTTGGCAGTGAAAGTGCTGAGTCCTAAGCACTGGACCACCAGGAAATTCACAACTTCACTGGTTTTTATAGCCACTTCACTGGTTTTTATAACCAGACATTGTGGGGACTCATCTTCCTGGTACAGGTTCCCCAGACTGGGGAGCCCAATGTGGAGATAGTCCTCTTGCTCCTCAGGGGGAACATCCACAGTTGTGATACTTGTCCTGTTTGTGGGTTGCCACACCTGGGCTGTGGGTTGTGGTTAGAGTGCATCTCTGCCCTCCTACACATAACAATGTGGCCTTTTCTTTATATCCTTAGTTGTAGAAAGTCTCTTCAACTAATCTTCAGGTTGTTTTCAGAGGTACCTATTTTATGTGTAGCTGTGGTTTTGGTGTGTCTATGGGAGGAGGTAAGTGCAGGATCTTTCTACTCTGCCATCTTGATCTTCCCTTGATGTACTTTAGATATTTTAGCTGAACACAGCTCTAAGTATATGCATCATTTTTTCAGCAATGAAATATTATAAAATAATGAAAATAATTGTGTTTTTTTCCTGATTTGGAGTTGATTATATAACTTTGTCTTTGCAGAGTAGTGGAAATGGGACTACACAGTACATTGTGACTGCACTTCCTGAAATGTTCTGCAAAGCAAATATAAGATTACCCTCCCTTGTGTCATTTAAATATTATAAAATTCTTATGAAAAAGAGGAATTGGGAATGACAGAAGAAGCTACTAAAATCACATAGCCAGTTAACCATGCAGAGATCTGTCACTTGTCAAGTTTTAGAGATTTATTAGTTCTTTTTTTCCATATCTCTCCCCCTTCTTCCAGAAGTCTGAACTGTAAAGGCTCATCTGGCACTAGAATCTTCAAGGGCAGGAACCACATACTTCTTTTCCTTTAGTAAAGAATTCTGGGGTCATACTTTGAATTTCATATACTTGGGATGGGACAGTCAGACCCTCTTATTGCTTTGCTGATCTCTTGAATTATATCCTCTCTGCAAAAGGGCTCCTGTGGCCTAAACTCCTCTTATTTCGACTCTTTATATCCAGCATCAGAGACAACTCAAAACGTCTGATTTTATATAAAAGATAATAACTGGGTACAAATAGATTGCAAGGTTATAAACCAATCAGGATTTTAACATATACAGGGCATGAGTATATTACCAAGGTCTCATATAATCAGCATGTAGAAGGAATCATGAAAGATTAGCCCATTGAGGGTTCAAATATTATGTTATTGTTACCACTGATGTTGCAGGAGAACACAAATAATTTTATAGAAATACTGGATACAGGCTACATAAATATTCCTAGTGTCACCCTCCATATACATGTAATCTGTCCAAGTCTCCAGTTTTGATTCTGTAAATCCACTTTCATCACATGATTCATTTGCTAAAACTTTTCTTGAATACTCTTTGTTTATAGAAGTAAGTAAAACTTTCAGGCTTTTGTCTTTTCACCCACCTGTTACACACTTCAGTCTTCTCTTCCATTAACCTTACCCTCCAGGTGGGCTCCAATGTTTGCCATCCATACTCCAAATCAAAAAAAGTTTTGAAGAGTAGTGACAATAACCACCACCCTAAATTGAAATAAAACCACTTTATGCTCCTTTACACTTGTGCATGTTCAATTATCATGTCTTTTCATCTGGTCTCATACCCCAACCACAGCTTGGACCAGGGTGTCCATTGACCTATAAGTAAATTCTCTGTCAGATGGATGTAAGAGAGTTTTATGATTTATGAGGTAACCTGACCATTTTCCTTGTCATAAAAACACCCATGTTTGGATCTTTTGTGTGAGTGTGATGAGGTCTTAAGGTTTCCTACTTCCCACTGGAGAATCTAGGCACCTCTCTTTATTGACATTAGCAAAACTCTCTGTCTTACATCACTGATTACAGCCTACTATAAGACTTCCCTCTTTGACCTCCTGGATCAGTTTTATTCAGATCCACTTATTTGATATTAGTCATGGGTCAGCTTTTGACAACCTTTCCACCACAACCTGTGTTAAATTTTCAGTGTATTTATATTTCCAGTGGGCTTAATTTTGATTTCCCAACTATATTTTAAATACCTTGAGCGTCTAGGATATGTTGATTACAGGGTATTTTGAAACAACTGTTTTGATTTCTGGTATCTTTTGATTCAGCTTAAAAGCAAATGTTAAATTACTGGGGAGAGGAGTTTATGGTGGCCTAGGATTGGGATGACAGATGATCAATTTCAGAAATGACATGAGGTTCAAGAATGGTATGAAGAACAGTGACAGGGCTTAGACACAGATGTGATTCAGATATGAGGCAAGGTTCATGAGTACATATCATTGACATGGTTAATTAGGTAATTTGTATATTTTACTTCCATTATTGGGCTATTTACATGGAATGTATAAAAATGGTGCCAGTCACAATGTTCAGCTTTGGAACATGCCCTGAGCCTTTTGAACTCCCCCAAATAATGACTAGTTTCTCTAAAACCATGTATCACATGACTGACTGTAGGGCCGCCTAGAAGAGGCAATTCTTCTATCATACCCCCAGTTAAGCATTCAATACCTTGAATTATGCTTGTATTCTGGTTGAATAGTGCAGTTGATCAGCTGTAGTTAATGAATTTCGGAATCATCTATACACTGTTCTTAAACTACTCAGAGGCTGGGTGTAAAGGTGGCAGTAAATGCAAGAATAATTAAGGAAACCCCAATAGAAAAATATCCCTAGGTCATTAAGATGTCTTCTAAGAATGGGGCAACCACATGTACATAATGAGAATGTTGTATCTCTCCATGGGCTATGCAGGCTGGTGGGTGCATTCCTAGCTCCCTTTGTTCTCTTAACTTATTCTTTCATTTGTTTCAGAGCATTTCTTTGTGGGTCTGTTTCAATCCTCATTCTCACCTCAGGTTAGTTCAACTTAAAATTGTCTTACTGGAGCATAGGGGCACAGATTTGTTTCATTTGGTGGCAATAGGTTCTAGGATCTGATGCATTTGTCTTCAGGAGACATAAAATTTCTCAGGTTGTAGCTGCTGTTACTTGTAAGAATTGACTGAGTTGGAAATCATTTGAGATTCAGCATATAGGGGGGCTCTTAGTGAATTTTTAAGATCATTTGCTTTTACTAGTGCCCTATAATTTTATGGCCTCCTTGTGTGAATTGGAAAAACATGCCTTCCTTCTGTGAGTGCATGGTGGGGAGAGTGGATATGCCTTCCTGAAATTAAAAAGGTTTGCCTCCTTTCTGCTGGCTGTCTCCTTATATCACATGCATAGCTTGGTGAGTCACCACTCACCCTCTTGGCTATATCCTTGTAGGAAACACAATCTACACAACCATATATGACAGTCCTGACTGGTTAATGCAATATTATAGGCATCAGTCAGAAAATATTGGTATTTTGTATACAATGTGTGTGTTGATTTATGTAAACAGTTATATATTGTTTACATATATTTATGTATTGTTTAACCACATAAACATGTATTTCTTTTGTTAATACACATCCCCAGTCTTCTAGAAGTTCTTGTATTGGGGTTATATATACTAGCTCCAGCAAGTAAGATAAAAAACCATGTAACAAGGAAACCATCAGTAGTTCTAAGGGAAAATGTCACCATCAATCTAAAGGGAGGTAAATAAATATACAACTTATTTTTAATGGGTTTATAATGATAGTCAAATGTGAATAGAAATTGGAGGCATAGTTCTAAACATAACAGGTCTGATTAGTATCTACCATGCAATCCCTCCTTTTGAAGAAGGCACTTCCTCTAACAAACACAGCTTACTTGGTGTTCTACATCATGTAAGTCAACCAATGTTTTCCCTATGTTCTAGCAACCACCTACCATTAACCAGTGAGTCCCAAAGGAACATTTGATTGACTCCTTAGTGTTGAGCAGTAGGAGTATCTGAAAAAGTAGAAAATGGGTCTCTTTCCTTGAAGAATTTATATATGGTTGGATCCATGATGGTACAACACAAGTCTTATAGTAATCAAGTATTAAATTTCATCTTATTTTTGATCTAGCTGTCAGATCAAATTCATTATTAGGATCCAAATGTGCTGAGTTTCTGGATAAGATAATTTGAATGAGTATTTATTTTTACTATTGCTAGATGCTAAAGATAGACAACTGCACTGCCCTAGGGTCTCCTTCCTGGAATAGAACAGTAGCAAAAGACTAGATCACCCAGCCCCTGCTTCCTTAGTTCTGACAACAATAGTTATTCTCTCAGATACCAGCTCAGGTGAGAAGTAGCTAATAGAGGCAATGGTAAGAAGGGAAGTTCTTTCTCCAGAAGTGTGTGTGTGTGTGTGTGTGTGTGTGTGTGTGTGAGAGAGAGAGAGAGAGAGAGAGAGAGAGAGAGGTGTGCAGTGCACATATCGGACTTTTAGAGTTGAAAGGTGCTTTAAAAACTGCCACATCTCATACCATCATTTTAGAGATAGGACACAAAGATCTTGGAGTAGTTAAGTGATTTGCTCAAGGTCACACATTTTAGCCTTCAGATCATAGAAATCATTGTTACCTTTGGTAAAGCACAATTCAGCACTGTTTCAAGGGACCAGAACTCTATCCCAAACTTTCTCTTTCTTTTCCATTCTCATCATAATCTGCCACTCTTTACTGTGGTTCCTCAGGAAGAAGCGAGGGAGTCTTAAAAAAAAATCCAGCTCTCCAGATTCAATTGGCAGGTTAATCGAAAACAATTTTTTTATAGCACAATAAAGGACCTGGGAATAGTGACACATTAATATTTGTTTCTCAAAGAGTGGACCCTGAGAGAATAAAGCTGCATGCAATTGAATTACGGTACCCAGAGTGTGGGGGATGCATTTTGCATTGCTTTATTTTACACCACCATTAATCAAGCAGCAGAGAGTAAAGCCTGCCTCACCAACTGCTGCCAGGGCACCCCGAGAGAAATGTCACCCCCAATTCGGGGGAAGGCAGGCAGCTCTCCGAAGTATCTTATGTGATTACAATATAGTTTTCATTATGTTCTCTTAATAAAACAAAAGATGGCCTTCTGACAAAAATATCATCTGGTTTTCATAATGTAAAATACAGCAATTTTATCAGCATTAACACTGATTGGCTGTCATTAGACCCTTGTCTTCTAATAAAATTTATGATACCTTTCAGGAGCCCAATTTGATAGAAAGTGAAGTGATTGCTCCCTGCTTAGATATCTCTCTGGCATCTATTCCAACAATAATGTGGTAATTTTATGCATGAAATAGCACAATTGGCATAAATAGTTATAGTACTGAGTGCTGTCTAAGGAAACTGGCTGGTGGAAAATTAGAAAGCACTTCACACTTTTGAAACAGGTAATTAGGATTTTTCTTCATGCTCATACAAGGCAGACTGGAGTTTCATTTTATATTTCATGTTTCATTAAAACATAGGTGTTAAAAATAAATGTTGAATTTAAAACTGCACATATTATGAAATTAAAGGTATAGTTCATGATATGGGGTGCAAAGTATGCCATGGGACCTGGGAATGTTATACCTAGTTACAGTGGGATATCATTTTTTAAAATAGTTTTGACAGGTAATATAGCCTTATTTCAAGTATGTTACTTTGGAAAGAATTGGTTTAGAAATAAGTTGCATTCAATCTCCAGGTCTTTAGCCCAAGAAGCAGAATACTGCCTGGATTGAAACTCTAACTGAGGATGATGCCTTTTATTTAATTGGCAGGTGAAGGTAGGCTTTGGGTCATGTGGGATTCGCTGAGCAGTTTTGAACTTTGCATTGGGCTCAACAGTTCCCTGTCTATTCTACATTTCCACCCTGACCTTGGTTGCTTGATCAGACCCGAGCCAAGCCCCAGTGGAATCTTTTGAATTCTCTTGAACTGTGCTGTGGTTTTGGGAGGCAGGCAAAAGGCTGTAATGACACCATTGTATTAACCTCCACTTATGACCCAGCCGAGAGCAGGCTTTTAAGTTTTCCCAGTTGTGTCATTAAATTTGTTGCTCTGGCCCCACTGACATGACACCGTCACAATCCCAGACACAGACTAATGACCACAGTTGTGAAGGAAGCATGTTATAGAAGAGAGTACACAGGGCTAAGAGTACAGAAAACTGGGCTTCTGACTTGATTTTCCACAACTACACATGTGGAATTAGGAAGGACATCAAACCTTTGTATGCCTCAGTTTCCTCCTATGTAAATGGAAATTTTGCCCATGTTTCCTTTTTTAGAAGTTTGTGTTTGAATATACGTTGCCAAACAAGTTGAAAAAAGATAAAGCAAAATAGCACTCCACATATGTACAGGGTATTTCTATGCTGTAATGAAAAACTGTATGCAAAATGGAAAGAATTGTGTTTTTGTATAATAAAAAATGTTTTTTTCTTATAATGTTTGGAGAGCAAACTGTGTCAGTGATTTAGGAAGATATTATGAAATATTCTCATATGTACATGTATAAGAACCATACCATAGAAAGAGCAGCAGCATTCATTGTGACAAAGTAAAATTGCAAAGTCCCTGGCAGTTTCAATAGAAAATCATGAAGTAGGAAAGAAATTCAACATCACTAATAATCTCACTGTAAATTCTGTTCATTTTTCCTATCATATTTTCTAGTGATTGCAATGTAAAGCTGTGGCCTGTTAACATTATAATACATTCACATTCTCAAGCAATTCTAGACAAAATATCTAGTCCACCAGAGAGGTGATAATGCAAAGCATATTGGGGACAAACACTATTTTCATTAACCGTTATCAGTGATACTAAGTTCTAGATAGAAGTTCTAGATAGAAGTCACTTCACGTTATAGTTATTGTGCATCCAAAATTAGAACAACTTGCTCAAAGATTTTTGAGTATCTTTTATAAAAGTCATTGAGACTAATATGGACTTCTTCACTTTACCTTTCATTATGAAAATAGGATGATGTTTCTAATTCACAAAGCTGATTATATTATTTTTCACATGTTGTGGAGAGAACTTATGTTCCCCAGGAGGGAATGTCATGTGAGAAACATGCTAGCCTTCTTTCTCCACACCCTCTCACTTACTCCTCCCTGAAGGAAGAGGAGAATGGTTCAATAATTAATGAGACTAAGAGAAGAGCCTGTCTCAACACATCCTCTTTCCCATTTTTCAGATCTGCCTGGCTGAAGGATGGGTCTTATCAGCTTCTTTTTCACTGTAGTGAGAAAATTTGAGTCCAGTTATTTTGTCTGGCTCACTATAGTATCTACAGCATTGAGAACCTGGCACACAGTAGATGCTCAATCAATATTTCTTGGACAAATAAATGAGTAAAAACACCAGAGTGTGTGGGAGAGTGAACCTGGGTAAGTGTATCTATCAACCTTGAAGACAAAATTCTCCCTGGAGTACGTTGTCTTGAGGTGTAAACTAGGAGGAAAAATACTAGGGAGCCTGATTATGGCCATCTATTTGAGACACATTCTCAGATCCATTTTTGTCAGCTATAAAGAGGGTACTTGCTCATCAGCTTGACTCTTGTGTCTTTATTTTTTCAATTTAGTTCAAAACTTGTAAAAGAGGGGACTGTGATATACTTTTATTCCCACATACCAACTTTCATTAACTGCTTGAAACTAATAATTCTGCTTGAACTAATAAAGTTCAAGTTTGTTCTAATGATCAAAAAGAACTTTCATGACTTCACACAATTTTTCTGTAGGAGGAATGGTGGAGTTAGGGTGGGTAACTGAGAGACTCAATCAAAGATAAATAAATGAACAGAAGCTTATGAGGAAGACTCACAAGAAATAGAGAGTAGAATTGGTATGTTTCAATAAAACATACACAATAAAAATTTGTTGATCAAAAATAATTACATAATATAGGAAAATATTGACATGATATGCTAATAATATATACAATTCTTATATATTTTAATAACCTCTTTTTATCAATTTTAAACATGATTACATCTGACATTTTTCTCAGTTTCAAGGTGGTTCAGTTTAAACTCAGACACCTGGGGTCGGTCCATATATTTGTATCCCTAATATGAACTTTGGCTCCAGTCATGAAGAAACATACTATTATAATTCCAATAAAACAGTGCAGAATATGTCTTTTGAAGAAACAGACTCATGCCATTGGGAACTGCCTTTCAGATATCTCAGATCCAGGCAGGAAGTTATTGCAAACTCTCTAAGGTATAAGTTAAGGAACATAAGAGTTTACAAAAAGGAGCCTGTTTTATTTCATCTAGATGGTATTCATCACACTGATTCACTTTGAAAATTATCAATGCGCCATATGCTCTAAAGAAAGAGAAATTGATCCATAGAGGAAGGAATTTCCACAGACAAGAATCAGAAATTATTGGTACACAAATTTCCGAGAGAATTAGCTACATCTAGATTTTGCTTTGAGTCGCTTTCCCCAAAGAACAAAGTTTCCATATGTAAGACAGAAGAGCTAAAAAGAAACTGAGCTTAGACTGAAACAGTTCACTCATTCATTAGTTTATTTATTAAGTGAATGCTTTTTGGGAAAAACAGTGGGGTCATGAAAAAATGAAGGCTGTAATACGAGACAACTCACTTAGGTTTGGGCATTTGCTTTGCTCATGGTTTATTTGGCAAATTATTTACCCTTTTCTGGACTCATTTTCCCCATTTCGTAAGCCAAGGATAATAATAACTTCATTATGTTATTGTGAAGATTAAATAATGTAAAAGAATCAAGTATAGTGTACACACAAAATTATTCCTTTTTATCTCCTTTCCTCACTCAACTCTTCCCCATCTCTCTATTCTAAGTGTTGGGAAAGCAGAGAAGACCCAGATATTTCATTGCCCTTAATATACGGCAGTTTAGTGGATGAGCCATGCAATTCAAAGCAAAATCACTTATCAATGTGGTAAGTGCTATGCATAGGACCCTGTATGCGAATCTAACTCTGCTTGGAGCTTCCAGAGAAGCTTCACAGAGGAGGTGTTCCAGAGGCAATGGTACACACTAAGCCACAGGAGAGAGAGAACATGACAAGGCCAAGAAACAACAGGTATGTTAATATAACTAGAGCATAAGGTGCTTATGGAAGTGGTAGGAAACAGAGCTGAGTAGATAGACTGTTCAAGCCATCCAATGATGTATAGGGGCTGTTAGAAGCAGGAGATTTTCCTCTGCAGGTGATAGGGAGTCACAAAAGTGTTTAAGTAGAGATTAGCTGGGTCAATTGCATTTTAGAGAGCTCACTCTTGTGAACACATGGAAAGTCGAATAAAAACTGATTAGGAGGGCTTCCCTGGTGGTGCAGTGGTTGAGAGTCTGCCTGCCACTGCAGGGGACATGAGTTCATGTCCCGGTCCGGGAAGATCCCACATGCCGCAGAGCGGCTGGGCCCGTGAGCCATGGCCGCTGAGCCTGTGCGTCTGGAGCCTGTGCTCCGCAACAGGAGAGGCCACAACTGTGAGAGTCCCGTGTACCACAAAAAAACAACAAAAAAACCAAAACTGATTAGGAATCGTTCAATTAGTTCAGGAAATTTCTTTAACAAAATAAATGCAGAAAAGGAAAGACAGATGTGAGAGACCTTTAAAAGGTATAAGAGAGAGTTGTGGAATTGGAAATGTTATGAGGGACACACCGAGTACACTCTTCACTGAAGTAAAATGCAAGTATTAAAGTTGGGATCTAGCTGGTAGAAGCCATTGACATTGAACTGCCATAAGCCACAGGGGACTTATATACTTCTGTGCTGATTGCCTCTATTGCTAAAAGGGAAAGTTTAGTATTGTTTATAGCTCCATAGGTTACCTCTATGCAAAATGTCATTAGACAAACCCTAATAAGTTAAATGAGGGGTATGGAGAAGAGAGTTTTATGACTGCTCAGAGACAATTTATAGTAACAACAAATCCAAACATTTGTGTGTTAGAAGAAGTAGCATTTGCACATGATTTGTTTTCTTCTGCTAATGTACTTAAACCATACTGGCATCTGGTTAATTAATTTTTTACTCAGTTATGTCTTCCTTCATAATATCCAGAGAAATTTGCTGCTTGACATCTATACATTGATGTAGACAATTGTAACTCCTCTCCCACATGAGTGCATCTCCCTCTCCCCATTATGCTCCTCCCCTTCTTGATCCTTATTCATAGGTGATTGTGCCTCCCCTTTTCCCTACTCCATTGGACTGGAGATTGATTAGAAAGATGTACTCAGTATACCAAGGAGACTCTGAGATATTAGCTATCCAGAACAGACTTTTTTTTTTCTTAAACAACTTCCAGTTGTTATTTTCTATAATCTCCAATGTTAAGTCCATAAAATAAAATTTAAAAAAAAATCTAAATTCAACATCCTGGAAGTACTAATGTGTTATGCAAATACAGTTATTTAATACTGCACTTTGCTTAATCTTCTTTTCTTATCAGAATATTTTTGTAATATTGCCAAGTTTAGTGGCTGATGCCTTTTATGGCATTGAGGTGCATAGGCTTTGCCCTAGAGCCAAGAAAATGGAAAGCTATTTCAGATAATATTAAAGTGTTTCTAACTCTGGGATCAGAAATAATTGGAAGAGACGCTTAATGCTTTAAAAGTACTGTGCTCCTTTACTTTTAAACTTCTGAACACAATGTGAGGCGCTAAGAGAGATAGGAAAGTATACGTGGTTTCTGTGTTCAAAAGTCTTTGCCATTTAGATGGGATAAAATATCCATGCATATGTAAAGCACCTATTATGTATAACAATATACAATGTTGTATGATCAACTTGTAGATTCTGTGGATATATGCTAAATAAAATTATAGAGAGTGAAAGCACATACCACTCAAACAATTATATAACAGAATGATGTTGAACTAAAGCTTATAAAACAAAACTGTTCAAAGATGAGAGAATATCTTTCATTTATTTATTGTGAAAACCAATATTTACTACTAGGTGAGAGATACAGTTCCATGCACTGGGATACAGCGGTAAATGAGGTAATAAAAGCTCCTGACCTAATGGGATTTATCGACTAGAAAGAAGAAAATAAACAAATAATTATGTAATATCTTTTGGGGAAGTGCTGTGAGGTAAAGAGGCAAATAAAGAATGATACTTGGAACTAACTGAAATGTGGGACCATTTATGAAGATGGGGAACAACTGTATTTGGATAAGAGTATGAGGTGGCACAAAAAAGGCCTCAAGTGTTCTGTATTCAACTATGCTGAGTTTGATGTTTATTAATCAATCAATTTTAGAGTTAAGGGGAGACATAAATGTGAAGGTGTTAGTGAACAGATGATGCTCAAAGCCATGGATTGATGGATTCAAGGCGGAGAGTGATTGTTGAGAGAACAAGAAAGTCTAATCTCAGGTTGGGAAGAGGAGGAAAAACCAGCTAAGGTGACAGAAAGCAGCCAGTGAGGTAAGTGGAAAACCAGGAGGGTGACATGTCCTGGAAGCAAAGTGAATAAGTGCTTTAAGGATGAGGAAGTGATTAAGTGTGCCAAATGTTGCTATAGAGAAGAGAAAGATTAGAACTGAGAAGGGACTGGTGATTCAGCAACATGGAAGTTTTTGGTGACTGGACAAGCACAGTGCCATTGAACTGGATGGAAGCTTCATTGGAATGGCTTCAAAATAGAACTGGAATTGAGAAAATGGAAAGAATGAGCTTAAATAACATTTTCATGAGTTTTCCTGGAAGAGGAGAGACATGTATGAAGGGAATGTAAGGCTGAGGAAGTTGTTAAAATGAGAGGTATTATGACTGGTATTTAGACTGATGAGAAGAATACAGTGGAGAGAGTGATTGATGGCACAGAGAGAGAAGTAAAATTGCAGGAACAAAATCCTTTGCACATTTTACAGAGGGTGGGATTCAGTGTGCAAGGGGAATATTTGGCCTTCAAAGTCAGCAGGAAAAGTTCATTCACTGTAACAGAAGGAAAGCATTGAAATGAGAGTACAGGTATTTTGGTGACTTTGTTGATGGGGATGAGGATGTTATTCTTTTATGATTTCTCTGTTTTATCACTAAAATTAAACATGAAATCATCAACAGGGTGAGGAATAGGAGAAAGTATTAAAGTTCTGAGGAGAAGGGAAAAATAGTGACAGAGTTCTAGAGGATATTTGTAGAGTAGAAGAACTAGGAAAATGGAGAAAGACTGCAAGGACATTCTGAGATCCCACAAGAGATGGGAGGTTATAAACTTAAAGTGAAACCAATCAGCAGTATCATGTTGTTTTCATTTTTTCCCAACCCACATTCATAGGTTTAGTGGGATAGGTGAGGAAATAAGTTTCACCAAGAGGAGAGGGGAAGGCAAAGGAGATGGAGTTGTTATGCAAGGGAATAAGTGATTGACCCTGGAGTCTAAGCTGGGGAAGGAGGGAAAAGAAGACACAAGATGGGTCTTGGACAATGAAAAAGGAATGGGCTATGGATTGGAAAACAGTGTTCATGAATTCTTGGTTTGGAGGTAGTGGCAGAAACTTATTGGGGGTTCATGAAGTAGGCTTACAGCTGAAATTTTGGAGGAAATGAAGATACTCATAGGGTAAATTCTAGGATGTGATATGAGAAAGGGAGGAATTTTTGAGGTGGGAAAGTCATATGGTCAGTATAATCATGTTTGGGAATGGGAATTATGAGGAAAGGCAGATGTGAGTAAATATGTGAACAAATGGATTAAGCCTAAGTATTCATTTGAAGAGGAATTATTATTATTATTTTATTATTATTTTATTTTATTATTATTATTATTTTTTTGCAGTACATGGGCCTCTCACTGCTGTGGCCTCTTCCGTTGCGAAGCACAGGCTCTGGATGTGCAGGCTCAGCAGCAATGGCTCACGGACCCAACCGCTCTGCAGCATGTGGGATCTTAACTGACCGGGCCACGAACCCGTGTCCCCTGCATCAGCAGGTGGACCCTCAACCACTGCGCCACCAGGGAAGCCCTATTATTATTTTTTAACATCTTTATTGGAGTATAATTGCTTTACAATGGTGTGTTAGTTACTGCTTTAAAACAAAGTGAATCAGTTATACATATACATATTTTCCCATATCTCTTCCTCATGCTTCTCCCTCCCTCGTCCCCTCCCTACCCCACACCTCTAGGTGGTCACAAAGCACCGAGCTGATCTTCCTGTGCTATGTGGCTGCTTCCCACTAGCTATCTATTTTACGTTTGGTAGTGTATATATGTCCATGCCACTCTCTCACTTTGTCACAGCTTACCCTTCCCCCTGCCCATATCATCAAGTCCATTCTCTAGTAGGTCTGTGTCTTTATTCCGGTCTTGCCCCTAGGTTCTTCATAACATTTTTTTTCCCTTAGATTCTATATAAATGTGTTAACATACGGTATTTGTTTTTCTCTTTCAGACTTACTTTACTCTGTATGACAGACTCTAGGTCCATCCACCTCACTGAAAATAACTCAATTTCGTTTCGTTTTTGGCTAATATTCCATTGTATATATGTGCCACATGTTTTTTTTTTTTTTTTTTTTTTCTGCGGTACATGGGCCTCTCACTGTTGTGGCCTCTCCCATTGTGGAGCACAGGCTCTGGACGCGCAGGCTCAGTAGCCATGGCTCACGGGCCCAGCCGCTCCACAGCATGTGGGATCTTCCCGGACCAGGGCACGAAGCCGTGTCCCCTGCATCAGCAGGCAGACTCTCAACCACTGCGCCACCAGGGAAGCCTGTGCTGCATCTTCTTTATCCATTCATCTGTCGATGAACATTTAGGTTGCTTCCATACCCTGGCTATTGTAAATAGAGCTGCAATGAACATTTTGGTACATGACTCTTTTTGAATTATGGTTTGCTCAGGGTATATGCCCAGTAGTATGATTGCTGGGTCATATGGTAGTTCTATTTTTAGTTTTTTAAAGAACGTCCATACTGTTCTCCATAATGGCTGTATCAATTTACATTCCCACCAACAGTGCAAGAGGGTTCCCTTTTCTCCACACCCTCTCCAGCATTTATTGTTTGCAGATTTTTTGATGATGGACATTCTGACCGGTGTGAGGTGATACCTCATTGTAATTTTTTTTTTTTTTTTTTTTTTGGTACGCGGGCCTCTCACTGTTGTGGCCTTTCCCGTTGCGGAGCACAGGCTCCGGACGCGCAGGCCCAGCGGCCATGGCTCACGGGCACAGCCGCTCCGCGGCATGTGGGATCTTCCCGGACCGGGGCACGAACCCATGTCTCCTGCACCGGCAGGCGGACTCCCAACCACTGCGCCACCAGGGAAGCCCTCATTGTAATTTTGATTTCCATTTCACTAATGATTAGTGATGTTGAGCATTGTTTCATGTGTTTGTTGGCAGTCTGTATTATCTTCTGTGGAGAAATGTCTATTTAGGTCTTCTACCCATTTTTGGATTGGGTTGTTTGTTTTTTTGTTATTGAGCTGCATGAGCTGCTTATAAATTTTGGAGATTAATCCTTTGTCAGTTGCTTCATTTGCAAATATTTTCTCCCATTCTGAGGGTTGTCTTTTGGTCTTGTTTATGGTTTCTTTTGCTGTGCAAAAGCTTTGAAGTTTCATTAGGTCCCATTTGTTTATTTTTGTTTTTATTTCCATTTCTCTAGGAAGTGGGTCAAAATGGATCTTGCTGTTATTTATGTCATAGAGTGTTCTGCCTATGTTTTCCTCTAAGAGTTTGATAGTGTCTGGCCTTACATTTAGGTCTTTAATCCATTTTGAGCTTATTTTTGTGTATGGTGTTAGGGAGTGATCTAATCTCATACTTTTATATGTACCTGTCCAGCTTTCCCAACACCACTTATTGAAGAGGCTGTCCTTTCTCCACTGTACATTGCCGACTACTTTATCAAAGATAAGGTGACCATATGTGCATGGGTTTATCTCTGGGCTTTCTATCCTGTTCCATTGATCTATCTTTCTTTTTTTGTGCCAGTATCATACTGTCTTGATTACTGTAGCTTTGTAGTATAGTCTGAAGTCAGGGAGCCTGATTCCTCCAGCTCTGTTTTTCTTTCTCAAGATTGCTTTTGGTATTCAGGGTCTTTTGTGTTCCATACAAATTGTGAAATTTTTTGTTCTAGTGCTGTGAAAAATGCCAGTGGTAGTTTGATAGGGATTGCATTGAATCTGTAGATTGCTTTGGGTAGTAATTTTCAAAATGTTGATTCTTCCAATCCAAGAACATGGTATATCTCTCCATCTATTTGTATCATCTTTAATTTCTTTCATCAGTGTCTTATAATTTTCTGCATAGAGGTCTTTTGTCTCCTTAGGTAAGTTTATTCCTTAATATTTTATTCTTTTTGTGGCAATGGTAAATGGGAGTGTTTTTGTAATTACACTTTCAGATTTCTCATCATTAGTGTATAGGAATGCAAGAGATTCCTGTGCATTAATTTTGTATGCTGCTAATTTACTAAGTTCATTGATTAGTTCTAGTAGCTTTCTGGTGGTATCTTTAGGATTCTCTATGAATAGTATCATGTCATCTGCAAACAGTGACCGTTTTACTTCTTCTTTTCCAATTTGGATTATTTTTATTTCTTTTTCTTCTCTGATTGCTGTGGCTAAAACTTCCAAAACTATTTTGAATAAGAGTGGTGAGAGTGGGAAATCTTGTCTTGTTCCTGATCTTAGTGGAAATGGTTTCACTTTTTCACCATCGACAGTGATGTTGGCTGTGGGTTTGTCATATATGGCCTTTATTATGTTGAGGAAAGTTCCCCCTATGCCTACTTTCTGCGGGGTTTTTATCATAAATGGGTGTTGAATTTTGTTGAAAGCTTTCTCTGCATCTATTGAGATGATCATATGGTTTTGCTACTTCAATCTGTTAATATGGTGTATCACATTGATTGATTTCTGTATATTGAAGAATCCTTGGATTCCTGGGATAAACCTCACTTGATCATGGTGTATGATCCTTTTAATGTGCTGTTGGATTCTGTTTCCTAGTATTTTATTGAGGATTTTTGCATCTATGTTCATCAGTGATTTTGGCCTGTAGTTTTATTTCTTTGTGACATCTTTGTCTGATTTTGGTATTAGGGTGATGGTAGCCTCGTGGAATGAGTTTGGGAGTGTTCCTCTCTCTGCTATACTTTGCAAGAGTTTGAGAAGGCTAGGTGTTAACTCTTCTCTGAATGTTTGATAGAATTCGCCTGTAAAGCCATCTGGCCCTGGGCTTTTGTTTGTTGGAAGATCTTTAATCACAATTTCAATTTCAGTGCTTGTGATTGGTCTGTTCATATTTTCTATTTCTTCCTGGTTCAGTCTCGGAAAGTTGTGCATTTCTCAGAATTTGTCCATTTCTTCCAGGGTGTCCATTTTATTGGCATAAATTTGCTTGTAATAGTCTCTCATGATCCTTCACATTTCTGCAGTGTCATCTGTAACTTCTCCTTTTTCATTTCTAATTCTATTGATTTGAGTCGTCTCCCTTTTTTTCTTGATGAGTCTGGCTAATGGTTTATCAAGTTTGTTTATCTTCTCAAAGAACCAGCTTTTAGTTTTATTGATCTTTTCTATTGTTTCCTTCATTTGTTTTTCATTTATTTCTGATCTGATCATTATGATTTCTTTCCTTCTGCTAACTGGGTTTTTTTTTTGTTCTTCTTTCTCTAATTGCTTTAGATGTAAGGTTAGGTTGTTTATTTCAGATGTTTCTTATTTCTTAAGGTAGGATTGTATTGCTATAAAGTTCCATCTTAGAACTGCTTTTACTTCATCCCATAGGTTTTGGGCTGTTGTGTTTTCATTGTCATTTGTTTCTAGGTAATTTTTGATTTCCTCTTTGATTTCTTCATTGATTTCTTGGTTATTAAGTAGTGTATTGTTTAGCCTCCATGTGTTTGTATTTTTTACAGATTTTTTCCTGTAATTGATATCTAGTCTCATAGCATTGTGGTTGGAAAAATACTTGATATGATTTCAATTTTCTTTAATTAACCAAGGCTTGATTTGTGACCCAAGATATGATCTATCCTGGGGAATGTTCCATGAGCACTTGAGCAGAATATGTATTCTGTTGTTTTTGGATGCAATGTCCTATAAATATTAATTAAGTCTATCTTGTTTAATGTATCATATAAACCTTGTTTTTCCTTATTTATTTTCATTTTGTATGATCTGTCCACTGGTGAAAGTGTGGTGTTAAAGTCCCCTACTATGATTTTGTTACTGTCAATTTCCCCTTTTATGGCTGTTAGTGTTTGCTTTATGTTTTGAAGTGCTCCTATGTTGGGTGCATAAATATTTAAAATTGTTATATCTTCTTCTTGGATCGATCCCTTGATCATTATGTAGGGTCTTTCTTTGTCTGTTGTAACAGTCTTTATTTTAAAATCTATTTTGTTTGATATCAGAATTGCTCCTCCAGCTTTCTTTTGACTTCCATTTGCATGGAATATCTTTTTCCGTCCCCTCTCTTTCAGTCTGTATATGTCCCTTGGTCTGAAATGGGTCTCTTGTAGACAGAATATATATGGGTCTCGTTTTTGTATCCATTCAGCTAGTCTATGTCTTTTGGTTGGAGCATTTAATCCATTTACATTTAAGGTAATTATCGATATGTGTGTTCCTCTTACCATTTTCTTAATTGTTTTGGGTTTGTTACTGTAGACATTTTCCTTCTTTTGTCTTTCCTGCCTAGGTAAGTTCCTTTAGCATTTGTTGTAAAGCTGGTTTGGTCGTGCTGAAATCTCTTAGCTTTTGCTTGTCTCTAAAAATCTATCACATTCTCCTTCACTTCTGGGTAGATGAGAAGAGCACCTCACCCTCTAATCAATAGAGGTTAAAATTGTTCTACACTATTTCACAAACATATTAAGAAAACTGGTGTTACTCATAGGATAAATCTTACCTACTATGGGGATGATATTCAATTAGATACTGTTTATGTAGTGTTTTATTTCTGAACATACTTTCTTAATGTAAATAACTTTGGGAAGAGGATCAGTTATGTCTGTAATCTCAGAGTAAACTAGTTTCTAAAGTCACTTTCCTTCTTAGCAGAAAAATAGCTGCATGAGTGAATTGAGCACATGTGGTATGTGCCTGCAGAAGCTCAGGACTCAGGTGGACCTGCCTGGCTTTTGATCTCAGCTCTGCCACTTATGTAGCTCTGTGTCACTGGGCAAATTCCTCCACCATATTAAGTCTAGTTACCTTGACTCTCTGAAGTCAATACAAATGTAATAACCAATTTCAAGTTGTAGTTGTGAAGATCAAAGGGCTAAATCATGAAAAGTTTTTGGTGTAGTTCCTAGTACATTTTAAGCAATTTTAAATGTTTGCTATTGTTCTTTTTATTATATGAAATGATAGCTAGAGAAAGAACAGTGAAGGGTATAAGGACTTAGGCATCAGAAATGTCCCAAGGATGCTGGCACAAAAAAAAAAAAAAAAAAAAAAAAAAAAGAGAGAGAGAGAGAGAAAAACAAAGAACACTTCAGCTAACTTTATAATTTTCCACTGAACTGCTCTGTAGAGTAACTTAGAAAAGTGTTTGTGGCTGGGCCACAGGATTTCTTACCAATATAATCTTATGCAAATTAGTAGCCATAATATCATGCACCTGTAGTATTCTAGAATGCCTCTGTACCTTTTGTCTCTTCTTTTCTCCTCATGGCTCTCTGACGATCTTTGAAAGGTAGTGTATCCAGCACCCACTTCACCAGGTCTGAAACCATCACTCCCATGCAGCAAAGGCTCACATGCTGCCCTGGTCCTGGGGACAGAGGTGGCAGCAGGTTGCTGACCATGTGAGTGGTACTTGTTATTTCCCCACATAGCATCATCAATCACAGGCTGGCAGATGACCCCAGTACTGCCAGGAAAAGTCATACCAATTTATTAGCAAAAGGAATGAAGACAGGGCAAAAGCTCGTGGTATGGGCATTGTTCAGCTTCATCAGGAATTTCAATGTTTCGTTGTTGGGACAACATGGCCAAAGCAGCTTTTTGAGGCCAGCTGCCTCCTTGGTCTTCCAAAATAAGTTTCTAATGAATTTGAGACTACATGTTGCTCTGGTCCTGGCAGTAGGACAGTGTTTTCTTCCCAGGAGGACAATGTTTTCTTCCCAGGAGTGTGGAAAATGCTCAAGGTTAATTTTTTCCGCCTCAGGATGAGACATCTCAAGCCAGTTTGAAATATTTATTAAAAAACCAATCATATTTTATTTTAAAAACATTGTTTCAGTATGTTTTCATTCATTTAAAATAAAAACCTTGTTGCAAACTCTCTCAATAATGCTAAGGATATATTATTTTTTGAGCAGAAAATATAATTTTTTTAACAATACTTTTAAGGTTATCATTTTAGATATAGACTTGTGGATGAGTTATTTAATGTCTTGTGAGTTTGTTCACCTTTAAAATAATAACACTTAAAGTATGTTAGTAGGGCCAAATTTCAAGTTAAATAAAGTCTAGGAAGTTCCCTATCTTTGATGGGTTTGTGTACAGGTTGGGGAGAGAAGAATACAAACAGGAAAATTCTGATCTAGTGCCAATTTGTTAGTACTGAGGATAATTAAGGTGGGAGGATACACGTGGGAGGGATTAACGTCAATTTAGTAGCCAGCTATGGTTTCACAGAGGGTGTGAAATTAAACTGGGCTTTGCCAGATGGATCGACTATGGGTTGATGTGGAGAACATAGGAGGGCAATAGATTTAGAGATAACAGCGTAAGGAAAGATGCAGGGTTGAGAAGGAGCACAGTAATGTTAATAATGGCATTCACGCGTGCCATTAAACAATATAGCTGAGACAGTATTCCCGCCTGGGGAACATTCCATTGATCACAGAGCTAAATATTCTCCATGTGCTCTACAAAATCCTTTCAAAATGTAAGGACTTGGCATTGGCCAAAGCAGTGCTAAGGTTGGAGTCAAATAATAAAGCTGGGCTTCACTTTTAGCCCTGTGAATTACTAGCTGAGTGATCTTGGCCAAAGTATTTAAATCTCTCTGTATCAGTTTACTCATTTCTGAAATGGCAATAATAATGTGTCTACTTCATAGGAATTTTGTAGAGAGTGAAAGAGGGATGTAAGTGAGACATAGTGCTCACTCTGAAAGATCCATGAGTGGTTCCCGGTTTTATGATTGCCATTGCTGTTATCAATTTTAGGAGTAGTGATAGTGTTCTGACCTTTACAGTAAGATTAGATTGATTTTAAGTGGTGTTGGGATATGATTACGTGCATATAGTCTCAAATACAAGGTAGGGGGCTTATGTCTAAGGTGACCAGATACCCCTGTTTACCTGAGGCGATCTTTATTAACATCTGTGGTCTTGACATAAATATTGAAAGTGCTATTTTTTCACTCACAAATGTGTCCTGGTTTGGCCAATAAATTACATGGTCATATCTCATAACCAGTGCAGGACAATAAAAAGCAGTGTAGGTTTTTTTTTTTTTTTTTTTTTTTTTTTTTTTGCGGTACATGGGCCTCTCACTGTTGTGGCCTCTCCCGTTGTGGAGCACAGGCTCCGGATGCGCAGGCTCAGCGGCCATGGCTCACGGTCTCAGCCGCTCTGCGGCATGTGGGATCCTCCCGGACAGGGGCACGAACCCACGTCCTTTGCATCGGCAGGCAAACTCTCAACCACTGCGCCACCAGGGAAGCCCAGCAGTGTAGCTTTTTCAACGGGAGAAATGATGGGAGAGAAGCAGTGTTTTAGGAAGATTTCTGTGGTCACGGCACTCAAGAGGCTTAGAGAACATGAAAGCCAGGAAGAAAAGCAAGAAAACTGCTCTTCGTGACAGCACCCGAGACTCGGGCAATGATGACAGAGACAAGAGAGGATTTCAAGATATATCCTAGGAACAGAAGCAGGGCCCAGGCGGAAAGGGGCACGCTCTTCTTCCTAAACTGACCCCTAACCTCTGACCCCTCACATCCCTCAAGTAGTTCTCAAACTCTTCTTAATATTGATAGAACTCCTAGGTAGAATCACAACTCTTTATTGAAGGAAACCCTATGATCAGGGAGCCAACTCTAGTCCATCCTGAGAAGAGGAATTGAATCTCCTAATCACTCTGACTTGATATAAGACAAATGGCATAAACAAGGCAGAATTATGTAAGAAATACTTCTTCTGCAATGATCTCTGACCTTCATGGGTATATTATAACTCTTCCTTGTTCAAAGTGCTCTGAACATTTATGTTGAATGACCCAGCATCATGTTCCAAACTTGGGCCTGTCCTATTTGGTATTTCAGGGCATGCAGCTCTTGAAGGGAGTAGACTTCCCCATGAAGGTGGGACAGTTTAATTGAGACCAAAAAATCCACTTCTAATATAAAAGAAAAAAGGCAGGAGGGGTAAGAGACGGACTCTGGTGGCTGGAGAGCTCACTGAGCACAGGGATGGATGATAGTAGGAGGTAGAAGCTGGACTGAACAGGGCAGAATTCTCTGCTTGGTTTGGGTGAAAGCAATGGGGACAGACTCCAGGAGGGTGGAGACCAGAGGCCAAAATCTGGGCATTGTGTTGGGGAGAGCAGGGAGGAGTGGATCAGTGAATTTGGAGAGAAACTTTGGAAAGACAACTCTCTGTTCTGGGTATCTATGTGGTTGTGTGCTATGGGGTATGCACTGTAAACCTTTCTCCATCAGCCAAATGTAATTACTAGAACATAGAAAGTTCTATGTTGCTGTCTTATGCTTTCAGTGTTGGGCACTGTGAGGAGGAGCAGGGTCCTGTGGCTAAGTGAGGACAGTGATGACATTGGGTGAGTCTGCTCAGATCAGGTGCAACAGACTCAGAGCTACATTTGCAGGTACGTTACTGAGATGAAATCGGGACCAGGAGAAAATCAGAAGCAAAAACTTTGGTTTTGGAATATTATGCCTCAAATGTCTTGTGCACAGACTTTTGACCAGTCAAGTCTGAAGAGGACCATCATGTCTGAATAAGGCATTTCTTCTTTGGGAGTGTTTTCCTGAAAGCTCCAAACTAATTAAGCTTATAAACTTCCAAATGCTGAAGAGGAGCTCTTAATTTAAAGAAAATCTAAAGTGAACCCTCTAGGAAAGCACAGAATCCTTTTGTAATGCAAATAACCCCTCCCCATTGCCATTACAAGTGTCACCTTATAAGTTTCTGAGTTGGGAAAATGCTGGACCCACCTGTATTCCAGTCACAGCACAGTGAGAAAGCAGAGCATAATAGATGGTGAGCCCTAGGAATATTTCAACCCTAGCAGCATGGTTCACTGTTGTCTATGACATGTTGTTAAATTATTGATACTCAGCCAGGATTTGGGACACAGGCTTTGTTGTTCAGAGATAACAAAGCCATGTGAGAGAATGCAGTAATGAGAGAGCAGGGACTTGGCCATGATGGGGTGAAGTTTCTGGGTGGTGAGTCCTGCCCAAAACAGGAGAGAGCTACAAATTATTTGGATTGACCATCCTTGCAAAAAAGAAGAGAAAATAGGTGCATTAATGAAATTCTTACAACAGATGGCAAACTGTCCTTGGATCCTCTGGTGGGGGAAAAGGGGAAAAAAACTCTCAAAGAATATTTTATATGAGTATATCACACAGAATCCACTTGCTCTGAGGACACAGAGCTAAGAGACATTCAGTTAAATTATTTAACAGAAGATGACAGAAAAGAATTAAAGAAATTTTCTCATCTCAAGTTAAAACAACAATCCACTGTCTATCCACGGGTACATCTCTGGGTCCAGATGGTTGCCCAACAGAATTTTAGCAAACATTTGGAGAGATAATAAGGCCTGTAACAGTAGATAATTATTCACTTATATATGGCTCAGTGCCCCCTCATCTACATTAGTTTCTATAGTAGGTTTTTGCCAAAAGAAAGGAAGCAGACCCCTGCTCTATTTTTTCATTTGTAATATTCTCTTGCTTCACTCTGTGCAGTTGCCAGGAACAATCCTTTTAATTTCAGTGCCCTTATGAAGACTTTTGAGAACAATGGGAAGGTGAGGAGACATTTAATATTATTGAAATAGGATACAAAAATAGCTACTAGGAAGTCCTCCAGGAAAATAGGTAAAGGTCCACTTTAAGGTTTTCAAGAAACCTTATCTGATTAATCTGTTTAGGGGAAGGGGCTCCCATTTACCCATTCCCTCATTTCCGCCACTCAATTTCCAAGGGGAGGAGTAAACATTGGCATTTGAGAAGTATGTAGGATTGAACATCCACCCTGGACCATAAAGAGTGCAAAGGTCACAGATGTTTCTTTAGCAACCAGTTCACAGCCATTTTGCCAGGGACTTAATGGAGGCTGAAGAGATTAGCTACAATCTGTGCTCTAAGGCTGAGAAGCAAGGGTGAGGCTCCCAACTGCAGGCTTCACTGACCAGACTGGCTATAAGTGTCTCTACAAATTATAGATGTTTCTGGGAGACCATAATCTGTAGCTCTTGTGGATGATTTTCCCCTCTGCCGAGCATTTTACAAAGACAAACTAATTTATCCTCTCACCAATCCAATGATTTCAGACTGAGTGATTTTTCCCATTTTATAGATGGAGAAACTGAGCGCCAAAAGTCTTGCCTTTTAGTTGTCAACACTTTGAAGATGAAACAAATATGGAACAGCCAGTAATTACGTAGTCATTTCAACCTCAGGCAAATCTGTCTACCAGACATCCATGCACAGAAATCACAGTCATGTTTATTGATTAAGGCAATGATAAAAGTTACCATTTATTGAGTATTTCATATGCACTGCATTGTCCATATATTAGATTGCTCAATCTTCACCATCCTTTAGAACAATGACTCTCATACTTGGCTGTGTGTTAGGATACACCTGGCGAGACATAAAAATCCTGATGCTCACTTCCTAGATCAATGTAATCAGAATCTCTGGTGGGTGGGGACCAGATATCAGTATTTTTTAAAGCATCCCAGGTGATTTTAATATGCAACCAAAGTAAAAAAACATTTTGGATAAGAAAACTAGAAGAGAAATAGAGAAAGAGAAGGATATTCAGATTGAATAATACAGTGTTGTGTTTTATTTTATTTTTTTCGGTGAAAGAGACGAGTTGTGAGATGAGTAGAAAGGGCTAGTGGAGAAGAAACATAAAGGAAACAGAAGAGAAGGAGTCATTAACAGACCAATTTTCCAGAGGAAATAGGAGAATGAGGATTAGCCACTTCCTCCTTTATGTCTCTTTGTGCACTTACAGATTTCTGTTGGAGCGTCTATTACCCTAAATATTTTGTTTGCACATCTGTCTTCTTTCCAGACTACAAATTGCTTGAGGCATGGAACACTGGCCTCATCATATATATGTCCAGCACCTTCAGTAATGTCTGAGATATAACAGGCTCTCAGGTGCTGGATAAATGAAATAATGAATTTGGGAAATTAAAAAATCTTTACTTTGTAGAAAAGACGCTCCAACTGTCTTTCACACAGTGTTTAAAACTCATGCCATGAATCACTCTTTTAGACTAAAGCTCTGATAACCTGAGTTAAGAATTGGTTGCAAGGACATTACAGTGCAGTGCTATCTTCAGCCATTTGTGCCTCTGCATAAATTGTTTTGACCGATTGGCCTATCAGTCACCAACAGGAAGCAAAGGGAATGAGAATCAGGACACGCTGCGGTTAAGAACAGGAAAGGGTAGAGCCCAGAGCACTGGGGTCTGCTTTCAGGCCTCTGGGAGGCAACAGAGAAGTTTGAGACACCTAGAGCCAGGATAGCTGAGGCAACTGTGTGTGTGTGTGTGTGTGTGTGTGTGTGTGTGTGTGTGTGGTATTAAGGGGGTGGTCAGGAAAGTCAGGTGCACCCAAACCCCTGGTATCTCAAAGGCTGTCTTGGAGCCAGATTTAGAACCATACATCATTCTATCACGTAGCATCATTTATGCTCCCCTGTTTTCTATGTATAGGCTCCTCAGGAAACTGATGAATAATAGACAATGCCACATTTCATTCAGATGGACCAATTCATCCCAGAGGGAACATTATTTGGTGATTTGTGGAACATTCTGTGAATGCAGAGTAACAACCCATGCAATGCTCCAGCTCACAACTATTGCCAGCAGGGGGCCTCACTTCATGGCATCACCCAACGTTGAGTCCTGCCATCGTTCTATACCCAATGGTTAAGTCCATCTTGCTCTTACCCCCTTGTGGGAACCTGCACCATCTTGCCCAAATACTCAGTACTGCCTTGCTTTGACTCTAACCCAAACCCATTTTTTTCCTCTCTGGAATTGTCTGCTCTCTGATCAATATTCATAGTCTCAAATTCTTTCTTAAATATATTTTCCAGCTTCTTACCTTAATCATGAAACAATTTTACCTCCAATAGTTCAATATTATTGCTCTCTGGCTGAAATTTCCCACCTTTCCTGCTTGCTTATTCAAGTAGCCTTACAATGAATATTCAGACTTTTACTTCTTTGACCCCCCAAAAAATTTTTCTTTTGGCTATCCATTGACTTTTAACCTGCTTTCACTCTCCTTCCTATCCAGCTTAGATTGTTTGGCCTATCATCACAATTAAACTTATGTACACAAGTGGTAAATTCCATTTCCCCTCTGTTCCGTATTGCTTTCATCTGGGACAAATACAGCTTTTGGATAAAACTATTGCCAGGAAATGTCATGTTCTGTTGAAAAAAATGTCACATAACAGAATAGTGTAATTCCACTGTGAATTTATGATTGTCAACCTCAACTGAGGTCGATACTAGTACTACCCAATGATTCTATGATGTTTATCTGGTCAGTTTTCTCTCCAACTTTTACAATGGCTCTTTTAGACTTATTCCATTTTCATTAATCTTCTGACTCTCCCCTTCTGCCCCTGCCTATTCTCAGCAGAGGATTTTATTACTCACTTAACAGGGAAGATTGATGGGAGCTCCTTTGTCTTTCCACCTCAATGTCTATCTGTGCTCATTCTTATTTCTCTCTGACTTGTTAAAAAAGAGGAATACTTATCTTCTTATAAGGTCAATTCCTTTCTATGTATTTCAGAACAGTATGTCCTTGGTCATACATTCCTTCTACTGGAACATCCACCAGATCTTTTTATAGAATCATCCTAATTCGCTGTTAAACAGGCTCCAGTCTCTAATAAATAAGATTTTACTTTCAACTCCACTCTCATCCTTCAATACTACCTATATCCCTCCTTACATCAGAACTAAAATTTTTGAGAGATTTTCAAGTTTCAATTTCTTTATATCCCATGAATTCTTGAGCTCATTTGATCAAAATCCCTACTACTCCACCAAATGCCCTGGTCACCAGAGTCTACCATGTCTTAAAATCAATTTAACATTTTTTTTTGTTTCCTTTTTTCTTGACTTTTAAGTAAAATCAGACATTTCTAGCTTCTCCACCTGGAAATTCTCTTTCTGTTGTCTACAACAACAACATACTTTTCTGCATTTACTCCTACTTCTCTGAAAATGCCTTCTCAGTTTTGCCTTTAAATATCATAATTCTTTAATATTTAATCTTAAGTGCTCTCCATTTTTTTTTTAACCTTACTCTCTACTCTTTCCCTGGACAATTATATTCAATCATAGAGATTTCTCATTTGTTCACTAATGACTCAAATTTTAATTCTTACCCTAGGTTTTTCTCTGAACTTTAGACCCATATATTTAACTGTCCAAGTGACATTTTCAATCATATTTCATAGGTGCCTCGAAATCTTGTGCAGAACTAAATCTGTGATGTCCTATGGCCAATATGCTCATCTTCTATGATTTTCTTTCTTTCTTTCCTTATACCGACTCTTTTTCTTGTTATTTCATTGACTGGAAACTCCAAAAGAATTAGTAGAAGCAGTGACAGTGGACATTCCTAAACTATCCCTGTCTTTAATTGAAATGCTTCTAAAATGTCACCATTAAATATATGATGACAGTAATCCAGTAGTTGACACTGCTAGTTACCTATGCAATATTCATTACCACTTTCCTTTTACTAATAGATAATTGCTTTCAAAAAGGGCAGCAATGTGTCCATAATAATAATAATAATAGTAATAAAATATTGCTTTTTCAAACTCCATTGCAGCTAAAAACACAGTTATGTTTAATGACATATAAATTGAGGGTTTCCAGGAGAGGTTTTTGCATTCTTGACATAGGCACTGCCCCTTCCCCTTTCCACTTCCTTCTTTCTGCCTAGGATACAGATATGATGCCTATGAAACTAACAGCCTGTTTTTTCCATCAAAAATTATGTGGCAGAAAAGTAGAAAGATCTGGAGCCCCTGATGTCATTCTTGTATTGCCATACTGTCCTGGGCTACTACTTGTTAGGCTTTTATAGCATGAAACAAATGAAAACTTTACTTATTTAAGCCTTTTCTGATAGAATTTTGGTTATTCTCAGCTAAAAATGAACCTAATTTACATGTACCTGTGGCAGATAGAATAATGGCCTCTTAAAGATTTTCACATCCTAATCTCCAGAGTCTGCAAATGTATTACAATACTGGCAAAGCGGGTTTAAAATTACAAATAGAATTAAGATTGCTAACTTTAACTGACTTTAACATAGGTAGATTATCCTTGATAATCAGATGGACTTAATGTAATTACAAGCATCCTTAAAAGTTGAAGAGGAAGGTAAAAGAAAAGTTCAGAGGGATGCAGTGTGAGAAGGACTTGACCAGCCATTACTGGCTTTAAAGACAAAGAGGCCACAAGCCAAGGAATGTGGGCAGGGTCTAGAACTTTAAAAGGCAAAGAAGTAGATTCTCCCCTAGAGCCTCCAGAAGGAATGCAGCCCTACTGACATCTTGATTTTAGCCCAGTAACACCTGTGTCAAATTTCTAACCTACATAACTGTAAGATAATAAGGATATATGGTTTTTAAAAATTAAGTTTGTCATAATATGTTACAGCACCTCTAGAAAACTAATATGAAGTTCCAGAAGTTTCCTGCTATTTTTGTTAACAAAATGTTTTATCATGAACAAATCTAAAAGCTAACCACCTGCTTTTCTGGTTCTACTGAGAAAAAATATGATGAGAAGATCCTATTTTTTATTTCTTCTGTTAAGTATTAATATGCTAGGTTACATTGGGGTTACTTTAATAAATGTTCTGTTTTAATGATCACTGCATTCCTCAGATAAACAATATATGACATGATGAAATTGATTTGTTAACATTTTATTTAGGAGTTTGGCCATATGCTCATTAATATGATTGGCCTGTAATTATCTTATACCTTTTTACTTTTGCCTAGTTTTAGGATTAAGGTTAAATTAACCTTGAAAAACAACTTAATAACATTTCCTAGTGTTTAGAAATTCTGAAGATCAGATATACTTTTTAAGAGTTTGATAAAACTTGGTTATGTATTCATCTGGCACTAGTTTCTTTTTGAAAGATTTTTATTATAATTTATATTTTTTAATTGTTATTGAGTTTTTATTGAGATACCTTGGTAATTTATATATTATTTTGGAAAATTATTTGTTTTCTCTGAATTGTATATTAACATTTTTTTCTGTATTACTCTATTTTTTGAAATCCTTATTATATCTATAATTTATTCCCTGTTTTAATTCTAATATTATAAGCATATGCCTTCTCTTTCTGTCTCTCTCTCTTTTTGTCTCTCTCTGTCTCTTTACCCATCTCACTTTTTCTTTTTTTTATGGCCCCCTCCTTTTTTTCATCAGTCTTACTGGAGATTTGGCTAGAAATTGCTTTTAATTTCATTATTTTTCTCTTTCTTTAATTTGCTGTTCTTATCTTTATTATTTCCTTCTTTATTTTTTTTCTTTTTCCTAAATTATTGCCTCTAGTGCTAAATATACCACTAGTCCTATGTTGGTTGTAACTTCCATGCTTGTTCACATCAGCTTTAATTACCATTCAGTTCTAACTATTTTACAATTTTCATTGCAATAATTTTCACTTTGAGACAAGATATTTCAAACTACACTTTTAAATACACACACACACACAGATGCACTTGGAGTTAATTTATTATATATTGTGTAAGATGGAAAATCAAAAAGCATTTTTTCCCACAAGTATGGTCAATTTTTTAAAACTCCATTTAATAAATATTGCCACATATGTCCACTGGTATGCCAGGCCACCTTTGTCATATATAATGAGTTGATTTTGAGGCTGTCTTTTTATTCTTTTTGTCATTTTTTTTGCCTATGCCAGGCCTTTAAGGACTTAATTCTTATAGGTTTATAATACAATATTTGGTAGCACCAGTCCCCTCTCTTCGTTCTTCTTTAAGAGTCTTTACTATTCTTCGCTCTTTTTTTATATGTATTTTTTAAACTTCAGTCTATCAAATCTATAGTTAAATTAGAGAAATAATTGATGATTTTATAATATTGATCATTTCCTCTTTGAATACAGTGTCTTTCTACTTCTTTAATAACTCTAAATAAATAAAATACTATAATGGTCTTACTACAAATTTTTCTTGTCTTTGTTAGATTTATTTCTAGATATTTCCTATTGTTCTTTTATGATGTTGTCTTCCTTTTAGTTACATTTTCTGGTGTATGGAAATGCAACTGACTTTCATTACCTTATCAACCAGCCATCTTGCTAAACTCCTCCATGATTCTAAAATTTATTCATAGTTTCTTTAAATTTTTTCATATAAAGTCTCATATAATTTATAGTAATGATATTTTGATTACTCTTTTCTAAACTTTAAGAATTTTTGTTTCAATTGCATTAGCTAGGATCACCAATACAAGGTAAAGGAGCTCTACTGATGAAAATGTGTGTATCATTTCATTCCCCATTCTTCTAATATTCCTGTTTATAAAGATACTTGTTGTACACAGACACACACACTTTTTTTTTTTTTAGTGTTAAGACATTCTCTTCTCTTTTTAGTTTGCTGGAAACTTTTAACATGAATTTATATTTAATTTTATTTAGTGTATTATGGAGTCTATTGAAACAATTACATGGGTATTATTTTTTCATCTATTAATGTTCATTTCTGTGATAAACCCTATTGGTCATGGTATGTTTCCTTTATGATAATGGTTTAAAATGGTTAACATTTTGTTTAGGATTTTTGCATCTAAATTTTTGACTTAAATGGGTCTATGTTTTATTTGTTTTTGTATCTTAGCCTAGTTTTATTTCTTTGTTTCTCTGTGCTGCATTTTGGGGATAAATTTTTCTATTTTTTTCCCAATTCTCTAAATACTATTGTGGCCTATTTTGAGTTTGCATTACTAATACATTTTATATTAATGAAAATATTTGATCAAACAAGATTTTCTACCTATTTCCTTTTTAAATACATGATACATTATATCTATATGTATTTGTTTTATTTCTGCCCAAGTTTTCATAAGTTTTTTCTTCTAAAGTAATGAAAAGTATGTCATCTGTTACATCTTTAAATATCTGAAACATAATTATCTTAAATTCTTTATCTGACTATCCCATAACTTTATTTTTTTATGGAAAATTTATTACCAAGTCCAAGCTCACTCTGCTCACTGCATGACAGGCCAATAAATCGGACATGAGGTGTTGAGGCAAGGAATACCACCTTATTCGGAAAGCCAGCAGACAGAGAAGATGGCAGAGAAAAGTCTCAAAATAACCATCTTATCAGGGTCTGGATGCCAGTTTCTTTTATAGAACAGAGAGGGGGAGGAGATGAACAAGTAAAGTAAAAAGGCCATAAGTTTTGCAAATATCACCTGGATCAGCCAACCTCAGGAAGGGGATGTGTTAATTTCTTCTTTTTTGTAACTTCTTGTAACTTATTTCTTGTCCACAGGTGGACTGGGTCCAGATGTTTATCTGAACAAAGGCACTTCGGTTTAACATTCAGGCACAGGAGCAGGGTTCCCTGAGGTAGGCCATTAGGTATAGACAGTATCGTTTTAGTGAACAAAATCAGTGGAAACCAAAGGTTAAAGTAAAAGAAACAGATCCAACATATAGTCAGATTTGGCTCTTCCCTGTTACAAAATGACCCTCCTGGTAGGTTTTGTTTGTTGTTGTTAGTATCTGTTTGCTTGTTTTTTATTCAATTGATATTAATTTTTTTCATGTGTTTAAATTTTTGAGTTATAGGTATATTTTTTGTGGGGGCTTTTTTTTCTCTAGTCTTCTCTCTACCCCTATGCTCATCTCTTACTTCTAGTCGTTTTGCAGCACCCTTTCTCTCCCTCGCAGGACCAGGTCTCATAAGTGTGGGAATGGTTTCCTGTCTAGTGGTAGTATTAAAGTCCTTGCAGATCCAGCCACACAGCCAGTGGGTGTCTTGGCTCTGTTCCTGATATAGAATCTATGTCTGTGACTCTCTGCACATCGGTATAAGAGCCACAACCCAACTTATTTTTTATTTATTTTAAAATTAACCTATAGCAAAATTCACTGTTTTTGGTGTACAGTTCAGGATTTTGACAAATGCATGGAATCTTGCAATCAATACCACAATCAAGATACAGAATAATTTCATCATACCACCACCCACCCCCCACCTACACACATTCCTTTCTGCTGTCTTTTTTTTTAATAAACTTTTTTTAGAGAAGTTTTATATTCACAGAACAATTGAGCAGAAGGCACAGAAATTATCCTTATACCCTCTGCCTTCACACGTTTATGGTCACTCCTATTATCAACATCCCCACCAGAGTGGTATATTTGTTAAAATCTACGCCCAATCTGTGACTTGTTTTTCCATTCCCTAGATAATGTCTTTTGTAGAGAAGAATTTATTTTTATTTTAATGAATTCCAGCTTATTGATTCTTTCTGTCATGGAACATGGCTTTGGTGTCATATTTAGGAAGTCATTGCCCAAACCCAGGTCATCTAGGTTCTCAACTATGTTTTCTTTTAGGATACTTTTGTGTTTTACATTGAGATTTGTGACTCATTTTGAGATAATTTTTGTGAAGGGGGTAAGGTCTGTGTCCAGGTTCATTTTTTTGCATATGGATATACAGTTATTTCACCACTATTTATTGGTAAAACTACTTTTCTTCCATGTTTTGCCTTTGTTCCTTTGTGAAAGATAAGTTGACTATATATATATGTGAGTATATTTCTGGACTCTACTCTGTTGCATTGAGCTATTTATATGTTCTTTCACCACACCTGCTGCCCTTTTATAGTCAAATCCTCCAGCCATTCAACCCACAGGAACCACTGATCTGTTCTCCATCCATGTAGTTCTGCCTTTTCCAGAATGACATATAACTAGAATCATAAAGTATGTAGTGTTTTGAATCTGGATTCTTCACTTAGCTTCATACATTTTAATTCTATGTATGCTCCATGTATATTTTATTCCTTTTTATTGCTAAGTACTATTCCTTTGTGTGAATGGACTGGTTTGTTTAATCATTTTTCAGTTGAGGGCCTTTTGGATTGCTTCTACTTTGGGCCAATTGCCTATACAGCTTCTATAAACATTTTTTATAAATAAGCATGTAGGTTTTCATTTCACTTGCTAGAAACCAGGTGTTAGTAGTCAAAAGTTTGTGGGTGTTTTTGTAGCTTATTTGTACCAATAAATAAGCTTGTCCTTTCAAACAGAGAGCCTGGATCCAGTCACCTTTCTAAAATCCAGGGCATTAAATCTCACCCCAGATAAGCAGAATTATTGGCTACCATTATCTGTCTTTAAATCTGCAGTGAGAAAACCTACAGCTTTATTTTCTGTCTTCATCTTGTTTTCCTGTTCCATTTCTGGTCCATTAAGATATTGGTTTTCTCATATATGTTTTGTCCATAATTACTATGTGACCAAACAGAAGGGGCGATCAAAGTGTCAGCACACAGAACACTGGAACGAAAGCCCCTGGAATTCCCAGAAAGCCCTGCCTATGTGAATTGCATCATCATCCATCCAACTGAGCAAATCAGAGAACTGAGAATTTTTTTGCTGTCTCCTTGACTTCAGCTTCCATATACAATCAAGCACAAAATTTTATTGGTTTTTACCTTATTCTTCCACTCCCTTCCAACTCTTGTGTCTACTCTGATCCAGGCTCTTGTCATTTCTCGCTAGGCCTCTGCTATGGATTCTTAAGTGGTCCTCCCCATTTACTCTTCTCTTTTTCTTACTTTAAATATTCTGTGGTTTCCATTGACCTTCCTTTATAAAGGAATAAGACCTGGGGGAGGGTGGAGGGCTCTGTCTGTTGCCTACCTTATTAACCTTTTGTGGAGACCCTTCTTTCATGTGTGTTCTATTCATACCAATCTCCTCTCAGTCAGTGCTTTGTAAATGCCAGGATGGTCTCGCTTCAGGGCCTTCACAGGTATTAGTCTTTTCTCTTGAAGTGCTTTTTTTTCTTTCTTGTCAAACTCCCTTTCATATATAATTTCTACTAAAACTTAGGAAGAAGCCTTCAAGGAAGCACCCCCTGACTCCCCAGACTTCTTCAGGTCCTGATTACATACTCTCATGACACTTTGTACTTACAGCAATTCTTTAATCTATCGTTGAATGTCTATCTTGCTTTCCTTGTTCATGACTGTAGCACCTTAAGTTTGACAACACTAAGTTCCAAACTAAATACTTCTGTGTAAATTAATAAATAGCTAGGAAAGCACTTATGTATTTGAGGAGTTATTTAAGTGGTATAATTTAATGGATGCCAAATAATTCTATGTCACCTGCTGTTGTCTGAAAGTTTATCAATTTTCACTGCTTTTCATGAACCACTGCCCTGTTCAGACTCCTCTTTTAAAAGGCTATTCCTTCTAGTAAAGCTAATTCCTAAGTGTAATGAGATTATCAAATTGCTTTCATTCCTAAGGGACAGACTGTCAGATGACATAGATAACATTACAGGAAATTTTCCAGGTTAAGCTCTTACAAAATTGGGGTGGTGAGGTAAAAGGGAAACTACACTGCCTAGTTCTTTCCCAGAGTATATATTTAGCAAATGCATCAGTTAGTTTTATTGTGATGGCTTCACTCACACCCTACAATAGTCAGCACAATTTGATTGAATTGACTGACGATGGTGTCTCTCTAGGCTTAAACAATGAGGCTGTTTGTTCAGAGTGAGTTAATCTCTTGGGGCAAATGCTCTTAGAGAGCCTAGAATTGTTTCCTTCGACTTATTCTTGGAATTGCATCAGATATTTAGCATCTATGACCCCAACAATTTGGCTTATAACTTGGAAAATTCCATCTTGCTGGCTGACATTCTTCTGAATGATCCGTGACTGTTTCATGGCATACAAGTTGCAGGACAAATACAAAGCTTATTATACTTAGCTTATTATGACTTTTAAATTTTTATTTATTTATTTTTATAAGCAGATATTGGGACAAAGGACTTCTGAAAATGTTTATAATGCTTCCAAAGGAAGAGGTCCTCCTTTTCTTTTCTTTTCTTTTTTTTTTTTTTTTTCTGGGAGCTATTGTTAAGAAATGTGTATTTTATTAACAGCTAACATTAATGGAGTATAGAATATGTGCTTAGTGCTACAAATAGCTCTTTATATTGTATTATTCTATTTAATCCTCAACTCTACAAGCAAGCTGCTGTTATTACCTCTTTTTTTTTTTTGAGGAAAATAATGATTTATTTCACTGAATTTATTTCAAAGAATGGAAAAATGATAGTAATCATTATTTGTAAAAGAGAAGGAATCAGTATAATTACTCTTGAAAAAATACATTTTACTAAGAATAAAATCCAGAATTATTTGTATTTTTATAGAGTATTCTTCATTATACCAAAGATTTCATAATACATATCCCAAGTTACTCTATATCTGAAGACAAAATTTAAATGATTGAGCAAGAGTAATGTCTGGAGGTGAATGAGATTAAGCAGTTAGTAAGTGGAATTTTAACATCCTTGGGGTCAGCCATGTTGTCATTTAAACCACTCTCCACTGAAGTCCTCACTTCTGTGTTTTTCACAATATATTGGGGAGGAATAGAATGCTTATAACATTTCATGTTCTGAGCAAGACTTTTAAAGTCATAAGCTCCAAGTACTTTGTTAGCTTCTTGACATACTTGTATCCAATGCAAAAAAAAAAAAAAAATTGGTATTAAAAATCCCAAGGATCTTTAATTAATCCCAAGGATTAATTAATTTAATCCCAAGGATTAAAAAATCCCAAGGGATATTCTTGCTGGATTATATAACAATACACATCGATGTGACTCATGTTTAGACTTCAGATCCAAACAGAACAATTTGGTTTTGCCACAGATAATATCCATCATATAAACATTGCACAACTTTGTATTGGCAACTTGATTTTAAGTGATCTTTGGAAAGGTGTAGGAGTACTTTTGTAAGACCTCTTATGTGTCCAAAGTAGAAGGCTGGAGTAATGCAAAAATAGTTTTGATTCATTGAGCCCCCTCTGGAAAGTTATAAAATGCTGTAAACAATGACAGATATATTATGTGGGGGCATTCCCAAGACACTGTTACCTCTATTTTATTGATGAAGAAATTGTATCCCAGAAAGGTTAAATAACTTGTCAAAAGTCAACTTGCCAAGTCAGGGTTGAAAGCCCCCAGAGTGATCTTCTCCCTAGGTTTCAAGAGGCTTGGTATGCAGCCAGTCTCAGATGATTCTAATGTGGCTGACTTCCAGAATCATGCTTGTTGTGAAAGAAATTATTGAAGAAAAAAATAGTCAACACAGCTACAGATATGAGTCATGTGCATAAACTGATAAAAAGAAGCAAAGTGGTGCAAAAACTTGAGGTTAAACATTTGCTACATCTCTTCCAAATGTAGCCATTTGCTCCAGAGCATGGATGATGTGATTTGGTTCTGGGGTTGGGCTCAATGCAGAAGAAATTAAAACCTATTTTTTGCTTTTTAAGAAACCATGCCTAAAGGGCTCAAAAATAAATTTAATTTTCTATAATGCGAGGATGCATATTTAAGGTTCAGAATTTAACCCAGGGACTAGCCTCTTGCCTCTGTAGCATGATCTCAGGAATCTTGAAATGCCAACCTGAATCTCTCACCCTTCCCAAGGCCATGTGCCTGAAAACTTGCTCTTCACACTTTATTCCTATAGTTTTTTTTTTTTTTGGGGGGGGGGGGGCGGTACGCAGGCCTCTCACTGTTGTGGCCTCTCCCGTTGTGGAGCACAGGCTCCGGACGCTCAGGCTCATCTGCCATGGCTCACGGGCCAAGCTGCTCCATGGCATGTGGGATCTTCCCAGACTGGGGCATGAACCCGTGTCCCCTGCATCGGCAGGTGGACTCTCAACAACTGCGCCACCAGGGAAGCCCTATTCCTTTAGTTTTATGCTCTAGTCCCTGTGACAATGCAACTTCTTCTTCAGAAGCTTCTCATTTAAAACAAGTGATTCTAAACCAGCACATCTGAAAAATATGTCACACTCCCATCAGCAACTGTGGTTCATTATGGCGGCAATTGTCAGATGTTCCCACAACTTCTGAGCAGAAGATATCAAATTTCAGGGTGAGGAGTTGGTGGGGAGAAAATAGGAAACCACACTGTCAAGATAGGAGCTAAATATGCATTTAAGTGAGGGAAAGAGGCCAGTAGTGGGCACCTGGAGCACGAGGGCAAAGAAGAAGGTAGAAACCATAACAACAGACTGTTTTACCAAAGATGAGTCTGTTAAATACAATAATAGGACAATAGTTTACAGGTTTACTTAGCAGCATCTGGTGTCATCTAATAGATCTCAAGGCCACTTGAATTATGATACCAATGTTCTCAACACTGCCCTTATTATGGGGGCAGGCTGATAAGTGAGAAAAAGGATGGACTTTGGAGAAAAACTTAGATTCTAATCTCTGCATCATCATAGGTTGGCTCAGTAATCCCGAGTATATTAATTAAACTCTCTGAGAATGTTTCTACTATAACACGGTACAGATGGGTAACAATATTTACATGAGTGACCTGCTCAATCTATCCTTAGCAGTCTTTCAGCTAGGACTTGAAAGGTTTTCATTTAAGTAGCTTAAGTTGGACTCAGAAATATTGCCACCCTACTTTTGAATTTCTTTTCATGGTCCATTATGACCTACTCATCCCCCTTTACAATCTAATTATTAAGACTTGGTGTTTGGAGTCAGACAGTTATATGAGGTTTAATTCCAGCTTCACCACCAACTAACTGTTATTTCACCCAAGGATGAGGTGTGGGGGTGGTGAGGAACAGCACAGTTGGCATCAATTAGTAGAAAGTGAGTGAACTTTGGCTCAATGGAAAAAATAACTTTCTTTTATACCATGAGTCATTTGTCAATGGAAGAGGCCACTTCACTGAAGTAAAATCATGTAATTTTATTGCCAGAGGCTATTCTGAAATCATGTTAGCTCCTTTTCTCAACTGACTTGTGAGATGACTGAAGCCAGGTTTTGTTTAGTGGCTTTCACAGAATCACAGAAGAGGGATATAGAATCAGGAAACCTGGCTTGAGTCTGTACTCACTGTTCTCTAGCTATGAAATCTTATTTCCACTGTTCTGATTTCAGCAGTCTTGAGAGAAGCTGAAGGTGTTAAGAGCCTGCTTTCCTTTGTCAAAAATGTGGCTCGGAAAGCTTGGAGATGCAAGCAAAGCAGCCGAATGCTGCTTTTACATCATAATCATATTAGCTTTGTTGGTTCAGCTGTAATTAAAGCAAAGAAATATGTAAGTAGGAATAATATTAATGTCTTGTACATACCACTTTTCAAGTAACTCCTCAATTATTGTGAGAGTCAAGCTTTGACCTCCTCTGTCAGAAACCAGGTGAAGAATAGCTTTGATATTTATCAGAGAGGAGAGTAAGAAAATTATCAGATGTGTAAATAGATTTAGGCCTTAAAAATTTCCATGCCATGTTCTAGGAAAGGGAGAAGGGATGCAAGGAGAGGGTAGTGATAAAAGAGAGAGCATTGCAGAGGGTGGAGACAAAGAGGTGAGGGTTGGGCATGGAGGAGCAAACATTGAGGCCAAACCCAGAGGCCTGGGGGGTCATCCACTGGCCCCTCCAGAGACTTAAGCAGTAAAGTCACTCTCTTTTTTAATGTTACAGACAAATTAAGTAACTAGAGAAGGAACATCATCATTCCATCCCTCACTCTATCTTGTGTGGCTTTGAACCTGACAAATATATGGACATAAAAGTTCTGAAATTTTCCTTGGAGTAAACTTCACTAGTTTCTGTGGAAGAAATAGGGACATTCCCTCCTGTTTGGTTAACTAGGGCATCAGATTCAGTGTGGACAGTGAGACATGCCAGAGGCAGTAGCCAGAGGCAGTAACCAGAGAGGTTGTAGAGTCAAGATGTTTTATTTCTTATCCCACCTTTCCAGTCCACAGCGTTGATGGAGAGCAACCATGAGGGGCAAAATGTGACCATCTCATGAGTAGCAGTTGAGAAAGTCACTAAACTTAGTAGTTTAATTTTCCTATTTATGAAGATAGTACCATGGCTGCAGGTATTTTTTGGTTGTTATTTTAGGCTCACATTAGATAATGAGCAGTATTGTGATGATAAATTTGGCCCATCTAGTAGAGCTGTTCACACTGGAAGCAGTCAAAAGATGGGTTATCTGGCTCTCAGGCATATGAGGATTGTGATTCTTGCATTGGGTGGGACATGGCAATCATATGTGTGAAGATGCTCTGAAAACAAAAAAACACCACACATTTAAAGACATCTTTTTTTAAGAATGAGAGAAGAAGGAAAGCAGCTTGGTATAAGAACAAAAACCTAAGATTTGTAATTTGAGGGTCTATCTTTCAATTTCAGTTTTCTCATTGTTATTTGGATAATTTTGGACAAGTCTTCCTAAATCTCAAATGATGGTAACACTTACACCCAATTGAGAAATAAAAAAAGCTGGTGGGCTTAAAAATGTTTTGTTAACTATAAAGTGATACACTACTGTTATTTAGAGCAAGGAAGGACACTTATAAAGTATCTAGTAACTTACTATGTTATTACTGCAAAAAGTTTATCCACAGGATGTACAGAGATAGATGAATACAGAGTAACTCATCATTTATCTCAGTCTAGACAGACTCAGCCAGTACAGGCAAAATATTAGATTCATGTCTTATAATATGAAGACATAATAGGTCAGGGAGAGAGAGTTTTATTTACTGTTTTCCTTCCTGTAAATGTGGGGCTCAGACCTACCTGAACACTTGTTCTAACAACTGTAACCTCCAAAATTTGCTATGCTAAGATCTAGGAAAAGAGATTCAGGTATACTTTGGCTTGGGTATGAACAGGGGGAGGAAAGCTGTGTGCCACTTCAGGTACTTCAGATTTCCAAGACAACCCAGTGATCCTTCGTTCTGTATTCAGTGCACGGCTCTCTGTGGTGTTGGCTGTATCAGCTGCTCTTAGCCATGAATCAGAGCATCTTGGAGAGAATCTACTAAGTGCCTACTGGATCTGTAGCATGGAAAACATGTCTGCAAAGTTAATAGAGAGCTTCTGTTTCTGTGGGCTGAGAGATTTTAATCACTGCTATTGTCAGTGAATGGTGATAACTGGGTCCATGGTGTATCCTTGTCTGGAAAAAAAGAGCTGGAGCTTAAAAAAAGACAACCAAAAAAAAAAAAAAAAAAGAAAACAAACAAACAAAAAAAACAACCAACCCAAGTAGGTGCCAGGTTCAGTTGTGAGCTGTGCCAGGTGTGTAAGCTGACTGGAGCTGGACCACTTTCCTCTGAGGGAGGGGGTCCCTCCTGCAGGGCCATGCAGCTCATCACAGCTCCACTGCTTAGAAACATGGGGTTAATTAGCCCAGCATTTAATGAGAGTGTCTGGAGGAACTGCTGAGAAAATACTAAAAAATAAATGAGATAGAGAGACAATGAAGAAAAGGCAGAGGGCTGCGATGTGTTCTGAAATGGCTAGTGGGAGAAATAACATGGCTGAGACAAATTGAGAATGACTGTGCAGCTGAGGCCTGACCCCAGCATCATGGGAGGTGCACCCTGTTAATAAACCAGCAGCACAGAGACGGGGGAACTTGTGAAGCTGGGCAGCTCTGGATGGTGAATTGAAAGTGAGAGTGTGTGTGTAAGAGGTAGTGTGGAAGGGGGAGAGCTCTGTTTTCATTTTGAGGACTTGAGAATCATAAGACTTCTAAGGCAAAGAGACAATTATCTTCTATTCCTCAGATTATTTTTATTGACTTTCTATCAAGCTTGTTACTTAGTCATTGAAACTAAATATTTGTGGAATAAATGAGTGAATAGAAAATGAAATGAGTTTTGTTAAGTCAATGCCATGATTTCATGGCAGTGATTTTCAAACCATTTTCTGAATAGTCCAAAAGTTCCATGGAAGTATGTCAGAAAACTCCATGAAACTGCTGGCCAAATTGCTTGGATGAATGTATGGCTCTTTGGAGAAGTGCTTCAAAGACCAGAGACTCAAAAGGGTTTTATTTAGAATTAAGGTCTAACTGAGCCAAACTTCAGCACAGCCATCAGAGCCCAAGGCCATTGGGAGAGCAAGTAGCTTAGTTAAGCAGTAAGTCAGGAACTTCTGATTTATGTTCCAGTGCTCTTTCCAATTCATCAGGCTTGAGGCTGCATAAATATTAGAAAAATGAGCCCAAAATACACTAGATATTCATAGAAAAATTGTTAGTGCCTTGGAAATATGTCAAGACTCAGGAGGGTAAAGTGAGAATTTAGCCAAACTTTCAGGTAAATGAGTGTCTAGAAATGGGGACTTAGACAAAACCCAAAGGAGTAAGGACAGAAAATACAGTATAGTGTGAGACAAATGGTTCATGGGCCTGTTTCATTGAATTGATATTTAAAAGGAGTCACAATAGGAAAAGAACCACCACAGTCACCACAAGAGATGACATAATGTAAGAGTGAGAAATCAGAAAGAAGGTAAGACACGTATGCAAGCCCACTTCACGCAGGGAAACCGGGCAAGAGAGTAGGAAGCAGGCTGTTACTACTTTCTCTGAATGTGGAACTTCTTTAGGTTCTACAGAAACAAATTGAAGAGTTCTTTTGTTGCCCTTAAATCCCTTAATGTGCTTTCAACCCAGTGATATTCTCTGTCCTTTGGTGTCAGTTACATCTTCTCTGATTGCTTTTCAGTTTATAGAAATTTTCAGACATTTCTTTTAAACTGATGATTCTACTCACATTATATTTGCTGTCAGTTTTTACATCTTGTGTTTGTTTTTATTGCCTTTTTTAAAACAACATTTTTAATTTTTGCGGCATGTTGAAGAGCGGCGATGAGCATGAGTATTGATCCACAACCTTCAACTAGAAGACCTTGCTTACAAAAGCAAATATTTTTAATTTTAATGAAGTTCAATTTATGAATGTTTTATCTTATGGCTCACACTTTTGGTGTTGCCTTAAGGAGCTTTTAATATGATATCACACTTAAAGCCTTTGCCTGAATCTCCATAAGATATGTTAAGTGGTATATGAGTAATATAAATTTCTATAAGCGTTCAGGGGAGGGAGATATCACTTAGAAGTAGGTAGTTTTGCAATGTTGCTTAACAGTTTTCCAATAAGCTAATGTTAACTCCTGAATTTTCTAAGTATTGAGATATATTGTTAATGTTTTAAGATTTGGTTTGAGTACATTAAATTTAAGAAATGTATCTATCTGTGGCCAGTGAGCTCTAAACAAAGTCACTTAGTGATAAAAAGAGCCAGTAATGTTCTTAAGCTCTCAGACTCTGCCCAGGACATCCCCCCGCCCCTCGCCAACCATATATTCTTTTATTCCACAGGAGTTTCTTTAACATTTCAATGGACCCTTTAGGTTTCATACATTCTTTTCTTTGATTTATGAGGAATAAATCATCTGCTTATTTTACTTATTGCTGTGATCTTTTTTGCTATACTAAGATCTTATATTCTGTTTATTTTGAACATACTTTTGAGGGACTGATGGCATGTCTGAATAAAGAAATATATTTTTTATTAGTAAATGCCCTATCATAGCACTATGAGTACTTTGAGGTCTCTCGGTGTTTGCATTGTCAGAAATTAGCACATAATAGGTACTCAATAAATCTTTCATGAAAGAATGAATAAGTGATTGAACTTCTGACACAAATCGGAAGAGAGCTGAACAAAACTTTTAATCCTATACCTCTATTTATCTATTCATATCGATATACACATGAGCAGTAAAACCAAGGCTGCTATGGAAAATTCTGACGTTCAAAGAAACGTTTTGTTTCCCTAATGTTGCAGAGAAAAAATCTAGTTTCTCTAGTTGTAAAATGAAGGGCATTTTTTTCTTTTAGCTATTAAAAAATATCAGCTTTATTATGAATGCTACTTAGCTTAGCTATTTCTAAGGTGAAGAAGAAATCTAGGTATGATAAAGGAAAAGAAGCTCCAGCATCATTGCCTCAGTATCCATCATTGATTGCAGTGGTCTGCAATCAAGCCCTGGTCCTTGTCTTGCACTGGTCACTGTTTGTACTCACGCTGGGGGAACACAGAGCCCCAGCCCCTTCTTTTACTTCCAACTTCCCAACAGTGCTCCTAACTAGCATATGCTCTGGCTGAATGACCTGGCTTCATTCACAACTAAATCAGTACTAAAACAGTCTGGATGATAGATAGCAGCTTATCAATAATTGAAAAGAAAGGCTCAGAGATGTCCCATTATCTGAATAATTAATGCTCCATTTGGGCTTTGTAATTCCTTAATAAAACTGACTGATTGATTTGCTTAATTAATTCCTTCTTTGACAGGCTTATTGCTTTCTTTGGAGACAGTGATGGGCAAAAGAAAAAACAAAAGATAATTTAAGCTAAAAGGAAAGATTTAAAATCTTCATAAACTTTAACCTGCTTAAAGCATTATGAAAACAAATTCTCCAGCAAACCTCCCCCAATCTCCGCTCTGCCATAAAAGACCCCCAGACTCCTGTCAATAGATAGCACATGTCACTTGGGTGAGTTTGGGGTGGCAGCTGATGAAACATGATGCTACATTGTAAGGGCCTCAACCACATCTGTAGTAATAAACTAAGCTCAGCCTTAAACACCTTTGAATAAATGGATCTGGATGAATGTTTACAGCGGACTTCCATTTAAAGCAATGAGCTCTGAGCAAGGCAGTGGCAACTACCTCAGGGCTGAATGAGCTGATGGCTTTGCCTGCACAAAGCACCCCTCTGACTTTATGTGCACCTGATAGCTTCTGTCACTGGAATTTTGTCCCATACCAAGTCTGCTGCCATCCTTCCTATGATGACTGGTGTTGATCAAAGAAGGATTGAATCACTACAGAAAATTAAATTAAAAATGGAAATAAACAGGTCATATAGGGCAAGGGTTGGACGGTGGGGATTGAGAAAAAGAAAACTGTGAATTAAGAAAACGGGGCTTCCCTGGTGGCTCAGTGGTTGAAAGTCCGCCTGCAGATGCAGGGGACACGGGTTTGCTCCCCGGTCCGGAAAGATCCCACATGACACGGAGCGGCTAGGCCCGTGAGCCATGGCCGCTGAGCCTGCGCGTCTGGAGCCTATGCTCTGCAACGGGAGAGGCCACAACAGTAAGAGGCCCGCGTACCACAAAAAAGAAAAAGAAAAAAAAAGTGAAGTAGTAATTGGCAGAGGGAAGAGAATTAATGCCATTTCTGTTAATTCTGGAATCCACATACAATTTGCAGCTAGAAAAATAATGCAATCATTCTTAGAAAATATTATAAAATGATAAAAATATTGAAGATAAATTATTCAATTGGAAGAAGAAGAAAACAACCCTTTACTAGCATTCATTTCAATGATTTTATCAAAAGTATCTAAGATACACAATAGAAGGTATTTGTGTTGGCTGCTATTTCTTTCATCTACAGTACCATGACATTGATCCCTGTGGTTTTCTCAAGAACTTTGTTTTAGTAACCCTAGGCTACTATAACAAGATGCCACAGACTGGGTCGTTTAATCAACAGGTATTATTTCTCACAGTTCTGGAAGTCCAAGATCAAGGTGCTGACCTGTTTAGTTCCTGGTGAAGGACCTCTTTTTGGTTTGTAGATGTTTGCCTTCTTATAGATGCTGTCTACTCATATGTCAACTGGGAGGAGAGAGTAGGGGGTGGGGAGAGAAGAGAGAGAGACATAGAAGAGAGAGGGTAAGCTCTTTGGTTTCTTTTTATAAGGGCATTAATCCCATCATAAGGATCTCATGACATCATCTAAACTCCTCAAAGACCCCCTCCTCCCACCTCCTGATACCATCACATTGGGGGTTAACACTTCAACATTTGAATTTCAGGGGGATGCAAACATTCAGTCCATAACAAAATTAGCTTAGGAGAATTGTTGGTAAAAGTGAGTTGGGTTTTGTGTATGGAAGCCCATTTCTGCTGGGGGTTTCTGTTCAAGGATTCTGGGTAACGGCAGTGTCTGTGGAAGAGTAAGGACAGGTTTCTTTCCTTCAAATTTTCATGAAAAAAGTAGACACATAATAAAATTAAATCTATTTCCTGGTAAGGCAACACACAATTTCACAGTATGGGCAGTTTAGCCAACTGGCTGGAGGAGGTTGAAATGACCAGGACTGATCCTAAGAGGACTTGAAACAGACATCTCATAATCTTGACTTTTGTCCTAGGGAAAGCTAAAAGTTTACCTTGGTTTTCTCATTTTTAATAAACTAACTAAATATCTCATACACAGGAGGTACATGCATCATAAAAGAATGAACAAACAAATGGTTGAGAATACTGGAATAAACATTCTGATCACAGTTCCAGGATCTGTCACATGTCATCTCAGTAAATCTTCATAGCAGTCCTGGAAGATAAATAGCATTAGTCACATTTTACAGGTCAGAAATCTGAGACCAAAAGGTATCAGTGCAGAAAAGTAAAAGCCAAAACTGGAGCCTGGTTTAATTCATCTTTTTTTGAACCCATTTATTTATTATAGTCACTTCGGTTTGCACCAATTCTTTACACATTTACCCAGATTCTCTCTGTTCTTCTAGGCCTCTCTCCTCCATGAAGACTTCCCTGATGGCATCAGTTTATATCACGCTCTCCTCTCCAAATTGCTTTTGCCCTTGTCATCTCCAGTTTAGCACTAGTTTTCTTCCTTTTTTATATGTTTCATTTTTATCTTTTCATCTAGTATATAAACATCTTTACCATTATAATTTCTCTACAAATAACACAATATTTAGTACATTGTTGGTTACATAGATACCTCAATATATTTTAGACAATCAATTGATTAAACAATTTTAGATCTTTCTTTTAAAAAAGTTAAAATTAAAATGTATTATACTTATCACAATATGGCTGAGTAGGCTTTTTATTGAATGTTCACTAAATGATTGCTTCTACGTGAAATATGCAGTGGATTAATTGTAAAGGGAATAATAACACCAGGCAACAATTTAAAAGAATCCAAAATTTAGGACAGGATTAAATGTCTAATAAATTAAAATGATGAGTTTCTGAAAAGCTGTTCGTAGGTTCAGGTGACTGTAAAAACGTTGACATGTAGTCTTCTCAGATGCGTTTCCACCAAATAGGAATATGAGTCAGTCTTCCAAAGCTTTAAAACTAGGCATACACTTTTTAGTAGTGACATTCTATCATGAATAATTTTCCAGAAAACACCATTTCCATCAATATTGAAAACACAGGAAGGAAGCTTCTTCCTTAGTGACACTGCAGGTTTCATAAGAGACTCATTAGGTCATAAGTGAAGGAGCCACATTCACATTCTCACTGAACTACTCACCTTGAGTCAAAGAACATTAAGTTGATTGAAATCCAATATTTATTTGTTCATTCACTCAAAAATATTTATTGAACTTCTATTCTACATCAGGCGAAATTTCAGGAATAAAATATGTTGGATGGAGGAAGTAAATATTTCAGATTAGCTAGTGGGAGGGAGACACAGAGGGGGGTGATAGAGAGAGAGAACGTCATGAAGATTTTTTTTAATTGAACAAGTCAAATCAGTTTTAACTGCACTACAGTAGTTAGTTTCAACAGTTAAATGGGGTTCATGAGACTCTGTGACCTAGATTGGATCCTAATATTCGGTAGCAACATTTAGGGCATGCTTTGGCTTTCTTGGGCAACATTGCCATTAAGACATTATTGTGGAGATGAAGTTTCTTGGCAGAGGGAATTTCAGATGCCCTGATGTGGAAGAGTTCTTGGCAAGTTCCAGAAAGAGTGAAGAAGCCAGTGTGGTTAGATTGATGGGGCAAAGGGGAGAGCAGAGGAGATGAAGGGAGAGAGTAACAGAAAGCCAGTTCATACAGTAACTTGTAAATCATAGTACAAGGAGGAACTCATAGTACAGTTTCCCTCTGAGTGATAGGAGTAGCCATTGGAGAGATTGTATGCCTCCTGTACCACATATGGACACCCCCGCTTCAATAGCCACTCTGGACCATCCCTTGAGCCTATGAGAATACTTACTGGTAGCACTATTTGACCTTTGAAGACTGCACATAGTAAGGAGCCTGTAGAGAGCTTGGAAACAATTTTCAACTACATGATCCAGGAAAACTCTACCAAGAATTTTCTTCTGAAAACGTGCACAGTTTAGAAAACTACAATTTTATAGAAGTTTTGTTGTAGATGCAAATGGAAGGTATTAGGAGTTAACTTAGGTAAGGTAGTATATAATTTATTCTGGATTCAATAAAATTTAACTCCAGAAAAAGACTAAGAAAACTACAACTGTGTTCAAAAAGAAGCATCATTTGAAGTGCAGTTTGTTGGAGTTCACAGAGCACAGGCTGTACAGAAAACAGACCACCCCTCGGTCTACTCACTCACTACACGTTATGACTTTGGTTCAGAGGTGAGGGATGTGAACATCACTATCCTCAACAGCAATGTTGTTGGGTGCCCAACTTATAAGGCTGCTGGGAGGAAAAATAATTATAAATATATAATAATATTATATTTATTTATATGATATTTATAATTAAATATTCTATATTTATCATATGTAATATATCACATATAATTTATATATAGTAAGCATTATATATAATGTATATTATAATAGCAAATAATATGTAATATATATTTTATAATATATATATTCACATATTAACAAGGGTGCATTTTGTATCAAGTGACATTGGTGTGAGATATAAATATATATACTTCACATATATATACATATTTACATATATATTTACATATTTATAAATATGTAAATTTTACATATAAAATATATATTCTTTTATATACTTATATATAAATTACATATAACATCATATATTACATAATTTATATAATATATAAGATATTATAATATATATTATATATTAATATATCATTTATATATTATAATATGTAATATATAAAATATAATATATTGTATAATATGTATTACATAATTATATTATATAATTATATGTAATAGATATTAATATATTATATATTACACATATATATTAATATACTATATATTATATATGTTACCATATATAATATTATATATTATAAAACATATATGACATACATTATATAATATGTGATATATATTTTATGTAATATATATGATATATTATATATAATTATATGTATTATTAATATAATATGAATTATATATGCTGTATATTAATATAAAAATTAATAATATACATTTATTAGTATATAGATAATATATAATATAATAAATAAAATATATTAATAATTTATATATATTAAATAATAATATAATTTATTATGAAAATAATATATATATACTATATTTTAATAATATATTACAGTAATATGTACATTACATATATAATATATATTTTGAGGCACAAAATACATTTATCATATAATATATAATAAATATATAATATATATTACATATATTATATATAATATGTAATATGTTATATGGAATAATACAATACATATTATATATTAATATAATATACTATAGTAGACAACAATATAATATAGTATATATAATCTATATATTATGCATAATATTATATACATTATATTATTATACATCTTATATAATATATATATTATATGCTTATATTACATTGTATAACGGATATTATATTTTTATTATATTATAGTATCTTGTAGTAAGTTATATATACAATATATAATATGTATTGTATAATATAATATATTGCATATTATAATAATATGTAATATATAAATATGTAATACCTATCATATAATATAATATATAACATTATATATTATATTGTATAATATCATATATAATATATAATAATATTATATGTCTAATATTTTAATATATTATATCTTTTTTTTATACGGCAGGTTCTTATTAGTGATCATTTTACACACATCAGTGTATACATGTCAATCCCAGTCTCCCAATTCATCACACCCCCACCCCCACTCCCCGCTGCTTTCCCCCTTTGGTGTCCATATGTTTGTCCTCTACATCTGTATATATATCTCATATTTATATATATAAATGTATATATATATTTATATACATATATATATTTATATATATATACCTCATGCAAATAACACTTGATACAAAATGCACTTCTTGATGGATGATGGATATTAATATTGTAACAAATACTTAGATGTTATTGTGTTTAAGTATTGGGAAATAAGAATGTCCACTAAGAATTAAATTGCAAAATCCATACATTGTGGACTAAATCAGAGATCAAGGCTTCCTGAAAGAGACAGATTCTTTCTTAAGCTTGCAGCAGTTGCCTGTGACCTGAAAGATTACAGAAGTTGCAAGGAATAAGGATAAGGTCAAAATTATGAACAATTTGATGTATGTTGGCAATGAATTTCAACACATTGCTGGAGGGGAGAACACTTTATTTTTATTTTTTATTTTTTAACATCTTTATTGTAGTATAATTGCCTTACAATGGTGTGTTAGTTTCTACTTTATAACAAAGTGAATCAGTTGTACATATACATATATCCTCATATCTCCTCCTTCTTGTGTCTCCCTCCCCACCTCCTTATCCCACCCCTGTAGGTGGTCACAAAGCACTGAGCTGATCTCCCTGTGCTATGCAGCTTCTTCCCACTAGCTATCTATTATACATTTGCTAGTGTATATATGTCCATGCCACTCTCTCACTTTGTCCCAGCTTACCCTTCCCCCTCCCTATGTCCTCAAGCCCATTCTCTATGTCTGCATCTTTATTTCTGTCCTGTCCCTAGGTTCTTCAGAACCACTTTTTTTTTCTTTTTAGATTCCATATATATGTGTTAGCATACAATATTTGTTTTTCTCTTTCTGACTTACTTCACTGTGTATGACAGACTCTAGGTCCATCCATTTCACTACTCAATTTTGTTTCTTTTTATGGCTGAGTAATATTCCATTGTATATATGTGCCAAATCTTCTTTATCCATTCATCTATCGATAGGTTGCTTCCATGTCCTGGCTATTGTAAATAGAACTGCAATGAACGTTGTGTTACATGACTCTTTTTGAATTATGGTTTTCTCAGGGTATATGCCCAGTAGTGGGATTGCTGGTTCGTATGATAGTTCTATTTTTAGTTTTTTTAAGGAACCTCCATCCTGTTCTCCATAGTGGCTGTACCAATTTACATTCCCACTAACAGTGCAAGAGGGTTCCCTTTTCTCCATACTCTCTGCGGCATTTATTGTTTGTAAATTTTTTGATGATGGCCATTCTGACTGGTGTGAGGTGATACCTCATTGTAGTTTTGTTTTGCATTTCTCTAATGATTGATGATGTTGAGCATCCTTTCATGTGTTTGTTGGCAATCTGTATATCTTCTTTGGAAAAATGTCTATTTAGGTTTTCTGCCCGTTTTTGGATTGGGTTGTTTGTTTTTGAGATATTGAGCTGCATAAGTTGCTTGTAAATTTTGGAGGTTAATCCTTTGTTAGTTGCTTCATTGGCAAATATCTTCTCCCATTCTGAGGGTTGTCTTTTAGTCTTATGGTTTCCTTTGCTGTGCAAAACTTTGAAGTTTAATTAGGTCCCATTTGTTTATTTATTTTTTATTTCCATTTCTCTCGGAGGTGGGTCAAAAAGGATCTTGCTGTGATTTATGTCATAGAGTGTTCTGCCTATGTTTTCCTCTAAGAGTTTTATAGTGTCTAGCCTTACATTTAGATAATAGGCTTTTGTGTGTTCTGTCTCTTTGGCAAAATCATCCTGTGAAGATGAATGCCGAAGAAGATACCCAATAGATTTCATGTGTTCTGGTCGTATTGAAAAGACCATTCCAATCTCAGAATATTAATTCCATTAACTATTTTTTTTCTGAATCTAATATTCACGAATTCTGATTATTATTTGGTTTTCCACATATACCTGCCCTTGAGATGAAAAGAGTTTTTCTTGTAGACTTTGCATATTTCATTTCCTATGAGTGGAATTTATTCTCCTAGTAGAAAGATACTGTTTCCACTAAATGAATAAACTGACATCCTTCGTTTATTCTTCAGTCTCACAAGTTTGGTTAAAGTGAATATGGTTGAGAAAAATGGATACAGGCACAGTGTTCTGACAAAGGCAGATTTCTGAGGGTATAAGCCACCTGAATCATTGTAAGAAAATTTATCAAGAAAATGAATGCCACTCTGTGAGGTATTTTGGAGGAGACACTTCTTTCATTTTCCTAGAGGTCACATGCACACTTCCTTGATACAGTCTAGGACCATCTTGCTTGAATTACTGTAAATATTATTTCTATACACATGTGTTGCGTCTTTACCATGTAGGTAGGGTTTTGTTAGTCAATGAGAATAGAATACATCCTAGATATGGTGTCTGCCTACAAAGACTTCAAAGTCTACTAGACTACTTGTCAGCAAGGACATTCTGGAGACAGATGGCTATTGTAGAGAACTATTCATAGTCAAAACTTAAAAAAAAAAATAACAAACAGTTTTGAGGCACAAAATTCTATGTTGTAGTCTCTGGAAGGTTCAACTTCCCATAAGCTGTTCAAGCTTAAATAGTTCAAACGTAAGCGGTGGGTTTTTTCCTTCTCTTGCTTCCCTCAGGATTTGACCTACTATATGTCTTAAATGTGTGGAATGATCATGATTTCAAATGTCTTAAAATTTCTCGGTCAATACTAATTTCAAGTAATCAGTGTCCTTATTCCAAAAAACTATAGAGTGCCCTAGAAATTACTGCCACACTTCAACAGTCAAATTGTGTCAAACTCCTAGGTAAAATAAAAACAAGATTTAGAGGAAATCTGATTGGGTGCCTAAAATAACAAAGTCACCTTATTCATAGCATCTACCATAATGCCAGTTACAAAATAGATGTTCAAATAATAACAGTGCCTGGGTTGATATTCAGTATATCATGATACTTCAAGATAGATTCATTAAACATACAGAAGAGTATAGGACTTTCATTGTTTTGTCACATGATGACCAATTTCATTCTGTGTCTCATAAGAGAGGTTGCACTGCCATCATTGGGCATCATCCCCACCAATGTCTAACATCTCATCTGCATTGATGAGGAAAAGCCAGGAAGTACATTTCCCAGAATCCCCTTTTCTGTTATAGTTCAGATTTAGAAAGTGGAAAGGAACAGAGAAGTCATGGAAAACAAATGAGGTGGCTTCACAGGCTCATCTATGCACTCCCACTCTGATGCAGTAGACTGGGACAGTGGTTGGCTACTTTTGAAAACTTGAGAATTAAATGAATTTCTCAGCCAACCACCCACTTCAGTATTTCACACTGAAGTCATCAATGACTTATGGCAACTTTGTGACTGCAGCCATTCTGACACTCTTCTTACATGTGTGTAAGCCCTAATTCCCATATTACACTTTTATTCCTGTAATTCTTAGAAAGGATTTGATTCCATGGCTAAACCCAGGCTAATTTAGAGGGAATTACCCATATGAAGGACTCTAAAGCCTTTTCAGTTACTCAAGTAAAAGCAGTGTAAGGATTCAGTTCCATCCTGACAGTCAGGTGTGCTCCAACCAAGCAACTTCCTCTGATGAAATCTCCCTTTGGAAATCATAGGAAGAACTAATACACAAACATCCCTCAAAGAGGGCTTTCACTAAAGAGACTCAGACCTAAGCAAACTTAAAGAAAGCTCAGCGAGATACCTGCTTCATGAATAACTCATAATGCTCCAAATATCATTTTTTCAGCATTTCCAGAAGAACTAAATTGCGTAGGGCAGAACTTTTTCCAGAATTAAAAATTAACTTAGATGTCAAAATAAAACCCTAGAACTTAATTTATCATAAAAACTATATTCTCAAATAGAATCTAATGGACCAAAACAGATAAAGCAATTAAATGGGAAAGGCTATGAATTAATCTTATTTAAAGAGGCAGTCTAGATGGAATTCATAATTTTAAAGATACAATAACCAGGGGAAAAAAGCCTTCCCAGCTCAGCTAGTGGTATCATAATTTAAAATAATAAAGCATCATAAGTACCTAATTTATTCATTTTCTACAGGTGCTATTTGTTAATTTTGACATTCCCTTCTCAGTTTTGAGTGCTGGTGACTTTCCTCTCTTTGGGGACATTTTACTTTTTTTCTGTTACTTTCTAATTTTAGTGGTAATAGTGTATGTGCTATGTAAAGTAGAAGAGTATTGAAGCCCTGAAAAAAGTTCAAGCTTAAACCCAGTGCTTCTAGGGTATTCTATCAAATAATTTCTCTGTGCCTGAGTGATGAGAAACTCCCATCAAGCGATGAGAACTTCCCATTAAGTGATAAGAACCTCATGTAATAATACAGTGGTGAAAGCAATCTTTAAAAGATTCTATAGCATCCTAATTACTGCTGTTACTGTTATTAATAGAGTGACTGTTTTACCATCTTCCTTTTTATAAGAATTGCATATAATTAAGGTGTATACACCTTAAGGTGTATTAAGGTGATGTTTTGATATATGTACACATTGTGAAATGACATCACACTCAAGCTAATTAACATATTCATCACCTCACATAGTTACTTCTTTTTTTTTTTTTTTTCTTATGATAAGGCACAAAATCAACCCTCAGCAAATTTCAAGTATGCAAAACAGTACTGTTAACTGTATTTCTAGAGATTTAATGTCCAGCAGAGTGACTATGTTTTGAGGCTTGGTGTTAGGTTTTCTTTATTATTGCTTTTTGGGCCATGCTGTCTGGTGGTTACCAGCATGGTCTTGGAGACAGACTTCCCAAGTTCTCATCCTGATTCTATCATTTCCTAGCTCTGAGATCTTGTGCAAATTTATTCTGTCTGTGACTTGGTTTCTCCATCTATATATACTGCGCATATTAACAGTACTCACCTTGTAGATATTTTTGTGCTGCTTAAAAAGTTTTCACAGGGGAAGTGCTTAGACTATTAGCTGGTACATAGTGAACAATCAGTAAAGGTAAGCTATTATGTTATTATTATTATTATTTTATATAATTTTTCTTTGATTTAATTCTAAATATGTGTACTATAATTACAAAGAATTATTTATAACTTTTATAATTTCCTTCATACTTACATATATAAAAACAGACTAATAAAAGTAAACATGAAAAACTCAAAGCATTATCTTAGCAGTTCTTAACCTTAAAAATTACATTCAAAATATAGTAAACTCGAATGTTTATGAAATCTCACATATATAGTGTGACTAAAAACAAATCAACAGTGAGACAAAGTGCACTGCCCCTCCCCATCCACGCAGTGGAAGCCTGACATTCCCTCCTCTCCCTACTTTACACCACAGGAAAAGTGCGCTTCATGAGGACACAACTTTTATTCATTGTTAGTTTTTCCTCTCTCTTGTTTACTATAATCTCTGTCCCTCCAGAATATTTTGCATGTTGTCGCCACTCTTCAAAGCCTCCACAGGCAGCCTGCACCTGTGATTGACTACATCTGCATTACTGCTCCTCTATTCAGCATCAATGCACTTCTTCCTATTAGCTGACATTCTTCTGAGCCCCTCTAGTCATATCTGCCACAGGCCCCACTGGGCTGTGGATCTTTCTGTCCTTGGAATTTCTGCCCTTCTCCACACTTATCCAAACCTATTCACCTTTCAAGATGACACCCAAGTACCTAAGAAAGCCTCCTCTGTGCCTTGACTCTCTCAGAGGTTTCTGTTGTGAACCCCATAGCAATTATAAAGGGCAAACCTCTGGTTCATATGATTTTAACCCCCCCAATATGTTTTAAGAAACTTTGGAGTAGATTCTATGAATCATATACCTAATAACACAACTTACCAACTGATATTTTACTATATTGTTGTTTAATTTAGTAGGGATATTTTTTTAAATTGAACTTTCCCCCACTCCTGCTTTTCCATGGCTTCTCTCACGTTATGTATCTGTGGCTGATGATAATGCAGCCTCCTGCCACAACAACATTTTTTATTTATTGACATTAGCTCTTACATGTTTTTACTATCAACATATATTTTCTTAATAGTTACTCCTAGGAGTCATATTAAGTTAATGGAATTTCAAAATTAATATTATGGATAAATAGCAGTATAGCTAAAGTCAAATTTGTTTATATAACAAGTTTGGCTTTATAATCAGTTTTGCTTCTGGTATAAGATTTAGAACAGTATTTAACAATGGAGAATAAAATAAGTACATTGATTATAAGAGAGTATGGACTCCATTTTTTTCCCCAGAAAATGAATAGACGTCTAGAAAATTTGATAAAGGATAAATAACTATTAAACAGTCATTAAAGAGACATCTTTGAGGTAACAAAGACCAAAACATAATTACTTTAGCTCCTGGTCATAAGGAAAAAATAGTGGAACTGCCTAGACTGATGAATGTTATTTGAGAATGAATGATGGATGCATATCTGAGAATCAAAAAAAAAAGGTAACATAAAATTGTTGGTCAGATTGTCAGGCTGTGTTATCTTGCCTGAGTAGAACTTTTTCATCGTCCTAAACAGAAACTCTAAATCCCCATTCCCGCATCCTTCCAACCCCTAGTAACCTTTATTCTGCTTTCTGTCTATGTTGAGTGCTTATTCTAACTAGTTCATGTCAGTGAAATCATAAAATATTTGTCCTTTGTGTCTGGTTTATTTCAGTTATTATATTCTCAAAATTCAACCATTTTGTAGCATGGATCAGAATTTCATTCATTGTTAACACTGAATAATATTCCATTGCATGTATATACCACACTTTGCTTATCCGTTCTTTTATTGATGGATACTGGGGTTGCTTCCACCTTTGGCTATTATGAATAATGCTACTATGAAATTCTTTTGTATATATTCCCAGAAGTGGAATTACTGGATCATATGGTAATTCTATGTTTAGCTTTTATAGGATCTTCTGTTTTCCACAGTAGCACCAACATTCTCACCAACAGTGCACAAAGGTGCCAACTTCTCACATCCTGGTAGACACTTGTTAAAATTAATAACACCTAATAGGTAGAGGTTACATATGATTTCAAAAATACCCCAGTGATGCTGGTGCACCTGTCTACACGAGAGTAGTCACCACTATAGCCATACTTGAGGAATCACCATTTCCCATAACAAATTAAGTGATTAGTTAATTTCCTTGCTATTTATCAATAAATGCCTACCATGTATCTCTTTTTTTTTGTAGGTAATTCAAAAGAAGTATGTTATTTGTGCATTGGTAGAGCTCATAGTCTCTGAAAGCAAAGTTGAACAGCATAATATGACAACGTATAATTAGGTGTTGGAATCATATGGTACTAACTATAAATGCTGCAAGAATTATGATGAAGGAAGACAAATAAACATGTGAAGAATGCTTCAAAACAGAGGTAAGATTTGAGTAGGACTTTGAAAGATGGGAGGAATTTATTTAAGTGAAGGAGGAAAAGGTGAGCATTCTAGTCATGGTGAAAACCATGAACAAAGACGTAGAAATGGTGATATGTGAAGGGGGTGCTTGCAGAACGTAGACAGTAAGTTTAACAGAACTGAAATAGATATACTAGGATGCTGTGGGAAATACATAACATGAAGTCAGTTTACGAAGGTCCTTGATTATTTAAAATGATATAAGAACAAATAGGACATTTTGGCTGGTGGGGCATTGGGGCAAGACACATTTCCAGTTTGCCTAGAGTAATGCTGTTCAGAAGAGCAGACACTTGTCTACTTTGTTCCTTGTAGGTTGGGTCAATAAAACCAATCGCCATTTACCTGGAAGTGAAGATTATCTGATGAGAATAATAGATGTGGTATTTATAGCACTATGCTTTTTTTTTTTTTTTTTGAATAGAGAGAACTGGCCTAAGAGTAAAAGTGGGAGCTCTTCATTCCAAGAAGCTGATAGTCCAAGTTATGAACATAAAAATCTCTTTCTTTCTCATCCATTCACTTAAGAATGAACACTGCCACTAAGCAGTAAATGAAATCTTATTACAAGATCCAAAAGCAAATGAAAATGTATGTAATAATGCCCTGCTTTTACTCTTCATGAAAGAACAATTACTTTAGACAGAAATTTAGAGAAAAATCACTCTTCTAGAATTTCAGAAATGTATTTTATTCACTAAAGAAGGGAATGGAGAAATCTGGTACTGGGGGGCGGGGAGTGCTAATCATCATGTAAATCTAAGATATGGGCTGCTTTGCTTTCTCCCTAAAGTCTTTTTTTTTTTTTTTTTTTTGGACAATAATAATGCAATATGAGAACTGCTAGAATAAAACTCAGTTAGAGAAAAACTGGTTCCTGGGAGAAGAAGGAGCACAATGAAGACTTTCCTACCCATGGCTGTGCCCTCCTTCTCTCATACCTCACATTGGTGGAAGATAAACTGACAATGAGACCACACATCCATCAACCCTTCACCTTGAACCTGAGAGATGGATTCTGATAGTAGTGAGTACCCAGACATAGAAATAAGAAACCCCTGCTCTTTCCAAACATGAGGCCTCATTTAAGGACTCTTAGAAGTAACACTCGAGATACGGAAAACTTAAAAGTAAATGTATTGTAGCACATGTTGATATTCGATTCCCAAGCTCCCCTGACCTCAATTTCATGTCTAAATACACAGCATTGCATATATATTTATGTATAATATGAAAATAAGTTACCTTTTTATTAACAATTGATTATATTATGCTGTTATTGTAATTTTCCCACTTAAAGTACATTGTGAAAAACAAATTTAAATAAAACAAAACAGCAACAACAATAACACATGTATTATGGGAAGATTTTCAGTCAGTAATTCGTAGATCTCTCTGATTATTTCAACAACTACCTTATTTTTGTTGTGTGGTTTATACCATGACATATCTGTCTCTCTTTTATGCTCTGAAAGACACTGCAACTGATATTATTTTGCTTATTTGTGTGAATTTTTCTATCAGATAAATATTGGAAAGTACTGCTGGGTAAAAAGATACATTTTTATATTGTGATGGACACCATTTCTCTCCAGATAGATTTTATCCATTACCCTCTAGGTAAGAACGTATAACAGAGATTATTTTCCAACACGTTCACCAAACTAGGTAGCTATTAAATAAAAATTGCCAATCTGGCTTTAAAAGGATTCCTCTTGTTTTACTTTGATTTTAACTATCTTTCTCTTTACTTTTTCCTAAGCTGCAGTGATACTGGCCTTCACACAGTAGTCAAGCCTGCTGTGCCCATTTCTACCCCAGGGTCTTTACATTTGCTAAGCCCTTGGCCTAAAATGAGCTTCCCGAAATTTTACATGACTGATTCCTACATATTTCTCTTTAAAAAGTATTTGGCATCACCTTATTGAAATTCTCCACCATTCCTACCCTGAGCAACTCTCTCCACCCTTTTAGTTTTTCTTTATTTTCTTAGAAATCCCTGAAATTATCTTATTTGTCAGTTTGTCTTTTCCCATTAGAATATGTACTCCTGGAACAGGTCCTAGACTTAAATTTATATTTTCCAAATATATAATTATCTTCCTCAATATCATTTATTGAATAATCCATCATTTCTTCTCTTATTTGAAATGCTAACTTTTTCATCTACTGAATTTTCTGGAATTCCTGAGGCTGTTTCTTAATTTACTCCTCTTTCTCACTGTTCAGATACGTATTCTGCAACAGAACCACATTTTTCAAGTTGTTGCACTTTTTAATATCTTTTGATATCTAATGGAGAAAGTCTTCCTTAATAATTTTTCTTTTACAAAATATTTCTGGCAAATGTCATGCATCTATATTTTAAAATAAATTTTAATAATCATTATCAGTAAGACAAATTGATAATAGAGAAAAATACAGGCTAAAGCACATATTTATTTTTCAAAATGTAAAAATAGCTACAAGTAGAATTTTAAATTAGATTCATACTTCCCAAATTATGACAGGGAGTCAGGAACAGTAGGTAAAATATAGCTCAATAGCAAAAGATAGAAAATCAAGGACATCTCAAGGAGGTATAATAAGCAAAAAACATAACAGTAAAAGAATGATGTAAACTAAACATAATTGTTTAGCTAATATTAATAAGAAATTTATCTGATTTATTAGATTATTATGTTTAAATTAAATAAATCTTGGAGAATCATTCTGTGTGGCAAAGAAGATTATCCTTATAAAAATAAAGGGTAAATTTTTTTTTTAAGGGAACACTATTTATTTATTTATTTAGGCTGTGTTGGGTCTTTCTTTCTGTATGAGGGCTTTCTCTAGTTGCGGCTAGCAGGGGCCACTCTTCATCACGGTGCATGGGCCTCTCACTGCCATGGCCTCTCTTGTTGCACAGCACAAACTCCAGATGCCCAGGCTCAGTAGTTGTGGCTCACAGGCCTAGTTGCTCCGCAGTATTTGGGATCTTCCCAGACCAGGGCTCGAACCCATGTCCCCTGCATTGGCAGGCAGATTCTCAACCACTGCACCACCAGGGAAGCCCCAAACGGTAAAATTTATCATGGGATTATCTTTCTACCATAAAATAAAGTAACTAAGGCAAAAAGTGGGAAATTTTATACAACTCTCTTGGTCTTTTACAGATTAAGGAGACAAAATTATAAACTGAGTAATAGGTATTTTTCAAACTCTCTATTTGTGGGTAGGAGATAAAAAGCAAGAATTATCTGGATCTTATTCTGAGATCCCACCCAAAACACAATTCAAAATAATTAAATTTCAAACAGAAAACATGGAAATTTAGAAAATATTTCTCTGAATAAACCTTCAATCAAACTATGGACTCATGGTTGTGAGGAAAAATAAAATAATGAGACCCAAAATAAAAAGATTAAAAACTAAGGAGGCCAAAAAAGTGGAATTGAGGTGTTAGTTTATCTTTGATAAACAAATAACTGAGAAGTAAAACACTAAAATAAGCAGTAAGAAAAATAAGAACACAAATATTAAAATTAGTAAAAGAAATAAGAAATATGCACACATAGGTGAGATGGAAATAATACTAAAATAAAATTACATACAATTATATTTGAATACTGCATATGGAGAAAATTACTAATTTTCCGAAAATGTGATTGTAATAAGCTCAGGAAGAAATAGAAAATCTTATAGTCAAAATTTATTTTAAAACATTTTAAACAGTCAAATAATTATTTTTAAAATGCTACTTAACCTGTTTAAATGAGTGAATTATTCTTTCACTGAAAAGATAACTTCCCTGTGATATTGGAAGATGAAAAAAATCCCTTGATTAATTTTAAGATGCTAATATTACACTGACCTTAAGACAGATAAATGAAAGTTAAAAAATGAAAACTATAAATAAAGTTCAGTTCTAAGTAGAGACACAAATTATAAATAACCTAATTTTAATATTAGGCACAAATTCATAGTGAAATGAAAATAAAATCTTTCCTAAGTACAATGCAGAATATTCATTTCAAACTAAGGCCAAAATGTATATATTGGTGGCTGCTCTTACTACCATTTAAAAATATTCTTTAAAATAAGAGTACAATAAAGGTGGAATGACAAAAAAATAAAATAAATAATGGAAAATTTGTAAGTTATCAATATTGGAAGGTGATGTGATTGCCCATTCAGAAAACTAACATGAAATCTATTAAAAATAACAACATACAAAAATATGTAATACCACATTATATTATTAGAAAATATAATGAGAAAATACAATTTGTAAGAATTGCTTAAAATATAAAATACCTGGAAAGAAATGTGAATGAAGAATTTTTTTCTAGGTTCTACATGAGAAACTACTAGACATTACTTAGGGACATGTTAAAAAAAATGGTAAACTGAGACATCTATTCCTGGTGACTGAAAAGTATCAGCTTGATATTATTTATAAGGGGACCTTTCTACACATTAAGTTAAATATTGGGTTAGCCAAAAATTTCGTTCAGTTTGAAGTAAAAATAAAAGACACATTTTTCATTTTCACCAATAATTTTATTGAACAACGTATTCACTAACCAAATGAACTTTTTCTCCAACTCAATATTTAATGTAATTCCATCCCAAATATCAGTAGACATTGAGGAGAGTGAACTGTAACAAAATAATTATGTCTCAAAAAAATATAACAGCTGACAATGCCCAGGATATTTGTGAGAAAGAATAACAAGAGACTTATCAGGCATAAAGTCATATAAAGGTAAAACAATTAAAACAACATGATGTAGATATGAGGATATAATTGTTATCCAAGCTGTCATCATCTCTCTCCCAGAACACTCTGCTTTCAATCTCATGCTTCTGCAGTCTGTCCCCACACACAACAGCTGGAAGCTTTATTAGAAGGTGAATACAGTTCATGCAGTCCTTTCATTTCAAGATATTTGATCACCTTTTGTGCACTTAGATTGATCTAAAGTCCTCTCCATGCCTCAAGGTCTTAGCCATCCTGCTTGCTCAGTACCCTGTACTCACCTGCCCTTCTGTCAAATGTGGGGCTGCTCCCACCACCATCCTGGGATCCTTGGTGCCCTTCAGTTACCTGGAGTGCTATTCCCCACTCCAGTCATTTCTGCTCATTGTTAAAATTTCAGCCTATATATCACCTCCTTGGAGTCTCTCCCTGTCGGTTCTAACTGAAGTAGATGTCCTTGCTATGTTTTTTCATGCTGTCCTATATTTTTTACTTCTTATCACATTTTGTATTTATTTTCTTTGTTTGCTTGTGTACTTGTATGTCTGTCTGTTTCACTAAGAGTTCAACTCCATGAGGTCTAGGTATTTAAAGGAACCAACAAGGCAGGCTTTACTCTTGACTGTTTCTGGGGGAGAAGCTTCTGATGTGGGTGAACATCCACAGGGGGAGCATGCCCACACCACCAGACAGTCTGCCAGAGATGATCCAGTATCCCCTTTGTTCCAGGGGGTCATCATTACAGATCCCATGGACCTTCCTCATATCAGGGGTGATGAGGGTCAACATCCATTTTCTCTGGGAAACTATTCTCCAACTTCCTTCTTCCACCATTCTCTGACCATTTTGATTTCAGAAAATCATTTCTTCTGACAGTGTTGAATTTTGCTTGAACCCTGTGCTCCTGGCAAACAGTGAAGGTTAAGAAATCCCCCATTCTTTTGTATTCTGGAAATAGTTTACTACAAAGAACCACTCTTCCACATATGACACAGATAGTATTACTCCCTGTTCCCCACCCCCATCTCCTGTTCACTTCTGACAAAGGACACAGGCCTTCCAAATTCCCATTCTTTGCTTCATAAATAATTAGCTGAACTGTTTTGTCCACAGTGAGCAATGGGAATAAAATGTCTGTTAACCAAACTTCTGTTAAGTTTCCGTTCCCCCCAGGCCCCTGAACTTTAGCCCACCCTCATCTTGAGTCAGAATATAGCCAGTCTTAACTACTCCTCCTAAGAACAGACTGGCCTCAGGGCAAAACAACCTCTCATCTTCTGTCTTATCACACCAAATCCATTATCCCACTTCCCCACACTGTTCTTTTTAGCCTTGTTTACTCCAATAAATGAAAAATTCTTTTGACCTAACCCTAGAGATGCTTGCAGATCTTAAGGTAAAAATTTTCCATATGTCAATGGTCCCATTCTTCTTATCGGGATAGTCTCTTTCCTTACCTTGTGATAACCCTTTCAAAGAAAGTCTCTCTACCAAGTCTGGATTTGATTTCTGTTTGACAGTTCCCTCTTCTCTCAAAGGCAGTTGCTTCCTTTGGCCTTCTCCTTAAAACCTTTTTCTTATTCTTTCACCATAGATTTCACTGTTCCTTAGAACCCAGATACCAAATCATTAGAAATTTATAGCAAAAGAAGGATGGCATCATCTTCTATCCCTGCAATGTGAAAGAAAATGTGTGGAGTCAATCCTTCTGGAATAACAAGAAAAAAGAATTTTAAAAAGTGAGTTTTGTTTTTAACTCAAATACAAATCTGTGTATTTACACTAGTTTATGTGTATCAAAAGCTTTCAAAATATACATTCCCTTTAATCCAATGAATCTGGTTATGGAATTTGTTCTAAGGAAATAATGATATAAGCAAAATTTGTTTAAAATATGGATATACTTGTTACTTACAACAAGAACAACACTGAGGAAAAGAAACAAAACTAAAATCCAACAACAAAAAATTGGTACAGGGCTTCCCTGGTGGCGCAGTGGCTGGGAGTCCGCCTGCCAATGCAGGGGACATGGGTTCATGCCCCGGTCCAGGAAGATCCCACATGCCGTGGAGCTGCTGGGCCCGTGAGCCATGGACACTGAGCCTGTGCTCTGCAAGGGGAGAGGCCACAACAGTGAGAGGCCCGTGTACCACAAAAAAAAAAAAAAAAAAGAAAATTGGTACATTCTTTAATAATTTATTAGCAAAGAGTATTTTATGACATGACAAATGTCTGTGATAGACTAATAATATACAAAAAGATTAGAATTATAAACAATAAAATCTTGCTTTAAAAACTTATTACATATGTGTAATTTATATTTTTATATTTAGTATTTATCCATATTTTTCATACTTAAAATAATGAACATGTATTTTTCTACATTTAAAAGCTTTTTGTTTGTTTTGCTAAACTTCTGGTAAACATGCAAGAGTTTAGCTATCTGTCCCTGTATCATTCCCTCACAAAGCATATCCATTTATTACCACAGACAGATTTTTGCCTTGTCTCACATATAGGAAAAGTCATTTTCTCCCTCCTTGCCTCCACTCTGTTATCTTCAAGAAGCTTCTAGTATCTGTGAAAGCCCAATTGAGAAACAACGGTAATGGACAATAAGGAGCCATTTCAGATTCTTGAAATTATGTGAGCAAGGTTTTAGGTTGCTTAACACAAGGATGGAAGAGGTAGAGGCACAAAGGGCCTTACTGGTCACATTTGGCTCTGTACACATTTAAACCCATTTGGTTGATCCTAGAGTTGTTAAATCCCCTTTTCTACAGTACAGAAGGTGAACCATTATATGTCTATTTTTCAGAAAGAGCTACTTAAACAGTTTTACCTTGTTTTCATAGAAGTTCCTGAGTAGGTGAAATCTGTTTTTATCTACCAGAAATATAACACTAAATTTGATATATTATAATAATGGTATTGTAGTACTAAATTTAAAAAAATAAATAAAACAAGAACCAAAGAAGACTTGCATCCTTCACTACTGAGGTTTGCAACCTACTGGGGAGACTGACACATTAATAGAAAGATAATAGTAAGATCATACAATACAAAATGTCAGATACTCCATAGCAGTGCTGTCCAATAGAAGTGTAAGATAAGCCACATGTATAATTTTCTTTCAGTCACATTAAAAAGGTAAAAAGAAACAAGTGAGATTAATTCTAATAATATATTTTATTTTAGCTGATATTTTCAAAGCACTATTCAAAATATTATCATTTTGTTATGTAATATGTATAAATGATTAATGAGATATTTTGCAATTTTTAATATTAAGTCTTAAGTGTGCATTCTACACTTATGGCACATCTTGATTTGGACTAGCCATAATACAGGTGCTCAATAGCCAAATGGGACTAGTGACTACTCTTCTAGACAGAACAGATCTATAGGAGGGTTACAACTAAAACATAATAAAATAAAGGAGGTGGGAGGAGTTATTTTGTAGTTGGGGGTCCAAAAACTTCTCTTGGAGGACATGCCAGTTCAGCCCTGCTTGCAAGGATGTGATCAAATAGTAGGAAAGGCATTGGAGGGAGGAGGAAGAGCAGTAAAGAGACAGAAAAGAGACAGACATGCAGTCTGTCCACTGTGGTTGAAATAGGTCGTTCATGGGGTCAAGAGAGAAAGGTAGACAATGAGGAAAAGCTGGACTAGATTGTAAAATTTTCTAGCTTCTTCCAACCCTTTTTCCTTGTTTAAAGAACAAGTTTTTTCTCCAAAGCAAGCCAGTCCCTAGCAGACTCACTCCTTTTAGAGTTTTCATCAGCTTCCTCTGACCTACATAACCACTGATTTCCAAATTGAGGCAAGTTTAGTGCAAGGCCCACAGGCCCTCTCAGAGGGAAGCTCGCGGTGGGTTTGTGGTGTCTGAAGAGCTGCGAGCAGGTGCCATGGTCTGGCGTCTGCCTCAGCATGGCTAATTCGTGAGTCCCCAGCAAGTTAGCTAGAAGAGGAGATAGCTGTGTAGGGGGACCCTGCTAATTGGCCCCTTCAGTTCCTAACATGCACTACTGGTGAGAAGCTCCCTGGGCTCAGACTTCTTATGTCCTTTTGAAAAGACAGAGAGACAGCTTAGGCTTGATAAATTAAAAAAGTAAACAAATGAGAAAACCCCCCAGCTCAGGGGAGGTGTTGTCACTGGCGTCATCCAGCTGTGTGGCCATCTCATGACTTGGAGAAGCCTTGCCCTTTGATAGAGGCTTTTGTTCCCTGCAAGCAGAAAGGGAGCACATTTCTTGCTGTAGGTAGAGGAGTAATCAGGCCAATTAATTTAGACCCACATGTATCTGATTCATGGCTTCAACAGCTATTTGAAGCTCAAATGCAGCCTGGAGCAGCCCAGAGATGATGGTTGCCAGGCCACAACTCAACTCTGGTCTACAGTTGATGGCTACCATGAGGAGCTAGAGCTGAGGATGCTAAGGTCACCACAGGGAACTTCACAAGGAGGTGGCAAGAACTGAAAGAGGACTAATAAAACATTGTCATTCTACTCCCTGCCCACACCAGCATCTTGGACTAGAGTAATGGGAACAGGCTTTACCCTAATTGCAATTGTTAATTGCTTCTTTCTTCCTATCTTCTACAATACCCCAGTATCTACTTTTGTTGTTTTTTTGACCTACTTTCACCAGTACAAAAATGATGCCAACTGAGGCTGCTGGAGTGTGAGTGAACATGCTATGGAATGATCCATACTGTTTGCTCCTGGAAAAGACCTCTGGCTCAAGGAACCATTGAAGGAGTGGTTAGTTTGGGTGGAAATCAAAGACTTACTAGACTAATATTCTCTTCCAACATTTGAAATAGACAGTTTAAAGGGAGACACAATCACAGTTATGATAACAGATGAAAATACTTGAATTTCCTTTAAAGACTTCTGAACCTACATTGGCTGGTGAGGATAAGGAAAGGTATTGGGTATTTGTATTATCAATAGATTGGGGTTATGAGACATACACAGATTAAACATTGCATTGCTCCAGAAAGTAAGTCCCTTTACAGAAAAGGTTAGTTATTCCTTTCTAATAGCATTATGGTCAAACAAGGCTAGATGCAGTGTTGGTGATAAGAGATATTACATCTGAATATAATACTGAGGAGAAAGTCTTAACTTTGCCTGAAATTATTACTATTGTGTATTAGTTTTAAAAATTCTTTTCATATTTCTCATCTAATGTCTTCTCCACAACGAAGCTGAGAGAAAATAATATTACTAACTATAATGCCTAACATTTATTAGGTAACCACAGTGTGCCAAGCACAGTGCAAACAAATTACCTGTAAAAGCCTGAAGACTAATAGATATTAGTTCAATTTAATTTTGACAAGCCTTTTGAAGGAAAGTTTACAGATGCGTGTAAAGAGACTTGTATTTTCTGTTCAAGCCTTCACCAACTTAACCAGCTGTGTGATTCTGGGCTAGCCACTTAATATTTCCCAGCCTCAGTTTCCTCCTCATAGACAACAACTCATATTCCCATGACCCATCAGAGTGTATGATAAACTTTCACATAGTCTATTCCACTTTCTCACCCCAACTGTGTGAGGAAAACAAGGCCCAGAGAGGATAAAAAAAAAACCTGTTTAAGATCACAGTAAATCTGTATGCCTGGACTTGAGCTCCAGGTTTCTGATGCCAGTTGCTGTGGAATTTCCCCTTCATTATCATCTCAAAGGCTAATGTGTTAGAATTTCACCTATATGGTATTTGGTGAACTGAGGAATAATTTACAGTTTTGGCATGACCACAAATAGTGAGGCGGTTTGCTTTTGAGAGCACAGGCTTTGGAGCGCTCCACCTGGTGGAAAATTCCAGCTCCTGTGTTGGCTGTGTCCACTTTCCTGGACCTTCTAAAGCTTATGTGTCTTCATGTACATGTGATAGTTGTAGCAGGGTTTCCTGCATAGGACTGTGGGGAGGATTCAATCTGAGGCCTTAACTCATTGTCTAGCATTATTAGAGCAGTTGGTCAATATTAGTTACTACTTTTATGACACAGAGAAGGATCCTATCTTCTTAGCCATGTGTAATCTGCCTGTTTTGGAGATGTGACATAACACTCGCTTCTGGTGAGGGAAAAGAGCTAAAGGAGCTACAAGGACCACAAGCCCATTGGTAGAAAAGTACATCCTTTTCCTCTGGATTCTATTTGGTTTGTTCCCTTAACTGAATACCCTTGTTTTAGAACACATACTCCATGATCCAGTTGATGGGTTACCAGCAGAAGATTGAGATCTTAGGCGTGTTAAATTAAATTATGACATTGCAGTAATAAAAAGAAGCAAAAAAATAATAATAATCCCTCCAATCACATCAGTTTCACAAGGCACTCTGGCTATGGGCTTATGTAGTGTCCACATATTGATAGTTTTCTCCTAAATTATTGACTGGGTGTCTCCAGCACATTGTAAAATGTCTACTGTGACCCTGTAGGGGTCATTCTTTAAATCTTCTTAAGCACTAAGCACATTTCTGTCTTTATGTATCCAGAGCTGTAATTTTAATAACAGTAAGAAGGGAGGAAAAAAAAAAACAATGGAGTTCAAGATCAAGATTCTCTTCTCTTGCAATCTTCTTTGGAAATTCTCAGAGTCCAAAATGCAATTAATCACTCCTGTAAGGAAATTTGGAATGGATCAACACATTTCAACATTGCTTTAATTATTCTTGACACTGTTTGAGGATCAAAGTTTCCAGCTTTTCAAAAATAAATGAATAAACAAATTTCTCATTAAGACTCTACTCCCTCTCCCTTTCACCCAAGATAGGGCTATGGACAAAGACACAATATAGATAGGAAATTATTTTTCCTCTTTTTCCATCTCTCCCCCACTCTCTCTTCTTATTTTTCTCTCCTTTTCTTCTTTCCTTTTTTCTTCTTTCCATTCCTTCCTTCTTTCTTTCCTTCGACTCATTCTCTCTCTCTCTCTCTCTCTCTCTCTCTCTCTCTCTCTCTCTCTCATTCTTTTCCTAATGAGGAAATTGGAAGGTGATTTTCTTAAGGTACCCTAACTAACAAGTGAAGCAAGTGACAGGGCACTGAGTTTGCAGGCTGATTCTTGGTTTCAATGGTTCAATGGATGAGTACAAAGTGAAGGAGAGAGGAAGATAGTGGTGATGATGAAGCATTTGGATTAAGTCTCAAAATTCACCAAATTTATCATTCAGTACATTCATGGGGGAGTTTCAAGACAAAGGCACCAGGCAGACCACACTGAACAGATAACACAGCAGTGTGTATTGAGATTTGAAAGTGTAGACCAAGCCTTTTGTTTCCTGGTTTTATTGTAAAATAAAGCAGATTCAGCAACCCACATACAAACAAAATGTATGACTTTTACTTACATACTATAACTCAATATTCCTGACACACCAACGGGTCAAGAAATTTAACTTTGCCATCTAACATAGAAGCTCCTCTATGGGCTGAGTCCCAATTCAGCCCCTCCCCACCTCCTTCCAAAAGTGACAGATTTCATGACTTTCTTAGTAATTACTTCTATGCATTGCTTTATGGCTTTATTACCTAAATGTACATCTCCTGATTAGTTTAGTTTAGTTAGTCTTGCTTGTCTTTTTTTTTTTTAACAGTTTATCTCTTTTGTTCTACAAATTCTCCCTTCATCCATTTCTTGTCTTTATAATTTATCTATTGAAAATCTAGCTCATTTGACCTGTAGAGTTTCCCACAGGTTTCATGCTGTTGAGTGCATACTCACGGGACAGTTCAACATGTTCTTCTGTCCTTAGAATTCCCTACAAACTGGTAGCTGGATCCATGAATGGATTGAACTTGTATTTGAGCCCTTTGAGCCAAGCCCCTTTATCTGCATGTACTAACAATTGAGGTAAACACATCTAAACTGCATGAATCTGCTTTACAGTTTTTATTTAAATTTACCTTGATTTAGATATAGTGATTTTTTTCCGTGTTCTCCTCAATTCATGTCCCACTAAGAACAATAAAAAATTAACAACTAAATAACTCACTAACTCAACAGATATTTATTAAGCTCCTATTAGATGTTGTTCATATCCCCCAAAGTAACACAAACTCCATGTTCTCATGGGTTTTATTTTCAGTGGGGAGAAACAGACCACAAAGAAATAAATGAATGAATAAAATGTCAGATGATGATAAATTGATTAAAAAAGAAAAAAAAAGCAGGGTCAGGGAGATTCTTGAAGGCTTGAGGAAAAACACAGGGGGCCATGGCAACTAGAAATGAATATGGGAGTGACTAGAAAGAGATGATGTCAGAAATGTAGTAAATGGACAGATCATGGAATATTTGTCATCTGTTCATCTAACAAAACTTCGTCTAGAGTGTCTGTGTCTGGAGCCTAATTCCATGCACAATTAAAGAGAGTTGGAGGCTTCCCTGGTGGCACAGTGGTTGAGAGTCTGCCGGCCAATGGAGGGGACGCAGGTTCGTGCCCTGATCCGGGAGGATCCCACATGCCGCGAAGTGGCTAGGCCCGTGAGCCATGGCCGCTGAGCCTGTGCATCTGGAGCCTGTGCTCTGCAACGGGAGAGGCCACAACACTGAGAGGCCCGCATACCGCTAAAAAAAAAAAAAAAAGAGAGAGTTGGAGTGAAAAAAATGTGATTTGGGCTAAGAAGAACATGTTCAGCAATCAAGGGGGTTTGGAGATAGACACTACTGCATATTCCTAACTTACATGCAAGTAACCACAATTCAAGGCAGCCTGCAATCAATGTCATATCATTAAAGGTCCTTTAGAATTCACCAGAAAATATTTTCCTGATTGTGACAATAAAAAAAGCTTCCAGAAGGAGATAGCAGTTCAATGAGGCACTGAGAAGTAGGATTTTGAAGCTGAGAGGACTTAAGTAGAGGAAATACCATGATCAAAGATTCAAAAGCAGGAACACAGAGAATATTTTGAGAATGGCCAGTGGATCCATTTGATGGGACATGTCAAAGGAGTTGTGTCTTAAAAGGCATGTAGAGGTTAGATAGCAGATGGGCTTGAATGTTATGATAAACAGCTTTATGCTTTAGAAAGGGGAAACTTAAGGAAAACATTTGGGCTAGCATATGGCTTGATTGAAATGGAGTAGGTGGGATCAGAGAAAAAAGAGGCAATGTTTGAAAGAGGAAATCATCAAACAATATACAATCTAATGGATCAATCCAGAGCTGAGGGACTAAGGACCTCGCTCATTGAGGGTAGGGGAATTTAAAGAATAGACGGAAGAGATTAAGTTTCAACTGGGACTTCAGTTAATGAAGAATAAGAAGGGTGAACATGTGCTACAACCTCAGTTCTAAGAGTTAAACCACTGCACATGGGAGCATAAATCATAATGTAGACTATATATGTATATATATAATGAAGTATATTAGTTACATATGCAATATACAGTTGGTCCTCCATATCTGCAGATTCTGCATCTGTGGATTCAACCAACCACAAACTGAAAATACTTTAAAAAATTCTAGAAAGTTCCAAAAAGCGAAACTTGAATTTGCCATGAACCAGCAACTATTTAAATAGCATTTACATTGTATTGACATAGCATTTATATTGTATTAAATATTATAAGTAATCTAGAGATGATTATTAAAGTGTACAGGAGGATGTGTAGGTTATATGCATATACTATGCCATTTTATATACGGAACTTGAGCATCCTTGGATTTTGGTATCTGTAGGGGTTCCTGGAACAAATCTCCTGTGGATACTGTGGGACAAATGTTCCTATATATATGTGTGTATATATTTGCCAATTCCTTGTTTATTTCTTTTACTTTTCTTGCTTTCGTTCCCTTCTGAATTCCAGTGCCTTCTATTTATCCCAAGACTCCTGAAGCTTCTTACCAGTATAATTTCATCTTAATCTGGCCTTCCAGATAAGTCCTTATAGGGTCTGGATTTTTCTAGCTATACTACCAAACACATTTCAAAACTTACCTGTCCTGAGTGTGTTTCCTTTAGAGCTCTGTATTTGAAAGTGACAATTATTTGTAATAAACTGTATAGTGGTAATAAGATTAAATAGTACTTTTCTTATGTAACACATTTGCAATTTATATATGTAAAGTGTCCATGGTACATTAACTTTTCAGGCAACACAATTGATTAGTGGTTAAGAAAGCAGCCCCTGGAACCCTACTGTTCAGATTGCAATTCTACTTCTGTCCTTAATAACTGTGATATTGGACACATATCCTGAATCTCAGTTTTCTCTTTCTGTAAAGTGGAAACATTATGTTAATTATATGATTTTTTTGCATGAAAGATCACATAAAGTTAATATTTAAAAACACTTACAAGTGAGACTGGCAGAGCAAGGATTCCATAAATGTTAGCAGTTTTTGTTTTACAAGTAATCCTTTTATGATGTCTCACCTATCATCAGAAACTAGCATGTTTCATACCAGTAGCACACCAGGATGCCTGTGAATAGCAACTTCTAGGTATGGTTCTCAGTGTCCTGAAACCCATAATTCACTATAGTAAATGTACAAAATTAACTTCAATAGTGATCTTTGATCAAACTACCAATCTACTCAAGCCACTGGAAACCCATCAGTGTTTCGTCTAAGGGCTGTTATGGGAGAAAGATCAATGGATTGCTGCCAAGCTCTGGTTCTGCCATCAACAAACAGTGCAATTGTGGACCAGACATTTCACATCCTGGTCTTCTGGTTTCTAGTCAGTAAAATGAGACAGCTGGATGGAAGATTCTCTGGGATTCCTTTCAGATCAGCCTCTCTATGGTTTTATTGTCTTTGTCTTTAGACTAAGTTTAGGGGATACAGGAAAAAATTCTAGCAAAATGAATTGCTTGTCAAATGCCTTCCTTCAATGAAAGTATACACACACACACATACACATGCATGCACACACATACACACATGATGGACCGTGTTCTCTTTGTTTATCACATTTCTTGTTGCATGAAGTTGAAGTTGTTTCTTGTTCTTTCTGTTGTTAGTGTCAGGTGGCACTGATTATACAAATTTTGGTACATAGGCTTTATGATCTCTTTGGCTTTTCACTTTAAATAAATGCAGGTTGACATGAGAACAGATTACATTTGTCATATTTCTTCTTGTATGTATTCCTGGTCTGGAGGAAAAACTGTAGGGCAAGAAAAAGGCAGAATATATTTCTATCCCTCAGAAACAATGTTAAGAGAGCCATAAGCTAAGACATATACACCATTTTATAAATAGTATAAGCATACATGAAACCTAAACCAATACTAGATACAAGCAAACTGAGAATGTATCCCAGATATCATCTAAATAACAAATGCCACCTCCTCTGCCTCTGATATCACAGAGACAAATGTGCTTCAGGGAATTGAGCCCTCCTAGAATTTATTTACACATTCAACATTCATTCAGACTTAGAGTTTGACAAATGCCATCTTTACCTAACAGTAGGATGAGTTACATCAGTGTAAGTCCCCTTCCTTTGGAGCTATGTCTTTAAGAATCTTGACATTAAACTGAAACTATAGAAGAGTCATTGTTTTCAGATGAAGAAGGAGTGATTGCCCCAGGTAACTTTATGAACTACTCCAGCCCTTACATGTGATTGTACTATGTCCTTCCTGGTCTTTCAAACTTTAATTCTGACTCCTAGTATCCTAAAGCATCTCAATCCACATAACCCAGAACTACTCTTTAGAGGCTTCTTCTTCATCCTTGGCTGAACTGTATCACCATGTCACTTTCATGGATCATAATTTCACATACCAGATCTCCAAAGAACAAGTCAAATTTCTCTTCCATATGATAAGATCTCATATATTTGACATGGACTGACTTGGGGTTCTTGACTTTTCTTGACTTTAACTTTGAGGAGGCCCAGCAGGCAGGGTTAAAGAGAGCCTCTGCCACGTGGAGGTTAGGAGTTAGAGAGGGGACCAACCCCAAAGTGAGAGGACACAAAGGTGAATGAACCAGATCTTGTAAAGGATCAACTTAATTCATGAAAATATCTGTCTCTATTTGCTCTTTGTTATTACAGATCCTTGATACCTGTTACATAGTTTAGCTTTGTCTCAGTTTTGGTACAGAATACTAAAGGAAGGTGATGTGTGATTTTGGGGGACAGAGCATTACAGAGAGAGGAACAAACACTAGAAGACAACGTTGATTTTGCCATACTTCACTGGTGCCCCTAGAGAAAAGGGAATATTGCTGGCAGATTGCAGGAGGCACAGACAATGCTTCTTGCCACTACAAGGTGCTTCATCCTGTGCCAACATCTTAGATAAATTTTTTCTCTATACACTTAGACAGTATTGTTTTCAAAAGGTAGTCTGGTGGATGACTGCAAAGTTTGCAGCTAAAATCTCCATATGCCCAATGAATTAGACAATTTTAACTCAGGGATGAAATTAATGAACAGAAGAAATACTTTACTGAAGAGATTGGAAATCTATAAAAGAGCCCAACAGGAATCTGGATCTGAAAAACTCAGTAAGCAAGATGAAGAGTGCATTAGAAAGGACTGGAAATAGAGCAGACCATATGGAAGAGAGGATTAGCAAGTTCAAAGATAGAAATCTAGAAATGATACAGTTAGAAGAGGAGAGACAATTAAGATCAAAAAGAGAGAGAGAGAGAGAGAAAAAAATTCTATGAGAACTATCAAATTATTTTAGGAAGGGCAACATTAGGATAACTTGTGTCCCAGAAGCAGGAGAGAGATAGAGAGATTCAACACTCATTTATAAAAACTCTCAATAAATAATATAGAAGGAATGTATCTCAACATAATAAAGGCCATATATGACAAGCCCACAGCTATTCCTATAGGATCAGGAATAAGACAAGGATTCTTACTTTTGTCACTCTTTTTCTTTTATTTTCTTTTTCTGCCCCTTCTTTTCCCTTCCTCTCTCTGGTCCACCAGGCTCCACTCACTCTCCACTCTTATTCAACATAGTATTGGAAGTCCTAGCCAGAGCAATTAGGCAAGAAAAAGAAATAAAAGGCATCCACATTGGAAAAGAAAAAAGTAAAACTTTCACTATTTGTGAATAACATGATTTTATATATAGAAAACCCTAAATATGCCACCAAAAAAACTATTAGAAATAATAAATGAATACAGGAAAGTTGCATGGCACAAAATCAACATGCAAAAATCTGTTGTGTTTCTATATGCTAACAGTGAGTTAACAGAAAGAGAATTAAGAAAACAAGCCCATTTACAGCTGCGACAACAAAAAAAATACCCAAGAATAAATTTAACAACAACAAAAAAACCTCCTGAGAACTCACTATGGCAAGATTATCAAGCAGGGATGTTCAAAATGTACCTACACACACACACACACACACACACACACACACACACACACACACACACACAGAATGGAGAAATGCGAGAATTTTTTACATCATTTAAGGTCCAACCAACAATTAGAATGTTAAATTCACATACATTATCTTTCTCCTTTAAGTGAAACTCTCCCTTACATTTTCTTGCCTAGTATTATGCAATAATCAGGGATAGCCCAAGAAGCTTGAACAGACAATTTTGATGGAGTTTGACAGGATGAATGCTGAATCATATTTATACTTATTGCCTTTGGAAAGGTCAAGAGTCAGTCCTGTGTATTACAGAGAAATTGCCTCCTATGCTTTGTATTAGCAAATCTGTCCCCATTTTTCTCTCTCATTGTATTATATTCTTTACTTCCCAATTAAAGATTGATTCACAAGAATAAGGTCATATTTGCAAAAATATGTAACTCTGGGAAATGTAATTGGTATAAATTGTTTATTTTTCTTCTAGCATCTCATTGAAAGAATAAGAATAGATAGAAAAAGAGAAAATGGGATGTTTCCTGAAAGAAACACTACAATGCCACAGTGAGGGTGTCAGGGTGGCTGATGGCAGGTCCTTAAGAATGTGGGCAAAGGACATCTCAGGTGTGGTCAGGTGAAGGTGCATGGTCTGGCCGACACAGAACAGCATAGAGTCAAAGGAAAATGACAGAATGAGATCCCTGCCATATTTCCCTGTGCACTGCTTCTACCAGCCAGAGAGCACAAAGGATCCAGAACTTCTGTAGGTGATTGAAAAGAAGAGCTAGGGCTTCCCTGGTGGCGCAGTGGTTGAGAATCTGCCTGCTAATGCAGGGGACACAGGTTCGAGCCCTGGTCTGGGAGGATCCCACGTGCCGCAGAGCAACTGGGCCCGAGAGCCACAACTACTGAGCCTGTGCATCTGGAGCCTGTGCTCTGCAACAAGAGAGGCCGCGATAATGAGAGGCTCATGCACCGCGATGAAGAGTGGCCCCTGCTTGCCACAACTAGAGAAAGCCCTCGCACAGAAACGAAGACCCAACACAGCCAAAAATAAATAAATAAAATTTAAAAAAATAAAATAAATTTAAAAAAGAAAAAAAAGAAAAAAAGAGCTAATTTTTAAGCATTTTACTTTAAAACATACATTTCTCTCTGTTTACATCTGTGTATATCTTCCCCCTGATGTGGCAGCTTAAATGTTTTATTTACTTTTTAAAGCTCTACAATTGGCTTTTAAGTTGTGGTTACAGCTCCAGTCCTTTTCCAGATGTGAGCCAATTGTACACAAACACGTAAACAATGAAAATGGCAAGATGAGGTGGGGAAAGGGGCAATAAAAATGGTAAGAGTCAATTAAACCAATGAAATAAAAAAAAATTAAACCATGGAATGGTGTACACAATATCCCATGTTTTATTATTTCCCCCTTACAACATTGTAAAAAATACATAAGCCCTGATGTATGTATGTTTCCTTGAGAAAGGTGCTGTATGGCTCAGAGGTGGATTGGCGGCATATGATGTGGGCAGCTGTAAGGTAACAACATGTTTTCCCATAAAAACAGAGGAAATAGGCACATAAATTCCATATAAACTGTCAGTGTGTCAGCTATGCTAACACTAGAGGAGCCGGTGCCCTGGAGCTATGCTAACTTATGCACTTCACTTTTCAAACACACACTTCTTGAATTCACAAAGCTAAACTGCAGTCAGGTTACTTCTTTTCTTCTTTTCACATCTAGCAGTTGACCCCACCCCCACTCCTTCAGATATCTGTTGCTTTAATAAAGCAAAAGAAGAGGACACTAACAAAAGAGGGAAGAGGGTATCAAGAAGAGATCCTTACATGTGGTTGCCGTTTTGGGCAAGCATAGCACTTTCTTGGCCCTTTGCATTAAGAACCAAACCCCACTGAATTGAATCTAAAGAGCATCATGATATTAAGTCTGTGGTTATAAAGGTCAGGAGTACAGAGGGGACTGGGAGGAGTTCTTTCTTCTCTCTCTTCTTCCTCTCCTTCCTCTTATTTTCTGCTCCTTTTCCTTCTTTTGTTTTGCCATTTCTTGGTCATTTGGGGATGGCTTTTAGGATATAAACTAAATTTATTTGAGAATAGCACCCAGGATCTAATAAAAACATTTTTCTATGGCTAGTAACTCTATGTATAATGCTATTGAAAGCTAACCTTATAGATCTGAATTCAGGATCATTTGTTAAAATGAAGCAGAGTTGAACTTAGCTTCTTCCAGCCTCCTCCCTGGGAGGGTCCAGGTTTGCTGAAATGTGTGTATGTTGCAAGGGGTGGTGGTTGGGGGAGTACTAAATCTGGGGTCCAAATTTTAATTCCTGTTTCAAATTTCTCTATTTGAATGTTTTGGTAGGTATTTTGTGAAACTATAACTATACTCAAACTCCAAATTTCCCTTATATCATGACAAATGAGCACATGTCTAATTCAACCATGGAGGGTCTTAGGGTCCAAGCCCCTGATTTTTTATGTGAAACATTTTCCTGACCAACCCGGGATTAAATTTCTTTGTCAGATCACACAGGCTCAGCATGTTTATGCTACAGAATTATAAGGCTACTGTGATTACTAACTGAAATACGAAATATGAATAATATATAAGAAAAAGTTTCTTGGGATCTTCAGGCATGAGAAAGTATTGAGTCTTTGACAAATTTTGAGCTCATGATTTTGAAGGCATACTTAGACTAATTTGAATCTAAATATACTTGCCATTTTCTCCTTAAATATGGAATTCTAGGGTCCCACAATTTAAAATGTGTCTGACAGTCTGTTTCTCATCTAGGATTATGACAATGTTAAAATGAAGAAGAGCAGGAATTACTGGTTCAAGACGGCAGAGTAGAAGGATGTGCCCTCACTCCCACTTGCAAGAGTATCAGAATCACAACTAACTGCTGAACAATCATTGAAAGGAAGACACTGGAACTCATCAAAAAAGATACCCTATATCCAAAGACACAGGAGAAGCCACAGTGAGATGGTAGGAGGGACACAATCACAATAAAATAAAATCCCATAACTGCTGGGTGTGTGACTCACAAGCTGGAGACTATTTATACCGCAGAATTCCACCAGCTGGAGTGAAGGTTCTGAGCCCCACATCAGGCATCCTAACCTGGGGGTCCAGCAGTGGGAGGAGGAATGCCTAGAGAACCAGATTTTGAAGGCTGGTGGGATTTGAGTGCAGGACTTCAACAGGACTGGGGGAAACAGAGACTCCACTCTTGGAAGGCACACACAAAGTAGTGTGTGCATTGAGACCCAGGGGAAGGACCAGTGACTCCATAGGAGGCTGAACAAGGCTTACCTGCTGGTGTTGGAGGGTATTCTGCAGAGGTGGGAGGTGGCTGTGGCTCACTTTGGGGACAAGGACACTGGCAGCAGAAGTTCTGGGAAGTACTCCTTAGCGTGAGCCCTCCCAGAGTCCACCATTAGCCCCAACAAAGAGCCAGGTAGGCTCCAGTTTTGGGTTGACTCACACCAAACAATCAACAGGGAGGGAACCCAGCCACACCCATCAGCAGACAAGCAGATTAAAGTTTTACTGAACTCTGCCCACCAGAGCAAGACCCAGCTCTGCCCATCACCCATCCCTCCAATCAGGAAACTTGAACAAATCCCTAGGATAGCCTCATCCACCAGAGAGCAGACAGCAGAAGCAAGAAGAACTACAATTCTGAAGCCTGTGGGGAAAAAAAAAAAACACATTCACAGAAAGATAAACAAGATGAAAGGGCAGAGGGCTATGTATCAGATGAAGGGACAAAATAAAACCCCAGAAAAACAACTAAATTAAGTAGAGATAGGAAAACTTCCAGAAAAAGAGTTCAGAATAATGATAGTGAAGATGATCCAGGACCTCAGAAAAAGAATGGAGGCAAAGATCGAAAAGTTGCAAGAAATGGTTAACAAAGACCTAGAAGAATCAAAGAACAAAAACTTAGAGGAATTAAAGAACAAACAAATAGAGATGAACAATACAATAACCGAAATGAAAACTACACTAGAAGGAATCAATAGCAGAATAACTGAGGCAGAGGAATGGATAAGTAACCTGGAAGACAGAATGGTGGAATTCACTGCTGCAGAACAGAATAAAGAAAAAAGAATGAAAAGAAATGAAGACAGACTAAGAGAACTCTGAGACACCATTAAATGCAACATTTGCATTATAGGGGTCCCATAAGAAGAGAGAGAGAAAGGATGCAAGAAAATATTTGAAGAGATTATAGTCGAAAATTTCCCTAACACAGGCAAGGAAATAGATACCCAAGTACAGGAAGTGCAGAGAGTCCAAGGCAGGATAAACCCAAGGAGAAACACTCCAAAACACACAGTAATTAAATTGACAACAATTAAAGACAAAATAAATTATTGAAAGCAACAAGGGAAAGACAACAAATAACATACAAGGGAACTCCCATAAAGTTAACAGCAGATTTCTCAGCAGAAACTCTACAAGCAAGAAGGGAGTGGCATGATCTATTTAAAGTGATGAAAAGGAAGAAACTACAACCAAGATTACTCTACCCTTCAAGGATCTCATTCAGATTTGATGGATAAATCAAAAGCTTTACAGACAAGCAAAAACTAAGGGAATTCAGAACAACCAAACCAGATTTACAACAAATGCTAAAGGAACTTCTCTAAGTGGGAAGAGAAGAGAAGAGAAGAGAAGAAAATGACCTACAAAAACAAACCCATAACAATTAAGATAATGGTAATAGGAACATACATATCAATAATTACCTTAACATGAATGGATTAAATGCTCCAACCAAAAGACACAACTCACTGAATGGACACAAAAATAAGACCCATATATATGCTACTTAGTGCTACCATTTCACACCTAGGGACACATAAAAACTGGAAGTGAGGGAATGGAAAAAGATATTCTATGAAAATGGAAATCAAAAGAAAACTGGAGTAGCAATACTCATAATAGATAAAATACACTATAAAGTAAAGAATATTACAAGAGACAGGGAAGGACACTACATAATGATCAAGGGATCAACCCAAGGAGATGATATAACAATTATAAATATATATGCACCCAACATAGGAGAACATCAATACATAGGGCAGCTGCTAACAGCTATAAAAGAGGAAATCAACAGTAACACAATAATATTGGGGGGGGCTTCCCTGGTGGCGCAGTGGTTGAGAATCTGCCTGCTAATGCAGGGGACACGGGTTCGAGCCCTGCTCTGGGAGGATCCCACATGCCGCGGAGCAACTAGGCCCGTGAGCCACAACTACTGAGCCTGCGCGTCTGGAGCCTGTGCTCCGCAACAAGAGAGGCCGTGATAGTGAGAGGCCCGTGCACCGCGATGAAGAGTGGCCCCCGCTTGCTGCAACTAGAGAAAGCCCTCGCACAGAAACGAAGACCCAACACAGCAAAAATAAATTAATTAATCAAAAAAAAAAATAATAATAATATTGGGGGACTTTAACACCTCACTTACAACAATGGACAGATCATCCAAACAGAAAATTAATAAGGAAACACAAGCTTTAAATGACACAATAAACCAGATAGATTTAATTGATATTTATAGGACATTTCATCCAAAAACAGCAGATTATACCTTCTTCTCAAGTGCACATGGAACATTCTCCAGGATAGACCATATCTTGGGTCATAAATGAAGCCTCAGTAAGTTTAAGAAAATTGAAATCATATCAGGCGTCTTTTCTGACCACAATGCTATGAGATTAGAAATCCATTATAAGTGAAAAAACGTAAAAAACACAAACATATTGAGGTTAAGCAACACGTTACTAAATAGCAAAGAGATCACTGAAGAAATCAAAGAGGAAATCAAAAAATACCTACAGATAAATGGCAATGAAAACACGATGATTCAAAACCTAGGGATGCAGCAAAAGCAGTTCTAAGAGGGAAGTTTATACAAATAAGAGGCTATCTCAAGAAACAAGAAAATTCTCAAATAAACAATATAACTTTCCACCTAAAGGAACTGGAGAAGGAAGAACAAACAAAACCCAAAGTTAGTAGAAGGAAAGAAATCACAAAGATAAGAGCAGAAATAAATGAAATAGAAACAAAGAAAACAGTAGAAAAGATCAATAAAACTAAAAGCTGATTCTTTGAGAAGATAAACAAAATTGATAAACCATTAGCCAGACTCATCAAGAAAAAGAGGGAGAGGACTCAAATCAATAAACTTAGAAATGAAAGAGAAGTTACAACAGACAGCACTGAAATACAAAACATCCTAAGATACTAGTAGAATCAACTCTGTGCTAATAAAATGGACAACCTGGAAGAAATAGACAAATTCTTACAAAGGTATAACCTTCCAAGACTGAACCAGGAAGAAATAGAAAATATGACCAGACCAATCACAACTAATGAAATTGAAACTGTGATTAACAATATTCCAACAAAAAAAAGTCCAGGACCAGATGGCTTCACAGGTGCATTCTATCAAATATTTAGAGAAGACCTAACATCCATCCTTCTCAAACTCTTGCAAAAAATTGCAGAGGAAGAAACACTGCCTAACACATTCGATGAAGCCACCATCACCCTGATACCCAAAACAGTCAAAGATACTACAAAAAGAGAAAATTACAGACCAATATCACTGATGAATATATATGCAAAAATCCTCAACATAATACTAGCAAACAGAATCCAAGAACACATTAAAAGGATCATACAACATGATCAACAGGGATTTATACCAGGGATGGAAGGATTCTTCAATATATGCAAATAAATCAATGTGATACACCATATTAAAGAATTAAAGATTAAAAAAAACATATGAGCATCTCAATAGATGCATAAAAAGCTTTTGACAAAATTCAGTACCCATTTATGATAAAAACTCTCCAGAAAGTGAGCATAGAGGGAACCTACCTCAACATAATAAAGGCCATATATGACAAACAAACAGCAAACATCATTCTCAATGGTGAAAAACTGAAAGCATTTCTTCTAAGATCAGGAATGAGACAAGGATGTCCAGTTTTGCCACTATTATTCAACAGAGTTTTGGAAGTCCTAGCCAAGGCAATCAGAGAAGAAAAAGAAATAAAAGGAATACAAATTGGAAAAGAAGAAGTAAAACTGTCACTGTTTGCCGATGACATGACACTACACATAGAGAATCCTAAAGATACCACGAGAAAACAACGAGAGCTTTTCAATGAATTTGGTAAAGTTGCAGGTTACAAAATGAATGCACAGAAATTTCTTGCATTTCTATACAATAATGGTGAAAAATTTGAAAGATACATTAAGGAAACACTCCCATTTACCACTGCAACAAAAAAGAATAATATACCTAGGAATAAACCTAATTAGGGAGACAAAAGATCTGTATGCAGGAAACTCTAAGACACTGATGAAAGAAATTAAAGATGATACCAACAGATGGAGAGATATACCATCTTCTTGGATTGGAAGAATCAATATTGTGAAAATGACTCTACTCTCCAAAGCAATCTACATATTCAATGCAATCTCTATCAAATAACCAATTGCATTTTTTACAGAACTATAACAAAAAATCTTAAAATTTGTATGGAGACACAAAAGACCCTGACTAGCCAAAGCAGTCTTGAGGGAAAAATGTGGAGCTGGAAGAAACAGACTCCTTGACTTCAGACTATACTACAAAGCTACAGTAATCAAGCAGTATGGTACTGGCCCAAAAACAGTAATATAGATCAATGGAACAGGATAGAAAGTCCAGAGATAAACCCACACACTTATGGTCACCTTGTCTTTGCTAAAGGAGACAAGAATATACAATGGAGAAAAGACGGCCTCTTCAATATGAGGTACTGGGAAAACTGGACGGCTACATGTAAAAGAATGAAATTAGAACACACCCTAACACCATACAAAAAAAATAAACTCAAAATGCATTAAAGACCTAAGTACGGCCAGACACTATAAAACTCTTAGAGGAGGGCTTCCCTGGTGGTGCAGTGGTTGAGAGTCCACCTGCTTATGCAGGGGACACGGGTTCGTGCCCCGGTCTGGGAGGATCCCACATGCCATGGAGCGGCTAGGCCCGTGAGCCATGGCTGCTGAGCCTGCGCATCCGGAGGCTGTGCTCCGCAACGGGAGAGGCCACAATAGTAAGAGGCCCTCATACTGCAAAAAAAAACAAAACAACAACAACAACAAAACTCTTAGAGGAAAACATAGACAGAAGACTCTATGACATAAATCACAGCATATGATATAAATCCTTTTTGACTCACCTCCTAGAAAAATGGAAATAAAAACAAAAATAAACAAATGGGACTTAATGAAACTTAAAATCTTTTGCACAGCAAAGGAAACCATAAACAAGATGAAAAGACAACACTCAGAATGGGAGAAAATATTTCCAAACAAATCAATGGACAAAGGATTAATCTCCAAAATATATAAACAGCTCATGCAGCTCAATATTAAAAAAGCAAACAACCCAATCCAAAAATGGCAGAAGACCTAAAGAGACATTTCTCCACAGAAGACATACAGTTGGCCAAGAAGCACATGAAAAGCTGCTCAACATCATTAATTATTAGAGAAATGCATATCAAAACTACAATAAGATATCACCTCACACCAGTTAGAATGGGCATCATCAGAAAATCTACAAACAACAAATGCTGGAGAGGGTGCGGAGAAAAGGGAACCCTCTTCCACTGTTGGTGGAAATGTAAATTGATACAGCCATTGTGGAGAACAGTATGGAGGTTCCTTAAAAAACTACAAATAGTATTACCATATGGCCCAGCAATCCCACTACTGAGCGTATACCCAGAGAAAACCATAATTCAAAAAGACACATGCAACCCACTGTTCATTGCAGCACTATTTAAAATAGCCAGATCATGGAATCAACCTAAATTCCCATCGATAGACAAATGGATAAAGGACCTGTGGTACATATATACAATGTAATATTACTCAGCCATAAAAAGGAATGAAATTGGGTTATTTGTAGAGATGTGGATGGATCTAGAGACTGTCATACAGAGAGAAGTAAGTCAGAAAGAGAAAAACAAAGATCGTATATTAACTCGTATATGTGGAACCTAGAAAAATGGTACACATGAACTGAGTTGCAGGGCAGAAATAGAGACACAGATGTAGAGAATAAACGTATGGACATCAAGGGGGGAAAGTGGCATAGGGGATGGTGGTGTGATGAATTGGGAGATTGAGATTGACATATATACACTAATATTTATAAAATGATTAACTAATAAGTACCTGCTATATAAAAAATAAATAAATTTAAATTTAAAAAAATGATGGAGAGCAAAAAACAAAATGAAAAACAACAATAACAAAGACTATGAATAAAAATACTTTAGAAGACCAAGTAGAATAAAGTAAATTGGATGATCCCATGGTCATTATTTTGTACATCAGCAATTCAGTAGCTTTTAACTGTGTCTTTCAACACTGATATGTAAAGAGCCGTGATCTTATTTTGTGTATTGTCCAGGTTCCTTCCTGCTATGCTGTGGCCATTAATAAAACCCTATAATTCATATATATATGGCTTGTCAAAAGCAATTGCAGACAGCAGTGGACTTCTAAGCAACACATATCCAAGATTGCCAAAAAAAATCATTTTTTGGGATAAGACTTAATTGATTATTAATCACTCTGCATCACAAGATCATGATTAACATTTGTTTCACTATCATGCAGACTGAGCAACGGAGACACAAAAATGCTATTGGACTCTTCATGAATGACTGGAAGAAGTAACTGAGTCAGGATTTAAACTTTAACTTCAAACTATGGATAATTCTATCTACAGATTATCTTGGTATGAATCTCCAAGGTTTTTTACACCTTCAAGTTGTTTGTTAATAATTTTAAAACAGATTAAGAGGGAGATATGATGTCTACAACAATAAATGACTAAAATGATCATAATAACCTTTGAAGTTAAAGAAAAATAAAGCAGGGAAAGGATGATAAGTGAATCCCAGTGATTTGCCTTCATTCTCTGCACTTGCTCAACTCTCCATTTATACCTACCTGTGTAACTAAGAAGCCAATTTCTTACTCTCAGAGTCAGCTTTGCATATGGGCCCTCATGTTCCCAGCATGCATATCTTGCACTGCTGCTGGACCAAAATGGTTTAAGTTTAATTATCTAGATACATTGCTCTCTGCAGTAACCTCATTATTGTTCTCACTGTAATCTACCACATTGTTAATGCCAGATTTTTTCCTATTAGCCTTTAAACTGTTCTTTTACACTGAGTAGTTTGCTACTAAATTGTTGTCAATAAAAATCCCCAAATGCCTAAAGGTTATTTTAAACACAGTTTGAGCAATGCTAGTTTCATTTCACCATTTATTTTGTTGAGTCATTATCGGTAGGCATTGGGTGAACTTATTGGAAGCATTTTTTATGCTGCTGGAAAGGCAGTATATTTTTAACAAGCCTGTTTTAATACTACTGTCCTAAAAAAAAAAAATTAAACCCAGGGTTTAACAAGGACTATACAAGCTTCACCTATCATCTATTCTTGTGTCAAATACTGCTGAGTGATAACTTTGGGAGCCTAATATATGTGGAAATCTTGACTTCCATTTCTTTTAGAGTTATAATGCACACTAAAGGATGCTATAAAAGAACACTTTCCTTGCAGTAAGTGTTCTCTGCATCATATTCTCTAGGAGCCTGATAACCAAAGAGTTCAGGCATAGAATAACCTTCTTTATAAATGTAAAAAAAAGTTAGGTACATGGTACATATTTTAAGAAAACTTTTAAGTAATTGAAAATTTAATTTGAAATCTATCATAAAAGTCAGTCATATTCTTACTAATACTGTTTCATATGCATATATACACTTGGGCCTGTGGCCATACCACTTCTACCTAAAACCTCATCAGGTTTTGGAAACTGAACAAAACTGAACAGGGTCCATAGGGATTAGGACTTCTAATGGAAACAAAACAAAACAATTAGAACTGGGATGGGAAAATGTGTGGTTGAATGTTTGTCACCTAGGTAAATCACTGTGTTACACATAAATTCAATTCCTCAGAAGACAAAGATGAGCTATAGAAGGATTTGATATTTCACCTAGGTTGACTAGAATCATTTATAAATATTTTGTCCAGGTTCATGGTCTTAACTCAAGCTGACTTGCAGGCCAAGTTCCCTGGCCAAACGGTGCCCCTGGATTCTCTCTGTGGATGGTCAGCTCAGCCTGCTGCCCTCTCTGCTTGAGTGTCACTAAGCCATGACGCTGACAGGATTTTGGTGCTCCAGCCGGGTGTCAGGCCTGAGCCACTGTGGTGGAAGACATGAGTTCAGACATTGGCCCAGCAGATACCTCCCAGCCCCACATAGTATCAAATGGTGAAAGCTCCCCCAGAGATCTCCGTCTCAATGCTAAGACCCAGCTCAACTCAAGGACGAGCAAGTTACAGTGCTGGACAACCTATGCCAAACAACGAGCAAAAGAGGAACACATCCCCACCCATTAGCAGAGAGGTCACCTAAAATCATAATAAGTTAACAGACACCCAAAAACACACCATCAGACGTGGTCCTGCCCACCAGAAAGACAAAATCTAACATTATCCACCAAAACACAGGTACCAGTCCCCTCCACCAGAAATCCTACAAAACCCACTGAAACAACCTTACCCACTGGGGGCAGACAATGAAAACAAAGGGATCTATGAATGTGCAGCCTATAAAAAGGAGACCACAAACACAGCAAGTTAGGTAAAATGAGAAGACAAAGAAATACACAGCAGATGAAGGAGTAACTGAAAAACCCACTAGACCAAAAGATTGAAGAGGAAATAGGCAGTCTACCTAAAAAAGAATTCAGAGTAATGATGGTAAAGATGATCCAAAATCTTGGAAATAGAATGGAGAAAATGAAAGAAACATTTAACAAGGACTTAGAAGAACTAAAGAGCAAACAAACAGTGATGAACAACACAATAAATAAAATTAAAAATTCTCTAGAAGGAATCAATAACTGAATCAATAACAGAATAACTGAGGCAGAAGAACGGAAAAGTGGTGTGGAAGATAAAATAGTGGAAATAACTGCCACAGAGCAGAATAAACAAAAAAGAATGAAAATAATTGAGGATAGTCCCAGAGACAACTGGGACAACATTAAATGCACCAACATTCGAATTATAAGGGTCCCACAAGAAGAGAACAAGAAAGGGATTGAGAAAATATTTAAAGAGACTATAGTTGAAAACTTCCCTAATATCGGAAAGGAAATAGACAATAAAGTCCAGGAGGTGCAGAGAGTCCCATACAGGATAAATCCAAGGAGAAACAAGCCACCACTCAAAATAATCAAACTATAAAAAATTAAATACTAAGAAAAAATGTTAAAAGCAACAAGGGAAAGGCAACAAATAACATATAAGGGAATCCCCATAAGGTTAACAGCTGATATTTCAGAAGAAGCTTTTCAAGCCAGAGGGAGTGGCAGCACATATTTAGTGATGAAAGGGAAAAACCTACAACCAAAATTACTCTACTCAGCAAGGATCTCATTCAGATTTCATGGAGAAATTAAAAGCTTTATAGACAAGCAAAAGCTAAGAGAATTCAGCAGCACCAAACCAGCTTTACAACAAATGCTAAAGGAACTTCTCTAGGCAGAAAACACAAGAGAAGAAAAAGACCTACGAAAAACAAACACAATACAATTAAGAAAATGGAAATAGGAACATACATATCAATAACTACCTTAAATGTAAATGGATTAATGGCTACCAACAAAAGACATAGACTGGCTGAATGGATACAAAAACAAGACCCATATATATGCTACCCATATATATATATATATATATGCTAGTAGGTGTCTACAAGACACCCACTTCAGACTTAGGGACACATACAGACTGAAAGGGAGGGGATGGAAAAAGATATTCCATCGAAATGGAAATCAAAAGAAAGCTGGAGTAGCAATTCTCATATCAGACAAAATAGACTTTAAAATAAAGACTATTACAAGAGACAAAGTAGGACACTACATAATGATCAAGGGATCAATCCAAGAAAAAGATATAACAATTGTAAATATTTATGCACTCAACATAAGAGTACCTCAATACATAAGGCAAATGATAACAGCCATAAAAGGGGAAATTGACAGTAATACAATCATAGTAGGGGACTTTAACACCCCACTTTCACCAATGGACAGATCAGCCAAAATGAAAAAAAATAAGGAAGCACAAGCTTTAAATGATACATTAAACAAGATGGACTTAATTGATATTTATAGGACATTCCATCCAAAAACAACAGAATACACTTTGTTCTCAAGTGCTCATGGAACATTCTCCAGGATAGATCATATCTTCAGTCACATATCTGCCTTGGTAAATTTAAGAAAATTGGAATCGTATCAAGTATATTTTCCAACCACAACGTTATGAGACTAGATATGAATTACAGGAAAAAAAAAACTGTAAAAAATGAAAACACATGGAGGCTAAACAGTACACTACTAAATAACCAAGAGATCACTGAAGAAATCAAAGAGGAAATCAAAAAATACCTAGAAACAAATGACAATGAAAACACAACAGCCCAAAACCTATGAGATGCATCAAAAGCAGTTCTAAGAGGGAAGTTTATAACAATACAATCCTACCTCAAGACAAAAGAAAAATCTCAAATAAACAACCAAATATTATACCTAAAGCAATTAGAGAAAGAAGAAGAACAACAACAACAAAAAAAAAACCCAAAGGTAGCAGAAGGAAACAAATCATGAAGATCAGATCAGAAATAAATGAAAATGAAATGAAGGAAACAGAAGTAAAGATCAATAAAACTAAAAGCTGGTTCTTTGAGAAGATAAACAAAATTGATAAACCCCTAGTCTGACTCATCAAGAAAAAAAGGGAGAAGACTCAATACAACAGAAATGAAAATGAAAAAGGAGGAGTAAAAACTGACACTTCAGAAATACAAAGGATCATGAGACATTACTACAAGCAACTGTAGTCCAATAAAATGGACAAGCTGGAAGCAATGGAGAAATCCTTAGAAAAGTACAACCTCCCAAAACTCAACCACGGAGAAACAGAAAATACAAACAGACCAATCACAAGCACTGAAATTGAAACTGTGATTCAAAATCTTCCAACAAACAAAAGTCCAGGACCAGATGGCTTCACAGGTGAATTCTATCAAACATTTAGAGAAGAGTTAACACCTATCTTTCTCAAACTCTTCCAAAATATAGCAGAGGGAGGAGCACTCCCAAACTCATTCTATGAGACCACCATCACCCTGATACCAAAACCACGAAAAGATGTTACCAAAAAAGGAAACTACAGGCCAATATCACTGATGAACATAGATACAAAAATCCTCAACAAAATACTAGAAAACAGAATCCAAGAGCACATTAAAAGGGTCATACACCATGGTCAAGTGGGGATTTTTTCAATAATGCAAGGATTCTTCAATATATGCAAAACAATCAATGTGATACACTATATTAACAAATTGAAGGATAAAAACCATATGATCATCTCAATAGATGCAGTAAAAGCTTTAGACAGAATTCAACATCCATTTATGATAAAAATCCTCCAGAAAGTAGGCCTAGAGGGAACTTACTTCAACATAATAAAGGCTATATATGACAAACCCACAGCCAACATTGTTCTCAATGGTGAAAAACTGAAACCATATCCACTAATATGAGGAACAGGACAAGGTTGCCCACTCTCACCACTATTATTTAACATAATTTTGGAAGTTTGAGCCACAGCAATCAGAGAAGTAAAAGAAATAAAATGAATCCAAATCAGAATAGAAGTAAAGCTGTCACTGTTTGCAGATGACATAAAACTATACATAGAGAATCCTAAAGATGCTACCAGAAAACTACTAGAGCTAATCAATGAATTTGGTTAAGTAGCAGGATTCACAATTAACGCACAGAAATCTGTTGCATTCTTATATACTAATGATGAAAAATCTGAAAGTGAAATTAATGAAACACTCCCATTTACCACTGCAAAAAGAAGAATAAAACACCTTGGAATAAACCTACTTAAGGAGACAAAAAAGCTGTATACAGAAAACTATTTGACACTGATGAATGAAGTTAAAGATGATACAAACAGATGGAGAGATATACCATGTGTTTGGATTGAAAGATTCAACATTGTGAAAATGTCTCTACTACCCAAAGCAATCTACAGATTCAGGGTAATCCATATCAAACTACCAATGGCATTTTTCACAGAATTAGAACAAAACATTACACAATATGTATGGAAACACAAAAGACCCTAAATAGCCAAAGCAATCTTAAGAAAGAAAAATGGAGCTAGAGGAATCAGGCTCCTGTACTTCAGACAATACTACAAAGCTACAGTAATCAAGACAGTATGGTGCTAGCCCCAAAACAGTAATATTGATCAATGGAACAGGATAGAAAATCCAGAGATAAACCCAAACACTTATGGTGACCTTACCTTTGATAAAGGAGGCAAGAATATACAATGGAGAAAAGACAGCCTCTTCAATATGTAGTGTTGGGAAAACTGGATGGCTACATGTGAAAGAATGAAATTAGAACACTCCCTAACACTGTACCAAAAACAAAACAAAACAAAAAAACAAACAAAAAACCCCTCAAAATGGATTAAAGACCTAAATGTAAGGTCAGACACTATAAAACCCTTAGAGGAAAACATAGACAGAACTCTCTATGACATAAATTCTTTTTGACCCACCTCCTAGAGAAATGGAAATAAAAACAAAAATAAACAAATGGGACCTAATGAAACTTAAAATCTTTTGCATAGCAAAGGAAACCATAACAAGATGAAAAGACAACACTCAGAATGGGAGACAATATTTGCAAACGAAGCAACTGACAAAGGATTAACCTCCAAAAAATACAAGCAGCTCATGCAGCTCAATAACAAAAAAACAAACAACCCAATTGAAAAATGGGCAGAAGACCAAATAGACATTTCTCCAAAAAGATATACAGATTGCCAACAAACACATGAAATGGTGCTCAACATCACTAATCATTAGAGAAATGCAAATCAAAACTATAATGAGGTATCACCTCACACCAGTCAGAATGGCCATCATCAAAAAGTCTACAAACAATAAATGCTGGAGAGGGTGTGGAGAACAGGGCACCCTCTTGCACTGTTGGTGGGAATGTAACTTGATACAGCCACTATGGAGAACAGTATGAAGATTCCTTAAAAAACTAAAAATAGAACTACCCTATGACCCAGCAATCCCACTGCTGGGTATATACACTGAGAAAAAGATCCTTCAAAAAGAGTCATGTACAACAATGTTCATTGCAGCTCTGTTTACAATAGCCAGAACATGGAAGCAACCTAAGTGTCCATCGACAGATGAGTGGTTAAAGGAGATGTGGCACATATATACAATGGAATATTACTCAGCCATAAAGAGAAATGAAATTGAGTTATCTGTAGTGAAGTGGTTGGACCTAGAGACTGTCACACAGAGTGAAGTAAGTCAAAAAGAGAAAAACAAACACCGTATGCTAACACATATATATGGAACCAAAAAAAAAAAAAAATGGTTCTGAGGAACCTAGGGGCAGGACATGAATATAGATGCAGACGTAGTGAATGGAGTTGATGACACAGGGAGGTTGAAGGGTAAGCTAGGATGAAGTGAGAGAGTGGCATAGACATATATACACTACCAAATGTAAAATAGATGGCTACTGGGAAGCAGCTGCATAGTATAAGGAAATCAGCTCGGTGGATTTTTTTTTTTTTTTTTTTTTTTTTTTTTTTGTGGTATGCAGGCCTCTCACTCTTGTGGCCTCTCCCATTGCAGAGCACAGGCTCAGCGGCCATGGCTCACGGGACTATCTGCTCCACGGCACGTGGGATCTTCCCGGACTGGGGCACAAACCCGTGTCCCCTGCATCGGCGGGCAGACTCTCAACCACTGTGCCACGAGGGAAGCCCCAGCTCAGTGTTTTTTGTCCACCTAGAGGGGTGGGATATGGAGGGTGGGAGCGAGACAGAAGAGGGAGGATATTTGGGGATATATGTACATGTAAATTTTATTCACTTTGTTATACAGCAGAAACGAACACACCATTGTAAAACAATTATACGCCAATAAGGATGTTTAAAAAAATAAAACAAATAAAAATTTTGTCCAGGGTTCCTGTAAAATAGACGAGTTTGATGTGTTGTAACAATGCCTTAATTCTAAGGAGCCATTTAAAGTTATTATCTTGGGGACCAGGTGTATGCAGTAGGGAGAAAAGAACAGGGTAGTCCAGTCAACAGGCATGCCACTCATCCACTCTTTCATCCTTTCAGTCTCCCAACATTGATTCAGATTAATCAAATATTTATTGAGCACTCACTATACATCATGCTCCATAAGTAGCTTTCAAATTATACCAATGAACAAGACTGATGGACTCTAACAAGAGGAAAGATGGTTTTGTAAAGTGAATTTTTTCACTTCATGAGTAACGTAATCAGGCATAAACATGTCAAGGTTACTAGAGTTCTTCCATTCATGACATGATCACACACCACAGCTAGAGGCATGAGAACTGTAATCTCTTAGGACTTGATTCTCAAATTTTGGGATGTCATAGGAAAACTGCAACATAATCCAGGCCTACCAATCAGAATGAGAAGGGTTAGGGATGGGTAGCAGAGCAGGAGGAAGCAATTTTCCCTGATGATTCTAATGAACTGTGTGATAAGCCCTGCTCTATTTAGAGGGGCTTGTACTAGCTGGGCAGAAATATTTATCCTAGCTATAAAGGCTAAAGTTCCTGGAGTGTCCTCAACAGGAGAGGAAGAGTGAATTGGGAGAGTGATAAAATGGGATTCAAGGCAGACATACTATGGGTGTTAGTTTAGCTGAGGAATAGAGGAGAAAAGAAGATAACTGTAAATTCCTCCAAAGACGCTACACATATAGGTAGGAAGAAGTTATTAAACCTCACCTTGTGACTGAGCTTGCTCACCAGTTCCTCTTTCCTGACAATGGATTGGAAACTGAGGTGGCTTGGGTCTACCTAAGGCGCTTCTGTTAGATATAGTTCACGTGAAAAACAGAGATTGGAAGGATGAGGCTTCAGCAGACCACTCAACACTTCTGTATGTTCACCATTTCAGAGATCGCTCTCAAGTCTGTTTAGAGAGTTTGAACTACTCCAGTGGTGAGAGAGCTATTTAGAGGGGGGTGTTATAGCCCAATGCCAAGTGCTGGCTTTAGGGTCACAGATCTGGTTTGAATCCCAGTTCTAACACTATGTAACCATGTGGCTTTGGTGAAAGTTACTTAATGTCACTAAGCCCCAGTCTCCTCACCTTAAAAAAAAAATAAAAGAAAAGAACTAGGAACTGGGAAAATAAAATATTTTTTCTAAAGTGCCTGGAACAAAGTAAATGGTCACTATCGTTAAGCCTCTCTCCCTTCCATTAACAATAAAATGTATTCTTTAGGTCACTGTTATGCAAAAGTTAGTCCAATAAATTACTGGTAAATTAAATGATTACAATAACCTCTTTGCTTTTACATACTTTTACCTGTGTAAACAAATATGATCACACTTCTTGTTGGCTGACAGGTAATAGAGACGTATAATTCAAGCACCTTGAAAGTGGCTGTATTTTGATAATAGCTGAGAAGTGTCCTTTGGTAGAACAAGTACCATCAGTTTGTAAATCATCAAAGGAAGGAGCAGGGTAAAAATGTTTGATGAGATTTTCATGGCATTATCATATAGATTACAACATAAAGAAGAGTTTGAATATATCTGAAGAAGTGTTTCAGGATTTACATAATGAATTAAAATAAAAAGTCAGACTTAGATCTGAATACTTTAACCAACATTCATCCATACCAGAGTCAATGGTCTTCAGTGAATTCCATCTGCATTAAAGGGACTTCATATGTCTTTTTAATGGTGTTAATGGTGGAAGAATATCTACAATTGAGAATTAACAAATGTTCTTAACCTTTAGAAGGACAGATAAATGGAAGGGACTCAGTAACTCAACTGTCTCTAAATGCTGTAAAATCTCAGACCTCTTAGGTAAATTGTGTAGGCAGGCCATTGGCTAGATTGTGGAAAATAATAAATTGGGTCATTACAGTTCTAAACACTTTCTTTTAAAATTGTCTCCCTTCCCAAATACCCATAGAATTGTCTTGTGAACCTCTCTTGATTCCCATTGTAGATCTCTCAAATCAGCTATTATCATCCCAGCTGCATCTTTTATAATCCTCCAACTTTGTTAAAATTTATCTAATTTATAGGATAAATCTAACGATAGATTTTATGTCGACCAAAATTGAGGTTGCTGATATACATGGACGTCATCCTACAGGGAGAATATTTGCATTTGAATTTTTGTCTTATGCAGGGCTGACTGATGCAGAAACTTCTAACTGCAGGGAGTTACACTTTTGGAGATCAATTAGGGATGTGGGTATGTTTCAAATGCCCCTGATAATACACAGCCACATTCTCATCCAATATGTAGAGCTAGACCCAGATTTGAGATAAGACATGAGCTGAATAACCTGCTATTTTTTTATATGGAGTAGTTGGCCAGGAGTGATCTATTCATTGATAATGTGCTTTCTTTGGTAAAGTGATTGCTCTACCATGAGAAAAGGGATGACCTTCTTGCCTGGATGGAGGACAAGCTGGCTTACATGGGCACACGTAATAGCTACACCTAAGACCCAAGAAAAGGTGCTGTCAATCAAACTGGTTACACTGAACCTGAGGGGAAAACCAGAGGCAGAAATTAGCACTACTTAAAGTCCATTTATGGCTACCTAATAGACCCAAATAGCAGTAGGAGGGTCTCTCAACAAATGAAAAAAATATGGGCCTCAAAAAAATGTGGAGATTGGGAGGGATGATAATGGTAAAGAGCCTTCTTAGAAGAGGCCATGGAGTTAGCTTCATTGAGTATGTTTGCTGTTGATAATAGGGTGTGATTACCAAATCACAGAGTAGAACTAGGTCATCTCTTTCACTTCTGTGAATCATTTTCTGTGTGATCTGAAGGTTACAGTCAATGCCTTAAAAAAATAAATAAATAAATAACATACTCTTTACTTGGAGTTCACCAAGTACATGTATAATATTTCAGATTTGTTTTTGTGCAATTTTTATATGTTGGTAAGACATACTCTAAGCACTCAATTCACAAATATACGTGCACAGCTTATATGTTTAACATTCTGACATTCCTAACAGGTGTCACTTGCCTTTAAATTTGGTTTGTTATAAGGATTAAATTACTCAATATTATCTGAGTCATCACTTGCTATATACTCATGTATTTCCTTAATTTTTTTTTACTAGTGAACTGCTATTGCTCTTTTTTTTTTTTTAATTAATAGAGCTTCCAAATGATTAAGTCTAATCCTGTAGGAAGATTTTAAGTATTTTCAAAGGGAGGCATTATTTGTAAACTCCTTGGTATCTAAAGAGCACCAAAATTTGTTCCTTTTATAGCATGTATTCAATATATATTTGCTTTGAATAGCAGATGCCTGATTGATATCTGTTGCAAATAGCCAATACTTAACCTATCATTGCTCAGTGAGTGTCCAGGAATGACAGGAACTTGGGTTCAAATCCTGCCTCTGGCATTAAAATTAATCAATGAAGTCTTATATTTTATGAAATATATCTTATATTTTATGAATTTTAGCATTCATACTCTGCCTCTTCTTGAATGGCTCTCTGTAGCTTCCAGAATACAGTATGGTATTCACCTCTGGTATTTGAGGACCACCCTTAACTGATCCAAAACAATATCTTCAAACTTAACTCATCTAGTCCCCAAAGCATATGCTTAATCTAGTCATCATAGAGTCTTTAGCATTCTTTAAACAACAATGTTTACTTCCATTGCCATATCATCAATCACATAGAAGCAGTATGGTGCACTGGAACAGTACTGACTTTAAAGCAAGATAGATCAGTTCCAAGGTGTGTCACGTGTTTTATAAACTAGGTTGATGAATATTGACTTTCAGCGTTGTGATGAAGATCAGAGATAAGATACAATGTGTCTAGCATAGGATGTAGACAAAACAACCTAATAAATGCAAATCTATTTATGAGAATAGAAGGTAGAAAATAAGGTCATATAGAGATAATTTAGGTGTGTGGCTACCTAAGCTAGAGAAAAGCACTGCACACACAGCCTTCCCTTCCTTTTTCACTCACACAAATTTCTTTCCAGCTCAGCTCAAATCTCAAATCTTCTGAACTCAATGGTTTTCATCATGCATTCTTATATTGATTTACATTGCTCTAATTACTAAAGTTAAATAAGAGCTCAAAATGCTAATAGATTCAGTATAAACTTTTTTTTTTTGAGTATCGACAAGAAAGATGATCCAAAAGAAACACTTGGCTGTTCCAAAAACCTAATTCACATGTTTTCTATAAAAATGAAAGAATTCATAAAATTGTATAAATCAGGAAAACAAAAGGAAAAAAGGGAAAAGAAAAGTCTCATTTTGAGACCTTGATAAATTTATTTCCATTTATCAAGCATCTAGTATTTGTTGGATTTTCCTTCATTTCCTGTTGCTTAGTTTCAGACCTTTGATTTCTTGAATAAAGTAGGAAGATTGTGGTCTGATCAATTGTAGCAGAACAAAAAGGAGTCCTAAGGTAATTTTCAGGTAAGTTGAATCAAGAAATACAAAGCAAAACTCTCTAAAGTATATAACTCTCTAAATAAAGCATTTTTAGGGTCTAAAGTCTCTAGGTGATGCCCCCAATTCCCAACTAGATTGTGTATAGAGAACTGTCCCAAGCACAGGGATTCTAAAGAAGAAACTGAGACTGCATAACTCCTGACCTTCACCTCATCCCCTTCCCTTTTAAAGATGAGGCTGAGGCTTCTCACATAGACTCTGCGCCAGATGAGAAAGAACAATCAATGTCCCAACTACAAGAGGTTTTCCTGGGGTTAATCTTACTAGTTATTGAATGCCACCCAGGACAATTGCTATTCACTCCTTTCTTAAAGGAGAGAGGACTCCAAATTTTACTATCATCTTTTTTCCCAAAACTGTGGTCACTCACGTTACCATTTCAGTTTCATCTAACTTCAGGGAGGCAGTGGTTACAAAGACAAGCAAGCAGGAAAACAAAGAAAAAAATATAAGGCAATCAAGGTCTCACAGTTGGAACACTTTGTGGCAAAATGATGATAAGTCATGTCACCCAGATGTCTTGCTTGCCTTACTGTCACCTTACCTTTTTTCTTTTTAATTCATTTTTCAATGTTTTAATAAATAACTGAAAACCTGTACATTCATCAATTGCTTTAATTTTTCAACTGCAATCCAGATTTTTATATGAATAAGCTCTAATTAACAGCCACAACAGGACTACAAATGTCGATGTATTGCACACTACAGATTTTATTATTTTTTATTTTAATAATTTCTTGCATTTGAATGGGACAGATTTTATAAAGGGAAAGAGAGAACCCAGGCAGACATGTCTGTTCAGAGGAATTTAAAATAAGCATAATTCCAGTCCCATCCTTTAAGAGTGGAGAGTATTGTACTACTCATCAGCCAGGGCATTTGACTGTGAAGTTGAAGACAGGAATATTTAATTACTATCAGTAAACAGAAACCCAGTGAAGAGTGTTTGTGTCAGTTAGATGCCAATGAAACTAAGCTTTTCTTAGATGGAGAGGATCGATTTAAGTTTTTTCCCTTTCTCCAGATTTTTGCTATGACAGAATGACATACTCTTCATTCAGCCACTCAAGCAAAAGAATGACTAACGATCCAATGAAGGTCAAATAGTTTTCCAGTCAGCTGATGCTGTTTCGGACCGACTTAACACTCCTCCGCAAAATGGCTGGACAAAAAGTTTGGCTCTGAAGACCTTAAGGGGTACCTTTCTGGAGATAACCTGCCCTCACTTCCTCTGTCCCCAAAATACACACTTAAAGAGAACCTTCCAGTGGGTGGTTTTACTTTCTCACAAGGTCCCGCCTTTCCTTTGTGTGAAGTTGAAACATCTTGTGACTTTCATTCTACAATGCTGACACTTTCCTGGTCTCGCACCATTGTTGGGCTCTGGCTTTATTTCTCATCAATGTCAGTGCTCCTCAGGGAATAAGTTTTTCTCTTTCCCTGAATGAAAGAATGTTTTCCCTAAATGAAATCTGGAAATATATGGTCTTTCTAACAAAGTCATAAGGGAGGACTCTCCAGGAGGTGGGAACATTTACATAAAACAAAATCTCAAAGAGACTAGCCAGTCATTCTGTTCCAAGCTCTATTAACAGGCCAGAAGAGCTTCTTGCCTCTGACCTCTGATACTTTAGACTGTACATTTTTCAATATAGCTTCACATTCTTGAGAGGTACACTGACGGGAGAAAGTCAGGGAGGATTTTGCCAAATATCATCTAGTGTGCAAAAATCTGACAAAGGCCAATAGGCAGCTGAGTGTAGAAGATCTTCTCATTTTGGGGTATATAATCCTAGACATTTTTAGCTGAAGTTAGTGGGTTGTTAAGTTTTATTTTTGTTGCCTTGAAAAGCCACCTGCCAGCCAGCCTGCCACAGCACAAATCCCACTTGGCTGTTTGGCCCCTAGGACCCTCTCCAGACTCTAATTCCTCTACCAGCCTCTTGAAAGATATGTCTTCTATTTTTACCCTCCTCTTTCCAGATTTTTCCACTTTAAAAATGTGAAGAATTAGTGGATTCTTTTAAAATGTCTGTCAAGGTAAAGGACAGCAATGTATAACAGTGTGTTTTGCATTTAGCTAAAGCAATTTCACACATATTTACTCATTCATGTCTTTGCTCCTTCTTTTACAGATTAGAACATGTATTATAATTGATATATACTTGATATATAATTTTTTTAGAAGACCTGAGTGGTTGCATTATTTGCACATTATTTGCATTATTTGACTTCACCTTGTAAGTCATTAATAAATCAACATATGGGTAGAACTTCCTAACTCCTTTGATGGGATTTATTCTACTACGTGTTTACAGTGCCTCTCTGTTTTCAAGTCTAGTTAAGTATTACTGATTGAAGAAGTGACTCTTCAAGTGAGCTGTTATTAACTCTAGTTATACCCAACACTAAGATGAGGAATATGGCCCCCACTGAAGGAGAAAGAGATTAAGGAAAATAACAACAGATCTGCTGGATAAAAACTGCCAATGGCAGAAATTATGTAATTTAGTAAAACGTAATTCTACAACTTTAAAAAAGCAATGTAGCATTTGTAACTGAGCTTACTAAATAACCTCAATTTCTCTAATAAATTGGAATTGCTTGAATATCAATATTACAATATACCTTTGAAGTGAAGAAAATGTTAAGTTTAAAAGATGATTGTGCTGGTTGATTTGGGTTTTGTGAATGCACTACATATATGAATAAACCTGGAGTGCCCTACTGCTTCTGGCCGCAGCCACAGAATCTGGTCACTGACCTTATGTCTCTTCAGGTAGACCTGACATGGAAGGCACACATATATGAATTTAGTTCTGTTTGCACCATTTTCTAGCAGTGTAACTGTAAGTATATTATTTAATCACCCTCAGCTTGTTTTCACATTTATAAAATAAGGAAAAGAAAACCTGTCTGTAGTGCGAGAATTAAGTAAAACAATTCACGTACAGGAGTTAGTATTTAATAAATACATGGTAGTATTATACTACTATTTTATTTTCTCTGTGTTTTCTTCCTTTTTCCACAAAGACAAAGAAGGTAAAGCAGCTAAGAAATATTGACGCCACTAGTGTGAGTGGACAGCCTTTTTCTAGACTTGCCTTTGGATACAGTGCTCTGATCTTGAATCTTCCACCACCTGACTCAAATCATTGGCTACTCAGTTTAGTAGTTATGTACCCCATTGCACCACAATGCAAAATTACTGAGAATGTGAAGGTCAGTAGTCAGTAAAATTCTAAGTAATGTGTTGAGTCAGGGGGGAAATGTACTGTTTTTTAATCCAGGTGAAATCAGTCTAAAATAATTTTGTACTTTTAAAAACACAAAAATCACAAAAAATGAGGCCTTGTTTATCAGAAATGCTAAAGTACGTAGGATGCAAGCAGGGACTAAGAAGAAAAGATGGCCTGACTTTAGATGCTAAGAATACCTGAGGCTCATTTATGTATGAGAATGCTAAATTTTGTCTCCGCCCCAAAGCCCCAAATTCCTGCAGTGTATGTCTATTTTATTGTTTTGCTTTGTTTCTGTTCAAATCTTCCCTTTCTTTTAGAAACTGTCACATCCCACTCCACCAGTCGCATCTCACTCCACCAGTCACATGACTACCATTTGAACTGCCATGTGAGTATAAATATGGTACAACTTCAGGTAACATCTCCCTCATTGCCTGTGTATAGTTTATAATGTAAATGGTATGCCATATGATTATGTAAGCAGTGGTCCTGGTACAATATGAGCCTGCTGTTGACCACAATTCATTGATCCAGGAATTTACACATGATTCAAGAATTAAAAGATACCAAAAGTCCTATTATTCTGAACTACTAAAACCCATTAGTCCAACATAGTTCTTCCTTTCCTAAGGTTTGGATATTCAAAACCTGCTTGGATACTCTGATAAACCCTAATATCTTTCTGGTAGTTTCTCTCTTGCTGCATGAGGTAGCAAGATTCAACTTTCCTCAACCTGAGTAAAACAACGAAGAACCTAGACTGATAAACCATTCTAACCTCACATTCACATCCTCACACAAACCAGACATGTGGAGCAGATGTACTGCTTGTCCATTTTTCAAGACCCAGATCATTATGACTGAGGATGTAGGTTCTGGGTTTAAATTTTTTTACCTAGATCCTGATACCACCATTTATTCAAACGGCATTGTGCAAAATACTTAATATCAGTGCCTTAGTTTCTTCATCTGTAAAATAGGAATAATAGTACCTGTTGGGGTTGTTGAGAGGGTGAAACATTTGTACGTATGCTAGTTTGCTCTTTATATTGTCAGTTGTTATTATTCAAACCCTGTGAAGTCGTCTGAAATATCTCCCGTAAATTCTCCAATCTCCATTTGGTATAATTACATTTTGTGTGTGGGTGTGTGCTGCCACTTTCTCCTGAAATCTCTTCCATTAAATATCTTAATACATAGCTTTACAATTACAATTACTTATGTATCCATCTCCCTTTCCTATTTGTGATGTCCTTGAGGGGCAAGGCCCGTGTCTATTTCACTTTTACCCAGAATGCCCAGCTAGAACAATGTCTGTCAAATAACAGTGCTCAATAAATACATTTGATAAAAGATAATTAACAAAATTAATGAAAAACTACTATGCAAAATCACATTCAGCTGTTTATAATTGTTTTCTTCTCTCTCATAATTGATCCAAATATTTCTCCATTCATGCACTTATTTGGAAGATTTGTAGGTAGAAAGCTACAGTGTGGTATGTTCTGTGGACATATAAAATGAATAACAATCTCTATCCTCTAAAGCAGCTTGCAATACAAGAGGGGATAAAGCAGATACCCAAATTGCTGTAATATAAAGTGGAAGATGATGGGTTTCATAATAGAGGCACTAGGAAATTACTATAAGATCTAGAAGATGTAGAGATCATTTTAGGCTGCAAACTTGAAAAAGTCTTCAAGGGGGAAGTGCATGTGAGGTAGTTCTTAGAGAAATGAGTATGCTTTCAATAGACTGAGAAAATATTTCCTCAGATTGGAAAGGTCTGCAGGTTAATGAATTTCTGCTAAGTATGACTATTACTGACAGTTCCTGTCTGTCAAATGAATGCAACCACAGTCTTTGGCTTGGGTTTAATAAGGGTAGAGGTCAGGCAGAGGTTTGCTTAGGCTTCTACTTTCCCAAGGATCCACATTAACACTACCTAAATCTCTCTGAGGATTGAAAAACTTGGTCTATTTTAGTTTCACTCTGAACAGAAATCAATACTGTAAATATAATTTTGATATCCGTTATGAACAATGATTATGCAACTGACATTTTCTTTGAGTTGTTTCCTTAATGTAGTTCTTTGCAGGAAAAAATCATTGTCTGGGTTTATACTTAGGATTATTCCTAGGAAGGAATTATCATCCAACACATACTTACTGAGTACCTACTATGTACCAGACATGCCCTCCATTGGATTTTTTTTGGTCAAGAATATTTGATTGAGGTATAATTTATGTTCAATGAAATGCACATTTTTAAAAAGTGTGGTTTCATCGGTTTTAACAAAAGCATGCATCTGTGTATCCCACGCCTCTATCAAGATATAGAATATTTTATCACCTCAGAAAGTTTTTCTACCCTGTAAGTCCCCATCCCCTGAAAACAGCTATTCATTTGATTTCTCTTACCATAAATTCATTTTGCCTGTTCTGATATTTCTTGGAAACAGAATCATGCTGTATTCTTTTGTGTCTTATTCTTTCACTCAATATACTTTTTTGAGATTCATCTATGTTGCTTCATGTATCAGTAGTTCCTTTTTATTTGTACATATTATTCCTTTGTGTGAATTAAGCATAATGTATTTTTAATATGTTTTTCTACTGCTGGACATTTGAATTGTTTTACATTTTAGCTATTATGACTAAAGTTGCTTTGCACATTCTTGACAATTTTTTTTTATGGACATAACATTTCTCTTGGGTAAATACCTAAGAACACAATTGTTAGATCATAGAATATATGTATGTTTAATTTTATGAGAAATTGCCAGATCTATTTCCAAAGTGTTTGAACAATTTTACAATTCCACTAGCAAAGTTTGAGAGCTCTGGTTGCACAACATTCTTTCCAACTAACAACTGGTATTGTCAATTTTTATTTTTTTAATTTTTATTTTATATTGGAGCATAGTTGATTAACAATGTTGTATTAGTTTCAGGTGTACCTAATTAAACTCAAAAGCTCTTACACAGCAAAGGAGACCATAGACAAAATGAAAAGACAACCCACAGAATGGGTGAAAATATTTGCAAATGATACAACCGACTATTTTTAATTTTAGCCATTTTGGTGGGTGTATAACACTGTCTCATTGGGATTTCATTTTACATTTCATTGATAAGAAGTAATGTTGAGTGTTTTTTCATGCTTTTATTATAGATTTGTATATCTTCATTTATGAACTGCCTGTTAAAGTTTTTCACACATTTTAAAAATTGGGGGTTTCCCTGGTGGCGCAAGTGGTTGAGAGTCCGCCTGCCGATGCAGGGGACACGGGTTCGTGCCCCAGTCTGGGAGGATACCACATGCCACGGAGCGGCTGCGCCCGTGAGCCATGGCTGCTGAGCCTGCGCGTCCGGAGCCTGTGCGCCGCAACGAGAGAGGCCACAACAGTGAGAAACCCGCGTACCGCAAAAATAAAAAAAAAAAAAAAATAAAAATAAAATAAAAATAAAAATTGGGTTGTCATTTTACATTGACTTTTCTAGGTTTTTCATTCTGGACAAATCCTTTATCACACATATGTATTACAATTTTTTTTCTCAATATGTGGTTTACATTTTCATTTTCTTAACAATGTTTCTTAATGAAAGGACTTTTTAATTTTGATAAAGTAAAATGGATCAGATTTTAATTATGGTTATGCTTGCTATGCTGTAAGAAATCGTTGCCCACCTTATGATCTCCTATGTTTTCTTCTAGAGCTTTATATGTTTAACTTTAAGTTTAACACTATAAGCCATCTAGAATTTAATTTTGTGTGGTGTTAAGTTAGAGGTTGAGTTCTCTCTGTCTCTCTCTCTTTTCCCTATATCTGTGCAGTTGTTCCCGAAGAGTTTTTGAATGTTTCTTTTTCTTCATTGCATTGCTTTGACATTCTGAAATCAATAGAATGGATGTTAATGGGTCTATTTCTGAAATTACCATTCTCTTCCATGAAACTATTTGCATTTCTTTATGTTATAACACATTGCTTAGATTAATATAGATTGACCTGAATATCAGTAGCATATCCTTCAAAAGCATATTTGTTTTTTCTCAAGATTACTTTGCTCACATTAGGTCCCTTGCATTTCCAAATAAATTTTATTTTTTTATTTTTATTTTTAATTTTTACACATCTTTATTGGAGTATAATTGCTCCACAATGCTGTGTTAGTTTCTGTTTTACAACAAAGTGAATCAGCCATATGCATACATATATCTCCATATCCCCTTCCTCTTGAGCTTCCCTCCCACCCTCCCTATCCCACCACTCTAAGTCATTGCAAAGCACTGAGCTGATCCCCCTGTACTATGCTGCTGTTTCCTACTAGCTATCTATTTTACATTTGGTAGTGTATATATGTCGATGCTACTCTCACTTCGCCCCAGCTTCCCCCTCCTTCCCCCACCCCGTGTCCACAAGTCCATTCCCTATGTCTACATCTTTATTCCTGCCCTGCCACTAGGTTCATCAGTACCTTTTTTTTTTTAATTCCATATATATGTGTTAGCATACAGTATTTGATTTTCTCTTTCTGACTGTATGACAAACTCTAGGTCCATCCACCTCACTACAAATAACTCAGTCTTGTTTCTTTCTATGGCTGAGTAATATTCCATTGTATATATGTGCCACATCTTCTTTATCCATTAATCTGTGGATAGACATTTAGGTTGCTTCCATGTCCTGGCTATTGTAAGTAGTGCTGCAATGAACATTGTGGTATATGTCTGTTTTTAATTATAGTTTTCTCAGGATATATGCCCAGTAGTGGGATTGCTGGGTCATATGGTAGTTCTATTTTTAGTTTTTTCAGGAACCTCCATACTGTTCTCCATAGTGGTTGTATCAATTTACATTCCCACCAACAGTGCAGGAAGTTTCCCTTTTCTTCACACTCTCTCCAGCATTTATTGTTTCTAGATTTTTTAATAATGGCTATTCTGACCTGTGTGAGGTGAAACCTCACTGTAGTTTTGATTTGCATTTCTCTAATGATTAGTGATGTTGAGGATCTTTTCATGTGCCTTTTGGGCATCTGTATGTCTTCTGTGGTGAAATGTTTATTTAGGTTTTCCACCCATTTTTTAATCGGGTTGTTTATTTTTTGGATATTGAACTCCCCTCCTAGAGTAATGAAACTAAAACCAAAAATAAACAAATGGGACCTAATTAAACTTAAAAGCTTTTGCACAGCAAAGGAAAACATAAATAAGACAAAAAGATAACCCTCGGAATGAGAGAAAATACTTGCAAATGAAGCAATGGACAAATGAGTAATCTCCAAACTAATCAAATGGCTCATGGAGCTCAATACCAAATAAATCTTAGACATAACTTATCAGTTTCCACAAAATTCCTGCTGTGATTTTTGTTTGAGATTGCATTGAATCCATAGACTAATTTTTGGAGAAGAGACATCCTAATATTGTCATTTCTACTCCATAAACATTTATGTAGAACATCTTTAGTTCTCTCAGTAAAGCTTTTTAAGTTTTCAGTGTGAAAATATTGCACCTATTTTGTTAAATTTATATATTTCTATTCTATGGATTTTGTTCTATGATAAATAAAATTCTCTACTTAATTTTTAATTCCAATTTTAAAATACTCATAGAATTGCAGTTGAATTTTATACATTAATCTTGTTCCTACAACTTTGCCAAGTTCACTTATTAATTCTAGTACTACCTTTTATAGATTGTTTTCTACATAAATTATCAGTTGTCTATGAATAAAACACTTTCATATTCCTTCAAATTTATATGCCTCTTCTTTGTTCCTTTTTTTACTGAATATTCTTAAACCTCTAGTACAATGTTGAATAGAAGGTGTGAGAAGTAAACTCCTTTCTTTGTTCTTGATGGTAAATGTGAAGTTAGTTACTGGTTTTGCAAAGTTGCCCTTTATCAGGTCAAACAAATTTCCTTCTATTATAGTTTGCTGATTATTTATTTAGTTTTTTAATCATAAAGGGATATCACAGTTTTTCCAATGTTTTTCTGCATCTATTGTGATGGCATGTGATTTTTTGCTTATTTTTGTTAATGTGGTGTATAATGCTAATCAAACCATGCATTTCTAGAATCAACTTCACTTGGTCATTATACATTACTCCTTATAAATATTGCTGGATTTAATTGGTAATATATTGTTAATGATTTTTACAGGTTCATAAAGGATTTTGGTCTGTAATTTTGTTTTCTAGAAATGATCTTGTCCAAATTTAGTATCAGGGTTATGTTGACCACATAAAATGAGTTGGGAAGTATTGTCTTTTCCCTCTAGGTTCTGTGGTTTGAATAGTTTCTATCACCTTGTCTTCAGGTTCACTGAACTTTCTTTTGTAGTTTCCATTAACTTTTTAGTATCCATCTATATATAAATATAGATCTAGGTATAGATAGAGGCTTACATATATAATTTCAGATATTATATTTTGTAATTCTAGAATTTCCACCTGGATTTTTATATATGATTTCTATTTCTCTATTGAGACATTTCATTTTCCTCCACCATATTAATTTTTTTAATTTACATTCTTGAACATAATTGTAATAGCTCTTTTTAAAGCTTTAGTCTGCCAGGTCCATCATCCCATGGTCTATTTCTCCTGGTTCTTAGTTTTCTTCACATGTCTAGTAAGTTTTAAATGTGTGTCAGATATTATAATTTCTATGTTGTTGAATATCTTTTTTAAAAATTTTTCTTTGAATAGTATCGTTTCATTCAAGCAGAAAGTTAGTTTACATATAGATCAGCTTGCTTCTTCAAAGGCTTGTTTTTATTTTATTTTTTTATTGAAATATTGTTGATTTACAATATTGTGTTAGTTTCAGGTGTATAGCATAGTGATTCTGTATTTTTGCAGGTTATATTCCATTTTAGGTTATTACAAGATAATGGGTATAATTCCCTGTGCTATACAGCATATCCTTGTTACTTATCTATTTTATATGTGGTAGTTTGTATCTGTGAACCCCAGACCCCTAATTTGTCCCTCCTCTCTTTCTTCTTCTCTTTGGTAACCACAAGTTTGTTTTCTATATCTGTGAGTCTGTTTGAAAATATTATGCCTATGAAATAAGTGAGATAGATAAAGACAAATACTATATGATATCACTTGTATGTGTAATTTACAGGCTTGCTTTAAATTAGAATAGACTGAGTCTAGATTAGCCTTTACTCTAGGATCAGATAAGCTCTACTCCAAAGGTTTGGTCTTTCTGGGATCACTACTGAACACATTAGCTATTCAAAAATTTCTCTGTACTCTGACTGTCAGAGCTCAAAATCTCCCAGTGCTGTTTAACCCCAGCAATTGTTTTGGTCACAATTCCCCCATAATTATTCTTTCCATGGTAGTGCTTTATAGAATTTCATCCTGCACATGGTCTGTTTAACATTGATTTAAAAATTCAAAGGGACCTTATGTAGGTTTCTGGAGCTTTTCCTCTCTGAAAACATGCTTTGTGAATTTCAGCCACCTTCACAGCCCCAAATTCTGTTCTTTGTCTCTTGTTTCATGACATATGCTCTGTTTTAGCTTCTCACATTCTGTGGTCTGGAAGGTGTTTCCAGGAAGAAATACTGTGTAATTCTGGAGATTGTCTTCTTCTGCAATTGTAAACTTCTTTTGGGCTTATAATCATGTACTACCTCTTACCTTTTTTCTGAAAACAGTATGCTTCATATGTTTTGTCCAATTTTATAATTGAGAAGGGTAGTCTGGTACCAATTATTCCATCATAACTATAGACAAAAATCTCCATTGAATCTTATAAAATGCCTTGTGAAGGCTAGTGATGTGGTCTAGGGTTAGAGAATTATGACAAATAAAGTAATCAAACATAAATAACCTGGTAGGCTCAAAAGTGAACTTGTAATGGTTAGTTTGATGGAGAATATGGTCACTGGAATCATTATCATATAAGGATCATGTGATACTTTTTTTTTTTTTTAAACTCTAGCATGGAAAAGTCATATTAAGGTCTGGAAAACAACAAAAGCTCATGTGTCTCATGTGTACTTTTTAGATGGCTCTTCCCTCTAAAATTTGAAAGGTAGCTAAGTCTATTGTATAGTTTGTCATATAAAAATTTAACATCATGCTAATTTTATCATAGCATGTCTGTTTAATTTTGCTTTCCATAAGTAGACCAAAATTAGACCTAACCTAGATGTTGTTTAGAGAAATGAAAGTTGAACATTCTGGTATTGGGGATATTTATTCCTTCTAGAGAAAATCAATGGTCCAGTTTACAGGAGTTTAACTCAGCATGCTCCTTCCAAGCTTTATAACTCAGAAATACCCCCTTCTCACTGCTGTCCCTCTACATGTACAAAGGGTTAAATAGTGTTATTTCTAATGATATTTTCTTACAATTGGTTTCTAGGGAAGAAAGCTTATTCCTCAAAATGGGACTATTACATACAAATCTTTGGATTCTGCATGTAATGCAGCTTTTCAATGTGTCATGATTTTTAAATATGTTGTGCAAAATAGAGTAAAATGCAGAGCTTTGGTGTTAAATAGATCTGGATTCTAGTCTTGGCATGTGAATTACAAGTTTTGTTACTGGAGGAAATTTATTTTGCTTGTCTCAGACTTGGTTTCTACATCTATAAAATTGGAGTCATGAGAATACCTATCTTGCAAGACAGTCTTGAGAAATAAATTAGGTCACGTATGTAAAACACTTAGTTGAGTGCCAAGTACTTCCTAAACACTAAACAGATGTTTACTGTATTTTCAATCCATTAATATAAGTAAATACAATGAGATGATGTAATAAAACAGAAATTATATATATATATAAATATTTGTACACATATATTTAAGAACCATTTTCAGCAGTACCAAGTGTGTTGGTTAATTGTATGTGTCAACTAGACTGAGTCACAGGGTCGAACATCATTCTGGGTGTGTCTGTGAGGGTATTTGTCAATGAGGTTAACATTTGAATGTTACTCAGCAGACTGAGTAAAGCAGATTGCCTACTCTAATGTGGGTGTGCCTCATCCAACCAGCTGAAGACCTAAATGGAACAAAAAGGATGAAAAATAAGGAACTCCTCTTTCCTGACTGCATAAGCTGGGACATCAATCATTTATTGACTTCAGACTTTAACTGGAAAATCTGTTGCTCTTGGGTCTCGAGCCTGCTGTTTTTCAAAAGGGAACTACACCATTGTCTATCCTAGGTTTCCAGTTTGCTGACTGCAGACCTTGGGACTTCTCAGCCTCCTAACTGCATAAGCCAATTCCTTATACTAATTCTCTTCCTCTCTTTCTCTCTCTCTATATCCTATTTGTTCTGTTTCTGAGAATCCTAACTAATATACCATGTCTATAACTTTGGTAGATCACGGCGAAAAGAGGGATTTTCTGCATTTCCAGGTACCAAAGACGCACAGCATTCAGGCTTATGTCCTATTGTTTTCTGCAATTCTTACCTTGCTACTCTTACTCTGAAAATGAGAAGGATAATGTCATATTTATTTACATGTACTGAGCAGTCATGATGTAAATAGCCTGGGGAGGTGGAATAAAACTGCAGCAAGAAACAATTGTTTTTCTATTCCAGAGACCCACAATATGAATTTATAATATGAACCATAGGGAGCCAACCCATCTCTGACTTGAAATGCATTTGCCTTGCATACTTACTCATCTCTTTATGATATCAAACTGTCACCTTTAAAAACAAAGCAGAGTTCATTTTAAGGGCATTAAGATGAAAGGTCAGGTACAATTATTCCTCAGATGCATTGAAACTGCCCCATTGACAGGAAGTTATCACTTACCAAAGTGGCACAAGTTACAGAGAAACAGTGTTTGACTAAATCTGATACTGAGAAATAGAACTTGAAAGCAAACATGAAATGCCACAATGATAAATGACAACGTCTTTCTTTAAAAGAAAAATTTTGAGGTACACTATTCTGATGAAGGAAAAGGTAAATGTATGTTGTCTGATCTATTTCTCATATCAATTAAGTGCCTGGGTTCTGTATCTGAGCCCCGAACATTGAAATTATGTATGCTCTGTCCTAATTTAGCATTCATCTTTTAGAGTTTAGCTCATGTATTTCCTCCTAATTTTAAAGCAACAAATAGTCATTGAGTTCCCCCTATTTACAAAGCATTGTTTTCAGCACATTAAGGATGTAAACGTGACCAAGATATAATTACCTCTCTCAAGATATAATTATCTCTCTTAGAATTCACTGGAACACTTTAACAAGCATTTATTGATCACCCTTATATGCCAGGTTGTGTTCTATGTAAAGGGGATTCACAGATATATATGACCCATTTCTTGCTCTTGATAAATACCTACTGAGAGACACATCAAATAAATAATTTTTTTATAAAATAGAAGTATATACAAGAACCCCAGAATGAGGAGTGAGTAATTCAGCCTGGAAGAGGAGATAAACATGGTTACAAGTAAAATATTAAGATGAGAGAGTGGAGAGATGTGTATTCATGAATCCAGCACCTTTCTAGGATTCACATTAAAAAAAAAAGAGAGAGAAAAAAAAATGAAAAGCATAGGGTACGTAGGGAAAAAAACCTGTTTTACTTAAATCCAATATCAGGAAGGATAATATTGGCAATCCTCCATGGATCTAGCATGTCCCTTCTAATTCCAGATCTGGAAGAGGTTCTCCTCCAAGTACTCAAGTGTGGATGGCCTTTCACATACAATTTACCTCTTACAAACCACTGTTGCTTCATAGGTGTTAGTCTTAAGACTCTATAGACTTGTTCAGAATTTGAGGGCAGAGGCTATGACTAACGTTTCTTCTGCAATCACAACGTTTTGTACAAAATGAGCAAGATAGATACCAGTTGACTGATAAAGATGTATTTTCCTCCACAACACTGACATTCAAAGTCCACCTTCCTCAGAGGTGATAAAAAGACTCCTTGGAGTGATGCAGGGCCATCCCTCAGCATCCATGCTGTGAAATTCCCTCAAGGCATCATCCATCTTCATCCAGGGCTTTGGCTGTCCATTGTGATCAGGTGCGTGACCAATAGAAACATAAGGGCCCTATTTCAGAAATAATTCACCATTCCATATTTAAGGAAATAATATTCTCTTAGAACATAAAAGAAATATAGAATGACTTCTAGATGGATAATATACAAACAATGATTTTTGGATACACTTTTTTCTTTAGCCAAATTAAAAAAAAATGAAATGTAGATATGTGTAATAGGGAGCAAAAGGTATATATTGGATACATTTGTGGCCTAAGTGATTGTCAGGAGTTACAAGAGTTCTTGGAGCTAAGTTTGCTTCCAGTAAAATAGGGTATATGAAAAACTGTGCACCAAAATAAGACTTTTATTTTATGGTTTCAACTTATGTAAGATTTATAGATATTTAAAATAAATTTAAAAAACATGTAGGGCTTCCCTGGTGGCACAGTGGTTGGGAGTCCGTCTGCCGATGCAGGGGATACGGGTTCGTGCCCCGGTCCGGGAGGATCCTTCATGCCACGGAGCGGCTGGGCCCGTGAGCCATGGCTGCTGGGCCTGCGCGTCCGGAGCCTGTGCTCCGCAATGGGAGAGGCCACAGCAGTGAGAAGCCCGTGTACCACCAAAAAAACAAAACAAAACAAAATGAAACAAAACAAAAACATGTAAATATAGCTGGGTGGTGTAAGATAAGAGATAATATAAAAAGCCTACTTATTTTTGCAATAGGGACTGGCTACATATTCAATAGTACATTTAAAAGTGAAAGTGCCTGCTTTGCTGCAAGTCAGACTTATTCAATTACTGGCTTCTTAAACTATCAAGAAATATGCCAGATACAAGCATTTGGGTGCACAAAACCTGGAACACTAATTTTCCTGTCAATGCAACAAATCAATAATTTTCTTTTTAAATTCAGTACCTCATAAATACAAAGCGTTATCCTAACTGTCACAAGGAGATTCAAATAGGCATAAGATGTGCCTTCAAAAAACTTATAACCCAACTGAGTTGAAAATATGAGACACATACATACACAGATACTGAAGTAAGAGGGTGTGAATACTTAAATGAATGGGTTGGTCAGGAGTGGCATCTGCAAGGCAGGTGGATTGCAGGTGTATCTTGAGGGAGCATATCATGGAAAGAAAGCTCAGAGTGGTCTTGGGGATGAGGGATTGAATGCCTATCAAGGTCTGGAAAGGACAGTTCCTAAATGGGATTATTAGGAGAGGGGTTTAGGAGCAGACCTTCAAAGACCTTGGTATTGGGGTTGAGAAATGTGATTTTTTTTTCTTTCCTTTTTTTTTTTTTTTTGCGGTACGTGGGCCTCTCACTGTTGTGGTCTCTCCCATTGCGGAGCACAGGCTCTGGATGCGCAGGCTCAGCAGCCATGGCTCATGGACCCAGCTGCTCCGCAGCATGTGGGATCTTCCCGGACCGGGGCACGAACCCGTGTCCCCTGCATCAGCAGGCAGACTCTCAAACACTGCGCCACCAGGGAAGCCCGACAAATATGATTTTTAATCTCTGAATGATGAGAAGAACTTAAATAATTTTGACAGGAAATTAGTTATTGAAGGAGGTACTCCTAGATTTTGGGTCTGGGTGAACTATGCAAGGTGATTTTCAGAGAATAGATAGCAAGTAGTCAAGATCATGAGAACTAACCCAAATTTGAAGCTATGAAGGTCAGAATTAAAGGCTCCAAAGCAGAGTGGATGGACTTGCTTGGATCCTGGAGTTAATCTGAAGCATCAAAATGTCTCTTCCCTTCTACTTCCATTCTATTTAAAACATTTTTTTCATAACATCATAAATTTGATTATAAAAATCTACATCCTTACAGGGAACAGAATTTGGGGTATACATTTTTCTGATCTTTTCATGCTAAAAGATCCACACTACTTCCCCTAGACAAAGATTTGCTTAGATCTCTAGCTCTGTCACCTGAGCTATGGATTGTCTATTCCCAGGATACGTCTCTAACTGAACCTCACACATCTAAGGATTGGGATTTAGTTGACAGTGGAATTTAAGAAGTTTCTCTGTGTTCATTCCCTCATCCTTAGTTAGCCAAGGTCATGCTTCCTGGGAGTGAGGCTGTATTTGTCTGGAAAGAATCCAAGACTGTTGAGCATTCAGAAAGAAATAGTAAGAACATTACCACACATTGTATTTAATTCTCTTTTAAAAAAGAATGAGCTTAACAGAAAACCAAATCCTCCCCTAGCTTCTCATTTATTAATCTGGTGCTATAGTTTATAAAAAAGCAATAGGAAAATGGCAGGGGTGAGGAAGTCTGAAACAGGGATCCTGGACCCAGGGTCAACCACAGCCTTTCAGATGTTTGCAATCCAGGCAGGAAGCATCTAAGAAAGGACAATTAGATGAGCAGCTGCATCTTCCTCTGGTCAAAAAGGGAAGCTTTCCCCTTTTCCTTCCTGCTCTCTCTTCCTTTTCTCTTTCCCTCTTTCCTCTCTGTCTCTCTCCTATATCCCTTGTTATGCTCCTTTTCTCCCTCCATTCTTCCCTTTTTTCTTTGTGTCCTTCTGATGAGGAAAATAATTTAAATTTTTAGTTTAACTGAACAAAAGGTTGAAGATGCAGTGCATATTTCTAGTTGTTGCCAGTTTTCACATCCTTTAGCAAAAAAAAAACACCTTTCCCTTTAGAAGCCCAAAAGGTGGAGCTGTTGCAAAAGGAGAAAGCCAAGCAGGCCAGCCAAGCCGGCGGAGCTACCGACACACAATGCAAACATACACATGCGAGGAGCCACAGATCCTGGAGGCTTTGCTTTCAAAACATAAACATTTCCTTTTTTTCCCCAAAGAGAAATAAAAATCCTGATTACCGCAGATGCATTACTGCCAAATTGTGCAAAATAGAACAAGTATTAAGGGTCTGCTTAACCCCCTTTAACTGTTAATTCTATTCACTTTAGTAGATTCCAGTATCATCAAAATAACTGCAGGGAGAAAGGATGCATATTCATTTGGGTCATTAATACCACCGTTTATCAGCATAATGTTCTATGGATAATGATGGGAGGGTCATTCTATTTTCTCCATTTCGACTCTTCTCCGAATAGTGCGCTGAAATGCTATCAGTTATATTTCTTCGGTGGGGATGGCCTCGACAAATGCTCATTTTGGCAGCTGAAGATAGGCTTCCACCTCCGCATTTGTTGGCCTCTCACAACATTTTCCACAGAAACAGCATTTAGCTTTCAGGATCATGACATGATCTTTTGTTTTCATCATCTTGAGAAGAAGCAGCAAATTTTGAAAACCCATTTTATGGAAAGAAACAGGTACAGAGCTTGCTGAATTGTTCTAGTTCCATCCAGAGATGGGATGAATTATTACTGTCCATTTCCATAGACTTTTAACTCTCGGCTTTATCGAAGAGTTTTGACTGTTCTCTTCCCATGAATTGTTCACTTCTTTCTTTGTCTCTATCCCTAGAGTAAATGCCTTCAGATTCATGTCTCGAAAACTATTGAAGCAAACAAGTTAGCTAATTTCAAAATGTCCTTATTTACTCTCAAAATATGATTTCACCCTCAACAATTTAATGTGTACTTTGAACCCTGAGTTACTGGAATAAACAGGGACGAAGTAACCTGATATGTTTTATGCCACAGAGACAAAAAGGTATTGATCCTTTTTGCCTCTGGGAAAAAAGGTTTCTAATAATTTCTAGATATATTGTAGATTGCATTGCTATCTTTAATTAAAACATGACACAGGACAAAAAAAACAATTATTTACTCTTTTAAACCATAGGGCTACCTTTGTCCTAATGGATTCTGATGTCCCATTTGCAAATTGGCAAGTTTGTTTTCAGTACAACTGTGAGTCTGTGTGTGTCTGTGCGTGCGTGCACGTGCACATGCACGTGTGTGGGCGAGACTGCTTGTACTACCTGTGCTTGAATGCAAGCGTGCTTGTGAATTTATTCTTGGCTTTGCTACTGGTGACATTTAAATTTGGGTTTATGTTGGGTAGTTAAAAACGTATAAAAAGCTGAATTATAGCAACATTGCCTATCATGTATGCCCCCAAGATGACTGAGGAGGGAGTTTCCAAAGTGGTTTTATTTGTGACGTTTTGATGCACTATGAAACAGGACTTAGGAAGCAGGGGCTAAAGCAAAGTAGAGTAAAAAGAAATACCTTGAAAGGGAACTGATCTCAGATACAGAAATAAAGCAACCTTATCCTACTACAAGAATGCTTGAACTAGCTCAGTCTCTTATTTCTTATTCTCTCCCAGCTGTTTCAAAAAGCACATCTCCTCATATGTCTCTGGGGCTTTTCCTCTGATCCAGACCTGGCCTGTGTTCTGTTCTTTCCTTTCAGACGCTGCTGGTATCCAAGACATCTCCTCGGCAGCTTTTGCCATCTGGAGCTGTCTGCCTTCAACTCTGCTGTGCAGACTCAGGCTCCTTGAAACTGTCATCTTGAAACATATTTATTACTTCCTCATGCCTGGGCTTTTTGGTGCCATGCTCCTTCCGCAATTTGATCATGCAGGGCAGAGTCAGTACTATTTTACCATCTGAATTAGTGCTAAGAGGTGCTGTTAGCATGAAGAACACAGCTTCCAAATAATAGGTAGGCATATCACAAGGCTGTCTCCCAACAGCTCAGGCTGCCCATGCTAGGTGGTACCCCTTGAAGCACCGAGGCTTCAAGCAGGTCATCTTTCTCCTCACTTTGTTGCTACTGTCTATGTTGCAAAATACAATTGATGTGAAATGAATCTAATGTGACTGTTTCTTCCTCTCACTAGCCTGATAATGTACCCAGATACCTCAGGTGACAATGCTTTTTAGGTCATTGCCCTTATTGACTCCATCTCGTGGAAGAGCAAATTCACTCACAAAACAAAGGAGGTTGTTTTAGAGACTAGAGAACATGGATGTTCTGAAACACCTTTTCCTAACAAAATGACAGACTTGCTAAAATATTACAGACAAGATTGATTTAATCCACCATAAACAGAGAAATCCCATTTGCACATTTGTATTTGTAAAACTATCCTTGAGGTCCATGCCTTGTGACCTAGTTACAGTTAATCCCATGGTACTGAATGGTTCTCTCTGCACTTCTAGTAACAAAATCACATTTCAGGGACCTATTATAGATACACTGAACCACGAATTAGAGCACATCCTGTAACAGCAAGGGTCACATCTCACAGACATAGGGCAGTGATCAAAATAGATTTTATTTTAATTTTTTTTTAAAAAAATTAAATTTCATTTGGCTCAGTATGTTCATTTATACCATCACTTCTTTGGTTGTGGTTGCCCCTTAATTGATAACATTAAATGAATGGGGGGAAAGACTGCCAAATGTGTCCCACTGCAATTTTTGACAGATGCTCTGATGTGAGCGGCTGTCATAATGCACACGGAGGAGAGAGCCCCGGAAGGACTTCAAAGTTCAGCTTTGGTTGAAGAGCTATCATTAGTCACATGTGAGAAATATTAATATTTTCCATTAATTCCAAAGAACTTCCCACATGTATGTGGATTTCCATGGCTAACATTATGGTGGAAATGCAGTGAGGTCTGAGGAAAGGAAAGAATCTAAAGTCTTTGAGGGTCTACTAAATGTGGGAACAATTATACATCTTACATCTATTACACTATTGAATCTCATAACATCCCCTCAGCAACCACACAAGGCAAGTATTGTTATCTTAATTTTACACATGAAGAAACTGAGACTTAGAGGCCTCCTGATGAAAAAAACACATTTTTAAGGTGTTTTAGTCTATTAGGAAAGCAGCTCTGCTGATCTATCTTTTCAGAGGTCCTGGCAAACAAATCATGACCATAAAATTAAAATCCCACAAGAGCAAAGGATGAAAAATAGGGACAGTGAAGGGCAATGAGGCACAGGTATATATGCTGAATTCTGCTTAGCCCTGGGGGCTGCAGGAATAAACCCCCTGGATGTATCTACTAGCTCACACTTCCCTCCCAGGGACCAGGCTGAGGACCAGGGCAGTGTGGAGGAAAGTTCTCCCAGATCACTCTCAGGGGACATTTCTGAAATGGAATAAAATTATTTTGGCTGATTCTTGGATAATCTTCCCTTAGAAAAGAAAGAATTCATATTGGATGGGGAAATAAAAGGGCAAGATACTAACACCTTCCTGGGCATGAAGGATAGTATCAGGTTTCAAATGCTATTAAATTTTCACCTAAGACTGAGAGGAAGTGAAAGGCCTAATGTTGAATTATTATTATTTTTTAATATTCGTTCTCATTCTTATGCTCTTAAGAAAGAGGTGGGCCAATGCCCTCAAAAGTAAAGAAAATAGAAAAAAAGTGAAATGAAACACTCAGACAAATAAATAAAACATAGGGGAAATATAAATGGTGCTTTCTGAGTGATGGGAAATCCAAAGGGTGCTTGTTTTCATGAGCTTTATAAGCCCAAGTATCACAGATGCCCTGTTGTTTATTTACACTGTTAAGGGAGAAAGGCAGCCACTAACCATCAGCACCCATCATTAAATCATTACAGAAGCATTATTGTTAAAAAGACAGGCTTTAAAAATGACACACATACACACACATTGTTGTACAGTTTTATTTTACCAGAACTCAGAGTGTTTAGATACTTTATGTATTACCTAGGCAGCACATAGAGCTTACAAGGCTACTATTTTAGAGAAATAAATACATTCAAATAAAATTTAAAAAAAACCCTTTTATTTGTTTTCTTTTTCCAATCTGATCATTGTTTGTAAACCTGGATCAAGAGCAGGTTTAAAATGGGTTGAGGGGAGATAGATGGAATGGAATGAGATGCATTTATTTTATACCAATGCTACATTTAAGAATGCTAAACTGATCACTATGTCTGTGCTTATTGATTAGACCAGTTTTAAGAAGACCACCATATGTGTGCCTATTGACTACACCATAAGAAGAATTCTGGTCAGGAACACTCCCATCTTCCTTGAGTCTTGAGACCAGGACTAAGGTTCTTCTCCACTAATTGGATTAACATACTACACGTAGTACTTGAAAGTTGCCTGGAAGGGCTGTTGTGTTTAACACCAATTTCCACCAAATTTTCTGTCTTGTGTCCTAAAGCAAGCAAAGATAGATGGTAAAAGTATAATCTGCCTTCAGATTATACTTTTCAGAGAGTTGCTTCACCCTAAAGAAATGGTGTCTTCAAGTCTTAGAATTGTAAAGCAAATACTGTGCTCACATTGGTAAACATTATGGTGACATAATAATACTGGGTCTCTTGGCTCCTTTATTAATGAACATTCCCCAGCCATTAAGAATTAAGGTCACCCATCTTTATTTTTATTTATTTATTTTTAACACCTTTATAACAAAGTGAATCAGCAATACATATACTTATATCCCCATATCTTCTCCTTCTTGTGTCTCCCTCTACCCATCTTTATAAATGGGTAAGTGTAAATTAGCACAGTTTATAGCAAATTTTACACATTAATCGAAGGGTAGCTCAAACTTCACTTCCTGGGGGGAACTTGCTGATCAATCAGGCCTCCATGACTTCTGCATCTCCACCTTGAAATCCTATAACATCATTATGTCTACTGTCTACTATCTGTTTGGACCTTGGCATAAGCTTAGATTTTAATTTAACTGGACATGGTACTGAAACCTCAGATAAATGTCAAACTCCTCAATGATGAAACTTGGTCTTAAATTTTCCTTCATTTAACTCCTGCTCCAAGGAATCCCCAGCACCATGTTTCACAGTCTCATTTAATCATTCTTTCATTTGATTATTTGTTCTTCAAATATCATTGAGTAGCTATTCTCATTGCTTATTGAAAGTGGAGTACTACATCCACATAAATGAGATATTTAAAGCAATATAGTCTACATAAAAATTAAAAGAATACATTTACAGTATTGAATCCAACTATCCCCAAATCAGAGTAGGGAAAAAAAGCTTCGATAAACAACTTTGTCTGTGGCAGATAGCAGAGTCCTCCAAACACTACAGGAATTTCCACATGAAATTTATAAGTGGCAAGACAGTATTGTTTGCAAATGTATTCCATTGGTCTGAGATTTGCAGAAATCCTGGGTCACTTACATTGTTTACTCAATGCATCTTTTCATTGATCATTCCACTATTTTACAGAATTTCAAAAATAAAAAACCCCAAAACCCCAAAGTCCTTAAGAATTCCTTTTTTTTTTTTTTTTTTTGGATGTCCTAGAGGAGAGACAGCTTAGTAAACAATTAGAAGTACAAATTAGGTGGCATTGACTAAAAGAAGGAATGAGTAGAAAAGAGTTACATTATGAATTTTGTATCATTTCATCTAATTTAGAGCTACCTGTGGTGAAGATGGGAGGATGGTAGGAGGTGAAAAGTCAGGCTGGGATGCTAGTGATTTTCTGATGAAAGACAAGACTATTACTGAGAAGGGACCTTAGGTACCAAGTGGCCATGCTGCACAGCCTCGGGGTGCCAGTCATATCAGAGTCCACGTGAATGGAGCTGGGCAGCAAGGAACCTGCAGGACCACCTTCTTCATGGCCAGGCTCTGATCTTAGGGTGGATATCTGGGTGTCACCATCAGGTCATTTTGAGGTCCCATGTGTGAAAGTTTTTATCCTGGGCAGTGATGCTATTAATGCCTAAATTTTAGAGACAGTGTCTGTAGAAAAAAACTGTTCACCTATCATTACTCCAGGAAATTATGTTTCTCCTTTGAAAAATGTTACTGTTCATGCATATATTCTTTGCTTTTCTATCCCTTGAGTGCCACATAATGGATGTGAGGCTTTTTTTTCCCTTGACTTTTTGACAATTAGAGTGTAAAGGTGCCCATGAGAGCTGAGGGTTTGGCAGAATTTTACTAGTGAGCACAGGGGTGCCTACTGCTGGCAGACAGAACCACCACTTATTTTGAAAACATTCATTTGGGCTAAAAATGATAAATCTGTATTTATCTTCTTAAAATGCTCCCAAAGAGGAAGAGAAAGGAAAAGAGAGCTTAGATTTGGAAAGCATAGAGACCAGAGAAGAGAAGAAGGTGAAATATGCTTTTCCCAACAATTTATCTTCTTTGATATTTCCTAATGGGTATTGGGTACATTTCCAGTCTGTATTTTGAAAGATAAAATGAATATTCCATTTAACCAGCTGTATTCCAGGATCTGCAACTATCCAAAGCCTCATTTTGGAGAGCCAGAAGAGGTGCTTTACCTCATTGTACATAGGTTTCCCCCACTACCTGAAAGTAGAGCATGTCTATGAAAGATTTTGTAAACCAAAATAGCATAAAGCAAAGAAGCAGTTACTTTAGGACACATGTTGCTAACAGATGCACAAAATAAATCGAGGTAAAGCACAGATGCTCACAGACACAGCTCAAAGCTCTGAGGGCTTGATGATGCTGAGTGTAGCTCCAGGGGAAGAGGCTTTAGCTGTGCCCTTCTCATTGCTTGGGGTGGTCACTGCCTCTATAACAAACTCTGCAAAACAAATGTTATTTTCAATTTTCCTCTTTCTTTGCAAAAGCAAAAATCCCCTTTGGATTTTGGTTAGCAAAAACAGGTATTAATGTAGGTCTTTCATTAAAGTAAAGTGGCATAAAATGAACTTTTGGAAAGTTGAGGTTATCTGTGTAAGCCAGAAGAAAATACTTTCTAAGTAAGAAATGGTAAATACCTTCCCTGGGCATCATCCTAGCTGACACTTTGACAGCTTCGCAATGCTTTCCAACAAGTCTTTCTGGTTAAGTTAGTCATGGTGTTTAAAATGCCATATATGTTACCTTAGACCTTTTCCCCCCAAACTTTAAATATTTTGTATGCAAGAAGTAATTAAATGTTTTGAAAGATAAATTGGAATAAATAAAGGAATCTAGGATGTTCATGGTAAAATAATCAACAGCTCAATTTTCCCCAAAATGGTTAATCCAGTGTTAAGAATTAGCTCAATTATAATATGATCATATTATAATGATATGTTAATAAGTATACAAATTAATATTTTTTCTATATAATCTAAATAAAATTCTATGGTATTTTGTTCTTAATCTTTTTCTTAGTTAAAGGCTAGTGATTATCTTGTTTTCTCATACAGACCTTATCTGACTTTAATGTACATATGAATCAACTAGAGATCTTGTTAGATATGCACATTCTGATTTGGGTAGGGTCTTAGTTTCTGCATTTTTTTTTTGTTGTTATTTTTTATAATTAATTTTTATTAGAGTATAGTTGCTTTACAATATTGTGTTAGTTTCTACTGTACAGCAAAGTGAATCAGCAATACTTATACATATATCCCCTCTTTTTTTGGATTTCCTTCCCATTTAGGTCACCACAGAGCATTGAGTAGGTTCCCTGAGCTATACAGTAGGTTCTCATTAGTCATCTATTTTATACATAGTATCAGTAGTGTATATATGTCAATCCCAATCTCCCAATTCATCCCACCCGCTCATTCATTCATTCCCCCGTTGGTGTCCATGTGTTTGTGCTATGTGCCTGTGTCTCTATTTCTGCCTTGCAAACGAGTTCATCTGTACCACTTTTCTAGATTCCACATATATGCATCAATATACAATATTTCTTTGTCCCTTTCTGACTTACTTCACTCTGTATGAAAGTCTCTAAGTCTATTGACATCTCTACAAATGACCCAATTTTGTTCCTTTTTATAGCTGAATAATATTCCATTGTATATATGTACCACATCTTCTTTATCCATTCATCTGTTGATGGACATTTAGGTTGCTTCCATGTCCTGGCTATTGTAAATAGTGTTACAATGAACATTGGGGTGCATGTGTCTTTTTGAATTATGGTTTTCTCAGGGTATATGCCCAGTAATGGGATTGCTGGGTCATATGGTAGTTCTATTTTTAGGTTTTTAAGGAAACTCCATACTGTTCTCCGTAGTGGTTGTATCAATTTACATTTACACCAACAATACAAGACAGTTCCCTTTTCTCTACACCCACTCCATCATTTATTGTTTCTAGATTTTTTGATGATGACCAATCTTCATCAAATGAGGTGATACCTCATGGTAGTTTTGATTTGCATTTCTCTAATAATTAGTGATGTTGAGAATCTTTTCATGTGCCTCTTGGCCATCTGTATGTCTTCTTTGGAGAAATGCCTATTTAGGTCTTCTGCCCATTTTTGGATATGGTTTTTATTTTTGATATTGAGCTGCATGAGCTGTTTGTATGTTTTGGAGGTTAATCCTTTGTCAGTTTCTTTGTTTGTTGTTTGAAAATATTTTCTCCCATTTAAGGGTTGTCTTTTCGTCTTGTTTATGTTTTCCTTTGCTGTGCAAAAGCTTTTAAGTTTCATTAGGTCCCATTTGTTTATTTTGTTTTTATTTTTATTACTCTAGGAGGCGGGTCAAAAAAGGTCCTGCTGTGATTTCTGTCAGAGAGTGTTCTACCTATGTTTCCCTCCAAGAGTTTTATAGTGTCTGGCCTTATATTCAGGTCTTAATCCATTTTGAGTTTATTTTTGTGTATGGTGTCAAGGAGTGTTCTAATTTCACTCTTTTATGTGTAGCTGTCAGTTATGCCAGCACCACTTATTGAAGAGGCTGTGTCTTCTCCACTGCATATTCTTGCCTCCTTTTTCATAGATTAGGTGACCATATGTTCATGGGTTTATCTCTTGGCTTTCTATCCTGTTCCACTGGTCTATATTTCTGTTTTTGTGCCAGTACCATAATGTTTTGATTACTGTAGCTTTGTAGTATAGTCTGAAATCAAGGAGCCTAATTCCTCTGGCTCTGTTTTTCTTTCTCAAGATTGCTTTGGCTATTTGGGTTGTTTTGTGTTTCCATACAAATTGTAAAATTTTCTGTTCTAGTTCTGTGAAAAATGGCATTGGTAATTTGATTGGGATTGCATTGAATCTGTAGATTGCTTTTGGTAGTATAGTCATTTTCACAATATTGATTCTTTCATTCCCAGAAAATGGTACCTCTCTCCATCTGTTTGTGTCATCTTTGATTTCTTTCATCAGCATCTTATAGTTTTCTGAGTACAGGTCTTTTTGCCTCCTTAGGTAAGTTTATTCCTAGGTAATTTTTGTTTTTGTTGTTGCAGTGGTAAATGGGATTGTTTCCTTAGTTTTTTGCATTTCTAATATCTTCCCAGGAGGTTCCAATGCTGTTAGTCCACAGCTCACACTTGTAGCAAGTTTCCCCATCTCACTACTTAGAATATTGCTTGGCTCCTAATAGACACTCAGTAAACATTTGCCAATAAGTGAATGAAGGAATAAATGAATCTCAATCATATTCATTTTTTAAAAAATTCCTTTTGATATTGTCTCTTAGTTGGGTTAATTACTGAGTTTAGTTAACACAAATATAATTGCTATTTATCCTAGACTCTCAAGTTCTGAAATGCATAGCTTTCCAAGTGAAAAATAATACTTTCTTTTTACAGGGAAATTATAATGACAGCATGTGTTCAGTTATAGAACTTTATTCAACAGATAGGAAAGGAGAGCCAGAGAAGTTTTGTTCAAGAAGCCACATGATGTAGCTGAAAATAAAAGTTAGGTGAGGAAGGTGGTTATGTTGGACAGACATGGAGTCAAACCTTCCTTACCTTGTCTGCTCTGTGGCCTTGGGAACTCACTTCACAAACCTCAGGATCCTTCTCCAAAAAATGAGGAGAATATTTCCTATGTAAAATTATGAGGAAAGACTGAAATAAATTATGTAAATGTTAAGTTTCTATTTCTCTTCCCTCACCCTTGCTCAAAGTGACATCATAAGGAAGTGTCACAGCAAGTTGGTAATTCCAGATCATTTAGTTGCCAGCTCTCTGCTCACAGACGAAAAAACAGATTTCTGTAGAGATTCACCTCCAGTTTTGGAGATCAGATGGAAGCAGGTGGTAAATACTCTCAGGAGTGTTTATTTATCCAGCATTATCTATCTTTTTACTAGTTTTAGCATAAGAAATGGTCACTAGCTTTATGTAGCCTAAAAGTCTGAGAAAGTTCCCCCATCCTTGCTACTTCAGAAGGATTTCCCAAGTTGAAATCAGAATTTTGGTCCTGAAATGTCAGAACTTTTCATACATTTTCTTTTTTTTTTTTAAAGAAATTTTTGTAGTTTTCCTCAATAACACATTATTGGTTTGTTGTCTTGAAGGCAAGAACTTTTCATGTGCAAATTCACTGATTTAAATCTATTTCCCCTTCTCTTTTTAGATGGAAATAGATGATACTAAGGAACCCCTTCCTTGAGGAGAAAAGGATGCAATATTTAATATGCTATTCACTTCATATTTCCTCATTTAATTCTCTCAACAATCCTGAGCTGAGTGTTCTTAGATTTATTTTATAGATTATGAAACTGAGTTTTAAAAAAGTAAAATATCTTTCCTAAGGTTGTAGCTAGTAAATGGAAGTGAGGATTTGACTCAAGGTATCACTTGTTTGAAAAATATGTAAAGATAAAGCATGGTCAGTTTGGTGGTCTACACTGGATATAATGGGGCAGGATCAAGGAGGCACCTCCTCTCATGGATATTATAGAACAAAGAAGTGAACCAGCAAGCAACCATGTTGGCTCATCAAGGTAAGTGTTCTTGTGAGGAACGTCCTTGCCCTGAGCTCTGTGATAGGAGCTATTGACCAGGGAGTCATGAGCTGTTTGAACCCAAAGACCCCACTTTTTCCCACAGTGTGTCACTTCTGAATGTTGATAGTAAAATGAATCATTATAATATACTGGAACACATGAATTCAGTCCCATCTACCCCATAGTTCAGGCTTACACAAAAAGTAATACAAATACTTTTAATCTTTAGTCAGCCCCTTCACTCCAGAACTTTATTGTTTTCAACTCTTTCCCTCAAGAAATAAATGGAGTTTTCAATAAATTTGGACTTAGTAACAACAACAAAAGAAAGGAGAAGGACCATTACCAGGAGTCAAACTTTTTTTTTTTTTTTTTTTTTTTTTTGCGGTACGCGGGCCTCTCACTGTTGTGGCCTCTCCCGTTGTGGAGCACAGGCTCGGGACACGCAGGCTCAGCGGCCATGGTTCACGGGCCCAGCTGCTCCACGGCATGTGGGATCCTCCCGGACCGGGGCACGAATCCGTGTTCCCTGCATCGGCAGGCGGACTCTCAACCACTGCGCCACCAGGGAAGCCCCAAACATTTTACTTTTTGGTAGATAATGAGTTGAATATCAGGTCTTGATTATGGGGTGTCCAATAGGACACTCAAAATAGGAGTGCCGGGCTTCCCTGGTGGCACAGTCGTTGAGAGTCCGCCTGCCAATGCAGAGGACATAGGTTCGTGCCCCGGTCTGGGAAGATCCTGTGTGCCGTGGAGCGGCTGGGCCTGTCAGCCATGGCCCCTGAGCCTGCGTGTCCGGAGCCTGTGCTCTGCAACAGGAGAGGCATCACAACAGTGAGAGGCCCGCGTACTGAAAAAAAAAAAAAAAAAAAAAAAAGAGTGTCCTATCAACCCTAGGAGAAAGCACTATTTTTGTTTTTGTTTTTAGAAAAATGCCTAACTTGGTTCATGGTTGTTACAATCTATAGAACTTTCTCCTAATTTCAAAGACATTACAATCGAGTCTATTCTCTGATATTTTTCCCAATGTTTCAAGGTTTGATAGATTTGTCCTCTCAGTAAGTTTACAAATTATGTGAAATCAAGTGTTGTGACTTCTTCCTCCTTCTCTTCCTCCTCTTCTTTTCCTTCTCTTTTTACATCTACATCTTGTTTTTGTGAAAATAAATGAAGACCAACAAATAAGTAAAGCAAAACCTATGTGAGCTTCTGTATCAAGGGAAGCAGCCATTTCACTTGCATTTGGGCACAGACTCAAAGGCAGACAGAGGAGTGGCAAAACTTCAGAGTGGAAAAAGGGGATGACTTCAGGTATGCCTTGATTAGAGCCTGTTGGCATGGGAAGGCTGTGATTAGGCAAGCTAGAAGTGGGGCATATATGTAATTGGTTAGCAGTGGCTATTTAACTTTCTCTAGTTGAGAGCAAGGATAAAAATAAAGAAAGCTGTAAGTTAATAATCAAGTCCTGGCCATTTTTGGTCAATTATCACAGAAGTTAATATTTAGCTTCCTGGATTGTAAATAGAGATAGAAATTTGGCTTCCTGCAAGTCTCACTTATACCATCCTGGCTTCCTGGCTTGTTTGTTGTACATAAGGGGGTTGCTTTCCTGTGCAGATTGCTGCAGATGTTGGTCAAAGTTTTATTTTAAAATATGGTATGATCATTGTCCATTTTTACATTCAAACTCTTACCCTCCCCCTTCCCTCCTTTCCCTCTCCCCCACTTTCTTCTTCTTCCTACTTTGACATTCTCCTTACCAAAGTCAGTACAAATATGCTTTATTGAATATTTTATTTTCTTTTAGAGACTTTAAAATTATTAAATTTTGCTTACCTATTGAAAAAAGTCAACCAATATAGAGTGTGTAAAGGACAAGAGAAAGGTTACTCCTTTCTCATCATTGCACAATAGCCATTAATTAGCAGTATGGTGCATATTTTAAAGATATTTTAGATACATATCATTATTTATTTAAACACCAAAATTATAGTATATTATATTTTTCAACTTGACTATTATTACTTATCAAAATATCATAGTTGTCCTTCTAAGTCAGTACCCACCAATCTATTTTATTATGCTTTCAATAATTGAACTCACTAGAATATAAACTCTATGAAAGCAGGGACTGTAATTCTGTTGTTAACTGCTGCCTTCACAGCCATGAAAAGCACCTGGAACATTACAGGTAATCAATGATGTCTGATGGCTGAATTAATTTAGGTTGCATCCTCTTTTTTTTATTATTATTATTTCAAATAATAAAATAATATGTAGTCTTGAACTTAATGTCTGCACACGTATTTCTGTAGAGTAGATTGCTAGAAGTAGAATTGTGGCAAAATGCATAAATATTCTAAATCTTTATATAAGTATCAAACTTTGCTCCAGAATAAAATATTTTGTTATTAATTTTTTATTTTGTTATTATTTGCATTAATAACAACAGCGATAAGATTAGGTATTATTGACTGCTTACCCAGAATCTATTACCTCCCCTAAGTCTCACCAATCACTCTCTTGAAAATAGACCAAATTTTAATTTGAGGTGTCTACTCCTCCTCCTGAAATCCTGTTCTTTAAAGAACTTTGACCCCAGCTTGGCCCCAGTTCAGGGACCTGGTTAACATAAACCAATCAGCACATTCTATTCTCCTGAGTATCCTTAAGGAATTTCTTCAGGAAGAAATTATCTTCTAAGCAACTCACCTTCCAACATACCTCTAAGAGAATCTGGGCAACCTGAAGATCTTCTCCTTGTGCCTTACATCCTATCTTCCATTATGTTCAGTTTTCTATTAAAATGCTTATCAGTTGCTTAGACGTGGGGGAAATTGGGCCAAATCACATTTTAGTTTTATTTTCCTTGATCCCCTGTGGAGGACAGCCATTTCCTCTCTTGCTGTTGGCCTCTACACACTATGATCTTGGTCACAGTCTTGCTCAAGATCCAATTTTAAGCCTAAGGCATGGGAAAAACTCCCTTGTACCCAGGTGACTCAGATGTTGTTGCTAATAAAATTGTGTCTGAAAATAGAGTTTAGCTTCTGAGGCATCATAGAGCCAGATTATTCTCTTACTAGATTTGTTTAATCAGTATTAATAGATTAATTACTAAGATCCAGGATACAGAGGGACTTAAGGTGAAGAGGGAGTGGAAAAACCCTGAGAAAATGGTGTCTCAGTTTCTTGACATGAGTGTGGTTCAGGCTGGCCCCTGCTCAGGGACAGCCAGCAAATGTCACAAGAACTAGTGAGAACACAGCATAGGCACAGATGGTGGTGGATGGAACTTGGTCTGGGGAATAGAAAGTGAAGGCCTGGAGGTAGTTATCTGCGGTGGCCCCACATACAAGTGGTCTGTCACTACCTGCCCTGCAGGACTCACCCTGGTATAGGACTGATGTTGGTGTGCCTACCATTTTTCTCTTCCTTTTCCTGCCACCTTTCCCTATCCAAGGTGTGTTCAGACACAATCCAGGGGCAACATTAAACCAATGAAACTTTTAGCTGGATTTGAGAACATAATATGGTGCAGACTTTGTAATATCAAGCATCTCTACTTGTTTGAAAACCAGGTAAAATATTTTTCAGGTCTCTGGTCTCAAATATTTCTTGACTCTATCAATCCATATATATATATATATATATTATATTATATATATATAATATATATATATTATATATATATTATATATATATATTACCATATATATACATATATATGGTAATATCATATATATATAAAATAAGCTAATATATATAATAAGGGTTTATATATATATATATATATATATATATATATATATATATATATATATATTTACCTTTTAGTTGTAGTAGCTAAACTCCAAAATGTCCCTGATAATCCTCATTTCCTAGTTTTTGCACATTTGGATAAGCACCCTCCCACACTGTGTGAAGGTGGCTGGGGGTGATGATTGTTGATGGTTGACCTTTGTTTTCTCTAGTTGTGGGAAGCCAACACCAAGAGAACAGATTCATAACCAAGAAAGTAAGGTCAGAGCCCCTGGAGATGAAATGGTGAGGAGGAGGAGTGATTTTGTTTGTTTGTTTTGTTTTACTGAGGCCAAATGGAAAGAACATTTCTAGCCCTGTCTGAGGTTCAGAACATGCAGCAGAGTCCTAGAAAGCTGGGAGATGGACACAAAATTAATTACACCACAAGATTTTACATTTTAGCTCAAGAAGATGAATAAAATGTGAGAGAAAAGGAAGAATGGCTCTTGTGATTGAGGTCATTTGGTTTTACTTAGTTTGTATATGCATGGAATCTATTCACATAATGGGTGATAAATATATGGTAGAGCTCTTACATAGATTTAACTTCTTCACATAGCTTTGTGGAAGGAAGGAATGCTTTTTCTCATTATTTCGTGACATTTACAGTAGGGCAAGAAAAGGTGACATATGCCATATAGCAAGATTCCATGGCTCAAATTATCTGTAGAGATTATTATAATAAAAATGCTCTTTCTTGTACTTTAGAAGGATACATTACCAGATATTGATTGTAGTGCTTATTTCACCTCTTGTGGAAAAGTGCTTTTTGGTAAACTTTTAAATCTATTTGAGACTCAGCTTTTACATAAATAAAATAGGACTCCAAAAAAGTGTTTTGAAAGTTCTTAAATAGTTCTAAATTCTGAGTTCTATCTCCATCATGTCATGTATCTTTCAGTTCTAGAACCTCTGTATACAATTACAAGAGAAATAACCCCCCTACCCTTGTCTATTAGATTCTTAGCACATTAAGTCTAATAGAGTGAAAATAGCCTGGTGCAAGAAAAGTTCCAGGGTGATCAAAAGGGGCAGAAAATATAATATTTTTCCCTTAAGTCAACAGTACAGTTTTGTTTCAGGAGTTCCTGTGTTACTAAGGACAGTCTGAAATTTTAAGTGACTTGCATTTAAAAGCATACATGTTTGTTTCATTGAAGTAAGTGAAATGGATCCAATGATGAAAGTTTCATTTTTTAATACTGTCACAAATCCAAATTAAGGAGCGGTGTCTGCAAAAACCTTTGATTATAGATCATAAAATCTCCAGCTTATATCAGACACTGTAAAATTGCTCAGTGACAAATGAAATGCCTACGCACTAAATATATCTTTTAAGCACCTTGCAGTTCGGGTACGTTTATCTCTGAGATACAATAGTACTTCTGCAGGTCACAGGTACAAGGTCAGAAATTCTGGTTCTGCTGGCTTCGAATGTAATACTTAATGGCCCATTATTTGAGGACATGGAGCAGAGGCTTCAAGCAAATACCCAGGCTATATTTCATGTGGAAACTTCAGAAGCCAATAGACCAGCCATATTTAGAAATAATGATAGACCAGACTCAGCATGCGCATGTATGGCTCAAAAACCACAGGGACCCACCGAGATTCAGCTTTGTAACAATAGCTTGCATCTGTGTAGTGTTTTGTAGTGTTTCAAAGAACTTTCACATACAGTATCTCATCTGATCTTCACAGCAATATTGTGAAGTTGGTAAGGCAGGAATTATTATTCTCATTTTACAGAACAGGAATCGAGACGCAGAAAGGTTAAGTGACTTGGCCAAGGTCACCCAGATGTCATGAAACAGAATCACAGGATTTGAATATACACCTTCTGACTTCAAGTTCCATATTTGTTCCATTACAACAAGCAAGCAGAAGCTGATAATATCTATTCAACATCGTTGTTGGCCATTTCTGGTTCTAAAAGTCTACACTATGGAGTCAAGCAGGAAAATATCATAGGCATTTGACAAAATTGTTTTTCTCTTCCCTTGCCATCTCCAAATGCCTAGAAGTGAAACAGGTATATTTTGACAATGACAGTAGCAAAATATCTCAGGTGGATGGCCAATGTGAGAGGTTTCCTCAAGAGCAGATTTGGCTATACAAGGAGAGAAAGCAGAGAACCACTGGATACTGAAATATGAGAATGACAGCAAACAAAGAAAGAAAGTTGATAGTAAATGGGAACAGAAATACTGAAAACATACATCTCGATTTAACATTCTACTCCAATGAACACCTGCCTTGCCCTCCTCTAACCCTTTCTCCAGCCATTTCTCATTTAGTGATGCTTTTGTGTACCTTATTGCTATTTCTTGGCTGTTGTGGAACCTACAGATCTATTTCTCTCTCTTCAAGTAAATGAGATAAATTTCACCCCACCACCCTCTGCCTTGAAGTTACCAGTCTTGAATCTCACTCGCTCAAAGCTCTCTTTTGCCCTCTGCTAAACAAATGAGCCAATTCACTCCATACATGACATACAAAGCATAGTCTTCAGGTCCTGTGCTGGCATTCTAAGAAGAAATACCAAATCTAAATCTACTATGGCTGACTCCCATCCTGGATACTTATTGTCCTTATTCTTACTCTTATGGCATGCATCATCAATAGGTCCCAGAACTTCTTTTCCTATTGAGCTCAGTCACAGTACCAGATTCCTCCTCTGTCCAGTGTTTTTAAAAGCAGCCAATAATTAATCAGAATAGACATGAGAGATTAGAACTATTTAACATCCTTGTTCATCCAAATATCTTGTGGGTGGGATGGGTAGGGGACTTTTCCATAACCCTTTTCCCGCCCAAATCAAACCACATATGCTGCCTAGAAGACAGCAGCTGTTGTAAGCTTCACTCTGCTTTTCTTATCCTCATTCTAGTCCATCTCAGATTAGTATATTCAGAAACACTAAAATAATACCTTGTAACCCATGAGTGAGAATCCAAAATCTTACAAGTAAAAAATTAAGAATCTGTGACTCAAAAGAACATTTTGTTTTTAATACTTCTTTTGCCCTGTTATTCTAACTCATGCGACCAAAATAAAAATGCTAAGCAGTGGAGAAAGGATAGCTGTGTCAATCAGTGACTCGAGTCTTAATACCCCCCATTTTCTCTGAATTTTTCAGAGGTTGAAAGAAAAATTCTTCTTTCAAATTCTGTTTGTTGAAAACTAAAGAGAGGTCATAGATGAGTGTTTGGTAATTTCTTGCTTCTCTGTGTAGTGAAAGGCACGCAGACACTCTTGTGACTGCACAGTAAACCTCTAGCTTCCATCTTTCTTTTCACCAAGAAGCTCAGGGCTCAGATTGTAAGGAAGCTTGGTTGAGATGTTCAAGAAAGGACTCCTAATTTCACCTTGCATCTAAAACGGCAATCCATAAAGACATTCTCAGAGGGTATTGGAAATAGAATTAAGCCTCCTTACAGGAAAGAGAGACACCAGTTTTCCTGCCAGGACTGCTTGCATTACATACATCTCCAAAGGGACTTTGCTAGTGAGAGCTTGCTCCTCTAAGGTACTTTGTATTAAGGCATGAGCAGGCACCCAGGGAGGCAAGGAACAGAAATACAGAAGGAAATACATTGAATAAAAAAGTGAATAAATTCAACTGGAAAAGAACCTTATAAGAACTCTGTGTTCGTTTTTGTTAGTGATTTGCAGGAAGCTGTGGGAAGAAGGATTTGTAAGGCTGTACATTGAAATCAAGGTTTCAACATAGACTGTGAATAAGCAAGAGAGGGCAGTGTTGGCACATCTAAAGCACATCTTGGAGGCTTACAGGCTGAACTATGAGAGACATTTTTTGTTCAAAATTTATGAATTTTTATTGTTGTTTGTCTCATCCCTCCCAAACTCTACCCTCTCACACACACTTCTCTTGGAAGTTTTGCCTGACCCCCATCAAATAAGAAACCCTAAAGTAACATCTAACTGGAAACTTAGCCAAGATTTAACTGTGAGAGAATGGAAAACAAACTGAACCTGGGAAGGGAAAGAAAAACATGATAAATTACTTGTAACTAAATGGAATCACTTCAATCAAAAGCATTTTTTTTAATGAATAAACTTTCTCCTTTTCTTGATTCTACCTTTAGCAAGAAGATCAAAGAGATTTATGACCTGTGTCTCTTCAAGCCTGATGCCAGAAATGAACACGTTCTCATTAATAGTAATTTTCTCATCAAAAGAAGACTGTTATGCAGACAATGTGCATTGTTTTCATAGCTTGCTTGTTGGCCATATTTTTTATTAGAAGTTGGATGGCTCATCTTAGGGAATGCACTGTATGTTTGTGTGTGTTTTGGGAGTACTTAATTTCTTTTATGTTTCAAATGTTCCAAACTTATGTGGCCCATGTATATTTCAACTTTCAGATACCTGCCTATTTTGTTGAGGTGGTAGATTCACTGACATAGTGAGAAGTTCAACAGACAAAGGTAAATCTCTAGTCTTTTGGATGTTTGAAGTCTGATGATATGAGAGGATGGACTTTCTCTGGGAGTTCAAATTTTGCATATTTTTATATAACCAACTTCACACTGAGATTTCACAGCATTACTCTTGTGAAGACTTAATAATCTGCTGAATTTGAGCAACAAAAGTACAAAAAACTGAATAATGAAAACATAAAATAAATAAATACAAATCTTTCTTCTGCTTTTAAGAACAGGGTGTTTTGTTCCTCTTCAATGAGTAGTTTCTGTTTGCCTGTTTGCTGAGTATATTGGCCCCAGTCTGTGGATGAGTATATATTTAGACACACAAAGAAATTATCAAGTAGAAATAACTGAAAAGTTCGATTAAACAGCCAGTGTGAATTTTTGTCACAAAATTAATTAACAGACCAATTATGTGGGACATTATATAACCACACATAAAGTAATGACATATGTTTGGGGGAATTTTTCATTTTGACTTTGAATCTAAGATGCTATGAAGACATAATATCACCTATGGGCCTCAAGTCACCTCGGGCTGGCTTACACCTCTGCCCCTGCCTATGACCATCAGATTTTTTAACCTTATGTTACTGTACAGATCATTCTCCCAAACTGACTGCTTGCTTTCTCAAAACATTCCATATTTTGCCTTTTCTGTTGCTACATATGCCTAATTTTCTTTCCACTTCTCTGGCCATTTTTGCTCAGCCTCTTTCTTGCTTATTTCCCCTCATCTGAATATTGAATCCCTTCAGTATCAGTCCTGGGCACTTCTGTTCTGCAATTCCTCCCTAGGTGAGTTCATCCCTTGTCATGCCATTAAATGACATAGATGGAGTTCAAGACACACTACCCCAAAGTGTGGTACCTTGGCATACTGAATATTTTAACCTAAAGAAATGGCACGTGCAAGAAGGACTCTCTGACAGCCCCCACCTTTCCAGAAGCAGGTCGTGAGATCCTCATCTGAGAGGTGCCCTCCCCATACCTGGAGGAAAGGCATCGTTATATCAGAAAATGGAGGGATGCTAAGAGGAATTGGAACAAACAGTTCTTGTTAATTTTCCTCCAGGTTAATACTACCCTTAGTTCATAACCTTTTTTACTGTCACGTTTTTCCACGACTTCCCACTCTTCACCAAACCTAGTATAAAAACACGCAGGTTCAATCATTACTTTGGGGCTTCATGTACTTATGAAGGTTCCTATATCTCAGAAAATTTATATTAAATAAATAGGTCTGCTGTTCTCTTGTTAATCCATCTTTGGCATTCAGATTTACAGAGTCCCAGCTGGAGAACCTAGGAAGGTAGAAGGAAAATAATTTTTCCTCCCCTGCAACATCTATATGCTGATGACTCCCACAGTTCGACTCAACCCTGGCCTCTCTTTTGAGCTCCCGATTTGCATAGCAACTGACTACCTGATGTCATCACTTGGATGGCTCACAGACATCTCAAAATTAAAAGGACTTAAATGGCATTTTCAATTTTCCTCTTTCCTAATACTGTTTGATCCCAAACCTTATCTGAAAATGCTACCACCATTCAGCCATCTGCTCAATTTGCTTCCTTCTCTCATCACCCAGCTCTATTCATCGGCATGTCCTGGTGTGGATATGCTTATGTGTATTTTGATAAATATATTCCTCCCCATCTCCATTGCTCTCACTCTACTCCAAACCACCACCATCATCTCTCACTCAGACTACTGCAATTTTCCTAACTATTCTCCTGTTTACTTTCTTAGCCTCTCCAATCCACTTACTGTATGACAATCAGAATAATCTTTTTAACTAGTTGCATGATCATTTTGCATCTCCACTTAAAATTATTCAACGTTATCTCTTTTGCTTTGAATTATATTTTACCTACCTACCTTCACTCACAAGGTCCTTGCCTCCCTTTCCAACCCCATCTCATGCCTCTCTGCCCCACATTCACTCAGGGGCTACAGCCCCTCAGACTTCCTTTGAACACGCTTGCTAAATTCTTTTTTAATTCAGGGTTCCTGCACATACTCTTCCCCCTGCTCTTCCCAGGAGCAGCTCCTTCTCTGCATTCATTTATAAGTTCAATGTCACTTCTTCCTAGAGATGGCCCCTGACCACTGAGCATCACTAGTCATCACTGGGCATCCTCCCTGTTCTCTCTGTCACTGTGCCTGTTCTGCTGTGGCAACACCATACAGGAGAACAGAGTACAATTTTTTTTTATTCACTGAGATCTCTCCCAGTTTCCAACAGTGCCTGCTACATATTAGCACCTCAATAAATAGATACTGAAGCAAGAAAATTAAAAAAGAAGAAAGAATGGATAAACCTTCATGACTAGTATAATGGCTACTTTCGAAGGTGGGTTTGAAAAGGATAAATTTTCTTGATAAACTTAGAGCTCTTTCAGTCACACATATAGCTTATTTATAGAACAACATAGCTTTTGTGATTTGTAGGTACTTTAACATGTGCTGTTTTCTTGTCAAGCCAGGGACTATCTGCTTGTGATATGGAGAAAAGAAAGGTCACTTAAAGATACTATCTGTCCCCAAGATCATGGCATTTTTTCTCTAATGAATATGAAAATTTCTGCTTGAAAACATTTAATGTGTCAGTGAAAATATTATATTTAGTTAATACTGAAATAAAGATATTGATTCAAAACCACCTGTCTACGTGACAAGGACAATCTTAAAACAGAACTTATCTGGCCGGGCACATATTTTGGGGGTCAACAATTGCTCCCTTGAGAGTGAGACTGCACTCAGGGTTTTCATCTCACGGTTCCTAGTGGTATGTGTCTTGTTCATTTATACATCCAAGAGATTTCTAAGTGCCTCACTGCTCTAAATGGATAGTGAGAGATTGTAAGAGCCAGATAAACCTAAAATGTAAAGATAAAATGCAACCAAGAATAAAACTTAGACTTGGTCCAAACAGAGAAGACTATAGAATGAGCCAGAAAATTTCAAAAAGTAAACAAGGCGGGAAGATGTTCTACTTTGTGATCTGTACAATACCACTCATTCTGGTCACCAGTATTTTCCACCATTCTTTGGGCTGCACTGTAGATTTTTTAGCAACCTGTATAACTTGGCCTTTTTATTTTGTTCTAATGGGAAAGGTGAGCTAACATTCAAATAAAGTACTAAATAAAATTTAACTAGAAAAAGAATGTAAGAGAGTACAAAATCAAAGGAATTATGATGCTGAAGTTGCTAATCAAGTCAATTAAAAAATTTGTTCATTATTTCAACATTATATATATATATATATATATATATATATATATATATATATAATAGTACATTGAGCAAACTCTTCCATATTTAAATCACATATTTTCACATCAGAATGATATGGGACACTGAAATAAATCAATACAAGGACAACATCTTTCATTCTGAAAAAATTATACCAATCTGTGAACATTAGAGTGTGTAATTATCAAACACATTCAAAGCCAGTGTTAATATATGATTAATGGATGAGTTTTGAGTGGAATTTGGTCCAGAACTTGCTCTCTGGAAGGGTGTTGGTAACGATGTATATTGTCAAAGATGTGGTGGGGGACAGAAAACAAGGAACCAGTGTGTGCACTGCTCAGACAGAACATTTCAGATCTGCAATAAAAGTGAGTTTAAGAGAAAATGTCTGCCTGTCTTCCATGTTAAATACACAACACAGAGCTACATCCTAGGGCCAGCTGTCCCTAATTGGAACCCTCAGAGGTTTCCAGTCCTATTTCCCACCACACCTTTTTACAAATCCTGTTTTTCCACCACTCCCTAAAGGTGGCTGTACCTCTCCTCTGGTTTCACTCACACTTTTCTTCCTGTTGAACAACCCCCCTCCTCCAACTGTTTATCTAAAACAAACCCACCTTCTGTGGCCAAGAAGAGAGCTCACATCTTTTTATCAAACTTCCCTGGCCGTTTCATTTAGAGGTAAAATCTTTCTCCTTTGAATTCCTATAAAATAATTATATGTACAGTGCAACTGACATTTAATCACACACTGCCTTTTGACATATCTTCTTTTGCTATCTTGAACTCATATTTGCATTTTGAACTATTATTTTCATTTGCTTTTCACAAAATTGGATTCTAAGTCTTGATGCCAATGTCCATGATTGATATGTACTTTGTAATTTTCACAGAATTCAGTACAGTGTTTTGTGAACATCCATTTACAACTGCTAGTTTCCTCTTTTTTTTTTTTTTTGATCCTCCTGCTAAATTTCCTGAATAAAATTCCTATAGGGAGGATTTTGCTTCAAACCCACCAAATTCTTTTGCTATAGGTAGAGACACATCTGAATTTTACTTTTTAATTTTTAATTCTGTTTTTATTAATTAATTAATTAATTAATTAATTAATTAATTTTTGGCTGCATTGGGTCTTCATCACAGCGCACAAGTTTCCTCTAGTTGTGGTGAGTGGGGGCTAATCTTTGTTGTGGTGCACGGACTTCTCATTGAGGTGGCTTCTCTTGTTGCAGAGCATGGCCTCTAGACATGCGAGCTTCAGTAGTTGTGGCTGGTGGGTTCTAGAGCACAGGCTCAGCAGTTGTGGCGCACAGGCTTAGTTGCTCCATGGCATGTGGGATCTTCCCAGACCAGGGCTCCAACCTGTGTCCCCTGCATTGGCAGGTAGATTTTGAACCACTGCACCACCAGGGAAACCCCTGAATTCTGTTTTTTAAATTAATTTTAGCATCCCTCCACATCCCCTCAAATTCTAGCACTGTAGATTTTACTCCTCGGTGAAAACCAGTTGGGAGATACAAGGAGAGGAAAGGACTCTGGAGATGAGAATGGATTAAGATTTCTTGGCTGGCTGGGGAGATTGTTTAGCAGTTTTCAACTTTCCTTTTTTCTTTTTCATTTACATTTTTACCTTTCCTGGTTATCTTTATTTGCTTGTGTCACAAAGAGTGGAATCTGATTGGCGGCAGCAGATCTTCTTTTTGCTCCTGTCACGCATGGTGGACTCTAGACACAGTAGTGTATCGAATGCTCAGACTCTTCAGACAGGTGTGTCTTTTTGTCTCACTTAATAGGTTAGAACTTGGGACTTCAAGAGGGTGTTACCTAGGATGTCAGAACTAAAACTGCTGGATTGACGTTTTGTTTTAAAAGAATAGGAAATTTGTTATATATTGAATGCAAAAATAAACCCCTCCCTCGAAATAGAGATGTAGTGAGCTCCTTTAATTTCACTCCAGGTGCCCCCAAGTCTTCCCACCCAAACTCCAGTGAAAACATCATTTCAACCATCCTGCAGTTTTAGTAATATATGCATAAGAAGAAAAAAAGGTGGCAGTTGGTGAGGCTTTACGGTACATAAGAAGCATCCTGTGGGATGAGCTGGGGCAATAGTAATTTTGAAGTTAGGTACCCTGGCCATATTTTCTCTTTTTGGGTTTTCAAGCCCTCCTACCACTGTTAGGCTCCTTTGGTTAGGATTTGTGCGAGCAGGCAAATTTGACAGGTGTTCATCATCTGGGTTACAGAAAAGGAGCACATGAAAGGGTTGCTATAATGACAAGAAATTACAGAGCAGCAATATTCAGTGTAATGCAGCACAAAATCCTCTCCGTGAGAGCTGAAACTGTGTCTCAAGCCAAGCAATGTCAGTCTGTGCAGAGCGGTCACTGGTTACTTTAATGATAACGTTGCTAGGATATGAAACTCCAAACGTACTGTTAGTGTGAAAATGAGATTTCATATTGGGGGGGGAAGAAAAATTTAAAAAAAAAAGAAGAAAGAAAAGAAAAGTCAGGAAGACAGTCAGTCCCTAGTGCTTTTCCAGGGCATTGGAGGCACTGAGATTACATCACCAGCAGCCTATCAGAGCTCTCCAGCTTTGTTCAGGTTCCGAAGCCATGTCATCATCGCCGATGTAGCCCAGAAATGAAAATAGAACCATCTCTAAATATACAACAATGAGAGTCCAGCACTGCTTTTAAAAGGATGAGAGAACCAAGAAAAACTCCTTAAATCAGCGTCTTCCTTTCATGAAGTACACATAAATCTAGAATTTGTCTCCTGGAGCCACTAACTTTGGTATTGAATATAGCCTGCTTAAGACTTTACAAACTGGCAGTCAGAGTTAATTAATGCACAACTGAGACCACCGCCCAGTCACTCCAGCTTGCTCCTGGATGTGGGACACAGACAGACTGGCTCTTCCCTAAAAGGCAGGAGTGGGGTCATAGCTGCAGTGTCAAGGGGACAGTCTGCCTGGTTGGGGGCCGACATGGGGATATAGGACTCCCCAGCAAGGTGCGTAAGTGGCTGTCATTGTCAATACATTTCACTTAGCTAAAAGCACGGTTTACAGTTGTTGAAGTTTGATTGATCTGTTGATAAACACTAATGTTTTCCAGTTGACAATTTCTCCATGTTAATTTCTTTAATGCTGGCAGACCTGCCTGGCAAGGCCCTATAAATAGCATCAGTGTCATCATCCTTTTTAAGTTATTAATGAGCCATCGTGTTTCAAGGGGCTGGGATTTGGGGACAGGTTGTGCTTGACTGCAGTTTCTGACACTGATACCTTAGCATTTGCAACTTGCTTGAGATGAGAACATGTTTCTTAAAAAAAATTACAGCCCTGGCCAAATGCATCCATAATAAAAGAGAGTTGTTTATAATTAGTGACTAATTAAACTTTGGAGAGAGGAATAAACTGCCAAGGCCCTACACGCAGCATGTCCTTGATTTGGGGGCATTAGTACTGTCCCCACCTCTGCTTTATTTTCTACTTCTCCCTACACATACCCTGTTATCATTGAGATGAATGAATGCCTGACTCTGGAAATCAACTTCGGCCCAGACTGTTCTGTCTGCCAACTGGTGACAGGGGACCAAAGCAGACTTCTCCAATTAGCAGAGTCCCCCATCAGGCAGCTGGACACACTGTGTTTATGTTTGTGGACAGCACACTGCAGCAGCTGAGCCTCTGGCTGAGGTCTCCTGGGCTGAGAAATATGATTCTAAAAGCAAGACAGACAAGTAGACAAGGTAGCATGATATCGTTTGAGGACATTGTCTCAATTCAACTCTTCTTACACATTTGAGGTGATTCAAATGAACACCAAAGGCATTACACAATAATGATGATAGATCTCTACCATGGTAGATTTGCATCATGGCGACAGGACCACTGGGTAGTTGGATTGCTTCCTAATGCACATCAATATCAATGGGACATGTGACCAAGCTAGGTTGGTTATTATAACAACTCAAGTATTTCTCTAGTCTTAAGTTCTTGCATTGTACAGAAATGACCCTAAAATCCTTTGCTGGGCCAGGATTTTCTATTTAAATGCTTGTCTCCAAATCTTCCTTGTAATTATTCAATTATTTCCTTCACTTTGAAAAACTAATTTATAATTACATTTATCTATTTTATTCAGAGTTCATTTTGGATTACTAACTCATGAGTAAATACATTACTATTCTGGTTTCAAAAGCTTCTCTATGTGTTTTCAAAATATTGGGTTGGCCAAAAAGTTCTTTCTGGTGTTTCTGTAAGATGTTATGGAAAACTCTGAATGAATTTTCTGACCAACCCAATAATTTAATGAATTTGTTCCCACCCAACATACTACATTCAGAAGATCCTTCTTAGGTATCCTAATATCAAGAAATGCAGGGGCTGATGCTCTAGTGTCTCAATTTCAATATATGTGACCTGACAGCCTGGGAGCATGGAAATATAGAGAAGAATGTACCCATTTTGTCCACTAAGGAGATTTAGCTCAACTGAACCAAAATGACAATAATCTTTCAGTTTCTCTGCTGAGTCTACCTACTTCTCATTCCTTAGCAAGGGAACTTAGCAAAAATAACTTAGAAACAAAGGCAAAGCTGAGAAAATAATTTTTATAATAATCTAATTATCTGCCATCTAAAGAATATTATGGAAAATTTGGGTTGCTAATTTTCTGTAAACCAACAACTTCCAGTATAAAATTATTAGCTATAAGCTGGCACCAAAGAAACAAATATTTGAGTTCACCAATCTTAATTATATCTAGAAGCACAGTAATTTTTTTTTTTTTTTTTTTTTGGGGGTACGCGGGCCTCTCACTGCTGTGGCCTCTCCCATTGCGGAGCACAGGCTCCGGACCTGCAGGCTCAGCAGCCATGGCTCACAGGCCCAGCTGCTCCGTGGCACGTGGGATCCTCCCAGGCTGGGGCATGAACCGGTGTCCCCTGCATCGACAGGTGGACTCTCAACCACTGCGCCACCACGAAAGCCCAAAGCACTGTAATATTTTTGAAAATAAAGTTTACTAATCTGTTTGCAGTTATAATAAGAAATGGTTTCATAATACTGAGATTTGCTTTCTTATATATAGGGAGATAATTTGAGATATTTAAGGAATAAATTTAAATTATTAAAAATTAGTAGATCTAGAGATCATATAACAGGAGATTTAAGTTGAGGTATGACTATAAAACAATAGCAGTTAGAAGGAGGAGAAGAAGTAGAGAAGAAACAATTCTGCTCATTTTTTTTTGGGTGGATTCTGAGGTGGCTGTCAAGGTAACTCCACAATAAGAATCGCCAGAAGATCTGGGTGGTGTCAGTCTTACTGGGGCAACTCTATGTTCCCACCAGAAAACTAATGTGAAGAGGATATACCACCCCCTTATCTTGTTTAAAGGAAAAATAGAAATATTCTCAGATAGTCGCTATCCATTCCTTAAGCATCACTACCAGAAAATTGTCCAAAGCAATCATTGGCAGCTGAAAGGCAATGGTGTGGTGGTGACAGAAAAAACTGTAGAAAAATAAAGAGGAGCAAAGTGGTTATACTCACTTGATCCAAAAAAACTCTACCAACATGGTTGCTATATAGGAATTCCATAAAATCACAGAAAAGGTGAGAAAAAAAATGGCATGTTGCCATAATTCAGAATAACAAAGAGCAATGAGGATATTAGACAAAGCATGTGACTGAAAATCCTGCTGACTTGCAAAAGTCAAATTTTCTGGACTTTCTTATTGCTCATCTTCAAAATATGAAGGGTATGTAGATGATCTCTATTAGGATTGATGGCTTTGATATTGTATTATCTTGTGTTTAAGTGTGTGTGTGTGTGTGTGTGTGTCTGTGTATACATCTGTGTATATACGTATATTTAATTTTGTATATAACCACCTAAATTATGCCATATGTATACATACATACACAAATATGTAATATATGCATATATATTCATGTGTGCACATATGTATAAAGAAATGCACAGCCAATCTGGTAGAAAATTCACTCTCTGAAATCAAAGTACAGCTAACCAGTCATAGCAATCATCTTCCTATTTATTTATTTATTTATTTATTTATTTATTTATTTATTTATTTATTTATTTATTTTATTTTATTTTATTTTATTTTTTTCATCTTCCTCTTTAGAGCAGTAGTTTTAATATGTCTTATGGCAATCTCCAAAGGAAGCAAGTATTTTTACATTACAGAATACATTTCTCCACTCCCAAATTCTTTTGAGATTTGATTAAACTGTCTTTTCTCAGATGTAGAACAATTTAAAACAATTGAAACAAGTAAGGAAAAGCCAGTTTAAGGGTGCTTTATTTCATCATCTCAGGTTTTGTGACTCAAAGTAACATTATAGGTGAAGCAGGGTTTATGTGGGGTTTTGGGGGGAGGAGAGGAGGTGTACTGTCAGTAGTAATCTCTCTTGGCCTTGATCTAAGTCTCCCTTATGCTCAACAGGACCTCAGATAGTGTTGTTGGGAGGCCCAGTGTTTTCCTTTCTCCTCACTGAAGCACTCCCCAGCATCTTTAAGTCAACAGTAATCATACTCCTGGTACTGTAGAAAGAAACCTCAATTATATTTTTTTCCCTAATAGTTCAATTTTAGGATAAGAAGAGACAAGTTACAAAGAAGGAAATATCATTAGGGATTTAAACTTTGTTTGTAAAACACACTTTTTGGCTGTAGGCTTTGGTCATTACTTGTTCAGACTATTATCTGCACTAAATTTTTGGAAAGGAATGTCATACATTTGTGTGACATAACAAACATGTGTGTTGACTGATGCCCACACTGTCTGCTGTCACAGTGTCCTCCTCTCACCGAGTACGATAGCCTCCCACTTGCTACATTTCTGGGAGAGCTGGACAATGGACTCCAACATAGGCTTCCCTGTCCATGAATGCAGGCATGTGCCCTGTCCCCTCCTTGCAGTAGGTGTACCATTCACAGATCCCTCCTCACCTGGTAAAGACAGTGCATTATCATCTCAAGCCCCCCTCGCCTAAAACTCCTCTCACAGGTAAACATTTCTCTTCAGATATTACCTATTCTCTGTACCATCAACTTGTAAGTTGACAATGACTAATTGTAGCTTTGATGCAAAGAATGAACCAATGGTTGCATCATCTTCAAAGAATGACACAATTATAGTCATCTAACTCCCCTAATTCAAACAGAAATAGGTCTTAGTAGAGGGCTTAGAATAGTTGTTCAACATATATACATACATACATATATATATTCATATATATGGAACTTCATATATATATTCACATATGTATATATATATATATATAGAGAGAGAGAGAGAGGGAGAGTTAATTGTAGAGGGTGAATACTTTCCAATGAAAAACTGAAAGGGAGGGAAAGAGAATTTCAGTTTAAACTTTATTGTTCAGAAATTTAGTAAATCTCATTTAATCCAAGTTTTATAGTATTTGCTATTTAATTTTAATCCAAATTAATTTGTCTGTATTATCATCATTATAAATAAATATTTGTTAAGTATTTATCAGATAAGTGTTTTGGAAGCTATAAATTTTGACTGTGTTTACAGTTCTGGTGGCATTCTATTACGTAATAAAGAGAAAGTCTCCAGATATGTTACCTAAATCTAGTAAAAGATTCATGGTGAATTTAGAATGATTAGCTAATTCCAATTGCTTGTTTTAGCTATGAAGTCCTCCACACAGACTTTAGAAGTGTTCTAACAAATACTCTGCCAGGATGTCAGTGTAATGAAATTTGTATTAAAACCTTATAAGGAGAAGGATGGGCACTACCACTTGGTCTTATTATGTGTATAGAAGGACACATAATAGAAGAGAAAGGTCTTCTGATTTCTCATCTAGTAATTTTTTTCTGTGACTGTGGTGCATTACCTCACATGGATCCAGTTGTGAAACTCCACAAAATCTAACAGTGTGGACTTTGTGTATTGTGTGAAATGGATGGCTAGTAGGCACTGTTGTGTGTTATTGCCTCTTCCATCCTGTGAGTGGTATATATTTAAAGAAACACTGCCAGTGCCTCAGGATAAACACAGCCTTAAAACTTTCCACTCCAAGATATAAACTGCATGTTCCCTCAAGCTAAGGCCTTCTTGGAATGCTCCATGTTTTGTTGATGTCCCTCTTCTCTGAGCTCGAAAACTCTTAAAGTCTGTAAGCTCTTAAAGTCTTAAAGTCAATGAGTCTCACCTCATTGAGCATGCTTCATACACCATTTTTACTATTAACTGTTTCATGTTATTGGCCTTGTTCAATGTGATTGTTAGTACCTCTTGGGTAAGAACTCTTCTTCCTCTTTTTCCTACCCATCACCAAGAAAATCCTAGGAATGTAATTTACACAAATAATCCATTGAACTACTGGTTAATTGATAAAAATACACAAATTTACATATTATATCTTAAATTTGGGATATGCTTCTGGTTTGGGTGGGAGTTTGGTAGGAGAATGATATAATAAAGTGTCAGGAGGCAGGAATTAAAATATTATCTCAAATGTTGGCCAGCTGTCAGGTGGTCTATTCCCAAAGAATACAAAATTGTTATTTAAAAACATAACTTTGTCTTCCCAGGGAAAATTTTGAGAACATGAACATAGTTACAAAAATAATATGAAGATCAGAAAATTGCTATTGAAGAAAATTAAGGATTTCAACCCAAGATACTAGGTTCAGTGTTTACCTCCAAAAAAAAACCTGTGTGTCCAACTCTTCCATCTTAAGTGGGATAGCATCTTTATCCTTAACCAGACCCATAAATGAGTGTTTGTGGTTCTACATTAGAAGCATAATGTTATACATGACGTGTTATGCAAGCATGAGGAGCCAATGGTGGGAGGAACATTAACAAGGAACTCAAGGGAAGAGAGTTGAATTAAGGAGGTGCTTATAGAAGTCCAGCTGGGGTTAAGGGGACCAACAAGGCAGGTTAAAACATGCAGGGGCTAACAATTGTTGGAAGCTGATACCATTTCTAGGCTTGGAGAATCACAGGGAGGAAATAGTGTTACTGGAACCATGGAGAATGAGTCACCCAGACGGACTGCAGTCATGGAGTGAGGCAGCCACTGCCAGAGATGTAGTTTCAAGGAAGGAAGAGAGAAGGAATCTATCCCTCTTCCTGCTTTTTGTTTTCCTATTTGTGTCTCCCATTAACTTAAATGGAAACCAGTTCTTATCACATTTAATTAGCCAAGGTAAGTCACTTGGCCAAGCTTGATGTAAATAGGGCAGGAAAGCATAATCCTAACCCAGGGCTGGACAGTTAATATTAGTGAATAATAACACAATCCACCAAGCTCACTGAGTCCAAAGTTGCTGGGATTGGAAGCAAGTTCCTGAGTTATCTGGCTAGTGGGGGTAATGATACAATGTATTTGTTGTTTGTTTAAGGGCAGTATCATGGACTATAGGAAAGCATCTTGACCTTGCAAAGTGCTGTGTCCCAGATGGCTCTCTGACCTTCCTAAGCATATAGGTGGCTAAGAAGTAGGTTGCTTGTTTCCCCTCCTCCTGTAATGCCTTTTCCCTATTTGACCTTCAACATCCATCTTCTGACCTTCTTTCTGTTGTTTTTGGCCCAGAAGGCTGACTTCTATGGCTTGCTTTGTCTTGCTCCCTTCTGTTTGGATTTAACCAATGGAAAGCACTAGGAGAAAATCAGAGGGCAAGATCAGAAAGAGAATTGGGGCTATTTTTTCCCAAGCTTTCTTTCCCCCTTTGACTTCTGGCAGTGGCTGAATTCTTCCCAAAGTGATGGAAAGCCCTTTCTGTGTAATGTCTGTGCCATATGCACCTTCTACCACTTCTAATAACTATCTACATCCTGATGGTAGTGTTTCTGGTCAATACAAATTGGTGAAGTTCATAGATGACTGCTGCAAACTTGCCTATAGAAACTTGTTTGCCTGCAGAGGATGGAAAAGTGATTTTATGTTTTTAGGGAAGTATTTTTCCATATTCACAACATGCATAGGATTTTTTTTTATCATCAACTGTCTATTGATATATTAAAATTTTATTCCATGAACATTCATATCTATATGTGATGGGACACCCAGGGGTAGAACTTTGGCTCTTCTTCCTTTGAAAAACCACATACAAGCTTATACCACCCAATAAATAAAATCTCACTCTGCCTTCCACTGATCATAGCAGTATACAATTAGTCTTGTTCTATTAGTCAGTCAGGAAAATCATTGCATATGATTCAGGACATCTTGCTCTTAGGTCGATTCATCATATTTCTTTATTTTGGTATATCTAACCTTTTAATTTTGTTTATTACCTAAGTGAAAGACTAAATATTCTCTTTATTTCAATCCTATAATATAAAATACTTTATTTCTTGCAAAATATTTGTTATGAGGAATGTTTGCTTTAAAGTCTCCTTAAAAAAGCAGTCATCACCTTAGGGTTTTTGAAAAGAACTTATGAGTCTTTTTATTTTTTAATTTAATTTATTAAATACAGCAGGTTCTAAATGGTTATCTATTTTATACATATTAGTGTATATATGTCAATCCCAATCTCCCAATTCATTCCACCACCACCTTCCCCACCCCCACTTTCTCCCCTTGGTGTCCATATATTTGTCCACTACATCTGCGTCTCTATTTCTGCCTTGCAAACCAGTTCATCTGTACCATTTTTTGAGATTCCACATATATGCATTAATATAAGATATTTGTTTTTCTCTTTCTGACTTACTTCACTCTGTATGACAGTCTCTAAGTCCATCCCTGTCTCTAAAAATGACCGAGTTTCATTCCTTTTATGGTTGAGTAATATTCATTGTATACATGAACCACATCTTCTTTATCCATTTGTCTGTCAGTGGTCATTTATGTTGCTTCCATGACTTGGCTATTTTCAATAGTGCTGTAATGAACATTGAGGTGCATGTGACTTTTTGAATTATGGTTTTCTCCTTGTATATGCCCAATAGTGGGATTGCTGGGTCATATGGTAATTCTATTTCTAGTCTTTTAAGGGAACTCCATACTGTTCTCCATAGTGGCTGTATCAATTTACATTCCCACCAACAGTGCAAGAGGGTTCCCTTTTCTCCACACCCTCTCCAGCATTTGTTATTTGTAGATTTTCTGATGATGCCCATTCTAACCATTGTGAAGTGATACCTCATGGTAGTTTTGATTTGCATTTCGCTAATAATTAGTGATGTTGAGCAGCTTTTCATGTGCTTCGTGGCCATCTGTATGTCTTCTTTGGAGAAATGTGTATTTAGATCTTCTGCCCATTTTTGGATTGTGTTGTTTGTTCTCTTTAATATTGAGCGACATGAGCTGTTTATATATTCTGACAATTAATCCTTTGTCCATTGATTCATTTGCAAATATTTTCTCCCGTTGTGAGAGATGTCTTTTTTGTCTTGTGTATAGTTTTTTTTTTTTTTTTTTTTTTTTTTTTTTGCTGTGCAAAAGCTTTTAAGTTTCATTAGGTCCCATTTGTTTATTTTGTTTTTATTACCATTACTCTAAGAGGTGGGTCAAAAAAGATCTTGCTGTGATTTTTGTCAAAGAGTGTTCTTCCTATGTTTTCCTCTAAGAGCTTTAGAGTGTCTGGACTTATATTTAGGTCTTTTATCCAATTTGAGTTTATTTTTGTTTATGGTGTTAGGGAGTGTTCTAATTTCATTCTTTTATATGTAGCTGTCCAGTTTTCCCAGGACCACTAATTGAAGAGACTGTCTTTTCTCCATTGTATATCCTTGCCTCCTTTGTCATAGATTAGTTGACCATAGGTGTGTATGTTTATCTCGGGGCTCATTCTCCTGTTCCATTGATCTATATTTATGTTTTGGGGCCAGTACCATATGGTCTTTATTACTGTAGCTTTGTAGTGTAGTCTGAAGTCAGGGAGTCTGCTTCCTCCAGCTCTGTTTTTTTCCCTCAAGATTACCTTGGCTATGTGGGATCTTTTGTGTCTCCATACAAATTTTAGATTTTTGTTGTAGTTCTGTAAGAAAATGCCATTGGTAATTTGATAGGGGTTGCACTGACTCTGTAGATTGTTTTTGGTAGTAGAGTCATTTTCACAATATTGATTCTTCCAATACAAGAACATGGTATATCTCTCCATCTGTTTGTGTCTTCTTTGATTTCTTTTACCAGTGTCTTATAGTTTTCTGCATACAGGTCTTTTGTCTCCCTAGGTAGGTTTATTCCTAGGTATTTTATTCTTTTTGTTGCAGTGGTAAATCAGAGTGTTTCCTTAATTTCTCTTTCAGATTTTTCATCATTAGTGTATAGGAATGCAAGAGATTTCAGTGCATTAATTTTGTATCCTGCAACTTTACCAAATTCATTGATTAGCTCTAGTAGTTTTCTGGTGGCATCTTTAGTATTTTCTATGTATAGTATCATGTCATCTGCAAACAGTGACAGTTTTATTTCTTCTTTTCCAATTTGGATTCCTTTTATTTCTTTTTCTTCTCTGATTGCTGTGGTTAGCACTTCCAAAACTATGTTGACTAATACTGGTGAGAGTGGACATCCTTGTCTTCCTCCTGATCTTAGAGGAAATGCTTTCAGTTTTTCACCTTTGAGAATGATGTTGGCTGTGGGTTTGTCATATATGGCCTTTGTCATGTTGAGGTAGGTTCCCTCTATGCCCACTTTCTGGAGAGATTTTATCTTAAATGGGTGTTGACATTTGTCAAAGGTTTTTTCTACGTGTATTGAGTTGATCATATAGTTTTTATTCTTCAATTTGTTAACATGGTGTATCACATGGATTGATTTGTGTATATTGAAGAATCCTTGCATCCCTGGGATAAATCCCACTTGATCATGGTGTATGATCCTTTTAATGTCTTGTTGATTTGTTTTTGCTAGTATTTTGTTGAGGATTTTTGCAATTATATTCATCAGTGATATTGGTCTGTAATTTTCTTTTTTTGTATTATCTCTGTCTGGTTTTGGTATCAGGGTGATGGTGGCCTCAAAGAATGAGTTTGGGAGTTCTCCTTCCTCTGAAATTTTTTGCAAGAGTTTGACAAAGATGGGTATTAGCTCTTCTCTAAATGTTTGATGGAATTCACCTGTTAAGCCATCTCGTCCTGGACTTTTGTGTATTGGAAGATTTTTAATCACAGTTTCAATCTCATTAGTTGTGATTGGTCTGTTCATATTTTATTTTTCTTCCTGGTTCAGCCTTGGAAGGTTATACCTTTCTAAGAATTTGTCCATTTCTCCCAGGTTGTCCATTTTATTGGTATAGATTTGCTTGTAGTGGTCTCTCATGATGCTTTGTATTTCTGCGGTGTCCACTGTAACTTCTTTTTCATTTCTAATTTTATTGATTTGAGTCCTCTTCCTCTTTTTCTTGATGAGTCTGGCTAAAGGCTTATCAATTTTGTTTATCTTCTAAAGAACAAACTTTTAGTTTTATTGATCTTTGCTATTGCTTTCTTTGTTTCTACTTCATTTATTTCTGTTCTGATCTTTATGATTTCTTTCCTTCTACTAACTTTCGGTTTTCTTTGTTTTTCTTTCTCTAGTTCCTTTAGGTGTAATGTTAGATTGTTTATTTGAGATTTTTCTTGTTTCTTGAGGTAGGATTGTATTGCTATAAACTTCCCTCTTAGAACTGCTATTCTGCATCCCATAGGTTTTGAATCATCCTGTTTTCATTTGTCTCTAGGTATTTTTTTATTTACTCTTTGATTTCTTCAGTGATCTCTTGGTAATTTAGTAATGTATTGTTTAGCCTCCATGTGTTTGTGTTTTTTACGTTATTTCCTCTGTAACTGACTTGCAATCTCATAGAATTTTGGTCAGAAAGCATGTTTGATGTGATTTTAGTTTTCTTAAATTTATGGAGGCTTGATTTGTGACCCAAGATGTGATCTATCTTGGGAATGTTCCCTGTTCACTTGAGAGGAAAGTGTAAACTGCTGTTTTTGGATGGAATGTCCTATAAATATCAATTAAATCTATCTGGTCTACTATGTCATTTAAAGCTTCTGTTTCCTTATTAATTTTCTGTCTGGATGATCTGTCCATTGGTGTAAGTGAGGTGTTAAATTCCCCCACTATTACTGTGTTACTGTCTATTTCCTCTTTTATAGCTGTTAGCAGTTGCTTTATATATTGAAGTGCTCCTATGTTGGATGCATATGTATTTATAATTGTTATATCTTCTTCTTGGATTGATCCCTTGATCATTATGTAGCTTCCTTCCTTGTCTCTTTACTTAAAGTCTATTTTATCTGATATGAGCATTGCTACTCTAGGTTTCTTTTGATTTCCATTTTCATAGAATATCATTTTCCATCCCTTCACTTCTGGTTGGCGTGTGTCCCTAGGTCTGAAGTGTGTCTCTTGTGGACAGCCTATATATGGGACTTGTTTTTGTATTCATTCAGTGAGGCTGTGTCTTTTGATTGGAGCATTTAATCCGTTCAGATTTAAGGTAGTTATCGATATGTATGTCCCTATTACCATTTTCTTAATTGTTCTGTGTTTGTTTTTGTAGTTTCTTTTCTTCTCTTGTGTTTCTCACTTAGAGAAGTTCCTTTAGCATTTGTTGTAGAGCTGGTTTGGTGGTGTTGAATTCTCTTAGCTTTTGCTTGTCTGTAAAGGTTTTAATTTCTCCATCAAATCTGAATGAGATCCTTGCCGGCTAGAGTAATCTTGGTTGTAGGTTCTTCTTGTTCATCACTTTATATATATTGTGCCACTCCCTTCTGGCTTGTAGAGTTTCTGCTGAGAAATCACATGTTAACCTTATGGGAGTTCTCTTGTCTGTTATTTGTCATTTTTCCCTTGTTGGTGTTAAAATTTTTTCTTTGTCTTTGATTTTTGCCAATTTGATTACTCTGTGTCTCAGCATGTTTCTCCTTGGGTTTATCCTGTATGGGATTCTCTGCACTTCCTGGACTTGGGTGGCTCTTTCCTTTCCCATGTTAGGGAAGTTCTCAACTATAATCTCTTCAAATATTTTCTCGGTTCCTTTCTCTCTCTCTTCTCCTTCTGGGACCCCTATAATGCAAATTTTGGTGCATTTAATGTTGTCCCAGAGCTCTCTTAACTTGTCTTCATTTCTTTTCATTCTTTTTTCTTTATTCTGTTCTGTGGCTGTGAATTCCACCATTCTGTCTTCCAGGACACTTATCCTTTCTTCTGCCTCAGTTATTCTGCTCTTGGTTCCTTCTAGAGTATTTTTCTTTGCAGTTATTGTTTTGTTCATCTCTGTTTGTTTGTTAATTCTTCTAGGTGTTTGTTCTTTAAATCTTCTAGGTCTTTGTAAATCATTTCTTGCATCTTCTTGATCTTTGCCCTCATTCTTTTTGCAAGGTCTTGGATCATCTTCACTATCATTATTCTGAATCCTTTTTCTGGAAGGTTGCCTGTCTGCACTTCATTTAATTGTTTTTCTGGGGTTTTATCTCATTCCTTCATCTGGTACATAGCCCTCTGCCTTTTCATTTTGTCTGTTTTTCTGTGAATGTGGTTTACTTTCTACATGCTGCAGGATTGTAGTTCTTCTTGCTTCTGCTGTCTGCCTTCTGGTGGATGAGTCTATCTAAGAGGCTTGTGCAAGCTTCCTGATGGGAGGGACTGGTGGCTGGTAGAACTGGGTGTTGCTCTGGTGGCAGAGCTCAATAAAACTTTAGTCTGCTTGTCTGCTGATGGGTGGGGCTGAGTTCCCTCCCTGTTTTTTTTTTTTTTGGCTTGAGGCAATCCAACACTGGAGGCTACAGTCTCTTTTTGGGGGCTAATGACAGACTTCAGGAGGGCTCATTCCAAAGAGTACTTCCCATAACTTCTGCTGCCAGTGTCTTGTCCCCACAGTGAACCACAGGCACCCCCCACCTCTGCAGGAGACCCTCCGACAGTAGCAGGTAGGTCTGGTTCAGTCTCCTATGGCATCACTGCTTTTTCCCCCAGGTGCTGATGCACAAACTATTTTGTGTGTGCCCTCCACAAGTGGAGACTCTGTTTCTCCCTGTCCTTTCAAAGCCCTGAAATCAAATCCCACTAGCCTTCAAAGGCTGATTCTCTGGAAATTCCTCCTCTTGTTGCCAGACCCCCAGGTTGGGAAGCCTGACATGGGGCTCAGAACCTTCACTCCAGTGGGTGGACTTCTGTAGTATAATTATTCTCCAGTTTGTGAGTCACCCACCCAACATTTATGGGATTTGATTTTATTGTGATTGTACCCCTCTACCATCTCATTGCAGCTTCTCCTTTGTCTTTGGCTGTGGGGTATCTTTTTGTAAGTTCCAGTGTCTTCCTGTAGATGATTGTCCAGCAGTTAGTTGTGATTCCACTGCTCTTGCAAAAGGGAGTGGACGCATGTCCTTCTATTCTGCCATCTTGAACAAATCTGATGAATCTTTTCAGAGTTTGGAAAAGTCAAACCTATTTCTCTTCTGACTCACCACCAGAATTAAGTTAATTTTATATGAAACTAAGATTCTTTAAGGGAATAGGACTATAATAGTTTCTCAGGAAGGAGGTAGATTGGAGCAGGTATTTGATAAGGAAAAGCAAAATAATATAAGAGCTGTAGGAGGAGCTAGGACCTGCTGGTCACCACGCTACTTTGTTGACATGGTGCTAATTAGAAATGTCTGATGTCTAGGTAGTATTATTTACCTACAGAGGAGAACCCTCAAAATTCCTAAAGACACTCATCTTTGTGAAAGAAGAAGAAAGATTTGAGCAGCATTTCTAAATCTTTTATAAGCAAGTCTGAAGCGTCTAAACATGTATTGCTTTCTCCCTCAATGTCCTCTGCACTTGCTCACCAGAATGCTTCCCTTCTGCCGCCCCACCTTTAACAATTCTCACCATTTTTCAAGACTTAGTCATGTACTACCCTTTCCAGTTCACCTCTGTCCTGATTAATCTCTCCTCTAAACTGTAAGGCTTACTGCTTTAAGGGCTCTCTGGCTAATTAATCATATACTACTTGCATTGCTCATACTGTTTCCTTGTATTATTATTTAACTTTTCATGTCTACATATTATCTTTCCACCTAGAAAGGTGTTCAGAAAGTAATTTTATAAGGCCAATTCAATTTAGTGCACTGAAGTCTGTACAGTTCTTATGTTGGTAATATACTATTTGGTTCAGTAAATGTGGCAGCATCACATGTAGATAGAATTGCTTGTAACTCTTTGTGATTGGGAATATCTTTAGTCTTGTAATTTGATTTGTAAATGTGGAAAATGTTTCTGATTTTCCCTATTTACTGAGATTGATGGAGAAAAAGAGAATGATTTTTATCTAACAAAGAATTTCAAAATTATGAGTGGAGATTTAGCAATATTACATAAATGAGGAGGTCCAGCCAGGACCCAGTATTTTGAAGAAAGCTGGGATCAAGAAGGGATGAGGCCTAAGTAATGTGCAATGCTCAGTGTGGATTTCTAGGGGTTTATAGATCTACCATGGTCCTTTAAAGGTATTTGTTTGCCAGTCTTTCTGTGCAGAACCATTTGGGGAGCAGAACAAGTTATAGACTTGGAAAGAGCTAAGGTTTCTGATTCAAAGACATTTATCAACTGGCATCTATTTATAAAGGCTATAGCATGTAGGAATTGGTATGAGGAATAAAACAGAGTGAGAAAATACACTGCAGTGCAGAGAGGTATGAGGCAGTTTGGGACAAGTCCCAGGAATATGATTTCTGATTGACAGGTAAGCCCTAATGGAAGAATTATTACAGACAAAACACACAAATAAATCAAGTTTCTTGAATTATTTAATCATCATCAAATATCTTCCCTGGATAGGACACATATGAATCAATTGGTAAATAATTTAGAAGAAGTACAATAATGTCCTTTAATATTTATAATGATTATTCACCCTATGATAAGATCTGTTCCTTAAGCACACATTATAAATGTGCTTTGCTTCAGCCCTTAATGGTTGCTGTAAGCCTTCATTCTCACATCAGGGCCACACACTGGGCATCACATAAAAGGAGCACTCTCTCTTGCTGTTAACAGCCTTAGTTCTGAACAGTTGGTCTTGACGCATTTTTTGTGCTGCATTGCAGCTTGCCTTTGATCATCTCAGCCCTCACTGCTCATTCTCTCCTTTCTAGCATCACCTTGCCTCACCCTTTATTCTTGATGTGTTTCACTAACATTCCCAGTTCTCGCCCGAGTGACGCTAACTCCACTGCCATGAGTAAATGCTCCTCCTCTTATGATCAGGTACTGGAACCCCTGGATCAGTGCTGTTCCCTTCAGTCTCCTCTAGCCTCTCCTGCTCCCTTCAGGTAGCACACCCTCTTGGTTCATCTAAGCTTCAAAATAAGCACTACAAATATTGTTAAATAGCATGCATCTCTCTCTTTACCTGTGATGAAGGACCATGCCCTATTTTTACTTGTATCTACCATAGTACATATCAAAAAGTTGAACACATGTTAAGAGCCTGAGACATGTTTTGTAACTTATTCTTAGATGAAACAAACCTCAAGAACACAGGGGCAAATGGAGTTGAGCAATGGAAAGTGAGTGAAAATGTAAACTTCTGATTTTGCAGTTTTGCATCACTGTAGGCTCTTTGTTAGTTGTTAGTAAACTGGTTTTTAGATGTGAGAATGAATTAGTGACAGTAGACAATGAAGTGGAGAAGCTGTAGCAAATTACCCAAAGTCCAACATATTCTGAAGTAGGCTGGGACAGTGGTCCTGCTCTGACCTTGAGTATCTCTCTTCCCTTCACCTGCAGTGATGGAGTCACATTCAGGCATCACAGTCTGTTTTCTCAGCTCAGCTCTTGCCTCACTGAGCCAACCTACTTACTGAGCCAATGTAGAAGAGACCCTGTTAGCTCCTCAGTACTAGTTGGTTGTTCTAAGCATAGTTTTTCTCAGCAGCTAGGTTAGATGGGAAATTATCAGTTACTCTACAATTGTACTATTTTTTTTTTCTCAAACTGAGATAGGATTGCAACTCTTATAACATTCTTCATAGTCAACCTCTTCAACATTGCTTCATATTTAAGCCAATAAGGGGAAGAGAAAGTCACAAAAGTTCTTTATGACATGGAAGTTTGGGCAGGGTAAAGTTAAAGACCCAGACAGATTGACATGAATACTAAGCTTTCAAGAGCAGCATTAAAGCTTGGCACCTGTAGAGATTTTGGGTGTACTCAGGTAACTGGTGTGATCTTAATCCACAAACTCAGCAGTATGAAAATAGTACATTTTTTTTCCCCTGAAATTCAACCTGTGAGAATTCCAAGCCACAATTTTGTCATGCTCTTCAGTCGTTCTGGGAGATTTTTCCCCTATGGACCCATTACATGTTACACATTACACAGATAACTTCTGATCTTTGGCTATCTGTCCACTCAAGTTCTTACCTCAGTCCCAATGTCACATTAAATCAGGAAAGGACATCAAGAAATATGTAACTTAAGGTGAAGAAGAATATCCTGCCAGATGTATTGCAGTCATTTTGGCAACACTGTATTCAAATATATCCTAGCCTAGTATATATGACATTATCATGCCCCTACCTTTTCCAAAAGGTGTAAAGACTTTAAGAAAATACTTATAGTCAGAAATAGAGCTATTGACACATTCTAAATTCTGTGATTTTGTTTTCTTTGTTAAACAGGGTAAAATAGTTATTAATCAAGAAGCTCCAGCCATTGAAGGTGTGGTTATAAATCAACATAATATCTGTGTTTATATGTAGTTCAAGTATTTGCTAAAATTGAGTTTAGGACACCCACATTATTGGAAGTAATTCTGACTCTTCTGAGAAGTACACACATTAGCCATTTTTTATATAGTTTCTTTTCTCTAAAAGAAGAGAATAGAGTGATAACTCTGAGGAGATAATTCACCATGTCTACAGATTTTGGGATCCCTTAGATATCTCAGAACTGAGCCATAGTAAGGGGTAAATAAATACTTAAGATATAAATTGAGGTCAAAAACATTGTTTGTATGGAATGTGTTTCAGTCAGTTTGATCATTTTGTCACAACTCATATTCAACTTGCATATATTTACCCTAATTCAAATAAATCCAATGAGAACACATTTGTAACCCAATGGTATTATTTCACCATAGATATTTTACTTTATCTTCTTCTTTAAGTGTATGTTTGTCCATATTTTAAATGACTCCATATCTTCAGATGTAGAAAAATGCATGTTAGGGGAGAAATAGGTGCAAATCCCACAAACCATAAAGTGCCTAGATGGGTCCTAGAGCCTCTGCCAGGATCTGCTGGGGAGAGGTAAATAGGGCTGGATGATGCAAATAGGAATAGTGCTTGATTTGAAGTTAGATGACCTGTAACTCTCATAGATTAACGCAAGTACTCATCCTCCCAGATACTGTCTTTTCTCTAAAACATATCATTCTTACCCACAGGATTTGATAAAAGTAACTCTGCATCATAGTCTTACGTAACAGCAGAGAGTGATTGGAGAACTTAGAATGCTCAGACTGGGGGGTTGGGGAGCCCTCAGTCTGTTGATCCCCTAAGAGAACTGTATATATTTGACCACTGGATACAGAACAGCACAATCTACTGGAATGTTCTCTCCTGTGTCCTCGGTGTTCTTGATATTGTTAAAGTCAGTCTTTCATGAGACCTAAAGCTCTCAGACTTAGAAGCAGTTTGAGGTCTTAACAACTAGAGGTAAAATGAGGACTGGATATGAATAAGGATGAGTACACTTCCAATCTAAGTTTAACAGGATGCATTTTGCAAACATTATTTCTACATCCATGTTTTGTAGTCTAAGGCTGTGTTCCACATTCACTGATCCTCACAGGAGAAGTTCAGGTGTTTAAAAGCTTTGTGGAAGAGCCTTCCTGAGAACTAGGATTTGCCCCTCTAAGAGGAAAGAGAGATAACACTATATTAGCATAATTCATTCACTCCCTACCCCATCCTAGACCCTTGGAAAATCAGTGCTAACCTAGAGGGAAGCCAAGTAAAGGATGAACATCAGAAGTGTGAGAAAAGGGCAATTTTGTACTGTGTTAGCCCAGGTGGATAGGAGCAGAATGAGAACTGTAGTCTAGGGGAAAATCAGAAATGAAGTTTTCTTTTCCTAAAACTGGAAGGGAAGACAATTACTGTGGACCTGGTTGTCAGACTTGCTTTGAGATACTAATTTACAATGAGCCTCACTCCTCACCCTGAAGGGTTGGTGGAGAAACAGGATTGTTGCTAGAGGGGAAATCAGAGCCCTGTTTCCTTAATCTTCCCCAGGGCCACTCCCTGTGGAACTTTTTAATTCTGGATTTGCTTTAGGCATTCTACCCTACCAGTACACAGCCTGGGGCACAGTTCTACTGATAAGCTTTGGGCAGTGGACTGGAGTGGGATGAAGATTACCCATAAGAAGGAGGGGAGCCAGCAAATATGAACTTCTCTGCCTATACCACTATAGAAACCCATCTTAAGAGACCTGGATGGTCATTCTCTGATACAACAGCTTAAATGCACTAAGACATAAGGGTAGAGTTTGGAAGGAATTCTTCCCAATCTACTTCTCTCTTTGTTAACTCCCCTACCCATCTATGCAATCAATGGTTGGCTTTGGCAGTACCTTTCCAGATTCAGTTTGGAGGTTCCTAATCTTCTAGGAAGACATAGACTCTTTTGAGAACATGTTTAAAGCTGTGAATTCTTGTGGGTGGGGAAGAAAAAGATAAGAGACAGAATTAAAAGCACAGAAAATTTTGTATTCAGTTTTAATGCATTAATAATATCTTTGAAACCCATTCTTCAAAATGGTAAAGAATCTTGAATGTGAGGTTATGACCCTGCTCTAGACATACACAAGCCAACTGATAGTGCATAACTGTTTAAAATAGACTCAATCAACATGCAGTGATTATGGAGCAGAATAGCCCAATGGTTAACTGTATAGAGCCAGCCTGCAAAGAAAGTGCTTTACAAAGTTTTGCAGTCACACTTTATTGCACACTGATAAGTGTCTAGCTTCTTTGTGCCTATAATCTACCTATCTTTGTGAGACCTGTGAAAAAGGAGAAAAGATTATTCTGCTACATGGTTTCTGACCTCAAAGAATTTGCAGGTAAAGTGAAGGAGGCAATACCAATGGACAAATTAGATATATAGTATAATAAAACAGTAAGTGACTAAGTACTGAAGATAGCACAAAACATATGTGCAGAGAAAGGACACATTGACTAGGCAGGGAAGACTGAGACTTCAACAGTGCCCTAGGGGTAAATAGGATTTTAAGAGAAGAGACAAGAACATGAAAATCAGGGGGGAAAAAAATGTGAAAAAATTCTAAGTTAGGAATAAAGCAGCCTGCAGAATAATCCTAACTAAGTTAATTAGTAGGCATTGTAGGACAGTGGCAAATAACTTGACAAAGGAGATATATTTCTGAGAAATTCTTATTGCTTAGTTGAACAGATTGTATAGAACCCGGAAAGTTAGCCTGAGAATCTTGAACTGTATCTAAAGGATATGGGATAACTATTTCAGGTTTCCTAAAAGGACCAGCCTACAGTTTAATCTACTATAGAACTCATTACCAGTGAATGATCACAAATCTAGGCCAAGGGGGGGAAAAAAAAAAAAAAAAGACTACCAATCAGGAGTGAAGCTATGTATCATTTAAGTCAGGAGCCATAGATACTTGGAAAGTTCAAACAAGGGTATTCAACATATTTCTTGTGCTTAAAATGATTAATTGGTAATGATATTAATAAGTAAGGTTGTCACTCTAAAAGCGTCCATGGAGAACTCCCACTGGTATGGAAGCTACATTCTGTAGCCTCACAATTGGGATGAAAATTGAACTCAGTAATAGCAGAGGAAAGGAGAAATTAAATGTTATAAGCCTGAGAGAAATGAGAGGGCATAGGCAATGAGAGTTGAAGAGCAACGGAAATTTAATAAGGGTAATGTAATAAACTCTCTTGTCTGGCAGACACTGAAGGAGATGACTCTCCCACCCAAAGGAGAAAGGATGACAGGAGTGTCTAGAGAGGCTGATTATTCAAGGGAAGTTCAGAATATATCCTGGATGAGCTAGCTACAGTGACAAAAGTTACTGATGACTCTTACTGATACAACTCGCCCAGCGTCCACTCCACCTGCACTGCATCTGTGCCTCTTGTTACATATTTTTAATATCAACTCTGATGAGCAGCCTGGTCCTTACCTTTGTTCCACCAACATCACTGCTCAATAAAAGAATTACCTTAGCTCTTTGTACATGTTTATCACTACATACTTTGGGGAAAAACATTTTTATTCAATGCTTTTGCTCTTTAAAATAACTCTAAGTCGTTAAATGAGGAATTATTATCTATATTATAGAGATGTGGAAATTGAAGTATCAATACAATATAGTAAGTGGGTTTTCCAAGGTTAATTGTGAGGCTGGAACTTGAGGCTCCTGGTTCAGAGTTCCACTTTCACATCTCTCTGTTTTCTCTAAGAGTAGTAAGGGGAGTAATAAGGATTCTTTCCCCTCATGTTCTCAATACAGGTCAGAGAGCAGGGCTCTGTGCTGCTGGCAATGTAGAATAAAGTGCTGTCGTCATAAAATCTGATTCTGGCATACAGCTTTACAGAGAGACATTTTGCATAACAAAGTCATTCTTGTATCCCAGAGGAAATGGTCTACATAACAGCATTTTGTTTGTCTGGTCACAACAAATAATCTACAATTAATAACACCATATAATAAATACTTTCTCTCTTGACTGTTCATAAAACAAGTTGTCTCTAAAATAAAATACTTGTTGGTTTATTGCTCAATTATTGTTTACTTATTGCTTTTTAAAAAAGCAATCATTGGAGGAGTGTATTTTGTTAGAACAGTAGATGAGAAGGGGAAATCTCCAGCTCCATACTGGCCCAGCTCTTCCAAATTTAGTTTCTATTCTCAAGCATTACACTGGTCAACTCTTCTAATCTTTCCCAGATTCCACCTATCACCATTCAACTGTCATTCTACCAGAAAAATAAAATGCTATACAAACCCTAGTTATAACAAACAAATGATCTTGATCTTGGAGGTGGGAAGGACATGTGGAGTTAACTATGTCAAATGACTTCTTTTCATTTCTGAAGTCACTTGAGAACATGAGTACTCCATAAATGTTTGGTGGATTTTGTTTTGCTTTATTAGCTCTAGCTCATGCCAAATGTGAATATGGTTTACAGATTTAAAAAAAGTCATTATGTGACTAAATAATTTGAATGTTTTGCATTATTTGCTGTATAATGAAGTATAATTGGTATCTCTTTGCATGGTATTCAGATTTGGAAAATATTTACTCAGAATTTGAAAGTAGGCAGTTAATCCTATCCTTTTGCATACTTAGGAAATTTTTGAGAACAATGCATATTAATTTTCTTTTTTAGTCACCTTTCTCCAAAGTGCTCCACTTCTTTGATCTTTGTCTGTTTTGTGTAACTATATGTAATATGTAAATGTATGTATATATGTGTGTGTATATACACACAAATATCTGCATATGTACATATTCATATATATATATATATTTTTTTTTTTTGGTGGGGTGGTGATGTATTTGGATTGAAATAATGACCAAAAAAAAACTGCATGAGGGAAGGGCAGATTATAAAATGCAGTAACATTTCATTCAGTGGGAAGGTTGTAAATTGGTCTTGATTGGGCTGCAAAAGCAGCACTGTCACGGCCTCCATGTGGACATGGAAATCCCAAACTCAAAATTAGAACAATCATGATACTGAAGGCTACACTCACCAAGAACACCCAACCTGTGCCAAACCCTGAGCTAAATGACTGGCAATCTTCTTAACATTCCTATGCAGTCGGTGCTATTATATCATTGTGTAGATTTAAACGAAACACAAGCTGAGAGAGGTCAATTGCATTGTATAAGAGTATATGACTAGAGCTTAATTAAACTGGGAGTAAATGCAGATTTCTTCTCTAGTCTCTGTTTTTAAACACAGGAAAACTTAAGGGAAAACTTAGTAGAGATGGGTTAAGAACAATCAAGCTACTGCATGATGGAGGGGGTTTTCCAAGATACTACACTATTTTTCTGAATGGAATTTTAGAGTGTTTCTCAATCTTTTTTTTTCATTATCTACCTACCCCTCCATGGATCCTCTTTAGAAAAAAATTTCCTAATTGTCTTCCCATGAAATGTTCATTCCACAATATACTATATTTCTGAATATGTTTTGTACTTATTTCTGCACTTTATACAAAAGAAGAGTACAATTTTTTTTCATTCCCAAGAACCAATTTATATCCATGTTGAGAATGCAAGCTTTAGAGTAAGTAATCTAGGTGGTGATAGAAAATAATCTTATAATTTATATGTATACAGCCCAGAGTAATACAAATATTTAATCTTTACATTTTTCATTCTCCTTTTAACTGTAACTGAATATTTTTCTGGTATTTATAAAAAATAAACAAAATTTAACCTATATACAGACTTTAGCTTAATTAATTTTAAACATATTTAATTGACAATTTGTTACTTTGCTTCATTATAAGCATGTTAAAAAATAAATAAAATACTCATTAGTACTAAATTGACTTAAGTAGATGTTACTGTTCAACTCTGATAGTTACCAGAAGTGAAGGCATACTCTTTTTATTAGCAGAATTTCAAGTATTAGCAGAAAAGAAAGAAGGAAAAATAAGTCTTAAGCGTAAAACAATCACAACTAGCTTAGCAAAGTTTACATGCAAAAATAAATCACATGCATGCATTCAACTTTTGCAATATGAAAACATAAACTCTTTAATACTGGCTTACCTGACATTCATACATTTTCTTTTCATGTGTTTATTGCTATTGCTTTGTTGGTTTTGACCCCTAAACGTTTACATTATGTCTCTTTTTATTACTCTCTTTAATTTATTCCTCAATTGCATTATCTTCACTTCCCTAATACTCTTAAAATCCTCAGAAATCATTATTATTTTCTATTCTCAGAATTTAAAATATATTTTTTACATCTTTTAGGTATAACTTCATTATTTATTTGATCCCTTACTCTCTTGATCCCATGATAAGCATGTGATCTGAAGTTGCTATTCATTCATCTATGTACATACTGTGTACCCCCTGCCTGGCAAATGAACGAGTCAGGCATGGCTCCTGAATGTAGGGAATGGATAGTAGACTTGGGGAATCCCAATTGCTGACACTCTTTGATGACTTAATATATATTTAACCTCTCTCCACCTCAGTCTCCTATTATGATAAATATTTCTACTTCTACTACTGTCATTAATAATAATGGTTAATAATAATAATAGCAGCTAACATTTATGAGATATTTGTTACCTACCAGGTGCTATATTTGTTTAATCAACCCAGGAATTCCTGAGGTGAATATTATGATTATCTGCATTTTACAGAAGAGACCAAAGCAAAGAAAATATAATCCTCTTGAAAGGGATGGAAGAGCTAGGAAATAACAGGGTGAGATTTGAACACAGTCTTGAGTCAAGAGCCCAGTGAATACATGGAGTGTAAGGGCAATAGGACAGGACCACGGGACCACAGGGAGGTCACACAGTGGCTACTTTTTAAAGTCCTTTTTTATTCCTTCAACTTTCCTAACATTTCTCATGTTATTAACCCAAAGTTGATTGGTCATTAACCAACACCAAAAATTGGGAGGGGAAGAAAGAGAGAGAAATAACCACTAAGACAGCAGAACTTCACAGAGAGACAAAATAACCTATTGTAAAGAGAAGAACCCACTAAAAGGGATACAAAATAAGGAAGCAACTCCTGTATTTCTATGGATAAAAATTTAGAAGAATATTTATTTTGGGCAGATATTAAAAGTCTTGGTGGATTTCATTACTTATAAGCATGTATGTTCCTCATCATATCTAACTCATCACTGAAAAATTAAACTAATCATTTGAATAGCCCAAAGTCTAAAGTTCTCCCTTACTGGCTTCCAAAATTTTATATAAATAGATATGTGGCCTTTTTCTGAATGAACTTGATTCTACTACTTGATTTGATGTTGGGAAGACTCCATGGTCTCTGTTTTCTCAGTACCCCTGCTCTAGAATATATTACTTTGGTATAAGAGTATCATAAACAGGCGTAAAGCATCTTATCTGTGCCTATAAAAGGAGCTCAACATTAGTGAATTAATAAAGTAGATTTATTGAGTAGCTACCATATTCCCTGCTTTATGCAGAATGAAATATCAAGACTTTTTTGGGGGATCCTGTAAAGCATTATTTTCCTTTGGAGGAATCCTGCTCTCCTTTTGGCAAAGTTTACTTTTTGCATATGGCATGTCTCCAGAGGTGTAGGCTGTACCCTTTGTACTAACCTGGGACAAAGCCAGAACACAACACATTTGGGTTTGTGTAAACTTCTTTGTTCTTTCTTCTTCACTGAGGAGTGAGAGCCTCACTGGAATGAGCTACTCTAATTCCCAGCCCTTCAAACTAACCACAGATGATAACCACTCACAACAGATATTGACTTTCCAAGCATAAGGATTCATTTTATGTGCAAAACATTTCATAGCGTTCCAGTCACAGCTCACTGGTTGTTATTCCAGAAAGCATCTGTCTGAACCACTAATCGGGGTTTCTTAAACAAACCGCATTAGGTGTCTCTTCCTGGGTTTTGCAAATTTCTTAGAAAAAAGTACAAGATTTGAAGTGCTTGTGTATCATTATCAACGATATCAACAAATATATAAGACAGTAAGGCCTATGCTAGGGGCCTTTTTTCTTCTGAGATTGATAGAGATTTCATGGAGGGACATAAGTTTCTCAAAAGGTGTTCTTTCGAATACCTAGAAAAGGATCTTTGGTTAAATAAGTTTGGGAAATGATATACACTGCGTATCTCTCTTAGAAATTTACAAACAAGCCAGTGTATAAAATGTTTCAAAGAATACTGTAGTAACAGGACTTCATTATGTTAAAGACAGAATTTTTTCAGCTAATTTTTTTTTTTTTTTTTTTGCGGTATGCGGGCCTCTCACTGTTGTGGCCTCTCCCGTTACGGAGCACAGGCTCCGGACACGCAGGCTCAGCAGCCATGGCTCACGGGCCCAGCTGCTCCACGGCATGTGGGATCTTCCCAGACTGGGGCACGAACCCGCGTCCCCTACATCGGCAGGCAGACTCTCAACCACTGCGCCACCAGGGAAGCCCTCTCAGCTAATTTTAATTCTTCTTCTTCCTTTTTTTTTTTTTTTTTTCTCCTTTCTTGTGGCATGTAATACCAACTAAGAGAATTAGTGTTTCATAGAACTCTGGGACATGAGGACATCATGGGAACAAGTGGGGTTGGGGGTTATGAGACCAACTCCTCCTCTAAAATCAGCTCTGGGACCTCAGGCTCACTTTTACCTCTTAGACTTTGTTTACTCATCTGCCAACTTCAGGTAAAAGTATTTACCATGTCAGATAAGATACAGAATTTTCAGAAAGAGCAATTATTAAATAGCTGTGAAAGCACAGCACATTAAAGTTTAAGAGCAATGTATACATGTGAATTACTTTTATAGCTCCTGATCCTGGCTTCAGCACAATTCTAAATATATCACTAAGGTTTCTCCTGTTGTTTGTAACCTTCACCTTCACAACAAAACATTTACAAAAACGGTTTACAGATGGTTAGGTCCTGTAGACAGTATTTAAGTAAGTTAGCCAGGATATTTTCTGCTTTTGCAAAATTTAGACTGCTCTTGATGTAAATAAATCCAGAAGTATAAATACATTTCATTTAAACATGATACAAGATTTACCCCCAGGTGGTGGTGACTGAGTACAAAGTCACTACTTTATGATGCTGATCTTGGTAAAAAGATTTACTCCCTTTAATTATGTAACCATCTTACATATGACTTTTACAGTATACACCTCTGATAGTTAGAGGAAGAGAACATGTTTTTGGCAAATCAAGATTTGTGACATAACAGGCAGCTATATTGAATCAATTGACACATAAAAGAAAAATAGTAACACATTCCCTTGTTTTCTTAAGATATTTCCCTTAAACGTGTGTAATGATTCATGTTACCTGATAGATTGGGGTTGTAAGGCCTGAATGCCAAATTACTATGCTTGTTATTGGGTAAGTTATCAACTGGTTGACAGAAGTGCCTGATTATAGTCAAATACCTTGGATTCCCACAAGTCAATCAACTCACAGAGTTAATAACAAACAATGTTAGTTAGCTGATCTTTCCTTCAATCAAACAACAACAGTAATAAATCTAGTTTTAGCTACAAAGTGTAAACATTTGCTAGACAATGTGTTAATGCAAATAATAAACACCTAAATTATTGTGTGATGTGTGTGTGTATGTTCTATTTTCTCACTAATCATGAACAATCCTCAAATACTACTTAATCTGACTAATTAAATTACCTTCCCTAGAATTTTGTAAAATTTCTATGGTCCCCCTGTGATTTTATGATATCCAGGCCTCTGGAGAGCCCAATTTAGAAACCTCATTTTTTTCAGATTAAAAAAAAAATGTCTCTAAAAGTAACCGAGGTAACCTCTTGGAGTCTAGGTCTTTTAAAACAGAGCTGGTATGAGAACTTTTTGGTCCTGAGCAATCTTTCTTTTGGAGGACCCGCCACTCATCTTACCAAACATCCACATCAAACACCACATTTATTCCAGTCCAGATATAGCTGATGAGTGGAAGTTATATGCTATGTTTTATAGATGTCATGAAATATTTATAATTCAAATTTTTGTACTTCCTTTTTTTGAATTTTGGATCTATATTTATTGTTTTAGTTCTCAAGTGTCATTTTTATAGGTGCTTAGAAATTTCATGGGTTTTAGACATTGTACCTAGAGAACCTGAAACATAAGATAAATTGTTTTAGCCACATGCTCACATTTTCCATGTCACCACAGTCATCCTTCTCTCTCTCCTACCTTCTCCTACCCTCAGCCAATATGTTTAGCAAAATCCATCTGTTTGTAGGGCCAAACTCAAGCCCTATTCATAAAAACAGTCTTGTTGATTTCTTCCATCTCTGTACTTCACATCTGAGGATGTGCAACTGAATTTTAATACAGTATCACAACTTTCCATAGTTGTTTTCTAGGTGGTACTCTTATTTCTTCCATTAGCTATCAATGAAATTTTCATTTCATTTTCTCTTTCTTCCTGCATAGATGGACACATTCTCCAGCATATGGTGAACAGAAGCTTAGGGTACTGTTTTGGACTGTAACATCTCTTCTGATGTGTACTAGAAGAGAAGTCAGTGCAGTGTATGTCCCAGGAATGTTCAGGGCCATGCTAGTCACCACTGTCCCTAGAATGCCCTCCTTCCTGCCACACAACTCAGGGGACAAGTGACCATAGAAATGCCGTATAAGGCTCCATGTCTTGCTTAGTTTTCCATATTTTTCCCTCCCCTAATCTAGTGGGTGTAGGAACTAGGACACAACAGTTTACTGCTTACACTTGTTTCCCTTCGGACTGGAATCACAACAGCTCTATTGATAAAAACTTAGCCTTCTCTCCCCAGCTTCCAGTGGCCCAAGGTTGGCCTGGAGATGTTTTGCTTCCATGCAGGCTAGAGAGCATGTACCCGCCAATGGCCTCACACTCCCTCTGTAGCATTTTAGGAGGGCTGGTGAAAATGCCATGACTGGGCAACACAGCCCCCATTTTCTTCTTCCTAGAGCATTCTGTTTTGACCCCTGCCAAAGTATTAGAAAGAAAAAGAGTTAGGTTTATTCTGAAGCTAGCAACCTCTGGGTTTTGCAATGTGCCATCTCTGGGATTCCCCCAGGAGTTGGAATGAAATTGGATTATATTTCCAGATGACGATTCCTGACTTTCAGCCTATGTGTATCTTTCAGCATCATACTTTCTCATACCCCACACCACACACACATACATACATGTGTGTATGTACCCATACACATCACATGTTTACACCATACACTAAAAGCATGCATACATGCCACATGCACCATACAAACACATGCTATGTAGATTACAGAAGCCAACACATGAGAAGAACATGCACTCATCACATATATATGCATGTACACACACACACACAAAAAATAACACAGCTTCTGCTTCAGTATCAGATCAGGAATACCAAGGATGTTGCTGTGAGGGCTGCTTATATATAGAGAGTAAGCAATGTGCAGGGGTTTAACCTGAAAGTTGGACATATAAAAAACAGCCCCAAATCCCATTTCTTTGCATTGGTATATCAGTTTAGAGCTGGTAAAGTCATGTATACTATATCATGTAAAGCTTGAACACTACTTTGTAAGAGATCATCTCCAATTTATAGACAAGAAAAGAAAATTCAGGCATGGTTAGTGACTTGTTCCAGCTCTAGATGAAATGAATTAGATAACCAGATTTCCAAACCACAACTCCTGCACCTATTTCAGCGTTATTCCCAGTACTTGTCATTTTGCCTTTAGTAATAATATGAACTTGGCAAATACAGAGCCTTTGTGCTCCCATTCTGCCCTAACTTTGCTGTCTTCCCCTACGTTCCACAGGGACCCTTTTCTCAGGGCACTCTCAAGATCTCTCACTCTGAAGGCCAGGGAAAGTGGTTAAACTCATCATGTGGAAGGACAAGGAAATGATAAAAAATAGTGCATTTCTAGTCCCAAGAGTTCCAACCACATGGGCTCTTATGTGGTTTCTGTAAAATGCTGAAAGGCAGTAAGCTTTCACCAGTGCTCTTCTTCACCTCCGTCATGTTCTCCCTATGTTTCCTGTGCATGTTTACTACTCTGTTTTTGGGGCTCAGCTCAAATTTCACTTCCTCAAATGAGCTTTCCTTCACCCCACAACCCAAGTTGGATATGCTAGTTACTCCCTACATAGCAATGTAGGGATTTTCTTCTTAGTTTTAAGGACTCTTCAACATTCTGTATTTACTTGTTTTCTAGAGGTCTGGTCCCACTGGTATGCATACTCACCTGGTTATGGACCACACCTGGTTTTGGTGGTTATTGTTACATCATCTTCTAGAACAATGTCAGGTAAATTGTAAGATTTCAGTGAAGATTTTTGAATGAATTAGTGGATCAATAAAGGAGTGCCTGTTCTTCACTAGCTCAAACTCCTTTCTCATTTTCCATTAACATGTTCTTGCCAGACACTGCTCCTAAGAGAGGTATTTTTTCATGGGTTTCAGCAAATTAAATGATGTCTGGCCCAAGCCTTCATGTAAAACATCTAAATCACTTTTATGGGTTAAACATGGCTATAAGTGGCAGTTGAAACTCCAGGTGGACAGTGTATCAGGGATTTTAGGAGGGGGCAGTATTATATATATTAGGTGACTCAAGAGAGACTATGAAGAAGAGAGCAGAAGATGGACATCCCAATAGTTGAACTCCTTCCTCCACCATACAACTGTTTTCTTGGACAGACTGTCTCTCTTCAAGCTTAATTGTGTGAATCTGATAGGACTTAAATCACATGGCTCTTGCATTCACTTTTGCCCTATGATCCATGTCCAACAATTCATGGTGTCCTATTCAGTTATCAGGCTAGGCTTTTTTTTGGTGGTACGCAGACCTTTCACTGTTGTGGCCTCTCCGGTTGCGGAGCACAGGCTCCGGACACGCAGGCTCAGTGGCCATGGCTCACAGGCCTAGCCACTCCTTGGCATGTGGGATCTTCCTGGACCAGGGAACAAACCCATGTCCCCTGCATTGGCAGGTGGACTCTCAACCACTGCGCCACCAGGGAAGCCCCTTAGTTATCAGGCTAGGCTTTTTATGGATATTTTCAAAATTTAGAACTGGAAGATCAGAGGCCTTACCTTGAGGGTAACGTGGTGAAGTCTGAGCTATCTGCTGTACTGGACCCTATTATTTCTTAAAATAAGAGATAATTAACTAGGTAGGCATAAGATGGGTGAGGGGGTGGATCAGAGAGAGTGAAATAATGATAATGGGAGACGACCTTCAAGATGGCAGAGGAGTAAGATGTGGAGATCACCCTTCTCCCCACAAATACAACAAAAATGCATCTACATGTGGAAAGACTCCTACAGAACACCTACTGAACACTGGCAGAAAACCTCAGACTTCCCAAAAGGCAAGAATCTTCCTGGGTACTTGGATAGGATAAAAGAAAAAAGAAAAAACAGAGACAAAAGAATAGGGACAGGACATGCACATCAGGGAGGGAGCTGTGAAAGAGGAAAAGTTTCCACACACTAGGAAGCCCCTTCACTGGCAGAGACAGGGGTTGGGTTGGGGGGAAACTTCGGAGCTATGGAAGAAAGCACAGCAACAGGGGTGCAGAGGGCAAAGTGGAGAGATTCCTGAATAGAGGATCTATGCCAATCAGCACTCGGCAGCCTGAGAGGCTTGTCTGTTAACCCGCCAGGGAGGGTGGGGGCTGGGAGCCGAAGCTTGGGCTTCAGAGTTCAGATCCCAAGGAGAGGACTAGGGTTGGCTGTGTGAACAGAGCCTGAAAGCATCTAGTGCACCACAGCTAAACAGGAGGAAGTCTGGGAAAGAGTCTGGACCTGGCTAAGAGTCAAGGGACCATTGTTTTGGGGTGTGTGAGGAGAGGAGATTCAGAGCACCACCCAAATGAGCCCCAGAGATGGAGGCAAGCCATGTCTATCAGTGCAGACACCAGAGATGGGCATGAAACATTAATGCTGCTTCTGAAGCCACCCAGAAGCCTGTGTGGAAGCACAGGTCACTATCCACATCTCCCCTCTTGGGAGCCTGTGCAGGCTTCCAATGCCAGGGTCCTGTGATCCAGGGACAACTTCCCTGGGAGAACACAAGGCATGCCTCAGGCTGTTGCAAGGTCATGCCGGCCTCTGCTACCACAGGAACACCACTCCCTCCCCGCAACCTGAGTGAACAAGAGCCCCCTAATCAGCTGCTCCTTTAACCTCCTCATGGCTGGGTGAAGAACAGATGCCACAGGGCAACCTACACTCAGAGGCAGGGCCAAATCCAGAGCTGGAACACAGGAGCTGTGCAAACAAAGAAGAGAAAGGGAAATTTCTACCAGCAGCCTCAGAAGCAGTGGATTAAATCTCCACAATCAACTTGATGTACCCTATATATGAGGAATAACTGAATAGAGAGTGAATCATCCCAAAATTGGAGTGGTGGACTTTGGGAGAACTGTAGACTTGGGTTTTCTGTATGCGACTGAACAGATCCTGATTTTTAGGTTTATTCCAGTTTAGTTTTAAGTGCTTACTATCATTGGTGAATTTGTTTATTGGTTTGGTTGCTCTCTTCTTTCTTTTTATGTTTTTATTATATTTTAATTTTTTTATTTTAATAATTTAAAAAATATATTTAAAAACTTTATTTTATTTTATTTATTTTTCTTTCTTCTTTTTTTTTTTCCTTCTCTCTTTTCTTCTGAGCCATGTGGCTGACAGGGTCTTGGTGCTCTGGCTGGGTCACAGGTCTGAGCATCTGAGGTGGGAGTGCTTACTTCAAACATTGGCCCACCAGAGACCTCCCAGCCCCACATAATATCAATTGGTGAGAGCTCTCCCAGAGATCTTCGCCTCAATGCTAAGACCTAGCTCTACTCAATGACCAGTGCTCCAGTGCTGGACACCCCATGCCAAACAACAAGCAAGAGTGGAATACAGCCCCATCCATTAGCAGAGAGGTTGCATAAAATCATAATAGGTTCACAGACACCTCAAAACACACCAACAGATGCAGTCCTGCTCAACAGAAAAATTATATCCAGTCTCATCCACCACAAAACAGGAACCAGTTCCCTCCACTAGGAAGCCTACACAACCCACTGAACCAACCTTACCACAGGGGGCAGACACCAAAAACAACAGGAACTATGAACCTGCAATCTGTGAAAAGGAGATCCCAAACACACAAAGTTAAGCAAAATGAGAAGACAGGGAAATATGCAGCAGATGAAAGAAGCAAGGTAAAAACCCACCAGACGAAACAAATAAGGAGGAAAAAGGCAGTCTACCAAAAAAAGAATTCAGAGTAATGATAGGAAAGATGATTGAAAATCTTGGAAATAGAATGAAGAAAATACAGGAAACGTTTAACAAGGACCTAGAAGAACTAAAAAGCAAACAAACAATGATGAACAACACAATAAATGAAATTTAAAATTCTCTAGAAGGGATCAATAGCAGAATAATTGAGACAGAAGAATGGATAAGTGACCTGGAAGATAAAATAGTGGAAATAACTACTGCAGAGCTGAATAAACCAAAAAGAATGAAAAGAATTGAGGACAGTCTCAAAGACCTCTCGGACAACATTAAACGCACCAACATTCGAATTATAAGGGTCCCAGAAGAAGAAGAGAAAAATAAACTGAGAAAATATTTGAAGAGATTATAGTTGAAAACTTCCCTAATATGGGAAAGGAAATAGTTAATCAAGTCCAGGAAGCACAGACAGTCCCATACAGGATAAATCAAAGGAGAAACATGCCAACACTCATAATAATCAAACTATCAAATATTAAATACAAAGAAAACATTAAAAGCAGCAAGGGAAAAGCAACAAAAACATACAAGAGAATCGCTATAAGGTTAACAGTTGATTTTTCAGCAGAAACTCTGCGAGCCAGAAAGGAGTGGCAGGACATATTTAAAGTGATGAAAGGGAAAAACCTACAGCCAAGATTACTCTACCCAGTAAGGATCTCATTCAGATTCGATGGAGAAATTAAAAACTTTACAGACAAGCAAAAGCTAAGAGAATTCAGCACCACCAAAAGAGCTTTACACCAAATGTTAAAAAACTTCTCTAGGCTGGAAACACAAGAAAAGGAAAGACCTAAAATAATAAACCCAAAACAATTAAGAAAATGGGAATAGGAACATACATATTGATAACTACCCTAAATATAAATAGATTAAATGCTCCAACCAAAAGACACAGACTGGCTGAATGGATACAAAAATGGACCGGTATATATGCTATCTAAAAGAGACCCACTTCAGACCTAGGGACACCTACAGACTGAAAGTGAAGGGATGGAAAAAGATATTCCATGCAAATGGAAATCAAAAGAAAGCTGGAGTAGCAATACTTAGATAAAATACACTTTAAAATAAAGGCTATTACAAGAGAGAAAGAAGGACACTATATAATGATCAAGGGATCAATAAAAGAAGAAGATATAGCAATTGTAATTATTTATGCACCCAACATAGGAGCAAATCAATACATAGGTAAATGCTAACAGCCATAAAAGGGGAAATCAACAGTAACACAATAATAGTAGGGGACTTTAACAGCCCACTTTCACCAATGGACAGATCCTCCAAAATGAAAATAAATAGGGAAACACAAGCTTTAAATGATATATTAAACAAGATGGACTTAATTGATATTTATAGGACATTCCATCCAAAAGCAACAGAATACACTTTCTTCTCAAGTGCTCATGGAACATTCTTCAGGATAGGTCATATCTTGGGTCACAAATCAAGCCTTGGTAAATCTAAAAAATATTAAATCATATCAAGTATCTTTTCCAACCACAAGGCTAAGAGACTAGATATCAATTACAGGAAAAAATATGCAAAAAATTACAACCACATGGAGGCTAAACCACACACTACTAAATAACCAAGAAATCACTGAAGAAATCAAAGAGGAAATCAAAAAACACCTAGAAACAAATGACAAGGCAAACACCACAACCCAAAACCTGTGGGATGCAGCAAAGCAGTTCTAAGAAGGAAGTTTATAGCAGTACAATCTTACCTTAAGAAACAAGAAAACTCTCAAGTAAACAATGTAACATTACACCTAAAGCAATTAGGGAAAGAAGAACCAAAAAACCCAGGTTAGCAGAAGAAAGAAATCATAAATATCAGATCAGAAATAAATGAAAAAGAAATGAAGGAAAAGATGACAAAGATCAATAAAACTAAAAGCTGGTTCTTTGAGAAGATAAACATAATTGAAAAACCACTAGCCAGACTCATCAAGAAAAAAAGGGAGAAGACTCAAATCAACAGAATTAGAAATGAAAAAGGAGAGTAACCACTGACACTTCAGAAATACAAAGGATCATGAGAGATTACTACAAGCAACTATATGACAGTAAAATGGACAACCTGGAAGAAATGGACAAATTCTTAGAAAAGCACCACCTTTTGAGACTGAACCAGGAAGAAATGGAAAATATAAACAGACCAATCACAAGCACTGAAGTTGAAATTGTGATTAACAATCTTCCAACAAACAAAATCCCAGGACCAGATGGAATCACAGTCGAATTCTATCACACATTTAGAGAAGAGCTAACACCTATCCTTCTCAAACTCTTCCAAAATTTAACAGAGGAAAGAACACTCCTAAACTCATTCTACAAGTCCAACATCACCTTGATACCAAAACCAGGCAAAGATGTCACAAAAACAGAACACTACAGGTCAAAATCACTGATGAACATACATGCAAAAATCCTTAAAAAAATACTAGCGGGCTTCCCCGGTGGCGCAGTGGTTGAGAGTCCGCCTGCCGATGCAGGGGACACGGGTTAGTGCCCCGGTCCAGGAAGATCCCACATGCTGCGGAGCGGCTGGGCCCGTGAGCCATGGCCGCTGAGCCGGCGCGTCCGGAGCCTGTGCTCCGCAACGGGAGAGGCCACAACAGTGAGAGGCCCACGTACCGCCAAAAAAAAAAAAAAAAATACTAGCAAACAGAATCCAACAGCACATTAAAAGGATCATACACCATGATCAAGTGGGGCTTATCCCAAGGGTACAAAGATTCTTCAATATATGCAAATCAATCAGTGTAATACACCATGTTAACAAATTGAAGTATAAAAACCATATTTTCATCTCAATAGATGAAGAAAAATCTTTTGACAAATTACCTCAACATAATAAAGGTCATATATGACAAACCCACAGCCAACATTGTTCTCAATGGTGAAAAACTGAAACCATTTCTACTATGATCAGGAACATGACAACATTGACCACTCTCAACATAATAAAGACCATATATGACAAACTCACAGCCAACATTATTCTCAATGGTGAAAAACTGAAACCATTTCTACTATGATCAGGAACATGTCACCATTGACCACTCTCAACACTATTATTCAACATTGTTTTAGAAGTCTTAATCACAGCAATTAGAGACAAAAAAGAAATAAAAGGAATCCAAATTGGAAAAGGAGTAAAACTGTCACTGTTTGCAGATGACATGATACTATACATAGAGAATACTAAAATCCTACCAGAAAACTACTAATCAATGAATTTGGTTAGTAGCAGGATACAAAATGAATGCACAGAAATCTCTTGCATTGCTATACAGTAATTATGAAAAATCTGAAAGAGAAATTAAGGAAACACTCTCATTTACCATTGCAAGAAAAAGAATAAAATACCTAGGAATAAATCTAGCTAAGTAGACAAAAGACTTGTATGAAGAAAACTATAAGACACTGATGAAAGAAATTAAAGGTGATACAAACAGTTGGAGTGATATATTCTTGGATTGGAAGAATATGTTCTTAGATTGGAAGAATCAATAATGTGAAAGTGACTCTAGTACCAAGGTAATCTATAGATTCAATGCAATCCTTATCAAACTACCAATGCCATTTTTCACAGAACTAGAATAAAAAATTGCACAATTTGTATGGAAACACAGAAGACCCCCAAAAAACAAAACAATGTTGGGAAAGAAATACAGAGCTGGAGGTATCAGGCTCCCTGACTTCAGACTATACTACAAAACTACAGTAATCAAGATAGTATGGTACTGGGACAAAAATAGAAATATAGATCAATGGAACAGGATAGAAAGCCCAGAGAGAAACCCATGCACATATAGTCACCTTATCTTTGAAAAAGTAGGCAAAAATATACAGTGGAGAAAAGACAGCCTCTTCAATAAGTGGTGCTGGAAAACTGGACAGCTACATGTAAAAGAAAGAAATTAGAACACTTCCTAACACCATACACAAATATGAACTTCAAAATGGATTAAAGACCTAAATGTAAGGCCAGACACTATAAAACTCTTAGAGGAAAACATAAGATGAACACTCTATGACATAAATCATAGCAAGATCCGTTTTGACCCACCACCCAGAGAAATGAAAATAAAAACAAAAATAAACAAATGGGATCTAATGAAACTTAAAAGCTTTGCATAGAAAAGGAAACCATAAACAAGACAAAAAGACAACCCTCAGAATGGGAGAAAATATTTGCCAATGAAGCAACTGATAAAGGAATAATCTACAAAATATACATGCAGCTCAATATCAAAAAACAAGCAACCCAATAAAAAAATGGGCAGAAGACCTAAACAGACATTTCTCCAAAGAGATATACAGATTGCCAACAAAGACATGAAAGGATGCTCAGCATTAGTAATAATTAAAGAAATGCAAATCAAAACAACAATTAGGTATCACCTCACACTGGTCAGGATGGCCATCATCAAAGAATCTACAAACAATAAATGATGGAGAGGGTGTGAAGAAAAGGTAACCCTCCTACACTGTTGGTGGGAATGTAAATTGATACAGCCACTATGGAAAACAGTATGGAGGTTCCTTAAAAAAACTAAAAATAGAACTCTGATACGACATAGAAATCACACTACTGGGCATATACCCAGAGAAAACCATAACTAAAAAAGAGTGATATACCACAATATTCATTGCAGCACTATTTATAATAACCAGGACATGGAAGCAAACTACGTGTCCATCGACAGATGAATGGGTATAGAAGATGTGGCTCATATATATAATGGAATATTACTCTGACTTAAAAGAAACAAAATTGAGTTATTTGTAGTCAGGTGCATGGACTTGGAGTCTGTCATACTGAGTGAAGTAAGTCAGAAAGAGAGAAACAAATACCATATGTTAACACATATATATGGAATCTAAAAGCAAAAGGGTTCTGAAGAACCTATGAGCTGGATAGGACATTGAAACGGACTTAAGGACAGCAGGAGAGGAAGGGTAAGCTAGGACAAAGTGGGAGAGTGGCATAGACATATATACCAAATGTAAAACAGATAGGTAGTGGGAAGCAGCTGCATAGCACAGGGAGATTAGCTCGGTGCTTTGTGACCATTTAAAGGGGTGGGATAGGAAGGGTGGGAGGGAGACGCAAGAGGGAGGGGATATGGGGATATATTTATATGTATAGCTGACTCACTTTTTTATACAGCAGAAACTAACACAACAATATAAAGCAATTATACTCTAATAAAGATGTTAAAAAAAAAAGAATGATCATGAGAGTGACAGGATGTGATGGTACCATCTGAGTTGGTGGACTCAGTGAGCCAGAGACTAATTCAAACTCTCCTTCTAGTTATGGACAGACATAACTAAATGACCTTTGTTGTTTGTTTGTTTGCCTTCATTGAAGCTAGTTTCAGTAGTGTTTCTATTACTTATATCTGAGTAATAAAGCTGTTGAAGTATTTATCAATTGGATAATTAGATGATAGTCCTATAGGCAGGATAAAAGAAGCAAAGGCACTGAAGTAAAAAACAAAACAAAACAAAACAAACAAAAAACATGGAGTGTGTTCAAGAAATAGAATCAAGATCAAGATCACAGTCCCCAAGGAGTACCAAGGAGTAGTTCCACTTCTCTGATCATCTAATTGTAATTATTATCCTCCAGGTCTGTATCTTCCACTTGTGTCTCACTAGCACTTGGAACAATGTCTTGAGTGTCTGAAGAACTTACTATATGACTGCTGAATGGATGGATTCTGGAAATAAGTAATATAATAATTAGTAATATTGCTTCATAAAGCAATTTTCACATTCTGGTTTCTGAGAGCTAGGATGGAAAAAGTAACAACAACAAAAATACAAAGGCTTTATAATTAAACAGATATGAATTTATACACTGCCCCCTTAATTCACTGGTTTTATGAACTCATACAGTTTCATTTGCCTCTTCTATAAAGTGAGCACAACAAAATCTAGACTCAAAAGGTTGAGTCTAGTATTGGTTTTATGAGATAATCTATATAAAAATGCTTCTAGAAATGTCTAGCTCAAAATAAGTATTCAAGAAAAGTCAGTTGAAGTTCTAGAATTCTTGAGGAGTGATCTTCCCAATCCATTTGGAAAAATAGGAATCCTCCTTAACAGATCTCTGTTAGATGGTTACTAGGCCTCTGCTTAAATATATTCAGTACTGGGTAGACCCCTGCTTCCTGTTTCATGCTTGGACCACCAGAGGCTCCTTGTTCTCTCTTCATTAAAAAAACACTTTTGGTCCTTTTAACTTTTACTCATTGCTTCTATTTCAACTGTAAAACTACATGGCTATCAGTCAGGATAACTGTAATGAACATTTCTGAGGATAGTTTTAGGGTTCAATTTTTCCTAACGTCAAAAGATTAAAAATATGTTAAATATTTTATTTCAATTTGGGTGCAGAGTATAAGTTTTTGAAATATTTTTGTCATACATCAGAAGGAAAAAATATCATATATATTTTCATTTAGTTCTGTCAATCCTCTGCAAATTAGTATGTTTTTTTTTGAAGTTTTATTCATAATTTGGATTTATAGACTGAGATTAAGCAAATTTTCTGAAAAAAAATTCAAAATCCCTACAATGACCTATGAAAGAGCTTCAGGATCCGAACCCTCTCTTCCCTCTCTCTCACCACACTCTCCCTTGCTCCAGCCCCACTGGCCTCTTTCTGCTTCTCTTCTTAAATCTCAGCTTTCCAGTTAATATTCTCTTGACAATCCTTTAATATGTAAAATGTAGCCTTTCTCTTTCTTCCTGTTAATTATTTCCATTTGTTTACGATTGAATGGTTCAACTCCACATGCTATATAGATCCTTTAGTAAGTTTATTGTTAACAATCTGTTTCCCTTTACTAGAATATCAACTCTTTGGGGGGGTGGAACTCTTGATCTTTTTTGTTCACCAATGTATCCCAATAATCTAAGATAGTGCCTGCTTATAGGAGGTACTTTAAGTGCTCATTGAGTGAATAAATGAATGCACACATGAAAGGAGAAAGAAGAAAGAGATAATCAATGCTCTATCCCAGGAGCAGTTCATGCCCCTCTGTTAAGGGATGATCTCTGTCCATGCGGGAAGGCCACAGAGCCACCAAAAGAGAGAACAGAATGGAATACTTCAGAAAACGTTCTGGAGACTTGAGCAGTAGGAGAATCAGGCTTGGACTTGTTAGGCAGGAGGAGAGGAATGGTCAGCAGGAAGGAATGCTTTTTTTCAAGGTTTTCCCCAGGAAAGTGTCAACAATGCCTCCACTCCCAAAACTGGTCACTCCAGGTTAGAGCCACCAACCACAGGAATCAACGCAAGTACCTCCTTTGCTGCTTTGGAACTGACATATTTAGATAAGATCTTTGTCTGGATTGGTATCTTTAGATATATCCAAGGAAAATAACTAGATGATATTTGTTGAAAAGACAAATAATTCCAGACTTTGTAGTCTGACTACTCCACTTACTTGTCCAAAATTCTTCACTGCTATATAGCATTTGCTTTGGTCTCATGTATGCTACTCAGGTTGCTCTAATAAGAGTTTACTCTGGAAGTTGCTGAGGACAATTTTATTCTTCTCTTTTCTCCACTAGAGATCCTAGCATTTTGTTGAGGTTATAGAAGCAGCTTCGAGGATAGAGCTGGCCAGTTAACAATAATTGATATTTTGTAAAAGCAAGATTGATTTATCATATTTATTACATAGTGTTTATTTGGAAAGTCACCTAATATAGGAACACTTTACAGAAATAAATATTGCTAGGGCACAATTGGGCAAAAAAACCCAATGAGCATTCCACAAAGGGAGCAAGATTATGCATCTTACCCTCCTCTGTATAAAGGAGGCACATGATGCAGAATGGGGATCCCCAGCCTGTAAACCAAACCTGCCTTCCTGTTCTCTGGCAGCAGCCAATCTCTGCTGGGCAGTAAGTACATACCCTCACAGCTGCTCTTTCAGTGTTCTTTATTGCTCTGTTTTTTAAATTAAAAGAAAGAAAGAACCTAACCATTCAAGAGTTCTGTACCTTGTGTTTGGTACTGAGTGAAACTTAGAAGGGCGATGGCAGCAGTCAGATTAATTGACCTGTGTTGACCAAAAAGTATTTTAAAAGAATATCTGCCACTCTTTTCAGTTTTATCCTCAACCAATGTTGAAGCTTCAAACCATCCACTTAAAAAAAATTGCTGGATACCTTAAAAAAAAAACATAAATGCAGGAGGTGAATATATCCCTTACCATTTCCCATGCCTAATTATCCAGAAATCTCTAGTAATGTCATTCGTATTTGTTTAAGAGCCATGTGCTGTTTCGGATTTCCCAGTTCAGAGGCTGACTGAGCAGGAAAGTGCCCTTGTTCTCTGCTGCTTCTTTTCTCAGGTTGTCTCTCTTCTTTTTAAATTTCATTTCCTCTTTTATGTATTATGCCTTTTTACCACATGGTCCTCTTTTTTTCCCCTAAAATACTGTGTATGTGTGTGTGTGTGTGTGTGTGTGTGTGTTTGTATGCATGTCTGGATCCTGCAGTAACTGAGCAATTTCAGTTTAATAGAATTTCAAACTTGCCTTTGGAGATAGGAGCAGTTTTCCTGGGCAAAGAGGAAGAAATATAGCCTAATGGAGCAGTGAGATAAAGCCAATGAGGAAAAAGATGGCTCAATTTACAAATGTTCTTATATATATGTCTCCAAAATTTGTCCCCAAATTTGTTTTCATAAATGCCACATAACCTCATCACTGACAAAACAAAAACAAAACAGAGAAAAATTTCCAAAAGTAACAAACAAAGAGATGGGAATATTTCTCAGGTTGGAGTTTCATTTTATTCATATGAAGCATTAACATGGATTTTCAACAAAGAGAAATGGGCTGATGTAAATCCATTTTTACAACCGTCTTTATAAGGGTTTCAGTTTAACACCTGTTTAAAGAAACCAGTGTTTTGATGCAAGAACAATGGTGAGATTGTTGTGGAGAAGAGAAAAGAGGAAATGTAAATATCCATGAGAAATTATAAAGGCCCTCATAAAAACTAAGCTGCAGTGTTTAGAAGTATTATAATGTATGTTTGGCCCCAGCACATAGCAGGCATTTAGTGAATATTTGTTGATTAAATTGAAGGAAGGGAAGAGGAAAAAAAGGAATAAAGGAAGGAAGGGAGGAGGGCGGGAGTAAGGAAGGAAGGAAGGAAGGAGGAAGGAAGGGAAGGAAGGAGGGAGGGAGGGGGGAAGGAGGGAGGAAAGAAGGAAGGAAGAAAAGGAAAAGGAGGAAGGAAGGGAGAGGAAGGGAGGGAAAAACCCTGTTTTCAGTTCCTGTGAGCTGTTTCCTATGTGAAGTAAAGTTCTATGTTGCTTCTGGGAAAAAACCTTCAAGAATAGTTTTTCAATGAGAGAATCCTGAAACTCCAGACTGCTGTAATCTTCCAGAGTCCTTTATCATGTCTCAAACGTCTCAGCATTTGACCCACTAGTTGTAAAATTAGGTCCCCAAGCTGGAGACTAAGCAAGGGGTCAAAGGTGAGGTTCATTATGTTACAGAAGGATCTGGAATAAGATCTGTACACATTTCTTTCCCATTGGAGGACCCCCATTGTCCTATGGGCAAGGAAGAGTACATTGGAAGAACACTGACCTTGGAGTTCACTGAGTTTGAATTCAAAATCTGTTAGTGACACACTTCCACATCCTTGGCCTCATTTCCATGTTCTCTGAGAGTAACTTTGCTGTCCTCTTCCATACATATCACTCTGTGTTCTCCAAGGAATGTGTGTGTCACTTATCTGTCTGGTGGACACAAGCCTTGTCTGGGTGCCCTCACTTCAGGGAGTTCTTTATTATTCTAAGGTCCACTTGCCCTCAGAGGGTGAGAAGCTGAGAAGAGGGGCTTTGGGCGTCCACTTGTGCCAGCCACTGGGTGGGGCAAACCAACATCCCATTAGTAGAGTTCATTTTGACTTCAAATCCAAAAGATACTCTCTAATCTCACTTTTATGGTCTTCACTGTAATTTATTGCTAAGGCCTTGGGTAAATTACTCATTTCTTCTAAAAAAAAGTATTTTAAAGGATAAAAAAGTTATGAAGAAAAAATGATAATGGTTTTAAAATGCCTAATTCAATGTCTAATACATCATATATCCTTTATAAGTGGCAGCTGAACCTTCTTTGTAGTTCCAACCATGACTCTTTTGTAGTAAGTATCCGATAAATATGCATGAATTCACTACTGTCAAGTATGGAGCCCAATAATAAATCAGGTAGAAAAGTAAGATTTTTTAAACTGTCCTTCTAATCTTAAATACTTTTCCATATAACTTACTCCCCACTAACCCCACAAACCTGAAGCAATACAAGAAAAGCAAAGTCTTAATTAGGCAGTTTTTGGTGAAGTTGATTAATGCAGAAAGATATTACTCATTAATTACAGACAGAAACCCCTCATTTGAACTCAATAACAGTTTTAATTAAAATTCTTAGTCTCCCAAAGTATGGCTCCTTTAACCTGGTTTAATTATTTTGTAGGTCTTGCCTATGACCTTGCATTAATTTGCATGGTGCTAAACATGTTTCTCTATTTGTCTGGCTATGCGTTATTATAGGAGAATTTCACATTTTAACTAAAATCAATATTAACCAAAGATGCCAGCTGATTAATTGGGTTTAGAGATATATCAAACACGCACTTAAAATGCAAATAAACAGTGAGGTTTAATGGAGAATATTTTATAATAATGTGGAAGATTTCATCTTGTTCATAATTTTCATTAAATGTGAATTTGTTAACTATACACCACTTAATTACTCATTATCAGAAGGTAGTCTTCTTTTAAGAATTTTGCAGCCTGTGTTATTTCAATATGGTATACAAATCAAATATCATTTCTACATCAAAATTTAAAATGAGCACACCTCAATTTAAAATTTAAAATGAATTACAAACATATAAGCAATGTTTACTTGCTTAAACTTACTCTAGGAATTTAAATTCCTAGAATTGGAATTTACAAACATATAAGTAATGTTTACTTGCCTAAACTTACTCTAGGAATTTACTCTACAGATACATAAATATATGTACAAGAAGGTTTCACACAGAATTATTTGTAATAAAGAAACCTGAAAATTACCTGAATGTCTATCAGTAGTATGTATCTCTACAACAAGGCAAACATATACATACATTCATGAAACCATGTTCATGGTACACTGTGCAGCATTGCAAATGTGTTGCAGAGCTGAGAAAAGAGACGATGAAGGATATAATCTATTTACCCATGGATGCAGGACTTAAGGAATGTGATTCAGTAGCACAGGGAAGGAGTGGGCACAACCTGCCTTGGTGCAGTTTGCCCCTTGCTCTGGGTTCCCTACAAGGAAAGCCATTCTGATGATGATGGAGAAGCTGAATTCTTGCTTTGCCACTGATTTTGTATACCCTCGTTTCTGTTCTTATTCCAGAAGAACTTAGATTCATAATCTATATCTACTGTTTAGGGTAATGTTTACAACATTGGGCCTGACCAATGTTTACATCATTGGTCTAAGGTCAGTACTATCAACACCACCTCCTCATCAAAGAAACAAAAATAGGACTGGGCCCCAGACGCTCTCATTCAATATTTCTGCTTCTAACTCTCTGGGGTCCCAGAAGACCTGTCTCTCTTAAAATTATTTTAAAAATAAAAATAAGAATAAAGAGAGAAAGACATAAGCAAATGATGAAATAGTATTGAGAGTATAAACTCGTTAGTCTTATGTTCATCTCAGAAAGAGTAGAACAACATACATAAAAGCACTAGCAAAGTTAGACTCTGGAATGTGATTTCATACTAAATTATGTTTTCTTTCTTTATTTTTCTGTATATTCCAAATGCTTTTTAAATTATAGTAAGTCCCATACAGAAGAATGAGTTCCATTCTGAGAGTGTGTTTCTAAGTCCAATTTGTTCATAAGTCCAACAAAGTTAGCCTAGGTACCCAACTAACACAATCAGCTGTATAGTACTGTACTGTAATAGGTTTATAACACTTTTCACACAAATAATACATAAAACTCAAACACAAAAACTAAGGAAAACATTTTTAATCTTTCAGTACAGTACTTTAAAAAGTACAGTAGTACAGTACAACAGCTGGCATACAGGAGCTGGTACTGAATGAACAGGTAAGAAGAGTTATTGACTGGAGTAGGGAGAGGAGGTAGGAAATGGTAGAGCTGAAGGATCATCAGCAATAGGAGATGGAGGGCAAGCTGCAATTTCACTCATGCCAGACGTTGATGGAACGCATGTTCAAATCCTTGAAAGTTTGCAACTTGAAGGTTCGTATGCAGGGGACTTACTGTACACATATATATCTTATTAATGGAATCCTGTATTAGTTAAAGCTAACACACTTGTCCAGAGTCAATCTAGTCCTTAACAAGTTATCATGCAATAGAGCCAAAAATATTAAAACCACTGCTTTCTGTGAAAAAAGTAAAAAAAAAAAAAAAGAAAAAAAAAGAACAAAGCAATTAATGTCATTCACCTAATTAATATAATAGCTACCTAGTTGTGTTAAAGATAAACCAGATGAAATTGAGCAAAGAAATTGAATATTACCAGTATGTCTCTTTCCATCTCACTTACTCTTGTATGCATATCTACTCATACAATCTATGTACACCCACAGTAGAGTAAATAAAACATATATAGTAAATGAATATCAAAATAAAAATTAGTTAATTTAAAATTAGACATTTTCTACCTGTGAAATGGCATAGTACATTTCAGACTTTTTTAATATTTTTAAGACAAAATCCTGTTACAATGAAGACATGATTTAATTCCCTATAATCTATCTGAACACATATTAAAGGAAATATTCTCAAAAACAATGCAATGAATGCTTTCAGATATCATCTGCCCTCTGAACCAGCATAACACATTTTAGGTAAAAGTAAATGAGAAGTGGTTTAAAATATCCTAAAGAAGACAAAACAGTGGGCAATTTCATAGCACATTTGCCCAACTCACTGCCCATGTTTTACAATTATTCTAAAATATGGAGTTTGTATGTGAGATATATTAGAAGAAAACAAAAACTTCCATTAGCATTGCTTAAAAATTTGTAGTTAAACTAAACTATTTAGAACTATTACATTATACATTAATAAAATTATGAATAAAACATAAGTTTAGCTTTGTTACTTTATGTACAGACAAAACAGGTGACGCTTTAAAAAAAAATTAGAATTCCCTGGAATATGAACATTTGGTTCTTGGTCATATTAAAAAAGAAAATAAAAAAGCTATGAATCTGTTTTTCTCTGTCATATTCTTCCATGCTTGACCTGTAGCTCAGTCTTCTCCAAGCGTGTCATAGGTCCTATCACAAATGCCTTGTTAAAGAATGCAATGTCTTCAGAGAGAACTCAAGTAGTTTCTTATAATCATTACTTTTTTTTTCTGTCTTTTTATACTATCTTTTAATAATCTCCCTTAGACATCCAGGTATTTCAAAACTATCAGTGAGCAGAATGAAAAATACTAAGCTCTGGAAAAAAATTATTGAATGGAATATTTTCCCATTTCTACTTTCACCATCCTTATTAATTCTCTGTGATTCCCCCACTACCACCACCAATTACTAATCTTGATTATTTACAGATTCCTTTGTTTCTCTATGATGTAATCCACTTGGTCTTGGAATGTTGAAATTATTTAAACAAGCATCCATGACTCTCTTCCAAAGTTTCTGAGGTTTCAATTTCCTCTTAATCAAGTTTATCCTACCCTTTTTTTTAAATTAAAAAATAAATAAATAAACATCTTTATTGGAATATAATTGCTTTATCATGGTCTGTTAGTTTCTGCTTTATGACAAAGTGAATCACCTATACATATATCCCCATATCTCCTCCCTCTTGCATCTCCCTCCCACCCTCCTTACCCCACCCCTCTAGGTGGTCACAAAGCACCAAGCTGATCTTCTTGTGCTATGTGTGAAGATCATTCTTTCTGTTGCCAATAATGGAAGAAAAATAGAGGTTATTTGCTTCTGCCTTCTCTGCAAAATGTCTCATAGTGCCAGCTCATCCAAATGCTATAAAAACTCATAGTCATGTGTTAAAAATATCCAAGCCTTAATCCTAAACTTGTGATTAATTAATCAGGCATTAATAATCTCTATTATCAATAACTACAATATATTTGCAAACTTGTGAATTGGAACCAAAATAAGAATCAGGAAAACTCAGATCTTATAGGGCAGCTGTCCTCAACATTTTTGGCACAAGGGATGGGTTTCGTGGAAAACAATTTTTCCATGGACAGGGCGGGGGGTGGTTCAGGCAGTAATGCAAACGATAGGGAGCAATGGGGAGCAATGGGGAGTGGCAGAGGAATCTTCACTTGCTTGGTTGCTGCTCACTTCCTGCTTTGTGGCCCAGTTCCTAACAGGCTGTGGACTGGTACTGGTTTGCAGCCCAGTGGCTGGGTACCCGTTATAGGGTACTATTGAAAACGTTTATAGAACAAGTATACAATCAGGGTAGCTCAGAGGTCAATTCAGTGAAGTAGGGGCAGACAGAGTTTAATTCTTATCCTTTTCGTGCTGAAAACAAATCATATCATCCAGCGAGCCTGGGATTCTTCATGCATAAATCAATGTAGTGAACACGGTAGTTTACCTGACTAACACTGTTCTCAATTCTCTTCTCCTTTGCTTATCTTTACCAGAGAGAGTTTAATGTTTGCTTTCCTGGCTTCCTCTTAATTTAGTAGTGGTTCCATGTCACTGTGCTGACCAATAGAACCTAAGTGAAACTCTAATGGAGAGGCTCTCAGGTAAATGTTAGCTTTCCTGAGAAAAAGAAGCAGATGCCATGCTTTCCCCTCCTTTTTCCTGTCTTTAATGAGTACTCCATGTCTGTATTGAAGTAGCCATATTGTGATAACATGTGAGTCAGAGTATATGAGGCAAAAAAGTCACTAGCTTAGGATAGGGGAATGGAAAGGTTACATGTACCTTGGTCCCTGATGACACTTCTTTACTATGGGACCAATGTCAGTGGCCATCTACTTCCAGACTCCTTGGATAAGAAAAATAAATGCTTTGGGGACTGAACTTTTGTCAGTTAGCTATTCCGTTGCTTGCAACCAAATATGTTCTTCAATCACCGTTTCTCAGATTGGATTGTTCACAGAGTAATTGTTACAAAAGACAATTTTCTGGGTCTCTACTTTAGGAATTTCATTGTAGCAGTTTGACATGAGAGCCAGCATCTGTGTTTTTAACAAATAATCCAGGTGATCCTTAAGTCGGTGCCTCTCAAACTTACATGATAGAATATATTTGGTAACCGAAACATTGTCAATTATCTAGAAACTTGGCTCTTATTCTACACTTAATGTTTGTCAATTAAGCCATAAGGTTTCCAGCAAAAATACAGAGCAAAGAATTTTTCACAGGTGCTTCTCATTACCTTCCCTCTTCTGATGCCTGGGTCCCCACCACCTTGACTCACTCTCTCCTACCACCATCCATCACCTTTCCCATTTTTTTCCCTGCAGTCTTTCCTCTTGCCTGCTGGAATTCTCTCATGTGTCATTTTCTCACTTTACAATTCTCCTTCAATCCTTCTGTTCCTCTTTATTCTATGATTGACTCTCCCTGAGAAGCCATTTGTGATCCCCTATTATGAAGAATTCCCTATAAAAATAAATTATACTGTGCTGTGTTTAGGAGATAAACTTAATGGGGTAAACAGCTGTACACAGCAGCTCTGTGCAAACAAGTTTAAGGCAAAATCCAGCCAGCTGCTCAACATGAACCTTCTGAGAGCTAAGATCAGCTGTTGTACTACCCAATCATTGCCCTACAGAAAGCCAGGCTTGCTGGGACAGGAATGAAAGAACAGTATCACCAGGTGATCCAAGCAGGGGTAGCAAGTGAAATGTATACTGTCCAAAAAAAGATGCTACAGCAATAATATTTCACATTGACATATTTCATCAGGAGCAAACGAAAATGACTTTAGGGATATTTTGTTTAAAAAGGACATTGATATCAGCTATGCTGAGTCATTTTGATGCATACATATCTTCCCTTTTAGTATAAACACCAGAAGTTGATGATAGAGAGTAAAATCACTTCCCTATTGGGAGATCATAGGCATATACATTTCTGATAAAACATCTTCAAATTCAAGTTGGAGATTTCTGAGGTTTCACTTTCTTCCTGTAAAGGTTTCTGTTTGTTTGTTTGTTTTGAAGATGAATATTAACCTATATTTGATGAAAAAATCACAAATAGCTAAGATTGGTTTGGACCTTAATTGTTTTCTGGTCCCACCTTTTCAATGATTTTTTCAGCACTTCTCAATGTTCAAACCCCATCCACCATATACTCAGTGACCTCTAGGGAAAGAAAAACCCTGTCTCCAAATGCAGCCCATCTGATAAGAGTATCTTTGACAATTTTCCTTGTGTGTAGCTAAAATCAACCTTTTTTTTTTTTTTTTTTTTTTTTGTTGCGGTACGCGGGCCTCTCACTGTTGTGGCCACTCCCATTGCGGAGCACAGGCTCCGGACACGCAGGCTCAGCGGCCATGGCTCACGGGCCCAGCCACTCCGCGGCATGTGGGACCCTCCCGGACCGGGGCACGAACCCGCGTCCCCTGCATCGGCAGGCGGACTCTCAACCACTGCGCCACCAGGGAAGCCCTAAAATCAACCTTTTTAAAAAGTCCATCAGGCTTCCTGTGGTCAAACATAACAGGAGAACCTTTGTCAGTTGTTTGAAGGAAACTAATCTTCACACCATATTACACTCAGTCTTCCTTTTTCCAAGCTAATCTTTGCCAATTCCTTTACTTGAATATACCGTCATGAGTTCAATGCCTTCCAGCAACCATCATTTGAACAAGTTCCAGCTTATCCCTCCTAAAATTTAGGGCTCAGAATTATGTGAAATATGAAAGTTGAAGTCTGGCAAGTAAAGAATAAAATGGGATAATTATTATCCTTTATTTGATGTTGTATGGCTAGTAATCCCAACATTTACTGTTTTATGATTTTGCAGGTGTTTTATTATATTGCTGACTCATATTTATAGTTTTAAATATTCTTAATAAATACTGAATAAATATTATCTCTATCTCATATTAATCCACCGTATCACTAACTATACCTAGATTCTTGTAGCTGGATATTGGCTCAAAGTTTTAGGTGTTAATATTAGACCTGTTAAATTTTACATCATTATATTCAGCTCATATATTCAGGTTCCTATGGATCCCGATTCTGCCCTCCAATATACTTTCCATACTTCCATATTCAAGCCATCAAAAACTTGCAGAATCATTGTTTTCTATCAATTCTTACAATAAATTTTCAGCCTTTTATTAAACTAGGTTATCACCATAGAAATGCATATCAAAACTCACTTTATCCTCCCCTGCCTCACCCCATACACCCCACACAAGGACTTCCCAAAGTTACTTTGTAAACATGTAATTTAACCACATCTCTCTGGCCTTCACTGGTAAAGAGATACCTACATTTTGATGCCTTACTGATTGTACATTTCGTAACACCAGCAGCTTGCCTGTGTTTTTACTTCTGTATTCTCAGTACCCCCAAATAGGTTCTGGAAGATAATGGGTGCTCAATAAATACATGCTGAAAGAAGTAATAAATCAGAGTTTTGACTTTACCAAAAAACTTCAAGTTAACCTTACTCAAAATATATAACATTTACATATTGCCCACTTTTTCTATATAGCAGAAAAAGAAGCAAGAGTGTCCAATTATCCAGTTATGATGATGAATGTACAGAGTCAAATAAAACAGCTCAGTTAAAAATGAGGTTAGTGGGGTTTCCCTGGTGGCACAGTGGTTGAGAATCTGCCTGCTAATGCAGGGGACACGGGTTCGAGCCCTGGTCTGGGAAGATCCCACATGCCGTGGAACAACTGGGCACGTGAGCCACAACTGCTGAGCCTGCGCGTCTGGAGCCTGTGCTCCGCAACAAGAGAGGCCACGATAGTGAGAGGCCCGCACACCGCAATGAAGAGTGGCCCCCGCTTGTTGCAACTAGAGAAAGCCTTTGCACAGAAACGAAGACCCAACACAGCCATAAATAAATTAAAAAAAAAAAAAAGAGTGTTTTAAAAAAAATGATGTTAGTGCTTTCAGCATCATTATGCATTCTGGTTAATATATGTGAATAATGTTTTACAGCTTTCAAAATTCCTTCCCATTTATCAACTCATTTGAATCTAACATTAACATGGTAAAATAGCCAGAGTGATATTATGATCTTGGGTTTTCAGATGAAAAATAAACAAAAATGTCAAGCAATAATTGGAAAAGTTAAATTATTTGCCAAGAGTATCCCATTGTCTAGATCAGCTTTTTGTATATTTTTACTTATTCCAAGAAAATCCAGACATCTCCATCTTAAATGTGATTAAGGTGTTAAACTAGCTATGTGACTTGGGCAAGTCAATATTATTCACTGAGATTCAATTGAATTATTTATAAAAACTGATATTAAAAGGCCATCCTCACCAAATTTCTTAAGATTATGAACTCACTTGTCATATAAGAAAATTAATGTGATATCTCTTGGACAAATTAAAAAAAAACTGTAGAATCACAGAATTTCAGAGGTAGAAGAAACCTTACCAATCCATATATAAAACTTCTTATTATTCATAAAAGGGAACTGAAGTCCAGAATGGTTGAGTTGACAAGGGACACTGAGTCACTCTGGAGAGAAAATACAACAAAACTCTGGACACTGAATTCTTGGGAATGGGCTTCTCCCAACACATCATCTTGATCTTTACTCAATCAGATGTCTAATGTCACATTAACATGATAGACACATTCCTTTTACTTTGAGGATAGATATTCCTTATAATAATATTTAATATAATAAACATATATAAACATTATGTGAGAATGGTGGATTCCAGATTATCACAATATTGGTAGACTTAGTTCATATTCGCTCTATAGAACAAGTTCAATAGTCTCTAAATTAAGAACCACTGATTATTTCTTTATAGATGGAGGGAATTTGGAGACACCAAAAAGCAAACATCAAATAAAATTGAGCTACTCCCATACTGAAGAATTAAAATTGTAACAAGAAGGCATTAATACACATGTTAGAAAGAAGGGGATCTAAACACAAAAAACTCAGTTTGAAATGTCACATACTGAGGGGGATATATCATCTAGCTGGGTTAATTCTAAAAAAATACACTAATTGGCTAGTTTAATAAGTTAGATATGACCTCCTCCAATTTCCAGACAAGAATCCCTCTCTTGCCTCAATATTCAGCCCAACTCCTAAAACGTAAATTCCAAATCTTTGTTTTCCATCAGTTTTCTCTCCTCATGAACATGAGGGCTTAATTGTTCTTAGGTGTTTGCTAAAACACAAAGTAGCAATCATTCACTTAGGGGACTTGTTATTCTCAACAAAAATATTTTATAATATATATATATATATATATATATATATATATATATATATATATATATATATATATATATATATATATATATGCTAGCAGAGATGGGACATGCTTGTGGTGGCTTCAGACTGTTATTACTCTAGTTTTAGTGTTCTTTTCTTGCCACTTGCTGAAAGCCACCAATAATTCCAGTATTTGGCCCTTGGAATATAGCAAAGAAAGGAAATTCAGAGGCTTCTGGTCCAATGAGGCGTTGCCCACCCCCAAACCACAGCATCTGAGTCGACTATATGGTTTCCACAGGAATGGAAGTGTCTCATAAATGTGTGAGGCAGATCATTATCCAATAGATAGAGAGCAAAGGGAGGTGGGAGATGGTGAGGTCAATGTTAATTGCAGAAGGTCTCACATCTAAGATTGTCCTCAAAAAGTTTTGAATTAAAGTACTTAAGATAAACAAAGAATAAAGGGGAATTTGGGAAAGAACAGAACACTGTTTTATTCTACTTCTGAGTTGCTTCCTTAGTGTCATTTTAGATGATTTTCCAGATTACAAGAACAGGATAGATGTGCCATTTTGGGTATTTAGTAGGGTAAAGTCCAAGGTGTTGTATATGTAAGAGTGTGTTTAAAGAATTCCATGTGAAAAATTTATATCTGCAGACTTCAGTGGTGCCCCAAAGCCTCTAAGAATGAACAGGTGTGACTTTGATAAAACATGATGTGGATGGACTTGGAAGATAAGAGAAACTCACTGGAAGCCAAGTTGTCCTTAAAAAATAAAAACAAACAGATACAAAGAAAATCCCAAACCTACAAGTGATAAAGGCCTGATGGACCAGACTTAGCAACAGACAGGACTTGGGTATGAGAGGGGCTTTGGTTTTCAATGAACTTAGAAGCTGTATTTGAACCCTCTCTGATCCAGATGCCAGTCACTCAAATATTTAGGGAAAGAAAAAAATGAGCAGTAAAACTGACAAAATGACTCAGTAAAGGTGAAGCTTGTAACAAAGCAATATGTGAGAAAGGCAAAGTGTTTTATCATCAGAGGGAAAGAGAGGTGAGTGTGAGATATGCAGAACAAGTGGTAGTGGCACTTTAGGGGATAATAATAGAGAGAACTGATGGCCCCAAAGACTATGGGTGCTAAGAAGAGGTGAGAGTCACCATGTGGGCAACCCTGGAGGAGCAGGTGATATAGGAAGACAATTTTTGACTAGGGGCCAAAAATTGAATGATTATCTTAATGTAAGAAAGCAATAATTATGGTAGGAGAGAACACTGATATATTTGGTCATGTTGGAGGATTGAACCCAGTCCCACTATGTGGACGCTCCTGTCAGAAAATCAGTGGTTCACACACTGCTAAAGTTACCTCACAGTCTTGGCAGCCTAGAGAGAGGAAATAGCAGCTGCAGCAGAGGAGGTAGCAGAACAACTGCAGGGAAATATCACGCCCTGCCCTGCCTGCCCCATCTGCTACTCTGGAGCCTCTGAGAGGTATTAACAAAGAAGAAAATATTGAGCTCTGGAATTTGCTGGCTAGCAATATTGATTCCAGTTATTGAGGGGTCAGATACTAAGGTGGATTTATCTATGATCCATAGGCACACTATTTTTCAGATATGCACATCTACTTCCCCAAAGTTAGCTTGTCAGTACTGCTTGCTTGAGGTGGTTGATTTCATAAATCTTTTCTTGTATTTTTATTTTGGAAAAGATGCAATTTAAAATTCCAAGAAAACCAACTTAATTATATAATTTTGTCATCTGTTCCTCTTACTAATGTGTCAAAACACTTTCAAGAATGGCTATAGTCAAGTAGAGGCCCAGGTGGTTTCCAGGAAATGGATGCATCAAGAGACTTCTGATATTGAGTCATGTATAATGTTGGAAAAATGTAGAAGTTTATCCCTTTGGGAAAGGTGCCTGAAGGGAAACACTTGCATTTGCTTCCTTTCTGTGTTGAGTAGAATGCCCAGAAATTAAAATATATCAGAGAATTTTTCATACTGCCTTTGTCAAATAGATAAAGATAGGTACTTCTTGTATGACTAGGCTTTGACTAGTGGGCAGTGAGAGAGGGGTACCCATGAGAAGAACACTGTTTAGTTTTGTTTGCATTTCAGTTGGAGGGGACCAATAGCTCACAGCCAGCTTGTTACTATAAGAGTGACTGTGAGAAGATGTTCAAATTTCACAAACGGAAGTAAGGCTAAATATTAAGGCATCTTAGACAAATGAGCTACAATTTTTGTTTCTCACAACTGTACATTTCCCATCTGATAAAATGCTCATTAACATAATATATTACTTACTATATTAGAGCTGCAAAATTTATCTTGTAATGTGAACTAATCACACACATAGCTTTGTTTAGTAGTCAAAGTCCTGTCCAACACACACACACAGACACACACACATGCATAAACACACACAAGACAAATTGAAGTCTTTCAGGAAGGGGGTATGTCTTCTAGCTCTTTGGATGCTTTAATTCACTTATGTATTTAATTATTTAACAGATAATTTTTGAATGCCTATTATATGTTAAACACTATATTTAGGTCCTTGGTATACAAAATAAATGGATATCAGCTTTCACAGAGCTTGAAGTTTATGGAGAGAGTAGACAAGTAAATAAGCAAGAGATGGATATGTACTTCAATGAGGAAACCATGAGATGCTAAGAAAGTGCATAGCAGAGACATTGAACTTGGTTGCAGACACTCAGAGAAGCCTTCCTGAGGGTGATGAAATGGGAAACTAAAGTATGAATAGAAATTATTCAAATGAGGATTTGGGGGAGAAATATTCCAGAAAGAGGAAACGTCTTGTGTGATGGCTCAGCAACAAGCAAGAGTATGGTCTATGACAGGATCTTAGAGAAATGTATTGTGGCTGGAGTGTAGAAAGCAGGTGGGGAAAGGAGGAGGGAAAGATGAGAAAAGAGAGAAAAGTCAAGGGAAGGGTAATCTCAGTTATGAAAGTCCTTATAGGAGAGGTTAAGGATCCTGGACTTTATCTTAGACATTGTGCCATCTGCCTGTACCACTTTCCTACAATTCATGAGAACTTGAACAAGTTACTTAACCATTCTTGTCTACTTCCTCAACTCTATGATGGATCAAGTGATCTAAATGACTTTGTCTTCACATGACTGTGTCAGTATTTGCTCTCAGGGCCTCTGATATCAATGCACCAAGGCTTTATGTATCATACTACAGCTCTTTAACTTATGAGTAAATTAAATTATACATTTTTTCAATATCCCTAATATATAAAATATAGATCTACTTGTATTTTTACTTTTGTCCAAAGAATGATGATTAGAATATTTAGTTTAGAGAGGAAAGCCTTAGGGGAAATATAACTTTTTCAACTATGTGAAATCCTGTCATTTTAAGATATAATGAGAATTTACTGCCCCAAAGGGCATAGTAGGATATATAGATCAAATTTACGAGTAGATTTCATCTCAACTGAAGTTTTGAATAATTTGTAATATTCTCAAGTGCAATAGGCTACTTCAAAGATAATGAACTTCCCATCATGGGAAGTGTCTAAATAGAGGCTAGATGACCATCTGGCAAATATGTAATAGGGAGATAGGAATTTGGAATAGATGACCCTTATGGTAGACAGATAGTGGAGTTACTGCCTTGACTAAATATTTCTCAGAGAAATTGATTTTACCCACAATTTCAGCTGAGTTGTCAAAAGGCCACATTATTGCCTCTTTTTCCCATGACCACCACCTAAAGTCAAAGTTAGGTCACAGATAATTGAATACAGGCATCTAAACAGTACCAATCAGATTGCACTTTAAGAAAGCAAGTTAATAGATTAACTGAACTATCATGGGATGGTCCATTCTCAAACAAAATTCCCTATGACGTTAGAACCACATAGAAACATGGTACCAAAGTCAGGTAAGGTTCGAGGAAGACAGAGAAACCATACATAAACTGGGGACTTCCCTGGTGGTGCAGTGCTTAAGAATATGCCTGCCAATGCAGGGGACACGGGTTCGATCCCTATTCCAGGAAGATACCACAGAGCAACTAAACCCATGTTCCACAACTACATAGCCTGTGCTCTAGGGCCCATGAGCCACAATTACTGAGCCTGTGTGTCACAATTACTGAAGCCCACACACACCTAGAGCCTGTGCTCCACAACAAGAGAAGCCACTGCAATGAGAAGCCCGAGCACCACAACGAAGAGTAGCCCCCACTTGATGCAACTAGAGAAAGCCTGCGTGCAGCAATGAAGACCCAACGCAGCCAAAAATAAAATAAATAAATTTAAAAAAAATTTTAAGCATACATAAATTGAAAAAAAAGGACTCCAGAGGTAAGCAGGGAATGACATAACCATGCTGTGGAATTCCAAGCAGCCCCATGAGAGACTAGAAGTTTTAGTTTCTGATATCCTGAATTTTCATTACATTCAATTCATTTTTAAAATCTGGCCTATTATAGAAGAAAGCTTAATTTAGAAGTTAGTGCAAAAACTAAAGAGGCAGAGGTCATAATATTCATAAACTGTTTGTTCCTTTTATATCTTCTATTCCTTACCCATAAACCTGAAAAATAAGGGAGGACGAGTAGGGAAGGAAAAAGAAAGAAAGAGAAAGACATATGGGTATAATCATTTGCACTGGAAAGAAATTGAGACTACTCCACTTGCAGGAAGTATTTGGACCACTGGAAGGTCCTTTCGAGGTGGATGGTAGACTTTCCAATGAGATCTGTCCTACTTGGGTTGGCCTAACCACTACTTTTATCCTCTCCTTTGGGTCTAGTTTTGCCATGGACATTAACATTCAGACCATGGTCCCGTCATCTTAGTGCTCATGAGAACTTCCTTCCTGCCCTGTTAGCACGTTGGTTTTCAATAATAACACATAGTTCTTGTTTATTTATACAGATAGTTCCTTCTGGTGTACAAAGCACATAATATAATAAAATAATAAGCAAAAAATGTTTTTAAACAAAATTTTTCTCTGGTTAGGTGCATGGGAAGTGGTTAGCAAATATCAAAGTAACTGCAAAGGAAATTTTCTTGCTCAAATACTCCTATACTTGAATTTTCTAATTTCATTGCTTATGTGGTCCACTTATATATAATTTCCTATTTTTGCATGTCCATGAGATTAAATCCTAGGTCCTCTAAATTATATATATATATATATATATATATATATATATATATATATATATATATATATATATATATATATATAAAGCTTGGGTTGTTATATGAAAGTTTCATTCCTTACCAAAATATTTCCATAATTGAACAATCTCAACATTCAGAAATTTCAACCTAGAAACTTTTGGTGTTGGAAAAGTAATTTGATGTTTAAATATGCCTGAACAACAGTAATAATATCTTACATTCACATGGTGTTTTAAACTTTATACAGTAAATTCTTAGCAACTACTGTCTTACTATTGACAATCACAATTAGAGACTATCTTTATAAATAATGTCCTATGATTTTGGACTATAAGCAGTCATAGAGGATTAAGGGTCTAGAAGTTCAAGCCCATTATTTAGAGTTGAGAAAGCTGAGATATCAAAATGTGACCATACACACTATAAATGAAATGTTGAAATGGTAAATACTGAATTTTTGTTAAAAAATTTCAACAAAATATAGATTAAATGATTTTTAGTCTAGCCCACATTACATTTTAATTAAATCACAATGAATGGATGTTGTTTCAATGATTTGAATTACTGGATAAGACTGGTTCATTTGGTTGGGGGACCTTTAAAGGCAATGACTGTGAAAATACTGGACCTGCTTCTAAAACCATCCAACATCCCTAGTCCTGACATTCCTTGTCTGAGCTTCCCTGGTTCTGCCATGGTAGTCTCCTTCCTTTGATTCTACACAAGTACAATGTTTATTAATCTCTCCACTCTCCATCTTGATAAATCTTTTAGAGTTTGAGACGTTGTGCCATGACTTAATATTACAGAGATTCCATAAAGTATGCAAAGTGGTAGTAATGGAGGAGGTATAGGTAGGGAAGCCCGCCATTGCTACCAACATTATCACTCTCTTGTTGTGCTCAAATGATACCTGACTTACATTCAAAATGTAAATTCCATCTCTGTTCAATGGTTTAAAGCTAGGAGTGGCTTAAAATTGATCTTCAAATATGTTAAGAATTGTCTGAAATAAATATTCTACCTTTCCTCTGAACTGGAGAGTGGTCACACTGAAACATGAGATACTCTAGTCAGACACATAGTGCAAGATCTATCACATGCATTTTTATCTTTTTCTTCTTCACCAATCTTGTTAATCATTCTATAATCCCTTTTAGCTTAGGTTCAAATTTTCTGACTGATGTCAATGTGTCCCAACCTATCTAGTTTTTTGTACAACTTAAAAATTTCTGAAAAGAGAGAAAAGTAAGTTAGAAAGGAAGGAGGGTAGGATAGAAATGTAGTCCTAGGGAAGGACAAAAGTTTGAGAGAGAGGTATAATGACAAAGGTATTTCCCAGCATCATGAAAGATCTAAGGGCAAGTTAATAGAAGGACTGTGGAGAGAATCACGAGTGTGAAGTCAGTCAGTAAGAAGGAACACTGGTTTTTACATTCATATTATTCATTTAATAGATCTTGGCATCTTTGATGGGTTGGCTGTTAGGAACTTTTATTGATTGTTCCACTTTTGTATCCCCGTGTTTGAATGTCAATCTGATATATTTCCAGTGTCTTGCATTTCATGATTTAATTGGGTTACCAAAAGTCTGCTCAAAATGAGAAAAGCAAACAGTATAAAATACAATACTTATATTGTAGGTAAATTAATTTTGCCTTCTTTCAGTGTGCTAACTTAAACTAAAAGGAATTATTTCAGAGCATTATATTTATAATTTATTTGACTATTTTTAAAACTCTATTTTAGAGTTCCTCTAAGACAATGCAATCCTAGAATTATTTAGATTTTCCCTTACATTGCTTCTTCAATTTAGATGACTGTTAATTAGGCATTTTTCTCTTCTGTGCCCCAGAACATTACTGTCTAAACTGTATATGAAAATATACATGAATATATAAGAGCTAAGAGTTTTTGATTAATATTCATAGATTTTTATATGAGAAATTCAGTTTTGATATTTAGGTAAGTATTTCAGTTTAGAAAATTTATTTTCATAATAGTTGATTAAGATTTTCCATTGTTGTTGTTACAGGTGACTTGGAGTTCAGGCAAGGGAAAACACTGTCCAAATGCCAGGTGGAGGGATAGAAAGAGAAGCTTAACCTTTATTTGATTGCCTCATGTATATATGTAGACTTATTCTACCTCTGATCAGTTTCACTGACCAAGATGAACTGGTAGATCAGTGAAAAGAAAGATCATAAGCACCATTTTGCTCAAAGATACCTACATAACTAAAGGAGACAAAATATTCCTCCCTATTTTCCCCTCTAGTCTGTCTGGCTTTTGGGAGAGTCAACCAGTGAAACCGTGTCTCCCTGAAACCAAGTTCCTCTGTGGAGTGTATGATTAACACCTCTATCCAAAATGTCATTCTCTTTCTTGTCCAATACCTATTCTCCTCAAGACTGAGGAGTATCAAAGAAAATGGGGAATTGAAACCGAGCTGGACACTGTGGGGTCATCTCAGTACCATTCTACCATCTCAAAAACATTTCCGTGTCCCCCTTTTCTTGTTTGTAGGGAAAAAGTTTCAGCCTCCTAGACCTCCCTGAGTTTCAAAGGGCAGATTCAAAAAGTTGCTAATCAGGAAAGTGAGGGAATGCAGAAACAAAAGAAAAGCAGTCAAACAGTTGTGCAGTGAAGAAGCAGAGTTCCTCCTCAAGGGATATACATGACAATATATCTTTCAGTTTTTCTACAAGAACCCCAACCCCCAGGTAGAGAGGGTGACTTCAGGCAGAGCACACAATTTCTGGAACACCACCCTGTTACCTCACCACTAAACAATCAGAAGAAAGTCACAGACCGTATAGCCCTCACCTCCAATTTCGCCTATAAAAGCCCTTCCCCCAAAACCATTGCTTGGCCCTTGTTATAAAAAGTTCTCTGCTCCAAACTCCAACGTTTTGGTTTGTTTGGCCTCACTGTGGGTCAGGCACATGAACTTGGGTTCAACAACATCAGTTTAACTCATGTAACCCAGTTTAAGTCCCTGTAATCCATCTCCATATTTTAATACTTACACTGCCTTGATTGATGGTACAGTGCTCTCTCACACCATAACACAGATCATTCTAATTCCTCCTTTGTAGTTTCTATTTAGTAGAATTGGAAAGTAGCTGGTCTGCAGACTCTGCAAAACTACCTTCTGTGTTCATGAGGATCATTATAGAGCCATTACATTAAACTCACATAAACTTGACATTGTTGAGAATGATACAGATAACATTTTTGCATTAAAATAAAAGCACCATTCAAACTATATACATATTTGGAAAGGATAGGTAAGAATTAGTAATATAGTAGTAACATGAGAGGATGAAGTAGTATGGAAAATAAACCATTTTGCTTTGTACAACATCCTATTTGCTCACAAAAATTCCATAATTATGTATTGGAAATATTACTAATGAATGTCCTTACATGTTACTCACTACATACCCACTTGTAGCAAATTTTCATTCAGGGGAAATGAATTATCTGGAGAAGTTAAGCAACTTATTAAAAAGTATACTCTAGGGCTTCCCTGGTGGCGCAGTGGTTGGGAGTCCGCCTGCCGATGCAGGGGACACGGGTTCGTGCCCCGGTCCGGGAAGATCCCGCGTGCCGCGGAGCGGCTGGGTCCGTGAGCCATGGACGCTGGGCCTGCGCGTCCGGAGCCTGTGCTCCATAACGGGAGAGGCCACAATGGTGAGAGGCCCGCGTACCGCAAAAAAAAAAAAAAAAAAAAAAAAAGTATACTCTATATAGATTGCAAAATTCATTTGCCCTTTGCCCACTCTTTAAGTTTTCTTGAGTCATTATCTTGTAAAAATGCTCATATTAGATATGGATGATCTCTCTAGCTTCAAATATCACGAGAGAGAGCAAAATAAAATCTTAAGAACTTAGCTTTGTGCTCAGAGAGCCTGGATTCAAATCCCAGATCTGTCACTTACCAGCTGTGTGACCTTGGGACCTTGGGCAAGTTACTTAACCTTTCTGAGCGTCAGTTCTATTCTATATGTGAAATTGGAATGAAGATAGCATTTATCTTTTTTTTTTTTTTTGGCATTTACCTTTTTGATTAAATGAGCTCTAGTCCATAAAGTGTTTAGATCAGAGCCTGGATTATTTGTAATCACTCAATAAACATTGGCTATAACAATTGTTGTTATTATTATGTTAAAAAAAGCCTTTGTTGAATGTAAGAATGAATATCACCTCTAAAAATCTTCATTATGAAATTGTAGGGGAGAAACAAGATAAATTTCATTCTTACCTTCTAAGTTCTCTGCTAGAAATCCTGTAACAAAAGACAGATTAACAAGAGAAAAACAGAAGATTATTAACATATATACCTTATGTCTACATAGGAGATATTCAGGAAAAAAATGAGTAACTCTCAGAATAACTCTCAGAGGTGGCTTAGAATGTAGGTTTAAATACATTCTTCAGCTAAAGGCAAAAGAGAGAAAAGTAGGGGTAGGCCAGTTACTGGTTGTTAGTAAAAGTACTGTAAATAAAAATAAGGTTTGTTATGCAGATTTATGTCAGTGTCTTCTCCATTGTTAAGTTTCTTGTAATTTAGTATCCTTTTCTTCTTGGTACAGAGGGGGAGACACCCTTACAAATGGAGATTTAGAAATAAATAAGATTTATTAATAAATGGAGAAATATAAGTAAATGTAAATTTCCCTTACAAAAGAGTTATATTAGGGGGTGACATATTCTGCCACTCTACAAAATGATGGAATTGAAGAAATGGTATATAACCCAAAGACCTGCTTTTTAGTTAAACAGCAATACCCTGAGGGTTAGGATTATAATATATTATCAAAATATAAATATATTTCTGGATCTTCAAACTGAATACTGGGTAAATTGTTATTTTCCTTACCCATCTTGAGGTGATGGAAATTTGTTTTTTGTTTTTTGTTTTTTCTTCTGGCCATCTTTGACTTATTTTGCCTAATTTTCTAACCAAGGACAGTTTTGAGCTAATTCCTAGAGTTACAGTATGGAAGAGTCTTGTAGGCTGAAAATTGATATTGACAACCTGCCTGGATGATTACTGTAAATCCAAAAAATCAACTAGTTTTCAACTCCTCAACCCTCCAAATACTAAGTGGCTGAACCTTATCACACACACACACAAAAGAAGAAGAATTAAAGAGAAAAACCTTGATTAGTTAGCACTTGGGTGCCTAAAAATGTAAATTAATTTGATGTAATTTCCCCTTTTGTTAGTTAAACAAATTGGGTATGCTTAAAAAGAGCAAAGTACACAAGACTAAAACATGACATATGAATGATGACAAGAGAGACTTAAAGTCAATGTTTTCCATACTGGTAGCACAAAACAGTGTTACCCATATATGCTCAGCTATGGCACGAAATACCTTCCCTTTAATGTGAACTTATTGGATATTCTAGAAAGATATCTTCAAATTTTCAAGGTGGAAATAATCTCAGAGGTCACCTAAAATGTTCTTTATTTTATGCAGGAGGAAATTTTGCCTTTAAAAAGAATGCTATCGTTAATTTGGGAGAATCCATGTCTCAACAATCCAGCTCACTTTTCAGAATCCCTTCTTGTTAAGTAAGCAAATTATACACACTTTCTTCCCTGTTTGGGTTTTGCAAGCGGGCACTCCTTAACTCTTTGTCAGCTTTATTAAGTTGGGCTAACTTCCTAGGGCTATACATACAACGATTTTTCATTTCTTGGCAATCTATTCTATTAAATTTGCATATTCAAATATGCAGCATTTATGTCTGATCTCTAAAAGAAAACTCACTAAATTCCTAGTAGGATTATTCACTCTCTTACTCTTTGTCTAGGGACAAAGATTTGAGTAACAACTGAGAGAGAAAGCAGAAGTTAGGTAGTGCTTTCATAAATGAAATTAGCAAGTTTCTACAATTTAAAGCTTCTATTTGTAATTCAAAAGACATTTTTTCCTTCCTCCTTGCTTAGCTTCAGGCATGAATAAAAGTGTTGGGAGGGAGGAATGTTTGCTTTTCTTCCCCTTAATGGGTAAGAGATAACTAAATGCTGAATTTACAAAATACTTTGCTGGTTTGGATATTATGCATAAGCACAAGATGAATATCATGGCTTGGATCTTAACTGAGTACTATTTGCAAAGTCACTTTGCTATATATATGAAAAATCTACATTGTTTAACTTGACAATCTTCTCAAATGATATCCACAAGTATTTAGCATTAAAAAGCTCAGTTTAGAATTTGAATTTCTAATGTTGAGTTTCCAATTCAAGGTTCTACAGTCCAAAACAGGCTTGAAAAGGAAAAACAAAAAAGAACAAGCATAATTGAAGAGAAACAGTAACATTGGCTCCCACTTGGTTAAGTTGCTTCCAGGCAACCTAAGGGGTCCTCACTCTGTGTGACTTCCAATTGCCTTACATTCTATCATGCTCTGGGGTGGAATATCCTAAAGAAAATATTGATGTTATATTATCCAAGCTGAAAGAGAAAAAATGCACTCACACCCATACATATTAAACTAAACAAAATCCCAACATGAATTTTAAGAGGGAAGAAATCAGTCAGCTTCTCACACAAATTCACTGTTAATCATCAACTTTTGTTCTCTCATCCTCCTCTCTTTCTTCCTGCACCCCATGTTAGGAATAAAACCTCTGTGCTTGTTCAGAGATGTGTTTAAAAAATGCAAAGTTTGAACATTTTCTTTGTGTTCTACTTTTTTTCCCTTCTCTGTGGATTTTCTTCTTTCTGTGGACATACTTCTTCCTAGAATTTGCCTTACGAAGAGGATCTTGCATTAAGTTTATTCTTCATTTCTCTGTAGAGAAAAAAAAAGTTTCCTGCCTTTCCAATCTGCAAAGATCAAGTCACTAGCCACTGCAGGTGCAGACCTGTAGTATACACTGAAAGGAATTCTGGATAAGGCACTCTGTATTTTGGGAAAACAGGAAAAACAAACCCTTAGATAGTTAGATATATTTCAGGAGAAATTTCTATGAACCCAAATTCTTCCATCTTCCCATACTTAGGAAAGTACTAAAATGATTAACTGCTATCTGACTAGCAGTAACCTTTTATGGAGAAGCATACTTGACTGCATGGATCCCCTAGCCAAAATTGCATATATACTGGCCTCTCCCCATACCTCTTTGGAGCAGTCCTTGATAGCTATCAGAGAGGCTGTCTCCCAGGGTGTAGTACTCAGTAAGACACTGAATAAAACTGAACTCATAGCTCTTACATTGTGCTTCCCCCCCCCCCCAGTCAATGTCTCTAAGAGTAATGATATTACTTTTAGGAGTTTAGTTATCATCACCAAATTTCTTATTTAGAATCATTCAAGAAACTCTGTAGCTAATTGCAATGGAAATGAAAAGCATTCTATGATTAGACAGTCTATGGAATGAATTGTTTCTAAATTCAAAGACAATTGAAAAATGATAGATGATAGCAGACAATACAACAGAGAAAATATCACATAGGAAACTTATTTTGTATTCCTTTATCCATGTTAAAGGGCAATTTTCAAAAAGAAAGTAAAATTATGACTCTCAAAGAAATATAAAATGAATGTGAGTCAAATATTTTATTTAACTCATTAATTAATGAGTGTACAAGTAAGGTGTGAAAGCTAGATCAAAGGAACAACTGAAGAACAAATATATATATATATATGTAATCAAGAATATTCAAAGACCAAAGAAAGTTTGGTCTTGGTTCAAAGACCAGACTTTAAATAGTCTCCTCTAAGTCCTCTTCACAACTACGGCTCAATATTGGGTTTCTGTGTCTGTAGTTGTTGGACATCTGTCACCCAATTTTAGCAAGAATCCTGCTGAGTAAGTTTAGAGAAGCTTCCTCACCCTTGGTATCTGATCACCTTCCATATCATGTTAAGTTTGTCATACCCTACCCCTGCATCTGATCACCCTAGTTGGCTTTCCACAAGAATTCTGACAAGTAGTTTTAGCCAGAATCCCCCCTTACCCCTGATGTTTTCTCTTAGCATTTTTCATCCAGTGACAGTCTCCCCGACCATGCACTTGTCTATGTTGTATTAGGAATTTAACCTAGTTTTATACTGAGTTCTCTATTCAACTATTGCAATAATTCCTGAATAAAATCTGTTTTTTACCACTTAAACTACTGTTCAGCTCCAGTTTTCTTTAACAGAAGTGAAAATCAATTGTATCTCTATTGGACAAATTCACATTTTTCAGGACAAAATTGATTTGTGTTGACATCAGTTCTGTACAGTTTGCAGAACTGTAAACTTTGTCAAAGATTATCAAAACAGTAGACTCCCTTATAGAAACAGATGACCCTGAAAGGTTTACTAGACTAAGCTCTACATTCCATTAAAAGGATATCCAGTAATCATTATGCCCATTTCAAAAACTTTCCCAATTTTTCCTTACCTCAGATCCTAGAATATCTGTCATAGTGAAAACTAGGTAGTCATCTCTCCTCTTCATTTCTGTTCAATAGCTGTTTCCTTCAAAAGGCTACACTTGTTTCCTTTAGCTCATTGGTCACTCTTTCTAAATTCATCTGAGAGACTCTCCCTGAAACAATGTTTATTGAAATGAATTATCCACTTTGTAAAGGTGGAAGCACATGTTGGTAACCATTTAAGGTTCAGTTCTCTCAGAATACTATCAGGGTTCTTATATATTTTTGAAATATTGCACTTAGCAAAAGAGAAATCATAAAATTTCAATTATTGATAGAAAATAATTACTACCTATGGTAGGCAGAATAATACTTATCAACTAGCCCCTAGATTTTGTAAATGTTAAGTACATGGAAATTAAGGTCACTGATGGAATTAAATTTGCTAATCAACTGACCTTAAGAAAGGAGATTAACCTGGATTATGCTAGTAGGCTTGAAGTAATCCAAGCATTCTTAAAAGTGGAGATGAGGGGAGGAAGAGATGAATTAGAGTGACATATGACTATGGAAAAATGGTCAGAGATGCAAGTTGCTGCTTAAAATGGAGGAGGAATCCAGGAGCTAAGGAATGTGGGTGGTTTCTTCCCTAGAATCTTGAAAAAGGAATGTAGTCTTGTTGAAAACTTTTTTTTTTTTTTGCGGTACACAGGCCTCTCACTGTTGTGGCCTCTCCCGTGGCAGAGCACAGGCTCTGGATGCACAGGCTCAGCAGCCATGGCTCATGGGCCTAGTCGCTCTGTGGCATGTGGGATCTTCCCAGACTGGGGTACAAACCCGTGTCCCCTGCAACGGCAGGCGGACTCTCAACCACTGTGCCACCAGGGAAGCCCTGTCGACAACTTTTGACTTTAGCTCAGTGATATCATGTAGATCTTATGAATCTAAACACCAGATTTATAAGATAATATGTTTGTGTTGTTTAAGCTTTTAATTTTGTGGTAATGTGTTATAGCATAACAGGAAACTAATGCACTATCCCATAGTTAGATAATGAGGCAATGGTAGATGGTGGTGATGTACCCTCAGAATAGTGGCTCTAGTCACTATTATAGGTTTAGGGTTTCTAGTCTAGAAAATCAGTTATGATCTGTGTCCTCCAATTTGCATATAAGGTATGAGAGTGAGAATCCAATAACACTTGGATTATCAGATAGGCGTATTATAGTGTAATTTTTGGAAAAGTAAACTCTTATCTCTCAGGAAAATAGAAAACACATGTCAAATCTGTTCTTTAAATAATTATTTAATGTGATACCAAAGAAGATGTTAGAACCTGCTAGAACACCTGAGAATATTGGATATTTAGAGGTACCTTAGCAAATAAATGTTAGTATAATATTGATTAGTTATATATAAGTTGGTTAGTGTCCAATGAGCCATACATCACTGAAATCCTCTCTTCTGCCAAAATGAAATTATTGCATCTTGACTGGACAAAATTCTCCAAGTTAACAAGTCACTTAACTAAATCTGGAACCTTCAGTCTAATATTATAAACAATGAGATAAACTCTATATATTATCCCCAAGATATCAATGGGAGGAACTTGCATCTGTATAACAAAATATGCCACCTAAATTTTTCATTTCCAACTCTTAAATATATTTTCTGAAAGAGGCAGTAAAAATATTTTGTCAGTTGGAAAAATACAATATTGAATAGCTATTTTGAAGTCAAGAATTGCTAAATAGCAAAATAAACAGACAAATAAATAAATAAATATATTTCAAATAAGTGCATAGCAGAAAGAAGGAAAAGGACTATCCTGTAAGTAGAAAGAAAAAGACAACTATGAAAATACTTCACTCCCTTAAAGAATATTTTATAATTTATTTATTTTGTGTTTTTAAGGAAATGAGATCCCGGGGGAAGATGGCGGAAGAGTAAGACGTGGAGATCACCTTCCTCCCCACAGATACATCAGAAATTCATCTACATGTGGAACAACTCCTACAGAACACCTACTGAACACGGACAGAAGACCTCAGACCCCCCAAAAGGCAAGAAACTCCCCACATACCTGGGTAGGGCAAAAGAAAAAAGAATAAACAGAGACAAAAGGATAGGGATGGGACATGCACCAGTGGGAGGGAGCCGTGAAGGAGGAAAGGTATCCACACACTAGGAAGCCCCTTCACGGGTGGAGACTGCGGGTGGCAGAGGGGGAAAGCTTCCGAGTAGCAGAGGAGAGCACAGCAACAGGGGTGTGGAGGGCAAAGTGGAGAGATTCCCGCACAGAGGATCGGTGCCCACAGGCACTCACCAGCCTGAGAGGCTTGTCTGCTCAGCCGCCAGGGTGGGCGGGACTGGGAGCTGAGGCTCGGGTATCAGGTTTCAGTCGGAGTGAAGGGAGAGGACTGGGGTTGGCGGCGGGAAGAGAGCCTGAAGGGGTTAGTGCACCACGGCTAGCCCGAAGGGAGTCCGGGGAAAAAGACTGGAGCTGCCGAAGAGGCAAGAGACTTTTTCTTCCCTCTTTCTTTCCTGGTGCACGAGGAGAAGGGATTAAGAGTGCTGCTTAAAGGAGCTCCAGAGACGGGCACAAGCCGCGGATAAAGGCAAGGACCATGGAGACGGGCGTGGGACGCTGGGGCTGCTGCTGCCACCACCAAGAGGCCTGTGTGCGAGCGCAGGTCACTGTCCATGCCCACTTTCCAGGGAGCCTGTGCTGCCCGCCACTGCCGGGGTCCCGGGATCCAGGGACGGCTTCCCTGGGAAAGCGCACGGAGTGCCTCAGGCTGGTGCAATGTCACGCCAGCCACTGCCACCACAGGCTCGCCCCGCACTCCGTGCCCCTCCTTCCCCTTGGCCTGAGTGAGCCAGAGTCCCCGAATCAGCGGCTCCTTAAAACACGTCCTGTCTGAGCAAAGAACAGACGCCCTCCAGCGACCTACACGGAGAGGTGGGGCCAAATCCAAAGCTGAGACCCGGGAGCTGTGAGAACAAAGAAGAGACAGGGAAATCTCTCTGTGCAGCCTCAGAAGCAGCAGATTAAACCTCCACAATCAACTTGATGTACCTTGCATCTGTGGAATACATGAATAGACAACAAATCATCCCAAATTGAGGAGGTGGACTTTGAGAGCAAGATTTAAGACTTTTTCCCCTTGTCCTCTTTTTACAACGAATTATCCCAAATTGAGGCGGTGGACTTTGAGAGAAAGATTTACGATATTTTCCCCTTGTTCTCTTTTTGTGAATGTGTATGCGTATGCTTCTGTGTGAGACTTTCTCTGTATAGTTTTGCTTCCACCATTTGTCCCAGGGTTCTATCCGTCCTTTTTTTTTTTTAATTTTTTTTAATAATTACTTTTTTTTTTTTTTTTTTTTTTTTTTTTTTTTTTTTTTTTTTTTGCGGTACGCGGGCCTCTCACTGCTGTGGCCTCTCCCGTTGCGGAGCACAGGCTCCGGACGCGCAGGCCCAGCGGCCATGGCTCACGGGCCCAGCCGCTTCGCGGCATATGGGATCCTCCCGGACCGGGGCACGAACCCGCATCCCCTGCATCGGCAGGCGGACTCTCAACCACTGCGCCACCAGGGAGGTCCAATAATTACTTTTTTATATAATAATGCTACTATATTTTTTCATACTTTAATCTATTTTACTTTATCTTCTCTCTTTCTCTTTTTCCTGCCTTCCCTTCCTACCTCCCTCCCTCACCCCTCCTTTCTTTCTTTCTTTCCTTCCTCCGTCCCTCCCTCCTGTCTTTCTTTCTTTCTTTCTTTCTTTCTTTCTTTCTTTATTTCCTTCCTCCTTCTCCCCCTCCTGTCTTTCCTGCTATTTCTTTCTTTCCTTCCTTCCTCCCTACCTCCCTCACTTCTTTCTTTCCTTCCTTCCTTCTTTCTTTCTTTCTCTGTTTCTTTCTTCTACTAATTTTTTCTTTCAAATATTTCTCCCTTTTATTCTGAGCTGGGTAGATGAAAGGCTCTTGGTGCTGCAGCCAGGAGTAACTGCTGTGCCTCTGAAGTGGGAGAGCCAAATTCAGGACACGGGTCCACAAGAGACCTCCCAGTTCCACATAATACCAAATGGCGAAAATCTCCCAGAGATCTCCATCTCAACACCAGCACCCAGCTTCACTCAATGACCAGCAAGCTACAGTGCTGGTCACCCTATGCCAAGCAACTAACAATATAGGAACACAACACCACCCATTAGCAGAGAGGCTGCCTAAAAACATAATAAGGCCACAGGCACCAAAAAGCACAGCACCAGAAGTGGACCTGTCCACCAGAAAGACAAGATCGAGCCTCATCCACCAGAACACAGGCACTAGTTCCCTCCACCAGGAAGCCTATGCAACCCACTGAAACAACCTTAGCCACTGGGGACAGACACCAAAAACAACGGGAACTACGAACCTGCAGCCTGCAAAAAGGAGACGCCAAACACAGTAAGATAAGCAAAATGAGAGGACAGAAAAGCACACAGCAGGTGAAGGAGCAAAATAAAAACCCACCAGACCTAACAAATGAAGAGGAAATAGGCAGTCTACCTGAAAAAGAATTCAGAATAATGATAAAAAACATGATCAAAAATCTTGGAAATAGAATAGACAAACCGCAAGAAACAGTTAACAAGGACCTAGAAGAACTAAAGATGAATCAAGCATCGATTAAAAACACAATAAATGAAATGAAAAATACTCTAGATGGGATCAATAGCAGAATAACTGAGGCAGAAGAAGGGATAAGTGACGTGGAAGATAAAATAGTGGAAATAACTGCTGCAGAGCAGAATAAAGAAAAAAGAATGAAAAGAACTGAGGACAGTCACAGAGACCACTGGGAAAACATGAAATGTGCCAACATTCGAATTATAGGGGTTCCAGAAGAAGAAGAGAAAAAGAAAGGGACTGAGAAAATATTTGAAGAGCTTATAGTTGAAAACTTCCCTAATATGGGAAAGGAAATAGTTAATCAAGTCCAGGAGGCACAGAGAGTCCCATACAGAATAAATCCAAGGAGAAATACGCCAAGACACATATTAATAAAACTGGTAAAAATTAAACACAAAGAAATCATATTAAAAGCAGCAAGGGAATAACAACAAATAACACACAAGGGAATCCCCATCAGGTTAACAGCTGATCTCTCAGCAGAAACTCTACAAGCCAGAAGGGAGTGGCAGGACATAATTAAAGTGATGAAGGAAAAAAACCTGCAACCATGATTACTCTACCCAGCAAGGATATCATTCAGATTTGATGGAGAAATTAAAACGTTTACAGACAAGAAAAAGCTGAGAGAGTTCAGCACCACCAAACCAGCTTTACAACAAATGCTAAAGGAACTTCTCTAGGCAAGAAACACAACAGAAGGAAAAGACCTACAATAACGAACCCAAAACAATTAAGGAAATGGGAATAGGAACATACATATCAATAATTACCTTAAATGAAAATGGACTAAATGCTCCCACCAAAAGACACAGATTGGCTTAATGGATACAAAAACAAGACCCATATATATGCTGTCTACAAGAGACACACTTCAGACCTAGAGACACATACAGATTGAAAGTAAGTGGATGGAAAAAGATATTCCATGCAAATAGAAATCGAAAGAAAGCTGAAGTAGCTATTCTTATATCAGACAAAATAGATTTTAAAATAAGGACTATTAGAAGAGACAAAGAAGGACCCTACATAATGATCAAGGGATCGATCCACGAAGAAGATATAAGAATTATAAATATTTATGCGCCCAACATAGGAGCACCTCAATACATAAGGCAAATACTAACAGCCGTAAAAGGGGAAATCGATAGTAACACAATCATAGTAGGGGACTTTAACACCCCACTTTCAGAAATGGACAGATCATCCAAAATGAAAATTAAAAAGGAAACACAAGCTTTAAATGATACATTAAACAAGATGGACTTAATTGATATCTATAGGACATTCCATCCAAAAAAACCAGAATACACATTTTTCTCAAGTGCTCATGGAACATTCTCCAGGATAGATCATATCTTGGATCACAAATCAAGCCTTTGTAAATTTAAGAAAATTGAAATTGTATCAAGTATCTTTTCCGACAACAATGCTATGAAACTAGAAATCAATTATAGGAAAAGACCTGTAAAAAATACAAACACATGGAGGCTAAACAATACACTAATTAATAACGAAGTGATCACTGAAGAAATCAAAGAGGAAATTAAAAAAATACCTACAAACAAATGACAATGGAGGCACGAAGACCCAAAACGTAAGGGACGCAGCAAAAGCAGTTTTAAGGGGGAAGTTTATAGCAATAAAATCCCACCTTAAGAAACAGGATACATCTCGAGTAAAAAACCTGACCCTGCACCTAAAGCAATTAGAGAAAGAAGAACAAGAACATCCCAAAGTTAGCAGAAGGAAAGAAATCATAAAGATCAGATCAGAAATAAATGAAAAAGAAATGAAGGAAACGATAGCAAAGATCAACCAAAGTAAAAGCTGGTTCTTTGAGAAGATAAACAAAATTGACAAACCATTAGCCAGACTCATCAAGAAAAGAAGGGAGAAGACTCAAATCAATAGAATTAGAAATGAAAAAGGAGAAGTAACAACTGACACTACAGAAATACAAAAGATCATGAGAGATTACTACAAGCAACTCTATGCCAATAAAATGGACAACCTGGAAGAAATGGACAAATACTTAGAAGTGTACAACCTACCAAGACTGAATCAGGAAGAAACAGAAAATATGAATAGACCAATCACAAGCACTGAAATTCTAACTGTGATTAAAAATCTTCCAACAAACAAAAGCCCAAGACCAGATGGCTTCACAGGCGAATTCTATCAAACATTTAGAGAAGAGCTAACACCTATCCTTCTCAAACTCTTCCAAAATATAGCAGAGGGAGGAACACTCCCAAACTCATTCTACGAGGCCACCATCACCTTGATACCAAAACCAGGCAAGGATGTCACAAAGAAAGAAAACTACAGGCCAATATCACTGAAGAACATAGATGCAAAAATCCTCAACAAAATACTAGCAAACAGAATCCAACAGCACATTAAAAGGATCATACACCATGATCAAGTGGGGTTTATTCCAGGAATGCAAGGATTCTTCAATATATGCAAATCAATCAATGTGATACACCATATTAACCAATTGAAAGAGAAAATCCATATGATCATCTCAATAGATGCAGAGAAAGCTTTTGACATAATTCAACACCTTTTTATGATAAAAACCCTGCAGAAAGTAGGCATAGAGGGAACTTCCCTCAACAAAATAAAGGCCATATATGACAAACCCACAGCCAACATCGTCCTCAATGGTGAAAAACTGAAACCATTTCCACTAAGATCAGGAACAAGACAAGGCTGCCCACTCTCACCACTCTTATTCAACATAGTTTTGGAAGTCTTAGCCATAGCAATCAGAGAAGAAAAGAAAATAAAAGGAATCCATATTGGAAAAGAAGAAGTAAATCTGTCACTGTTTGCAGATGACATGATACTAGACATAGAGACTCCTAAAGATGCTACCAGAAAACTACTAGAGCTAATCAATGAGTTTGGTAAAGTAGCAGGATACAAAATTAATGCACAGAAATCTCTGGCTTTCCTGTACACTAATGATGAAAAATGTGAAAGTGAATTCAAGAAAACACTCCCATTTACCATTGCAACAAAAAGAAAAGAATATCTAGGAATAAACCTAACTAAGGAGACAAAAGACCTGTATGCAGAAAATTATAAGACACTGATGAAAGAAATTAAAGATGATACAAATAGATGGAGAGATATACCATGCTCCTGGATTGGAAGAATCAATATTGTGAAAATGACTCTAGTACCTAAAGCAATCCACAGATTCAGTGCAATGCCTATCAAACTACCACTGGCAATTTTCACAGAAGTAGAACCAAAAATGTCAAAATTTGTTTGGAAAAACAAAAGACCACGAATAGCCAAAGCAATCTTGAGAACGAAAAATGTAGCTGGAGGAATCAGGCTCCCTGACTTTGGACTATACTACAAAGCTACAGTAATCAAGACAGTATGGTACTGGCATAAAAACAGAAAGATAGATCAATGGAACAGGATAGAAAGCCCAGAGATAAACCCATGCACATATGGTCAACTTATCTTTGATAAAGGAGGCAGGAATGTACAGTGGAGAAAGGACAGTCTCTTCAATAAGTGGTGCTGGGAATACTGGACAGGGACATGTAAAAGTATGAGATTAGATCATTCCCAATACCATACACAAAAGTAAGCTCAAAATGGATTAAAGACCTAAATGTAAGGCCAGAAACTATCAAACTCTTAGAGGAAAACATAGGCAGAACACTCTATGACATAAATCACAGCAAGATCCTTTTGGACCCACCTACTAGAGAAATGGAAATAAAAACAAAGGTAAACAAATGGGACCTAATGAAACTTCAAAGCTTTTGCACAACAAAGGAAAGCATAAACAAGACCAAAAGACAACCCTTAGAATGGGAGAAAATATTTGCAAATGAAGCAACTGACAAAGGATTAATCTCCAAAATTTATAAGCAGCTCATGCAGCTCAATAACAGAAAAACAAACAACCTAATCCAAAAATGGGCAGAAGACTTAAATAGGCATTTCTCCAAAGAAGATATACAGACTGCCAACAAACACATGAAAGAATGCTCAACATCATTAATCATTAGAGAAATGCAAATGAAAACTACAATGAGGTATCACCTCACACCAGTCAGAATGTCCATCATCAAAAAATATACAAACAATAAATGCTGGAGAGGGTGTGGAGAAAAGGGAACACTCTTGCACTGCTGGTGGGAATGTGAATTGGTACAGCCACTATGGAGAACAGTATGGAGGTTCCTTAAAAAACTATAAATAGAACTAGCATATGACCCAGCAATCCCACTACTAGGCATATACCCTGAGAAAACCATAATTCAAAAAGAGACATGTACCAAAATATTCATTGCAGCTCTATTCACAATAGTCTGGAGATGGATACAACCTAAGTGTCCATCATCGGATGCATGGATAAAGAAGATGTGGCACATATATACAATGGAATATTACTCAGCCATAAAAGGAAATGAAAGTGAGCTATTTGTAATGAGGTGGATAGATCTAGAGTTTGTCATACAGAGTGAAGTAAGTCAGAAAGAGAAAGACACATACCATATGCTAACACATATGTATGGAATTTCAGAAAAAAAAATTTCATGAAGAACCTAGGGGTAAGACGGGAATAAAGACACAGACCTACTTGGGAATGGACTTGAGGATATGGGGAGGGGGAGGAGTAAGCTGTGACAAAGCGAGAGAGAGGCATGGACTTATATACACTACCAAACGTAAGGTAGATAGATAGTGGGAAGCAGCCGCAGAGCACAGGGAGATCAGCTCGGTGCTTTTTGACCACTTGGAGTGGTGGGTTGGGAGGGTGCGAGGTGGGGGAGACGCGGGAGGCAGGGGATGTGGGAACAGATGTGTATGTATGACTTATTCACTTTGTTATAATGCAAAAACTAATAATAATAATAAAAAAGAATTGAAAGAAAACTGGACTGTATATGAAATGAAATAATTAAGAGGAAAAAAGAACCTAGGAAAATTAAAAATACACTGGTCACCCTCCTTCAATTTTAACACATAGAAATATTGAAGAAATATTTTTAATAGTTATAAAATATACATAGTAAAGCTTGAAAGAAATGGAAACAGCAGTGCCACAGAAACAAAGAGATATTCCATAGTTGTGAGTATAAATTGAAGATAAACTGACCACAGTGGGACCAGGATAAAACACAGCTTTAGGAGCTAGGATTTATATGCCTCCATGGCAATAATAGAAAATGACACAGACGTGCTACAAGGAAAGAACCTATTTAAATGAATACAGAACCTGCAAAAACACTCCATATGTAAATGGGAAACTTACAATTTCTGAAAACCAGCCCATGGTCATAGTTAGAATAAATATATGTGGACTATGCCATAGATAAAAAACAAATCAGTGACTGAAAATTAGAATTCCAAGTCAGGAATACGTTAGTCTTGAAGACGGAATGGTTGGTGAGGCAGAGACTCACCATAAATTGTAGGCTCTAATAAATTAACATGAAATCCAGATTGGACCTGGTGAAACTCATAGATACAAGAAAGATGAAAATGTGAGTTGGTCCTACAGGAATACAGAAATGCTTCCATAATGTAGTGCAACCATGGTCTATGGCCAATGCTAATCCTTGATGGAAATAAAAATATAGACAAAAGAAAGAAAGAAAGAAAGAAAGAAAGAAAGAAAGAAAGAAAGAAAGAAAGAAAGAAAGAAAGAAAGAAAGAAAGAAAGAAAGAAAGAAAGGGAAAGAAAAGAAAGAGAGAGAGAGAGAAAGAAAGAAAGAAAGAAAGAAAGAAAGAAAGGAAGAAACTTGTTAGTGCAATTCCATGAGCAGCACAATGCCATTCAAAATGTTTATTAACTAGTTTAATTCCTGTGTTACTAGAGACAATATCAAAGTCATAGGAATTTTAACACTTAAGAAATATATCCATACAAATTTAAACAGATGTGTAAAAACAGATTACATAGGAATCTTGGAAATGTGAAAATATCAATAAATTTTTTAAAAAATTATTATATAAGGTAAGTTGTAAGAGTATTAAAAAGCAAACCTGGCCCTGCAGAGGCTAGAATTGATGAATTAGAAGATGGAAGAGAAGGAGTATGACCAAGATGGCAAAGTAGAAAGACCCTGAGCTCACTTCCTCTCATGAGCACACCAAAATTATAACTATCTGCAGAACGACCATTGATAAAAAAGACTGGAACATACCAGAAAAGATCTACAACTAAAGACATTAAGAAGGAATCACAATGAGATGGGTAGGAGGGGGGGACTCACAATATAATCAAATCCCATAGCCCTGGGTGAGCAAACCAAAAACTGGAGAATAATTATACTGCAGAGATTCTCTCATGAGAGTGAGAGTTCTAAGCCCCACATCAGCCTGCACAGCCCAGGGCTCCTGCACTGGGAAGACAAGTCCCCAGAGTACTTGTCTTTGAAGGCCAGTGAGGCTTAACTTCAGGAAGCCCACAAGACTGGGGAAACAGAGATTTCATGCTTAAAGGGCACACACAGAATCTCACGCACTGCAAAAGCAGTAATTTGATAGCAGCCTGGCCAGACATACGTGTTGGTCTTGAGAGTCTCCCAGGGAGGTGAGTGTGTGGTTTTGGCTCACCCTGGGAACATGGACACTGGTGGTAACAATATTTGGGAAAATTCTACTTGTGTGAACACAGCTGCTGGTGTCTGCCATTTTGGCTCATTAGTATCAAGACCTGGCCACACCCAAAATCCTGTAGGTGCCAGTGCTGGGATGTCTTAGGTCAAAAAACTAACCAGGCAAAGACAGCCCCACCCATCAGCAGACTGGTTGCCTAAAAACTTCCTGAGCCCATAGCTACTTCTACATGTACCCTTAGTCATGGTGCTCCCCACCAGAGGCCCGAGACCCAGTTCCTGGTGGGCAGACCCTGGCCCATCCCTCCAGGAAGGCTTCAGTAGCCTCTGGACCAGCCTTCTCCACCAGGGGGTAGACATCAAATGCAAGAAAACTGTGATCCCACAGCCTTCAGACTCAGCCCACTCACTGCAGGACAGATCCTACCCTGGGGTCAGCTGGGCTCTGGCCCTGCACACTAGCAGTCCAATACAAATATTGCAACATGCTAGATCCCATACCCTACTGTGTCAGACACTCCTGCTCCACCCCTTCCACAACCACACACACACCAACGATTTGAAACGAGTTCTGCGATCTCTGAAACCTGCAGCCAGACTCCAGTAAACAGTTCTGCCTACCAGTAGTCCAGCACTAACTCCAGAACTTGTCTTCACCTGCCAGTGGGTAGGCAACAGTTCTGGAGTCTTTAGGACCCTGACTCTACCCACCAGTGGGCCAGCACTACGCTGGGGATCCCTAGGGTTCTGCAGCCAGCTGCCTCATAACCTGACCCCACTAAATAGCATCCAATAGCATCTGCACAAGGCAAGGCCTGGCAACCAACAAGGCTAGGGGTCAACCAAACCTTCAGACTACCTACATAATCAGCCTGCCACAACAGAAGGATCCACACATACCTCTCATGGGGAAGCCCTAGAACATATAGCTTGGGTGATGATGAGGGGGAGGGTACTGTTGGGATACATAGAACATCTCCTACAGAAGGCCTTTTCTCCAAGAATGAGAAATGTAACTAAACTACCACATACTTAAAAAAAAAAAAAAAAACAAATAGCAACTTAGACAAAATGAAGTGGCTGAGTAACATGTTTCAGACGAAGGAATGATATAAAACCACAGCAGATAACTCAGTTTCGATGGACCTAGAGTCTCTCATACAGAATGAAGTAAGTCAGAGAGAGAAAAACAAATACCATATGCTAACACATATATATGGAGTCTAAAAAAAAGTGGTACTGATGAACCTAGTTGCAGGGCAGGAATAAAAAGGCAGACATAGAAAATTGACTTGTGGACATGGGTGGGAGGGTGAAGCTGGGGCAAAGTGAGAGTAGCATCAATATATATACACTACTGAATGTAAAATAGTTGGCTAGTGGGAAGCAGCAGCACAGCACAGGGAGATAGGCTCAGTGCTTTGTGATGACCTAGAGGGGTGGGATAGGGAGGATGGGAGGGAGGCTCAAGAGGGAGGGGATATGGGAACATGTGTATGTATATGGCGATTCACTTTGTTGTGCAACAGAAACTAACACAGTATTGTGAAGCAATTATACTCCAATAAAGATCTATTAAAAAAATTTAAAAGAAAACCTGGCAGAACTAAGTGAACTGGAGATAGGCAATCTACCCAAGAAAGTGTTCAGGGTAATGATTGCAAAGATAATCAAAGAACTGGGAAGGAGAATAGATGCACAGAGTGAGAAGTTAGAAGTTTTTAACAAAGAGAAAAGGTAAAGAACAATCAAACAGAGATGAAGAATACAATAACTGAAATGCAAATACACTAGCAGGAATCAATAGTAAACTAAATTATACACAAGAAAAGATCAGTGAGGTGGAAGATAGAGTAGTGGAAATCACTCTTACTGAACAGAAAATAAAAAGAAAAAAAATACCTAAAAAGAAAGGAAGACAGTTTAAGAGACCTCTTGGACAGCATCAAGCACATTAATATTTGCATTATAGGGGTCTCAGAAGGAGAAGAGAGAGAGAAAGGTCCTGAGAATATATGTGAATACTAAATAGCTGAAAAATTCCCTAACCTGGGGAAAGAAACAGTCACCCAAGTCCAGGAAGCACAGAGAGTCCCATAGAGGATTAACCCAAAGAGGAACACACCAAGACACATTGTAATCAAAATTACAAAAATTAAAGATGAAGAGAAAATAGTAAAAACAGCAAGGAAAAAGGAACAAATAATGTACAAGGGAACTCCCATGAGGCTATCAGCTGATTTTTCAGCAGAAACTCTGCAGGACAAAAGGGAGTGTCATGATATACTTAAAGTGATGAAAGGGAGAAACCTACAACCAAAAATATACTACCTAACAAGGCTCTCTTTCAGCTTTGATGGAGAAATCAAAAGCTTTACAGACAAGCAAAAGCTGAAAGAGTTCATCACTGTCAAACAAACATTACAACAAATATTATAGGAATTCCTCTAGGCAAAAGAGTAAAGGATACAACTAGAAATAAGTAAAATATGAAATGAAAAATCACAGCAGTAAAGGTAAACATAAATGTAGAAATCATCCACACACAAAGCAAATAGGGAGGTTAAAAGACAAAAGTAGTAAAATCCTCTATACCCATAATAAGAAGTTAAGGGATACACAGAAGAGTTAAATGTAAAATATGATATCAAAAACAGTAATTGTGAGGCAATGAGAGTATAAATGGACAGTTTCTAAAATGCATTTTAAATTAAGAGATCAGCAACTTAATCGCACACACACACACACACACACACACACACACATAGATATATATAGTTGTACAAAAACCTCACAGTAACTGCAAATCAAAAATCTATAACAAATATATACAAAAAAGGAAAGAAAAAGGAAACCAAACATAACACTAAATATAGTAATCAAATCACAAAAGAAGAGCACAGAAGTAGAGAGGGCAAAAAAAGACCTACCAAAGCAAATCCAAAACAACAAAATGACAGTAAGAGCATACATACTGATAATTACCTTAAATGTAAATGGACTAAATGATCCAACAAAAAGACATAGAGTGGATGAATGGATACAAAAAAGATTTGTATATATGATGCCTATAAGAGACACACATCAGGCCTAGAGACACATAAAGACTGAAAGTGAGGAGATGGAAAAAGGTATTCTATGCAAATGGAAATCAAAAGTAAGCCAGAGCAGCAATACTTAGATTAGACAAAATACACCTTAAAATAAAGACCTTTGTAAGAGACAAAGAAGGACACTACATAATGATCAAGGGATCAATCCAAGAAGAAGATAAAACAGTTGTAAAGTATGCACCCAACATAGGAGCACCTTAATATATAAGTCAAGTATTAACAGACATAAAAGGAAAAATAAATAATTACACAATAATAGTAGGGAACTTTAACATGCTACTTACATCAATGGGCAGATCATTCAGAAGGAAAATCAAATAAGAAAACACAGGCCTTAAATTACACATCAGACCAAATGGACTTAATTGATATTTATAGAGCATTCTGTCCAAAAGCAGCAGAATACACTTCTTTTCAAATGCACATGAAGCATTATCCAGGATATATTACATGCTAGGCCATAAAATGAGCCTCAGTAAATTTAAGAAAATTGCAATCATAGCCATGGGACCAAAAATTAACTACAAGAAAAAAAAAAAAAGAAAACTGCAAAAAACCCGCAAACACATGGAGGCTAAACAATACACTACTAAACAACCAATAGATCACTGTAGAAATCAAACAGGAAATTAAAAAATAATACCTAAAGACAAATGAAAATGAAAACACAGTGATCAAAAACCTATGGGATGCTACTAGAGCTAATCAATGTCTTCTTTGGTAAAGTTGCAGAATACAAAATTAATATACAGAAATCTATTGAATTTCTATACATTAACAATGAACTGTCAGAAAAAGAAATTAAGGGAACAATCCCATTTACCATCACATTAAAAACAAATTAAATGCCTAGGAATAAACTTACTTAAGGAGGCAAAAAACCTATACTCCAAAAACTATAAGACACTGAAGAAAGAAATTGAAGCTTACACAAACAGATGGAAAGATATACTGTGTTCTTGGATAGGAAGAATTAATATTGTTAAAGTGACCATACTCCTCTAAGCAATCTACAGATTCCATGCAAGTCCTAACCAAATACCAATGGCATTTTTCACAGCACTAGAGCAAATAACTTTAAAATCTGTATGGGAAGAGAGAGGACCCAAATAGCCAAAACAATCTTGAGAAAGAAGTACAGAGCCAGAGGAATCACACTTCCTGGCTTCAGACTATACTACAAAGCTACATTAATCCAAATATTATGCTGTTGGCACAAAAACAGACACATAGATCAATGAAACAGGATAGAGAACCCAGAAATAAACCCAGGAACTCATGGTCAATTAATCTATGACAAAGAAGGCAAGAATAAACAATGGAGAAAGGGCAGTCTCTTCAATAAGTGGTGCCAGGAAAACTGGAGAGCTACGTGTAAAAGAATGAAATTAAAACATTCTCTAACACCATATACAAAGATAAACTCAAAATGGATTAAAGACCTAAATATAAGATCAGATACTATAAAACTCCTAGAGGAAAACATAGATCAAACACTCTTCAACATAAATCAAAGTAGTATTTTTTTGGATCCATTTCCTAGAGTAAAAGGGGAGGAAAAAAAGAAAAGCAAAAATAAACAAATGGTATCTAATTAAACTTAAAAACTTTTGCACAGCAAAGGAAACCATCAACAAAACAAAATCACAGCCTACTGAATCGGAAAAAAAAAATTTGCAAATAATACGAGTGATAAGAGGTTACTATCCAAAATATATAAATAGCTCATACAACTCAACATCAAAAAAACAAACAACTGATTAAAAAAAATGGGCAGAAGAACTGAACAGACATTTTTCCAATGAGGAAATGCAGATGGCCAACAGTCACATGAAAAAGTGTTCAACATTGCTAATCATCAGGGAAATGCCAATCAAAACCACAGTGAGATATCAACCCACACTTGTCAGAATGGCTATAATCAGAAAGAACACAAATAACAAAAGTTGGCAAGGTGGTAGAGAAAAGGAAATCCACCTATATTGTTGGTGAAGAATTAAATTGTTACAGTTACTATTGAAAAATATCAGAGTAGAACTACCATATGACTTAGCAATTCTACTCCTGGATATATCCAAAAACAACAACAACAACAACAACAACCAGACAAACAAACAGAAAAACCTACTGATTTTAAAATATACATGCACCCCAATGTTCATAGCAGCATTATTTACAATTGCTAAGATATGGAAGCAACCCCAGTGTCCATTAACAAATGAATGAAATGAATAGATAAAGAAAAAGAAGATGTGGTATATATACCAAAATGGAATATTACTCAGCCATAAAAAAGAATGAAATTTTGTCATTTGCAGCAACATAGATGGACTTGGAAAGTATTATGCTAAATGAAATAAATCAGAGAAAGAAAAATACTGTATGATATCACTTATATGTGAAATCTGTATAATACAACAAACAAGTGAACATAATAAAAAGGAAGCCAACTCATAGAGAACAAACTACTTATTACAAGTGGGGAGGTTGTGGAGGAGCAATACAGTGGTGGTGGACTAGGAGACACAAACTATTGGTTGTAAGATAGCCTCAAGGAATATAGCCAATATTTTGTTATAACTGTAAATGGGAAGTAATCTTTAAAAATTTTATAAAAATTAAAAAGAAAAAAGATGGAAGAGAAAAACTATTCCAAAGGGCAGCACAATGAAATTAAGGAAAGAAAAAGATTGAAAAAAAAAAAGATAGTAGAAGACATAGAGGATAGATTGAGAAATTCCAACATAATTCTAATAGGAGATCCAGAAGGAAAACTCAGATTGAGAAAAAGGCATTAATTGAAGAAATACTGTTGATAATGTTTTGGAAATGAGGAAAGACAAATTCCCAAATTGAAAAGTATCACTGGGTGATGATTAAAATTTAAAAAAATAAAATGTATACCTAAAAACACAAGAATGAAAATGTAGGATACTAAGAATGAAGAGAAAATCACCAGAACTACCATAATGAAATACTACCCATATAGGAGCAAGAATATTGAAAGTAGATTTTTATTAGCAATAGCAGAAGAGTTAAGGGAAAGGGAAGGGAGAAGATAAGTAAGAGATGAAATATATTAATTCTTCTTGTGATTTTAGCCACAAGTTGGAAGTAAAATAATAGACAGCTTTACCATGAGAATTAATATAATTGGTGGGGAAATGGCAAGTTTCTTATTTTGCTTGGAAAGAAAATAAAGACATCAACTAATTTTAGATTTGTTACCCACACACATACATAATCATATAAAGAAGCATACTAAAATATTAAGAGTAACCAGTAAAATAATAGTAAAGGATTGGTAGCATTCAACCTGTTCTACTTTGTAGAACAAAGTACATTTGATTACTCCAAGAGAAAGCAAGAAAGAGGAAAATTTAGGAGAAAACATTGCACATTTAAAACAAAAAATAATCAAAATAACTACAGATTATATTCATGAGGTTAAACTTACTATAGTAGATCAGAAAAGCTATTTTTTAAGTCACATTTTTTAAAAGACATTTCTTATAAAGGACATATATAAAACAAAATAGCACTATATATTTAAAATAATCATATAATGCTTGGATAAAATGTGAATATCAGTTAAAATTGAATTTCAGCTGATATTATTGAGAGGGAGAAGGGGAGCATTTCATACCAAGAAAATATCACAAAGTGAGTATATTAGCCATAATCTAATATGAACCTGAATATATAGTTTCAAATCTAGGGAGAAAAAAAAAAAACAACATTAAAAATAGTATGTTGGAGGATAACAATGAATTTATATTCATATTGAGGCATTTTAACCAGGAAATATTAGTGCAATAAGACGCAAAGCAGGTAAGGAAACAAGACCTGAAAATACAATTTATAATTTTAATTTAATATAATCCAATAATGGGAATGTACATTTTGTAGTCATTCAAGAATATTTACCAAAATAGACCAATGCAACAAATAGCTAGCAAGAACCAACTTCATACATGCTTTGTTCTCTGACCACAGTGCAATGCACTCAGACATAGCCAATCAAAACATTCCTTTAAAAATCAATCATATATTTATATTAAGGCATTAACTAAAGAATCATACTAAGAGGAAATAATGAGTTCAGTAGGAAATTATGAAGCATTTAAAAATTAAATCACCATAATATCAAAAACTGTGGACTAAAACTTGACCAGTGTTAGGTGAAGGTTTTATTGTCTTAAATGCATTAATTAGAAGACATGAGTGACTGTAGAGAAATGAATTGAAGCTATAAAGTTTATGAGGATGATTGTGTCAAGCTCTATAAACACCAGATATTTTTGTTGTATAATCAAAGAAAAGGTTGGATCAATCAAATGTTGTTGTATAATCAAATGTTAGATCATTTGATGAGTTAGCATCTGTGCAACAATATTTAAGGCTCTGAGAATCTCAACACTATAAACACCATGAAGAAAGTGTATAGTTCACTTTTAAAACAGATGCCAAGAGGGCCCAAGTCAAATCAAGAGAAAAGATTCCATTCCCGATCTAAAAGGCCCATAGAACCAGATAGAAAATAGTGACCATTAAGTTACATAATTGTCTGATTACTTTGTTTTCCACATTTTTTAGTAATATTAAAGATACTAGGGGCAGAGTCAAGACAGCACTGTGAGAAGACACTGAGTTAGTGTCTCCCCACAGCTAGGGTGCCTGCCGGGCACTGGTGGGTGACCCTGATGCTCAAGGAGATGGGAGGAATCCCCAAGTGAACTGGTGGAGGGCAGACAGGATCGGCTTCCCTGAGTCCTGGGAGATCAGGAGAGGTAGGTAGGAGGGGCCCTCCTGGGAGTAGTGGGAGAGGAGTGGAGGTCAATTTCCCCAACCTCTCAGGCACTGGGGATCCTGCTGAGCTCCCAGGCCAGTCCCTGGCCCTCCAAGAACCCCATTCCCCTGGGTGCATTGGTCCTGGGGACATAGGAAGCAGGCTGAGGGGAGTTCAGGAGAAGCAGGCAGGAGGTGCCCGCCAGGAGGGAGGAGCAGAAGAGGAGAGGAGGTGTTTGCCCCACCCCCTCAGGAACTGGGAACCTGCTGAATTCCCCTGCCCTCCATGACCCCTCCCCCCCCCCAGATGCATTGCTCCTGGAAGCATAGGGAGGAGGCTGAGGGGAGAACAGGAGAGGCAGGTGGAAGGGGTCCTCTGGGATGGAGGAACAGAGAGGAAAGAAGGTCCTTTGCCACACCAACTCGAGCCAAGGGAAACCTGCTGGGGTCCCAGGTGAGGTCCCCCACCCACTGAAACCAGGGATGGGGGCACTCCTGGGCCCCTTCTGTTCTTTGAGCCTAAAGTCTGTCCCCCATAGGCCCCAAGACATTTTCCAGCCCTGTGGGTCTAAAGCATAGGTCAGACCACTGCCCAAACCTCACCCTTGCTTAGGCCCTGTCCTCCACAGCCAAGGCCTTTCCTCCCCTTTTTTTCTTTATTTTTCTTTCTTACTTTTTTTTTTCTCTTTTCCCTCCCCTCTTTTCTATTATATTCGTACTGTTGTACCTTCTGGTTGTTGATTCATATATATTTTTATTTTTATATTCTTTCTAACATATCAGTTAGTTTCCTAGTAAAATTTTATATTTATTTTGTTATTGTTCTCTCTTTTATTTATTTATTTTTTGCAACCCCACGTGTCTTGCAGGCTCTTTGTTCATGAGCTGGGGGTTGGGCCAAAGCTCCTGAAGTAGGAGCTCTGTGTTGGAATCACTGGAATAACAAAGAACCTCAGACTCCAGGGAATATTCAATGGAGTGAGGTCACAGAGGTCCTCATATCAGCACCGAGACGCAGCTGTACCCAACAGCCTAAGATCTCCAGTGTTGGAAGCCTCAGGCCAAGCAACCAGTAAGAGGGGAAAACAATCCCACTCATTAAAAAAAAAAGAAAAGAAAAATAAGACAGCAAAAAAATATGACATGGATGAAGGACCAAAGTAAAAACCTACAAGACCAAATAAATGATGAGGAAATAGGCAATATACCTGAAAAAGAATTCAGAGTAGTGAGAGTAAAGATAACCCAGTACCTCGGAAATAGAATGGAGGCACAGATTGAGAAAATACAAGAAATATTTAACAAAGTTCTAGAAGAACTAAACAAAAAACAAACAGAGATGAACAACATAATAACTGAAATGAAATATATAATAGAAGGAATCAATAACAGAATAACAAAGGCAAAAGAACGAATAAGTGAACTGGAAGACAAAATGGTGGAAATAACTGCAGAGGAGCAAAATAAAGAAAAAAGAATGAAAAGAATTGAAGACAATCTCAGAGACCTCCGGGACAACACTAAACACACCAACATTCGAACTATAGGGGTTCCAGAAGAAGAAGAGAAAGAAAAAAAAAGGGTCTGAGAAAATATTTTAAGAAATTATAGTCAAAAACTTCCCTAACATGGGAAAGTAAATAGTCACCCAAGTCCAGGAAGTACAGAGAGTCTCATACAGGATAAGCCCTAGGAAAAACACAGCAAGACACATACTATTCAAACAAAAAAAAATTAAATGCAAAGAAAAAATATGAAAAGCAGCAAGGGAAAACCAACAAATAACATACAAGGAAATCCCCATAAAGTTAACAGCTGATCTTTCAGCAGAAACTCTGCAAGCCAGAAGTGAGTGGAAGGACATATTTAAAGTGAAGAAAGCGAAAAAACTACAACCAAGATTACCCTACACAGCAAGGATCTCACTCAGATACGATGGAGAAATTAAAACCGTTACAGACAAAAAAAAAAAAAAAAAAAAGCTAAGATAATTCAGCACCACCAAACCAGCTTTACAACAAATGTTAAAGAAACTTCTCTAGGTAGGAAACACAAGAGAAGGAAAAGATTTACAAAAACAAACTAAGAACAATTAACAAAATGATAATAGGAACATACAAATTGATAATTACCTTCAATGTGAATGGATTAAATGTTCCAACCAAAACACAGAGGCTTGCTGAATGGATACAAAAGCAAGACCCATATATATGCTGTCTAGAAAAGACCCACTTCAGACATAGGGACACATACAGACTGAAGGTGAAGGGATGGAAAATAGATATTCCATGCAAATGGAAATCAAAAGAAAACTGGAGTAGCAATACTTGTATAGGATAAAGTAGACTTTAAAATAGAGACTGTTATAAGAGATAAGGAGGGGCACTACATAATGATCAAAAGATCAATCCAAGAAGAAGATATAACAGTTATAAATGTTTATGCACCTAACATAGGAGCACCACAATACATAAGGCAAATGCTAATAACCACACAAGGAGAAAACGAGAGTAACACAATAATAGTAGGGACTTTAACACACCACTTAGACCAAGGGACAGATCATCCAAAGAGAAAATAAATAAGGAAACACAAGCTTTAAATGACACAATAGACTAAGTAGATTTAATTTATATTTATAGAACATTCCACAAAAAAGTGGCAGAATACACTTTCTTCTCAAGTGCACGAGGATCATTCTCCAGGATAGATCATATCTTGGGTCACAAATCAAGCCTCAGAAAATTTAAGAAAATTGAAATCATATCAAGCATGTTTTCTGACCTCAGCACTATGAGATTGGAAATCAATTACAGGTAAAACATTACAAAAAACACAGATACATGGAGGCTAAACAGTGCACTATTAAATAATCAAGAGATCACTGAAGAAATCAAAGAAGAAATAAAAAAAATACATAGAAACAAATGACAACAAAAACACGACCACCCAAAACCTATGGGATACAGCAAAAGCAGTTCTATCAGGGAAGTTTATAGCAATTCAATTTCACATCAAGGAACAAGAAAAATCTCAAGTAAACAATCTAACCCTACACTTAAGACAACTAGAAAAAGAAGAACAAAGAAAACCCAAAGGTAGTAGAAGGCAAGGAATCATAAAAATTAGAGCACAAATAAATGAAATAGAGATGAAGAAAACAACAGCAAAGATCAATAAAAGTAAAAGCTGCTTCTTTCAGAAGATAAACAAAATTGATAAACCCTTATCCAGACTCTTCAAAATAATAAGAGAGAGGACACAGATCAATAAAATCAGAAATGAAAAATAAATCACAACTGACACCACAGAAATACAAAGGATTATAAGAGACTACTACAAACAACTGTATGCCAATGAAATGGACAACCACAAAGAAATGGAAAAATTCTTGGAAAGCTACAATTTTCCAAGACTGAACCAGTAAGAATTAGAAACTATAAACAGACCTATCAGAAGTAATGAAATTGAAATCATAATTAAAAATCTTCCAACAAACAAAAGTCCAGGACCAGATGGCTTTACAGGTGAATTCTATCAAACATTTCAAGAAGAGCTAACACCGATACTTCTCAAATTCTTCCAAAAAATTGCAGAGGGAGGAATATTCGCAAACTCATTTTATGAAGCCACCATCACCCTGATACCAAAATCATTAAATTATAAAACAGAAAAAAGAAAATTATGGATCAATATCACTGATGATCATAGATGCAAAAATCCTGAATAAAATACTAGCAAACAGAATCCAGCAATGTATTAAAAGGATCATACACCATGATCAAGTGGGATTTATCCCAGATATGCAAGGATTACTCAGTATATGCAAATCAATCAATGTGATACACCACATTAAAAAAATTAAGGAATAAAAACAAAATGATCATCTCAATAGATGCAGAAAAAGCTTTTGACAAAATTCAACACTGATTTACGACAAAAACTCTCCAGAAAAAGGGCATATAGGGAACCTACTTCAACATAATAAAGGCCATATATGACAAACCCACAGCAAGCATCATACTCAATGATGAAAAACTGAAAACACTTCCACTAAGATCAAGAACAAGGCAAGGATGCCCACTCTAACCACTATTATTCAACATAGAATTGGAAGTCCTAGCCACAGCAATCAGAGAACAAGAAATAAAAGGAATCCAAATTGGAAAGAAGAAGTAAAACTGTCACTGTTTGCAGATGACAAGATGCTATATGTAGAGAATCCTAAAGATGCCACCAGAAAACTACTAGAGCTAATCAATGAATTTGGTAAGGTTGCAGGATACAAAATTCACTCACAGAAATCTCTGGCATTCTTATACACAAACAAAGAAAAATCAGAAAGAGAAATTAAGGAAACAATCCCATTTACCATTGCAACAAAAATAATTAAATACCACTGAATAAACATGCCTAAGGAGGCAAAAGACTTGTACTCAGAAAACTATAAAACAATGTTGAAAGAAATCAAAGAGGACACAAACAGATGGAGAGGTATACAATGTTCTTGGATTGGAAGAATCAATATTGTGAATATGACTATACTACCCAAAGTAACCTACAGATTCAATGTAATCCCTATCAAACTACCAATGTCATTCTTCACAGAATTAGAACAAAATTTTTTAGAATTCGTATGGAAACACAAAATACCCCGAATAGCCAAAGCAATCTTGAGAAAGAAAAACAGAGCTGGAGGAATCAGTCTCCTTGACTTCAGACTATACTACAAAGCCACAGTAATCAAGACAGTATGGTACTGGCACAAGAACAGAAATATAGATCAATGGAACAGGATAGAAAGCCCAGAGATAAATCCACACACATATGGTCACCTTATCTTGGATAAAGGAGGCAAGAATACACAGTGGAGAAAAGACAGCCTCTTCAATATGTGGTGTTGGGAAAACTGGACAACTACGTGTAAAAGAATGAAATTAGAACACTCCTTAACACCATACACAAAAATAAACTCCAAATGGATTAAAGACCTAAATGTAAGACCAGACACTATAAAACTCTTAAAGGAGAACACAGGAAAAACACTCTTTGACATAAACCACAGCAAGATCTTTTTTGACCCAGCTCCTAGAGTAATGAAAATAAAAACAAAAATAAATAAATGGGGCCTAATTAAACTTAAAACCTTTTGTGCAGCAAAGGAAATCATAAACAAGACAAAAAGAGAGGCCTCAGAATGGGAGAAAATATTTGCAAACAAAGCAACTTGCAAAGGATTAATCTCCAAAATGTACAAACAGCTCATGGAGCTCAATATCAAGAAAACAAACAATCCAATTAAAAAATGGGCAGAAAACCTAAATAGACATGTCACCAAAGAAGACATACAGATGACCAAGAGGGACATGAAAAGATGCTCAACATCGCTTATTTTTAGAGAAATGCAAATCAAAACTACAATGAGGTTTCAAATCATGCCTATCAGAATGACTATTATCAGAATTCTAGAAACAATAAATGCTGGAAAGGGTGTGGTGAAAAGGGAACCCTCCTGCACTGTTGGTGGGAATGTAAATTGATACAACCACTATGGAAAACAGTATTGCAGTTTCTTAAAAAGCTAAAAATAGAACTACCCTATGACCCAGCTATCCCACTACTGGGCATATACCCTGAGAAAACCATAATTCAAAAAGAGACATGTACCACAATGTTCATTGCAGCACTCTTTACAGTAGCCAGGACATAGAACCAACCTAAATGTCCATCGACAGATGAAAGGATAAAGAAGTTGTGGTGTATTTATACAATGGAATGTTACTCAGCCATAAAAGGAAACAAAATTGAGTTATTTGTAGAGATGTGGATGGACGTAGAGACTGTCATACAGAGTGAAATAAGTCAGAAAGAGAAAAACAAATACAGTATTCTAATGCATGTATATGGAATCTAAAAAAAAAAAAAAATTAAAAAAATGGACTGATGAACCTATTTCCAGGGCAGCAATAAATATGTAGACATAGAGAAGGGACTTGAGGACATGGGGTGGGAGGGGGAAGCTGGGGCAAAGTGAGAGTAGCATAGACATATATACACTACTGAATGTAAAGTAGCTAGTGGGACACAGCAACATAGCACTGGGAGATCAGCTCAATGCTTTGTGATGACCTAAAGGGGTAGGATAGGGAGGATGAGAGGGAGATGCAAGAGGGAGGGGATATGTGGGTTTATGTATGTATATAGCTGATTCACTTTGTTATACAGCTGAAACTAACACAGTATTGTGAAGCAATTATACTCCAATAAAGATCTACTAAAAAAAAGATACTAGAGGGCCTGCAGGAATGTAAGTTCAACACTTTTTTTTCTCATGGCCAAAGATATTCTCCTTCCAGAGTATAGTGTTTTATCTAAGAGAATAGTTTGCAAAACTACCTTTCTGATTTTTTTAAACATGTTATTTCAAAAAAAAAAAAAGATTCTCAGGAATTGGCAAATAAATGTGCAGGGAGACCCTGTGCATCTTTTACTCAGCCTCACCCAATGTTAATATCTCATCACTATAGCAAAATATCAAAACCAAGAAAATGACATTGGTGCAATTCACAATTCTTATTCATATTTCAATATTTATACATGCACTTACCTCATTTGTGTGTGTGTGTATGTATATGTAGCCACCACTTCCCTTCTGCCCCTAACTCTTCCTCTGTGTCTGTAACCAGTAATCTATAATTATGTTATTTCATTAATATTATTCAAATGGAATCATGTATTATGTACACTTTTGAGATTTGTTTTTTCATTCAGCATAATTTCCTTGTGGTTCATCCAAGTGTTTGCTTGTATTAATAGTTAATTTTTGCTGCTGAGTAGTATTCCACAGTATGAATATACTACAGCTTCTTTAGAAGCCCTTTTATTTTTCAATGAGCATCCGTCTTTAAAGTAACTTTCATTTGGAGGGCAACACTTTACGTCCAAAACCATTAATCATAAAAAGTATTGTGAGGTTAAGACAAATTATTAGTCTGCAATTTTGTGTGTAGCCCTTGACTAGCTATTATCTATAAAGTTCATAAATTGTACCATTTTCCATTTTATGCTTTTTTTAAAGTGTGTTACCTTTAGAGCTTTGTATTCTAGAATATTCAATTTTATTTTGCTTGAATACAACAGATTTTAGATTGGTGGCTTTCTTCACAGTTGACCAGCTAAATCTGCTTTTTTTTTTTTTTTTTTGCCGTACGTGGGCCTCTCACAGTTGTGGCCTCTCCCGTTGCAGAGCACAGGCTCCGGATGCGCAGGCTCAGTGGCCGTGGCTCACGGGCCTAGCCGGTCTGCGGCATGTGGGATCTTCCCGGACCAGGGCATGAACCCTTGTCCCCTACATCTGAAGGCAGACTCTCAACCACTGCGCCACGAGGGAAGCCCTAAATCTGCTTCTTTTAATGACCAATTTACTTTAGTAATATAATTGATGTGTTAACATCAATATATTAAGAATTAATCTGATCAAGAAAGTAAATGGAGTCATGGACAGAAATCAAGTTATCCATTTCTTAATACTAGGTTTGTAGGACCACAAAAATGGACAATTCAATTAGATTTATTTTACCAGATAGGCTTTAGAGCAGGGAACAGCAAACTTTTTCTGTAAAGGCCAGATAGTAAATATTTTCATTGTGCCATTATAGCTGGAAAGCATCCGAAGACAATATGTAAACAAAGGTGCACATCTGGATTTGGCCCACAGGAAGTAGTTTGCTGACCCTTGTTTTAGGGTCATTGCAATATGTAGTGCTAACTACAATGGGGAGTGAAAAGTTATCCAATATGTTGCTCATATATTCTGAGAAGTTACTACAATGCAAAAATATTTATGGAGTGAATAGGCATTGACTCTGATATTGGAAATAATCTGTAAAATCTTATATCTTGTCACCATATTCACAATTTTTTCCTCTGACCTTATGGATTTATAATTTAGTTTGGATATGAAGATATAACTCAATTAAATAAAACTGAAAAATCAAATGAATGATGCAGATAAGTTTCATAGATATTCAAGACGGGGGAGGTCATTTGAAGTGAATGGATCAAGAGAAGATTAAATGGGAAGTGGAACATGAACGACAGACAGCATCTGGACTGGAAGAAGAGAGATAACAGATATTCTAGAGAGACTCCTGGCATGCCTGAGTAATCTCTTCATACAGTACCCTGCACAAAGTTAAGTAAACAAAATTGTATACTTTTGCTGCTCTTGTTATTATGAATAAAATGGTTATGGAAGAGAAGCTTCTAAGAACTACAGTTGAGTGTATCACAAGGTTGATGCTACTCAAACAAAATACGAAAACATGAATTTGATTCTCACTTTTGATTCTCAAACAATATGCTGTTTATATGTGGTCATGGCTCAAATGGGGACTGAGTTTCTAGAATTTATACCATCTTTTTTAGCTGTAAGATCATAAGAATATATCAGTGTAACTTTCTCTGATCTAGCATTTAAACCTCATTTTTAAAGATTTCTTGAATTTATTCTCAGAGTGCTATCAAAATATATGAACATAGTAATCACATTCTTTTAATTCACCTACTCATATTTTATGCTTTACTGTTTACCTTCATAAAGAAAGATGAACAATAAATATTCAGCAAGAAACCTATACATAGAGAAGAGGGAAGTTCTGCATTCTAGATAGGGAACAATTACCATAAGTTTTTATTGATGTTTTGGTAACCTTGTTTACCTTGTCCAGCAGAAAAAAAAAAAAAAGCCAAAAACAACGGCTTACTGCCTAAGTGAAGAAGCATAGTCTAGAGACACAGGGGAATGCTGCCGTGAGTAACAGATGGACTTTTTTCCTTTGGTTAATTGCCCTTAATTTGTAATGCTTTGTAAGGGCTTGAAAAAAAAAATAGATCTATTCTCTTGTGCCAAGTATTCAGAACCAATGTATTAGTCACTATATTCAGAACTATGCCTCTGTATCTGAGAGAAGAGCAGTCAGGAGGATGAAATTCTCCAATATCTGTTGTGGTTCTTTCAGTTTCACCCTAGACATAAACATAGAAAGGCTCAATATTTTGTTTGTAGTTCTGCATCTGTCTTATCACAGTGTTCTTCTCAATATATATCCTTATTCTCACCCCTTCTCCTGTTCCTTTTCTTCCTCTTTCTTCTTATTTATACCACCACCACTAACACAATGATAATCTGTAAAAGTCATTGATTCCTGCAGTTTTAGGAATGTAGGGATGAAAAATGCCATAAGACTTGGCTTTTAAATACCTTTAAGGATTATACACCATAGTTGGAGAGAGATCTTATACAAAAAATAGATCTATTGCAAAACAAGGCCACTAAACTAAGTCAGATGAATATTAAAATACATCAGAAGGCAAATGGTTCACTGAATGGTCTAGGTGCTGGGGTGATTTTATTCTCTCTTTCTCTTGTCTCTGTGCCATCCCTTGACCTAGAGCATCATTTCTTCTCATGATATCAGTCTGAATCTCCTCTAAGAAGAATTTTTCTTACTTCCATCTTCCTTTCTGTCTCTGTTAGGTATTCCTCTTACATGCTTTTAAAACACAATAAGCAGAACCCCATCAATATACTTATTTCTTAATGCTTAGATATTTCTTACCAAATAAATAGTAATATTCTTGAAGAGAGAAATGACATCATTCTATTCTCAGTATAGTGCCTCAGACTAGAAACTACTTAATAAAGAGTTATTGAGTGAATGAATGCTTTTGGATGAAGGAGAACTTTCTTTAAATGGTGGCTTCATAAAGAAGAACAATAAATATTTAGCAAGGAACTCATACATAGAGAATGCATGCATTCTAGATAGGAAACAATGACTACATAATAGAGAAAATAATATATGGTAGTGATTAAGAACTTGTATTCTGAAATTACTTAGACTTTGGTTTGTATTTCAGCTGACACTTACTAGGATATGTAGCCCTTTCATAAATTACTCAAATTTATAAGTCTCTAAGTAATCAGTACACTGAGAATAATAATATCAACCTCACAGATATTTGTGGGGATTACATTTAAATATGCTTTAAAAGTGTTTAATAAAGCATATAGTGAAAAAATCATGGCCTTAATAACTAAATAAAAACTTAAGCCACATGATATGTCATTGTCATTGTCACATCCACATTTGGCTGACTGAATTTTCCTATCCCTTATATTACCACTGCAGTTTACAACATAGGAGGGGCCTTTTTAAGACTACTTTAAGGATTACAACTGATTCTTATCATTTCTAAAATATCTAGACCCTCAAAACATGAAGCTCCATTTAAAATACAGATTTCAAGAGTACACACACCAGAGCTATTGCTCCAAGTGGCACCAGGACAATAGCATTCCTTTTTACATGATTAGAAAACAAAGCATGAATATCTTATAGTTAAATTTCTGTGAATTTCAAAGAGAAAAGCCAAATGATGAGAGATTTGGCAGGTATCTGGTCTAAACCAGAAGGATAAAGAGAAAAGGGCCAAAATGGACTGTGATCATGCCAGTTGGTTCTTTCGATGTTAGAAGGGGCATAGTAATGAGTGCCAGGGCACATGGGATATTGTTCATTCATTGCATGTGAAAAAATGAGAACTTTAGGCCTCTAAATAGCTGTGGTCTCCCAGCTTGGAGTCAAAGATGGTGCTGGATGAAAATTCAGTTGTGCTCTAGGTCTGAAGGAAAGGTTTCAGGCCCTCACATGCACGGTAAACTGGTGTGTCTTCCTTTGCTTTTGAAAAGAGTTCTAAAATATGGAATAAATATTTCCAAAATGCATCTGTCCACCCTCAAAATTACCTAAAATATAAAATAAATATCACTAGGAAGTCAGGAAGCAAAGAATTTAGAGAACAAAATGACTCCCAAATTGGTGAAAAGATAACAAGGAACACATGCAAAGCAGTTTGTTATCAGTGAAACCAAACTGCAACGTTCTATTTTGCCTTGGTACAAGAATCAACAGTGGAACATAGGACATATTCAGTGTACACAGAACAATGTCATGCATTTTTTATTTTTTAAAATTTAATTTAATTTATTTATTTATACAGCAAGTTCTTAATAGTTATCTATTTTTATACATATTAGTGTATATATGTCAATCAACAATGTTATATTAATGTGTGCTTCAGAGACCAGTGCTGTAGAACCTCAGATCAGGGAATGATGAATAAGGGTTCTAAGCAGCATTCATAGAACAAGACACTGAGAGATGGAGAAGATTGGGTAGAGAGAACAAGGACACTATAAACACAGGAGAACTGGAGAGGAAGCATACAGAAAGGAGCAAATATAATATTTGTTTCCAGGATTGACTGAAAGCAGGAGAAAGCTACTGGAAGCCTTAGGAATTCTGATTGGTGTCCCTGGATACTTGCCTGGCATTTCTGTTCCCTGAGATTGCACCTAATTTTTTTTTCCTTTTTTTTTTTTTATTCGTTTCTGCTTTATAACAAAGTGAATCAGTCATACATATACATCTGTTCCCACATCCCTTCTCTCTTGCATCTCCCTCCCTCCCACCCTCCTTATCCCACCCCTCCAGGCGGTCACAAAGCACCGAGCTGATCTCCCTGTGCTCTGCGGCTGCTTCCCACTATCTATCTACCTTACGTTTGGTAGTGTATATATGTCCATGCCTCTCTTTCGCTTTGTCACAGCTTACCCTTCCCCCTCCCCATATCCTCAAGTCCATTCTCAAGTAGGTCTGTGTCTTTATTCCTGTTTTACCCCTAGGTTCTTCATGACATTTTTTTAAAAATTCCATATATATGTGTTAGCATACGGCATTTGTCTTTCTCTTTCTGACTTACTTCACTCTGTATGACAGACTCTAGCTCCATCCACCTCATTACAAATAGCTCAGTTTCGTTTCTTTTTATGGCTGAGTAATATTCCATTGTATATATGTGCCACATCTTCTTTATCCATTCATCCGATGATGGACACTTAGGTTGTTTCCAGCTCCGGGCTATTGTGAATAGAGCTGCAATGAACATTTTGGTACATGTCTCTTTTTGAATTATGGTTTTCTCAGGGTATATGCCTAGTAGTGGGATTGCTGGGTCATATGGTAGTTCTACTTTTAGTTTTTTAAGGAACCTCCATACTGTTCTCCATAGTGGCTGTACCAATTCACATTCCCACCAGCAGTGCAAGAGTGTTCCCTTTTCTCCACACCCTCTCCAGCATTTATTGTTTCTAGATTTCTTGATGATGGCCATTCTGACTGGTGTGAGATGATATCTCATTGTAGTTTTGATTTGCATTTCTCTAATGATTAATGATGTTGAGCATTCTTTCATGTGTTTGTTGGCAGTCTGTATATCTTCTTTGGAGAAATGCCTATTTAAGTCTTCTGCCCATTTTTGGATTGGGTTGTTTGTTTTTTTGCTGTTGAGCTGCATGAACTGCTTATAAATTTTGGAGATTAATCCTTTGTCAGTTGCCTCATTTGCAAATATTTTCTCCCATTCTGAGGGTTGTCTTTTGGTCTGGTTTATGGTTTCCTTTGCTGTGCAAAAGCTTTGAAGTTTCATTAGGTCCCATTGGTTTATCTGTTTTTATTTCCATTTCTCTAGGAAGTGGGTCCAAAAGGATCTTGTTGTGATTTATGTCATAGAGTGTTCTGCCTATGTTTTCCTCTAAGAGTTTGAGAGTTTCTGGCCTTACATTTAGGTCTTTAATCCATTTTGTGATTATTTTTGTGTATGGTGTTAGGGAATGATCTAATCTCATACTTTTACATGTCACTGTCCAGTTTTCCCAGCACCACTTATTGAAGAGACTGTCCTTTCTCCACTGTACATTCCTGCCTCCTTTATCAAAGAGAAGTTGACCATATGTGCGTTGACCATATCTCTGGGCTTTCTATCCTGTTCCATTGATTTATCTTTCTGTTTTTGTGCCAGCACCATACTGTCTTGATTACTGTAGCTTTGTAGTATAGTCTGAAGTCATGGAGCCTGATTCCTCCAGCTCCATTTTTCATTCTCAAGATTGCTTTGGCTATTCGGGGTCTTTTGTTTTTCCAAACAAATTTTGAAATTTTTTGTTCTAGTTCTGTGAAAAATGCCAGTGGTAGTTTGATAAGGATTGTACTGAATCTGTAGATTGCTTTGGGTAGTAGAGTCATTTTCACAATATTGATTCTTCCAATCCAGGAGCATGGATATATCTCTCCATCTATTTGTATCATCTTTAATTTCTTTCATCAGTGTCTTATAATTTTCTGCATACAGGTCTTTTGTCTCCTCAGGTAGGTTTATTCCTAGATATATTATTCTTTTTGTTTCAATGGTAAATGGGAGTGTTTTCTTGATTTCACTTTCAGATTTTTCATCATTAGTGTACAGGAATGCCAGAGATTTCTGTGCATTAATTTTGTATCCTGCTACTTTACCAAACTCATTGATTAGCTCTAGTAGTTTTCTGGTAGCATCGTTAGGATTCTCTATGTATAGTATCATGTCATCTGCAAACAGTGACAGCTTTACTTCTTCTTTTCCAATATGGATTCCTTTTATTTCCTTTTCTTCTCTGATTGCTGTGGTTAAAACTTCCAAAACTATGTTGAATAAGAGTGGTGAGAGTGGGCAGCCTTGTCTTGTTCCTGATCTTAGTGGAAATGGTTTCAGTTTTTCACCATTGAGGATGATGTTGGCTGTGGGTTTGTGATATATGGCCTTTAATATGTTGAGGAAAGTTCCCTCTATGCCTACTTTCTGGAGGGTTTTTATCATAAATGGGTGTTGAATTTTGTCAAAAGCTTTCTCTGCATCTATTGAGTTGATCATATTGTTTTTCTCCTTCAACTTGTTAATATGGTGTATCACATTGATTGATTTGCATATATTGAAGAATCCTTGCATTCCTGGAATAAACCCCACTTGATCATGGTGTATGATCCATTTAATGTGCTGTTGGATTCTGTTTGCTAGTATTTTGTTGAGGATTTTTGCATCTATGTTCATCAGTGATATTGGCCTGTAGTTTTCTTTCTTTGTGACATCCTTGCCTGGTTTTGGTATCAAGGTGATGGTGGCCTCGTAGAATGAATTTGGGAGTGCTCCTCTCTCTGATATATTTTGGAAGAGTTTGAGAAGGATAACACCTACTTTTTATAGTGGCCAAGAATTCCCTTTGGAAATCACAACTTTTTTCTCCCTAGTTTTTTCTTTGGGATTGGCTTTCTTAATGGATTCTTTGACCCCCATTTTCTCTTTCTTCAGTTAATACGGTGCAGTGGGAAATCTCGAGTATGGAAAATGAGATCCTTGGCTTGAGTCCTGACTGCCACTGTATGCTGATTTCTCTGAACTTCACTTTCTTCATCTATAAACTTAAAATGAATGTAACAATAATGCATCAAAATTTGTGTCTACTAGATTGAACTCTGTTATTTAAAACTCAAAAGAACTTAAGTGTGTTAAATTTCCCCATATTTAAGTTTTTATTATCTACAATTTGGAAATGATAATATTGCCCAGTTTATCTCCAAAATTGTCCTGATGATTAAATGAGATGATATAAATACAAGTACTTTGAAAACTATAACATATTATATAAACATTGTGGAATTGCATTGTGTCTTCATAATTTCAGTTGTTTTGCTTCTTTCTTAAAAGATTGGCTCTCCCCATTACCCATTCCTTTCTTATCCACATGTCAAATCCCAGCTTAATAAACACCCCTTCCTTGAATCATTCCAGGGTAGCTCAGAACCCAGTGCTGTCTCTTAGATGGGTAATTACATACTATATCTTATCTGTCATCTTTTGTTAAATGTTTTATAACATTCCTCTATTCCTTAAAAAAGCTGGTCTTTCTCTCCTTACACTCACCTGGGCATGGCACTCACTGGTCCCTTTCTTTAGTGAACAAGTGATCTGGGCCTCAGCCAAGGGAATTCCCTTAACCCAAAAGGAGGTTTTCTGGGGGGTCAGGGAGGAGAACTTCAGTCATTATGAGACAGTCCTCCTGGTAGCATACAGTCATGTTTCCCATGCTTCCTTTGCTCAGCTAGAGTAGTCCTTAGTGACTCGAGATGGAGTCTGTAGAGATTCAGATTATTTTTAAAAAACACCTCCTTTATACTTTTTTTTTAGGCTGACACAATTTATTATATAGAAATACATTTATAAACTATATATGTCACTATTTTAATGTGTTATTATATTATCAAACATACACTGATGAAGTAGGAAATCTGATATTTTCCCCACATATAGCTGATTCACTTTGTTATACAGAAGAAACTAACACAACATTGTAAAGCAATTATATTCCAATAAAGATGTTTAAAAAAACCCAACACATTAGGTTAGTATTTATGCTTTTTATATTCTATCCTTTTCTATTGATACCTTGATGTTGGTAAAATTTCACCTCAGCTTGCAATTATTCTCATATTGTGTTTTTTTCTAATAACAGACTTCATGTCACACGTGCTTGCTACTGATGGGAGTGACTTACAGGGTGTACCCAGACCACACAATGGATGAGAGGAAATGGTCATTTTGACTTGCAGAGTTGCATTCAGATGGAAAAATAAAACTGGATGTGTACAAATACTTTCCTAAGCAATGTCCAGTTTAGGGGAAAAAAAATCTCTTGTGTCATTCAGCAATCAGATACTTGACCTTTGATTCTTTCTCAAGTTACTATCTAAAGGACTCATGATAAATTACTTGGAGACTTGGCAGCAGTGGTGAAATTTGAGTGTCCAGCAAGTCCAATTATTGACTAGCTGACCCTGAACATCACCCTGACTACAATTAACATACACTGTATCTCATTTGCATTGTATTCATTTCTGTTAAATAAATCAATTCCTTCTTTTTTTAAAAAGGCCAAAAATTAGTCTACACTATTTGGAAGGTTAATTCCACAGACCCAGACCAGGAATCGTGCCCCAGATTCATGAGTTGACATAGGAGCCTGTTGTCCTCTGGAATTGTGTCTGTTAGAGTTAAGTTAAGCACACAAATTAGCACCCAAGTTACTCCTGAGCAATGCACCTATATTGTGCACTCAAGGTAGAGTGACCAGGAGTTGCGGTATATACTAGGGACAGTCCTGTTTTGCTCTCCTGGAATAATTATTAACAGTGGCTCCTTTCACTATCATAAGTGTCCTAGTTTAGGAAATAAATTATGTGGTCACCCCTGTTCTAGGTACCCAATCTGAAAATCAAAAATTGAAAAGGAAATTCTGTACATGCCCAGACAGAAATCTATTTATGTGAGTTTCTTAAAATGTGCCCATACATTATCAGCCTATACAAAAGTTCAATCTTTACTCATTCCTTTTGGGGGCCAATGACATTTGGTATCCGTGGCTAATAGTAACTCTTCTTGTTCAGAATAAGTAAGAAGACTGAGAAATATAAGTAACTTATTTTCAAATGGTTCTGTAAATATGGGGGAGAGAGAGCAAGAGAGTGCATGCAAATGTTGCAAGATGTTAACATTAGTCGGTTCAAGTAATGGCTATATAATTATTCATTATATTGGTCTTTCAAAGTTTTTTGTAGAATTGGAAGTCTTCAAAATTAAAACTGAGTAAATGTAGGGGAAGTAGCCTTGGGACTAAAATGGCGTACCAGGTACCAGGGCGTCCTTAAGTGGTTGACAAATGAGACACTACCTCTGGATTATACTCAGGGAAACATGTATGATAACATTGGTATGTATTGACAGCAGGGACTGCACCCCCTGCCTCTTGTTGATCCCTCACAGTTCTGATTGTAGAATTGTGAGAATGTATTTTGAAATGACAATAAAATGGATTTCCAATGAAATTTTGGCAAATTCAACAATATGTGTGTGACCAGTTCTGTTAACATTGCATTGTTTAATTTTTTTTTATCTTCCCAAATTGTGACTCCCAACTTCCCTAATTTCTACGATCATTTTCTTTTTCTTATCAAACATTAAAACATAAAGCTACCACAACTAAACTCTGGGAGAGGGATTCTCCTCATCATACTGTATCATAAGCTGTTATCATTCCAATGAAACAGGTCAATGAATTAGCTATATTCAACCCAAAGAACTTAAATTGATATTGAAGAGAGTTGCACGTGAGGAATTGAGGTGATGGGTTTGAATATAAATTGAAATTTACTAACACTGTGAAAGGAATAATGATGGCAGTGTTCCAAAATATTTGTTCAAAGCAGGTTTGATATTAATGGATATATAAATTTATGTACACTTTACAGTTAGCATTTTACGAATTGTTCTTTGAAGTAATTATCAGTCCAACACCATACCCTAGCTAATAACATTTAATAACAATAATAATGTTTTGTGCTTTTGCCAAAGATCACGATAAGTTATCAAGCAATTCATTATCCTGCAACATCCTGGCTGCATGAAAATACCTCCATAACTTGATTTTGCAAATGGAGAAACTGAGATCCAAAGTGTAATGAGGAATATTCTCAAAAGTCTTTAAAATTCCAAGGACAACCAACTGATATCTGATGACAGGTGTCCCTCCCTTGCAGCAAGTATAACATTTAGAGTAAGATAAATTGGAGGTAATTATTCCTTATACTAATTATTGTACAGTTTTCCCTTGAACAACATGAGTTTGAATTGCCATTGGTCCATTTATATGTGGATGTTTTTCAACAAATATGTACTAAGTACTATAGGATCTGAGGTTGGTTGAATCCATACATGCAGAACAACATACACAAAAGGCCAATTGTAACATTATACATGGTTTTTCAACTGCATGGAGGGTCAGCATCCCTAACCCCTGCATTTTTCAAGGGTCAACTTTAATATATTTTAATCCAAATATTCTGAAACATTAGAAATGAATATTGATTGAACCCCTCTTTGAGGTAAAACCAGTTTTATCTGCATACAGAGCAATTGCTTACATTAGCTCTGAATGATTGCAATACATCTCCCATAGCTTTTTTGGAGAACCTCACTAGGTTTAAGGTTTTCTAGTTTAACTGGACCTATACCAATTATGGAGATCAAAGAAAGGATAGAAGACCTCAATAATTTATACTATATCAAACACTGAATATACATATCCTCTTTCTCTTCATCTCATGCTCTTTTTCTTATATGTGTAGCAATTTTACTCTGGTCCTTATAACTTTCCTACTTTTGAAGTGTAGATTTTATCCATTATGACCACAGGAGCTAAATATTCACTTCTCTACTCTCTCCTCAGTGTGTGTGTATGTGTGTGTGTTTTATAGTTATATGGCAGTATAACTGAAATGCATTAAATTGCACATATTTAAAGTATACGGTTTGATAAATTGACATACATCTGTGAAACCATCAACTACATCAAGATAACAAACATATCTATCACTTCCAAGAGTGATATCGTGACCCTTTGTAACCCCTCCCTATTGCCCTTCATTAGTCCCCCACTCCCAGGCAAAAAACTGATCTGCTTTCTATCACTATAGTTTTCATTTTCTAGAATTTCTTATAAATAGAATCATGCAATATGTACTTTTGATGTTTTTCAGTTTCTTTCACTTAGAAGCAGTATTTTGAGGTTCACCAATATCTTTAGATATACCAATACTTCATTCCTTTTATTTCTGAATAGTATTTCAGTGTATGTGTATCTATATATACATATATATATATGTGTATATATATATATATCACAATTTTGTTATTTATTTCAAAGAACAGAAGATCCTAATATTACTGAAGTCTGTTTTAGGATAAAGATTATTATTTTATGTATCATGATTTTAGTTCCATGTCTAATAACTTTGCCTACACAAGTTCACAAAGATTTTTCTCCTATGTGCCTTCTAAAATTTTATAGTTTAAGCTTTTACATTTAGATTATTATGAGTATTTTTTTTTAACATGGAGCAAATTGTGGCTTAAAAGTTTATATTTTTATGTATGGGTATCCAATTTACTCAGCACTATTGTTTTAAACACTTCCAATTCTCCAATGAATTGTCTTCACATCTTTATTTTTTAATATCTCTATCTATCTATCTCTCTATGGTTTATTGACTCTTTTCCATTGATTTATTTTCTGCCTTGCCAATACCTCACTCTCTTAAATACTGTAGTTTTCTACTAAATCTTGGAATCAGATAATTTAAATTCTCCAATTTCATTCTTCTCTTTCAAAGTTGTTTTGCTTATTCTAGGACCTTTGCATTTATATATGGATTTTAGACCTGACTTGTTAATTTCTCAAATAAAGCCTGCTGGGATTTTGATAGGGATTGAATTGAATATTTGGATAAATTTAGAAGAATTAGCATCTTAAAAATATTGAACCTTTCGATCCATGAAAATGGTATATTCATCTATTTATTTAGGTCTTCTTTAATTTATTTCAGCAATATATCATAGTTATTAATTTATAGGCCTTTCACATCTGTCAGAATTTCTCTTTGGTTTACATATTTTTGATGCTACTTTAAATAGCATTTAAAAATAATTTTCAGTTGTTCATTGCCATCATAGAGAAATAAAGTTGTTTTTGGTTACAGTTTTTTTATCATACAACATTGACAAAATCGTTTATTAGTGTTAGCAGTGTCTTAATTAATTAATTAATTAATAAAAGCTTTTCCCCCTGGTTTTCTACAAACAGCTCAGTAGCGGGGCCGAGTGCCTGCAGCCATCCTGATATTGTCACCGCGCTCACTGTCAGTATTTAGGTACAGCAGCCTGTTGATAAGCTATCTCTGTTTGGTGGAGTACACTGTGGGGTCAGGGCCAGGGCGGGTCCCTGGGAGAAAACTGGCCACAGTCATATGGTGCTGGAACTTGTACTGACAGCTTGCTAGCCTGTGGGGAGCAGGCCAAGGGTATGACCTAGAACCTGGATTTACCACATTTAGGCTTGGGAAGAGGACAGCATTTTTACTTGTTCCATAATGCTGCTTAGAACCACATACCAGATAATTGTGGAAAACTTTCCAGAAACTGGAAAATGTTGAAAGCAGCCATTCCTATTGAAAATAGTGACAGTTTTACTTCTTCCCTTCCAATTTGGATGCCTTTTATTTCTTTTTATTCTCTGATTGCTGTGGCTAAGATTTACAATCCTAAGTTAAATAGAAGTGGCAAGAGTGTGCACCTGTGTCTTGTTTCTGATTTCAGAGGAAAGGCTTTCAGTTTTTCACTCTTGGATATGATGTTATCTGTAGATTTGTCATAAATGACCTTTATTGTTTTGAGATATGTTCCCTCTATACTAACTTTTTTTTCCACTTTATACACTATTAATAAGCTATCAAAAAGAGAAAGCAAAAAAAAAAAAAACATACTCTTGTTTAAAATCACATCAAAAAGAATAAAATACCTAGGACTAAACTTAACCAAGGAGGTGAAAGACTTACACTCTGAAAACTATAAAACTTTTATGAAGGAAACTGATGACACAAAGAAATGCAAAGATATCTTATGCTCTTGGATTGGAAGAATTCATATTGTTTAAATGGCCACATTACCCAAAACAATCTACAGATTTAAGACAATCCCTATCAAAATACCAATGACATTTTTCACAGAGCTAGAACAAATAATCCTAAAATTTATATAGAACCACCAAAGACTATGAATTGCCCAAACAATCTTAAAAATAAAAACAAAGCAGGAGGTGGAACACTTCTTAACTTCAACCTATACTACAAAGGTACACAATAAAATTAATAGGGTACTGGCACAAAAACAGACATATAGAACAATGGAACAGAATAAAGAGCCCAGAAATAAACCCATCCACCTATGGTCAATCAAACTACGATGAAGGAGGCAAGAATATACAATGGAGAAAAAGAGTCTTTTCAATAAGTGGTGCTGGGAAAACTGGACAGCTATATGTAAAAGAATGAAACCAGAACATTTCCTCACACTGTATACAAAAATAAATTCAAAATGGATTAAAGACCTAAATGTAAGACCTGAAACCATAAAACCCCTAGAAGAAAACAGGCAGAACACATTTTGACATAAATCATAGTACTAATTTTTTTTTGGATCTGACTCCTAAGGCAAAAGAAATAAAAGCAAACAACAACAACAAAAATAGGACCTAATTAAACTTAAAAGCTTTGAACAGCAAAGGAAACCATCTACAAAACAAAAAGACACCCTACTTATTGGGAAAAAATATTTGCAAATTAGATGACTGATAAGGGTTTATATCCAAAACATATAAACAACTCAATATCAGAAAAACAAGCAACCCAATTAACAATTAGGCAGAAGACTTGAACAGACATTTTTCCAAAGAAGACATACAAATGGATAACAGGCAATTGAAAAGATGTTCAACATTGCTAATTATTAGAAATATGTAAGTCAAAACAACAATGAGATATCACCTCACACCTGTTAAAATGGCTATCATTAAAAAGTCCACAAGTAACAAATGTTAGTGAGGATGTGGAGAAAGAGAATCCTTGTATACTGTTGAAGTGAATGTAACTTGATGCAGCCACTATGGAAAAAAGTATGGAGATTCTTCAAACAAACTAAGACTAGAACTACCATATGATCCAGTGAATCCACTACTGGTATATATCCAAAAATAAAAATAAAAACACTAATTTTTAAAACATGCATGCATCCCAATATTCATAGCAGCATTATTTACAATAAGAAACATTTGGGACCAAACCAAGTGTCCATCAACAGATGAATGGGTAAAGAAGATACGGTATATATATATATATATATATATATATATATATATATATATATATATATATATATATATATATATATATATATATATATATAAAATATACAATGGAATATTACTCAGCCATAAAAAAATAATGAAATTGTACTCTTTGCAACAATGTGGATGGACCTAGAGAGTATTAGGCTTGGTGAAATAAGTCAGAGAGAAAATGACAAATATTGTATGGTGTCACTTAAATGTGGAATCTAAAAAAATAAACAAACAAGTATATATAAGAAAAAAGAAACAGGCTCACAGGTACAGAAAACATCCTAGTAGAAACCAGTGGGGAGAAGAAAGGCTGGAGGGGCAAGAAAGGAGTATGAGATTAAGAGGTACAAACTACCATGTATAAAATAGATAAGCAACAAGGATATATTGTACAGAACACGAAAATATAGTCATTATTTTGTAATAAATTTAAATTGGGTATCATCTACAAAAATATTGAATCATGCTGTGCACCTTAAACTAATACAATATTAGAAATCAACTATACTTCAATTAAAAAAAAAAAGAAGTAGTGAGAACAGGTATCCTGGCCTTGTTTCAGATCTAAGTGGAAAGAATTTTCTTCCACCAATACACTGAGTTTTAATTCTAGGTTTTTTAAAGGTCTGTTTTATTAGGTTGAGGATGTTCCATTTTTTTCCTAATTTGTTGAAAGATTTTATCATATAAGTGTGTTTGATTTTGTCAGGTTTTGTGCCTATGTGTGTCTATGAAGATGGTCATATGGATTTTGTCCTTTATTCTACTAATACAGTATATTATGTTAATTGATTTTTAGATGTTAAACAACTGTGTATTCTGAGATAAGTCTGACTGTCTCATGCTGTATATTTCTTTTCATATATTTCAGGATTTGGTTTGCTAATATTTTGTTGAGAGTATTTCAATTCTAAATTTGTTATTTTATTTTATTTTTTTGATGTCTTTTTCTGGATTATATTTTAGGATAATGCTAGTTTCATAGATGAGATGGTAACTGTTTCCTTTTCCTCTAATTTCAGAAAGAGTTTGTTAAAAATCTATTAGTGAAGCCATATGAGCCTGAGTTTTTATGATGGAGAAATTTTACTTAGTATTTCACTTTTTGTTGTTGCTATAGTTCTATTAAGAATATCTAATTCTTCTTGAGACAATTTTAGTAATTTTGCAACATTCTTTCGATGTTTTTTACTTTAAAAATCTCTTTACCACCTTCCTTTATGTTAAGAAGATGTATAATGTACTGTTTTAATTCTTTATTTTTTTTTCTGAAATTTTGAGTTATTTTCTTAGTGGTTCCTTTGGGAATACAGTATAGATGTACATTTTGGCTACATTACTGCCATGAAGCCATTCATAATTTTCCTTTAAAATACATATTATTCTGAAGGTTTTGAGAGTGATGTCTCCTCTTTCTTTTCTAATTCTGGTAATTTTTATCTTCTCTTATTTTCTTGTTTAATCTAGCTTAATGTTTATCAACTTTGTTCATTGTTTTTAAGAATAAAATTTTGGTTTTGTTTTGTTTATTTTCTCTATTGATTTTAGTATTTTTCATTCCAATTTTTACAATTTTCCTATTATTTCCTTCTTCTGCTTAGTTTTGTTTTAATATGTTCTCCATTTTCTAGTTTCTCAAGGTGGACATTTAAGCTTTTTATCTGAGACTTTTCCTTCTTTCTGATATAGGGATTAAAAAAAAATGTTTTTCAAACATTATATAGCTGCATCTTATAAATGTAGACATTATTTGATTCATTGGTTATTTAAGAGGATGTTGATTAATTTCTAAATATTTCTGAATTTCCTGAGTTTTCTTCTGTTATTGACTTACAATTTGATTCCATTGCAGTTAGAGGATATATCTTCCATTGTTTCAATCCCTTTAAATTTACTGAGATTGTTTTATGGCATAAAATACAGACTATCCTAGAGACTGTTCCATGTTCCCTTTAGAATGTGTATTCTTCCTTTGTTAAGCAGACTGTTCTATAGATATGTAAGCCTTGGTTTATAGTGTTAGTTAAATAATCTTTATGCATGCTAATTTTCTGTGTACTATCCCTACTCATTATTGAGAGTGGGGTATTTAAATTTCAAACTATTATTTTTGAATTGTCTAATTTCACTTTGAATTTTGGGAATTTTTGCTTCACAAAATTTGTGTCAATATAGTTAAGTATATAAATGTTTATAACTCTTATATATTCCTGATGAATTGATATATTTTATCTTAATAAAATATATAGTTTTCTTCCCATTAATACCTCTTGAATTAAAGTCTATTTTGTATAATATTAATATAGCCATTCCAATTCTCATAGGGTTACTGATATCAAGTTTTTCTTTTTTTACATCCTTTTATTTTTTATTTATTTGTTCCTATGAATTTAAGATGTGTCTCTTATACACAATACTTAGTTAGGTCTTATTTTTAGTCAATTTGATGAGCTCTTTTGTTTGTTGTATTTAGTCCATTCACTTTTCATGCAAATATTGCTATGGTTGAATTTATGCCTGTTATTAACCTCTTGCTTTCTATTGTTCTTATGTTTAAAAATATTACTGTGATTCTATTTTACTACCATGTTATGTGTTAAATAAATATATTTCTAGAATGCCATTTTATTTTATTAAATTATTTTTTTAACATTTTATTGGAGAATAATTGATTTAAAATGGTGTGTTAGTTTCCACAGTATAACAAAGTGAATCAGCTATACATATACATGTACATATATCCCCATATCCCTTCCCTCTTGCATCTCTCTCCCACCCTCCCTATCCCATCCCTCTGGGGAGGGGGTCACAAAACACCAAGCTGATCTCCCCGTGCTATGTGGCTGCTTCCCACTGGCTATCTATTTTACATTTGGTAGGGTATATATGTCCATGTCATTCTCTTACTTCATCCTAGCTTACCCTTCCCTCTCCCTGTGTCCTCAGGTCCATTCTCTATGTCTGCATCTTTATTCCTGTCCTGGCCCTAGTTTCTTCAGAACCATATTTATTCATTTTGTTTGGTTTTGTTTTTTGTTCCAGATGTATGTGTTAACATACGGTATTTGTTTTTCTCTTTCTGACTTACTTCAACTCTGTATGACAGTCTCTAGTTCCAGCCATCTCACTACAAGTAACTCAATTTTGTTTCTTTTTATGGCTGAGTAATATTCCATTTTGTCTATGTGCCATATCTTCTTTACCAATTCATCTATCGTAGGACACTTAGGGTGCTTCCATGTCTTGGCTACTGTAAATAGGGCTGCAATGAACATTGTGATACATGATACTTTGAATTATTGTTTTCTCACACTATATGCCCAGGAGTGGGATTGCTGGGTCGTACGGTAGTTCTATCTTTAGTTTTTTGAGGAACATCCATATTGTCCTCCATAGAGGCTGTATCAATTTATATTCCCACCAGCACTGCAAAAGGGTTCACTTTTCTCCACACCCTCTCCAGCATTTCTTGTTTGTAGATTTCTGGATGATGGCCATTTTGACTGGTGTGAGGTGATATCTCATTGTAGTTTTGATTTACATTTCTCTAATGATTAGTGATGTTGAGCATCCTTTCATGTGTTTGTTGGCAATCTTTGTATCTTCTTTGAAGAAATATCTATTTAAGTCTTCTGCCCATTTTTGGATTTGGTTGTTTGTTTTTTGATATTGAGCTGCATGAGCTGCTTGTATATTTTGGAGATTAATCCTTTGTCAGTTGCTTCATTTGCATATATTTTTTCCCATTCTGAGGGTGTTTTTTGTCTTCTTTATGGTTTCCTTTGTTATGAAAAAGCTGTTAAGTTTCATTAGGTCTATATGTTCATTTTTGTTTTTATTTCCATTTCTCTAGGAGGTGGGTCAAAAAGGATATTGCTGTGATTTATATCATGGAGTGTTCTGCCTAAGTTTTCTTCTAAGACTTTTATAGTGTCTGGCCTCATATTTAGGTCTTTAATCCATTTTTAGTTTATTTTTGTGTATGGTGTTAGGGAGTGTTCTAATTTCATTCTTTCACATGTAGCTGTGCAGTTTTTCCATCACCACTTATTGAAGAGGCCGTCTTTTCTCCATTGTATATTCTTGCCTCCTTTATCAAAGACAAGGTGAAAATATGTGCATGGATTTATCTCTGGGTTTTCTACCCTGTTCCACTGATCTATATTTCTGTTTCTATATCAGTAAAATACTGTCTTGATTACTGTAGCTTTGTAGTATAGTCTGAATTCAGGGAGCCTATTCCTCCTGCTCTGTTTTTCTTTCCCAAGATTGCTTTGGCTATTTGGGTTCTTTTGTGTTTCCATACAAATTGTGAAACTTTTTGTTCTAGTTCTGTGAAAAGTGGCATTGGTAGTTTGGTAGGGATTGCATTAAATCTGTAGATTGCTTTGGGTAGTAGAATCATTTTCACAATGTTGATTCTTCCAATCCAAGAACATGGTATATCTCTCCATCTGTTTGTATTATCTTTAATTTCTTGCATCTGTGTCTTTTAGCTTTCTGTCTACCGGTCTTTTGTCTCCATAGGTAGGTTTATTCCTAGGTATTATATTATTTTGTTGCAGTGGTAAATGACAGTGTTTCCTTAATTTCTCTTTCAGATTATTCATCATTAGCATATAGGAATGCAAGAGATTTATGTGCATTAATTTTATATCCTGCTACCTTACCAAATTCAATGGTTAACTCCAGTAGTTTTTGGTAGCATCTTTAGGATTCTCTATGTATAGTATCATGTCAGCTGCAAACAGTGACACTTTTATTTCTTCTTTTCTGATTTGGCTTCCTTTTATTTCTTTTTCTTCTCCAATTGATATGGCTAAAACTATGTTGAATAGTAATAGTGAGAGGGGGCAAACGTGTCTTGTTCCTGATCTTATTGGAAATGGTTTCAGTTTTTCACCATTGAGAACAATGTTGGCTGTGAGTTTGTTATATATGGTCTTTACTATGTTGAGTAAGTTCCCTCTATGCCTACTTTCTGTAGACTTTTATTGTAAATAGGTGTTGAAATTTGTCAAAAGCTTTTTCTGCATCTATTGAGATGATCATATGGTTTTTCTCCTTCAGTTTGTTAATATAGCTTATCACATTGATTGATATGGATATACTGAAGAATCCTTGCATTCCTGGGATAAACCCCACTTGATCATGGTGTATGATCCTTTTAATGTGCTGTTGGATTCTGTTTGCTAGTATTTTGTTGAGGACTTTTGCATCTATATTCATCCGTGATATTGGCCTGTAGTTTTCTTTTTTTGTGGCATCTTTGCCTGCTTTTGGTGTCAGGGTGACAGTGGCCTCATAGAATGAGTTTGGGAGTGTTCCTCCCTCTGCTATATTTTGGAAGAGTTTGAGAATGATTGTTTTTAGCTCTTCTCTAAATGTTTGATAGAATTCCCCTGTGAATCTCTCTGGTCCTGGACTTGTGTTTTCGTGGAAGGTTCTTAATCACAGTTTCAATTTCAGTGTGTGTGATTTATCTGTTTATATATTTTTTTTCTTCTTGGTTCTGTCTCAGAAGGTTGCACTTTTCTAAGAATTTGGCCATTTCTTCCAGGTTGTCCATTTTATTGGCATATTGTTGCTCGTAGTAATCTCTCATGATCCTTTGTATTTCTGCAGTGTCAGTTGTTAATTCTTATTTTATTTCTAATTCTATTGATTTGAGTCTTCTCCCTTCTTTTGTTGATGAGTCTGGCTAATGGGTTATCAATTTTGTTTATCTTCTCAAATAACCAGCTTTTAGTTTTATTGATGTTTGCTATTGTTTCCTTCATCTCTTTTTCATTTATTTCTGATCTGATTTTTATGATTTTTTTCCTTCCGCTAACTTTGGGGATTTTTGTTCTTCTTTCTCTAATTGTTTTAGGTGTAAGATTAGGTTGTTTATTTGAGAAGCTTCTTGTTTCTTGTGATAGTATTTTATTGTTATAAACTTCCCTCTTAGAACTGCTTTTGCTGTATCCTATAGGTTTTGGTTTGTCATGTTTTCATTGTCAGTTGTTTCTATGTATTTTTAAACTTCCTCTTTGATTTCTTCAGTGATCCCTTCATTATTTAGTAGTGTATTTTTTAGCCTTCCTGTGTTTGTATTTTTTACTTTTTTTTCCTGTAATTGATATCTAGTCTCATAGCCTTGTGGTTGGAAAAGACACTTGATAAGATTTCAATTTTCATAAATTTACCAATGCTTGATTTGTGACCAAAGATATGATCTATCCTGGAGAATGTTCCATGAGCACTTTAGAAGAAAGTTTAATCTGCTGATTTTGGATGGAATGTCATATAAATATCAATTAAGTCATTCTTGTTTAAGATATCTTTAAAGCTTCAGTTTCCTTATATATTTTCACTTTGGATGATATGTCCATTGGTGAAAGTGGGGTGTTAAAATCCCCTACTATGACTATATTACTGTTGATTTCCTCTTTTATGGCTGTTAACATTTAACTTATATATTGAGGTGCTCTTATGTTAGGTACATGAATACTTATAATTGTTATATCTTCTTGGATTGATCAATTGATCATTATGTAATGTCCTTCTTTGTCTCTTGTAATAGTCTTTATTTTAAAGTCTATTTTGTCTTATGTGAGTATTGCTACTCCAGTTTTCTTCTGATTTCCATTTTCATGGAATATCTTTTCCCATCACCTCACTTTCAGTCTGTATGTGTCCCTATGTCTGAAGTGGGTCTATTAGACAACATATATACCAGTATTGCTTTAGTATCCTTTCAGCCAGTCTATGTCTTTTGGTTTGAGCATTTAATCCATTTACATTTAAGGTAGTTATTTATATGTGTGTTCCTATTACCATTTTCTTAATTGTTTTGGGTTTGTTATTGTAGGTCTTTTCTTTCTCTTGTGTTTCCTGCCTAGAGAAGTTCCTTTAGCATTTATTGTAGAGCTGGTTTTGTTGTGCTGAATTCTCTTAGTTTTGCTTGTCTGTAAGAGGTTTTAATTTCTCTGTTGAATCTGCATGAGATCCTTGCTCTGTAGAGTAATCCTGTTTGTATATTTTTCTCTTTCATCACTTTAAATATGTCCTGCCACTCCCTTGTGGCTTGCACAATTTCTGTTGAAAGATCAGCTATTAACCTTATTGGGATTCCCTTGTATGTTAATTGTTGCATTTCCTTTGCTGCTTTTAATATCTTTCCTTTGTATTTAATTTTTGGTAGTATGATTAATATGTGTCTTGGCATGTCTCTTTTTGGATTTATCCTGTATGGGACTGTCTGCATTTCTTTGACTTGATAGACTATTCCTTTCCCATATTAGGGAAGTTTTCAAGTATAATCTTTTCAAATATTTTCTCAGTCACTTCCTTTTTCTCTTCTTCTTCTGGGACCCCTATAATTCGAATGTTGGTGTGTTTAATGTTGTCCCAGCAGTCTCTAAGACTGTCCTCAATTCTTTTCATTTTTTTTTCTTTATTCTGCTCGGAGGTAGTTGTTTCCACTATTTTATCTTCCACGTCACTTATCCATTCTTCTGCTTCAGTTATTTGTCTATTGATTCCTTCTAGAGAATTTTTAATTTCATTTATTGTGCTGTTCATTATTGGTTATTTACTCTTTAGTCTTCTATATCCTGGTTAAAGGTTTCTTTTATTTTCTCCATTTTATTTCCAAAATTTTGGATCATCTTTACTATCATTACTCTGAATTCTTTTTCAGGTAGACTTCCTATTTCCTCTTCATTTGTTTGGTGTAGAGGGTTTTTAACATTCTCCTTCATCTGCTGTGTATTTCTCTGTTTTCTCATTTTGCTTAACTTAGTGTGTTTTGGGTCTCCTTTTTGCAGGCTGTAGGTTCATAGTCCCGTTGTTTTTTGTGTCTGCCCCTAGTGGTAAGTTTGGTTCAGTGTGTTGTGTAGTCCTCCTTGTAGAGGGGACTGATGCCTGTGTTCTGGTGGATAAGGCTGGATCTTGTCTTTCTTGTGGGCTGGACCACGTCTGGTGGTGTGTTTTGATGTGTCTGTGAAATTATTATGATTTTAGAAAGCCTGTCTGCTGATGGGTGTGGTTGTGTTCCTGTCTTTCTAGTTGTTTGGCAAAGGGTGTACAGCACTGTAGCTTGCTGGTTGTTGAGTGGAGCTGGGTCTTACACTGAGATGGAGATCTCTCAGAGAGCTTTTGCCATTTGATATTATGTGGGGCTGGGAGGTCTCTGGTGGACCAGTGTCCTGAACTTGACTCTCCCACCTCAGAAGCTCAGACCTGACACCTGGCCAGAGCACCAAGACCCTGTCAGCCACACGGCTCAGAAGAAAAGGGAGAAATAGAAAGAAAGGAAAAATAAATAAGTAGAATTAAATAAAATAAAGTTTTTAAAATAGAAAAAAATTTTAAAGATTAATTAAAAAAAGAAAGAGAGAAAGACAGAAGAGAGCAACCAAACCAAAAAAACAAATTCACCAATGATGACAAGTGCTAAAAACTATATTAAAAAAAAAGATAGACAATTATAACCCTAGGACAAATGGCAAAAGCAAAGATATACAGATAAAATCACACAAAATACACATACACACTCACAAAAAGAGAAAAAGGAAAAAAATATATATATATATTTATATATATGAGAAAGGAAGAGAGCAACCAAATCAACCAGTGATAATAATCTCTAAATACTAAACTAAAATAAACATAAAACCAGAAACAAATTAGATGCAAAAAGCAAACTCCAAGTCTACAGTTGCTCCCAAAGTCCACCGCATCAATTTTGGGATGATTTGTTATGTATTCAGGTATTCCAGAGGTACAGGGTACATCAGGTTGATTGTGGAGATTTCATCCACTTCTCCTGAGGCTGCTGGGAGAAATTTCCCTTTCTCTTCTTTTTTCGCACAGCTCCCGGTGTTCAGCTTTGTATTTGGCCCCACCTGTGTGTGTAGTTCACCTGAGGCCATCTCTTTCTGGCCCAGACAGGACGTGGTTAATGGAGCGGCTGATTAGGGGGCTCTGGCTCAGTCAGGCAGGAGGGAGGGAGGGGTATGGAATACAGAGAAAGCCTGCAGTGGCAGAAGCCAGCATGATGTTACACCAGGCTGAGGTATGCCTTGTGTTCTCCCAGGGAAGTTGTCCCTGGATCATGGGACCCCAGCAGTGGTGGGCTGCACAGGCTCCCAGGAGAGATGTGGATAGTGACCCTTGCTTTCACACAGGCTTCTTGGTGGCTGCAGCAGCAGCCTTAGCATCTCATGCCCATCTCTGGTGTCCACACTGTTAGCTACAGCTCGTGCCCATCTCTGGACCTCGTTTAGGTGGGGCTCTGAATCCCCTCTCCTCGCACACCCCGAAACATGGTCTCTTGCCTCTTAGGCAGGTCCAGGCTTTTTCCTGGACTCCCTCCTGGCTAGGTGTGGTGCACAACACCCTTCAGACAATGTTCATGCAGCCAACCCCAAGCCTCAGCTCCCAGCCCCCACCAGCCCCAGTGGGTGAGCAGACAAGCCTCTCAGGCTGATGAGTGCTGGTCGGCACTGATACTCTGTACAGGAATCTCTTGCTTTGCCCTCTGCACTCCTGTGACTGTGCTCTCCTCCATGGTTCCAAAGCTTCCTACCTGCCCATGATCCATCGCTGCCAGTGAATGGCTTCCTAGTGTGTGGAAACTTTCCCAACTTCACAGCTCCTCCCCAGAGGGGCAGGTCTTGTCCCTATTCTTTTGTCTCTGTTTTTTATTTTTTTCTTTTGCCCTACCCAGGTACGTGGAGAGTTTCTTGCCTTTTGGGAAATCTAAGGTCTTCTGCCAGCGTCTAGTAGGTGTTCTGTAGGAGTTGTGCCACGTGTAAATGTAGTTTTGATGTATTTGTGGGGAGGAAGGTGATTTCCACGTCTCACTCCTCCACCATCTTGAAGGCTCCCAGAGGCTTCTAGAATGCCATTTTAATCCCTTTGTTGATTGTGTTATTATTACTTTAAGTTATTTTCTTAGTTGCAGCTCTAAGATTGCAATAGTCATCTCAACTGAAAACAATCTACTTTAGAGCAGTACCCGTGCTCTCACCTGTGTGATTCCAGATAAGATGATTTTCCCCCTTTGGTTTCTATTAAGATTTTTTTTTTTCTTATCTTTGATTTCTGAAGTTTCAGTTTGATATTCCTAGGTGTTGTTTTGCTTATTTTATTTTATTTTATTTTATTTTTTATATTTCTCTTGCTCGGTCTTCTTTGAGCTTCTCGATTCTGTGGTTGATGCCCAACATTAATTTGGGGAAATAGACTTAATTACTTCAAACACTGCTTCTTTTCCTTTTTATTTTTTCTCCTTCTTGTGTTGGTGATATGTGTACATTACATCCTCTGTAGTTGCCCCACAGTTCTTGAATATTCTACTTTCTTCTTTCAATTTTTTCCTTTGCTTACCAGTTTTGGAGGTTTCTATTGTCATATCCTAAGCCCAGTGATTCTTGACTCGGCCATACCCAGTCCACTAATGAAGGCATTCTTCATTTCTATTACAATGTTTTTGCTTTCTTGTATTTCTTTTAGATTCTTTCTTAGATTTTTTTTTCTCTCTGCTTATCATTATCCACATGTTCTTGGTCTAGTTTTCCCATTAAAGATCTTAGCATATTAATCATAGTTTTAAAAACTTCCTGGTCTTATAATTCCAACATTCCTGACATATCTGACTGGCTCTGAGGCTTGATTGGTCTCTTCAAATTGTGATTTTGCCTTTTAATATATCTTGTAATTTTTGTTGAAAGGTGGTTGTCATATGCTGAGTGAAAGGAACTACAGTAAAAATTCCTTTAGTAATGTAGTGGTAAAGTGTGAAGGGAGGGTAAGTGTTCTATAGTCCTGGGATTAGATCTCAGTCTTTTGATGAACCTATGCTTCTTGCTTGTGAACTTTACTAGTACTTTTCAGTGCCCCCCACCCCATATTAGGTGGAATAGTATGTCTAGAGGGAACTGGATATTTTCCCTCTCTCAGGTAAGTTAGGCTCTGATAAAACCCCAATAAATCATGTTCTGGCAAAATTGTTTCTCCTGAGGGAAAGGCTGCTTAGGAAAAAGCAGAATGCTCTGGTATATTTCAAAATGTTTCCTTTTGGGCTTCCCTGGTGGTGCAGTGGTTGAGAGTCTGCCTGCCGATGTAGGGTACATGGGTTCGTGCCCCAGTCCGGGAGGATCTCACATGCCGCGGAGTGGCTGGGCCCATGAGCCATGGCCACTGAGCCTGCGCATCCAGAGCCTGTGCTCTGCAACAGGAGAAGCCACAACAGTGAGAGGCCAGCGTAAAAAAAAAAAAAAAAAAAATTTCCTTTTTCCCTCTTCCTGCCAGAAGGCTGAGGGTTTTTTTTTTCCCCCCAATCTCTTATATCAGAATCTGGTAGAGCTCGTTGAGGCATAACTCACAAAACATAGGGCCTCCAGGACTGTGTTGCCATGGTGCTTTTACCTCTCAGATTGTCCACACTGAGACTCCAGCCATTGCTCAGTTACAGGCCTGGTTCCTGAGGAAGTTTCTGCTCCTGAGTTTCTTCTCTGGTAAATTCTGATTTTTCTGTCTGCCTGTTTATCTCTCCAATTTTAGGGGAAATGATTTGCCCAGTGACCTCATGTCACTGACAGATCTAAGTAGAGTTGTTTTTTTAGTAAAAAACTTTGACAAGTTTTTATTCCTTAGGTCATAATGGTCACTTCTAAGCTCTTTATATGCCAGATTGGAACCTGGAAGTCTTTGCTGTTTTTTAATTATTATTATTTTACTTCTGGTCCCTTTGTTTGCATTTTAGTGTTTTGTTATTGCTAGGAACTATATAGTTTACCGTCTCTTTCACTAACATTCATCATTCCTCCCAACATGAGTTGTCCTCTGGGGTGAGAGAAAAACTGGGTTATTTTAATGCATATTGAACCAAATCCTGTGAGACTGGAGCAAATTAATCTATAATTAGATAACACATTTCTTATGTTCTGAAGTTCCTAATTTTCCTATTTTGAATTAAGGGATTAATTTATTTATTCATTCAACAATAAATTATTGAGAATCTGATATATATGATGTTCTGTTATGGATGCTTTGGATAACTTTTCTAAACACCTGTACCCAAATACAGTATCTGTCACTGAATAAATGCAAAATTAAGTCTGACTACTTAATTGAAAAATGAAAAAATATTTTGATTGAATATGAGGAAGTAAAAATAATGCTTTTTAAAAATAATAGCATATACATCATGGGCATGTCTGGAAATATACACATTTTATTTTTTATTGTTTACTTTGCTACTTGTTAAGAATTCATATAATCACTGATGTATTAAGATAAGTAAAAATCTGGCATTATATAACATTTTATTTTATTTTATTTTTATTATTATTATTATTTTTTGCAGTACGTGGGGCCTCTCACTGTTGTGGCCTCTCCCGTTGCGGAGCACAGGCTCCAGACATGTAGGCTCAGTGGCCATGGCCTAGCCGCTCCGCGGCATGTGGGATCTTCCCGGACCGGGGCATGAACCCGTGTCCCCTGCATCGGCAGGCGGACTCTCAACCACTACGCCACCAGGGAAGCCCTTAACATTTTATTTTAAGTATGGTTTAGTCAAAATGAATTCTGACAAGCTTTAATAACAGAATATTCTTAAATCAATTTGATTAGATTATTTTCTAACATATACCAACTACGAATGTTTCTCCATCCTAAATCACCATTTAAAACTTTCATCTGCAGTTTGATTGTCACACTCCAAATGCCCGCTGGGCATATCTACTTTTCCAAATTCATCTTGTTTAAAAGCAAGAAAGTTGCCTGCATGCTTAAACCCTCTTTTGCTTCTATCTTGGCTGTTTGTTAATGGCACTGACATAACTCAGTCACTCAGCATCAAAACCTCAGATTCATCATGGACTTGTACCCACTCTCCATGTCCCATTCTAAGAAATAATATTTATTACTTCGGTCTTAGGTTTAAGTAGTAGAAACTTTACAGGGGGGAATGTAGCAATATGGGGAGGAAAAGAGAGCACAGTCTCTAGTCACTGCTGCATCGCCAGCTAGATGATCTTGAAAAAAAAAAAAAGAACAAAGATTATTTCATTGCCTAGAGCAGCACTGTCCAATAAAATATATTGTGAGTCACAAACATAAGTCACATGTGTAACTTTAAATTTTCTAGTAGCCTCATTAAAAAGAAAATTAAAAAAAAAAGTAAAATTAATTTTAATATATATTTTGTTTAACCCAATATATCAGAAATAGTATTTCTATATGTAGTCAGTGTATAATTATTAATGAGATATTTTAAATTATTTTCTTCTCACTAAGTCTTTGAAACATGGCAAGTATTTTATACTTACAGTATGTGTCAATGTCCTTTAGTCACACTTCAAGTGCCCTAAAGTCAGAGCTAGTTAGTGATAACTCTATAAAATAGGCCCAGAGTGTATCTCACCATCCTGAAATGTAGTAGTCTAAAACATGGGGTTTATGAGAGCAGGGCCTGAAAAGGAACATCAGAGAATGTAAAATCAATGAGTTGTTCTGGAGTTAACAGTTAGATTCAGTCTCAGAAGATGTGGAATCAGCCCAGGTTCATGAGCAGGTAAGACCCGAAAGATAGTTATTAAACCAAATTGGAAAATCTACATTTCTTCCCCTTAGAGACACATCCTAATTCCATCAGAATATTGCATCATACTTCTCACTCTGGAGTCTAGACTCCTTTGACTATATATCTGTGTGTGTGTGTGTGTGTGTGTGTGTGTGAGAGAGAGAGAGAGAGAGAGAGAGGAGAGAGAAAAAAACATTGCATGTGTATGGGTAAATGTATGTTTAATAGTTTTAAAGAAAAAAATAAGATTGTTTTCTAATTTGCTTTTGTCACTTGGCCATACATCTTGGAAAAATTTCATATTGCTATATAGAAGACTATCTTAACATTTTTAATGGTAATTTAAACTAATATATAGTTTCTGCCATTCTGTTAATCAATACCCTGTCAATATATGTTTAAGTTATTTTGAGGGTTCACACAGCTAAATAAATTGTGGCCATGTATATTCTTGTCTACATTGTAAATATGTCTTACAGAATGTATTCTTAAAATGTAAGCTGCTGATTGAAAGACTATGGGCATTTCAGTTTTTGTTACATTGACAAATTGCTTTCCAAAATAAACATGTTTATACCCCACCTACATGGCAGCATCTGTCAATTTCCTTGCATTTTACTTGTAGCATGGAATACCAATCTTCAAACACTTTTGCCAATCTAGTGGGCAAAAATAGTATTATCTTATGGTTTTGATTTAATTTAAAAAATTTTTGTACTATTTCTTAAGATGAATAAGTTTTTTATATTTGTATTAGAAATTAATACTGCTTTACTGAAAATTGTTTAGTTTTATATTTGATTGCTTTTTCACATACTTCAAAAGCATTTCATAGATATTAATACTTTATGTATTATAAATGTTACAAACATTTTACCCTAGATTGTCATTTGTCTTTTATTTTTGCTTATGATATGTCTTCTATAGATTTCCATATTTAGACCTTTATTCTATTGAGAACTTGCTTTGAAATATGTAGGGACATAACTTTAATTATTTTTTCTAATGTACAACCAATTTTCCTGGTGCCATTTAATTTATTTTGTGTTGTTCTTTTAATGATCTATTGTATAATCTTAGACATGCAATATTTTGATTCCTCAGTGAGTTTTATGTATTTCCTAGATGTTGTATCTTTCCATGGTCTCCACAGCTAACACTTAAATTGTACTTGGCTCATAGAATATAATAAATATTTTCTCACTGACAGAATAAGCAAGGTGATTAAATTCTGAATATTAATAATAATAATGTCTCACATTTACATAGTCCTTTGTCATATACAAAGCATTTACACATATATATTTAATTCTCATAACAACCCTGTGAGTTAAATGGGGCAGTTATTATATTCTCCAATTTACGATTGAAAAAACCAAGGCTGAGGAAATGAAGGGATTTGTTCAAGTCACACTGATACTGTAGGATAAGTAATGATCCAGAAAACAATTCCACATTCAGTGCTTTTATTCCCTTCTCCAATCAAACCTGCTCAGAAATCATTCACATTTAGTCATTTGTTTTTTCAACAATCACTGACTGAGGCCTAGAGCAGAGACTCAGTAGCCTCTCCAGCATCCATCTTTCCCCGCACTTCTAAAAGAATTTTCATTATATTCAGGTATCTACCTTTCTCAGGACATAGCTCAAAGGAGGAGTGGATCCTGTTAGGATCATCCATCATGACAATCCCATTCCTTCCATGTTCAGAACCAGTATATGATTTTTTTCAGTCAGTGTGCTGTATAGGGAAGTGTACTTGGGTTAAGGGGCTTCTGAGTTCCTCTCGTTACTCCTAAGAAAGAGACACAAGATTTGAAAGTCCTTCATCTCTTCCCAGAACAGACCACTGCTGGTTGTAACACTTGGAGCTGTTAATGCCATCTTGCTGCTGAGCTGAAGAGAAAGTCACCACTGGACAGAGCAGAGAAAGAGAATCTCGGGAGGGACGCTGGATCCTCTTCCAGCTCTGAAATTCTCATGATGTGGAATACATTTCCTAATGGTCATGTCATTCTGGATCAGGGCTTTCTATGAATTGCAGGTGAAAGTGTCCTAACTGATACAAAGGCCCAACGAGCATACAGAATGGAGAGACTAGTGATGCAGAGATCACCAGTGCAATATATTTTCAAAGAGTCTACTTTTCATATGGAGCTGTTGAAGATCCTATTTACAGTTTCTGGTGCTGCCACCCAAACCTCTGAAACTTGAGGATATTTGAGTCTTTTTACATCTTTAATGGGGATCTGTACAATATTCAAATCTGAGAAACACTGTCTTGTATTATATGTCTTCTTGAGGAAATTTATGTTTAACAAAAACCAAAGCCTTCATCTTTAACGATAGAGACACACCATCTACTAATAGTTAAGAGAGGGCTTTCCAACCTTGAGACCCACCATGCTACAACAAGGTGGAAGAGTCTGAGAGTCAGAGCGGCTCAAGTTGAAATTGCAGCTCTCACATAGTTGCTGTGTGATCTTGGTCTAGTTCCATATTGTCTCTTAAACTCAATTTTCTCAAATTAAAAACAATAACAGTGTCATGCAAGTGCTGCTGTGGCATTGGGTAGGACAACATATGTAAAAGGTCTGACAGAGCCTGATTCATGGAAAACACCTAAAAAAATGAAATTTCTCTCCATTTTCCCCTTTTCTTAAAATTTTACCTGGTAGGCTAAGTAGTCTGCTCTGTAATTGGCCTCTGCTTTCTCCATTATTGTCAACAGATACCATTTTTCTGAGGTCCCTGGGGGCAAGGATCAATGAATGCAGTGCAAATATTTCTGAGGTGGAGGTTTGTAACAGGCACCCAGACTGCTGGGACTGCACATTCTTGGGGTCACACCTTTTGGTTGCCTATGGCCCCACTAACTGCTTGGCCTTGCTCCAGGGTAATGAGGTTCTTTCCTCAATGCCTTTCCCAGGTAAGGCATGCCCGGTGTCCTCACTGCTGTTGCATATCACTTGCCTGCTGTCCTCTTGCCCCTCAGAGCTGCCTCCTATTATTACCCTCCTGCTACCCTTTCCCCTGATAATTGTCAGTGAATGCCTTCCATCGGCCTTCTCCCCCTGGCTAATTGCCTTCTATTTCCCCTCCTCATTGGTCACATGCCTGGTCTGCCCTCCTGTCACCCTTCTTACTTGCTAACCTCTGCTTGATTTGCTGCCTGGACTAGGCAGCAAGAGCCTTTCTGCCCTTCAGACTGCCTGCTGCCTGCTGATTTCCTGCGCTGCTCGCCCCACCTGCTGTGTGCCTGGGGTCACCTTCCTGCTGCCTCCTCCACCTGTCCCAGGGCTGTTTGATTTCGCCCCCTGAAATGCACAGATGGGATCTCTCCAGCTTCCCTGTGATTGTCTAATGGGGAAGTGAGATGCAAATGACTGTGTAGAATAAATAAAAAGGAAGAAAAACATCACAACAACAACAAAACAAAATGAAACAGAAAAAGGCAAACACCCAGATAGTTATAAAGAATACAGAGCATTTTAGCTAAAAAAAGTTATGTCTATCTCTGAATCCTGCACACAGACACAAGATGGAAAGCAGGAAAACATAATTGGGAATTGGTTAAAATAGCCTCTCCACTGTGTGGGAAGCAGCCAAATGTTGCAGGTAAGTGCCCAGAGGGTAACGGTTCCTCTTCCATGTCTAACCCTGAAAATAAGACTCAAGCTTTAGGATACAGAGGTCTGTTCATGGAAAGTGATTGAATTTCATTGCATGGCATAATTTAACTGAACACTGGGTACCCTTAAAACTATCGCTGAATATTTGCAACCTGTATCTGGAATATAGATTTCCATATCTATTTTAGATCCTCTATTGGCACGGTGAGCAGGAATCTCTTTTCAGAGTGATGTTTTCCTTTGATTTTCTCCTATTGTTTACTTAAACTGACACTAAACACTCACAAATTGGGCACAGTTGAGAATTAATAGAATCTTTTATTGAGAACTTTAGTCTCAAAGACAGAGTTCCATTTACAGCAGAGAAATTTCTCTTAGGCCAAAAATTAATTATATTATCCAGAACACAGAAATTTTTTATTCTTGAGAGAGAAGGTGCTGCAGAGATCAGATGGCGGTTCCTCAAACTAGGCTAAGAAAACAAAGAGCTTGTGAGGAAGGGTAGGTGTGAAAGCTGGCTTTGGATGTTGTGTCTGAAATGTGTTTTTCTTTAAGACTAATGGCTAGTTCTTCATTTGTAGCCTTCTCAAGCAGGAGAGATTTTAAGATGCATATATCCACATCCTTAGAGATTACACTATCTGTTACTCTCTGTTTGTTCAAAAAGTTCTACTTTGAAATAAAATCAATTTGTTACCTCTAACTAAAAATCTTGTTACCTTTCTCCTTAAACTGACAACCAGACCAACCTGATTATTATCACATTATTCCATTGTTAAAGTGATTTCCCTTCCTTAAAAGCAGTTATTCGCTGGTAGCGATCTTAATAATGACAACTGTCTTCAAGCTGCCGCCTCAGTTTCCTCATTTGTAAAAGGCAGTAAAGGGCAGAGAAAACCAGACATTCTCTTGAGATTCTACTAAGCTTGAAGTTACTGGAATAGTTTTGTATTCTAAAGCTCATGAGGCAAAATCATTGAGTTATTTCTGAAATATGCCCGTAGTCCCCATTGATAATGATTAGATACTGACCCCTACATTTGACAGATTTCCTAGTTTTCATAGTCTTAAAATGTGAGGAAACAAGGCTGCAGCAGATCCAGCTAGTTTCTCTGGGAGATGAACATGCATAAAATTAAATTAAGGATACAAGGAGAGATGTTGAATATGTCAATACAAATCATAGAAAGTCAGGTGAAGGAAACATCAGTGATATCTAATCCTGTTTCTTTATGGTGTAGTGACAGTAATCAAAGTCTCAAGAATGCAAGCGACTTGCCTGATGTTGATACCAGAATAGAACTAGAGCCTTTGCTCTCTAGTTTTGGTCCATATTCTCAACATAATTTCTTTATGTAGGATTTTCAGATAACCCCTTTCTACTTGACCCTTGGTATTTGGGCTGGTGACAGTAATAATTATTGAAATAAATCAAAAGGTCTTGCTGATTTGGCAGATGTGAAAGGAAAAAAAAAACATTTTATAATTTTACTCCCTGGCTTAATTGAATAAGTGCGAGATCAGGTCACAGTCCATATCATATGAGAAATATGTGTGCTGACGCCTTCAACTTGACACAAGAGTCATTTACCATCTATCTCCCATCTCACAGTAATTAAGCACATTGTTTCCATTGCTCAGCACTATTTCAATTTTCCACAACAGGTATTTTTAATTGTCTGTATCCTTAAATGAAAGGAGAAATAAGAAAATAATGGAGCCAATAACTTGTTCCAGTGAATGACTCTTGAGAGAGAGAAAGAGAGAGAGAGAGAAAGCGACACTTAAATGTCATAGTGTTCAATTAAAATTAGATTTAAATAATTTTAACAATGCTTTTAGAGGTTCCTAGTTGTACGTACTGTGTAAAACCTTGCTATGACCATTCATTCCTGGAACACTGTTGTGCAGAACATGGTGCTATCACTCACCAAAAGGTAATCAGAAATAAATAAATGGTTCATTAGGTAAAGCTAAGTTTATTAGACTTGCTACAGTAAGGGAAAACACCAACTAAATAGTGTCTCAAAGTGGAAAAATTAGGGGGAGGTAATTATAGGGCCTTGACTGGGTGATTGTGACAGTGGTCTTGTGAGGTGAGCTGGCCAAAATTGGGCAGATATTATGACATAATAGTTTTGGATTTGTGAGCCCAGCAAGGTGAGTGTCTCCAAGTAAGCCTGGATGAGAAGCTATTTTTGTTATTTTGAAGCTTTATCTTCTAGGAGTAGGTACAGTTAATCCTCATTTTTCACAGATCCGGTATTTGTGAATTTGCCTACTAGCTAAAAATTTATTTATAATCCCCAAATCAATACTTCTTGTGCTTTCACCATCATTTGTGAATATGTACAGAATGACAACAAATTTGAGTTGCTCAATGCACATGTTCCAAGTGTAGATTAAATGAGGTGACACTCTGCCTTCTGTTTCATCTCTCGTCATGTAAACAAGTGTCTTTTTTTGTGTTCTATTTAATGCCACATTTTGATCAGGTTACAAAAATGTAATGACCAGAGGCTATATTCCCCCTAGGAACAGTGGTTCAGTATTCCCTAAATCGGTGCTTTCAGAGAATTTATTGAACATAACTGCTGCAAATAATGAGAATCAACTTGATTTTTTGCTAAGTGTTTTTTTAATGTCCTGTTCCAGTGTTGTTTAATGCAGGAATAGTAAATGATGTTTTCAGTTCTCAGTGACTTTTTACCCATGTCATGATTCAGCAGTTCCTTTAGCCCTCAAGTGCTTGTTCAGGGCATGTGGTGTCATAGACCTTTCGTTTGTTAATTTCCTAAAGTGAGTAGCCATATTTAAGGCTTCTGGTAAGGTGATTTCAGTGGAGTGGGGTTCAGAATATGTGTCTAGTTGTCTCTCAGGTGTTGGACTTTGTGATTAACACTGCATTGAACACAACCAAAGATGTGCTCTACCACACAGGCACCTGTTTCAAGATCTGCTTTCAGGGACGACCAAACCAGCTGCCAGGTGACTACTAAAAACAGAACCACTTTCTGCAAGTTGGAACTCTACCTTTATTTTGAATTCTTTTTATGACAAAAGTTCAATTATATTTGAAATCATTTCAAATTTTCATAAGAAAACTCAACACTACATTTGTCAATGGGAAAAATAACACTTTTATAATATATAAGTATAATTTCAACTTGAAAAATTTTCTGAAGTTACAAAAATATGATTTAATATTTTTATCACTAGTGCAAAGTTTCACATTGTATGTATCTATAACTAATTTGAAGAGATTATCATTAAAAAACAATTACATTAACAATCACAAATATATAAGCTAATATAAAAAGTTACATCCACAGATGCACAATCAAGCTTCTCATTAAAATGAAAACATTTTATATGGGAGTTTTATACAAATTCAATATTTAATATCTTTCCTGATACTTTATATTTAATTTTTTTTTTTTTTTTTTTTTTTTTTTTTTTTTTTTTTTTTTTTTTTTTTGCGGTACGCGGGCCTCTCACCGCTGTGGCCTCTCCCGTTGCGGAGCACAGGCTCCGGACGCACAGGCTCAACAGCCATGGCTCACGGGCCCAGCTGCTCTGCAGCATGTGGGATCTTCCCGGACCGGGGCACGAACCCGTGTCCCCTGCATTGGCAGGCGGACTCTCAACCACTGCGCCACCAGGGAAGCCCCTATATTTAATTATTTTATTTTAGTGGATATGTTATTTCTCCCCCTTAAGACCACACCCCTTACCCCATCCAAACTTCTATTCTGTCAGGTGTGTTGCCTGCTGATGGCTCTTAGCTGAGTCCCTCCTTAAAAATTGTCCTTCTCCAAAGGGAGTTGCCTTGGCCAAGGTTATATCCTCTTCCCAGAGAGCGTTTAACTCCAATAACTAGTTGATGTGAGGGTACAAAAGCCTAGACCCCTTGCCACAATTTGGAAAACTCTGAGGGTCTACTCCACCTCCAAAGCTCTCTACAGGTAGGATTGGCCAAGGCCTCTGCTAGACCACGTCAGAGTTTAAATTCTCCTCCTGCCCAATTCTGCTTCTCTAACTCCCTTGCATGTATTGATCCTGAGAACATGCCCAAATAAACCTTCACCTCAAAGTCTGCTTCCCAGTGAACTCAACCTATGGCTCTTACCATAATTATATACTGCAAAGCAAAAGTAGTGAACTTATTTTACTAAGTCTAATATAGCCCTAATTCACCCAAGCTTACCACAATGTGCTTTTCAGATTTTATCATTTTGTATAGGTGTTATTTCATACAAAGATTAAGGAAGCATTGCTCTAAGGAATAGTAACACAAAGAAACCTTATCCATTTTTATAATACAATAGTCTCTGTCTTCCAAATGAATATATATATAGCCCAATTTTCTCTTACAATATCCAGTCTAAATTTTTATATCGAATTGCCCTTTTGACATATTCCTGTACATTTATCATACGGTTACTAAACTTAATATGTTAACTGAGACTCCTGATTCTCTCAGAACTTGAACCCCCACCAACTACCCAGCCTACCATTCTTTTTCACAAGAGTAAACGGCTCTGCCACCAGCCAGTTGCTAGAGACAGGAATCTAAACCCAATCTCTAATTCATCCCTTTCACTTATACTCTCACTCCCTGACCCATCAGCAAGCTCTGTCTATAGAAAAATGAAAAGTTTCTATTCTTTTATTTTTTCACTAGGTCACCACAGCTCTGGGTATAGGACAATTACAGCAACTTCCTGAATGGTCTCCTTTCTTCTACTCATCCCCTTCCAACTTTTTTTCATATGGCAGAAATAGTGATTTTTAACTGCTAATTAGATTAGGCAGATCTTATGTTTAATATTACTTAATATGCTTAATATTTGCCTTAGGTCAAACCCCTCACAATGACCTATAATGCCCTGCACATCTGGTACCTGCCTGCCTTTCCCACTCAGCTCCTACGACTCTGCACTTCCCTTCCTCTGTCCACTGGTCTTTTCTTGGTCCCATGAAAAAAACAAGCTTCTTTCCTGTCCCTAAAGCCTTTGCACAGGTTTTTCTTTCTGTTTGATGGTGCCCAGCACATTCACACTTAGTTTATTATTTATTTTTTATAATCCTTGCTTAATTGAGCAGAAATGTCTTTCATTATATGGTTTTCCTCAATCAACATCTCTAGAAATATTACTTATTATTTGTTATCTATTTCAGTCAAATTTGTTGTTACCTTTATACACTTCCTCACAGTTTGAAATGATCTCTTTTGTTCATTTGTTTATTGTCTCTCTGCTCTATTACAATGCTCCATGAGGGAAGAGCTTTATCTGATTTATATACTATCATATCCCTAGTGCCCAGCACAAGCCTTGACACAAAGTTGGCATTTGCTAAGTATATTTTGGGTTAATGAATGATTAATGAAGTGAATTATGCAACTCATGGCTATATGAGATATTTATTCTTTAGACCCCTACTTAACTGGTTTGACTTATACACTAATCAGGACAAAACACTCTCAAACCTTGAAAATAAAATTTATCATATAAAGTCACACTAATTTGATACCTTCTTTTAGTGAGAGACACAAAATGTTAAGAGAAAAATATGTTTCAAAATATAGAATTTAATAACACTTCTGAGGAATCAACTGGGCATGATGTTTTCTCATAATTTAATCTTGTTTGGGATTTGAATTTCAGAGAAGAAATTCAGTAAATAGCAGACATCAACCAAGCAAGAAAAATATAACATAATATTAAGTGGAAATGGACTGATGAAGTTCAGCTATAATTTCAACTCAACTGTGTCTTTTGACTATGATCTGCAAATCAGCTATTTAAGTACGGCCATTAGTTGATCAACATTACCTATGAATTACTACTGCCTGAAAGTCATTGAGTAAGTAACTGGAGATATCAACGTTAAATAAAAAAGCCCGAACTCTCTAGGAACTCAAACTTAAATACATGAGAAACTCATAGTCACCCTGAGACCTCATCAAGAAAATTTAAAAGATGCTACAGTGGATCCACAAAATATGTTCAATCTAATATTAAGTCTTAATACATGTCAGACACTATATCCAAGGGGTCTCATCCTCACTTGGACCTGATTTAGGTGATGAGCTCTGAACTGGTGTTCAAGTCCTTGTATGATTGCTTCCTCTTAGTGTGGGTAGGACCTGTGAATTTCTTCTAACAAATAGAATGTGGCAAATGTAATAGGATGTAGATGATTACATGTGTGTGACTACATGGTTATGTACATAAAATTATAGTGCCCATCTTACTGGAGTCTCTCTCTCTCGCTCTCCCTGACTCAATGAAGCAAGCACCTATGTTGGGGGCTCACATGGCAAATAATTGAGGGCACTGTCTAGGGATTGAGGGTTGCCTCTGGTTGACAGTCAGCAAGAAACTGAAGCCCTCACTCCTACAACAAGAAACTCTAAAAACAATATGGAAAAGCAATTGCAGAGAGTTTAGAAGTTTAGTGGTAAAGTAAAAACCAAGTATGTTATTATCATAATCCAGGGAGAGATAGATTCAGTTTCAACTAATGAGCATGGGGGAAGAGAGAAGGAGATAGAGACACTTCAGAGGTAGACTGTTAGGATTAAATGACTGGAATAGTGGCTATGGGAAGGATGGAGATTTTGATCATTATATAGCAAGTTTTTAAAATTACAAAATGTCATGGATGTAATTTAGTTTCCTGAATCTAATAAGTGCCTCCTTAGGCTTCAGTTCAGAGAGTTTGAGAGAGAGGTCAGGATTTTCTCTTTCCCTCTCTTCTTACCACTTTAGCATAGGTAACAGGAAGGAAGAAGAAGCATAGGCAATCCTGAAGATAAAGTAAGGGTTGGCATATAGGTATTATTGGAAAGAATAGTGATAAAAAATGAAATTTCAGATACAGACTGAGGAATATCTTTTCCTTTGAGATGAAAGCCTAATGCTTTTGACAAATTTAGATGTAAAGAGTTTAATAACTTTGGAGAAATAAAAGCATTCATATATTTTTCATTGGAATGTAAAATGGTGCAGCCTCTTTGGAAAACATTTTAGAATTTCCTCAAAAAGTTAGTAATATAGTTTCCACATAACCCAGGAATTCTAAGTATATGTCCAATGAAATAAAAAATGTATGTTCAGACAATGACTTTTCACAAATTTTTGTACTCCCACTATAATGAAATATAATGAAAACATTATGCTAAGTGAAAAAAGCTAGACTCAACAGATCACATATTATATAATTCCTTTGATATGAGATGTCCAGAAAAGCCAAATCCACAGGGACAGAAAGTAGATTAATAGATACAGGGGTTAAAGACAAAGGAGAATAGGGAGTGACTGATAATGGGTATGGATTTTTTTGGGGAGGATGGTGAAAATGTTTTAAAATTAATGGTGATGGCTGCATAACTCTGTAAATATATTAGAAATCACTTTAAAGGGTGAAATTTATAATATGTAAATTATATTTTAATAAAGCTGTTACATACATTAAAAAAAGGAGATATATTAAAAAATCACCCTTTTGATGAGCTCCATTTTCTCTAAAAATGTATATCAAAACTGCAGTGGTAAAAATTCTAAGAATTTTCAGGTATTCTTGTCAACGTATGTGCATTAAGAGAAAACATAATATTTCCTCTCCTGGCTAAATCTCAGTAGGTGAGAACTGAGTTTTGTAGGACCTATTCTTTTCTTGTGTCCAGACTCTTTGGAATGTTGCTGCTCCTTGTGATACATATATGAAGACAATCTCTGGTTATGTTTCTCACGTCTTTAAGATAGGGTTATCTGTGTTTCAGATGTTTCCCATGTCCTTAGAGTGATCTGTACTTAGTAGTCTTACACTCACACACATTTGAGGTGGATTTGACCCAGGAAGCACAGTGTTTTAAAATAGCAAACAAAGGTTTCATTAGCCTCTGAGAATAAATTTCACTCTCTTTTATATGAGTTAGCCTTATGTACTTAATCTGTAAAGTGGTATTCAGGAGAACTCTCTAATTTAGTAATGAGTCACTGACTCTTCCCCATTTTGACATTGGTATGTTATAAACTAACCAACCAACCAACCAACTAACAAACGGTTCAGAAATATTTAGAAAGTAAAACCACATTTCTTATCAGGGCTCTCAGATTTGATCAAAAATGTCTAACAGGATCACTTTAATTTGCACTGTTTTTTAGATTTTTTGTCAAGAGGGAATAGTAGTAGGAAGACTAGGTTATGTGGAAGGGTAAAAATTCACTGTCTAACCAAGAGAGGAGAGAAAAAAATAAATCAATATTTTCTGAACACTAAGTGATAACTTAAATGGTTTATTTTCTAAAAATACTCTCTTCAGTATTCTACTCTTGTGCTCTTTTAATATGGCCATTAAAGTAAGTGTGCCCCTTGTTTAGTCATCCAGAGAACAACCTTCACATGGCATTCTCTGGGTACAGAACAGGGTCATAATTAATCTCCTCCTTCCCATTAATGTCTTTTACTAAATGTATAAAACATTTTACTTCTTACTAATGTCATTCATTAAATTAAAAAAGAGAATGTGTATATTTCTAATAAAACTAGTGGGATCCAAAATTCACTAAAAAAAACCCCACTCTTGATAATATAATGCTACACATTTATATCAGTGTACCCTAATCACAACAAAGTAGAAATAGTTTCATTTGATAACATCAAGACAAATTGTGCAAAGAGGAAAAAAAAAACTGTTTTGGAAATTAACTCCGAAGAACCCAAATTACCTCCTCTACATCTTCTCTAGTAAGCAGAGACTTTGGCAAAAACTCCACTGGAAGGTAATTTTGAAATCACCGCTTCACCAAGTTAAGTACACCAGTGTATGTATTCCCACACGGGAAGGTGCACTGATCCACGATAAGTTTGTGAGAGTTTATCCCCTATTTTTTATTGTTTTTGGCTCAAATCTGCTGTCAACTGTCCCCTTGTCTTTTCCAAAAGAGGTGAGATAAGGAGCCTGAAACCATCTCTGTAGGCCAGGATACTGCTAGCCCTAGATCTTAGGATTCTCTGTTCCTCTTGGATTAGAATTATTACAATTATAATTATGTGTGTAATATTTACAATCTCAACTACAGGATAAGCTCTAAGAAGACAGTGCCAAGTCTGGTTTGCTCAGAATAATATAAAGCACATTGTGACTCCCAATACATATATGTAGATTGACGGACTTGGATAAATGACATGGAAGTTACACTGATAACTTCTTGTCCACTTACACAATATCCCCAAATTCACGTCTGGTTTGCACTGCCATCACTCCAGGATGGCTTCATTCACCTTGCCAAAAAGTGAGGAGTGCTATCAGACAGTGGGATCTGACCTCTAAACCCTAAAGATGGGTGGTGACATACACCCCTTATATGGGCAGAATCCTTATTCTTACTCTATGAGATTTAGACTGTATCTTCCTCAGAACTCCTTTTACATTTTCTATATTTTTATTTTCTATGATTTTTTGTTTCAACTGATTTGGGATTGTCTTATATATTTTCATGACATCAGAGCTCAACCAAGAGTTCATAAAGAGGCAGCAAAAGAGAATTTTACAGTTCTAGTTGTGTATCTGTGGATTCTGAGAGTGACTATGCCCTAACTCCAATTTTGCTTATATGAACAAAGTTCTGGTAAAGAATCATTGATGTTCTCTGGGAATTTGGCTTCATTATTTGATCTATTGTAGACAGGTCTTATCAATCCCATCTTGATATGTACCCAAAATAGGACAATGAGGCAATTTTTATAGACTTATTTTCTGTTTTTAAAGAGTGTTTGGAGTTAACAGCATTATAACTTTCAGAACAGTTTTCTTCCTCACTTTTAAAAAATGTTATCCTTAGAACTGAAAATCCTGCTGCATTTCAGACCTTCTTATAGCTGCATTGATTAGTCTTCTAGGAAGCACAGCTGTGGCAATAATCCCTTCTCTGCATCTTTGCAAGCAGGAGGGAAGGCAGGAGATAAGAGTTGCCACAGGGAGTCTATATTTAATCTACAACTGGCTTATCCAAGTGTTTCATTGCTCCCTGAGGGACTCAAAACATGCACTATTGTTAGAAAAAAATGATAGAGAAGGAAAGAAAGAAAAGTTCACCCAAGATTGGTCTTCAACTAATTAATTCATTTCAGAATTGGCACAGGAGAAGTTTTTGCTTTGCTGGTAATGCAGACTCTGAGAAGACTAGTACTTCTTGATACCAGCACAGCTCACCTTTCTGGCTTTTCCCTGTGGCTGCTATTGGGGGATGGCTGAGCTTTTTCTTGGCAGCTACAGTCAAGGCTGCTGGGAGGCATCTGTAAATGGTAACTTCAGTAGCTCTATCAAGGAAACCCCACCGATCTACACTGCAGATTTTTATGCATATTCACACAGTGGAATAAAGTGGGTATCTGAGACAATTATAAAATCAATTACAAAATAAATAAATACCTAAATAAAATGCAAAACAAAGTAAATAAACCTTCAGCCTCAAAGGGAGAAGTAGAAGAAAGCTATTCTTCTTTAACACAGCTTTTCTCGTCATTTCATTTCTTACAGGTCTACAGTGATTATCTACCTTTTTGACATCAAGTACAAAATGTGCTTGGCTTTGCCAGTCCTCTATCACCTGGCATATTCTAAAATGAAACCTCAGTCCAATATCATTGTCATGAAATCACACCCCATTTGTACCTACCTGAGAAACTCTGTGTCTGAGAATCTCCTAGAATGGCCTTCCTCTTGTTGTGTGCCAATCATAATTTCTTAAGAATGAACTCAAATGCATTTCTTCCTTAAAACCTACATTGACTTATTACCCTTTCCTTCTATGAACATTTTTAGCACATATATGTTATTATTTTTATTATTATTCCACAGAATTGGAATGCAGTGGGTGGGAGGTTGGGAACCAGTTGGGAAAAAATTAAGGTCAGTTAAGGCTGTATGATTAAGGTGTTTGTCCTGATTCACTGGGTGCTATCTACACTGATTATGCACAGAAAATAATTAAATGAGAAGATCTCAGTTCTTTCATTTTATGAAACAGTCACCAACAATTATAATCTATCTATTTGTTTAGGCTTGCTTATATTTTATTTCTCTAGAACAAAAAGTAAGACATCTTAAAATCACTGAATAAAACTTTCATAGGAGCTAAAACTCACTACCATCTCTTATTCCTAGAAGAGGCTGCAAGGAACAGAGGCAATAGAGCTCTTCTTTGGAGCCAGCAGAAGCTAAATAAAATAAGCCGTTGACATCTGCAGGTATAGAATTTACAAAACACAGGAAAGGACCAAGACCATAGATCCTATCATTGAAGTCATGAACTTGTCTATTGATTATACTGTAGAGCAGATGATGCACCTGAAAAGAGAGGGGGTAGGTATTGGATAAAGTAAATATGAAAAGACTGGTAGTATAGAGGGATGAGAGAGTAAGATGCCTTCCCTCTTGGTAAAGTGCAAAAGATCATGAAGAGCTCCACACATGACACTACCCAGCTACACTTAAGTTCAGCATTGGGACAACTGTCTGGATTTTACAATCTTAAGGGGACTGAATTGGGATATTTACCTGCAGAAGACACCATAGGTGAAACATTGGCGAAAATGAGACTCTGCCTTTCTTCTCTGTGTATAAGGAGGTCCTATCTCAGGGTAACAAGGAGAGAGTATCTCCAGCTTTCTGAATACTAAACTAAAAACATCAATATATTTGGTCAAGGCTATTTATTTGGTTAATCCAATGATAGTTAAGGAAACTCTGCTTCCTTAAAAAAAGATTGTATGTTGTATAACTTAGACCCAGATATTCCCCCACCAAATTCATTATGAGCAGGGTTTGATAGTTTTAAGAATGGACAGAATTTTCTCATGTTTCAACTTTTCTCTCATAAACCACAAATATTTGATGTCTGTCATAACTTGTTTTTCTAGCAAAAAAAAGCAGGTAACCAACCAAAACAAAACAAGGATAAGAAGCAAACATTGAAAATAGTGGATCATACTTTGATTGAGGTACTTTAATGAAAACAATGTAATATGATTAGTTTCTGATCGGTGGTTTATAAGATGAAATAGTACTCACCAAAAAGAGTATCATAGACTTTGCCAGATGATCAAACTTAGAAATTAATTTCCAGAATTTTCATTAAGTATGTGTAATTTAGATGTTCCTATTAGCACATTTAGAAGCTCTGGCCATAATGGTTTGTGAATGTGCTCGCATGTAGATATAATCTAAGCCAAAATCCATTTCTTCTCCCTAAACACTATACTGCCAAAAAACTTTAGTATAATCACCATGATTAATCAAAATGAAGATTTCTTTGTCCACATACTGTATATATCATACAAAGCAGCTTTTCTTGCTCTAAGCCTAAGGTCCTCAAACTTCTGTCTCACTTTTCTTCTGGTAAGACTCACTTGAATGGTGTTTCCTAGTGTCTTTCAGGTGCTTTATCTGCAGTTAGTTAGTTTGGTTTGGTCTGGTTAAAAATAATCAGCATTGTATAAAAATAATACTCATCAAAAATCCTGTATTTTTGAATAAAGAAAATATAGAACCAAATAAAAAGCAAGAGAGTATGCTTGCACGTGTGGGTGATGGTGTTGGGTGTTTCTATTATCACCTTTGCACAGATAAAATTGCACTTGCCTGGCTGGTTCCTCCATTAGTGAACTACTCTTCTCTTTGCTTTCCATAGGCCTACTTTTCTTCTCATCTAACACCACTTTCCACAATACAAGCATACTTCATTATATTGAGATTCACTTTATTGTGCTTCTCAGATATTATAGTTTTTACAAATTAAAGATTTGTGGCAACTCTGAGTTAAGCAAGTCTATGGGAGCTATATTTCTAACTGCATTTGCTCACTTCTTGTCTCTGTGTCACATTTTGGTAATTCTCACAATATATCAAATTTTTCATTATTATTATATTTGTTAAGATGATCAGTAACCTTTGATGTTACTACTGCAAAAATATTGACTTGTTGAAGGCTCAGATAATCATTAGCATTTTTAACAATAAAATTAAGAAATGTATATTGCTTTTCATATGTAATGTTATTGAACAATTAATAGACTACAGCATAGGGTTAACATAACTTTTATATGCACTGGGAAACCAAACACTTTGTGGGACTGACTTTATGGAGATATTCACTTTATCATGATGATCTGAAACCAAACCCACAATATCTGCGAGGTATACCTGTATTTTCTGACAATGGGACTAGATTAAGATCTACCTGGTATTCACTGATATTCTCTACTTTTCTTTTGTAGCAATCAACATACTTAAGATTATGTAATTATTTAAGAAAGGAGTAAAATAATCAATGTATGGCTATTCACAGCCTTCTCATCTGCTTTCACACACCAAAGCGAATTCAATTTTTGCTTGCTCATCAGCTTTTAAACATGTATTCTGCTGATTGTAGAATTTGGTGAAATGGAGAATTGGAGACATAGGTGAAACAAGCTTGATTTATATTGCAGAGGGAAGACTTACTCTAGAGAAAGGAAACAAAATTTATTGCCACCCAGAACAAGGGAGGCATATTTCAAGATGGGCTATTGGGTTGGAAATAGTTTTGGGGGCATAGACAGGTAGTTTGGAAGGAAAAGGAAGAGATTTTAGAGTGTCTGCCATATATGGGAGTTATTGAGAATGAGACAGGTGGCTTAGTTTCTTTGAGTCCTAATGTACTTACTTATTGAATGTCTTTCTTTTCTAATGTCTTTCTTTTCTAATCAAGTATGAAGTTACATTAATGGAGAAAAAATGATCACACTCCTCTACACTATACTATCAGCACTTTATCAAGTTCTGAGTTATTAGAGGTGCCTGGCAAAAATTTTTAATTGATGTTTAACTTTCTGTATGTATGTTTCTAAGTTACTTAATAATCTATAACCATGAGCTTCAGTATATACTATTAGGACACAGATAAATTATGGAAAGAGTTCTGAATCCTTGAAGTGAAGTTATACACATATAACCTACTAGATTTTGATTTAGGTTAAACTGGTTGAGTGACATTATTTTCAAAATAATGAATTATGTGAATTTGTGCTGAAGTTGTCAAAGAAGTATTCTCAGAAAGGATAAGTGTTAAATGTAGAAAGACCACAAGAAATAGAACAGGAAAGAAAAAAAATTATTTAAGTAGGAGAAGACATTTTATGTATAATTTCAAGAGTTTGTATTTCTTTCAGTTCAGCATTTCCTTATTGCCATAGGTTAAGCCAAACAATTATTTTGTCAAGTCATGGAACACAGGAATTCATTAACAGGACTTTAAGTGAATGATAGGTTTGTGTTTACTTTGATTTTGTTCAAAATAAATAATCGCTTTAGGCCACATTTTCCTTTTGTGGAAAAGAGTATACAGCAAGGTATGGCAAATTTTTCTATAAAGGACCAGCTAGTAAATGAGCTATTATTTATTTATTTATTTATTTATTTACTTATTTATTTATGTTTTTTCAAACTCTTTTTACTGTGATATAATGGAAGAAATATATTTTGCAGTACAGCTTAGCACATGCACAGACATACAAACAAAACATGAAATAAATTTATCCCTATTATGAATGAAGTGCTCACTTTTATTCTTTACTTTCTATTTTATTCTCTTACAGTCAATTGCATTTTTTTTTTAACATCTTTATTGGAGTATATTTGTTTTAAAATGTTCTGTTAGTTTCTGCTGTATAACAAAGTGAATCAGATATATATATATATCCCCATATCCCCTCCCTCTCGTGCCTCCCTTCCACCTTCCATACACCACCCCTCTGGTTACTGCAAAGCACAAAGCTGATCTCCCTGTGCTATGCGGCTGCTTCCCACTAGCTATTTACTTTATATTTGGTAGTGTATATATGTCAATGCTAATCATTCAATCGGTCCCAGCTTACCCTTCTCCCTCTTCAAGTGTCCGCAAGTCCATTCTCTACATCTGTGTCTTTATTCCTGTCCTGCCCCTAGGTTCATCAGAACTTTTTTCTTTTTTTAGATTCCATATATATGTGTTAGCACAAGCTATTTGTTTTTCTCTTTCTGACTTACTTCACTCTGTATGACAGACTCTATATCTATACACCTCACTACAAATAACTCAATTTTGTTTCTTTTATGGCTGTGTAATATTCCACTCTAATATGTACCACTTCTTCTTTATCCATTCATTTGTCTATGTACACTTAGGTTGCTTCCATGTCCTGGCTACTGTAAATAGTGTTACAATGAACATTGAGATACATGTCTCTTTTTGAATTATGGTTTTCTCAGGGTATATGCTCAGTAGTGGGATTGCTGGATCATATGATAGTTCTATTTTTAGTTTTTTAAGGAATTTCCATATTGTTTTCTCCATAGTGACTGTATCTATTTACATTCCCACCAACAGTGTAGGAGGGTTCCCTTTTCTCCACAACCTCTCCAGCATTTATTGTTTCTAGATTTTTTGATGATGACCACTTTGACTGGTGTGCAGTGATACTACATTGTGGTTTTGATTTGCATTTCTCTAATTATTAGTGATGTTGAGCATCATTTCATGTGTTTGTTGGCAATCTGTATGTCTTCTTCGGGAAATGTCTATTTAGATCTTCTGCCCATTTTTGGATTGGGATGTTTAGTTTTTTATATTGAGCTGCATGAACTGTTGTATATTTTGGAGATTAATCCTTTGTCAGTTGCTTCATTGGCAAATATTTTCTCCCATTCTGAGAGTTGTCTTTTCATCTTGTTTAAGGTTTCCTTTGCTGTGCAAAAGCTTTTAAGTTTCATTAGGTCCCATTTTTTAATTTTTATTTTTATTTCCGTTATCCTAGGAGGTGGGTCAAAAAGGATCTTTCTGTGATTTATGTCATAGAGTGTTCTGCCTGTGTTTTCCTCTAAGAGTTTTCTAGTGTCCTGCCTTACACTTAGGTCTTTAATCCATTAGGGGTTCATATTTGTGTATGGTGTTAGGATATGTTCTACTTTCATTCTTTTACATGTGGCTGTGCAGTTTTCCCAGCACCACTTATTGAAGAGGCTGTCTTTTCTTCACTGTATATTCTGACCTACTTTATCAAATATATGGTGACCACCTATGCATGGGTTTATCTCTGGGATTTCTATCCTGTTCCATTGATCTATATTTCTGCTTTTGTGCCAGAACTATACTGTCTTGATTACTGTAGCTTTGTAGTATAGTCTGAAGTCAGGGAGCCTGGTTCCTCTAGCTCCGTTTTTCTTTCTCAAGATTGCTTTACCTATTCGGGGTCTTTTGTGTTTCCATACAAATTGTAAAATATTTTGCTCTAGTTCTGTGAAAAATGCCATTGGTATATTGATAGGGATTGCACTGAAAGTGTAGATTGCTTTGGGTAGTATAGGAATTTTCACAATGTTGATTCTTCTAATCCAAGAACATGGTATATCACTCCATCTGTTTGTATCATCTTTAATTTATTTCATCAGTGTCTAAGAGTTTTCTTCATACAGTTCTTTTGTCTCCTTCAGTAGATTTATTCTTAGGAATTTTATTATTTTTGTTGCAGTGGTAAATGGGAGTATTTCCTATATTTATCTTTCAGATTTGTTGTTGTTAGTGTATAGGAATGCAAGAAATTCCTGTGAATTAATTTTGTGTCCTGCTACTTTACCTTATTCATTTTTTATCTCTAGTAGTTTTGTGGTAGCATCTTTAGTATTCTCTATGTATAGTATCATGTCATCTGCAAACAGTTCCACTTTTATTTCTTACTTTCCAATTTGGATTCCTTTTATTTCTTTATTTTCTCTGATTTCCATGGCTAAGACTTCCAAAACTATATTGAAAAAATAGTGGTAAGAGTGGGGAACCATAACTAATTCCTGATCTTAGAGGAAATGATTTCAGTTTTTCACAATTGAGAATGATGTCGGCTGTGGGTTTGCCATATATGGCCTATATCAAGTAGAGTAAGCTTCCTCTATGCCTACTTTCTTGAGAGTTTTTGTCATAAATGGGTGTTGAATTATGTCAAAACTTTATTTTCATCTGCTGAGATTATCATATGGTTTTCATCCTTCAATTTGTTAATATGGTGTATCACACTGATTAATTTTAGTATAATGAAGACTCCTTGCATTCCTGGGATAAACCCCACTTGATCATGGTGTATGATCCTTTTAATGTGCTGTTGGATTCTGTTAGCTAGTATTTTGTTGATGATTTTTGCATCTATGTTCATCAGTGATATTGGTCTGGAGCTTTCTTTTTTTGTAACATCTTTGTCTGGTTTTGGTATCAGGGTGATGGTGCCTTTGTAGAATGAGTTTGGGAGTGTTCCTCCTTCAGCTATATTTTGGAAGAGTTTGAGAATGTTAGCTGTTAGTTCCTCTCTAAATATTTGATAGAATTCGCCTGTGAAGCCATCTGGTCATGGGCTTTTATTTGTTGGAAGATTTTTAAGCAGAGCTTCAATGTCAGTGCTTGTGATTAGTCTGTTCATATTTTATATTTCTTCCTGATTCAGTCTTGGAAGGTTGTGCTTTTCTAAGAATTTGTCCATTTCTTCCAGGTTGTCCATTTTATCGGCATAGAGATGATTACACTAGTGTCTAATGATCATTTTTATTACTTCAATATCATTTGTTACTTCTCCTTTTTCATTTTTAATTTGAGTCTTCTCCCTTTTTTTCTTGATGAGTCTGGCTAATGGTTTATCAATTTTGTTTATCTTCTCAAGGAACCAGCTTTTATTTTTATTGATCTTTGCCACTGTTTCCTTCATTTCTTTTTCATTTATTTCTGATCTGATATTTATGATTTTTTTCCTTCTGCTAACTTTGTTTTTCTTGTTGTTATTGTTGTTGTTCTTGTTTCTCTAATTGTGTTAGGGGTAAGTTTAGGTTGTGTATTTGAGATTTTTCTTGTTTCTTGAGTTAGGATTTTATTGCTATAAACTTCCCTCTTAAAACTGCTTTTGCTGAATCCCATAGGTTTTGGGTCATCGTGTTTTCATTGTCATTTGTTTCCAGGTATTTTTTGAATTCTTTTTTTATTTCTTCAGTGATCTCTTGGATATTTAGTAGTGTATAGTTTAGCCTCCATGTGTTTGTATTTTTTACACTTTTTTCCTATAATTGATATCTAATCTCATAGCATTGTGGTGGAAAAGTTTCTTGATATGATTTCAAATATCTTACATTTAACATGGTTTGATTTGTGACCCAAGATATGATCTACGCTGGAGAATGTTCCATGAGCACTTGAGACGAAAGTTTTTTCTGTTGTTTTTGGAAGGAATGTCCTATAACATCAATTAAGTCCATCTTGTTTAATATGTCCTTTAAAGCTTGTGTTTCCTTATTTATCATCATTTTGGATGATATGTCCATTGGTGAAAGTGGGGTGTTAAAGTCCCCTCTATGATTGTGTTACTGTCGATTTTCCCTTTTTTGGCTGTTAGCATTTGCCTTATGTATTGAAGTGCTCCTATGTTGGGTGCATAAATATTTACAATTTTTATATCTTCTTCTTGGATTGATCCCTTAATCATTATGTAGTGTCCTTCTTTCTCTCTTGTAATAGCCTTTATTTTAAAGTCTATTTTGTTTGATATAATAATTGCTACTCCAGCTTTCTTTTGATTTGCATTTGCATGGAATATCTTTCTCCATCCCCTCACTTTCAGTCTGTATGTTTCCCTAGGTCTGAAGTGAGTCTCTTGTAGACAGCATACATATGGTTCTTGTTTTGTTATGCACTCTCCCTGTCTATATCTTTTGGTTGTAACATTTATTCCATTTACATTAAGGTAATTATTGATATGTATGTTCCTATTACCATATTCTTAATTGTTTTGAGTTTGTTATTATAGGTCATTTCCTTCTCTTGTGTATCCTTCCTAAGGAAGATCCTTTAGCACTTGTTGTAATGGTGGTTTGGTGGTGCTGAATTCTCTTAGCTTTTGCTTGTCTGTAAAGGTTTTAATTTCTCCAGTGAATCTGAATGAGATCCTTGCTGGGTAGAGTAATCTTGGTTGTAGGTTTTTCCCTTTCATCACTTAAAATATGTCTCTCCTTTCATTTCTGGTTTGCATAATTTCTGCTGAAAAATCAGCTATTAACCATAGAGGGATTATCTTGTATGTTAATTGTTGCTTTTCCCTTGGTGCTTTTAATATTTTTTCTTTGTATTTATATTATTTCATTTTTTAACATAATTTTTACCATCTTTATTGGAGTATAATTGCTTTACAATGGTGTGTTAACTTCTGCTGTGTGACAAAGTGAATCAGCTCTACATACACATATATCCCCATACCTCCTCCCTCTTGCATCTCCCTCTCTCCCACCCTCCCCATCCCACACCTCTAGGTGGACACAAAACACAGAGCTGGTCTCCCTGTTCTATACATCTGCTTCTCACTAGTTATCTATTTTATATTTGGTAGTGTATACATGTCCATGTCGCTCTCTCACTTCATCCAGGCTTTCCCTTCCCTGTTCCCATGTCCTCAAGTCCATTCTCTATATCTGTGTCTTTATTCCTCTCCTGTTCCTAGGTTCTTAATATTTTTTTTCTTTTGTTTTTAGATTCCATATATATGTGTTAGCATACGGCATTTGTTTTTCTATTTCTTTTTTTTCTTTTAAGAAGATGTTGGGGGTAGGAGTTTACTAATTAATTTATTTATTTTTGCTGTGTTGGGTCTTCATTTCTGTGTGAGGGCTATCTCTAGTTGTGGCAAGCGGGGGCCACTCTTCATCGTGGTGTGCAGGCCTCTCACTGCCGTGGCCTCTCTCATTGCAGAACACAGGCTCCAGACACACAGGCTCAGTAGTTGTGGCTCATGGGCCTAGCCGCTCTGCGGCATGTGGGATCCTCCCAGACCAGGGCTCGAACCCCTGTCCCCTGCATTGGCAGGCAGACTCCCAACCACTGCGCCACCAGGGAAGCCCCTGTTTTTCTATTTCTGACTTACTTCATTCTGTATTACAAACTCAAGGTCCATCCACCTCACTACAAATAACTCAATTTCATTTCATTTTAGGGCTGAGTAATATTCCACTGTATATATGTGCCACAGTGTCTTTATCCATTCATCTGTTGATGGACACTTAAGTTGTTTCCATGTCCTGGCTATTGTAAATAGGGCTGCAGTGAACATAGTGGTACATGACTCTTTTTGAATTATGGTTTTCTCAGGGTATATGCACAGTAGTGGGATTTCTGGGTCATATGGTAATTCTATATTTAGGTTTTTAAGGAACCTCTACACACTTCTCTATCGTGGCTGCCTCAGTTTACATTCCCATCAACAGTGAAAGAAGGTTCCATTTTCTCCACACCCTCTCCAGCATTTATTGTTTGCAGATTTTTTGATGATGGCCATTCTGACCAGTGTGGTAGCTCACTGTAGTTTTGATTTGCATTTCTCTAATGATATTAGTGATGTTGAGCATTCTTTCATGTAATTGTTGGTAATCTGTATATCTTCTTTGGAGAAATGTCTAGTTAGGTCTTCTGTCCATTTTAGGATTGGGTTGTTTGTTTATTTGATATTGAGCTGCATGAGCTGCTTGTAAATTTTGGAGATTAATCCTTTGTCAGTTGATTCGTTTGCAAATATTTTCTCCCATTCTGAGAGTTTTCTTTACGTTTTGTTTATGGTTTCCTTTGTTGAGCAAAATTTTTATGTTTCATTAGGTCACATTTGTTTATTTTTGTTTTTATTTCCATTTCTCTAGGAGGTGGGTCAAAAAGGATATTGCTGTGATTTATGGCCAAAGTGTTCTTCCTATGTTTTCTTCTAAGACTTTTATAGTGTCTGGACTTACATATGGGTCTTTAATCCATTTTGAGTTTATTTTTGTGTATGCTGTTAGGGAGTGTTCTAATTTCATTCTTTTACATGTGGCTGTCCAGTTTTCCTAGCTCCAGTTATTGACGAGGCTTTCTTTTCTCTTTTGTATATTCTTGCCTCCTTTATCAAGCATATGGTGAACATATGTGTGAGTTTATCTCTGGGGTTTCTATCTGGTTCTATTGATCTATATTTCTGTTTTTGTGCCAGTACCATACTCTCTTGATTACTGTAGCTTTGTAGTATAGTCTGAAGGCAGGGAGCCTTTTTCCTCCAGCTCCATTTTTCTTTTGCAAAGTAGCTTTGGCTATTCACAGTCTTTTGTGTTTCCATGCAAATTGTGAAATTTTTTGTTGTAGTTCTGTGAAAAATGCCATTGGTAGTATAATAGGGATTGCATTGAATCTGTAGATTGCTTTGCTAAGTATAGTCATTTTCACAATGTTGATTCTTCCAATCCAAGAACATGGTATATCTCTTCATCTGTTTGTATCATCTTTAACTTCTTTCATCAGTGTTTTATAGTTTTCTGCATACAGGTCCTTTGTCTACTTAAGTATGTTTATTCCTAGGTATTTTATGCTTTTTTTACAATGGGAAATGGGTGTGTTTCCTTAATTTCTATTTCAGATTTTTCCCCATTACTCTATAGGACTGCAAGAGCTTTCTGTACATTAATTTTGTATCCTACTACTTTACAAAATTAATTGAATAGCTCTAGTAGTTTTCTGGTAGCATCTTTAGGGTTCTCTAAGTACAGTATCATGTCATCTGCAAACAGTGGCAGTTTATTTCTTATTTTCCAATTTGGATTCCTTTTATTTATTTTTCTTCTCTGATTACTATTGCTAAAACCATCAAAACTATGTTGAAAAATAGTGGTGAGATTGGGCAACCTTGTCTTGTTCCTGATCTTTTTGGAAGTTGTTTCCATTTTTTCACCATCGAGAATGACGTTGGCTGTGTGTTTGTCATATATGGTCTTTATTATGTTTAGGTTAGTTCCCTGTATGCCTACTTTCTGTATGGTTTTTATCATAAATGGGAGTTGAATTTTGTCAAAAGTTTTTTCTGCATCTACTGAGATGGTCATATGATTTTTCTCCTTCAATCTGTTAATATGGTTTATCACATTGATTGATTTGCATATATTGAAGATTCCTTGCATCCCTGGCATAAACCCCACTCAGTCATGGTGTATAATCCTTTTAATGTGCTGTTGGATTCTTTTTGTTAGTATTTTGTTGAGTATTTTTGCATCTATGTTCTTCAGTGATATTGGCCTATAGTTCTCTCTTTGTGACATCTTTGTCTGGTTTTTGTATCAGTGTGATGGTGGCCTAGTAGAATGTTTTTGGGAGTGTTCCTCCTCTGCTATAGTTTGGAAGAGTTTGAGAAGGATGGGTGTTAGCTCTTCTAGAAATGTTCGACAGAATTTGCCTTTGAGGTTATCTGGTCCTGGGCTTTTGTTTGTTGGAAGATTTTCAATCACAGTTTCAATTTCATTGCTTGTGATTTGTCTGTTTAAATTTTCTATTTCTTCCTGGTTCAGTCTAGGAAATTTGTACTTTTCTAAGAATTTTTCCATTTCTTCCAGGTTGTCCATTTTATTGGCATATAGTTGTTTGTATTAATCTCTCATGATCCTTTGTATTTCTGCTGTGTCAGTTGTTACTTCTCCTTTTTTCATTTCTAATTCTATTGATTTGAGTTTTCTCCCTTCTTTTTTTGAAGAGTCTGGCTAATGGTTTATCAATTTTGTTTATCTTCTCAAGTGACCAGCTTTTAGTTTTATTGATGTTTGCTATTGTTTCCTTCATTTCTTTTCATTTCTTTCTGATCTGATCTTTCTGATTTCTTTCCATCTGCCAACTTTGAGTTTTGTTTGTTCTTCTTTCTCTAGTTTCTTTAGGTGTTAGTTTAGATTTTTTATTTAATGTTTTTCTTGTTTCTTGAGGTAGGTTTTTATTGCTATAAACTTCCCTCTTAGAACTGCTTTTGCTGCATCCCATAGGTTTTGGTTCATTGTGTTTTCATTGTCATTTTTTTCTAGGTATTTTTTCATTTCCTTTTTTATTTCTCAGTGATCTCTTGGTTATTTAGCAGTGTATTGTTTAACTTCCTTGTGTTTGTATTTTTTTAGATATATTTTTCCAGCAATTGATATCTAGCCTCATAGCGTTGTGGTCGGAAATGATACTTTATATGATTTCAATTTTCTTAAACTTACCAAGGCTTGATTCGTGACCCAAGATATGATTTATCCTGAAGAATGTTCCATGAGCACTTGAGAAGAAATTTTATTCTGTTTTCTTTGGAAGAAATGCCTTATAATATCAATTAAGTGTGTCTTGTTTAATGTATCATTTAAACCTTTTGTTTCCTTATTTATTTTCTTTTTGGCTGATCTTTCCATTGGTGAAATGGTGTGCTAATGTCCCCTAGTATGATTGTGTTACTGCCAATTTCCCCTTTTATGGCTGTTAGCATTTGCCTTATGTATTGATGTGCTCCTATGTTAGGTGCATAAATATTTACAATAGTTTTATCTTCTTCTTCAATTGATCCATTGATGATTATGTAGTGTGCTTCTTTTTCTCATGTCTTTATTTTAAAGTCTATTTTTTTGTGATATGAGAATTGTTACTCCAGCTTTCTTTAACTTTCCATTTGCATGGAACATCTTTTTCCATCTGCTCACTTTCAGTCTGTATGTATCCCCAGGTCTGAAGTGTGTCTCTTTTAGACAGCATATATACAGGTCTTGTTGTCGTATCCATTCAACCAGTTTATGTCTTTTGGTTGGAGCATTTAATCCATCCACATTTAAGGTTGCTATCGATATGTGTTTTCCTATTACCCTTTTCTAAATTGTTTTGGGTTTGTTATTGTAAGTCTTTTCCTTCTCTTGGGTTTTCTACCTAGAGAAGTCATTTTAACATTTGTTATAGTGCTGGTTTGGTGGTGCTGAATTCTCATAGCTTTAGTTATCTGTAAAGTTTTTAGTTTCTCTTTCAAATCTGAATGAGATCCTTCCTGGATAGAGTACTCTTGGTTTTAGGTTTTTCCCTTTCATCACTTTAAATATGTCCTGCCACTCCCTTCTATATTGCAGAGTTTCTGCTGAAAGATCAGCTGTTAACCTTATGGGGATTCCCTTTTATGTTAATTGTTTCTTTTCCTTTGCTGGTTTTAATAATTTTTCTTTGTATTTAATTATTGGTAGTTTGATTAATATGTGTCTTGGTGTGTTTATCCTGGGTTTTATCCTGTATAAGACTCTCTGTTCTTCCTGGACTTGATTAACATTTCTTTTCCCATATTAGGGAAGTTTTCAACTATAATCTCTTGAAATATTTTCTCAGTCCCTTTCTTTTTCTCTTCTTCTGAGACCATATAATTTGAGTGTTGCCCCAGAGGTCTCTGAGACTGTCCTCAATTCTTTTCATTCTTTTTTCTTTATTCTGCTCTGCAGTAGTTATTTTCACTCTTTTATCTTGCAGGTCACTTATCCACTTTTCTGCCTCAGTTATTCTGCTATTGATTCCTTCTAGAGAATTTTAAATTTCATTTATTGTGTTGTTCATCATTGTTTATTTGCTATTTAGTTTTTCTATGTCCTTGTTAAATGTTTCTTGTATTTTCTGCATTCTATTTCCAAGATTTTGGATCATCTTTACTATCATTACTCTGAGTTCTTTTTCAGGTAGACTGCCTATTTTCTCTTCATTTATTTTTACCTTGCTCCTTTATCTGCAGTGTATTTCTCTGTCTTCTCATTTTTCTTAACTTACTGTGTTTGGGCTCGACTTTTTGCCAGTTGCAGGTGTGTAGTTCCCATTGTTTTTGGTGTCTGTCTGAAGTGGGTGAGTTTGGTTCAGTGGCTTGTGTAGGCTTCCTGGTTGAGGGGACTGCTGCCTGTGTTCTCTTGTGGGGGGCTAGATCTTGTCTTTCTGGTGGACAAGGCCGAATCCAGTGGTGTGTTTTGGAATGTCTGTGAACTTATTATGGCTTAGACAACCTCTCTGCTACTGGGTGGGTTTGTTGTCCTGTCTTGCTAGTTGTTTGGCATGGGACGTCCAGCACTGGAGCTTGCTACTCATTGGGTGGAGCTAGGTCTTTATGTTGAGATTGAGATATCTGGGAGAGCTCTTGTCAATTGACATTACATGGGGCCACACAGTCTCTGGTGGCTCTATGTCCTGGACTCAGCTCTCCAACCTCAGTGGTTTGGGCTTGACACCTGGCCAAATCTCCAAGACCCTGCTAACCACAGGGCTTAGAAGAAAAGGTAGAAAAAAAAAGGAAAAATTAATAATAAAATTAAAATATAAAATTAAAAAAGAAGAGAACCACCAAACCAACAAAGAAATCCACCAATGATAACAAGCTCTGAAAACTAAGCTAGGATAAACATAAAAATCAGAAACAAATCAGTTGCAGAAGCAAACCTCAAATCTACAAGTGCTCCCAAAGTGTACTGCCTCAATTTTGGGAACATTCATTGTCTATTCAGGTATTCCACAGATGCAGCGTTCATCAAGTTGTTTGTGGGGATTTAATCCACTGTTCCTGAGGCTGCATGGAGAAATTTCCCTTTCTCTTCTTTGTTTGCCCAGCTCCTGGTGTTCAGCCTTGGTTTTGGTCCTGCCTCTGCATATAGGTCATCCTCAGACATCTGTTCCCTGCCCAGACAGAAAGGAGTTAAAGCAGCAGCTGATTAGGACTCTCTGACTCACTCAGGCCCGGGAGAGCGTGGGTTATTGTAGTCATAATTGGAATGAGGGGCAAGCCTGTGGTGGAAGTGGCTGGAATGACACTGCAACAGCCTGAGGCATGATGTGTGTTCTCCTGGGGACATTGTCCATGGGTCTAAGGATCCTGGAAGAGGTGTCCTGGACATGCTCCCAGAGGGGTTTTAGTAGTGACCTGTGCTTGCACACAGGATTCTTGATGACAATGGCAGCAGTGTTAGCATTTCATGCCCACCTCTGGGATATAAGCTTATAGCTGTGGCTTGCACCTGTCTCTGGAGCTTGCTTAGGCAGTTCTCTGTCTTCTGTGGGCACAAGGGAAAGGAATCCCCTCTCCTCACACACCCCGAAACAATGGTCTCTTGCCTTTTTGGCAGTTCCAGACAGTTTCCCTGACTCCCTCCCAGCTAGTTGTTGCACACTAGCTCCCTTCAGGCTGTCTTCATGCAGCCAACTCCAGTCCTCTCCCTGGGCTCTTACCTCCAAAGCCTAAGCCTCGGCTCCCAGCCCCCACTTGCCCTGGTGGATGAGCAGGCAAGCGTCTCAGGTTGGTGTGTGCTAGTCAGCACTCATCCTTTGTGTGGGGATCTCTCCACTTTGTCCCCTGCACCTCTGTTGCTGTGCTCTCCTCCATGACTTTTCCCTTGCCCACACCCCATCCCTGCCAGTGAAGGGGCTCCCTAGTGTGTGGAAACTTTTCCTCCTTCCCAGCTCTCTCCCAGAGGTGCAGGTTCTGTCCTTATTTTTTGTCTCTGATTTTCCTTTCTTCTTTTGCCCTACCAGGTATGTGGGTGTTTTCTTGCCTTTTGGGAAGTCTGAGGTCTCCTGCCAGTGTTCAGAAGGTGTTCTGTAGGAGTTATTCCATATGTAGATGTAGTTTTGATGTATTTGTGGGGAGGAAGTTGATCTCTATGTCTTACACCTCTGCCATCTTGAAGGTCTCCCTTAGATTATTTATCTTTAAATAAATAGTATAAAGACTTTCCAGACCATATGGTCTCTATTGCAACTACTCCTCTTTGCCATTGTAGTGTGAAAACAGTTACAGACAATATGTACACAAGTTAGTGTGTCTGTGTCCCAATAAAACATTAATTACCAAAACAAGTGATTGGTCAGATTTGGCCTGTAGGCTATAATTTGCTGACCACAGATATATAACAATAAATATTTAATGGATTGGTCATATTGAATAAATAATTGAAAAAATGACTAGCATAATGCCTGGAGCATAGTATAACCACTGAATAAATTATATGATGATCATTAGGCCAAATGTGTTTTATATGGTATGTATTTACTTATTAATTTAATTGTATATTAATATTTACTTAGTTTTTATTTTATTTTATTTAGGTTCTGTATAGTAAAATGTAGTCATGAGAGATAATAATTTAAAAACCAAGCATATTAAATAAATCATGAAAATAAAAGCAGTACAAAGAAAATTCTGCTTATAAGAGAAGAACTGGTATTGTATTTGTCCTCTCACCTTAAACAATTAGAGAACTGAGTACAATATATGAAACAACTACTTGCAGACAGTGGACATCAGGCAGCACACAACTTTGATTTTTTTTAGAAAAACAAAACAAATAAAATGAACCCTTTGATTACCACAAAGTTATTTTTTTCAAAAAGATTCACAAAATTTATAAGATCCTAGCTAAACTGATTGAGAGAAATACAAATTACAGATATTAATAACACAACAGATCCTAAAAACATTAAAAGGATGAAAAGAGAATATTATAAACAATTTCACATCAACAAATTTACCACTTAGAATAAACTTTTTTTTTTTCAAATTATTTTCAGTTAACCTAATTCTTCTTTCATTTATGTCTAATCTGCAGTTAAATTTATAAAGGAAGTTTTTGTCTGATTTTTTGTTGTTGTTGTTTCCATAGTTCTATTTTCTTTCTAAATGTGTGTCATTTAAAAAAGTTTCTATTCTCTAGTTATTTTTACCTCACATTTTATTTATGTAAATATAGTGATACAGAACAGGACACTGTGGGACTCCTGGACACAAAAGCCTTTCTTTGTCCCACATTTCCTGATTACAGGAAATAGGCTTCATTTAGCCTCCATGACCTTCCATAATTAAGGAAGGGAGGGGGTGCAGAGGCAAAGGAGGAACAGTCAAAAGAATAAGTAGTGCAGGTTTGGAACAGGGTCCTTTTTCCCCCATCAAGGTGTATACATAACAATATTTTTGAGATGTTTTGATATAGTGAAACTCCCACCAGGGGGGAGAAATTAATGGTATGCTGGCCAATGGTATGCTGGCTCCTGGACTAGTTGAAATCAGGTTGATGATGCTGACTCCCACTTACCTCACTATCAACGAATCAGAAGAATGTCTATAAGCTGATCATGACCTCTTTGAACAGTTACTGTAAAACTTCTCACTACTCCCTCCAGGTTGGGACACAGTTTTTTTTTTTGTTTTTTTTTTTTTTTTTTTTTTTGGTACGCGGGCCTCTCACTACTGTGGCCTCTCCCGTTGTGGAGCACAGGCTCAGCATCCATGGCTCATGGGCCCAGCCGCTCCGCGGCATGTGGGATCCTCCCGGACCGGGGCACGGGGCACGAACCCGTGTCTCCTGCATCGGCAAGCGGACTCTCAACCACCGCGCCACCAGGGAAGCCCGGGACACACAGTTTTGAAGTCATTAGCCCACTGTGGCCCCCTTTGCCTGGCAAAGCAATAAAGCTATCATTTTCTACTTCACTCAAGACTCTCCAACATTTAATTCGGTGTCAGGATACAGAGGCCGGATTCAGCTTCAGTAGTAAACAGTTGTTTAAAATCTGTGTTTGATTATACAAAATCTTAAATTCCTTTCCAACTTTTGCTTCTACTTGTCCTCACTCATAGTATCTTGTTTCCTTTCGAGTGAAAACATATTTTTCTTAGAAAGTTATATAATTATTCGAAGACTAACATGAAAATATGCTCTTCTAGAAAGCACTTTCATCTGTTTCTGGCAAGCACATGTTGTGCCCATTGTCCACTTTAAAATAATTCATGGCTTGAACTTATTTGGACAACCCTGGAGATAGGAATTTGTGTTTCAATCTCAGCACTGCAAGCTGTGATTATGAACTCTTAAGATATAATTTCTCTTTTGATCTTTGTGGATGCAAGACACTTTCCTTTGTAGTCCTGGGTGTACGTGCTGAATGGGGAGTGAGAAACTATTCTGATTCAGTCTCAAATTGAGGGTGAAGCCTTTTGAGATACAATTTTTTCAAGGAAGTATGTTGTAGTTAGACTCCTGCCTTTTGGCAGGCCTTGAGCTATGTCCTGTTTCTCACGCCCTTCATAAAATGCATGGATGGGTTTTGAAGTCAGGTTTTTGACTCAGCTTTGCTACTTACTAACCATGAGTCCTTGGTCAAGTAAACTTTTCTGTGCTTCAGTTACCTCAACTGTAAGATTGAGGAAACAGTATATCTAATGAATATGATCATTTGCATTAAATGGGATAATATATATATATATATATATATATATATATATATATAAAGCTTATAGAAAATTCTGGACATATGAATAGTATTCAATTAACAATAAATGAATGGACATAGCCTTTCACCCAAAGTAATTTATGGTCTAGGAGGAGAGTTGCAAGATGTATATAAATAATTCTAATAAATCTAATCTGATATATATATATATATATATATATATATATATATATATATATATATATATATATATATATATATATAAAGGAGTATTGGAGTCTTTCCCCAAATGTATAAAAACATTTGTACTTTAAGCTTTTAGAAAAGTCATGGGCATCTACCCTTAAATATGGGGAATAAGGCAAATTGTCTTATTTTATTACGATTATTATTATTACTTTTAGTCACAGCTTTGAAATTGCCAAGGGATAGTTCTAATGCAGCTCTGGCCACAATACCCTGGATGCCCTCCTCCAGCATCTGCCTTTAATCACAGACAATATGTTTTGTGTTTAGAATCAAATGACTGCCATCATCTAGCATTAATGTTTTCTGTCACAGGGAGTTAACAACCCATTTGGGGAACACTCTCAGAGACTTTCAAATTCAATATTCTCTCCAAACTCCTGGCTTTTCATTAACTGTGCCATGTGGGTTTCCAAGGCACGATGCCCAATGGTATTATTTTTCCAAAGAGGTCATTGGAGAGAAGTTTTTTTTTTCTTTCAAGTGTATATTTCAGCACATCTAAACATGCAAACCCACCCTAGTCCCTATGTAGAAGTCTGAGTTCACAGATAGCCTACATTCAGGACTCAATCTGATTTTACAATAGAAAGAGCACATTCTTTTGGATTGCATAATATGTAATTACCCAGCACATGATTGAACTGAATTACAAACTGTTGTTGATCTTCTGCATGGCGCTTACTTGGCCCTTTGATATATATTTTCTCATAAGCTTTCTCCTGATTTATTTATGATATTGTTATGCATATAAAGGGCAGATTGCTGAAGTTCACATTGCAGTGATCGAATTAGCAGTTGAAAAATTCATGGTTATGATGTGCAAATGATTCCTTGAGTGTTCTGAAGGTATGTTCCAGTCTCCCCTGTAATTGTGAAGCTGTCAATTCTATATTTACAACACCTCTCACATCTATCCTCTCTTTACCTTTCCCATGGCCACCATTTCAGAACCTCATCAACTCTTACCTTGAAAATCTCTTGCCTGTAATAATTTTCTAATCATTTCCATGCATACAGTCTAATCCCCTTGAAGTTCGTGCTTCTTAGTGATGCAAGATTGATCGTCCCAAATCACTATCCTGGTTATGCTACTTTCAAATCCAAGAGGAAAGATTTAAAAAGAAAGACACAGGAGAAAATAAGGTAACGCAGAAGGAATGAAATAAAGTGAAAAGTGAGAGGAGAGCAAGGAAGTTCTCTAAGGAGAAAATAGGGCTGCAAATAGGAAGGGAGAGGGTAGGGAAAGAAAAAAAAAAAGGCTGAGAGAAAGGGACATGTGATAGTGGAAAGGGAGAAATGTTCTGTACAGTTGATTTCTGTCTGATACCACCTTTTTTTTTAATAGGTCATTTTTATGCAATAGGAATATAGGCCGATGATGGCTTCTGCAGTTACACACTTCAGTGGAACTTTTCTATTTAATCTGCCTAACTAAGTACTTCTCCACCTAGTTAGGGGTGTCTAGGTGTATGTCTCTTCTCATGTAAATGGAAGGCTATTGTCACTGCATCCAAGCACAGGACATTATAATTAGGCCAATTTCAAGTATTTATGGGAAAAAGAAAAGCATCGTTCTCTCATCCCCTCTCAGCAGGGGCCGTTATTGATTGGATAGTGAAGAATTAGTGAGATGTTCTGGGAGGATTGGTGGGGGGGGGGGGGTGCAGAGAACTTTGCTGTTAGTGCCGATTATGCCACAGGCATTTAAACCTAAGGCACACAATGAGAGAAGAAAGTTGGTTAGCAGCTTTAATTTTCCCATAGCCTAGGTAATTGTCTGCATCAGGATATGGGAGAAAATAAAGAGGCCATCACACGTTGGAGGTGGAGGTGATGTTTCTTTCTTTTTTATGATTTTCAAGGCCAATTTATGAAGAAGAGCTATATAAGCAGCTTTAAACTTTCTGAATTGTAAGATCAAGATTTAGTGCCTCACAAAATTAAATTGGAAAAGTAGAAATCTTAATAACTACATTTTTTGAAACAATGAAGGAAACAAGGATCTGAAAATGTTATAGGAATTCACTAATATTTGTATTTATGAAACATAGAAAACAATGAAATGTCTGAAAAGAGATCAGCAAACTGTCAGTTTCTTTTTTGAGAAAAGTGATGGGTGAACAAGTTGAATCATGTGGCTTTACATATCTTTCCATAAAATCATATTTCAAATAATAGAAACACCAACCAAGAATAAGAATATAGAAAGGAAAAGAACATATTTCTTAATTAAAATAAATGTTACTACCTTTATCATCTTCATTCTAATGACACAAATTCCTGAACATAAGGATTAAATATATGTTTATTTTTTCACCACTGTATCTCTATTAGCTCAAAGACAAGAATGTACCATTTATTCAATTATTGCTATTTGCATGAATAAATAATTTTGAGAGCTGCATTGTGTCCTCAACTTTCTCAGGGACAGATGAAGAATGGGATCTAGCATTACTTTTATTTATGATACACTGATTAGTTTAAAACCCTTGCTGAAAAAAGTTTATATACAAATATATTTGAAAGTTAAAGAGGAGGGAATGTATAATTCTTCTACAGATTTTTTTAAGGGAACGTATTTTGGTATTAATGATGGACACCAGTAGATCTTAAAATGTAAGTGATGTATTGATTGTAATTTAGGATTAAAAAGTGAGGTCACAACAACCAAGGTGTCTTTTAATATGTGGATGAATAAACAAGCTGAAGTATATCTATACAATGGAATAGTATTCAGTGATAACAAGAAATAAGCTATCATGCTATGAAAAAACATGGAGGAAACTTTAATTCCTATTGCTAAGTGAAAGATGCCAGTAAGTAAAGGTTAAATACTGTATGATTCCAACTATATAGTATTCTGAAAAAAAGGTGAAGACAGTTAAAATATCAGTGGTTGCCAGGGGGTTAAGGGGGGGACTTGTGTCACTACTGCCCATGACCAGTAGATGCCAAAACATGTTTCCCCCTGCATGAACACAACATTACCAATCCAGAGTCAGCTGAGCTTGTGCAACGTCTTCATTATACCAGTTGTACTCAAAAACTGCAATTCTTAAAAAAGTAGTGTCCAGGGCTTCCCTGGTGGCGCAGTGGTTGAGAGTCCACCTGCTGATGCAGGAGGCACAGGTTCGTGCCCTTGTCCGGGAAGATCCCACATGCCGCGGAGTGGCTAGGCCTGTGACCCATGGCCGCTGAGCCTGCGCGTACGGAGCCTGTGCTCCGCAACGGGAGAGGCCACAACAGTGAGAGGCCCGTGTACTGCAAAAATAAATAAATAAATAAATAAGGTAGTGTCCAACTGTGAGAGAGACACTGTATAAGAAAAAGAGAGAATCTAGGCACCTTATAATTTTTCTCTTCATTTTAAAGGAATTATCAATATAGAGTGTGGCATTTGAAAAAGAAAAAAAAAAAAAAAAAAACTCCAGTCAGAAAATGAACCATTCAAGTAAAGACTTTGGTTCTACATTGAAAAACTGGCAAATGAAAATCGATTCCTATACTTAAAATTAAAATATGCAAGGAACACAGGTATATTTTCCATCGTTCCCAGCTTATCTTAACTTTTTCTATTATTTGACCAAATATAGGTCTCAAATATGTTGAATAAGAAAGAGAACTTCTGTTACATGTTGGTATCTAATGTTTACCTTGTTGAACAAAGCCAAACAAAAATGCCTATAGTATGTGTAGGGGGCCTGGGGAGAGTACATTTCTCAGTTTTCTGCCTTTTATTCCTGGGGAAAATTAGAACACACAGATTTATACCATAACCAAAGATAGTACCATTTGCTTAGTAACAGGTAATAAAATTGAAGGAAAATGGCTAATAGGAACTAGCTTCTATAATAGTTGCCTTCAAGTTGTGGCCAAAAAAGTTCCAGGACATCTTAGGAACTTTCTTGTGGGACAGAAGTGGGGGGACAAAAGGAACAGAGAGCTTGTGCAGGATGCTGAGGACATGGCATCTACTATAACAAAACAGCTCCATTTACTTATTTTAATATTTTATATGTATGCATATGATTTTGGTCAAATCAATGCTTTCTTGGCAAAAAAAAAATAATTAGAAAATGTTGGTTTTATGATTTGAAAATTCAGCCTAATATATTAAAGTTATATGTCACAAAATCAACTGTAGGAAAAACAACGTAGTAAAATGAAAAGAGCAGTGTGAGATAATGCTAATAAAAGTGGCATAAAGGTGGAAAATGTTAAATGGATTTTACAAATGTATACTGAAGAAAATGTATCGTAGAAAAATAGGTCTTCTAACAAATGAGAACAGTCACTGAAAAGCAATAATTTTTAAACTGTTGCAATATTAGACTAAATTAAATCAATTTAACAGTAATATAAAAGAAATTTAAATTTTATCCATTGGGAGGATCTTTTAAAATATATTTTATTATATACTTGTAGAAATTTATACCTGTATAATTCCATATGATATTTTAATGTAAACAATAAAATTTGGTTTCATTTTAAATAAATCATTTAAAATTTAATTTGTAGATATTTTTTCTAATTTAAAGAAGACTAAGGGCTACACTCCAGAATAAAGAAAAAATAAGTTTGAAGTGTGTTGAAAGTGGCATTACTGTAATAGGCAATTATTGTAATAGGCAAGAAACATAAGATATACCCCAAAGCTTTTAGAATCAAAGACATTTAAGGCTAAGGTGAAGCAATATGTATATATTACATACTGTCTTTGGGGTCAGTTTAAAACTCCTTAGCTTCATATATATATATGTATATATATATATATATATTTTTTTTTTTCTACTAACTGACACAACATTTAATCTTTGTTCTTACTAATAAATACTATGTACAGGGCAGTGTATGGAATGATATACATATTATTTTAAGCTTTCATTTTGTTATTTATTTTATATAAAATGTGTGCCACTTACTCTTTTCTCATTTTGAATTCTGTTAATTCTTTAAGATCTATCTCAGGTCTTGTTCCATGGAGTTCTCTCATAACATTAAGGCTCACAGAGATTGTTCCTTCTTCTGAATTCCTAAAACAATGAAAACGTGACTGTTACTATGGTGTTTGACTATGCTACTTCATCTTTTCTAGCAATGCCTATCAGTGAGGAAAATCAAGACCAAGATAAAAACAAATACGACAGAAATAATTTAATGCTTTTACCAGGTGAGATAAAACAGAATGGTGACGGTAGGTATAACAAGTTGATCACACAGGAACCTTATGGCATGTAAGCAGAAATTACAAATATATCAGAAAGAGGCAAAATGTGAGAGTAGAGGAAGAGAAAGGGAACGTGAAGAAATACTCTAAGGGAAGACACACCATCGCTGAGAGAGAACACCTGAATTACAGGAGTTTAAGTTGAGGTATTTTGAAAAGCAGCATAAATCAATTTTGATTAAGATTTTTCACAGAGTAATTTGTTCTCCATCTCTACTGAGATGCAAACCCTCTTCTAGCTTTGGCTGGCACTCCAGTTTCTAAGAAAGAACTCTGCAGCCTGAAAATTGGATTAAACTTCTAAGAATAATTTTTGTTTTTTTAAAAAATTACCACTGCAGAAAAGTTTTTTATAGTACAAATAAAATAAAATAAATGTCGTGGTCTGAGTGCAGGTTGGAAAAGAATTTCCAGACACAAGACAGAATGTAAGGAAGATAGAGGTTATTAAAGAAAAGTGTCACTACAAGAACAGTGGGCTGACTTCCTGGTAGTCAGGTGAAGTCCACAAAGAGCATGAGTTGCTTGTCTGTTTTTATAGCCAGGGAAAAAAGGGACTTGTGAGTCACCTGCTGATTGGGTAAGGTCTGCATATTTCCAGGGGGTTGAATACCTTTCTTTATATAGGATGGGAAAGGAGCAAGGCATGCTGCTTGGGAAAGCTCAAGCATGTTGCAATGGCTGCTGCATGATAGAGTGATAAGTGTCTGGTAATTCTCTGTTTCAACGATATTGGGCCTTTGAGTTTATCTTGTTCTTTGTCCTTGAAGCACGCCACATTTCCCCCTCTCTTTGTTTAAAGGGCCAGTTCTTTGACCCTGTTGGATACCCTGCTCATGTCTCTCTAACTGCCTAGCTCCCTCTCAGGTGTTCAGTAACCTTTTTGTAAGGAAAAGAGGTGACGATCTCTCTGGCTACTTCCTGCTGGGAAGGGACATTGAAGGGGCCCTGCTCTCTGTCAGGGTATATCTAGGGAGGGATGGAGGCTCCGTGGAACATGATGGCAGCTTGTTCAAGTGTTGCCCCGGTATTGAGTGGCTGGTATTCTTGTTGCCTTACCATTTGGACTTTCATTTGTTGTATTCTAGAAGAGACAAACTTAACAAGGAGGTTAAATATATACGGCCTGAAGATCAGTAGAAGTAGGAAGGCTATGATAGGACCTAGGAAAGGGGTTAGCCAAGAGAACCAGGACCAGATATTAGTCTTGAAATGATAAAGTAGCTTTAAGTTTTGTTAAAAGTCCTGGAATAACGGAGGTGTAAGACAGGCCAGGAGGTCTAGGAAAGAGTGTGTGAATAGAGTATTTTCAAGAGAACAGGGTAAGGGAGGTGTTAAATGGCCATAAAAGGGTTGTCCATCTATCCCTGTTAGGAGGATTGAGGAAAGGTGAGTGAGAACAGAGAAGGAAGTCAGGACTGAATGAGTAGTCCCAGTGTCAATCAGAAAGTTTAGAGGAGCCCCTGCCATATCCAGGGTTACTCAGGGCTCCTCCAGTCTTATGGTGAACGTAGGGCCTGTAGGTTGAGCCCCAGGCATCTTCAGGGGACCTAGATCTAGAGTGCAATCTGGTTCTTGCTCCTTATAGTCAACTGCCACCGACAGGGGCAATGGGCATTGATTTTGTCCCAGGGGGGCCAGGTCCTGAAGTACCCCAAGTATTGGGTGGTTCTGATGTTGACCTACCTGCTTGAGGGCAGGAGGGACAACTCCTTCTCCAATGGCCCTTTTGGCAACAGTAAGAGCATGGGGTTTTGGGTGGTGGGGTGTAGCATTTCCTGACAGTGTGCCCTTCTTGACTGCACTTGTAGCAAGTCAGTGGCAGTTTCTGAGAAGAAGGAGCGATTCCTGTGGGTCCCTGTTGGGATGGGACTGAGTAATGGCAAGGACTATATATTGAGTGTGTCGATTTAGTTTTTCTTCCTCTCTTAGTTCTCGCCTTTTCCTGGAAACTTCCTCCCTGTTGTTAAAGACCTTAAAGGCCGTGTCAAGTAGGACAGACAATGGGGTTTGTGGGTCCTATTCTAATTTCTGTAGTTTTTGCCTGATGTCAGGCAGGGGTTGCTTGGCTTATAAAGTAAGTTGCAAGTATAGACTGACCTTCAGGGATCTCAGGGTCTAGGTTGGTGTATTTCCTCATAGCCTCTGCTAATCGGGCCTGAAAAAGGGCTGGGTTCTCAGAGTGTTCCTGTGTAACTTCTCTGAGCTTATTACAATTGACAGGTTTGGTGATTGTCTTTTTCATATCTTCTAATAGACAGGTAATCATGTAATTTCTCCTAGTGAGCCCTCCTGTTGGCCCATATTCATTTGCTTGGTATTTGCATCCTGGTTCCACCCATGTGACTGCTTCTGTCCCCGCTCTGTTCTCATTAGGATTTTGAGCATGTACCTCATCTGCCCAGGCCTGAGCAATGGCCCAGATCCTGGTATTTTCTTCATGAGTACAGCAGGTAGTTAGGAGCACATGACTAGCTTGCCAGATTAGGTCAAAAGTTATGGTAAGGGCCTGAAATTCCCTGATAAAAGTGGAGGCTCCTGGAGGGAGCCTAGTTCCCCTTGGATATGAGAGAGATCAGACATGGGGAAGGGGACATGAACTCTGATAGTGCCTAGATCTCTGTTAGCAACCTCTCATAGGGAAGCATATTGGGACTTGGCTCGGAGCATTGGGCTGTCCATGACTGAGTGTGGGGAGGGGAAAGAGGGTCCATGTTCTGGTAAGGAGGTGGGGGTTGGGTGGCAGAAAGTTGAGGAGGAGGCAGGTGAGACCCAGGACAAGAAGAGTTTTCTAAAATATCTGATGGAAGGGGAGATGGAGAAGGGCGGGGTGGTAAAACTGGTGAAGGGGGAGAAGGGGGTGGATGAGACAGTAGAGCAGCAATGGAGAGACATGCAGCAGGAGGCCCTCAGGCTCAGATTCTGATTGAGGGCCATGAAGGCCTGGATGTACAGAACCTCGGAATCCTTTCCCAGCCTCTGACAATAAAGATCAAGTTGGGGGATGGTGTTATAATTTAGTGTTCCATTAAAAGGCCATTGTTCTTTGTCCCCCAGTTTGTATGGGGGCCAAGTCGTGTTACAAAAGAGAATGAATCTCTTCTTTTTGGGATGGTCTGGTTCTAATTCCTTCTAATTCCTGAGAATACAACCAAGAGGTGTGCCTACGGGAATAGACATAACTGAACCCATTCTTAGCCCCAGTGTTATAGAATGAGGGTACTGAGAAACACTGATGGGCAAAAGGTGTCCCTCTTTGTCTCAGTGACATCTCCGTGCAACTAAGGCACCATTGAAAACTGTGCAACTAAGGCACCAGTGAACAGAGAAGGGAACTCCCAGTGGTCAGCCAGGAATTGAAGAAGTTCTCAGGATGATCTAGAGGTGATGAGGTCCTTTGAAGTCAGTCCGGGTCAGAGGAGAGGAAACGGAAGTAACAGGAAAGAGGGGTGAAGATTCTGCTTTCTCATCCTACTGAGGAGGCAGTGGCCAAGGGACTGTGGGCTTTGTGTTTTGTTTCAACCATTATGTCCCTCAAATTGCATGGAAGTTGTCCTGATGGGGGCAGATGCTCTAATAGCTTGGTCTGTTCCCTGACCCCCTTATCCTTTCATGGGAGTGTTCAATTGGCAGGCACCTTAATGGCTTTGAAATGCCTGACCCGTGCCCACACAACATCAATTGACCTAGTCTTCAGTCACAAGGAAGACAGAGGGGCTCTCACCCATTCTGGGTGGCAGTTACTGGGGCCAAGTGAGCTGTGGAGCCTTCAGAACACACAAAGATGTGGCCCTGGCCAGAGTTCCTCCATTGCTTCCACAGCCACTCACCTGTTCGCAAAGGGTCCCAAGGAATGAGAGGAGGAGGTGAGGGAGGAGATCCCCCCAAGAGATATCCCCATACGGGCCACCAAAATGTTGTGGTCCGAGTATGGGTTTGAAAAGAATTTCCAGACACAAGCCAGAATGTAAGGAAGATAGAGTTTGTTAAAGAGAAGGGTCGCTGTAAGAACAACGGGCTGACTTCCTGGTAGCCAGGGAAAGTCGATGATGAGCATGGGTTGCTTCTCTGTTTTTATAGCCAGGGAACAAAGGGACTTATGAGTCACGTGCTGACTGGGTAGGGTCTGCATATTTCCAGTGAGATGAATACTTTTCTTTATATGGGATGGGAAATGAGCAAGGCATGCTGCTTGGGAAAGCTCAGAGATGTGCAGTGGTTGCTTCGTGACAGAGTGATAAGAGTCCAGTAACTCTCTGTTCCAGCAATGTTGGCCTTTGAATTTATCTGGTTCTTTGTCCTTGGATCACACCACAATAAATGTTATTATTTTCCTAAATCATTTGATAGCAAGTTGCCAACCTGATGCCCACAAATGTTTTGATGTGTAATGCCTGTAGACAAGGTTATCCTCCTTCATAGCCACAATGTAACGTTTAAAATAAAGAATTAGCATTGGTACATTTCTGCCATCTACTCCTCAGACCCATTCAAATTTTGCCAGTTGTCCCAGATCCTGCCTGGGGAAAGGACCCACTCAGTATCATGGACTAAGTTTTCATATCTCTTCAGTCTACTTCAGTCTGGAAGAGTTCTGTAGGGTTTTTTTTGTTTGCTTGTTTCTTTGTTTTTGTTGTGTTTTGTTTGTTTGTTTTTGACTTTTAGAACCCCGAGGCCTTTGAAGATTATTTTTGAGATTATTTTGTAAAATGTAGGTTTGTATGATGTTTCCTTGTGATTAGGTTCAGGTTATGATTCTTTGGCAGGAAAATCACTGTAGAGTTGTCAACTTCTCAATGTGCCCTATCAAGTGGTGCATAATTTTATTTGCCCCATAACTGATAATGTTCTTTTTTTTTTTTTTTTTTTTGACCACACCTCGCAGCATGTGGAACTTCCCCGACCAGGGATCAAACCTGCGCCCCCTGCAGTGGAAGTGAGGAGTCTTAACCACTAGACAACCAGGAAAGTCCTGATGTTCATTTTGATCATTTGATTAAGGTGTTGTCATTCATGTTCCTCCTAGTAGTTATTCTTTTCCCTTTTGCAATTAATAATTATTTTGTGAGAAAGTACATTGTAACCATATTGTTCCTCATCAAACTTGCACATCTATTTTTATTTATATCTGTGTACACTCACAGTTTATTCTTTTATGATTTTATTTAACAGAATCATCAACATTCATATGAGAACTTGTTATAGATACAAATTCCCAGGCCTCATCCTGAATTTACCTAATTATAAACTCTGGTGGTGGGGTCCAAAAATCTGCATTTTACCTGTCTCTCTAGGTGGTTGTGAAGCATACAAAAGTCTAAGAACCACTCAAATACTGGATTTCAACCCTAGCTGTACATTAAAAATCACCTGCTGGAACCTTTAAAAACTATCAATTCTTGGGTCTCATTCCTAGAAATAGGCAGAAATTGCTCTAGGATGGGGCTTCACCATCAATATTTTTTATTTCCTAAAATGATTCAAATGTGCAGCCAAAATTTAAAACCAGCTGAGGATTTTAAATGAGGCAGTGGTTCTCAAACTTGGCTCCACATTGTAATCATATAGGGTGCTTTAAAAAATACTAGTGCCTGGGTATCACCCATAGACATTCTGATTTAATTAGTCTGGAATGCAGCAAGAACATCATAATTTAAAAATATTACAACTACCTGGAGAATTTTCAAACCTGCTGATGCCCAGTTCAGACCACTTCTTATACGAATTAAATCAGAAGCTCTAGTATTTAGATACAGCATCAGTGGTATTAAAAACTGCCCAGGTGATTTTTTCAGTCCCCACTTTACCTGCAGAGGATGCACTCCAAGATCTTCAGTGGATGCCTGAAACCATGCATACTACTGAACCCTATATATACCATGTTTTTTTTCCTATACATGCTTGTGATAAATTTTAATTTATAAATTAGACACAGTAAAAGATTAACAAGAATAGTAATAAAGTAGAACAATTATAACAATGTACTGTAACAAAAATTACATGAATGTGAAGTTACTTTGTCTCTCAGAATAACTTATTGTACAAATTCAATGACTTTTCCAACTTAACTAAGTATTTAACATGACTGTGGCCATAACTTTTACTGTTTAATGTGCGACAGCAAAACTAGCATGAATTTCTTTTTCATTCTTCCCAATTTTATGGATAGAAGATTCATTCTCAAAGTAGATCTTAGCAACCTCAGCATATTATTATTTTTCTTCCCATATTAAGTTGAGAACTTTCACCTTTTCACATAAAAGTAGGACTTTATGGCTTCTCTTTGGCAGATTCAAATTGCCAGCATTGCTACTCTTGCACTCTGGGCTCATTATTAAGTAAAATAAGGGTCACTTGAACATAACCATTGTGATACCACCACAGTGGATCTGATAATCAAGTCAGCTGTTAAGTGACCAACTAGAAACACTAGACAACAGGATGATTCATGTCCCAGGTGGGCAGAGTGGCACTGTGAGAGATTTAATCTGCTACTCAGAACAACTTGCAATTTAAAACTTATGAAAATTTCTGAAATTTTCCATTTGACCTTTACAGATCAAAGTTGACCAAAGGTAACTGAAAATGGGGAAGTGAAATCACAGATACAGACGGACCACTGTACAATATTTAGCAAGTTTGAGAACCAGTACTCTGGGTCCTCTACACCTCGCAGTGTCCTATTCCATAATGAGGCTACTCGCTTATAATGATAAAACTATCCCTTATTGCAACCATAATGTGTGCTAGCATGGTGCGAAAAACCTCACACTTAAATAAAATCATCACAATAACTACCTGCAATTTATGGTATTTTCACACCATACAAATGAGGAAATTGAGACTCAAGGCAAAGACTTAGCTCAATTCATACAACCAATCAGTGGAAAAGCAAACATTCAAACTTAGCCTCTGCAACGCTACAACATTTGCTCCTGGCAATTACATTCCATCTCTTTTCACCCCTTATGTGTGAATCTGTCTTTTGTGGGCTCATTTAGTTCACTTTAACAAACATAGTTTGATTACAATATGTATTGGATTAGTTTTCAGATATGCAGGAATTAAGAGAACAAAATAACATGGACAAAGATTCAGAGGTACAAGGAGCTTCCCTTCAAATGGGAAGAGCCCTGATTTGTGTGGCATCTTAAAGGTCTAATACCACATTGTGACTCAGCAAGGATGAATGGAGTTAATAGCTCAGGATTTGGAGTCAGGCAGAAATAGGACCAATCCTGCCTTTGCCAATATCTCTATGATTTCTTCAACTCTTAAATAAGAAAATAATAACCATTGCCCAGGATTTATGTGAGATTTAAATGATGAAAAATAGTTAATGCATCATGCCTGGCATGTAGAAGATGCTTATTAAATTAAATTAACATGGCTCCAAGTCTTCTTGTATGAAATTGCTCTCTCCCAGGTCTTAGGGAGATAGGAGGCATAGGAGAAAGAGGCACTTGGATAAACTTAAACATCCTTTTCAGACCAGCAACATTGGTATCACCTAAGAGATTATTAGAAATGCAGACTCTGTGTTCCACCACAGATTTTGTATTTCAGCAAGAACCCCTGGTGGCTTGTATGTTCAATAAAGTTTAAGCAGGTGTCCTAGAAAATCCTGGATAGAACAAAGCACATATTGGTTAAGTTTTGATGGAACATGTGGGGAGGTTGGACATGAGGATGGGGTGGATTTGGGAAGAGAGTTTATAAAGATTTCAGGATATAAAATTTAAGCCTCAATTATACAAAATTCTCCTTCAAGGCACTCCTAAGCCACTATCTTCTTTTTCAAGAATCTGGCTACAGATTTTAAATTTCTTTTCTTATTACTATAAAGTTAATAAAGTTCTACCCCAATTCTATTGTGATTAGCCAATAAATCATGTTGACTGGTTGCTGAGGGTTTTCCTTTAAACTTTTGAATTAAGTTGATATTTACTTTGTTTATTCCTCCCAAAATAAAATGTTGGAAGAGGAAATGAACTAGTCAGGTGTTTTTATTTCCCTATGTGGTAAGGATAGTTCAGCAGTGATAGAATTCATATCTTAGAAGGAATTGTATGCCATCCTGGGGCCACATCCTTGTGATAGAAAAGAAAATATCATCCAGTCCCAAGATAATGACTGTCATAAATAAGGGAAATAGAACGGCAGGGACAATTAACCTGCATTCTCTTTATAATGTTAAGCGGTTTTTCTCTGTTAAGGTTGCTTTATGTCTATAGACTTCTACACTTTCAAGGTAGGATTTTCAAAATTGTAATTATGAAATTTCTAGTACTGTGTTCGCAATTACTTGAAATTTTGATTGTTCATGTTCCAATTACATCTATTGCCTTGTGTGTGGTTCTTTTTCTTTTTTTTTTTTCAAGTGGCATTAAATGTTTCTTTTTGTAGAACATTTATTAGAGAAGAGAAAATGTCATCAGAGAATAACTTCAATATAACACCATGAAAAGGATAGCATATTGTAAGAGGCACTGATATGGTAGATGGTCCTTATTCAATGAAGAATGAATCTAGGCCTAATGACCAGATGGCAGAGCTGAACACAGAAATTCCATATGTGTGATAGCAGCGAGGGATAGCCATTGACATACTTGCTTTTCCAGCCAAATGCCTCTGCAGATGCAGAGTTTTACACTTTAACATGACAATATGGCACTAAAACCCAGGAGGAGAGTTAGATGCAAGACTGAAAGCTGATTTAAAGTGGCAGATTTTAAATCAGATAGGATCCTATTAGAGTGAAAGCTATGAACAGAAAGTGAGGGGAGATTAGCCCTATCTAGGATTGTAGTTTATATCTGATGTTTTCACCACATTGTCTAAAGAAGAGCTAAACCTGGGCATATTAGTTATAGGTTTCTTCCTGTCCCCAAGCCTTTCTAAAATAAATAATTAAATAAAAATCTAGTATAAAAGATGGATTATTAAAGGAAAGCAGTATTAATGTGTTTTGCCTGGAGAATGGGAGCTCATAATGTGAGTTATTCTCCATTCTGAATAAACTGTGAGATGTACTTGAAAGTTAGATTTTAATTTAATTGCATTTTTCTGTGTGAGGAGTTAGAAGCAGCCATCTTTGTGTAAAAGGGACTGTGTCTCTGTTGTACTGCTTAGTAAGCCCTAAGAAAATGTTAGCTTAAAAAAAATTAACAGCACCCAAAGACTTTTACTGTTTTTAATACATATATTTTTGGGAATATTGACAAACATTAAAGTTTTTTGAAATTGTTAAGCTGTGGGCCAGAAAGTCACTTGCAACCTCTCTCCTCAGGTGTCACTTGTCTTCCACAGGAAGACGACTGCCAAAGGCAGCAACAGCAAACTCATTTTCCCAAACATATCCTAAATTATCTTTCATGCTCTTTGATGTGCTGTACAAGGTTCATTGAAAGCAATAATGTGAGTATCTAAGGTCCTATTTCACTTGTTTCTGCAATGAGTCCTAATCGCCTGCTGAGAGTAGTAAATGTCTTCTGTGATCACTGCCTTCCCTTTTTAACTAACTCCCTCTATTTTCCTAAGTGAATCTTAAGATTCAGGGGTGCAAAACTGCTATCCATTCACTGGACATACTTGGTATTTTCACATCATTGCGTTTTTCTTCATGGTAGTGCACTGAATGTTATACCCACTCTTCCGTATTTTATTGTTTTTTTTTTTTTTTTTTTTTTAACATGAATAAATGTGACCATGGTTCCTTGGAGGACAGGAATCAAGAATTTAGTTCTTATTTCCCCATGGTGCCAGGGGCACTGATATTTAATTAGTATTTGTGGAATTGCATTAATGATCATGAGACTTATTGGCTCCATATGGTACACTAAGAAAACCTAAGGGAGGGAAGGGAAATGGCAAGAAATAAAGTTGTGTTAGTGTGATTAACATGGTAGGGGACACTAGGGTACAGCTGGATGGTACAGATCATCTGCTGCTGCCTACCGTAGGTTTGATGCCTACTAGGAGCAATGCACTCACCATGCCTTTTACACTATGCCCAGTTCAATTTTCACCTCCTATAAAAGCAATCTCTGATGACACTAATGAGTGATTATTTCTGCCTTCCATAACCTCCCAAAATAAATGGTTTAAGAATAACAAGCAATAACAGCAAGTGTGTTTGTAGTAATAATAACAATAATTAATATTTATGAGCAAGTACTACCTGCCAGATACTGCAGTATAATGCATTATCTCATTTAATCTCCCCAACAATTCTATTTGATAGGCATTATTATTTTCTTTGTTTTTAAAGATTAACAATCTTAGATTTAAGGGATACATATTAGGGAGATTACATGATATATATTAGGGAGATTTTATAATCTCTCTGTGGTTGCATATCTGGTAAATAATAATACTGAGAATTAAAGCTTGCTCTATTTAATTATATAACCCAAATCTTAATTGTATAGCATTATACAAAAATATAATCATTGGGCACTTTTAACTAAATTTGTGTTGAAATCCTTTTAGGCTAAGTTTCATAGCCTGTTTTAGTCTATTTAGGCTGATGTTCAAGGCCTTCCAAGTCACATGAACACAACCAAACACTTCTATTTATTAGCTCCAGAATATGGCCTTAGCACATTCCAATGTGCATTTGTTTTCATAAGCTGTTTTCCTTACTTGAGATTTTTTTACCCCCTCCGCAGCCATATAGTTGTTTTTTGCCTATTTCTCAAAATTCAACTCAATTTCCAAATCTACATAAAAACTTTCTCTGACCACTTAAGCCCAGAATGATCAATTTATCTGAAGTTGCTTTAAATCTCTCTACCTCCCTTGATCTCCTTAGACATTGCCCTAATCCATACTGCCGTGATTTCTCACCTAGACCACTATATACACCTCTTCAGTACATTGCTTCTATACTGTCTCCTCTCACTCTGATCTGTTATCTATTCTTCTTCCAAAATAATCTTTTTAAACTATGTCACCCACCCTGCACCCATATTCTAGTGGCTTCCCACTGTCTTTATGTTTTAGGATGAAGACTTGTATCATTAACCTAGGCTATATCTCCTGGCTCCTGACTTTCTGGGTTCAGGTGCCCTAGGCATAACACCTCACTCTTTGTGCTCACTGACACAGACCTTTTTCTCTTGGGTCTTCCTGCTTCCCTTTTTGTCACTTACCCCAAGACTGTACACAGGCTATTCATTCTCCCTGGATCTATTACACCTCTTGCCTAGTTTACTCATGAGCATCCTTCAAATTCAGAACGCTTTGGGTATAAAGAAGAAGAACCAACAACGTCAAAGACATATGCTAATTTTGGCCCCAAACTAAAGCCAGTAGTAACACTGAAATTTTTTTCTAGATTGAGTTAGTAAGTTTTTAGTAAGTTGCCCAATATTTTAGAGTGAGGGTTGAGAATCAGCAGCTTTCTCCCTCCTTGGAGGGATACATAGACATCAGGACTCATAATATTAACATGTACTGCCTGATTCCTTGTTCTCTATACTTACATATCTTAGCACGTTGCCTAAAACAATATCTGATATATCAAATGCTTTTCTTAACATGTGACCTTGACATTCCTCTCATTCAGTGATGGGGTTTATGACCCATTTCATTGATCCTGGGCAGAGTTCTGTGACTGCTTTAACCAATAGAGTTCAGTGAAAGTTAAAATGATGCCCTGTGACATTAAATTAATCAAACACCTATATTTAGCTTCAAAACATGGCCTTAGAACAGGAGTAATGACATATATTTCTCCATTTCATTTTTGGGACTCTCATTCTTGGAACCCAGTTGCCATTGCTGTGAATAGGACCACAGGAAAGTTATGTGGAGAGGCCACAAGTAGGAGTTCCAATTTTCAACCCATTTGAGGTCCCAGCTAACAGTCAGCACCAACCACCAGGTATATGAGTAAGGTTACTGAAAAATGACTCTAGCCGCCTGGCTTTGAGACACTCCACCAACATAATAGGGGCATAGATTAGTTAACCCCATTGAGCCCTGCTTAAATTCTTTATAGAATGTGTGAATATAATAAAATGGTGATTTTATACCAGTTATTTTGGCACTGCTTTGTTATGTAGTGAGAATAACAACACAACTTCAGTAGTGACCCCTGAGTTCACTGTCCTCCCTCAGACAGATCAAAGTCATAAGACTCCAAAGGAAAGCACTATGGGCCCAAAGGCCGGTGATAATGATTTCATTCAGAAAGATACTTCCATAAAATTCCCTCTTCTAGTATTTTGTTCTCCTTTAATATTTTCTTTTCCTCTTCTATAGTGTCTTTTCTGTGTCGCTGCTCTGTTAATACAGACCTAGAGCCAAGATCCACTTTGGAAATCCCAGCAGGCCCACATTGGGGTCCAGATAAAGAGGAATGAATTTGATACCTTAAGTCAGCTTGGCTTTAGGAAAGAAGCCTGCTTATCCTTGGCATCATGTTTTTTCTTTTCTTTGCTCTCTATTTATCATGAAAAAGATTTATCTTTAAAGTCAGCCCTTTGTTAGGTAACTACAATTAATTTGCTTTGGAGTTTAAAACAGAATTATCAGTCAATGTTGTCTTAATTTGGGCTGATATAAAGAACTGTAAGCTGGGTGGCTTACACACAACAGAAATATATTTCTGACAGTTCTGGTGGCTAGAAGTCTGATATCAGAGCATCAGCATGATCAGATTCTGGTGAGGACCCTCTTCCGGTTGAAGGCTGTTGACTTCTCATTGCACCCTTGATGACAGAAAGAGGGCAAGAGAGATCTTTGGGGTCTCCTTTATAAAGGTCCTAATCTCATTAAGAGGACTCCACACTCATGACAGAATTACTTCTCAAGGGCTCCACTTCTTGACGCCATCACATTCAGGGCAAAAATTTCAACAGATGATTTGGTAGGTAGAGGTGGTGCACAAATATTCAGCCCATGACAGATATGCAGGCTAGGATTGGAATGTTTATTTACTAGGAGTATCTTTTCTTACGTAAACTCCTGTGAAAGCTACAGCTGAGATGGACAAATGGATATCCACTGGTCAAGTGTTCATGGAGTCTGTTTTATGACTTTCATCATCTTGAATACATGTTTAAAGTTACACTGTTCCTTTTTCTTTGCTTTTGCACACAGCCACCATTTTTGTTTAAGCTTTATGTTTTTTATCCAGTATACTGGAAACAACAAATGAACAAACCAAAAACAATTAAGCCCTGATCTCCACACTTCACTTAATTTTGTCATATGACAGAAACCAAGGTTACATAAAAAATGATTAAAAGCATAAGAGTAGGAATACCTGAGGTGAAATTCTGGTTTTTCTTCTTATAAGATAGATACGTTTAATAAAATTTTATAACCACACTCAGCCTAAGCTTAGTCATGTGTAATATAGAGTGAAAAATAGTGCCAACCTTATAAGGTTGTTGGGAAGTTTAGACAAGCTAAGGCAGGTAAATTGGCTAGAAGAGTGCTTCACCCACAGTAAGAGAGAACTAGCTATATAGTAAAACTTAGGATGTGTGGAGATCAAGAGGTAAGAATACAAAAGGGTCAGATGTAAAAGATTAATAATTATGTCAATATATATGATGTATCTGCTCTAATCCAGAAACTTTTCTAGGAATATAAAAATTAATTCTACAGTTTCCCTACCTATAACATTCAAGAGTTTCAACCCTAAGAGACAGACTCTATGGTGGAAATGTTAGAGAATATTTTAGCTTTGGACACTTTGATTTGAGATCTCATTGATTCATCAATGTAGAATTGTGAAGAATTAAAATTTCTTTCTCATTGATCATCTGCTAGAGTTCCTCTACTTCTTTTCACTGCAACTGAAGAAGGTATTTAGCTATTAAATATTCATTGCATTAATTACAGCTATTTGTGTTGTTCTCTACTTGATTCTTGTCTTGCTTTACAAACTACATTGAGAATGCCCAGAGGCGGGATTACGCTTCCTTTGTTGCACCTGCCACAGCACTTTAAAATTTTTGAATGCTGTGTCAAGAAAAGTCATCCAAAGGTTGGATATAAGGCAAAAAACAAAAGAGCTAGAGTTTTCAGTGTCATTCTGGTGTCACACTCACATAAAAAATTATTTAATTCTTTAGGAAATTGTACCTGAATTTAACTTTGTTTTTTATCATTTAAAGTCCAAATATTTTGAAGTTATATATTTACAAGTAGATTCTGTCTGATAGAAAAGAGAACTTCACAGATTATTGCCTTGTAGGAATTAACCAATTTTGTATTTAATCTACTAATTTTATTAATAATATTCATTTTATAATTACCTATACTATCCCATTTCTCAAACGTTTTTGTAACTAGCTTTATCAACTTACTTGTTCCTTTACTGGTAACTTAAGGAATCTTTGACATATATTCACTCTATATTTGTATTGGAGTCACATTTTTAACCTTTTAAAAATCATGTTCTAAATATTGTGAACTATATGTGAACCAAGAGTTAAAAAGGTATTGTAGATTATTGACTATAGCTATATATCAATGCTTATGACTATAAATTTCCCTCGAAGCACATTTTTAGCCACACTTTTTGAGTTGTAGAATTTTCATTATCATTCAGATTCAAATATATTCTAATTTTGATTTTGAATTCGTCAATATAACTGGGGACTGTTAAAAAGCACATTTTTAAATTTCCAAACATAGAGTGATTCTGTAGTTCCTTTTTATTACTGATTTCTAGTTAAATTGCATTGTGGTCACAGAATGAACTATGTATGACTTCAATCATTTTTATGTTGATGGGACTGATTTTATTTGCCAGCATATGTTTTAATTTTAGAATAATTCTGTGTGCACATAAAAATGTAAGTTCTACTGTTGTAGATCATGAAATTAAATTCTCACTTTATGTTAATTCAAAAGTAATTATGATTTTTGTATTATTACGACAATATTTAGAACAATTTATCAGTTTCCTTGCTCCTGTTGCATTTCCAGCCACCATTTGGAATGATTTTTCTTCACCTAAATAAAACTCTATTTCTTTTAGTACAATTCTGAGGATTTTTTTTTTTTTCAGTTTTTTTCCCATGTTTAATTTCCCTTCAGTCTGGAAGGGTAAGTTTTGTTGGATTTAGACTCTAGGTTAGACGTTATTTTTTTCAATGCTTTACAGATATTTCATATATTTGGGCTATATTGTTTCTTTGCTGAACTCAGGTGCTGTTTTTGGAAATTTTTTTTTCTGCTGATTTTAAGATTTTCTATTTGTTTTTAGTTTTTAGCAGTTAATACTAATGAGCTTAGATGTGGATTTATATCTTACTTAAGCTTTTTAGGGCTTCTTGTGTGTGTGGCTTGCTGTCTTTCTCAGTTTTGGAAATTGTGAGACATTGTATCTCATCCTTATATTACTTTTATATATTGCTATGTTACTTTTGCTTCATTCTCACTCCTCTTCTTCTAGGACTCCAAGTACAAAAAAGTAAAACGTTCTTGCTGCATTCTATGTCCATTTTATACTATATTTTTAATCTATTTTTTCTCTATTCTTCATTTTAGGTATTATTTTCTAGTTCATTAATTATCTCTTCAGCTGTATGTAATTTGTTAAATTCATTCCCTGAGTTTCTGTTTTCAATTATTACACTTTTTAGTTTTAGGATTTAATAAAAGTTGTTAGATTTCCAGTTCTCTGAAAAATGTTCTCCATCTTTCTTGGAGTAGTGACAGATATTCTAAAGGTCACAACTAATAACTCCAAATCTAGAGCATTTGGAAACTTTTTTTTTTAAATAAAATGTTTACATTTTATTTTTAAATCTCCAAATAAGTCTTGCTGTGGTTAACTGTATTCTGGAGATGGCATTAGTAAAAGCATTTACAGATCTATTAATACATAGAATGATGTTGTTCTCCAAATTATTTACTTTTCCTCCTGCTAGGTACCTGGGTCCACTAGAAATCCAAGGTCTTCTTTGTCCAGTTTGAGAAGGAAAGGTATATGAAATTGAACTGCAGTCTTTAAAAGGGCATTTCTACTTTTGAAGTTCATAATTATTTTTCAATGTTATTCTTCTGTGGGATCCCAAAAGAATGGGCGTCACTCCCTCTTTGGAGTGTTGTGGATATCAATAATTCTACCCCTAGCTTCTCTTAGCTGTTGAAAGTGCTCCTCTATCTCCTAGGTTCCATCTCTGGAACCTACAATTCCCTACAGGAAAAACAGACAAAAATTCTTCATTTGCTTCCACTCTTCCTTCATTCCCAGATGGGAATTTCTCACAATTTTGATAGCTCTTCATGCTTTGTGTTTTATACACACACATGCAAACACACACACACACATACACACACACTCATAAATGCACACACACCACTACACGCATCAAGTATATTTAAATTTTGTCCAGTATTTCTAATTGTAGTCAGGTGGAATATTGGTCTGAATTATCTAGTATACTCTTACTAGAAAGGAAATTTTCCCTTCCCCACATTTCCAAAAGTCTCTTATCTGATAAACTGCATTTTCTCAAAATCAGAAATGCACTCTAAAATCTATAAGCACCCAAAATAAATATCACAAAGTTGTACACTCATTTCTTTTATTCACAGTAGGTTAACCTCAGACCATGATGTGATTCACAGATTGTACTGTATCTACCCTAGTATTACACACATATGTAAAAAAAAAAAAATGCAATCTAGTTTTCTAGTCTATAAAACAAAGTAATAATTTCAGTAGGGGAAATGATATGTAGAGTGACGTTGCTAAAGGTAAACATAAAAATTGCATCTTGAAGTAATGGTTGTCAAGGAAGAATTAGTCAAAATTCAAGAGAATAGTCAAAGTTCAAAACATACAGCTATGGAAGCCGGAGGAAGATGGCGGAAGAGTAAGACGCGGAGATCACCTTCCTCCCCACAGATACATCAGAAATTCATCTACACGTGGAACAACTCCAACAGAACACCTACTGAACGCTGACAGAAGACCTCAGACCCCCCAAAAGGCAAGAAACTCCCCACATACCTGGGTAGGTCAAAAGAAAAAAAGAATAAACAGAGACAATAGGATATGGACGGGACCTGCACCAGTGGGAGGGAGCCGTGAAGGAGGGAAGGTTTCTACACACTACAAGCCCCTTCGAGGGCGGAGACTGCAGGTGGCGGAGGGGGAAAGCTTCGGAGTAGCGGAGGAGAGCACAGCAACAGGGGTGTGGAGGGCAAAGCAGAGAGATTTTGGCACAGAGGATCGGTGCCCTCAGGCACACACCAGCCCGAGAGACTTGTCTGCTCGGCCGCCAGGGCGGGCGGGGCTGGGAGCTGAGGCTCGGGTATCGGCTTTCAGTCGGAGCGCAGGGAGAGGTCTGGGGCTGGCGGCAGGAAGAGACCCTGAAGGGGTTAGTGCTAGCCCGGAGGGAGTCCGGGGAAAGGGTCTGGAGCTACCGGAGAGGCAAGAGACTTTTTTCCCTTTTGTTGCCTGGTGCGCGAGGAGAGGGCATTCCCCTCCCTCCCCTCTGCCTGAGTGAGCCAGAGCCCCCGAATCAGCGGCTCCTTTAAACCCGTCCTGTCTGAGCGAAGAACGGACGCCCTCCGGCGACCTACGCGCAGAGGCGGGGCCAGGTCCAAGGCTGAGACCCGGGAGCTGTGAGAGCAGAGACAGGGAAATCTCTCTGTGCAGCCTCCGAGGCAGCGGATTAAAGCTCCACGGTCCATTTGATGTGCCCTGCGTCTGTGGAGTGCATGAATGGACAGCGAATCATCCCAAATTGAGGAAGTGGACCTTGAGGACAAGATTTAAGACTTTCCCCCCTTTTTTTTTCCTCTTTTTACAACGAATTATCTCAAATTAAGGAGGTGGACTTAGCAAGATTTCAGACTTTTCGCCCTTTTCCTCTTTTTACAACGAATTATCCCAAATCGAGGAGGTGGACTTGGAGAGCAAGATTTTTGATTTTTCCCCCTGCTCTCTTTTTGTGAATGTGTATGTGTAATCTTCTGTGTAAGATTCTCTCTGTATAGCTTTGCTTCCACCATATGTCCCAGGGTTCTTTCGGTCCGTGTTTTTTTTCAATAATTACTTTTTAATTTTAATAACGCTACTATATTTCATACTTTATTCTATTTTACTTTACCTGCTCTTTCTTTTTTTCCTCCCTTCCCTTCCTCCCTCCCTCCCTCCGCTCCTCCTTTCCTTCTTTCTTTTTCTTTCCTCCATCCCTCCCTCCCTCCCACCCTTCTTCTTTCCACTTTCTTTTTCTTTCCTTCCTCCCTCCCTCCCTCCCTCCTGTCTTTCTTTCTTTCTTTCCTTCCTCCCTCCCTCCCTCTCTTCTTCCATTCACTCTTCCTTTTGCTTTCATTCCTCCCTCCCTCCCTCCTTTCTTTCCTTTCTTTCCATCCTTCCTCCCTCCCTCCTTTCTTTCTTTCTTCCTTCCTTCCTTCCTTACTTCCCTTCTTCCTTTCTTTCAATCTCTCTTTCTTTCTTCTACTAATTATTTCTTTCTACTTTTTCTCACTGTTATTCTGAGCCGGGTGGATGAAAGGCTCTTGGTGCTGCAGCCAGGAGTTAGTGCTGTGCCTCTGAAGCGGGAGAGCCAACTTCAGGACACGGGTCCACAAGAGACCTCCCAGCTCCACATAATATCAAGCAGCGAAAATCTCCCAGGGATCTCCATCTCAACACCAGCACCCAGCTTCAGTCAACGACCAGCAAGCTACAGTGCTGGTCACCCTATGCCAAGCAACTAGCAAGGCAGGAACACAACCCCACTCATTAGCAGAGAGGATACCTAAAAACATAATAAGGCCACAGGCACCCCAAAACACACCACCAGACGTGGACCTGTCCACCAGAAAGACAAGATCGAGCTTCAACCACCAGAACACAGGTATTAGTCCTCCCCACCAGGAAGCCTACACAACCTACTGAAACAACCTTAGCCACGGGGGACAGACACCAAAAACAACGGGAACTAGGAATCTGCAGCCTGCAAAAAGGAGACCCCAAACACAGTAACATAAGCAAAATGAGAAAGCAGAAAAACACACAGCAGGTGAAGGAGCAAGATAAAAACCTACCAGATCTAACAAATGAAGAGGTAATAGGCAGTCTACCTGAAAAAGAATTCAGAATAATGATAGTAAAGATGATCCAAGATTCTATTTCCCAGATCCAAAATCTTGGAAATAGAATAGACAATATGCAAGAAACAGTTAACAAGGACCTAGAAGAACTAAAGATGAATCAAGCATCGATTAAAAACACAATAAATGAAATGAAAAATACTCTAGATGGGATCAATAGCAGAATAACTGAGGCAGAAGAACGGATAAGTGAGGTGGAAGATAAAATAGTGGAAATAACTGATGCAGAGAAAAATAAAGAAAAAAGAATGAAAAGAACAGAGGACAGTCTCAGAGACCTCTGGGACAACATTAAACGCAACAACATTCGAATTATAGGGGTTCCAGAAGAAGAAGAGAAAAAGAAAGGGACTGAGAAAATATTTGAAGAGATTATAGTTGAAAACTTCCCTAATATGGGAAAGGAAATAGTTAATCAAGTCCAGGAGGCACAGAGAGTCCCATACAGAATAAATCCAAGAAGAAATACGCCAAGACACATATTAATCAAACTGTCAAAAATTAAACACAAAGAAATCATATTAAAAGCAGCAAGGGAAAAACAACAAATAACACACAAGGGAATCCCCATCAGGTTAACAGCTGATCTCTCAGCAGAAACTCTACAAGCCAGAAGGGAGTGGCAGGACATAATTAAAGTGATGAAGGAGAGAAACCTGCAACCAAGATTACTCTACCCAGCAAGGATCTCATTCAGATTTGATGGAGAAATTAAAACGTTTACAGACAAGCAAAAGCTGAGAGAGTTCAGCACCACCAAACCAGCTTTACAACAAATGCTAAAGGAACTTCTATAGGCAAGAAACACAACAGAAGGAATATACCTACAATAACGAACCCAAAGCCATTAAGGAAATGGGAATAGGAACATACATATCAATAATTACCTTAAATGTAAATGGACTAAATGCTCCCACCAAAAGACACAGAGTGGCTGAATGGATACAAAAACAAGACCCATATATATGCTGTCTACAAGAGACCCACTTCAGACCTAGAGACACATACAGATTGAAAGTAAGGGGATGGAAAAAGATATTCCATGCAAATGGAAATCAAAAGAAAACTGGAGTAGCAATGCTTATATCAGAAAAAATAGACTTTAAAATAAAGACTATTAGAAGAGACAAAGAAGGACACTACATAACGATAAAGGGATCGATCCAAGAAGAAGATATAACAATTGTAAATATTTATGCACCCAACATAGGAGCACCTCAATACATAAGGCAAATACTAACAGCCATAAAAGGGGAAATCGACAGTAACACAATCATAGTAGGGGACTTTAACATCCCACTTTCACCAATGGACAGATCATCCAAAATGAAAATAAATAAGGAAACACAAGCTTTAAATGATACATTAAACAAGATGGACTTAATTGATATTTATAGGACATTCCACCCAAAAACAACAGAATACACATTTTTCTCAAGTGCTCATGGAACATTCTCCAGGATAGATCATATCTTGGGTCACAAATCAAGCCTTGGTAAATTTAAGAAAATTGAAATTGTATCAAGTATCTTTTCCGACCACAATGCTATGAGACTAGACATCAATTACAGGAAAAGATCTGTAAAAAATACAAACACATGGAGGCTAAACAATACACTACTCAATAATGAAGTGATCACTGAAGAAATCAAAGAGGAAATTAAGAAATATTTAGAAACAAATGACAATGGAGACACGACGACCCAAAACCTATGGGATGCAGCAAAAGCAGTTCTAAGGGGGAAGTTTATAGCAATACAATCCCACCTTAAGAAACAGGAAACATTTCGAGTAAACAACCTGACCCTGCACCTAAAGCAATTAGAGAAAGAAGAACAAAAAACCCCCAAAGTTAGCAGAAGGAAAGAAATCATAAAGATCAGATCAGAAATAAATGAAAAAGAAATGAAGGAAATGATAGCAAAGATCAACCAAACTAAAAGCTGGTTCTTTGGGAAGATAAACAAAATTGATAAACCATTAGCCAGACTCATCAAGAAAAGAAGGGAGAAGACTCAAATCAGTAGAATTAGAAATGAAAAAGGAGAAGTAACAACTGACACTGCAGAAATACAAAAGATCATGAGAGATTACTATAAGCAACTCTATGCCAATAAAATGGACAACCTGGAAGAAATGGACAAATTCTTAGAAATGCACAACCTACCAAGACTGACTCAGGAAGAAATAGAAAATATGAATAGACCAATCACAAGCACTGAAATTGAAACTGTGATTAAAAATCTTCCATCAAACAAAAGCCCAGGACCAGATGGCTTCACAGGCGAATTCTATCAAACATTTAGAGAAGAGCTAACACCCATCCTTCTCAAACTCTTCCAAACAATATCAGAGGAAGGAACACTCCCAAACTCATTCTACGAGGCCACCATCACCTTGATACCAAAACCAGGCAAGGATGTCACAAAGAAAGAAAACTACAGGCCAATATCACTGATGAACATAGATGCAAAAATCCTCAACAAAATACTAGCAAACAGAATCCAACAGCACATTAAAAGGATCATACACCATGATCAAGTGGGGTTTATTCCAGGAATGCAAGGATTCTTCAATATACGCAAATCAATCAATGTGATACACCATATTAACAAGTTGAAGGAGAAAAACCATATGATCATCTCAATAGATGCAGAGAAAGCTTTTGACAAAATTCAACACCCATTTATGATAAAAACCCTGCAGAAAGTAGGCATAGAGGGAACTTTCCTCAACATAATAAAGGCCATATATGACAAACCCACAGCCAACATTGTCCTCAACGGTGAAAAACTGAAACCATTTCCACTAAGATCAGGAACAAGACAAGGCTGCCCACTCTCACCACTCTTATTCAACATAGTTTTGGAAGTTTTAGCCACAGCAATCAGAGAACAAAAGGAAATAAAAGGAATCCAAATTGGAAAAGAAGAAGTAAAGCTGTCACTGTTTGCAGATGACATGATACTATACATAGAGAATCCTAAAGATGCTACCGAAAAACTACTAGAGCTAATCAATGAATTTGGTAAAGTAGCAGGATACAAAATTAATGCACAGAAATCTCTGGCATTCCTGTACACTAATGATGAAAAATCTGAAAATGAAATCAAGAAAACACTCCCATTTACCATTGCAACAAAAAGAATAAAATATCTAGGAATAAACCTACCTAAGGAGACAAAAGACCTGTATGCAGAAAATTATAAGACACTGATGAAAGAAATTAAAGATGATATAAATAGATGGAGAGATATACCATGCTCCTGGATTGGAAGAATCAATATTGTGAAAATGACTCTACTACCCAAAGCAATCTACAGATTCAATGCAATCCCTATCAAACTACCACTGGCATTTTTCACAGAACTAGAACAAAAAATTTCAAAATTTGTTTGGAAAAACAAAAGACCCCGAATAGCCAAAGCAATCTTGAGAACGAAAAACGGAGCTGGAGGAATCAGGCTGACTGACTTCAGACTATACTACAAAGCTACAGTAATTAAGACAGTGTGGTACTGGCATAAAAACAGAAAGATAGATCAGTGGATCAGGATAGAAAGCCCAGAGATAAACCCACGCACATATGGCCAACTTATCTTTGATAAAGGAGGCAGGAATGTACAGTGGAGAAAGGACAGCCTCTTCAATAAGTGGTGCTGGGAAAACTGGACAGGGACATGTAAAAGTATGAGATTAGATCATTCCCTAACACCATACACAAAAATAAGCTCAAAATGGATTAAAGACCTAAATGTAAGGCCAGAAACTATCAAACTCTTAGAGGAAAACATAGGTAGAACACTCTATGACATAAATCACAGCAAGATCCTTTTGGACCCACCTCCTAGAGAAATGGAACTAAAAACAAAGATAAACAAATGGGACCTAATGAAACTTCAAAGCTTTTGCACAGCAAAGGAAACCATAAACAAGACCAAAAGACAACCCTCAGAATGGGAGAAAATATTTGCAAATGAAGCAACTGACAAAGGATTAATCTCCAAAATTTATAAACAGCTCATGCAGCTCAATAGCAAAAAAACAAACAACCCAATCCAAAAATGGGCAGAAGACTTAAATAGGCATTTCTCCAAAGAAGATATACAGACTGCCAACAAACACATGAAAGAATGCTCAACATCATTAATCATTAGAGAAATGCAAATCAAAACTACAATGAGATATCATCTCACACCAGTCAGAATGGCCATCATCAAGAAATCTAGAAACAATAAATGCTGGAGAGGGTGTGGAGAAAAGGGAACACTCTTGCACTGCTGGTGGGAATGTGAATTGGTACAGCCACTATGGAGAACAGTATGGAGGTTCCTTTAAAAACTAAAAATAGAACTACCATATGACCCAGCAATCCCACTACTAGGCATATACCCTGAGAAAACCATAATTCAAAAAGAGACATGTACCAAAATGTTCATTGCAGCTTTATTCACAATAGCCCGGAGCTGGAAACAACCTAAGTGTCCATCATCGGATGAATGGATAAAGAAGATGTGGCACATATATACAATGGAATATTACTCAGCCATAAAAAGAAACGAAACCGAGCTATTTGTAATGAGGTGGATAGACCTAGAGTCTGTCATACAGAGTGAAGTAAGTCAGAAAGAGAAAGACAAATACCGTATGCTAACACATATATATGGAATTAAAAAAAAAAAATGTCATGAAGAACCTGGGGGTAAAACGGGAATAAAGACACAGACCTACTTGAGAATGGACTTGAGGATATGGGGAAGGGGAAGGGTAAGCTGTGACAAAGGGAAAGAGAGGCATGGACATATATACACTACCAAACGTAAGGTAGATAGATAGTGGGAAGCAGCCGCAGAGCACAGGGAGATCAGCTTGGTGCTTTGTGACCGCCTGGAGGGGTGGGATGGGGAGGGTGGGAGGGAGGGAGATGCATGAGGGAGGGGATGTGGGAACAGATGTATATGTATGACTGATTCACTTTGTTATAAAGCAGAAAAAAAAAAAAAAAACATACAGCTATGAAAGGAAAAGCAGTTGTTCCTACTTCAATACCATCTAAGAGAATTAATGGGCAATACTGAAAATTATAATAGTGTCTCCATGTCCTGTAACAAAATACCAAAAGCTGCTTAGTAAGTTCTACCTTTAAAAGGTAGTGAGGTTTGTGATGAATTGATTATTAATTTTGTTATGAATTTCTAAACTTAGATAGGCAAATTTCAATTGTATTTACCTATTTGAGCAACAATTTTTATGATTGCTATTGAAAAAATTTACTTTCCTTTCATTATCTTCCTTCCTTTCCATTACCTTCTTACATTTCCAAAACTAACTAACCCTTTAGAATACATTTCTTTATTAGTTGTAATAAAATAATTTAACTTCTATTTACTGTATGGCTATATTTTAAATCTTTAACTATTCTTGAAGTTGGAATACATTTTTCAAGGCTTTTTTTTTAACTTTATAAAAACTAACACTGAGCTGTTTTCATTGCAGAGAGAGGAAATAAAATATTGCTGATATAGCAAATATCTTTTTCTGCTGAGTCTTTTATCCATTTTGGCCAGTGGTACATACTGGAGTCTTTAAATTATTACTTTTCAGTTCATATAACCATGATGTATAACGAATTGGACATTAAGCTGAATGAATGTACTTACTTATAAATGTATTTATTTATTTAGATCATTAACTAAACCAATCTAGTACCCTAACTGACCTCAACTAAACTCCTGGGGAACTGGATATATTTCTAAACAGATGGGAATTTGGCCAAGAAACACTCTTTGGTTTGCTCTACCAAGCATATTTATAAATGGAAATGTAAAAGAAAAAGAAAAAAAAAAAGGTAGGCAAGAATAATATTTGCAAGCCCAGCATATTTTGCTGGCATACAGAAGTGGTCATCCATGCTTCAAGAAGTTGGCCTTTTGCTCCTATCAAAAAGGCCATTTTATACTTGGGATTATTTGAAAACTGTTGCATAAGTGCTTGGAATAATAGTATATAATGTAACTGTAATACTTGAAAAAGACATTTGAGATTTGTATTTTCCCCCTCTATTCTACTGAGTTTAAACACTATTATTTTGAGAAACTTAGGCAAGTCTACAATACCAGTTTAAAAGTTATGCATTTTAAAAAGGCTAATTAAAGTTATCCAATCCCCACCTTCAACTCCTAAACATTACATCTTCTTAAAACACAGGTGCGTTTCAAGTTGGAAGGGTAAACAGCTTCAAAATATCTACTGTGAGGATTGTCTGAGGCTTGCTGGTATTTAATGCCCAGGCATTAAGGATGCTAGTCACCTTGCAACATGTGCAACAGTCACTTATAAGAAAATAATCAAACAAAATCCCAAATTAATAGGTGGATGGAACGAGATTTTTGAAAGAAAAGAAGAAATTCAAGAAACTCAAGAACATGGAATCCATGGGAGAAAATTATGAGCATAGAAATATCTTGAACACTCAGGAGACAGAACTAGTGTTTCTGGGAATATAAAAATAGAGCAAAAGGTATGGGAATAGAACCCTGAGTTGCAAGGACACTGAAGACAAAACGCTTGCCCAAGACTGACTTCACTTACTGGAATTTGAAAGAGGGTTAAAAGTTTGGATTTTGAGAAGGCTGCCACTCACCTCCCTGGACCAATGGTCCCACCACAGTTGCCGCCACAACTGCTGGCACAACAAAGAGTGAAGGAATGTGAGGGCCTGAAATCTGCTCATGTTCCCAATAGTGTTTCCCCATTAACTGTAAAGACCAAGGCCTGAGACATACAGAGTCCCAGAAAGAAGACTGATTAAAGTAACTTCATGGGTGAACCTTCAAGATAGTGGAGAAGTGAGACGTGGAGATCACCTTCCTCCCCAGAAATACATCAAAAATACATCTATGGGCTTCCCTGGTGGCACATTGGTTGAGGGTCTGCCTGCTGATGCAGGGGACACGGGTTCATGTCCCAGTCCAGGAAGATCCCACATGCTGCAGAGCAGCTGGGCCTGTGAGCCATGGCAGCTGAGCCTGCGCATCCGGAGCCTGTGTTCTGCAATGGGAGAGGCCACAACAATGAGAGGCCCAGGTACCAGAAATAAATAAATAAATAAATAAATAATACATCTACATGTGGAACAGCTCTTACAGAACACCAACTGAATGCTGGCAGAAGACCACAGACTTCCTGAAAAATGCCTGAGGATGACATACATGCAGAGGTGGGGCCAAAACCAAAACTGAATCCCAGGAGCTGGGCGAACAAAGAAGAGAAAGGGAAATTTTCCTGCGCAGCCTCAGGAGCAGTGGATTAAATTTCCGCAATCAACTTGATATACCCTGCATCTGTGGAATACCTGAATAGACAACAAATCATCCCAAAATTGAGGTGGTGGACTTTGGGAGCAACTATAGACTTGGGGTTTGCTTCTGCATCTAATTTGTTTCTGGTTTTATGTTTACCTTAATTTAGTATTTAGAGCTTATTGTCATTGTATATTTGTTTATTGATTTGGTTGACCCCTTTCTCTCTCTCTCTCTCTCTATATATATATATATATATATATATATATTCCCCCCCTTTTTCTCTTTTTGTGAGTGTGTATGTGTATGTTTCTTTGTGAGATTTTGTCTGTATAGCTTTGTTTTGCCATTTGTCCTAGGGTTCTGACTGTCTCTCTCTTTTATTTATTTATTTATTTATTTGGTATGGCTTTTAGTGCTTGTTATCATTGGGGGATTTTGTTTTTGGTTTGGTGGCTCTCTTTTTTTTATTACTATTTAATTTTTTATTTTTAATAATTTTTAAATTCTTTTATTTTAATAACTTTATTTTTTATTTTATTTTTCTTTCTTTCTTTCTTTTTTTCTCCCTTTTCTTCTGAGCCGTGGTGCTGACAGGGTCTTGGTGCTCTGGCTGGGTGTCAGTCCTGTGCTTGTGAAGTGGGAGAGTCAAGTTCAGGACAGTGATCGACCAGAGACCTCTCAGCTCCACATAATATAAAACAGCAAAAGCAATCCTGAGAAAGAAAAACAGCTGGAGGAATGAGGCTCCATGACTTCAGACTATACTACAAAGCTACAATAATCAAGACAGTATGGTTCTGGCACAAAAACAGAAATACAGATCAATGGAACAGGACAGAAAGCACAGAGATAAACCCATGCACCTCTGGTCACCTTATTTTTGATAAAGCTAGCAAGAGTACACAATGGAGAAAAGACAGCCTCTTCAATAAGTGGTGCTGGGAAAACTGGACAGCTACATGTTAAATAATGAAATTAGAATATTTCCTAACACCATACACAAAAATAAACTCAAAATGTGTTAAAGACCTAAATGGAGGGCGGGGAGAAGATGCGGAAGAGTAAGACGCGGATATCACCTTCCTCCCCACAGATACATCAGAAATTCATCTACACGTGGAACAACTCCTACAGAACACCTACTGAACACTGACAGAAGACCTCAGACCCCCCAAAAGGCAAGAAACTCCCCACGTACCTGGGTAGGGAAAAAGAAACAAAAATAAACAGAGACAAAAGGATAGGGACGGGACCTGCACCAGTGGGAGGGAGCCGTGAAGGAAGAAAGGTTTCCACACACTAGGAAGCCCCTTCACGGGCGGAGACTGCGGGTGGTGGAGGGGGAAAACTTCGGAGTAGCAGAGGAGAGCGCAGCAACAGGGGTGCGGAGGGCAAAGGGAGATTCCTGCAGAGAGGATCGGTGCAGACCGGCACTCACCAGCCGGAGAAGCTTGTCTGCTCACCCGCCGGGGAGGGCGGGGCTGGGAGCTGAGGATCGGGTTTCGGGTTTCCGTTGGAGCGAAGGGAGAGGACTGGGGTTGGCGGCGTGAACACAGCCTGAAGGGGTTAGTGCACCACGGCTAACCGGGAGGGAGTCCGGGAAAAAGTCTGGAGATGCTGAAGAGGCAAGAGACTTTTTCTTCCCTCTTTGTTTCCTGGTGTGCGAGGAGAAGGGATTAAGAGCGCTGCTTAAAGGAGCTCCAGAGATGGGCGCAGCCACGGATAAAAGCGCGGACCCCAGAGACGGGCGAGGGACGCTGGGGCTGCTGCTGCCACTGACAAGAGGCCTGTGTGCGAGCGCAGGTCACAGTCCATACACCCTTTCCGGGGAGGCTGTGCAGCCTGCCACTGCCTGGGTCCAGGGATCCAAGGACGGCTTCCCTGGGAGAGCGTACGTCGCGCCTCGGGTTGGTGCAACGTCACGCCAGCCTCTGCCAACGCAGGCTCGCCCCGCACTCCATATCCCTCCCTCCCCCCGGCCTGAGTGAGCCAGAGCACCTGAAGCAAATGTTCCTTTAACCCTGTCCTGTCTGAGCAAAGAAGAGACACCCTCCGCAACCTACATGCAGAGGCGGGGACAAACCCAAAGCTGACACCCAGGAGCTGTGAGAATAAAGAAGAGAAAGGGAAATCTCTCCCACCAGCCTCAGAAGCAGCAGATTAAAGACCCACAATCAACTTGATGTACCCTACATCTGTGGAATACATGAATAGACAAGGAATCATCCCAAATTGAGGAGGTGGACTTTGAGTACAAGATTTATGATTTTTTCCCCTTTTCCTCTTTTTACAATGAATTATCCAAATTGAGGAAGTGGACCTTGAGAGCAAGATTTACGATATTTTTCCCCTTGTTCTCTTTTTGTGAAAGTGTATGTGTATGTTCCTGTGTGAGATTTTGTCTATACAGCTTTGCTTCCACCATTCCTCCCAGGGTTCTATCCATCAGTTTTTATTTTGCTTGTTTGTTTTGTTTTGTTTTGAATTTTTCTAATAATTACTTTTTATTTTAATAACACTATTATATTTTATCATACTTTATTCTATTTTACTTTATATTCTCTCTTTCTCTTTTTCTTAACTTGCATCCTTCCTCCCACCCTACGCCCTCCCTCCTTTCTTTTTTCTTTCTTTCTTTCTTGCCTTCCTCCCTCCCTCCATCCCTCCCTCCCTCCATCACTCCATCCCTCCTTTCCTTCCTTCTTTCTTTCTTTCTTTCTTTCTTCTAATTCCTTCTTTCTTCTAATTCTTTCTTTCTACATTTTCTCCCTTTTATTCTGCCCCGGGTACATGAAAGGCTCGTGGTGCTGTGACAGGAGTCAGGGATGTGCCTCTGAGGTGGGAGAGCAAACTTCAGGACACTGGTGAACAAAAGACCTCCCAGCTCCACATAATATCAAATGGCGAAAATCTTCCAGAGATCTTCATCTCAACACCAGCACCCAGCTTCACTCAACAACAAGCAAGCTACAGTGCTGGTCACCCTATGCCAAGCAACTAGCAAGACAGGAACACAACCCCACCCATTAGCAGAGAGGCTGCCTAAAAACATAATAAGGCCAGAGGCACCCCAAAACACACCACCAAACATGGACCTGTCCACCAGAAAGACAAGATCGAGCCTCATCCACCAGAACACAGGCACTAGTACACTCCACCAGGAAGCCTAAACAATTCACTGAAACAATCTTAGTCACTGGGGACAGACACCAAAAACAACGGGAACTACAAACCTGCAGCCTGCAAAAAGGAGACACCAAACACAGTAAGATAAGGAAAATAAGAAGACAAAGAAACACACAGCAGGTGAAGGAGCAAGATAAAAACCCACCAGACCTAAAAAATGAAGAGGAAATAGGCAGTCTACCTGAAAAATAATTCAGATTAATGATAGTAAAGATGATCCAAAATCTTGGAAATAGAATAGACAAGATGCAAGAAACAGTTAACAAGGACCTAGAAGAACTAAAGATGAATGAAGCAATGATTAAAAACACAATAACTGAAATGAAAAATACTCTAGATGGGATCAATAGCAGAATAACTGATGCAGAAGAATGGATAAGTGACGTGGAAGATAAAATAGTGGATATAACTGCTGCAGAGCATAATAAAAAAAAAAAGAATGAAAAGTACTGAGGACAGTCTCAGAGATCTCTGGACAACATTAAACACACCAACATTCTAATTATAGGGATTCCAGAAGAAGAAGAGAAAAAGAAAGGGACTGAGAAAATATTTGAAGGGATTATAGTTGAAAACATCCCTAATATGGGAAAGGAAATAGTAAATCAAGTCCAGGAAGCACAGAGAGTCCCATACAGAATAAATCCAAGGAGAAATACGCCAAGACACATATTAATCAAATTGTCAAAAATTAAACACAAAGAAAACATATTAAAAGCAGCAAGGGAAAAACAACAAATAACACACAAGGGACTCCCCATCAGGTTAACAGTTGATCTCTCAACAGAAACTCTGCAAGTCAGAAGGGAGAGGCAGGACATATTTAAAGTGATGAAGGAAAAAAACCTGCAACCAAGATTACTCTACCCAGCAAGGATCTCATTCAGATTTGATGGAGAAATAAAAACGTTACAGACAAGCAAAAGCTGAGAGGGCTCAGCACCACCAAACCAGCTTTACAACAAATACTGGAGGAACTTCTCTAGGCAAGAAACACAACAGAAGGAAATTACCTACAATAATGAACCCAAAACAATTAAGGAAATGGGAATAGGAAGATACATATCGATAATTACCTTAAAAGTAAATGGACTAAATGCTCCCACCAAAAGACAAAGATTGGATGAATGGATACAAAAACAAGACCCATATATATGATGTCTACAAGAGACCCACTTCAGACCTAGAGGCACATACAGGTTGAAAGTAAGGGGATGAAAAAAGATATTCCATGCAAATGGAAATCAAAAGAAAGCTGGAGTACCAATTCTTATATCAGACAAAATAGACTTTAAAATAAGGACTATTAGAAGAGACAAAGAAGGACACTACATAATGATCAAGGGATCAATCCAAGAAGAACATATAAGAATTGTAAATATTTATGAACCCAACATAGGAACACCTCAATACATAAGGCCAATACTAACAGCCATAAGAGGGGAAATTGACAGAACACACTCGTACTAGGGGAATTTAACACCCCTCTTTCACCAATGGACAGATCATCCAAAATGAAAATAAATAAGGAAACACAAGCTTTAAATGATACATTAAACAAGATGGACTTAATTGATATTTATAGGACATACCATCCAAAAACAGAGTACACATTCTTCTCAAGTGCTCATGGAACATTCTCCAGGATAGATAATATCTTGGGTCACAAATCAAGCCTTGGTAAATTTAAGAAAATTGAAATTGTATCAAGTATCTTTTCTGACCACAATGCTATGAGACTAGACATCAATTACAGGAAAAGATCTGTAAAAAATATGAACACATGAAGGCTAAACAATACACTACTTAATAATGAAGTGATCACTGAAGAAATCAAAGAGGAAATAAAAAAATACCTAGAAAAAATGACAATGGAGACACCACGACCCAAAACCTATGGGACGCAGCAAAAGCAGTTCTAAGAGGGAAGTTTATAACAATACAGTCCCACCTTAAGAAACAGGAAACATCACGAGTAAACAGCCTGACCGTGCACCTAAAGCAATTAGAGAAAGAAGAACAAAAAACCCCCAAAGTTAGCAGAAGGAAAGAAATCATAAAAATCAGATCAGAAATAAATGAAAAAGAAATGAAGGAAATGATAGCAAAGATCAATAAAACTAAAAGCTGGTTCTTTGAGAAGGCAAACAAAATTGATAAACCATTAGCCAGACTCATCAATTAAAAAAAGGGAGAAGACTCAAGTCAATAGAATTAGAAATGAAAAAGGAGAAGTAACAACTGACACTGCAGAAATACAAAAGATCATGAGAGATTACTACAAGAAACTCTATACCAATAAAATGGACAAATTCTTAGAAATGCACAACCTGCCAAGACTGAATCAGGAAGAAATAGAAAATATGAATAGACCAATCACAAGCACTGAAATTGAAACTGTGATTAAAAATCTTCCAACAAACAAAAGCCCAGGACCAGATGGCTTCACAGGCAAATTCTATCAAACATTTAGAGAAGAGCCAATACCTATCCTTCTCAAACTCTTCCAAAATATAGCAGAGGGAGGAAAACTCCCAAATTCATTCTACAAGGCTACCATCACCTTGAAACCAAAACCAGGCAAGGATGTCACAAAGAAAGAAAACTACATGCCAATATCACTGTTGAAAATAGATACAAAAATCCTCAACAAAATACTAGCAAACAGAATCCAACAGCACATTAAAATGATTATACACCATGATCAAGTGGAGTTTATGCCAGGAATGCAAGGATTCTTCAATATATGCAAGTCAATCAACGTGATACACCATATTAACAAACTGAAGGAGAAAAGCCTTATGATCATCTCAATAGATGCAGAGAAAGCTTTCGACAAAATTCAACACCCTGCAGAAAGTAGGCATAGAGGGAACTTTCCTCAACATAATAAAGGCCATATATGACAAACCCACAGCCAACATCATCCTCAATGGTGAAAATATGAAACCATTTCCACTAAGATCAGGAACAAGACAAAGCTGCCCACTCTCACCACTCTTATTCAACATAGTTTTGGAAGTTTTAGCCACAGCCATCAGAGAAGAAAAGGAAATAAAAGGAATCCAAATTGGAAAAGAAGAAGTAAAGCTGTCACTGTTTGCAGATGACATGATACTATACATAGAGACTCCTAAAGATGCTACCAGAAAACTACTAGAGCTAATCAATGAATTTGGTAAAGTAGCAGGATACAAAATTAATGCACAGAAATCTTTTGCATTCCTATACACTAAAGATGAAAAATCTGAAAGTGAAATTAAGAAAACACTCCCATTTACCATTGTAAGAAAAAGAATAAAATATCTAGTGATATACCTACCTAAGGAGACAAAAGGCCTGTATGCAGAAAATTATAAGACACTGATGAAAGAAATTAAAGATGACACAAATAGCTGGAGAGATATACCATGTACCTGGATGGCAAGAATTAATATTTTGAGAACGACTCTACTACCTAAAGCAATCTACAGATTCAATGCAATCCCTATCAAACTATCACTGGCATTTTTCACAGAACTAGAACAAAAAATTTCAAAATTTGTTTGGAAAAACAAAAAAACCCGAATAGGCAAAGCAATCTTGAGATCGAAAAATGGAGCTGGAGGAATCAGGCTCCCTGACTTCAGACTATACTACAAAGCTACAGTAACCAAGACAGTGTGGTACTGGCACAAAAACAGAAAGATAGATCAATGGAACAGGATAGAAAGCCCAGAGATAAACCCATGCACATACGGTCAACTTCTCTTTGCTAAAGGAGGCAGGAATGTACAGTGGAGAAAGGACATCCTCTTCAATAATTGGTGCTGGGAAAACTGGAGAGGGACATGTGAAAGTATGAGATTAGATCACTCCTTAACACCACACACAAAAATAAGCTCAAAATGGATTAAAGAGCTAAATGTAAGGCCAGAAACTCTCAAACTCTTAGAGGAAAACATAGGCAGAACACTCTATGACATAAATCACGGCAATATCCTTTTGGACCCACCTCCTAGACAAATGGAAATTAAAACAAAAATAAACTAATGGGGCCTAATGAAACTTCGAAGCTTTTGCACAGCAAAGGAAACCATAAACAAGACCAAAATACAACCCTCAGAATGGGAGAAAATAGTTGCAAATGAAGCAACTGACAAAGAATTAATCTCCAAAATTTATAAGCAGCTCATGCAGCTCAATAGCAAAAAAGCAAACAATCCAAACCAAAAATGGGCAGAAAACCTAAATAGACATTTCTCCAAAGAAGATATACAGACTGCCAACAAACACATGAAAGAATGCTCAACATCATTAATCATTAGAGAAATGCAAATCAAAACTACAATGAGATATCATCTCACACCAGTCAGAATGGCCATCATCAAAAAACCTAGAAACAATAAATGCTGGAGAGGGTGTCGAGAAAAGGGAACACTCTTGCACTGCTAGTGGGAATGTGAATTGGTACAGCCTCTATGGAGAACAGTATGGAGGTTCCTTAAAAAACTAAAAATAGAACTACCATATGACCCAGCAATCCCACTACTAGGCATATACCCTGAGAAAACCATAATTCAAAAAGAGACATGTACCAAAATGTTCATTGCAGCTCTATTCACAGTAGTCTGGAGATAGAAAAAACCTAAGTGTCCATCATCGGATGTATGGATAAAGAAGATGTGGCACATATATACAATGTCATATTACTCCGCCATAAAAAGAAATGAAATTGAGCTATTTGTAATGAGGTGGATAGACCTAGAGTCTGTCATACAGAGTGAAGTAAGTCAGAAAGAGAAAGACAAATACCGTATGCTAACACATATATATGGAATTTAAGAAAAAAAAAATTTCATCAAGAACCTAGGGGTAAAACATGAATAAAAACACAGACCTACTTGAGAATGGACTTGAGGATATGGGGAGGGGGAAGAGTAAGCTGTGTCAAAGCGAGAGAGAGGCATGAACATATATTCACTACCAAACGTAAGGTAGATACTGGGAAGCAGCCGCATAGCACAGGGAGATCAGCTCGGTGTTTTGTGACCAACTGGAGGGGTGGGATAGGGAGGGTGGGAGGGAGGGAGATGCAAGAGTGAAGGGATATGGGAACAGATGTATATGTATGGCTGATTCACTTTGTTATAAAGCAGAAACTAAAAAAAATAATAATAAAACATAGACCTAAATGTAAGGCCAGATACTATAAAACTCTTAGAGGAAAACATAGGAAGAACACTTTTTGACATAAGTCACAGCAAGATCCTGTTTGACCTACCTCCTAGAGAAATGGAAATAAAAACAAAATAAACAAGTGAGACCTAATGTAACTTAAAACCTTTTGCACAGCAAAGGAAACCATAAACAAGACAAAAAGACAGCCCTCAGAATGGGCGAAAATATTTGCAAATGAAGCAACTGACAAAAGATTAATCCCCAAAAGTTACAAGCAGCTCATGCAACTCAATATCAAAAAAACAAGCAACCCAATCCAAAAATGGGCAGAAGACCTAAATAGAGATTTCTCCAAAGAAGATATACAGATTGTCAACAAACACATGAAAGAATGCTCAGCATCACTAATCATTAGTGAAATGCCAATCAAAATTACAATGAGTTATCACCACACACTGGTCAGAATGACCTTCATCAAATAATGTACAAATAATTAATGCTGAAGAGGGTGTGGAGAAAAAGGAACCCTCTTGCACTGTTGGTGGGAATGTAAATTGATACAGCCACTATGGAGAACAATATGGAGTTTCCTTAAAAAATTAAAGATAGAACTACATCTGACACAGCAATCCCACTACTGGGCACATACCCTGAGAAAACCATAATTCATAAGGAAACATGTACCACAATGTTCATTGCAGCACTATTTACAATAGCCAGGAGATGGAAGCAAACTAAGTGTCCATAGACAGATGAATGGATAAAGAAGGTGTGGCACATATATACAATGGAATATTACTCAGCCCTAAAAAGAAATGAAATTGAGTTATTTGTTGTGAGTTGGATGGTCTTAGAGTCTGTCATGTAGAATGAAGTAAGTTAGAAAGAGAAAAACAAAGACCATATGCTAACACATATATATGGAATCTAAAAAAAAAAAAAAAGTTCTGATGAACCTAGGGGCAGGACAGCAATAAAGATGCAGATGTAGAGAATGGACTTGAGGACATGGGAAGGGGGATGCGTAATTTGAGATGAAGTGAGAGAGTAGCATTGGCATATTTACACTACCAAATGTAAAACAGATAGCTAGTAGGAAGCAGCTGCATTGCACAGAGAGATCAGCTCAGTTCTTTGTGACCACCTAGAGGGTTGGGATAAGGAGTGTAGGAGAGAGACGCAATAGGGTGGGATATGGGCATATACGTATACATATAGTTGATTCACTTTGTTATACACCAGAAACTAACAGAACATTGTAAAGCAATTATACTCTGATAAAAATGTTAAAAAAAAAGTTTGGACTTCAAAAGGTTTTTTCTGCCAAAAACAGAATTAAAGTGAGAGCGTGTATGAGATCTAAGTAGAATTATTACTTACTGACAATGGCCGTGAAAGTAAATTCTTATCCAAATAAACTCTTGGGGAAGTTTCTGTCTTCAGATAATTAGTATTCTCTTAGTTCCACTAACTGTTATACCAAAGGTAGGATACCCTTATCCTGAAGTACTGCGTCTGGTCCCTGGAATTCTTGGCAGCAAAATTCTGTGAAGTTTAAGGGCTTAGAAACAGCATGTGAGGAATACCTCTTGCGGTAATAGCAGACTAGATGTTTTGGACTGCTATTTCTTTTAGAGCAGCTAGAAATGCTAAGCAAAATATTAAGAGTAGATCTGCAGGAAGACATTAGGGAACATATAAAGTAGTGACAATTTGGGGTAATTTTACCTTGGAGAAAAGTAAAACCCAGAAAGGTAAGCCCAGATCTTGGCATTCTGTTTTCTCTTAATTTTCTTATTCCTAAATCTATAGCTGAGTGTCCAAGGAAGCTGAACAGTGTTTTCTGTAGACTCATGGGGACAAACATTGAAATTTGGGACTTCCAAGAAGTTATTTTTGAAAATAATCTATCACACTTCCTGATAATTGCTTGACTGTTTCTCTTTCAGTTGGTTTGAAAGTATGTGAAATTATTGAATTTCAGATAGTTTTTGTTTGTTTGTTTGTTCATTTTTTGTCTTGTTTTGTTTTGCTTAATCCTCTATTTAAAAACTGTTCCTATGTAAATTCCCAAGGGCTTCCCTGGTGGCGCAGTGCTTGAGAGTTCGCCTGCCAATGCAGGGTACACGGGTTCGTGCCCCGGTCTGGGAAGATCCCACATGCTGTGGAGCAGCTGGGCCCGTGAGCCATGGTCCCTGAGCCTGTGCATCCAGAGCCTGTGCTCCACAACAGGAGAGCCCACAACAGTGAGAGGCCCACATACCACAAAAAAAAATAAAATAAATTCCCAAGAGTACAACTACTTTCTCAGGCTAACAAGTTCTATTCTTCTTCACATTTTCACTGTTTGATTATTACCTAATTTTTTCACTTAGTTTCCACTGTAATTTATGGTAACTGACATCTGGCCCAGTGTCCTCACAATATTTCTAAATTTCTTCCTTAATCTTCTCTAAATGTTAGCTAATAGAAGACTCTGATATTGTGTTGCTGTTTCTTAATGGGCTTAGTGACGTACAAGACTGAGTACAACATATGTCATCAATAAATATTTCTTTAATTTTTGATTAGTTAATCCTTTGGTCCTCTCATACATCACTTATTGTCTCTACCATCTATTCAAGGGTGAGATCACATAGTTTCCTAAGTTCTCTTATCCAATACACATTTATTGAATTCATACTGTATTCCTGGCTCTGTGCAATTATCTGGAATGTAAAAAACATTTAAAAAAACAGTGAAATACTCCAAGAATCTCATAGCCTAGTGAAGAGATAAAACATATAAATACCACCTAGAATACAATTTTGAATTACATTGAGCCAAATGAATATAAAAATATCCTTTAATAATATGGTAGAGATCAACGTAAGGTGGTCTCTTATGGACAGAACATAAAACCTAGAAAATGAGATACATAGTTGGTGAAGACATGGTGTCCATACCAAACCCAAAACAGAATAAATCATCAAAATCATGGTATTTTGAAATGTGATTATTTAAAGGATTATAAATTATGAAACCTCCAAATAATCTATGTTTTCTCTTCAAAATTGACAGTAAATATTTGGTAAGTATATTTAATGGGCAGCAAAATGTTAGATTTGGACAAAACCCAAAGAAACATATGACATAACCTCTTTTGGGTTCAGTTTTCTTTGGAAGAAACATAGATAATCATTTGAAAATGGTTCAAGATGTACCAAACCCTTTGTGATCTTACTTTTGCCTGCCATCACCCATTACTTTCACTTAGTAGTCATACTGAGTCTCTAGAAGTTCCTTGAACACTGTTCTGTCTCATATCCCATGATTTTTATCTCTGCTTCTTCTTTTGTATAGAAACCTTTCTCCTTGTCTTCATCCCACTCCCAACCCCTTTTCTCAGCTCCCTCTACACATCAGTCAAAACTCAGACTGCATCTACTAGAATTTTTTTTTTTTTACCCACCCTTACTAGGCACATATATAAGAGTTTGCTCTCTTTGGGTCATGGAGTGAGGATGAGAGAGTGGTAAGAGATAATCCTAGAATGATAAGAAGGGGTTATATAATGGATAGCCTTTTAAGTCATTTTAACCAATTTGATCCCATGTTGCAAGTAATGTTTAGACACTGAATAGTTTTCAGCATGGCAGAACATTCCAGCCAATTATACTCTACCCACCTCTTACATTGTCACAATCAAGTTCATATTTTCCTAAAATATCAGTGAGAATATTTTGAGGATTGGAATCCAAAGGTTATCTAAATTAACCTCATTGGAATGTAAACTGATACAGCCATTATGGAGAACAGTATGGAGGTTCCTTAAACAACTAAAAATAGAATTACCATATGACCCAGCAATCCCACTGCTGGGCATATACCCTGAGAAAACCATAATTCAGAAAGAGTCATGTACCACAATGTTCATTGCAGCTCTATTTACAATAGCCAGGAAATGGAAGCAACCTATGTGTCCATCGACAGATGAATGGATAAAGAAGATGTGGCACATATATACAATGGATTATTACTCAGCCATAAAAAGGAACGAAATTGAGTTATTTGTAGTGAGGTGGATGGACCTAGAGTCTGTCATACAGAGTGAAGTAAGCCAGAAAGAGAAAAACAAATACCGTATGCTAACACATATATATGGAATCAAAAAAAAAAAAAAATGGTCATGAAGAACCTAGGGGCAAGATGGGAATAAAGACAGAGACCTACTAGAAAATGGACTTGAGGACACGGGAAGGGGGAAGGGTAAGCTGGGACAAAGTGAGAGAGTGGTAGTGTATATATGGACATATATACCCTATGAAATGTAAAATAGATAGCTAGTGGGAAGGAGTCACATAGCACAGGGAGATCAGCTCAGTGCTTTGTGAACAGCTAGAAGGGTGGGATAGGGAGGGTGGGAGGGAGGGAGATGCAAGAGGGAAGAGATATGGGGATATATGTATATGTATAACTGATTCACTTCGTTATAAAGCAGAAACTAACACACCATTGTAAAGCAATTATACTCCAATAAAAACGTTAAAAACATTAAAAAATAAATTAACCTCAAATACATATTCATATTGCTAATCTCTCTTTTGTATTTTTAAAAATTTTTATTGAACTATAGTCGATTTGCAGTGTTGTGTTAGTTTCAGGTGAAAAGCAAAGTGATTCAAATATATATATATATATATATATATATATATATATATATATATATATATATATATATATTCTTTTTAGATTTTCTACTGTGTTTTAATCTCTCGTTTCTATCTGGTTGCTTTGCTTATGGGCAACTTCTACTTAAATTATTGTTTCACATCAAAATAGGCCCATGTTATGTAAACTCATTAATGCTGTCCTTGTATGGCCTTATTTCAGTAAAAGTGATTCTCTATTCTTGATATTCCAGGAATGAATTTGTTGTTGTTGTTGTTGTTGAAGTATAGAAAAATCATAAACTGAAAAGCAGAAAACCTACTTAAATTGTTGTGTTGCTACCCAGACAAATTGTTTAGGTTTTCTGAACCTCACTATTATCATCTATATAATGAAGACTTGAAGTAGAAAACTGATACCATGGCTACCAAGACTGCTATATTTTTTATTCTGTAACTACTGTTCCTTCATCATCCTCATTCAGCTCTCTCAGTTTTTTTTTCAGCTCTATTTATATCTATTCAAGTCTCTTCCATTCTCATTGCAACTGTTCCCTGCCTATAGCCCTGACTGCCCGTGATCTCACTCCCTATTAAAATTGGAACTATTATTATCCTATTCTTGGACAATTACACTAGTTTTCACAATGGATCCCTAGGTTCTTTTTAACTTCTGTTTCAAGCGTGTGTACCTTATGTCATTATTCTTGTCAGAAGGATTTACTTGCTTATAGAATAAAATTAAAATCTGTAAGTTGGATTCAAATCCTTCTGAGAAGCATTGTTTCTCTTCACATATTCCAAAACGTTTCTTATACAAATCTCTATACCAACCTCAAAGAGACCCAGATGATTTTACTTTTTATGAAAATATTCTCAATTCCTTCTTTCTGCAGATTGAAGTCCTTCCCATTGGCTAAGGACCTGGTAATTTCTAAATCTCCAGGGAAGTCTCCACTGTTGAGGAACCCTATCCAGGGAAACTATTTTAATCCTTTGTACCTTTATGGCAGTGATTCTCTCTTCTCCTAGCTTCACTTTGTTAATCTGAGGGAAATAATTGATATCCAGTATTATCTCTGGACACCTAATGCTGATGGTGGGTTTTCAGGGTTAACAGATGATGAAGCAAGTAGACAATACATATTTCCTGTGACAACTTCCAACTACATACTGTTTTACAGATTACAAAAATATAGATATCACTTAAATGATACACATGACCCGAAGGTAAGATGTTGTTAGATGAAGAAGCTGAGCTTCAGAGAAGTTGTGTGGTTTGCCCAAAGAGTCACAGCTAGTAAAGCAGAGCCAACACTTGAACCCTGATCTCCTGACATGGACATTTAGTGCTTTCATGGTAACCAGTCCATATATGTATCAAAGAACTTGCCATTTTGTACGAATAGAATCTTTGAGGCCAATAACTATGCCTTAATTCTTATATGCTCAGACACAATAACAGTGTCTGACAACATTTCCAGTTGTTCTCTGTTAGAATCTTTGTCTTTTTGCCTCTTCTTTCCTGAGGCCCAATGACTTTCCTTAAAAACCCAGAATTGTAAAACTGAATCCAGGCTGTCACTTGTCTTAAACCTCTCATTATCTTCTCTCTTCAAGTCACATCTCACCTGTGGATTTCCCTTTTGAGGGGGCCGATATTAGGTAGGTATAATGGGAAAGAACTGAATCCCAATCACATTAAGTGTCAATTGTTGATTGGGTTTATTGTGTTTCACTTTCAGTATAACTAGAAATAGTCCTGTAACTTGCAGGAAACAATTTCTTATAAAGCAATACTAAATAATTTAATAAAGAGACAGGGGAGATTTTTTGAGTGAGATTCCTTTAAATCACATTCATAATGATTACCTATTTGGCCTCAATCTACAGTCAGACATGATTTCAATGTTAATTATTTTCTTTTCTGTTTTCAAACAATCGTCTACATATTGTGCATAAAGATAAAACAATTGGGATTTTAAAATCTTAAAGAAAGAGACAGGCTGATTATATTTTTAGATGGTTTGGTTCATCCTTTCACAATTTCACTTCAACAGAAATAGTCACTATCTCCACTAACCCTACATCTGCAGAAGGAAAGGGCTACTTTTCTATCTACTCAACTTGCATCCTACCAGAGCCTCATTCTTTCACTTTCTTTAGTATCCTCTCTTGAAATACATAACAATTTGGGGATGTTTGCATGTGTATTTGCTGGTGAATAAGGTTTAGGAAGAGAGTGTCTAAACTTTAAGTGATGCCAATTATTTACACACAAAGTCAAATAATAAACAGTAAATTTTGAGAAAGAAGTCACAAAGCACTAGTAGAGGCAGAAACAAGTGGTTTGATGGAATTGAATAAAGCACTTAAGAAGGAAGGGAAAATGGGAGACCCTGGAAGAGAACATTTGCTTTAGCCTTGAGCTGGCAAAATTTCACCAGTGATAATACAAGATGGTGCCATGAAATCAAGAGGGTGACCAAGAAAAATCAAATAGTATGTTTTTCCTGTTCAGTACATCATCTCTCACTCTTTATTTTCTCTCAAATAAATTTTCTCTGAGAAAACAAACATTCTAGAAAATAAAATGTTCAAGGTACAAAATGACCTCTCAGTTATTGCACATTCAGTCATTCTTACAAGTAAAATAAAATTGATCAATAATGTTTGCTGTAGTGTGCTCCATTAAGCAGCTTTTCTTCCTACTATATCTGCATAAAGCTTTCTATTCCCAGAAGGACAAGGATTGAAAGAACAACAGCAAATATATATCAAGGAGAAGGAGAGTACATGGTATGTTACATCTCTTTATACTAATCCTAATCCCTCCAAAGTGAATAACATGAATTTCTGAGAATGTGTACTTCGTATCCATAATTTCTACGCTGAAAGTTGTCTTTCCTGGGATGCATTTGGAGGAGACAACAGTTACTGACTTGATATACCAAGTGTTCAATATGCTCTTGATTTCTGTGACCTTTGTATATTAATTTTGACTAGTCATTTCAACTGTTTCTTAATTTATATAATATAAAATTTCCACTTCTCTCTCTCTTTCCCCAATATCTTTTACTGCAGTTTTAGCTATGGTTTTGCATACATATCAAAAAGTAAATTTAAACTTGGTAGGTGATCCAAAAATAATTTTTTTTCATCCTCTCCACTTTCCCCTTCCCTCTGCCATTCTGTTCACACACAATATAGATTCTTTAACACAATTGTAAAAAGAAAGCAATAATAGCAAGGAATATGTTTTGATTGACTTTATAATTCTAGTAAATGAGAAGGAATAGTATTATCTATCATATTTATTTTTGTTTCATTACTTTTCTGTTCTTTCTCTTTTTCATTCATTTTTCCTCTCTCTCTTTTGTGACTATGAGCTTCTAAAGGTCACTAATCCCAGTACCAGGTATATAGTGTGTGCTCAAGAACTGATTGTTTGCTAGGAGTTTTTTAATTACAAATTCAATTTCATTACCAGTGACTGGTCTGTTCATTGTTGAATCAGGGAATGAACTCTATACTGTAACAAGCCATAGGACTCTTTGCCATTGTTTTCTAACCTTTATTAACCTCTTCTTATCCCTTCTGAAGTTTATAAGGTCTATGATAACATTATATTCAACACGATTTATATTTATTAGACACTTAATATTGTGCTGGGTATTGAGGATATAGCAATTAACAAAACAATAAACTTTGCTATCTTAATACTTCTTTCCAGTGAGGAAAGAGAAAAAAATAAGCACAATTAACAAGTAAAATACACAGTATGTAAATTGGATGAAATATAAAAGAGAAAAGCAGGGAAAATGGATAACGAGTGTTGAAGGGGGTTGCAATCTAAAATGGTCAGTGAAATCTTCACTAAGAAAGTGCCATTTGCAAAATAGCTTGAAGAAAGTGAGGGGTGAGCTGTGCTGGTTATGGGGTACACGGCAAACCCAGTGGCCTGTAGCATGCGTCTGACTGGCACATATAATCAATATGGTCAGAATGAGTCCGCAAAGGGGAGTTTAGTCAGAGAGCAGATCATGCCCTTAGGGTCTCTTCAGTGATAAAGCCTGTTTTAGTCAGCTAGGGCCACCATAACAAACTACCATAGACTGAGAGGCTAAACAACAGAGATTACTTTTCTCACAATTCTGGAGGCTGGCGAGTCCAAGCAAGGTGCCGGCTGGTTCAGGTCCTAAGAAGCACTCTTTTCCTGCTTTGCCACCTTCTCTTTGTGTCCTCACTTGGCAGAGATAGAGAGCTTTCTGGTATCTCTCCTTAGAAGACCACGATTCTTATCAAAACAGGACCCCACTGTGATGATTTTATTTAACTTTAATTACCAACTTAGAGGCCCTATTTCCAAATAGAGCCACATTGGGGGTTAGAGTTTCTACATATGAATGTTGGGGGAACACAATTCAGCGATAGCAAAGCCCAATGGAGGAGCACAAACCCTGGACCAGTGTTACTCTGGAATTCTCTGTGCACTAGGCAAATAGGCACTAAAGTGTTTCTGCCACTCCAAAGGCCAGGCAGTTGGAGATCAATTTGTGTCTTGCCTCAGTGATTTGCCTGGAGCTGCTTGTACATGTGCACATTCACAACAGAATCTGCTATCATGTGTTAATTATTAAAACACCTGTAGTGCCCTATTGAGCATGTGTTGTGTTTCTTACATGTATATCTTGACTCTCTGCTGAAGCGTGCAGTCCTTAAGAAGCATCTTTTATTATTTTTCTAACCACCACAGTTCCCAGGCCAGGGTTAAGTTCACAATAGAAAGTCAGTAAAGGCCTTCAATATAGGGATTCTTTATTTTTATTTATTTTTTATTAGGAAAACTTTAATAGCCAGGATATAGTGAACGATTCATAGAATACAATTAGAACTCTAAATGTGTTTTTAATCTCATATATTCATATTCACATGTGAATCTGTGTGTATATATAACACAACAAAAGCTATGAAAGAAGCAAATGTTTACATATAATTTTGCTGCCTGAGATATAACAATGATCATTCCAAATTTGTGTTTTCCAAGGATAAGCTTGGATAAATAAAAATGCTCCATGAATATTCAGCTGTGCTTTTGGATTGAAATTTCTACAGTTCTGAAAAAATTCCAAGAGTATTTCTACGTTTAATGTTCTATTACATCTTGAAAGTCTAGCTCAATGTAGGGAATAGAGTTTGATTTACTGATTATTTTAAGGCAGGTCTGTGAGGTGAGTCAAAGATATCAGTTGGAGAAATAGTTGTGTTATAGGCATATTTTATGTCTTTAGGCATTTCTACAGAGTTAAATCTTTTTGCTTTTGAGATATGGGAGAATCATTCTTACCATTAATTTTCTAGCAATCAAGCAGTTATGGAATGAGTTGATAAATATATTTTATAATTCATAAAGAGCATATCATTTGTTAGATCCCCAAACCTAACAATTTTGGAGATACTACACTGGCTCCCAGAAGAAAATTATAATGAATGATAACCCATTAACACAGGTAAAATTGCTTGAGATAATTTGACTTGAAAACAAGAAAAGATTTGGGTTCTACTCCTCTTAAAAAACATTTGAGTGGCTTTGGGCAAGTCATTTCTGTTTCTTTGAGATGCTTTATCAGGAAAGAAACTAGAAAATGATATTTCCCTGATGATGATCTTATCAAGATTCAATAAAATGACATAATGTGTAAAATAACATTTAGTAAGCTGAGTAATACTATTCAAACTAAGATTTTTAAAAATCATCTAAAGTAAGAATCTCACCTTCAACGTAAAGTTTGCCCTCTTACTGCTGGGAAGGGAGATAATTCAAATCTATAATTTAAATACAGATCCAGAAAATAGAAGGTTGTACATACTGAAATAAAGGTTCAAGTGGCTCCTTATCACTTTCAAAATTGACTACTGAAAGTCATCACCCATTAAAAAATTCTATATAAACTTTCCTTTTTAAAATTTCTGAACTTCCCTTGTGCAATAGGAATGGGATTGGACAGACATCTGGAATCACCCATTATCTTGGCTATGATTTGGCATCTCCCAGGATGGCTCATATTAACATATTCCTGGTTGGCAGGAGTCATCATATGCCTTCATAGTGTAACTTGCATATTTTGGAATTCATTTCTGAGAACAGATTTTTTTGACAATGAACATGCCAAAGGCTTGACATGAAAAGTACTATGCCTAATGTCTGTCATTCTCTCTCTGCCAGTTCATCTTTCCTGGGCTGGCCCTCTGCCACACTGGCACCTGAAATGCAGCAAACAATGTCATTGGATGCTGAAGGCGTGATCGTAAGTTGTGGTTATCTTCCAAGCAATTACCATATGGTGTGTAATTCAGCTATTCATCTCCTTGTTTGATGAGAGAATAATAACAATAACAATAATGCCATTTAATAATGTATTTTATCTTTATGGCCTATTTCATTCCCATATTTCTGTGTGTTTTAATAAATTGATGTAGGGGGACCTAAGGCAACCATTAAAGTTTAGTCACCTCTCCAGCGTGGGAGGTATGTAAAACTATTCTAAAGCAGGCTTAATGAAGAAACCAGGGAGATTAGCATATTCAAACAGGATTAGGGAGAAATTTAAGAAAAATAAATTACCAAGTGAAGCATGCCTTTTTACAAAGCCGACCCTCTGTCCCAGCTTCTTTTTGTCACCATCATTCCTGAGAAATATTTTGTGAAGTGTCTGTAGAACAGAAAAGAAAAGCTTTCTGGAGGTAAAATGTCCTCATAAATATGCATTGGGCTCTCTATCAGACCCCAGATTCAAGTTCTACTAATGTCATTTTTATAAAACTGGACCACAGTTTTCACGAAATTGCAAACAAGGAGATTATTATACCCAACTCATAGAAGATTGAGTCAAGTCTGAAAGATCATTCAAAGTTTATTTAGCCAGTAAATATTTAGTGAACACCAAGGTGTTGAAGATATAATGGTTATATAGGTTCTGGTCCCCAAAATGAAGGATTTTGCATCATCATAATGGAGACTGAAAATCAAATCAAGAATTCTGATCCAGCACAAGAAAGGCTATGGTAGAACATATAGCAAGTGTGGGCATCCATGAAGTCTTCCTAGATAAGATGATCACTGTGCTGTATTTTATAAAGAAAATTAGAATTCATCATATAAAAGAGGAGAATAGATTTTTACACACAGAAAACTGCATGCACATAGTTATGGAGAATTAGTCTCCACTATATATTCAAGAAACTAAAAAAATGGATGGAATAAAATATATGATTTGTTTTTAAATATTTTATATCCACTAATTTTTAAAAGAGCCTTGCCAATGGAAAGCATAGGTATTCTTCTTCCCTTTTTATGGAAGAGGACATAGTAGTTCAAGAGGTTGTTACCTGCCCAAGTTAAACTATAATGGAGAGGAGAACCTGGTCCTAGAATAGTGGTCTTCAGATTTCCCATGTAGTATTGTGTGTATGCATTAACTTCACAAGGAAGATGGGTTATGATAAAGGGATGTGGGATGATTAGTTTATTAAATGGGAATAGACTTTTAAGAAATCTCCAGGGAAAAATATGCACCCCTTCTCCCTATTGCAATCTACTGAGAAATTCTTCCTTGTCCCCATAGATACTGTTTATTTGTATTATCCTATTTATGGCATTATAAATTAATTTCACTGAAACCCTTCATGTATTTAAGCACTGATAAATAACACCATAGCCTTCTCTACCAAGTGACTGGAGTTACACATTCAATACAATTTCACAAAGTACTATTGAATAACTTGTATCTACAAAACATTTTGAGTTACTAGGAGAAGTGTATGAGAAAGTAACAAGTATGAGCATGTAACTATCCCTTCCTGTAATATTTGGTAATCTAGTAAGAAACACTGGTTGACAAGGAGTTCGAAGTGAAGACAGAATAGGCACAAAGAGCATAAATATACTCTCAGGATTTGAAGAACGATGATTCTAGATTCATCGTGAGGAAACATGAAAGATTTCTTAGAGGAGGGAGAGTTTATACTGGAATCTAAGGGATAGCCATAACTTTAATAGATGTCGTGACATCAGAACAGTTGCAGAGAGAAGGCACAAAGTGAGGAAAATCTAGGGATCAAGAAAACCTAGGTTATATTGCATAAATAGAGTAAGTGAGACTATATGGTGATAGAGCCACCTGGAAAGCTTAGATGTTATAGAAATATTTATATTCCAGATAATTATTAGGAATTGAAATCTATAGTTGTATTAGAACTTATTATTTTCCTTCAGAAAATGTGTGCATGTGTGTGTGTGTGTGTGTGTGTAGGTAAATATGTCATACACACACACATGAAACATAGAAAGAGTTTTTGTCTGTCTTCCATCATTTATAGATGTCTAAACTGATGCCAGAATAAGTAAAGGGGGTCATACAAATTTATACAGGTTGTGAACAACGAAAATATGTTATAAACCAAGTGTGAATTATCCAGTCTCTGGATGGCATTGTGCTCAGGATAAAGTCCCCAACATAGCAAAGAATCTTCTCCTTCTCAAACTCATCTGAATTTGCATTCTTGTCTCATCTCACCTCAACACACTCACCCCTCTCCTCACATTGAAATATCAGTGTAATAGCTCCCCAGGCCTCTTTTCAAAACCTTCAAGCCCTTGAACATACCATACTGTTCCTTTCCCAGGAAGTTCTTCTTTTGCATGGATATTCACATATATCCACTCAGTTTTGTGAAGAAAAAAAGCCTTGATGTGAAGAAAGCTTTAACCCTAAGTATGCAGGATGGAATGGGGATGGGGTGGGCAAACCTTGAACTGGGTGATATCTGGATACTACCATGAGATTTATTAATTTATGTAGTTATAATTTATAACCTGCTTACTTCCAGAAAGGATTTGAGTCAGCTAGCTAAAAGTTAAAATACTGGCACAAATCCTATTTTGAAGTTCTTTGATGTGAAGATTACTGCACAAGTTGGCATACTGAGAGTTTTTCGTCTGATATCTGCCTCATGTCTGATCCATTTCAGCAGTGCAATTGCTTGATGATTTTTTTAAAGCAAATTTAACTGAACAATTCACACTCTCAGAAATGCTTTGATTTTACTTTGGTTTGTGCTCAGGGCAAAGTTTTTTGGCTTCGGTTTTCCCATCTACAATTGAGAATTCACTTTAAGTGAAATGCAAGAAGAAATCAATGTCCAGTGTCTTGGCTGAAAATTAAATGAAAACAAACATTCTGGATGCACTAAGCATCCAGGTTTCTGTAACTAAACTCAATCAAAAGGCCAAATGTGAGAAACCTGGGGGAGTCTATTTTTCTCCATTACGAAAAGCCCAAGGGCAGTAATTAGAGAGCTAAGATGCTCTTCCTCCCTAGTGCCAGCCCTAATATTTTGTGCATGAGGTGAGAGATCTTAAGTTGTCCTAAAAGTGGTTCGTTGCATATTGGACATTTAAAGTGCTTTAAAGCTCTCTCTTCACATTCCTCCTTCTCTCCTTACTCTTGACTTTGGGTTAAGGTTATTGAAGGACCCTCCTGATGTAATATATTTTTCTAGGGAAGGGAGTTATAATGAAGAAAATTAAAACCTGGATTAATTTTTGCACTAAATTCTGTAACAATCTAATTATATAACATAAAATTTACTTTTGTGGAGTCTTAACTAAGAAGCATGGTTTTCAGGTGCATCTAAAAGCTGCAATAATAAGTAATCTGTCACTATTGTATTTAAAAAGAAAAGCATCCAATGAGGAGAGCTTTAGAATGATCAACTCATAGTAACACCACACACTCACCCCAAAAAAGAAAAATAAACAATCACAGTTGAAAAATTAAAGAGCAATTTGGGATTTTTGAACATTTCAAAGGAAGTGGTGAGAATTCATTAGGATATCTGAGAGAAAGAGATGAGAAACCTGGAGAACAGAGGCTGAAGACTGAAAGGAGCTATGAAAGAATCACTTGAATCTGAACTTGAGTTAAAATAACAAGTCCTGCTAGTAAGTTTTTTGTTCTTGATTTCAGGTTTTTTGCTACATAAACTAATCTTCCAAGTTCCTACCTAATTTCTGGAGCATTCATTCTGTCCTTCTCTGTCACAGGCATTGCGTCCGAGTTAACTCCCAAACATCCAGGCCAAACTACCAAACATGTCTGCTGAATAGAATTTATGCTTCTAAACATTTGTTCCTTCCACAGGTTTTCACAGCTTTTCCTCTCCTATCTTCTAAAGAGAATTCTGGAATAGAAAGTGTCAAATGATGAGAAAAGCTATGTTGGTTTAGATTAGAAAGAATAGGGAAAAGTCAATTTGGACTGGAGCTGAAGAAGAGAAGCAAGAGATTTAGAGGGAGTAGACTGTGAGAAAGTATAAGGAGAAAGGCTAAAATGGTCTCAGGGGAATGTGTCAAAGAATTTAGCTCCCTCTTCAATATGCCTTTGAGAGATGTCCATTGCATTTCAGTATTTTTTTTTGAAATTATATTTTGTGTTGTGTTTCTGTATCACCATATAAGTCTAAGAACACTGATCAGAAGAGACATAGTTCTTGACCTTATGGAAATTGAGATACAAATAAATGATAACAACCACCCCACAGCTATAATGACAACATGCGAATAAAGTTCTTGACACTTTATATTCATTATCTCATTTAATATGTTCTGTAAGTTTTTTCCATTAATGTCTAGATATGTATTGTCTTTTTTTTTTTTTTTTTTTTTTTTTTTTTTTGCCACACTGCATGGTATATAGGATCTCAGTTCCCCAACCAGGGATCAAACACATGCCCCCTGCAATGGAAGTGCAGGGTCCTAACCACTGGACCACCAGGGGAGTTCCTAGATCTGTATTGTCTTTAAGGTTCTGTCAATCAGAAGGAAATGTCCATGGAACAGGGTTAGGGAGTGGGAGTTCTCCTTATTCCTAACATACTTTGCTCTGTATCTTCTTTATTGCCCAATATCTTATTTATTGCTCAAAGATTTGAAAATGTCAAGACAGAACATCCTGATTCAAGTCTTGAATTCTCATCTTTACTCCCAAGCTTAAAACATTTACTTTAGTGCATAATATTAATTATCACTTAGATTTGTCCACTGCTTTTAAGTAACCTATCCATAGTTTTGGAAAAGGAGTAATACATAAAAATATCAAAAATTGTTCTTCCCTGTCACATAGTGTGGACTGTACAAATTCTATATTTGTCTGCCACATTAGTTATGGCCTGGTTTTTAATAATCATAATCTCAACCAGTTGCCATATGCTCCATAACACGTGCTAATTGATACCAATAACAGTGAGCAGCACAGAGCACTTACTATGTGTCAAGCCCACTTGTGAGCATTTTAAGTATATTAACTCATTAAATTCTCCCAATAATCCTGTAAGGTAAGTTTATTACTAACTTTTTACAAGTGGGGAAATGAGGCAAAGAGAGTCAAAATAACTTGCATATAGTAACACAGCTAATGATAGAGATAGGACTCAAACCCAGGCTTTATGGCCCTAGATTGTTTTTAATGATTGAATTCATTCCCTTATTAATGCATCAGTTGATCTTTGGATCATCCTCACTCCTATTCTAAGAGGACAGGCAGTCAGTCAGATTGATATGTGCTAATATGGTTAACAGAGAATCCTGGTTATTGCCAGTCACTATCTCCCAAACAACCATTTCTCCCCTCTTTATATTTTAATAATGGCCTCTTGGAGACCATTTATATTAGGTTCAGAGTTGATAAGAGCATCTTAATGTAATTTCCTCACTTGAATTCTTTTCATAATCAGCTAGTGAGGTGGGTACCAATAGCCTTTTATGTCAGTGATGGAGCTTAAATATCAGAACTTTTACATAATAACTTTGGTCATAGAGCTGGTCTGTTCTATAGCCCAGAATCAAACTGCACTTTTTTTAAAGATTTTTTTTTTAATGTGGACCATTTTTAAAGTCTTTATTGAATTTGTTACAATATTGCTTCTGTTTTATGTTTTGGTTTTTCGGCCTTGAAGCATGTGGGATCCTATCTCACCGACCAGGGATTGAACCTGCACCACTGCATTGGAAGGTAAAGTTTCAACTACTGGACTGCTAAGGAAGTCTCAGACTGCATTTTTTAATTCCTGAGCACTGCTATGGTCTGAATATTTATGTCCCCCCAAAATTCATATGTTGAAATCCTGACCCACAAGGTGACAGAACTTGGAGGTGGCGGCGGGGGTGGTGGTGGAATGAATGGGATTAGTGAAGGTCATTAGTGCTCTTATAAAGGAGCCCACAAAGAGCCCTCTTGCTCCTTCTGCCATGTGAAGGTAGAGCAAATAGACAGCTATCTATAAAGTGCGGTCTTGCCAGATACCAGACCTGCTGCCACCTTGATCTTGGACTCCAGAACTATAAGCAATAAATTTCTGTTGTTTACAAGCCACCCAGTCTGTGGTATTTTGTTAGAGCAGCCCAAATGGACTAAGACAGGCTCTTTCTCCCATCTTACACTCATAGCTTAATATCTGATAAATATACTAATTAAAAATCTAGCAGAAGATATAACTAATAATTAAATGTGAGGCAAATGTTGTTGGAAAAATGTAACTTTTTTTCTTAGCTCAGCCTCAGATATTTAACTATCAAGTTAGGATAGGTCTTAACATGACCAGGAGTTTTTTCTTCACAAAGGAAGTTTGATACACTAATAAATTAAAGAATGAATTATTTCAAGTCGATTGATTGAATCAAATTATAGTAATGTGGTGGTAATGAGTTGATAGGACTAAGCAAAGAAAATTTTACTAAGAATACCACCAGCAAAATCTTCAGACCTAGCTGCCAAAATATAAGCAGAAGACAACTTCCATCAATGAAAAGCAAGAAACAGAAAATTTTGATGCATACGTTTTCAGCTGACAAAACAAATTAGCAATTATTATATGATAGTATCTTCATCTGTGACCTTACCTCTTACAGAATCCAGAAGATTTTCAACTATGACCATAATCTTGATCTTAAAGAAAGTAATGTGGGATTTTTTCAATCTTTCATTATTTGATTAATTTCTAAATAAATATTTTTATGTGTCCAGTGATTTTGAGAAAGAGGTCATAATAAATTCTACCACAATTGCAATCTCCTCAACCCCTGTATTTTGGTTCCAGAAATAAATAAATAGAACTGGTTCCCTTCCTGTCAAGTCAAAATTGAAAAAATTTAGCAGAACTTGAGATGTGGAAGATATGCTATACTTTATACTCAGATTTAACTGAAATAAGCATGAGATTGAATTAATTCTCCTTTTTTTGAGGGTATATATGTATGTATGCATGACCATAGCAATAATGTTGTAATTAGATTTGTGATTTAGCATTTTCAAAGGATCTTATTTGATAGATACACATAAATACATAGAAAGATATTTTGCATAAGTAAAGGTAAAAGAAAATCACAGTAGCTAAGTCAAGCAAATCTACTTAAGTGACTATGATGCAAGTTAAAATTAAATACATGATTTGCTTATAAGGAATTGGTCTGTGCAACAACAGGGATCATAACTCATAAATTATTAATGATTGATTTATCTTAAAGTCAGAATGATGGTTTTTTTTTTGAAAAACGGAGAAATAAATGCAGACTACAAGTCATTATTACAAGTAAACATAGATTACAACTGGTTACTTTAGAATGTTTCGTAGTTTGAAAAAGAAGCTTCAGTTATGGACCACAGAGATTGACTTTTGAGATTAAAGGACAGAATGGCTCAGAGATAGGGTGAGGTTAACAAAGCTTTATTTAAAAAAAAAAGGGAAGACAGAAAAGTATAGAAAGTTAGGTTTGCATAATAGAAGTTACTGAATAATTTTACTTAAAAAATAAGATATCTTATCAATGATACTCAGAGATTCTAAGTAACCAACATATCTCCACTTCATCTCACATTGAATAAGCCTGGCTTCAAAAGCAATATTACATTGAGAAATGAAGTTTGCTATGGGAAAATAACAGTGGTCAAGGTTGCTATTTGGGGTTTCAACAACAAAGGAGCTAGGAGATAATTCCATAGGCAGATTTTCTCTACTCTGTCTCATGCTGAATAAAAGCTATAACCACCACAGTCCTTTGTGGCTATGTGGAACTTACATTTTAGTTTTATCATGAGTCTTTGCTCTTCTACCTCTCATACACTTAATTCTGGTTAGACTGGAGAATTTAGTATAGGGGTGTGTGTGCACACGTGCACACACCATAAAAGGGGTGGTGTGGGTGGAACTGATATGAGGGTCGTGTGGAGAGGTTTGACGTGGCAAGAAATAAAATAGACAAGGAAGCAAGGGTAAAGAGGCTCTGTAGCCTGTAGTATAGAAAAAAGCAGAGGCTTCAAGGTCGCCTGTGAAATTACAAGCAGCCTTGAAGAACGAGAGAAGGAGGAACTTAACTTGGTGGAAATGGCCAGGATGAAAAGGCATCTTCCCCAGACCTCTTCTTAGTGCAGAGGCACTGCCGCAGCCAAGGACTTCACCAATTTTAGCAAAACAAAGTTCTGTTAGATTAGCCATTTTAATTGCATTGATCAGCAAATTCAGTATAACATCAGTTTATCTGACTTTTAACACCTACCTCTCTTAATCAACCAGTGTTTTAGGTGGAGTGGCTGGTCATGTTCATTAAAATTGCTGAACCAGCAGCAATTTTTCCAATGATTTGAAAGACATTGTGGATATATCAGGTAGCAAATTAAAGAGTTGAGAGTCTTGTTAAAGAGATGAGAGCATTTTTACATGACTCAGTTCATAAGTATGTATTAGAGTTTGCTTTTATAGTGAGTGAGATGAAGAATGCCCCAGTTTTCAGTCAACCATGTTAGATAAGGTTGTGTTTTCAGGGATATAGTTTGCCTGACTGGAGAAGCAGAGTTACAGAATGAGCTATCTAAAATGAAAAGAAAATTCAACTGAGTTTGCAGTCATTTGTAAATAATGATCAAAATGAGGAACTTTTTTTGTTCAAACCAAGGAGCAGGACACCATCTTCAGAAGGGTCTCCTATTCCACTTAATGTTCTGCTGTTGCCATTTCAAAATTCTTAATATTTTTTGAACAAGGGACTCCACATTTTCATTTTGCACTGGGCTCTACATGTTTTATAGCCAGTTTTGCAGCTGTAAGAAATGTAGGAAAGAAGATCTTGATATAGAAACAATGCTTAATTTCTTTCCTTTTTTAAAAAAAGTTTTTATTGATGCACAGTTGATTTACAAAGTTGTTTTAGGTTCAAGTGTGCAACAATGTGATTCAATTATGCATATATATATATATATATATATATATATATATATATATATATATATATATGATAGGGACAAAGTAAAGGGACAAAGTAGGTGAAAAAATAATTAACCCCACTAGGGATTGTAAGTAAAGGAAAAGTATGGGAGACCCCTGTAAGTTAATGATCACTCAAGAAAGCAGGTTTGCTTAACCATAAAACCAAGCAGTAAAAAAAAAAACAAACATGCAGCAGAAACATGAAACCTACCCCCAAATAATAAAACAATGGTGGCATGAGACTCACATCCTGCCCAGTGAGCTCAGTAATTTAATGACCCCTAAGACATGTTCTCTGCATATATAAAAAGCAATAATTTATGGAAAGGTGACATTTCAAAGTGAAAGGCCCTCATTGTATTGAGACCTGAAATAATTTTTCCATAGTGCCATGACAGTCCTGGATTGACCATGTAGGGACAAGAAAACTCCCCTGCCCAAACTGGAGGAGAAGTTGATGATGGAAGCATGATGTCTACTCAGGAATGAGGAAGAAGGTGGTTTTTTCCCTCTCCCTATTTTTCCTTTGATTATAAAACTAGCCAGCTAAGTTCATGGAGTGAGACACCCTTTCACACACCCACTTGTCAGCCTCAACAAGTGTCCTATTCTAATAAATCACGTCTTCTCTATCATTTTCCCTCTTACTGAATTCTTTCTGCTCTGAGACATAAAGGACTTGAGCTCCTTGGAGCCCACCAAAATACCACTTAGAGGTTGTATATATAGAGAGAAAATATATATATTCTTTTTTAGATTCTTTTCCATTATTGGTTATTACAAGATATTAAGCATAGTTCCCTGTGCTATACAGAGGTCCTTGTTGGTTAACTATTTTATATATAGTAATATGTATATTTTAATCCCAAACTCCTAATTTATCCCTCCTCTTCCCTTTCCCCTTTGGTAACCATAAGTTTGTTTTCTATGTCTGAAACCATGCTTAATTTCAAACTACAGTTTCTAAAATGATGGAACTGGCTTAGAAATATATACCACTCCCTCCCAGACCTAAGCACTTAGATTTACTTATAAAATTAAGGAATTTCCTAGGCTTATTTTTGAAATGATATTCTGGTCCATGTGTGGGGGAAATAAAACAGTAATTATGAATATAGAATTTCATTAAAATCCTCCCCTTAAACTTTATACAGTAGCAGTTCTTTGTTTGGCAGAATACCAGAGAGAAAGTTGCACAACCTGGACAGTTCACATTCACCTTCCTTGTACCAAGCAGGGAAATTGGTTATTTCATTTTCCAGGATATTGAATTGTTATAATTACATTGCATGTTATAATAATATTTAAAGAGCTCCCAGTGTTTGGCAGGTGTTTATCATTCTTTATTTCCTCAAGGGTTTGTGAATGTTGTTCTTCCCAAGAACACTTTGGGTAGCAAGTTGTGGGAATGTTTGGGAGTCCTTGGGAAGGGTTGTTCCTTGACCTACTAAACACACAAATCATCATTCAATTAAAATAACAAATGGGATAATGTTTTCCATTTTCATGACTCTAAGAAAACCACTTTCATCATCAATGTAGATTGTGTTTTATCAAAATTAAGAGACTAATTATTAACATTTTTCTCTGTAATTGAGGGCAAAAACTAGAAACCGATATTTTTGTTAAGTAGGGAATTTGGAATTAACCTTTTCTTTATCTGAAGATCAACACAACATTTTTCTCATTCTCACATTAAAAACAACAACTCTATTCTGTTGATTTTATTTCTGAAGCATCCCTAGATCTTTCTGTTCATTATTCCAGCTGCCATCCTCTTGGTCCAAACCAGATCCATATCTCAACTAGGCTACTGGTTAACATAGGTGTCATTGTCCTTCAGTCTCCCTTCTCGCTAAGCTATTCTTCACATTGCAGCTGAAGTGGTCCTCTTAATCCACAAATCTGATCAGGTGACTTCCTTACTAAAGTCAAACAACTAATGTCTTTTTACTCTGCTTGTAATAAAGTCCAAACTCCTCAGTTCAGTATCTAACACCTGTCTGCTTCACGATCCTCATATTTTATCTTTGGTATTTTCACATTCTATTTTCTTGCTTTACTGAAACTCTTACAGTTTCCCAACTGTGCTATGCATTGTTTCCTTATTCACAAAAGATACAATGTTTTTGTCAATTTTGCTTCATTTTTCACCTCACATCTACCCTCCAAATGTGGTTGGCTGATACTTTCTCTTCAAGTCTAACATTCATGGATCCATTCAACTTATATTCATAAGCTTTTCAATCTCTAGAACTTTATAGGCACTGTTTTACAGTGAGGAACAAGAAAGAAAAGCCTTTGTTACATGGAGTTTATATTCTAGTGCTTAAGAGATTAATATAACAGAGAAGTAATATAATAATATCTAGAAATGATTAGTGATATAACAAAAATTTTAATTAATCAAAATAGAAGGTGATGTTTTAGATTGATGGCTAAGATGAATTTTCTGAGATGTTTACATTTGAATGTACAAAATGTGTCAATTAAAATAACAAAAAAATGAGCATTCCTGGGATATAAAACAACAAGAAAAGAGACAAAAACTGCAAGAATTCCTGCATGGTCAGAATGGAGTAAACACAGGCAAGAAGGTTTAAGGAATATAACTGAGAATCTGAATTTGTAGGAACTGGTAGGTCATGGAGAATACTTTAAATTTTAGTCTTAAGTGTAATGGGGAACCACTGGTAGGATGAAAGTGGGATCATCACATGACGTTTTTAGGTTTTTGAAGCTGCCTCTGAATCCTCTGAGGAGAATATAGTGTAAAGAAAAGAGTGGCAGCAGGGAGGCCAACTAGAAATTAAGTATTCATCGTGGTAGTCCAAGGCAGATGTTCATGTGGCTTAGACAAAGAGTAAGGTAGTTAGATTTGCAAAAATGTTCACTGATAGAGTTGAAGCTTAAGAGAGGTTAAGCTTTATGAATGACTACAAGGTTTTTGCCTGCTAAATGGTAAATTATTATAACATTTACTGAGATAGAGATAAAGGATGGGGAAGATGTGTGGGTGGTGGAGAGAGGTATTATATACTTCAGTTTAGAACATAAGAAGTTTCATATGTTGTTGCAGGGACTGGCTAGAAGCTTATCAAGCCCATTCCTTCTTCCTGGGAATATAGTACTAAAATATTAGTCAGCCTCCCTTGCACATAGGTTGGGACCTAAAGTGTGGGAAGAAGTCACATCAGCCACTTCTGAGCTATTTATCTTGTTTCTATGTTTCTCTGTCTCTCTTCTGAATATCTGGAAGTGAAAGACTCAATATAGAAAAGGCAAATTATGGAAGGGGTCCTCATGAGGAGAGCTACTTGAGGGGGGAGAAGGGGATCCTTAATCTATGCTATGTTGAATCAATCAGGGTTGATAACATAACAAAAAACACAGTGATATGAACAGGTAAATTTTGATATAAAGAATTATTAGCTTATAAAAGAGAATCAGAGGAACGAGTTTGGATAGGAAGAATTAAGAGAATTGTAAAGACTATAGAAATAGCAACTATAGGGAGTAGTGTCTATCCCTAGGGATGAGAGAGAACATAGAAGGAAGAACCTTCATCATTGGACTAAGATCCAGAATTATTGGTAATATCATGATTTTGGCTCACTGAATGTAAGAAGAATAGATATGGTGCTGCTTTGGCAGAATGTAATGGAAATCTAGTATCTGGACCTTCCTAGGAATATGGCCTCTAGGGTGTCAGGAAAGGTTGCGCACAACAAGTATCTCACTGAAGATATTTTGATATTAAACATCCCAACAGAGTTGCTGGAGGAAGTTCCAAGCTGCTTGGTGTTGCTGATGACTATTCACATCAGTAGTTGTATGGAGGAAAATTAATCCACACATTAGGAGATGAGCACAGGAAAAGCCATGGGCACTGCAAGAACCCACTAAGAAGAATTCATTGGTGTCCCAAAATTACTTCCTTCTAAAAGGAAGTAATTTCCTCTGATGTCTTCTGTGGACAAAACTTAACATCATACTGACAAGCAAAGGAAAAATAAAGGGCCCAGTTCAATTTTTATAGATGAAGATAGTAAGGGTCACTTTGGAACTGAGAGAAAGTAAATTGATAACAAAACATTACTCCATTGTCTTCTAGCTTGCTGTGTTTCTGACAAGAAGTTGGCTTTAATTCCTGTCTTGTCCTCTGATTAAAATATTCCTTTTTCTCCCCTTTGATTGTCTTCAAGATATTCTTTGTCTTTTGTTTTCAGCAATAAGTAAGATATGTCCAGGAGGATTTTTTGGAGGCTGGGGTGATATTTATCCTATCCTGCTTGGTGTTCTTTGAGTATCCAGGATTTGTTGTTTGGTGTCTGTTGTTAATTTTGAAAAATTCTCAGACATTTTACCTTCAAATATTTTTAACCTATTTTCTCTCTTTTCATTCTGAGAATACAGTCGCATATATATTAGAGTATTTGATATTGTCCACAACTCTTAGATGCTCTTTTTTCCCTTTTAAAATATTTTTCACTCTTTCTATCTCTTTACATTTCAGTTTAGGTAATTTCTATTGATCTATCTTCAAGTTCTTTGATTCTCTCCTCCATTGTGTTGAGTCTACTGATAATCCCATGGAAGGCATTTTTCATCTCTGATACTGTGTTTTTTTAGTTCTACGAGTTCCATCTCTCTCTTTCCTATAGTTTCTATCTCTTCCACTGAAACTAACCCTCTGATTTGCACATTGTTCCATATTTCCATTAGAGCCTTTAACACATTAGTCATAATTACTTTAAATTTCTTGTCCAGTAGTTCCAACATCTTTGTCATACCTGAGTTCAGTTGTGATAATTGTTTTCTTTTTCTGAGTATCCTTTTCTTGCCCTTTCTATGCCTTGTTGTTTTGTGTTGAAAGTTAGACATGCTATATAAATCAGTAGAGACTGAGATAACAAAGTGTTAAGCCTGGAAATAAGCATAAGTTCTGCTAGTCTTCTGATGGAGGCTTTGAGTTAGTTTAGATAAAAATTGGGCTGGGTTTAAAATTTGTTGTTTCTGTTGTTGCTGTAGTTTACCTTTGTGAATTGTCACAGGCTTCAGTTAGTGTAGGTGTTGGTTTGTCAGAATAATGTCTATTCAATTTTGAATTTTTAAGTCTTCCTTTTGTGCTGTGCCTTGGAGTGGGTCTCTTTGTTCATTCTTTTACCTCTCCTGTGTTTTTTTCCAGCAGTATTTGTTGTCTTGAAGATCATTAACTTGATGGTAGAGGCTATGAGAGAGTGTGTTCTGTCATTCTGATTAAACCTTTAGGAAGAATTGTGTTCCTTGATCTTGAGGATATAGGCTTCTCAGCTCTCCTGCCCTTCCCTCATTTGTAGCTGTGGGTCCAGCTTACAATCTTGTCCTTTTATTTTTCCCCTCCTGTTCTTTTCTCCCAGCTACAGTGATTTTTCCTCAAGGCTTTATGATATCAGGGCTTGTTGTCTTTTCCCGCACAGTGTAAGACTTTGTTCCACAGTGGAGATAGGGGAGAAGAGTCTAGGCAGAATTTCCTACTGCTCCTGCATGGCTGCTATTTTGTTTTCTAACTCTGTACCACAATAGGTACTTTTTAATTTTCTATCTGGTGATGTTTGTGAATAAAGAGCTTATGACCTCCCAAATTTTGCTGCTCTCAGGATTTCATGCTGTCCTGTCCACTCACACTTGGCCTTAACCAAATTATCATCTCTTACAGCTTAAATATTTAGCAGTCTCTATTGCTTCTCCCCATTATAAGAACATGCTTGCATCATTTCTGTCCCTATAGGAACCAACTCTTTTTAGATTTTTGGGACAGTTGTTTACTCTCCAAATTTGGTACTCTAATTGGTTCAAATAAATGCATGAATTTGAAGTTAGTCTGGCTCTTTTCCCCTGAAAGGGTTAGAGTGAATCTTCTTCCATTTCTGCAACCTGGGTCAGAAGCCCAAAATTCCACATATCAGGTTTTTAAAATAAACACTAAATGTATACCTATATACCTTAATGTTTAGGATAGCTCCCTAAACATTAAGAAAATATAATGTGGTAAGCAAAACAAATAGTATGACAGAAATTATATAATTTTTAAAACACACTGAGCAATACAAGAGAATGTTTATGTATATAGTTATATATTAAAAGTGTAAAAAAAGACTGAAAGAGTCCACAGTAAATTTATGGTAGTGATTACCCTTAAGGAGAAGGTAATAAAATAAATTTCAACTTTATCTGCAATATTCTATTTCTTTTATTTAAGAAAAATAACTTTAATATCCAACTACCACATGAAATGAAGTATCCCTAAGGTCAAAAGCATCATCTATTCCTTATGATGTGCTACTACAAGCTTAATTAGTAGCTCAGCTACAGAAGACATTCTGCAAGCAGTCGATAGACAGTTGTCTTTAATACCCCATAGTGTTGAAGGTATTCCAACTTTATCAGCATAAACCATACAAGAATTTCATATGTTTTAATTTTATGCTCAAGCTCAGCATTATCCCAATAAACCTCATATTTTTCTTCAGACTCTAGAAAGGGCAGTAAGGGAACATTTTTTTCTTAAGTGCATATCATAAGTATACAGGAATTATGTTAAAAATTTAAAAAGTAATTTTATTTTATCTTCACACCAATCTTATTAAAAAACTATATATATATATATATGTATATATATATAACAGTTCTATTTTCCTGACAAGATAAAAGAGACCCAGAGAAGTTAAATAACTCATCTAAGATATGTTTAATAAGATAATAATAATAACATCAACAACAACACACATCAGAATCAATTGGAAGACTTGCTAAATTACAGATTGCTGGGCCACACCCCCAAAGCTAGTCTGGGGACCACACTTTCACAAATATTGTTTTAGGATAGCTTGATTCTCTCACTTATCTCACCTATGATATGTGAAATATGGACTCCTTACATAGATATTGTGATTTATATTTAAAAAATATATATTTTGTCTTTGTCTCTGTTTCTGGCACTGAGCTCCTAAAGCTCTGGGAATTTCCTAATTGGTTAGAAAGTAACAAAGGTTTCTTTTGTTATGCTAATGAAGCAACTTTTGGACTACACCTAAGGATGGAGACTGGTTGCCAGGAGACTCAACCACATGATTAGAGGGTTGGAACTTTTGGTCCCAACTTCTGACCTCCTAGGAGAGGAGAAGGCCTGGAGGCTGATTAATTGCCAGTGGCCAGTGATTTAGTCAATCATGCCTATGTAGTGAAATAGCCATAAAAATCCAAAAGGATAGAGTTCAAAGAGTTTCTGGGTTGGTGAACAATTACATACTTGGGGATATTGGCAGTTTGGAGAGGGCATGAAAACTCTGTGGCTTTTCCCAATACCTTGCTCTATGTATCTTTTTCATCTGGCTATTCCCAAATCATATGATTTTATAATAAACCAGTAATCTATTAAGCAAAATGCTTCTCTTAATTCTGTGACCTACTCTAGCAAATTAATCAAAACCAAGGTGGGGGGCTTTGGAACCTCCAGGCAGAAGAACAGACACACAGGTGGTAACCTGGGCTTTCAACCAGTGTCTGAAATTGGGGAAAGCAGTCTTACAAGACTGAGTCCCTAACCTGTGGGATCTGATGCTATCTCTAGGTAGATAGTGTCAGAATTGACTAGACTTGTAGGACACTGCTAGTATCTGGAGAATTACTTGTGTGGGGGAAACCCTCTTCCCCAACAGTAGAATTGGGTCCCAGAATCACCTTTTAAATAGGTACCAAGACAGAACAACAATGTCAATTATTGTATTAAAACATTTTTGATATTTTATCTAAGAGATAAATAGAAGTTTTTCCCACAGGTACCTAAATGTCTTGTAAATTTTCTAGGGTGCATTTTTTCCACTTTGAAGCCCACATGATACACATCTGCAGACCCTAGACCTCCAGAGAGTGATCCACATGAAAGCTCCCTCCTTTCTTACAGCTACAGCTTATCAGCTCCCTGCACTTCCTCTCTTTGTAACCACTTTAACTCCCTGAAAATGCTTCCTTCTCTTTCTAGTCATTTGAGGATGCTTCCTCAGAATTAATTAGCTTTCCAGGCTCCTGTGGGTCTTATAAACTCCATGTTATCTGTTGCCAGGAAAAATGGGTGGGCTAAGTTTGGCCACCACTAGTTGAGTCAGGTAAAATGCCAGAGAGGTCCTCCATACAAGGTCACTGTTAAAAGTCAGATACAGCTCAGAGATATAGGATTAATATCCTGGTTAAAACTCATACAGTGGCTTCGTAAGATATTATACTTCCTACTCTAAAGTTTGACTTCATATTAATTAATTAATTAATTAATCCACCTCTCAATGTGGGTTCTACTGCAGAACTCTCTTGCATTAATGTGATGAGAAAGCACCATGCCTAATAGCTACTCATTGCTAAGAGTCTGCATTCTTGCTGGGGAGAAAAAGTTTACAAATATTAAACCATTACACAACCATAGGAGGCAAAATTAGAAGTAGGTTGGAAGGAATGTGTTATTCAGCAAGTAGTAAAAATATCACATTTTAATCCACAGAAAGTTCAAGAAATCAGAAGAGGGATACATGTGCTTAAGCAAAGCTCTTAAGAGTGTCTTCAAAAGCTGAAATGTAGCACTAGAAGTTGTCCTCAGGATCTCCTCAAAGGAAAGATATAAGACATTTCTCCAGCATTATAACTCTCACTCTTTTTCAGTGGTATATAGTTAAAGACATTAGAGAAAGGTTGATTATTATGAAAAAGTAAAAAATTAAGTAGGAAAGTTAAATAATAACTATTTTCTTTACTCATTGTATTTTTATCTAGGAATATTGGAATGATATAATTATATTATAGAGTAAACCAAATTATTAAAAGTTAATAAAATAATCATTAGTTTTATCTAAATAAGTTAGGCCAGTTTTGTCATTGATTTATACTGAAGATTCATTGCAGTGGTGGAAAGGGCAGTGCATAGTTACAGCTATAATAAATTACACAAATTAGTGTATTTTAAAGTACTTTGAATGTTTTTAAAACAACTCATTAATTAAGTAACTGTGAAAACAACTCTGCTTTTCTGTGTATGATGAAGCAGATACCAAGTACTTTAGGTACTGAGAAAATGGACCAACTCAACAAAGGAAAGCCAAAAGAACCTGAATTTCTTAAACTTAAAAAAAAAAATAACAAAAATGAGGTGAAGGGAAACATTACCAGTGAAGGCTTTGCCTCTGTTTCTCCTCTTATCTTCTCTTATCCAGGAATGCATGGGCCACAACAGGAGTTAGATGTCCAGTTTTATACTCTTTTAATTATATTGTTTCACAACTTAATCTTTATTACTGTGCCCCTCAAAAATTATAACAATAAATAAAAACAAGAAAAAGAAGGGGAAAAAAAAGGAGAACCCTGACAAAATCCAGTTTCTTCTCTTTGTTGAACTCCTGGTGGGACATTTGCATTCATGTCATCCTTGGTTCCTCTCAACTCTCTTCCTTGCAGCAGTGCCTGTTCTGTCCCTGTACAGACAAGATAGCACATTAAGTGCTAAAATGGGAGATGCCTCACATCTCAGATGATTATTCTGTCAGTATTACTAGGAAACGTAGTAAGAATCAAACCCCGATGACTTCACCTCTTCCCCACAAGCCCGCCTTGCCTCCTGCCTGAAAGAATTCACTCCAGCAGCTCCCTCTAGTACTTGAATCATATGGGTCAGTGCTGAGAGTGACAAGTCTGTGTGTTGTCCTGCTATAAGGGGCGAGCTCTTATCCACAGTCAAGAGCATTAATATGTCTCAAGGGTTTTATATTTCTGGAGAGCAAAGAATAAAATGTAACTAGAGAATCATTTTTCAGTGAGCTTGAAACCCACACTACACTCTATTTCCTCTATGGAGGAAATACACAATTAAGTGGAAGACAAATGAATAAAAACAACAAGGAAAATTTATTGTTCCTTAAATGTGGGAAATCGACAACAAAAAACACAATGTGTTCAGCCAATTCAATTAATTGTCTATAATGTAATGGGAAGATTCCTAACTGGCCATAATAAAATAAATCTGCCTTCTCTAGTGACCAAATAAATTAAAGGGAAGGAGAGTCCACAATCAAGTTAAGGTTATTATTGTTGAATGGTATAGATAAAAGATAATTTAAGGCCAATTAACTATAACATCCTCATACTTGTCTCAATTAGTCAGGTAAGAGTGATGAGATATCACCTTGATTTGCATGATAATTATGTTAGTAGAACACATGATATGGATAACAGCCTTCATGACCTCCAATAAAATTGTTACTTGAATCTGCCACATCAGTAATTAAAATGTTTTCTATCAACAACAAAGTCAGAGCTTTTTCTTCCAAATAAGATGGACAAATATCATATGATATGCTTATATGTGGAATTAAATATATATATATATATATATATATATATATATATATATATATATATATATATATATATATCAAATGAATTTATTTACAAAACAGAAATAGACCCAGATATAGAAAACAAACTAATGGTTACCAAAGAGAAAAGAGGGGTAAGGGATAAATTAGGAGTTAGGATTAACATATACGCACTACTATATATAAAATAAATAACCAACAAGGTTCTACTGTATAGCACAGGGAACAATACTAAATATTTTGCAATAACCTACAAAGGAACAGAGTCTGAAAAAGAATATATGTATATATATGTATATATATATATATAATATATATATATAATGTATTTATATTATTTTTATTTACTCATATATTTATTCATTTTATAAACTGAATCACTTTGCTGTACACCTGAAAATAACAGAACATTGTAAATCAACTACACATCAATTAAAAAAAAAAGATGGAGTAATAGGGACTGGATTTAAATTTCCACATGAAATAACAGAAAATGAAAGAAGAAGAAGAAAAAAAAGAAACCTCAGTTTCCAAGATATTAGACATCAAGTAATGAAGGACAGTGATATCTGTGAGATGAGGGCAGGAAAGGAAGTTGAACACTATGACTACTCCAGTTTACTGCCTGGCAAATATTTCTAGGCTGTAGTGCAGGCAGAAGAAACCCACACAATGGCTAGTTGTCTCTCAGAGCTTAGGAGACAGGCCTGGGAATTCAGAGAGACCAGTATGTCTAGGGTATAAAGAGCATATTACTAGAGAGGATAAAGTGGCACAGAGAGATAACTCTGGACATCTGAAGAGGATTCACCTTCAGTAATAAGCAAGAGTACTTGTCAGAGCATGTGTGTGAAGAAATTACACAAGGTCAGGAAAAGAGACCAATAAGATAAAAGGAAATAATAATCAAAGCACACACATGGCTGGTCATAGTGTCTGTTCTCTGTACCCAGAGTGGTAAACCTCATAATTCATGAGACCTCTCTGACCACTAAGAAGTTCTTGCCATAAAAGTGGGGGAAAATTTAACCTAGACCAAATGCTGCTTTAGTACTACCCAACAAAGCACTTAAAAAGCATGATAAAAAATGATCAAATAACTTCATCCAGTACACACAAAAATAATATCTATAAAAATACAAAAATATCCAGCACCCAACAAGGTAAAATTCACAAAGTTTTACCTTGAATAAAAAATTACTGGGCATGAAAACTTGGAAATAAATTCCATAAAGCAAGGAAAACATAATCCATCAAAACTGAGCCATAAATTAAACAGATGACAAAACTGATAGAAAATGGCATTAAAATGGTTATTATAACTATATTCTATATGCTCAAGAAGATAAGCCTGAACATATTAAGGAGAGATATGGAAAATATAAAAAGATACAAATCAAACACTAAGAGATGAAAATTATTATGTCTGAGATCAAAAATACAATACATAGGATTACTCAGCAGATTAGATAAGTAGAAAAAAGTGGTGTACTTGAAGACATAACAATAGAAATTATGCAAAATAACAAGAAATATAGAGAACAAATTAGTGCTCACCAGTGGGGAGAAGAAAGTGGGGAGGAACAATATAAGGGTAGGAGATTAAGAGCTGCAAAGTACTGTGTATAAAATAAACTACAAGGATATATCATACAGTACAGAAAATATAGCCAATATTTAATAAGAACCATAAATGGAGTATAATCTATAAAAATTTTGAATCACTATATTGTACACTTAAAACTAATATAATATTTTAAGTCAACTATACCTCAATAAAAAAGGAAAAGAAAAAGAGCTGAAAAACAAACAAGCAAACTAAAAAGTACAAGTAGCCAGAAAATCAAGAATATAGACAATTTGAACATTATTAATCAACTTGACCTAATTGACATTTATAGAAGATTTCACTCCAAAACAGCAGAAGTCTCAAGTGCATAGTCAACATTTACAAAATGAGTTCATATTCTTTTCCATAAAACAACTCTGAATCAATTTAAAAGGAATCAAGTCACACAAAGTGTATTCTTGGACCACAATGCCATTAAATGAGATATGAATAAAAGAAAGAAAATGAGGAAATGTAAAATACTTATAAACTAAATAATACATTTATAAACAACCTAAGATTAAAAACTTAAGTAAAAAGGAAAATCAGAATTTAGTTAATTCTAGTTAGAATTTACTCAAAATTAGTATTTTGAACTGATGAGCAGTGGAAACTCAATATATCAAAATTTGTGGTATACAACCAAGGAAGTACTTAGAGGGAAATTTATAGCAATAAATGACTATTTTAAAGAAGAAACTCTCAAATCACTAACTTCAACTTCCACCTTCGGAATCTAGGAAAAGAAAGAAAGTAAATAAAGCACCACAAATCAGAAAACAAGAAAAATCCTTAACAAAGTCTAGACAACATATTCACAGGTTCCAGGGATTAGTATGTGGACATAATTAGGAGTCATTTTCCAGCTAACTATGAATAATTAATTTCATATGTTAGAAGGACTTGTTTAAATCTGTCTCGTCAGTGATACAATATTCTAAAGGTCAATTAAATGGTGCTTTCAGTGTTCTAAATGAACCACTTCATGAACCAAGAATTTTATACTCAACCAAAATATAAACAAATTATAAGATTAAAGAAAAATATTGTCAGACATGTAAGAAGTGAATTTTTTGTCATGGACTTGCTTAAAAATTTGTAGTATTTCCAGGAAAAAAAGTTAAAAAATCCAAGAAAGAAAGTGACATAGAAATCACAAAAAAATACATACTACACTGAAAGTACAATATGAAGAAATCCTGTGACTGACAATATTCCTAAAATGTAATTGGCACACATTAGAACAGAAAGTCAGGGCTCTGGAAAGGATGGCTCTAGGAAAGAAGTACCCAATGCATAGTGAAAATGGTTGGAGGACGGACCAACTCAGGGATCTAATAGAGGAGATTGACCCTAATATTTTAGGATGAGAACATTGAAACTTAGGTTCCAAATATAAATGTAATCAATAAACTTGGGCTATATCTTCACAAACAAGTGAGAGGACTTCTATGCATCTCAAATACTCATGCATTAATTACCAAAAAGTCAAGAAAGCAGGCTATAAAGGAAGCCTCAATAGTTCAAAATGTTAATATCACAATTATTATGTATTTTAATCACAATCCAATAAAATAAAAAAAAAAAATAAAAGCATAGCTAAGCAGATCCCATATGTTGGGGCAGCTAAATAACATATAATTAAACAATTATTGTATTTAAAAGAAATTATGAAAGAATTAAGAAATACATAGAAGTAAATGGTAATAAAAGACAACCTATCAAGATCTTCAGAATGCAGAAGATTTACTTAGATGGAAAAGCATAAGTAACAAGAAAAAGTATAAAAAAACAAAAAAAAGTAGGCACTCAAATATTTGAAGGAAAACAATAATGCTAACCCACAAAAAGGAAATAGAAGAAAGAAAATAACAAGGAATTAAATGAATAAATCAACAAAATAAAGAATAAAAATGATAGGAAAATGAACAATAAAATTCTGGTCTTTTGAAAAGTTTAACAAAATAAGAACTCTCATAAGACTGAGAAGGAGGCAGAAAATGCAAATTAAATAAAATATGAAAATGAAATGAAAAATAAAGAGGACAATTATAAAAATTTTAGGCCTTACATTTAGAACCCTAAAAAGAAATGGATAAATTCCTAGAAAAATATATAAAATGCTCATCTTGATGAAAGAAAAAATATTGAAAAGTAATAAAGAAATTAAAATCTTAGTCAAAATTTTGCCTTTCCTCTGAATTCAGGCACAACTGACTGCTACCATATTTTATGTAACAGATAATTTCATACGTATATTATTTATATGATAGACAGATAGGTAGATAGATAAATTTATTTATATTTCTTCCCCCTAGAAATAGAGTAAAAATTGCTCAGCTCCTTTTTGAGGCTAATATAATTTTGATCCTACAGTAAATAGATAAAGTCAATGAAACAAAATAAAAATACAGGCTTATTTACCTATGAAGAAAATGGAAATTATACTAAATAAAAGAAATCAATAGTATATTAAAACTGTATTTCACAATCAAGCTTGGTTTATACAAAGAATATAAAGATAATCCAATGAAGAAAATCTATCAGTGTAATCTGCCTTAAGAGTAGAATAAAATATTGAAAAGTCATATGATTATTTCAACAACTGTAGAATAATCTTTTGATGAAATTCAGCATGTCTCAGTAGTAACAAGTATTCTCAGGACCCAGATCTTGATTTTGAAATGTCATCTTACAATTAAAGGAAACAGAAACCCTTGGAGAAAATGCTGATTGTAAAGGTAAGGCAGAGAAAATAGATGAACTAGGAACAGTTTCTAGGACCAAGAAGTAATAAAAATAAATAAATAAAAGAATAAGGCATGTCAAAAGGACCCAGGAACCAACCTGAAAGAGTTCCCAAAGGCCAAAGCTCAGTTTGAAGCAACAACAAACACACACAAAAAAAACAATTTTGTATATAACACAAAGCATAAAATAAATATACATGAGGTCAATAATTAAATGATTGAATAAACTAATGAAGGAGGAGAAGAGACAAATTTTTCTTACAAAAGAATTCCAAATTATATATGTAGACACTGCCTCTTCCATGTGGTGAAGCTTAATCATTCCCTCATCTCCCCCACCCCCTTGAGTGTAGGATGGGATTAGTGTTTTCCTTACATAGAATAGAGTATAAACAAGAGTGAGGGGGAAGGGAGGATGTTACTTTACAGTGGAAAATACCTGGCAACAGAACCTTAACTGAGTGATCCAAGTTAACATCACCAGTGAAAGCATGTGGTTATTATATACCCTGGATATATGATAACCTAGCCACTCATGAGAAAATAAATCAGACAAACTCTAATTAGGAAAAAATCTACAAAATATCTGACCAATACTCCTCAAAACCATCAAGATCACGAAAAACAAATCATGACTGACAAACTATCACCAAACAGAGGAGATCAAGTAGACAAGGCAACTAAATACAATGTAGCATCCTGCATTGGGTCCTGGAACAGGAAAAAGATGTTAATGGAAAACTGTTGATATTTGAATAAAAGTTGAAGTCTAGACAATAGTATTGGTCTTTAATTTTGACAAATATTCCACAATAATTAAGATCTTAAAATTAGAGAATATTTGGAAATTCTCTGTACTACATTTGCAACTTTTATATAAACATAAAATTGTTCCAAATAAAGATTTTATTTAAAAATAAAACGTTTTATTGGCATGTAGTTGTTCATAGTAGTCTCTTATGATCCTTTGTATTTCTGTGGTGTTGGTTGTAACTTCTTTTTCATTTCCAATGTTATTGATTTGGGCCCCCTCTTTTTTTTTTCTTGGTGAGTTGCTATTGTTTTCTTAGTCTCTATTTCATTTATTTCTGCTCTGATCGTTATTTCTTTCCTTCTATTAACTTTAGGGGTTTTTTTTTTTGTTGTTCTTCTTTCTCTAATTCCTTTAGGTGTAAGGTTAGGCTGTCTATTTGAGATTTTTCTTGTTACCTGAGGTAAGCTTGTTTCACTATAAACTTCCCTCTTAGAACTGCTTTTGCTCTGTCCCCTAAGTTTTGGGTCATTGTGTTTTCATTTTCATTTATATTGAGGTATTTTTAAATTTCTTTTTTGATGTATTCAGTGATCCACTGGCCATTCAGTACCATATTGCTTAGCCTCCACTTGCTTGTGATTTTTGCAGTTTTAATTTTTTTTTATGTGGACAATTTTTAAAGTCTTTATTGAATTTTTTACAATATTGCTTCTGTTTTATGTTTTGGTTTTTTGGCCATGAGGCATGTGTGATCTTAGCTCCCTGACCAGGGATCAAACCTGCACCCCCTGAATTGGAAGGTGAAGTCTTAACCACTGAACTACCAGGGAAGTCCACTTTTTTTTTTCTTGCAGTTAATTTCTAGCCCCATAGAATTATGGTTGGAAAAGATGCTTGATATGATTATAATATTCTTATATTAACCAAGGTTTGTTTTGTGGCCTAGCATGTGATCTATCCTAGAGAATGTTCCATGTGCACTTCAGAAGAATGCGTGTTGCCAATAAAATGGACAACATAGAAGAACTGGTGAAATTCTTGGAAAGGTACAATCTCCCAAGCCTGAACCAGAAGAAACAGAAAATATGATCAGACCAATTATCTGTACTGGAATTGAATCAGTAATTTAAAAACTCCCATCAAATAAAAGTGCAGAACCAGACAGCTTCACAGGTGAATTCTATCAAACACCTAGAGAAGAGTTAACATCTAACCTTTTCAAAATAATCATAAAAATTGCAGAGGAAGATACACTCCAAACTCATTCTTTGAGGCCAGCATTACCGATAACAAAACCAGACAAAAATATCACCAAAAAAAGAGAAAATTACAGGCCAATATCACTGATGAACATAGATGCAACATTTTTCAGCAAAATCCAACAATACATTAAAAGGATCCTACATAATTATCAAGTAAGAATTATCCCAGGGATGCAAGTATTTTTCAAAATCCATGAATCAATCAATGTGATACACCACATTAACAAATAGAAAAATAAAAACCATATGATCATCTCAGTAGATGCAGAAAATTTTTTGTTAAAGTTCAACATCCATTTATGATAAAAACTCTACAGAAAGTTGGCCTAGAGGGAATATACCTCCATATAATAAAGGCTATATATGAAAAAAACCCGCAGGCAATATCATACTGAATGGTGAACAGATAAAGATGTCAATTCTTGCCAATCTTATTTAATGTTGTTTTGGAAGTCCTAGCCACAAAACTCAGATAAGAAAAAAAGAAATAAAAGGAATCCAAATTGGAAAGGAAGGAGTAAAACTGTGATTGTTTGCAGATGACATGATACTATACGTAGAAAATCCTAAAGATGTCACCCAAAAATCACTAGAGCTCAAAAATGAATTAAGTAAATTTTCTGGATACAAAATTAATATACAGAAATCCATTGCATTTCTATACACTAACAGTAAACTAGCAGGAAGAGAAATTAAGGAAACAATCCCATTTACCATCACATCAAAAAGAATAAAATACCTAGGAATAAACCTACCTAAGGAGGCAAAAGACTTGTACTCAGAAAACTAGAAGACACTGATGAAAAGAAACTGAAAATGACACAAACAGATGGAAAGATGTTCTGTGTTCTTGGATTGGGTGAATTAATATCATTAAAATGATAATCCTACCCAAAACAATCTACAGATTCAATGCAATCCTTATCAAATTAATAATGACATTTTCACAGAACGAGGACAAATAATTTTAAAATTCATATGGAAACACAAAAGACCCCAATCAGCCAAAACATCTTTGGGAAAGAAGAACAGAGCTGGAGGAATCACACTCCTTGACTTCAGACTATATTATAAAGCCAGAGTAATCAAAATAATAAGGTGTTGGCACAGAAACAGACACATAGATCAATGGAACAGGATAGAGAGACCAGAAATAAACACATAAACTTATGGTCGATTAATTTATGACAAAGGAAGCACGGATATTTAATCAAGAAAGGACATTCTCTTCAATTAGTGGTCCTGGGAAAACTGGACAGCTACATGTAAAAGAATTAAATTAGAATATTCTCTAACACCATACACACACACACACACACAAAAAAAAAAAAAAAAAACTAAAAATAGATTAAAGAACTAAATGTAAGACTGGATACTATAAAACTCTTAAAGAAAAACATAGGCAGAACACTCTTTGACATAAATCTCAACAATATCTTTTTGTATCCATCTCCTAGAGTAATGAAAATAAAAACAACAATAAACAAATAGGATCTAATTAAACTTAAAAGCTTTTGCATAACAAAGGATACCATTGACAAAATGAAAAGATGGCCTACTAAATGGGAGAAGATATTTGCAAATGATATGACCAATAACGGGTTAACATCCAACATATATAAACAGCTCATACAACTCTACATCAAAAAAAATAAATAAATAAATAACCTGATTAAAAAACTGGAATAAGAATTGAATAGACATTTTTCCAAAGAGGAAATGCATGTGGCCAATAGGCACATGGAAAGATGCTCAAAATAGCTAATCATCAGGGCAATGCCAATCAACACCACAATGAGATATCACCTCACACCTGTCAGAATGACCATCTTCAAAAAGAAGACAAATACCAAATGTTGGCAAGGATTTGGAGAAAAGGGAACCCTCCTACACTGTTAGTGGGAATGTAGATTGGTGCAGTCACTATGGAAAACAGTGTGGAGGTTTCTCAAAAAAATAAAAATAGAACTAGTATATAACCCAGCAATTTCACTCCTGGATACATATATAAAAGAAGCAAAACACTAATTTGAAAAGATACATATACTACAATTCATAGCAGCATTATTTTCAGTTACCATGGTATGGAAGCAACATGTGTTCATCAACAGACAAATGGATGAAAAGGAGGTGATATATATATATATATATATATATATATACACACACACACACATACATATACATATACATGCAATGGGATGTATAGATACAATGGGATACTACTCAGCCATAAAAAGAATGACATTTTGCCACCTGCAGCAATATGGAGGGACTTGGAGGGTGTTATGCTAAGTGAAATGTCAGGCAGAGAAAGACAAATACTGTATGATATCACTTATATGTGGGATCTAAAAAATAAAACAAACTACAGAATACAACAACAACAAAAAAACAGACTCACAGATATAGAGAACAAACTAGTGGTTACCAGTGGGGAGAGGGAAGAGGAGGGGCTATATAAGTGTAGGGGAGAAAAAGGCTTAATATGGCATTACATGAAATCATGTGTGTGAAACTTTTGAAAATTGTAAAGCAGTATAGAATTTATGGGTAATATTCCATTGTATATATGTACCACATCTTCTTTTCCCATTCCTCTGTTGATGGACATTTAGGTTGTTTCCATGTCCTGACTACTGTAAATAATGCTGCAGTGATTATCAGTGTGCATGTGTCTTTTCGAATTACAGTTTTCTCTGGGTATATGCCCAGTAGTGGGATTGCAGGGTCATTTGGGAGTTCTATTTTTAGATTTTTAAGGGACCTCCATACTGTTCTCCATAGTGGCTCTATCAATTTACATTTCCACCAACAGTGCAAGAGGTTTCCCTTTTCTCCATATCTTCTCCAACATTTATTGTTTCTAGAATTTTTTATGATGGACATTCTGACCAGTGTGAGGTAATACCTCATTTGTAGTTTTGATCTGCATTTCTCTAATAATTAGTGATGTTGAGCATCTTTTCATGTACCTTTGGCCATCTGTATGTCTTCTTTGGAGAAATGTCTATTTAGATCTTCTGCCCATTTTTGGAATTTTTTTTTTTTGATATTGAGCTGCATGAGCTCTTTGTATATTTTTCAGATTAATCCCTTGTCAGTTGCTTCATTTGCAAATATGGAATATTACTCAGTCATAAAAAGGAATGCTATTGGGTCATTTGTAGAGATGTGGATGGACCTAGAGTCTGTCATACAGGGTGAAGTAAGTTAGAAAGAGAAAAACAAATACTGTATATTAACACATATATGTGGAATCTAGAAAAATGGTACAGATGAATTTATTTGCAGGACAGGAATAGAGATGCAGATGTAGAGAACAGACATGTAGACATGTAAGGGAAGTGGGGGGGGATGAATTGGGAGATTGGGATTGACATTTATACACTACCATGTGTAAATCAGATAGCTAGTGGGAACTTGTATAGCGCAGGGAGCTCAGATCAGGGCTCTGTGGTGACCTAGATGGGTGGGATTGATGGGGAGGGTGGGAGAGAGGTACAAGAGGGAGGAGTATATGTATACATATAACTGATTCACCTTGTTATACAACAGAAGCTAACACAACATTGTAAAGCAACTATACCTAAAATTTAAAAATTTAAAGAATATTTCATTCAATAAAAATTAATTTAAAAAATAAAACAAATAAAATCCTTGAGCTTTGCTTTTGTGATTTGTCCATTTTTCTAAATGTATATTTCAATTAAATGTTTACTTTAAAACTTCAATATCTATTTATGATTTATAAAGCAGTATTTAACAATCAAGAATAGAAATGATTGCCTTAACTTGGCAAGGGTTCTATATCAAAAAATTACAGTAAAATATTTATAGACAAAACATTAGATTATCTCTTAAGATTAGGATCAATATACAGATGACATTATCACCACTGTTTAACATAATGTAATACTGGAGGTAGAGCCTTTGCCATAATAATGGTCTAACCAGAAATCAGTGTACAAAAAATATTTCTCATAAAAGCAGCATGAATTATCAATTACTAACAATTTAGCCTAATCAAAAATATAAAATAATTTCTTTGGAGAAAAATTTAATAGCCCAATAAAAGACATAAAACATCAAACTAACACAATATTGCAAAGCAACTATAGTCCAATAAAAATTAATTTTAAAAATATCAAAATTAATTCCATACTCTTGGATGATATGATTTAAGGTTTTAAGATGCTGGTTCTAACAAATTATCTATATATCAATATTAAAAGCCATTTCTATCAGATTTTCAATTGGACTTTTATAAGAGCTTGATAAGCTCATTCTGAAATTATATATGGAAGAATAATGTCAACTTTGAAAAAGTATAAATCGGGATAGGGAGATTACCTCTCAGAAATTATGACATACTACAATGACATAGCAATAAAAATTAGTCTGATATTAGCACAAAAATAGACAAATAGACCAAGAGAACAGAATAGAAAGTTTAGAGACAGACCACTTATGTATGGGAAATTTAGGAACTTAACACATAGTAAAACTGATACTTAAATCAATAGGGAAAATAAAGACTATTTCTCTATCTCACCATATTGAGATAAATAAATTTAGATAACTAATAATGACCACTTACAAATGAAATTCAGATGGATTAAGAACAAATATGAAAAGTGACAGTTTTAAATAAATGGGGGCAAATATACAAAAATATCTTTGTGATCTTGGTGTAGGGAAGGGCATTAAAAATTCCCAAATCATGAAATATAAAGTTTGTTTAAAACTGTTTTTTTCCCCCCAGTGGACAAAGCTTACAAATGAATAACAAATTGGGGAAATATATTTTCTATTTCTAAAAATAGCAGGAGACTAATATCTAGAACATAAAGGATTTCCTGAGAATAAACAAGAAAAAGACAATAACCACAAAAGAAAAATGGCCAGAGAATGCAACATGTAGTGTGGGAAGAGGAAACACTAAGCATATGAAGAAATGCTCAAGCTCATTACCAAAGAATATCACTTTGCCCATGTGTATAGATATTAGGGCTTTTTTGTTTGTTTAGTTTTTTGTCAGTGGTCCCAGGTTTAATTGAGAGTGCAGAGGTGCTGCATTTCCACTCAGAGAGAAACTCAAGGCAGCCTAGGTTCCAAGCTGAGCATTTGTTTTTTTTCAATTGAATAAAAGAACATGGCATTACTGAAAAAACTTAAGACCCTCCTGCCCCAGTCTTGGACTTAGGGGGAACACAGGGAGTGGCTAGGTTTTCTCTTTGGGACAGGTCACCCTCGGCCCTGTGTCTGGGAGTCCTGGGAGCCTCTCCACACAGACTGCCCTTCTGAAGTCAGTTCCTAAATGGGGAGGGGATTATGGCAGGGACAGCCCCCAACCAGTGATGGGTAGGGAGCTGGAATCCCAGATACCCACAGTGGTGAATCCCCTGCTTCCAGCCATTTTGGGAACAAGTGAGGCCAGGATGAGGTAATATTAAAGTGGACATGTGCACAGGTGCAATTGTCCCAAACAGCATTCTGGCAAAAATTCATCAATTAGTAGGCAATTTATGAGCTAGTAGTTTTCCTCCTAGATATACATTCCAAAGGGTATACATTGCTAAAGGGGATATGCAAGTAGATGCTCACCACAACATTATTGTACAAGCTAGTGGGAGGTCAGAGAGCATCCACAGCCTGGGGAGTGACTAGGTAGAATGTGATGGAGGACCATGCAGTTAGATGCAATAGACTAGATATTCACAAAGCAACATTGCAATACAGGCATACCTCATTTTATTAAACTTCTTTTTTTTTTTTTTGTAAATTACTCTTCAAAAATATTGTGTTTTATACAAATTGAAGGTTGTGGCAATCCTGCATTGTCAGATGATGGTTAGCATTTTTTAGCACTAAAGGCGTTTTTAATTGAGGTATATGCATTTTTTTTAAAAGACATATGCTATTGCACACTCAATATACTATAGTAGAGTGTAAATATAACTTTTATATGCACTTGGAAAACCAAAAAAATCATGTGACTTACTTTATTGCAATATTCACTTTACTGAAGTAGTCTGGAACAGAACCCACAATAGCTCCAAAGTATGCCTGTGTTATAGGGAAGAACAAATCTGACTCTGTATTGGATCTACTTTTACTTTAACCTTTGTGTTCTATTGTTTTTGCTACAAGTTAATCACTAAAGGTATGTTTCCTATAGCTTAAAGTATACATAATTGCCCATCTCCAGGAAACCTGTCTCCCATGCCTGAGTGTGAAGTTAAAATACCTTTGTTTAAGCTCACAGGAAACATCCTGACCAGGTCCACTTATATATGGCTGCAGCAAAGAAGATATTAACACATCCCCTCTGGAGTCCAGCCAGAACAAGAAAATATTTATCATCTTATCACCTTTTTTACTTTACCTCCTTACCTCCCCCTCTTTGTTCTATAAAAGAAACTAGCATCCAAACCCAGGCAGGATGGTTCTTTGGGACACAGGTCCACCATCTTCTCAGCCTGCTGGCTTTCTGAATAATGTTGCTATTCTTTGCCCCAACAACTGGATTTATTGGCCTGTCATGCTTCAAATATCGTGAGCTTAGACTCAGTAACACCTGTACATAATAATGTTTGTGTTGTTGTGACTCCCATGAACTGTGTGATGGTTGAGGATATATCCAGCTATTTATTTACTTACTTCATCCTTAAATCCTTGAAAACCCCTGGCTCAGTCCAGGAGTCATGATGCAACTCTTCATTAAGTAGTTTAAGAAAGAAAGAACTTTAATTAGGTGGTTCAATAAAAATTCTGACTCATAATGGATTATGTAAGCTTTCTGCTCTGTAATAATTTTAACTACTAAGTGAATCTGTTGAGATTAGCTCTCTCTGGTAACTTAATAAATAAAAGCATGCATCAGAGAAGCACTTCCTTTATCCACTCCTCTAACTCATTTACCCAAATGTGACAACTCTGTGAACAGTTTTGCAAAAGCTTGACAAGTGCTTATTTATCTCACTTTGATACTATTTTATGAGTGTAACAGGTATCTCCTCACCTCTCTATTTGTGAAAGTCTAAAATTCCTAATTAGATTTGTTTTTTTTAAATTTGAACCCCCAGAATTATCTTTCATATAATATTTGCTACATTATTTTATGAAAGTTGTATGCTTTCTATAAAGAATTTGATATACACATCTAAGAGGCATAAAATGGACTGTCATAGATAACAGTGGGCAAAAATTTTCCTTCTTTTTCTATAAATTATCTACTTATGTATTTTAGTAGGTAACATATTCTATTTCATTTCAAGGTATGTATTTTATCCCAGAAATACTTTTTTTTCCCCCCAGGAAAACTTAAATATTCCAATCATTGATATGTTTTAAGCTTAGTCACTTTGGTTTAAATACTATATCTTTCAGATTTTATCTACTATGTCCCCCAACCTGGCCCCAAATCTTAAATGCTTTCTCTTTGTTCTACTTCCGAGGGTGATGTTAGGCTAGTATTCCCACCAAGTTCTGCAGAGGCAAGTATGCCAATCCATATCTTTCTTGCCCCTACTACACTTATGCCAAGTCTTTCAGCAGATTTTTCCATATCACACATAAGTATTTGAACCTTATAATTTTATAATACTGCTTAAGGCATAGTAGTAAAAATTTCTTCTTTCCAAACTATCCTTACCAACTGATCCTCCCATATGAATTTTATAACCATCTTATCAACTTCCAAAACAATCCTTTTTAATTTGTATTGAAATTGCATTGTACTTATAAATTCATTTGTGAGACTGACATCTTTACTACACTTTATTTTCACTTTATTTAGGACAAAATTTATATCCCTCAGGCAAGTTTAGTATTTTCTTAGATAACTTCAAATTGATTTTTTGTTAGGATTTTTTTCTTAGTTATGTTTTTTTGTTCACTTGCAAATGTAATTTTATTATATTTTTGAATCAGTTGTTCCTACTTCTTATAAATACAATTATATTTATATATTTTCTGTACTTGTCCACCATATTATGCTTTTTTAATAGATTATTTTAGCTTTTTTGAAAGATAACTGTATTGTCTAAAAGGTGACAATTTTTCCCTCTCTGTTATATGCTGATATTTTTACTGTCATATATACTAGAGCTTCCAAAAAAATTCAAAAATGCTAGTAGATAAATATTTTGATCATAAATTTTAATGTAACTGGCTGTAGAGATTTATGATTACATGTAATATTAGAGGTAAGTCTGAGTGGCAATTCTTAATCATATTATTGAATTACTAGTGGTATCTGATTTTAATCTCCCCAAAGCCTTGGGAGTCACTGAGGGTGAGGTGGAGGTTTATGGGAAGTAAATGCAGGAGGTGAGAATGTATTCATAAGCTTATTTTTGTTTGTTTGCTTTGTCTTTAAAGACGGGAGCCCTGATCTGAACCGTGCTTCTTTCTCTTCAGAACCTTTAGCAAACAGCCACAAAGAAATATTTGGTTTGGTTAACTAATTCTACAGTTTGCTAGGCAAACAGTGATGCTTACTAAATCTGTACAAACTACTCATTGGGCATAAAAAGATAAAACATAAATAAACAATATAGCTGTCATCAAACATTTGAAAGTTTAGTGCTGACATATATTTTCTTTAATTCCTTCCCTCACACACACACACACACACACACACACATGTACACACATATGCACACACATACTCCTGAGAGGTAATTACTATTCCCTTTTTACAGGAAACTGTGCCAACAAGACATTAAAGTAACTTTTACACAGTTACTTAGCTATTTATACTGGTATTTGGATGCAAAATTCTGTCATTTTCACTGTAAGATAATGTTCCTGACACTGCACCACTTTTGACTTATACAATAACCAGAATACAAATAGCACTATGGAGATATCTGGGAGAAAGAGAAACATTTCAGCTGAGGAAATTCAAGAAGGCTTCCTATGTACAATTTAAGATGCTAAAAATGATTTCAGCAATGGATATAATTGGATCATATTCAAGGATGTCCTTCTTTTTAAATCTTTATAATGTTAGAATTCCATTAACTTAAATTTAGATCAAGAGAATAATGTGTTTGAGAAGTCCATGTAGCATCTGTAAAATCTGATAAGTAGATCCAGCTTGATAAGTACTATAGATCTCTGTAACTTAACTGCCCTTCCCTTATAAATTTCTAAAACCTCTAGGCTGATTTGTTTCAAATAGTGTTATACTAAGTAGTGAATCTGCTATAACTCTATAGTAAATTCAAGACAGTACCTGTTACGAATCTTATTCCGTAGACTCAAGAAATATATATATACATATGTTGTCCTCATTCACCATCAATTTCTACATGCTGAAAATCCACTTTAGGTCTAAATAAAATCCTAGAAGCCATCCCTAATGTCATATACTGTACAAATTGTTCTTGTTTCTTTCCTTACATATGTAATGTGTGTCTGTGTGTCTGTGTGTGTGTGTGTTGTTAATAGAGACATGTGGAAACATTTAGACTGCATTAATAGAAACAGAAATACGATGTCCAGGAAAAAGTTTGTGTTTATTCAACTTTCTTAGTTGGTTGGCACATTTAGATTATCTTATTTAATACTGGAAGATACAATTCACAAGTAGTATTGACAAACATTGATGCACAGAGAGTCACTGCACAGTATGCAGGGATCTTATCAATAGTTCTCTGCCCAGGGATGGAACCCGTGCCCCCTGCAGTGGAAGTGCAGAGTTTTAACCACTGGACCACCAGTAAGTCCCTAGGATTCCCTTAGCTTTGGATAAACATAAAACCTGGCCATATGACTAGTGTAACGAATTTAGCATTTTATACTGCAAGAACATGAGAATCAGGGAGACGACATAGCTGTCTTCAAACTTTGAATGGCTGTCATGTAGCAGAAGAAAAACATGGATTCTGTGTGACCCAGCAAGGCATCTTAAAGCCAAAGGATTTAAGTTACAGGGGAGAGAGAGGGGTATTATGGGAATAGGTCATCAGAGAGAGGAATCCTGGGGACACCAATCAGAGAGAGGGATACTGGAAAAACCCTCAGAGGAAGGAATGTCAGGAACATATCACCAGAGGAAGGAATCCTGGGAACACAATGTAAGAGAGAGGGATGTTGGGAACACTCGTCAAATACAGGGATGAAAAAAGTTACAGTGGAAAAGAATTCAAGTCTATCCCTCCTGATTTATTGAGAAAAAAGATATGTTGATCTTAGCAGGCACTGAGTTTTTTGTTATCAGAGGTATTCAGACCAAGCCATGAAATTGCATGTTGGAGAGATTCATTCCTTCAGTGGAGGATGGAGTTAGATAACTCATGATATTTTCTGATACTGCATCCATGATTATATAAAAAAATCCACTCATAATCAGTTTCCTAATTTCCATGATGATACTTTCAATCATGCTCAGCAATGATTCAAACCTCAATGCTTTTGCAACCAGAACCAACATCTTTTTTAAAATTCAAAGGTTTTCTCCCCTTGCCTAACATAACTTCCTGTTTTGAAGAGGGAGAGAAAAACCCAAAGGTATCATACACAACAAAGAGCTCTTGAAATATAACATTTTGATGAGTTAAGAAGTAAAACAGTAAGAATGGATTAAATGTCTCTTAAAAAAAATGGGTGTTAAAAACTGATGGAACAGCACCTGGCAAACCACAGTGCAGATTTTGCCAAGCCCCCAATGTTTGAAATATTCTTTGTTACACTTGACAAAGTCAACCCTGCTGAGTGTCTCAAAAGATATTGCCACTACAAGTTGGCAAAGCAACCCATAAATACACAGTCCAAGTTTTCAAACAATTTCTTCAGTCCAGAAGCAAAATAGAGTCCAATTCCTTTGAAGTGAAAGAGGGTTTCCTGGACCATTTCCAATTGGAGGAAATAAATTTGGAAGAACACAGCTTTTGAAAATAACATTGCTGATATAATTATTGACCTTCTAATCAACGAAAACCTCATACTTCAGTTTTAAATAGTACATTGTGTACTTGCTGGTTTTGTTGTTTTTGTTGTTTTAATCCAAAGAGAATATATTGCTCTGTATATATTTGCTCTTTCTAAAATCACAACATTACTGTTATGGCCACCATCTTTCTCCTTCCCTCAACTTCTTCTTTTTTGTCTTCTTTCTTGTATCTTCTATGTTCTCCTCTCCCTATCCACTGACCCATCCTCTATATTCTATATTGTACCCATTTTTCCCATTTGCCCTTTTCTTTTTCTGTTGCCTGAACTACAGGCATGACAGTAGGATCTTCAGCAGCCATACTGTGCTCTGACGAGAACTTAAGGATGGAAACCAAGCACTGAGAATGACAGAGAAGGAATCCTGGTCACTGGTGACTATGGAGTCACTGTATCAGTGGTAGACTCACCCTTCCAAATTCTTTTTATTTGTGAGAAAGTTAATACTTCTTTGTTTAAAGTACTGTTGAGTTTTCAGTTAAATATAGCCAAAATTCATTCTAATTGATTATCAGTGGGATCGGAGAATAATCTAGAGATAATCCAAATTTATTTCTCAAGTTCAACCCAAGTGACTTCTGCTCTGGGAAACATTAATTGATCCCAGAAAACAAGTAGCATTCTCCTTTCTCTGTTCTCTTATATCACCTCTCTGACAAGATTTACAGAAGTATTGTGATTATTGTATTATTTGTCTCTCTCATTTACTGTAGAGGACTGGTATACCCAGAGAACTGAAAAAGTGACAGAGAAACTGTAATGCAGGAGGTAATGAATATACACTAAATTAATTTATTAATAGAAAGATCCAAGAAGGTAGGCAAATCAATGGTCCATAACAGGAAAATGTGGTAGCCAATAATGTGGCTTACTCATAATGTTGGTAAGACAGTGCCAGTGAGGAAACAAGGGCCTGGGAGGGAGAACCAGAATCTCAAGAAGGCTAGCAAGTCAGCTCTTGGGCAAAGTAGAAAGGCAGAGACCCAGGCATGGGGGCTGACATATGAGAGGACACCTGGTTACAGAACAAAGGCAGCAGCAGATCAATGGCAACTAGAGTAGAAGGTTATGCAAAATTGATTCAGCTTTAGTAAGGGATCCTTTAATTCCTCCAAGGGTCAGAATGTTGGAATGTGGTTGCACAAAATAAAAGCACTGAAGATAAGAAATATACCAAAAATTTCATAGCATTTTTGTATTTGCCTGCTGTAATCCCACTCTGCTTATACCAATGATAAAATGATAACAAAAACTCCTTCTTAATCCATTCCCTAAACTATCAGAAACCAGTATTTTTTAGGCTTCTAAAATATTAGGGTACTTCGGAATTCTGCCTTAATTCCTTTTCACTTTCATTTAATATACATGCTGTACATAATCCTATATATCCCATAACATCAATTACTATCCAGATCAGGATAAATAAGTGCTGCAAATATATTGATACACTCCCACTCTTCTCTGTATGCATGCCAAACCTCACTAATCAATTAACACATTTTTACCACTATGAAACATTTCACCTCAAAGTCCTTGTCAATGTAACACTCTAGAAAAATGCCTGATTATTTCAGGATAGAAACTCAGGGTAAAATATTTTTTGCCATTCCTGTGCCATATATTGAAAGCCACCAAATTTGCATCTCCATTGGATCTCCCTCCTTAGCTTGAGAGACACAGAGCCAATTGCTTGTGTGCCCAAAATTAATGCCTGAAACTGAACTCAGTCTTTCTCCCTCACCCTGACACTCCTCCTATGTTCTCTGTCTTGCCACCACTAATGGCACCACCATCCTATCTGTTGTCCAACAAAAAATTTCAACTTCAACTTTGTCTCGTCTTTTCCCTTCATTCTAACCTATAATCAATTATAGGTTTGTATTAGTTCCACCTTCTAAATATATACTTACTTATTCCCCTATTCTTCTGTTAGTACCCTAATTCAGGGTTCTGGAATTGCTTGCTTAGATTACTAAAGCAGACTGAAGTTTTGGTTATTTATAATTGGTCCTCCATGTTGAAGCCACAGTGATATTTCTAAAATAAACTTCTCTGCTTTTTGTTCTGAAAAAAATTTCCCACTGACTTTAAAGACCAGCTCCGTAATAATGTGAATAAGTATCTTCATGATTCTCTTACATCTCTACATTTCCTCTGTCTTTCCCATCCTCATCCAACCCTACACTACAGAGACTTCCAATATTTGGTGCATTCTATTCCTTCTACCTACTAACCCTTCTTCATATTTTGATGCATAGTTTATGTGTCATAGATCTATACTTTCCTCATTAATTTATTCAACTAACACATTTTGAACTTATGTCATGTGCCTGGCTATTGTGCTGGTGAACAAGGGTAAGAATAATACTGTTCCTTCATGCACACAACTACTACATACTGAAAAGTCAATAATTGCATAAGTAGCTATTTATAATAACTACTGGATAAAATATATGTTAAACATTATACCAGTACTCTTTTTATCTACTGACCTTGGAACAGATAGTCTTTGATAAAAGAAAAAAAAAAACAAAAACACACACTTACATGACCTTCCATAAGTATATAAACCCAATGTCAGTCAGCGGCCCCTTGAATGGAGAAAGGATATAAATGGATCTTGATTCTCTTTGTGTGTGTGTGTGTGTGTGTGTGTGTATGTGTGTCCCTAAAAAAGACCCTAATCTGGTATTTAAAGCTCAGTGGAAGGGTTGGAACTTTTTTTTTTCTATGAAATTGAAGACATTGATAATAAGAAATGGAACTGAATATCATCCTCTTCTCTTTGGGGATGAAAATTCAAGAAACTTGCCAGAGTTTGCTGGGTGATCCTGGCTAATGTTCACTAGCAGAAGAAGATCTTAAAGGGGAACTCACAGTGAGGGAACAGAGTCCAAGTTGTTAACCTGGTCACTACATAAGGTCTCAGAATTCATGAAAATCAACTAAAGCTGCAAGAACATAGACATGAAGTGTGAAGAGTCTCTGTGCCTAGCTCTAGTGTCATTTAAAGCTGAGCTTTGGGAATATGAATGGAATATTGTATCTCAATTATGGACTAGAAGAAACCAGAATGAGAGGGACATAGCCCTTCTGTGTATGACCCGTATTTAACAAGGATACCAAGTGTCACAACCAAATTCATGCTGTGAGAGTATTGCTTGTACATCCCACTTATTTCTCCTTTCAAACCTGACCTTTGGAACCTCTCCTTCGGGCTGACTAATCCTTGAGGGACTTGGTTATTTCAAATAAGAGTTCTCAAGAGAAAGGTAGGAAACTTCCTATAAAGAAAAGCATGTGAGAAAATAATTGTGATATGATGGGTTTTGTATTCCAAATTAGTGAAGTATTTTACACCAGTTGCAGTATGAATTGTGAAAAATTCTATTAAAAAAACAGTTACAAAGAGCCACAAGTGAGTATCAGTTTTTCTCTAGACAGTGGGGAGCAGAGATTTGCTTGAGCAGGGGATTGTTGTGATTAAACATGCATGTAAGGTATATAAATCTGTGCATAAAGGACAGATTTGCAAGGGATGAATCATGGGGACACCCAGCATTGGAATGAATAAGGGAGGGTTATTTCTGTAGTCACAAGGTAAGATAGCTTGCATTAGTCTACGGCCTTATTAAGGAAATCACATCTTTTCCCTGTAACATCTAACATATAATGTAGTTATAAAAATAAGACAAACAAAAAAAGAATAAAGTAAACAAGTGATCAAAGACAGAACAAAACCAAAACAAATGTTGTACAACTTAAACAAATATGAGAATCATCCTAGGGTTTATCCCTGTACTTCCCTCTGTTCTCACTCAATCTCAAAAAGAAGAGCTATGGAGACGTTTATCTATACTTGTCAGAGGTAAATGAAGAGTATAAATTCAACGATTGATAAAGTTCAACAAAATCTCCAAGATCATCTATTTCAAGTCTTTCATTTACAAGATGAGAGCCAAACTCTCGGATAAAAGTGGCAGATCTGGAACCAGAACCAAAATCTTTTGCTTCTCAATAAAACAATGTTGCAAGGGATTCTTTGGAGGAGGCAGAGTGAATCTTTGTGGAGGCTTCACAGAGAAAGTGCTGATCTTTTGCTTTCTCAGGGGCCAGGCTCCATAAACTGTAATTGGGCTAATCTGGGACTGCTCTCAATCTTTCTGTTGCAGCGAAAGTCATAGCAGGGCTACTCTGTTGACACTGATGATCAGAACACTAGCAGAGGGCAGCAAGAGGTGCTTCTCTAAGCCTCTCCTGAGACAAAACATAACAGGCCTTCCTGGGCAAAAGGAAAAAAAAAAATCCAGCCCATTAAAAAAAGAAAGTTTTCTCTGACATTTTGTACCCCTCCTTGCACATTTCCCCTCTTGTCTTCATTTCTCAGCCTGACTGCCTCATCTCACCTTTGCCAGGAGAGTCAACATAACTTCATGGTTGACACTGATTTTTCTAACAGCAGCAATTTTAACCCAGTAAAAAGTATCCCCAAAGCACAAAAGTTATCAAATTAAATCACCTCTCTAACAACTTGATACGGTGGCTAATTCACAAAGGCCTAAAGTGAGGGAGGTGTTGTTTTGTTCCTGGCTTTTGCAATCAAGTGGATGTTTACCTGCCCTTGTCCACCTCTTAGCTTTTATGAAAAATCTTTTTTTAAATGGGATGCTTCTGAATCCAAGAATCACATCTATGCATTTGTTCTATAGTCTAATATCTGTCTTCATATTTTGGCTGCTATAATTATCTTTCTAGATGATGCATATAAGTTCAAATGCACTCAAAGATCCACCTCCCTGCATTAACTTTAGCTTTATCATGGAAAGTTTCAAACTTAATCAAAATTTCAGAGAATAGTATAATTAATAACCATGAATATTTCATCCATGTTCAACTTTCATCAACTCTTAGCCAATCCTTTTTTCATCTATACTGCTCTCCCTCCTTTACCTCATTCCATATTATTTTAAAGCGAAACCCAGATATTATATCTTTTCATTTTTAGATATTTCAATAGGGCATATTGGAAAAATAATAAATCTTAAAAAAATAAATTATCATACATCTAGGCTACCTAAAAATTAGTAAGAAGTGTTTCTTATGATCATATATGTCAATTATATCAATAAATACTTTAAAATTTTTTTGTCTAATCCAAATTCAAGAAGGGTTTATTTACTGTGATACTTGATATGTCTTTAGTTCTCTTCCAATTTGTAGATTGCTCCTTCATTATTTTTTTCATTGAAAATTACTTATGAAACTGAATCTTTGGCCTATAGAGTTTCTCACAGTATCACTTTTGATAATCATGTTGTTCATATCATTTTTTCGTATTTTCTCTGTCTCTTTCATTTTCTAAAATTTGACCAAGTTTTGATCAAAAGATTTCATCATATTTAGATTTGATCTTTCTGAAAATTTTACTTGTTTAAGTGGTATCATGTATTTCCATTAGGAAGTATACAATACCTAGTTGTCTTTCTTTTTAAAACTATGTTTTATTCCCCAATATTGAATTTGTCTACAATGTAGATTATCTAAATTATATCAATTTAAATTAAAATTTCTTATAAAAAATTCTTATGACAATACTTAATTGCTAATTTTACACAATGAATTATATTGCTGAAACTGTCCTTTTCTGCAACAATCAAAGAGATGTAAAAGATGGAGAATGGGGGGGCAGAAATGATAAGGGAGGCAATGAAATAAGTATCTTGAAGGTATTGATATTTCAAATCCTAACTCTTGAAAAAATAAATATGCAAGTAAAAATGGTACTAGTAACTCTGAGGTTGGCATTGAAAGTGTCTGCATAGACCATGCTCATTGATCTAGTCATAGTTCATCTTACACTTTAATTACATCCCAAAGGAAAATAGCTCTGTGTTGATGTTGGAGATAAATAATGTCCAATGTCCAATAATGTATACTTTTGAATACCTGGAAAAAATACACACACAGATACATGCATGTGTATAAATTAATGCAGGCTTTTAATTAAAGTATAGCATACATGGACAAAAGTATATAAATTATATCAGAGCTTGATGAATTTTTTCTGAATTTGAAGATGTCATATAACCAGCACTTAAATAAAAAACACAATATTAATATCCATTAATCACCATTTTCCTTTCAAGGGTAAACACTATTCGGACTTCTAATATCTTCTAATATCATACATTGTTTTACTTGTTTTTGAACATTATATAAATCAAATCATATATTATATGCTTTTTGTGTCTGCTCAACAATTCTATTGTGAGAGTAATTTATGATGTTACAGGTAGTTGTTCAGAATTGCTGTATGTATAGTGTTCTGTTGTGTAATTATATCAAAATTTATCCATCCTAATCTTGATTGATAATTGAGAATTGTGCTGTCTCTAGTTTTTTTCTTATTACAAATAATGCTGTAGTAAACATTTTTTATATATCATTTGGTGAAAAAATGTATAGATTTCTTTTTTTAATTAATTTTTATTGGAGTATACTTGCTTTACAATGTTGTGTTAGTTTCTACTGTACAGTAATCAGCCATACATATACATATATCCCCTCACTTTTGGACTTCCTTCCCATTCAAGTCACCACAGTGCATTAAGTACAGTTCCCTGTGCTATTCAGTATGTTCTCATTAGCTATCTATTTTATACACAGTGTCAGTAGTGTATATGTGTCAGTCCCATCTCCCAAGTCCTCCCACCCACCCACATTCCCCCTTGGTATCCATACATTTGTGCTCTATTTTTATGTCTCTATTTCCCCTTTGCAAATAAGATCATCTATACCATTTTTCTAGATTCCACATATATGCGTTAATATACAATATTTGTTTTTCTCTTTCTGACTTACTTCACTCTGTATGACAGTCTCTAGGTCCATCCACGTCTCTACAAATGACCCAGTTTTTTTTCCTTTTTATGGCTGAGTAATATTCCATTGTACATATGTAGCACATCTTCTTTAGCCATTCCTATGTTGATGGACATTTAGGTTGCTTCCATGTCCTGGCTATTGTAAATAGTGCTGCTAAGAATATTGGAGTGCATGTGTCTTTTTGAATTATGGTTTTCTCTGGGTATATGCCCAGTAGTGGGATTGCTGGGTCATACGGTAGTTCTTTAAGGAACCTCCATACTGTTTTCCATAGAGCCTGTATCAATTTACACTCCCACCAACTGCTGGGAACACTGGACAGCTACATGTAAAATAATGAAATTAGATTGCTTTTAGATATATATCCAGAAATGAGATTTGTGAACTGAAAGATATACATAAGTTCAGGTTTACTATATATTGCCAAAGAGTTTTCCAAAGCAGTTATGTCAAGTTAAACTTCCACCAGACATGTATGGTATTATATTATATTTAGCTGAGTACATTAGCTGTAATTCTAAAACATACTTGAAGCATTGTTCTTCAGTGATAAAGGGTGTTTTCTCCTCAATGTGATCTATTACAATGATGTGCTATTATAAAGATTTGATAGAAGAAAATAAAATCATAGGTACAGAATAATAGTAACAGTGGCAAGAACAGTTCAGTGAAAAGGAGTTTTATTTATTATAAAAACAATGTATTTAAATATTGTGATATTCAAGAGAATGCTTACCACCAGAATATATACAGAGACAGTCATCCCTGCAAATGACCTGCCTGGCTATCAGCAAGGCTGAACAGAGACAAGGAGAAGGGGGACAGTTAGCAATGAGGATGTTTCTCTTCATCTATTTTAACCTTTAGTGAGGAGAAAGGATCACATGGGAACTGTCCCTGTGAGACATATTTTCCCATCAACTACTTATGTAGTTATTTTGTCATCATTTATATATGGGTTTAATTTTAACAATTGGCATATTGCTTTTTTTTTTTTTGTCTTTTGGTTTGTTTTTGATCCAGCTGTTGGGTTCACACTTACCACTTAAAATGCCCCATGCAAATATGAGTAAAGTTATCATATATTGGCTACCTATGTGTCTGCTAAAACACAAATTAAAAGAATGCTAACTGGAATATCCAAAATGGTTAGCTGTTTTCAATATTATAAGGTAGTTATCACCCTCTCCTTCCTCCATAAAACACAGCTCTCAATACGTGAGTCAAGTCTTATATTAGTATATTATAATCATTTCTTAATAGGGTATAAATCTTTTGGTTTTGAAATACCATTTTAAAGTTGTCATTACAACATGATAGATTACCAGTTCTTAAGACATTTAATGACTCAGTGTGAAATTGACACAGTTGCTGGGTTGATAAGGGAGCAATTTATTTATATCTCCTTAATGAACATTAAATGTCTTTCTGGAGTGATGAAGTAGGGGATAGTAATACAAGAGGTCTGAAGATGGCAAAGGAAACTGGGCATTCCTGAAAGGGTCATGCCCTCCTTTGAGCTCTGTGTGCTACAAGTAGGACCTAGTACCTTGATCATCTTTTTCAGGGAAGTTTACGTATTCAGGAGAATAAGTAAATTACCCCTAATTTAAGTTAACCTATGCCAGCCAGCCTCCCTACACCAGGATTTGAAATCTAAGCAGTATTTTAAAATATTTTCTCCAACTTAATCCCTAAATGCAATGAGGCCTTAAGTTCTGTCCATAACACTACCATGACATTACTCTTTTTCCTTTTCTTTCAATTCCCACTGCACCTTCCACAACACAGGCATATAGCTCTGTCTTATACCATTTTTGAAATCTTCTTTTTAGCTTGTCTAGTTCATGTCTCTCCCCTACCTCACCCATTTTCAATAAAGCAAGTCTAATGTCTGACTTCGACATTGATCACATCAATCTTTGTGTAAAAGCTTTACTTAACTCCTTATTGTCTGAAGAGTAAAATTAAAATTCTTGACCATGCATTCTCTCTAGCTTCACTTATCTCCACCCCTTCACTCACTCTAGTATCCAAATAAGCGTATTCAACTTTTTGGTGTTGTTGTTCAAACATGCTCAAGGAATATGCAACTCCCATCTGTAATGATGCCTCACTATCAGAGAGGGATGGGCAAAAAATATCCAGTTTCTAGAGAGGTGTATCTCTTCTTCACATCAAACAGATCCCTCTTTCTCCTTCTTCTTACCCTTCTCTCTTTCATCAAATTTCCTCTTTTCCTGCAGCCTACAATGACATTTTCTCCCCATCCAAATGTGAGACTCACTTCAAATGCCTCATTGAATGATAAAATAAGAAATATAAAATGAAAATTACTCAGTATAAACACAGTTTTACAAATATTGTCTTACAGATCACATTACTGAAAATTTTGGTAGAGACTACTAGCTGTTTACCAAAACCAGCTTTCTATTTTGGGGCCCAGACAGGTGACATTTCTTAGTTTCTCCAGCATTTAGGTATAACCAGATGACCAAGTATTTCTCAGGGAGTGTAAACAGATAACGTTCTGTGGCACTTCCGGATCTATAAAACTTTCAGGTATGTTTCTCTTTGCACACCCTTTCTGCATTCTTTCTCCTCTGCCAGTGAAAAGAGGAAGATGAAAATGGAAGGAGTTGGAGAGTCTGTATCAGGATTCTTCAGAGAAACAGAAATATATATATGTTTACATTTTATATTCATTCATATAAAATATAAACATATATAAAATGATTTATTTCAAGAAATTTGCTCATGACACTGTGGGAGCTGGCAAGTCCAGAATTAGTAGAGCAGGCCTGCAGGCTAGAAATTTGGGAGCAGATGCTACAATCTTGAGGCAGATTGTCTTCTCCTTCGAGGAAAACTCAGTTTTTTTCTTAAAGCCTTTACACTGAGTAGATGAAACCCAACACATTACAAAAGATAATCTCCTTTACTTAAAGTCAACTCATTGTAGATGTTAACCACATCTACAAAGTACCTTCACAACAGCACGTGGATTAGGTTTGATTGAATAACTGGATATTACAGCCTAACCAAGTTGACACATAAAATTATTCCAGAGTTTCTACATGACTACGTGGAAGTAGGCTCCCTTGAAAATCTGGGCATGCACACAGAAATGTTATGTAAGTAAGAAGTGAAAGCTTATTGTTTTAAGCCATTGAAATTTTGAGATTTGTTTCCTCAACTAAACCAACTCCAAAAAATATACAAAATATTACTAGATAGAGATCTTTCCAGTCCTACTTCAAAGAATAGATGAAAGTAGCCCATAATTAAGCATTGAATGTTGATATACTAGTAAATTTTACTCTGATGTTGAAGTTGGTTTATTATCTTTAGCAAGTTAAACACTTGTTAAAATGTGGGTGATGCTTTAATTGGTCCAAGATGAACACATTTTTCATGGTACTATTTAAAAGTGAATATCCACCAAGCTTCAATTTGGATTATCACCTCTTTGAAATTAGTGGAGTGAATTTTACTGAGGTTTTAAAAATATTTTGATATTTGGATTAAATATTTCCAGAAGAGAGATAGCTATTAGCTTGACTCTAAACTCTTGATGTAGTCCTCAAGCAGTTAAAGGGACAAAGATGCAATAGTCACGTGATTTTAGGCTGTAAACCTCAAAATCGCAGAGGCAATTACTTGCTTGATTTGGTTGATATTCAGCCAAAATCTATGAGCTCATATTCACTGACATTGACTATATTTACTACTACTAGAATGATATTCAAATCATTCAGTGTGTAGCCCTAATAATAATCCTGTATGACTAGGGGCTGCTTCTTCAACATTATTTACACGTAATTTATAATCAAGATGTTCAATTAATAATTTCAGCACTTTACACAGTGTTAAGTCAGCTGAAAATATGTGATTTTTCCACTTTTCATTTTTCACAATGCTGAGGAATGCATAATAACCTGACAAAATAGGGATGTCAGGAAAGCAATGATTATTAACAGACTAATGGGAAAAGGAAAGGATTTGAAGAGAAAAGCTGAAAAGTTGATTGAGTTCTGTAAAAATGTAAAGGCACAAAACTATTGCAAAAATAAAGCAGCCATGTCTATAACACTTTTTTAAAATAATTATTAAAGATTGCTTTGGAAAAGAAAATTGGTCCACGTAGGTAGGACAGGCACCACTTTTGGTGCTTTCTCAGTGGAATCTGACAGAGATTTCCTGAAATCCCTTCATTTGTCTTGACTCAGTCCGTGTTTATTTAGACTATTGTTGTTACTTTCCCCATCCACCTTCTTGGGTGCTATTTTTCTTTATTTTTAATCTAACCAATTAACAAGTGTTAGTCCAGTTTAATTCAACTCATTATTAATTTGACTAATATTTATATAAAATATTTGTCTCAGTGCTAAAGGGATGAAAAGAGAAAATATAACAAGTAATGTAATAATGGTTACCATTTCATTGTGCTAAGTGCTTTACATTGAATTCTTATAGTCCTATAAGGTAGGTACAAACAAAATTCTATGAAAGTGAAGATTCAGAAAAGTTAAATTTAAGCTGTGTTTTAAACCCGAATATGTGGGAGCAGTGACTAGTCTAGTTTGAGTGGTGGGTAGAGACAGTATATGGAATTTTAAGAAATAAACCTTCAAGAGAACTGGAGGGCTATATACTACCACAAGACAAATCAGCACTTGACTCAAAAAAATATATTGACAACAGTGTTAGGTCTTTCAACAGCTGAATCATTTGAGCTAAGGTGACACACAGCTGCAGTTTTAGCATTTCTGGGAGAGTAAATAAGACTTATCCCAACATTCATCATTTATATTATAATGGGGACATATTTCCATTTACCTAGGCTAATTAATCAGGGTTCTTGAGGGAATGGTACACAGAGGCAGCTCCCTTAAGGGAACCGCTCATGTCTTGGCAGACCTAGATGAAACATCATCTGTGGGGGTCACAGGAGTGAGAGTGAGGGCTGGGAGGCATGGAGTGAAGAGTCTCCTCTGCACTAGATACTTGACAGAGGGGTAGTAATAATGAGATAACGGTCGTTGGAATAAGGAGACATAACAGATTTACCCTGTCACAGTGCATCCACATTCTGTTCTGCTTTCTTGTGGACATCAAGGTATGTCAGAAGAAGAAGGCCAAAATATACAAAATCTATTCTTAAAAAAGGAGATAAAACCAACTTTCTCAAAAAGGGAGATATTGTTCACTGCTGGTGTATAGGAACACTACAGGATTGGACTGTTTTTGATACTAATATTGAAACGACTTCGAAGAAGAAGAAAAATGCCAAGCTTTTAAGTTTTAAGGTTGGGATAGGCAAAGTTATGAGAGGATGGGATGAAGCACTCTTGACTATGAGTAAAGTAGAAAAGGCTCAACTGGAGATTGAACCAGAATGGGTTTATGGAAAGAAAGGACAGCTTGATGCCAAAATTCCACCAAATGCAAAACTTATTTTTGAAGTGGAATTAGTGGATATTGACTGAAATAGTAAAGACATCAGCAACAATAAAACACGGCCTTGAAGAAACTTAGGTGTCTAATTAGAACTGGTTACTATTGTAAGGGAAGAGTCAACTGGAAAATTCAAGAAGTTAAGTTAGAACTTGTTTACTTGATCCCCAACTTTTAAGAAATGTAATCCATTATAAATCCTTGAAGTTTAAAATATTTTACTATAGCCGTGTAGAATATCACTTAAAAGAAATTGACTTGCATTTTACCTCATGTTGTAAACTAAAAAACTCAATAAAAATTTATCCAATGTCTTGGAAAAAAAAAAGAAGGTCACTTCAAAGGAGGACTAAATTAGGAACAGTATCCTTACTTCACAGATCTAAGCTGGAAGAGTCAGAAGTTATTTCCTTCTACTGGATCTAGATTTAGAGCAGTGCTAGATTACATAAACTGCTTCTGGAGCATAGGCACTACTTGAGCAAAAGATTAATAAGCAAATGAGATAATGGCACGTGATCACCAGAATTAATAAGCTTTCCTTTTTTTTTTTTTTTTTTTTAAAGAAGGAGAATTTTAGAACTGCTAGAGTCTGGAGAAGGGACATACACATGTGGACCAAAGGAAATTTTTGAGATCATTACCCAAATCTCCATTTAGTTTTATATTGAAGAAAATTGTATACTTATAAATGAGGAAATTGAGGTCCAAACTTAGTAATTTGCATAAAGTAACCTCAAATTAGTGACAGTGTTTTCCAACAAATGCTCCATTATGCTATACTACCTCTTAAATAAGTTTAAAGAAAGAATTTTGGTTTTTTTCTAAAGATATGAAGACAACATGAGAGTTTTAAGTTAAAGCTATAAAACTTTCTGCTGACACTGCATCAATCTTGTACATGATTAGTTCTTATTGATGAAGCAGGAAATTCCTGATGAAAATTAATTCCCTTGGTATCTAAGAAGCCAAAACTCCTTGGAAGGTGAAACAAGAGATACCATTGACTTTGTTGAATATACTCCAATGCTTACTGTACTAAGTCCAAAACTTTGACTAAGGAGGGACTGCTATGGATTTTTATTTTATTAGAAAAAATAATTTTTAATAGACATTAGCAGAGGTGGAAATGAATTTTTAATGTAAACTCAGCTAAGCTATTTGGAGTTAGTTATTGAAAGATGGCTTAATCATTTTCATGGTCAATTGAGAGTGAAATGTAGTTCCCCAAATATTAATAATTTCTATTCTGTTAACAGACTGTTAGGTAGACTGGGAGCACCTATAAAGTATGATTTGGGTTGGCCAAACGTCTTCAACATTTCCAAATATTTTTCCCACCATTTTCACCAATGTTTGAAAAGAAGATGTGGCATATATATACACTGAGATTAAATCTTTGCACCTTTCCCCTTTGGATCTCAAAGTTTAGTCTCCCTAATTTCCTTCTTGAAATACAGATATCTACTATGAGCTAATACTTTAAACCCTTATCAGCTAAAAATCCCCTGGAATTACTTAAGTGTTAGTTGGGAACACATAAGGAAAGAGGGGCACCAAGTGTAGGAAGGGAAATACTGAAAACTGGAAGCTAGGGCTATCAAAAATGAACCTTCAGGACAGCATTATTTTGCCTGGGCTTATTCTGACCTCAGAAAGGACAATATGGGTTGTTAGGTGTATCATAGTGTTAGAATTTTTTCACAACTGTCCTGAGTATTATTACATATCACAAATGTTTTTAATTAATTTCTTCCCCTATGAAAAATATTTAACAATTGCTTATACTATATATGCCTTGACATTTTGAAGGATTATTTTAAATCTTTTTGTATTCAGCATAATGACTTCCAAAGCACTTACCATCTTGTGTTAATCAAACAGAAACACTTTGTTCATCACTTGGGGGTATTAAATATTGAATATTAAAAATCATAGGCAAGTGGTGACATAAAATGAAGAAAAACTTAATATTTAGAATTGAGTAACCCCAATCTCTGTCTCTAATGACTCCTAAGTGGTTAGACGTCCTGAATTTTAAGTGAAATCCTATATCTTTCATAATTTTTATGAGGTTACCTACCATCTTTTTATCTATCTATCTATCTATCTATCTATCTATCATCTATCTATCTATCTATCTCATCATGGCTTTTGAAGACTCCATAGAGGTGGGTGGTAGATGCATGCCAAGGCAAACAGAATGATTAATGAGGCCTCTCACATCCTGCTGTATGCTCCATTGCACCCAGGGGTCTGACTTTTGTACCAATCACTTGACTGCTACTGGTTTCACAAAGATCGCTTGTGACTTTTTAGTCACCTAAATACCTGTGGCAAATATATTTACATCTCTCTTCTTTCCTTTATCTCCTCTTCCCTCTTGCATCTTCTATATATGGGTTTGCTCACAATGTTTGGGTCTTGAGTATTCCACTTTTATGAGAAATCATAAAGTCTTAATCCTAAATTTTACATTAAGGAGATATTATTTTGTAAATGCAACTGAAATCAGGGAGGGGGAAAAGGCTTTTTGGAAGTGAAAAAATAGTAATTTTCAATTGGTCATCTACCATTCAACCTCATGATTTTAACCACTACATTATAGTAACAAGTAAACCCCAAATTGTCTCTTTTTTCCAGATTTCCTTTCCAATTATATCCATGGAACTTTCATCTTGGATGTCCTAAAACGATATCAAAATTTTGGTTAATATAAGCATACTGTCTTCATAATTCTCCATGAGGCTCAAGCCGTTGAAATGTTCCTTTCTTTCTTTGTCTCCCCCATTAATTCACTGAATCTTTTCAATAACTGATTGGTAAGATTTCTTGTAGCCATATTTTTTCCACTGCCAGAATACTAGTTCCAGACTTTATATTTTTGTGTCTAGATAAATTATGTGAAAGATATATATTGAACACTGAAAACATATACTATAGTTCTAGACGACATTAACTTTAATATAGACGCAGACCCTATGCTTTAAGAAGCTTGTAGTATTATAGACGTTTGACTCCTTTTTCAACTTACTTTCTTTCTAATCCATTTTGCTTACTACTTCTTTGTTTATTTGATCAATACACCTCTTGAATCTTGCTCCTTTCATGCTTTAAACACCTTCAATATTTACCTATTTCAGAGAGGTGAATCTTAGGTTTTGAAGGCTTCAACAGTTTTACCCAAATATATCTCTTTAATGTTATCACCTCTTTTTATTTTCCATAAAATCTGAAGTCATTAGACTTTTTTATTCCTTGTCCCTCAAAGATATCATATGTACTTTGTTCTCCATAGTCCTTCTGACTGTCTCATCATCACTGTTGTGAGTCTAAAACTCTTGCATCTTCCATGGAGCTCTTCCTTCCTACCCTATACAACCTTAATAATCTTCATCCCAGTAATTACTTTTTCTTTTTTTTCCTCTCTCTCTTTTTTTTTTTTTTTTTTTTTTTTTTGCAGTACGCGGGCCTCTCACTGTTGTGGTCTCTCCCCTTGTGGAGCACAGGCTCCGGATGCACAGGCTCAGCGGCCATGGCTCATGGGCCCAGCCACCCCGTGGCATGTGGGATCTTCCCGGACTGGGGCACGAACCCGTGTCCCCTGCATTGGCAGGCGGACTCTCAACCACTGTGCCAACAGGGAAACCCTTCCCAGTAACTTCTTTTTTTTTTTTTCTTTTTTTTTTGGCTTTATAACAAATTTAATCAGTTATACATATGCATATGTTCCCATATCCCCTCCATTTTGCGTGTCCCTCCAACCCTCCCTATCCCACCCCTCCAGGCGGTCACAAAGCACCGGGCTGATCTCCCTGTGCTATGCGGCTGCTTCCCACTAGCTATCTACCTTACGTTTGGTAGTGTATATATGTCCATGCCGCGCTTTCACTTTGTCACAGCTTACCCTTCCCCCTCCCCATATCCTCAAGTCCATTCTCTAGTAGGTCTGTGTCTTTATTCCTGTCTTACCCCTATGTTCTTCATGACATTGTCTTTTTCTTAAATTCCATATATATGTGTCAGCATACAGTATTTGTCTTTCTCTTTCTGACTTACTTCACTCTGTATGACAGACTCTAGGTCCATCCACCTCATTACAAATAGCTCAATTTCATTTCTTTTTATGGCTGAGTAATATTCCATTGTATATATGTGCCACATCTTCTTTACCCATTCATCCGATGATGGACACTTAGGTTGTTTCCATCTCCGGGCTATTGTAAATAGGGCTGCTATGAACATTTTGGTACATGTCTCTTTTTGAATTATGGTTTTCTCAGGGTATATGCCCAGTAGTGGGATTGCTGGGTCATATGGTAGTTCTATTTGTAGATTTTTAAGGAACCTCCATACCATTCTCCATAGTGGCTGTACCAATTCACATTCCCACCAGCAGTGCAGGAGTGGTCCCTTTTTTCCACACCCTCTCCAGCATTTATTGTTTCTAGATTTTTTGATGATGGCCATTCTGACTGGTGTGAGATGATATCTCATTGTAGTTTTGATTTGCATTTCTCTAATGAGTAAAGATGTTGAGCATCTTTTCATGTGTTTGTTGGCAGTCTGTATATCTTCTGTGGAGAAATGTCTATTTAGGTCTTCTGCCCATTTTTGGATTGGGTTGTTTGTTTTTTTGTTATTGATCTGCATGAGCTGCTTATAAAATTTGGAGATTAATCCTTTGTCAGTTGCTTCATTTGCAAATATTTTCTCCCATTCTGAGGGTTGTCTTTTGGTCTTCTTTATGGTTTCCTTTGCTGTGCAAAAGCTTTGAAGTTTCATTAGGTCCCATTTGTTTATCTTTGTTTTTAGTTCCATTTCTCTAGGAGGTGGGTCAAAAAGGATCTTGCTGTGATTTATGTCATAGAGTGTTCTACCTATGTTTTCCTCTAAGAGTTTGATAGTTTCTGGCCTTACATTTAGGTCTTTAATCCATTTTGAGCTTATTTTTCTGTATGGTGTTAGGGAGTGATCTAATCTCAAACTTTTACATGTCCCTGTCCAGTTTTCCCAGCACCACTTATTGAAGAGACTGTCCTTTCTCCACTGTACATTCCTGCCTCCTTTATCAAAGATAAGGTGACCATATGTGTGTGGGTTTATCTCTGGGTTTTCTATCCTGTTCCATTGATCTATATTTCAGTTTTTGTGCCAGTACCATACTGTCTTGATTACTGTAGCTTTGTAGTATAGTCTAAAGACAAAGAGCCTGATTCCTCCAGCTCCATTTTTCGTTCTCAAGATTGCTTTGGCTATTCGGGGTCTTTTGTGTTTACATACAAATTGTGAAATTTTTTGTTCTAATTCTGTGAAAAATGCCAGTGGTAGTTTGATAGGGATTGCATTGAATCTGTAGATTGCTTTGGGTAGTAGAGTCATTTTCACAATGTTGATTCTTGCAATCCAAGAACATGGTACATCTCTCCATCTATTTGTATCATCTTTAATTTCTTTCATCAGTGTCTTATAATTTTCTGCATACAGGTCTTTTGTCTCCTTAGGTAGGTTTATTCCTAGATATTTTATTCTTTTTGTTGCAGTGGTAAATGGGAGTGTTTCCTTGATTTCAGTTTCAGATTTTTCATCATTAGTGTATAGGAATGCCACAGATTTCTGTGCATTAATTTTGTATCGTGCTACTTTACCTAATTCATTGATTAGCTCTAGTAGTTTTCTGGTAGCATCTTTAGGAGTCTCTATGTATAGTATCATGTCATCTGCAAACAGTGACAGCTTTACTTCTTCTTTTCCAATTTGGATTCCTTTTATTTCCTTTTCTTCTCTGATTGCTGTGGCTAAAACTTCCAAAACTAGGTTGAATAAGAGTGGTGAGAGGGGGCAACCTTGTCTTGTTCCTGATCTTAGTGGAAATGATTTCAATTTTTCCCCATTGAGGACGATGCTGGCTGTGGGTTTGTCATATATGGCCTTTATTATGTTGAGGAAAGTTCCCTCTATGCCTACTTTCTGCAGGGTTTTTATCATAAATGGGTGTTGAATTTTGTCAAAAGCTTTCTCTGCATCTATTGAGATGATCATATGGTTTTTCTCCTTCAGTTTGTTAATATGGTGTATCACGTTGATTGATTTGCGTATATTGAAGAATCCTTGCATTCCTGGAATAAACCCCATTTGATCATGGTGTATGATCCTTTTAAGGTGCTGTTGGATTCTGTTTGCTAGTATTTTGTTGAGGATTTTTGCATCTATGTTCATCAGTGATATTGGCCTGTAGTTTTCTTTCTTTGTGACATCCTTGCCTGGTTTTGGTATCAAGGTGATGGTGGCATCATAGAATGAGTTTGGGAGTGCTCCTCCCTCTGCTATATTTTGGAAGAGTTTGAGAAGGATAGGTGTTAGCTCTTCTCTAAATGTTTGATAGAATTCGCCTGTGAAGCCATCTGGTCCTGGGCTTTTGTTTCTTGGAAGATTTTTTATCACAGTTTCAATTTCAGTGCTTGTGATTGGTCTGTTCATATAATCTATTTCTTCCTGATTAAGTCTTGGCAGGTTGTGCATTTCTAAGAATTTGTCCATTTCTTCCAGGTTGTCCATTTTATTGGCATAGAGTTGCTTATAGTAATCTCTCATGATCTTTTGTATTTCTGCAGTGTCAGTTGTTACTTCTCCTTTTTCATTTCTAATTCTATTGATTTGAGTCTTCTCCCTTTTTTTCTTGATGAGTCTGGCTAATGGTTTATCAATTTTGTTTATCTTCTCAAAGAACCAGCTTTTAGTTTTATTGATCTTAGCTATCGTTTCCTTCATTTCTTTTTCATTTATTTCTGATCTGATTTTTATGATTTCTTTCCTTCTGCTAACTTTGGGATGTTTTTATTCTTCGTTCTCTAATTGCTTTAGGTGCAAGGTTAGGTTGTTTATTCGAGATGTTTCCTGTTTCTTAAGGTGGGATTGTATTGCTATAAACTTCCCCCTTAGAACTGCTTTTGCTGCATCCCATAGGTTTTGGGTCGTCGTGTCTCCATTGTCATTTGTTTCTAGGTATTTTTTAATTTCGTCTTTGATTTCTTCAGTGATCACTTCGTTATTAAGTAGTGTATTGGTTAGCCTCCATGTGTTTGTATTTTTTACAGCTCTTTTCCTGTAATTGATATCTAGTCTCATAGCATTGTGGTCATAAAAGATACTTGATACAATTTCAATCTTCTTAAATTTACCAAGGCTTGATTTGTGACCAAAGATATGATCTATCCTGGAGAATCTTCCATGAGCACTTGAGAAAAATGTGTATTCTGTTGTTTTTGGATGGAATGTCCTATAAATATCAATTAAGTCCATCTTGTTTAATGTATCATTTAAAGCTTGTGTTTCCTTATTTATTTTCATTTTGGATGATCTGTCCATTGGTGAAAGTGGGATGTTAAAGTCCCCTACTATGATTGTGTTACTGTCAATTTCTCCTTTTATGGCTGTTAGTATTTGCCTTATGCATTGAGGTGCTCCTATGTTGGGTGCATAAATATTTACAATTGTTATATCTTCTTCTTGGATTGATCCCTTGATCATTATGTAGTGTCCTTCTTTGTCTCTTCTAGTAGTCTTTATTTTAAAGTCTATTTTGTCTGATATGAGAATTTCTACTCCAGCTTTCTTTTGGTTTCCATTTGCATGGAATATCTTTTTCCATCCCCTTACTTTCAGTCTGTATGTGTCTCTAGGTCTGAAGTGGGTCTCTTGTAGACAGCATATATATTGGTCTTGTTTTTGTATCCATTCAGCCTCCCTGTGTCTTTTGGTGGGAGCATTTAGTCCATTTACATTTAAGGGAATTATCGATATGTATGTTCCTATTCCCATTTTCTTAATTGTTTTGGGTTCGTTATTGTAGGTCTTTTCCTTCTGTTGTGTTTCTTGCCTAGAGAAGTTCCTTTAGCATTTGTTGTAAAGCTGGTTTGGTGGTGCTGAGCTCTCTCAGCTTTTGCTTGTCTGTAAGCATTTTAATTTCTCCACAAATCTGAATGATATCCCTGCTGGGTAGAGTAATCTTGGTTGCAGGTTTTTCTCCTTCATTACTTTAATTATGTCCTGCCACTCCCTTTTGGCTTGTAGAGTTTCTGCTGAGAGATCAGCTGTTATCCCAATGGGGATTCCCTTGTGTGTTATTTGTTGTTTTTGCCTTGCTGTTTTTAATATGATTTCTTTGTGTTTAATTTTTGACAGTTTGATTAATATGTGTCTTGGCGTATTTCTCCTTGGATTTATTCTGTATGGGACTCCTTGTGCCTCCTGGACTTGATTAACTATTTCCTTTCCCATATTAGGGAAGTTTTCAACTATAATCTCTTCAAATATTTTCTCAGTCCCTTTCTTTTTCTCTTCTTCTTCTGGATCCCCTATAATTCGAATGTTGGTGCATTTAATGTTGTCCCAGAGGTCTCTGAGACTGTCCTCTGTTCTTTTCATTCTTTTTTCTTTATTTTGCTCTGCAGCAGTTATTTCCACTATTTTATCTTCCACCTCACTTATCCGTTCTTCTGCCTCAGTTATTCTGCTATTGATCCCATCTAGAGTATTTTTTATTTCATTTATTGTGTTTTTAATCGATGCTTGATTCATCTTTAGTTCTTCTAGGTCCTTGTTAACTGTTTCTTGCATTTTGTCTATTCTATTTCCAAGATTTTGGATCTGGGAAATAGAATCTTGGATCATCTTTACCATCATTATTCTGAATTCTTTTTCAGGTAGACTGCCTATTACCTCTTCATTTGTTAGGTCTGGTGGTTTTTTATCTTGCTGCTTCTCCTGCTGTGTGGTTTTCTGTCTTCTCATTTTGCTTATCTTACTGTGTTTGGGGTCTCCTTTTTGCAGGCTGCAGGTTCGTAGTTCCCGTTGTTTTTGGTGTCTGTCCCCAGTGGCTAAGGTTGGTTTAGTGGGTTGTGTAGGCTTCCTGTTGGAGGGGACTAGTGCCTGTGTTCTGGTGGATGAGGCTGGATCTTGTCTTTCTGGTGGGCAGGTCCACGTCTGGTGGTGTGTTTTGGGGTGTCTGTGGACTTTTTATGATTTTAGGCCACCTCTCTGCTAATGGGTGGCATTGTGTTCTTGTCTTCCTAGTTGTTTGGCATAGGGCGTCCAGCACTGTAGCTTGCTGGTCGTTGAGTGAAGCTGGGTGCTGGTGTTGAGATGGAGATCTCTGGAAGATTTTCGCCGCTTGATATTATGTGGAGCTGGGAGGTCTCTTGTGGACCAGTGTCCTGAAGTTGGCTCTCCCACCTCAGAGGCACAGCACTGACTCCTGGCTCCTCAATTTGGGATGATTTGTTGTCTATTCATGTATTCCACAGATGCAGGGTACATCAAGTTGATTGTGGAGCTTTAATCTGCTGCTTCTGAGGCTGCTGGGAGAGGTTTCCCTTTCTCTTCTTTGTTCTCACAGCTCCTGGGTCTTAGCTTTGGATTTGGCCCCGCCTCTGCGTGTAGGTCACCGGAGGGCATCTGTTCTTCGTTCAGACAGGACAGGGTTAAAGGAGCAGCGTCTTCGGGGACTCTGGCTCACTCAGGCCGGGTGGGAGGGAGGGGCACGCAGTGCGGGGCGAGCCTGCAGAGGCAGAGGTCGGCGTGACGTTGCACCAGCCCGAAGCGCGCCGTGCGTTCTCCCAGGGAAGCCGCCCCTGGATCCCGGGACTCCGGCAGTGGCGGGCTTCACAGGCTCCCGGAAGGGCGTTGTGGACAGTGACTTGCGCTCCACACAGGCTTCTTGGCTTCGGCAGCAGCAGCCCCAATGTCCCACGCCCGTCACTGGGCTCTGCGCTTTCAGTTGCGACTCGCGCCCGTCTGTGGAGCCCCTTTAAGCAGTGCTCTTAATCCCCTCTCCTCGTGCACCAGGAAACCAAGAGGGAAGAAAAAGTCTCTTGCCTCTTCGGCAGCTCCAGAGTTTTCCCGGACTCCCTCCTGGCTAGCTATGGCACATTAGCCCCCTTCAGGCTGAGTTCTCGCCGCCAGCCCCAGTCCTCTCCCTGCGCTCTGACCGAAGCCCGAGCCTCAGCTTCCAGCACCGCCCGCCCCGGCGGGCGAGCAGACAAGCCTCTCGGGCTGGTGAGTGCCGCTCGGCACCGATCCTCTGTGAGGGGATCTCTCCGCTTTGCCCTACCCAGGTATGTGGGGAGTTTCTTGCCTTTTGGGAGGTCTGGGGTCTTCTGCCAGCGTTCAGTAGGTGTTCTGTAGGAGTTGTTCCACATGTAGCTGTATTTCTGGTGTATCCGTGGGGAGGAAGGTGATCTCCGCGTCTTACTCTTCCGCCATCTTACCCGTATGTCCCCCCAGTAATTTCTTGATCATCCTCCAGACACAACCCAACACTGAGCCTTCTCTTTTATTTATTTATTTTTTTGGAATAAGTCACCAATTAAAAATCTATACTTTTCAATTATTTAACTTCTTTATGCTGTATCTCTCCTTTAACAAGATCAGTAGGATGTGAGCTTTAGGAAGGCAGGAAGTTTTTGCTCACTGCTAATCACCAGTGCCTGAAATAGTTTTTAACACATACTAATCACTCAATAAATTCTTTTTGGAAATATTTAGAGGATTAATTAATTCAATCTTTCAGGTTTTTGATTTTCTTTTCTTTTTTTTTTTCTCTTTTTGCCTCTGTAACGCAGCCTTTATTTATTTATTTATTGAAAGTTTTTTATTGAATTTGTTACAGTATTGCTTGGCTTTTTTTTTTTTTTTTTTTTAGGATTTGAACAAATGTTTATTGGAATCAAAAGCTTGCAATTTTCAACTACACAGTATTACAAAATGTCAGTTGTCATTGTTATTGGTGATACATTTAGACCTCCTGGTTTTTTTTTATTATTATTCAAACAGAAGGTCACATAAATTATAATCATCCTCATCAGTTCACTCAGTCCCATGTAATTAATTTTTTTGTCTTGATCTTTTGTTAGCACATTTATGAATTCATCAGTTTTCCGTCTGAGTTCTGAAAATGCTTTTTCATTCAGTTCAGCAGTATACTCAGTTACCAGAAACCTGTACTTGTCAGAGTCTTTTCCATGAATTCCTTGAAGATGAACACTTTTATAGGAACATTTTTACAAAAGCATCAGAGTACACCCAGAGCTCTCTATAAATGACAAAAGACTTAAAAATGAACACAGTTAAAGATTTGAAGAAAGTTCATAATAATGTAATTGACAAGAAAATTTAGTTATTTCTGAGATATATTTTAAATTAATAACTAGAATTATGACATAACATTATACCAGAGCATATAAGATTTTTAGAAATTTTAAGTAATGTCTGAAACATTTATATTAACATATTTCCATACAAATAAACAAAGAAAGTTTAGTATTAGTTGTTTGTTTGTTTTATACTGCAGGTTCTTATTAGTCATCAATTTTATATACATCAGTGTATACATGTCAATCCCAAATGCCCAATTCAGCACAACACCATCCCCACCCAACCGCGTTTTCCACCCCCTTCGTGTCCATATGATTGTTCTCTACATCTGTGTTTCAACTTCTGCCCTGGAAACCATTTCATCTGTACCATTTTTCTAGGTTCCACATACATGTGTTAATATATGATACTGTTTTCCTCTTTCTGATTTACTTCCATCTGTATGACAGTCTATAGATCCATCCATGTCTCAACAAATGACTCAATTTCATTCCTTTTGATAGCTGAGTAATATTCCATTGTATATATGTACCAAAACTTCTTTATCTATTCACCTGTTGATGGGCATTTAGGTTGCTTTCATGACCTGGCTATTGTAAATAGTGCTGCAATGAATATTGGGGTGTATATGCCTTTTTTTCTTTCTCTTTTTTTTTTCTTTATTTTTGTACGTGGGCCTCTCACTGTTGTGGCCTCTCCCGTTGTGGAGCACAGACTCCACACGTGCAGGTTCAGGGACCATGGCTCGTGGGCCCAGCCGCTCCACAGCATGTGGGATCTTCCTGGACCAGGGCATGAACCCTGAGGTGGACTCTCAACCACTGTGCCACCAGGGAAGCCCCTGCATGTGCCTTTTTTACATTATGGTTTTCTCTGGGTATATGCCCAGTAGTGGGATTGTTGGATCATATAGTAATTCTATTTTTAGTTTTTTAAGGAACCTCCATACTGTTCTCCAGAGTGGCTGTAACAGTTTACATTCCCGCCAACAGCGTAAGAGAGTTCCCTTTTCTCCACACCCTCTGCAGCCTTTGTTGTTTATAGATTTTCTGATGATGCCCATTCTAACTGGTGTGAGGTGATACCTCATTGTAGTTTTCATTTGCATTTCTCTAATAATTAGTGATGTTGAGCAGCTTTTCATGTGCTTCGTGGTAATTAGTATGTCTTCTTTGGAGAAATGTCTATTTAAATCTTCTGCCCATTTTTGGATTGGGTTGTTTGTTTCTTTAATATTGAGCTGCATGAGCTGTTTATACATTTTGAAGATAAATCCTTTGTCCGTTGATTTGTTTGTAAATATTTTCTCCCATTCTGAGGGTTGTCTTTTCGCCTTTTTTTATGGTTCCTTTTGCTGTGCAAAAGCTTTGAAGTTTCATTAGGTCCCATTTGTTTATTTTTGGTTTTATTTCCATTACTCTAGTAGGTGGATGAAAAAGATCTTGCTGTGATTTATATCAAAGAGTGTTCTGCCTATGTTTTCCTCTAAGAGTTTTATAGTGTCTGGTCTTACATTTTGGTCTCAAATCCATTTTGAGTTTATTTTTGTGTATGGTGTTAGGGAGTGTTTTAATTTCATTCTTTTACATGTAGCTGTCCAGTTTTCACCACACCACTTATTGAAGAGACTGTCTTTTCTCCACTATATATCTTTGCCTCCTTTGTCATAGATTAGTTGACCATAGGTGCATGGGTTTATCTCTGGGCCTTCTATCTTGTTCCATTGATCTATGTTTCTGTTTTTGTGCCAGTTCCATATCGTCTTGATTACTGTAGCTTTGTAGTTTAGTCTGAAGACCAGAAGTCTGATTCCTTCAGCTCCGTTTTTTTCCCTCAAGACTGCTTTGGTTATTCAGGGTCTTTTGTGTCTCCATACAAATTTTAAGATGATTTCTTCCAGTTCAGTAAAAAAATGTCATTGGTAATTTGATAGGGATTGCACTGAATCTGTAGATTTCTTTGGGTAGTATAGTCATTTTCACAATATTGATTCTTCTAATCCAAGAACATGGTATATCTCTCCATCTGTTGGTATCATCTTTAATTTCTTTCATCAGTGTCTTATAGTTTTCTGCATACAGGTATTTTGTCTCCATAGGTAGGTTTATTCCTAGGTATTTTATTCTTTTTGTTGCAATGGTAAATGGGAATGTTTCCGTAATTTCTGTTTCAGATTTTTCATCATTAGTATATAGGAATGCAAGAGATTTCTGGGCAATAATTTTGTACCCTGCAACTTTACCAAATTCATTGATTACCTCTAGTAGTTTTCTGGTGGCATTTTTAGGATTTTCTATGTATAGTATCAGGTCATCTGAAACCAGTGACAGTTTTACTTCATCTTTTCCAACTTGTATTCCCTTTATTTCTTTTTCTTCTCTGATTGCTGTGGCTAGGACTTCCAAAACAATGTTGAATAATAGTGGTGATAGTGGACATCCTTGTATCACTCCTGATCTTAGAGGACATTTTTTCAGTTTTTCATCTTGAGAATGATGTTTGCTGTCGGTTTGTCGTACATGACCTTTATTATGTTGAGGTAGGTTCCCTCTATGCCCACTTCTGGAGAGTTTTTATCATAAATGGGTGTTGAATTTTTTCAAAAGCTCTTTCTGCATTTATTGAGATGATCATATGGTTTTTATTCTTCAATTTGTTAATATGTTGTATCACATTGATTGATTTGTGTATACTGAAGAATCCTTGCATCCCTGAGATAAATCCCACTTGATCATGGTGTATGATCCTTTTAATGTGTTGTTGGATTTTGTTTGCTAGTATTTCATTGAGGATTTTTGCATCTATATTCATCAGTGACATTGGTCTGTAATTTTCTTTTTTTGTAGTATCTTTGTCTGGTTTTGGTATCAGGGTGATGGCGACCTCATAGAATGAGTTTAGGAGTGTTCCTTCCTCTGTAAATTTTTGGAAGAGTTTGAGAAGGATGGGTGTTAGCTCTTCTCTAAATGTTTGATAAAATTCACTGTGAAGCCGTCTGGTCCTGAACTTTTGTTTTTTGGAAGATTTTTAATCACAGTTTCAATTTCATTACTTTTGATTGGTCTGTTCATATACTGTTTCTTCCTGGTTCAGTCTTGGAAGGTTATACCTCTCTAAGAATTTGTCCATTTCTTTCAGGTTGTCCATTTTATTTGCATAGAGTTACTTGTAGTAGTCTCTTAGGATGCTTTGTATTTCTGTGGTGTCTGTTGTAATTTCTCCTGTTTCATTTCTAATTTTATTGATTTGAGTCCTCTCCCTCTTTTTCTTGACGAGTCTGGCTAATGGTTTATCAATTTTGTGTATCTTGTCAAAGACCCAGGTTTTAGTTTTATTGATCTTTGTTATTGTTTTCTTTGTTTCTATTTCATTTTTTTTCTTTCCTTCTGCTAACTTTGGGGTTTCTTTTTTCTTCTTTCTCTAGTTCCTTTATGTGTAAGGTTAGATTGTTTACTTGAGATTTTTCTTGTTTCTTGAGGTAGGCTTGTATAGCTATAAACTTCCCTGTTAGAACTGGTTTTGCTGCATCCCATAAGTTTTGAATCATTGTGTTTTCATTGTCATTTTTCTGTAGGTATTTTTTTTTTAATTTTCTCTTTGATTTCTTCAGTGATCTCTTGATTATTTAGTAAAATATTGTTTAGCCTCTGTGTGTTTCTGTTTTTTATGGTTTTTTTCCCTGTAATTCATTTCTAATATCATAGCATTATGGTCAGAGAAGATTCTTGATATGATTTCAATTTTCTTAAATTTACTGAGGCTTGATTTGTGGCCCAAGATGTGATCTATCTGGAGAATGTTCCATACACACTTGAGAAGGAAGTTTAATCTGCTGTTTTTGGATACAATGTCCTATAAATATCAATTAAATCTATCTGGTCTATTGTGTCATTTAAAGCTTTTGTTTCCTTATTTATTTTTATTTTGGATGATCAGTCCATTGGTGTAAGTGAGGTTTTAAAGTCCCCCACTATGATTGTGTTACTGTTAATTTCCTCTTTTATAGCTGTTAGCAGTTGCCTTATGTATTGAGGTGCTCCTATGTTGGGTACATATATATATATAATTGTTAACATCTTCTTCTTGGATCAATCCCTTGATCATTATGTAGTGTCCTTCCTTGTCTCTTGTAACATTCTTTATTTTAAAGTCTATTTTATCTGATATGAGTATAGCTACTCCAGCTTTCTTTTGATTTCCATTTGCATGGAAAATCTTTTTCCATCCCCTCACTTTCACTCTGTATATGTCCCTAGATCTGAAGTGGGTCTCTTGTAGACAGCATATATATGGGTCTTGTTTTTGTATCCATTCAGCAAGCCTTTGTCTTTTGGTTGGAGCATTTAATCCATTCACCTTTAAGGTAATTATCAATATGCATGTTCCTACGACCATTTTCTTAATTGTTTTTCATTTGTTTTTGTAGGTCCTTTTCTTCTCTTGTGTTTCCCACTTAGAGAAGTTCCTTTAGCATTTGTTTTAGAGCTGTTTTGGTGGTGCTGAATTCTCTTAGGTTTTGCTTTTCTGTAAAGTGTTTAATTTCTCTGTTGAATCTGAATGAGATCCTTACTGGTAGAGTAATCTTGGTTGTAGGTTCTTCCCTTTCATCACTTTAAGTATATCATGCCACTCCCTTCTGACTTGTAGAGTTTCTGCTGAGAAATCAGCTGGTAACCTTATGGGAGTTCCCTTGTATGTTATTTGTCATTTTTCCCTTGCTGCTTTCAAAAATTTTTCTTTTTCTTTAATTTTTGCCAGTTTGATTACTATTTGTCTCAGTGTGTTTCTCCTTCAGTTTATCATGTATGTGACTCGCTGCACTTCCTGGACTTAGGTGGCTATTTCCTTTCCCATGTTAGGGAAGGTTTTGACTAAAATCTCTTCAAAGATTTTCTCGGGTGCTTTCTCTCTCTCTTATCCTTCTGGGACCCCTATAATGTGAATGTTGTTGCATTTAATGTTGTCCCAGAAGTCTCTTAGGCTGTCTTCATTTCTTTTCATTCTTTTTTCTTTAGTATGTTCAACAGCAGTGAATTCCACCCTTCTGTCTTCCAGGTCACTCAATCCTTCTTGTGCCTCAGTTATTCTGCTGTTGATTCCTTCTAGTGTATTTTTAATTTCAGTTATTGTATTGTTCATCTCTGTTTGTTTGGTCTTTAATTCTTGCAGGTGTTTTTTTTTTTTTTTTTTTTTTTTTTGCGGTACGCGGGCCTCTCACTGTTGTGGCCTCTCGCGTTGTGGAGCACAGGCTCCGGACGCGCAGGCTCAGCGGCCATGGCTCACGGGCCCAGCCGCTCCGCGGCATGTGGGATCTTCCCAGACCGGGGCATGAACCCGTGTCCCCTGCATCGGCAGGCGGACTCTCAACCACTGCGCCACCAGGGAAGCCCATTGCAGGTGTTTTTTAAACATTTCTTGCATTTTCTCAGTCTTTGCCTCCATCCTTTTCCCGAGGTTCTGGATCACCTTCACTATCTTTATTCTGAATTCTTTTTCTGGAAGGTTGCCTATCTCCACTTCATTTACTTGTTTTTCTGGAGTTTTATCTTGTTCCTTCATCTGGTATATAGCCCTCTGCCTTTTCATCTTGTCTATCTTTCTGTGAATGTGTTTTTTTCCCCCATAGCCTGCAGGATTGTAGTTCTTCTTGCTTCTGCTGTCTGTGTTCTGGTGAATGAGGCTATCTAAGAGACTTTATGGGAGGGACTGGTGGTGGTTAGAGCTGACTGTTGCTCTGGTGGGCAGAGTTCAGTAAAACTTTAATCCACTTGATTGTTGATGGTGGGGCTGGGATCCCTCCCTGTTGGTTGTTTGGCCTGAGGAAACCCAACACTGGAGCCAACGTGGGCTCTTTGGTGGGGCTAATGATAGACTCTGGGAGGGCTCATGCCAAGGAGTACTTCCCAGAACTTCTGCTGCCAGTGTCCTTGTCCCCACAGTGAAACAGAGCCACCCCCCCGCCTCTGCAGGAGACCTTCCAACACCAGCAGGTAGGTCTGGTTCTTTCTCCCCCAGGGTCACTGCTCCTTCCCCTGCATCCTGATGTGCACACTACTTTGTGTATGCCCTCCAAGAGTGGAGTCTCTTTTTCCCCCAGTCCTGACAATGTCCTGTAATCAATTCCCACTAGGCTTCAAAGTCTGATTCTCTAGGAATTCCTCCTCCCATTGCAGGACTCCCAGGTTGGGAAGCCTGACATGGGGCTCAGAACCTTCACTCAAGTCGGTGGACTTCTGTGGTATAAATGTTCGCCTGTCTGTGAGTCACCCACACAGCAGTTATGGGATTTGATTTTTCTGGGATTGCACCCCTCCTACCATCTCATTGTGGCTTCTCCTTTGTCTTTGCATGTGAGGTATCTTTTTTGGTTAGTTCCAGTGTCTTCCTGTCGATGATTGTCCAGCAGCTAGTTGTGATTCTGGTGTTCTTGCAAGAGGGAGTTAGAGCACGTCCTTCTACTCCACCATCTTTGTTCCTTCTCTCTGATTTTCTAATCTGGAAAATATGTTTAAATATATATAATATTTTTATATAGGTATATATTATATATTTATTATTTTTGAAATATATGTAATATAGGCATGTCTTTATTTTGGAATGAATCACCTATTATTAAATAAAATTGATTCTTGGCAGAAATCCAAAATCTATTATCTCGTTTATGTAATTGGTGAGAGGAGAATTTAGGGATAAAATTGGTTTTAAATTAGAGGGTTTCTTTAGATTAGGAGTTCTCAATTCTTTTTTTTTTTTCAGTATAGGCCCCCTAAGGAGACTATATATATATATTTTCCATTCGCCTCTCTCACTCATAATACTTTAATGCCACAGATACACTACATCTGTTTGTGTACAGTGGCTCTTTGAGGACAATACCTATTGTAACATCTAAGATTTTTCCCATCACTCCCTCCCCTTCAAAACAATTTTCTCTCATTAGGGACAAAATATCCTTTTGTTGAGAGTATATGCCTCAGACAGTACAATAAATATATATTTTAAAATTAAAGCAAACATAAATCAAATCCTGTGTCTAAAAATATCCCTATGTTGTAGATTAATGGTTCTCATCCTTAAGTGTGCCAACTGGAAGATTTATTAAAGCACAATTTGCTGGGCTCAACTCCCAGAATTCTTGACTCACTAGGTCTGCATTAGGGCCGAGAACTTGGATTTCTCACAGGTTCCCAAGCAATGCTTATTCTACTCAGGAAATCACATTCTGAAAACCAATGCTGTAATTAATGGTCATCAGGGGAAAAAAAGTTACTAAACTTATGTTTGAAATGTTCTGCTGTTATAATAACTAAAATTTCTTCAAGGTTTTAGTGGATTTCTAATGGTCATGGCTAAATCTTTTTCTTCAAGATATCATGCTAGTGATTACTCAGTGGTGATGGCAGATCAGAAACCAGAACGGAGTTTGTTGCCTAACAAGCCAATGACTTCATAAGTAAGAGATACTTGTGTTGGCATTTTAGGCCTAAAGCATCTTTCTGAAAACCTTCCACTTTTATTTTAAGAGTAGCAACCTATTTTGTACATTTAATACCTACTCTGTTTCCCTTTACTCCCTAAATGAACTTATTATTATTTCTCAAAGAAAATTTAGATGAGTTTGTGTGAAGAAACGCAAAATTTCTTGGTTTCTTCTAAGTGGTTTGGATCCTAGGAATGCAAACAGATGATTACGCATCACAAACTGTGTTATCTGCCTTGATGGACTCACAGGGAACCTTGAAAAGGATAAGAATTATTAGGTAAGAGATGCAGTGAAACACATCCATCCATTGGAGAATGAATGCATGATATAAATATGTTCTTCTTTTCAGGATAGTACCCAAAAGAAAGGTGGATTACAGAAGTTATAATGGAAATATTTCCAAAGTCCAAACGCATGTCCAAAGAACACAAAAAAGTCCGCTCTTATTTGATACTTAAGGAGTGCTGTACAACTCTATCTCAAACTGCACTTTTGTGTCTAAGAAAGCCCAGCTACAAATTAGCACTGACTTGCCTTTATTAGGTCAAGGGATATTTAGCCCAGACTAGAATGTGTGGTCTTTTACTTGCATGACCAGCTTTAAGAAGAAAGACAAAGGAAATTTTCAAAATAGAGCTTCAAAGCCTAAATAACAAAGCAAACAGTCCATTTGATTTGGTCACTTCTCTGTCTTAAGGATCATGCTATTGATCTATTGCACATAGATTAACTCTGATGCACTACCAACGATTGTCTGGGATAATCTTGTATTTGCACACAGCACCCCACCTGGTCTCTTAGATAACAATACCCAGGAAATGAGGGAGGCTGTGAAAAAGCCCTGCATAAAACAAGACACGGCTCTTTGTTTCTCATACCTCACTGCCTTCTAAGATTTTCCTCCTTCCACCTTTCATTTCTATGTTTGCCAAAGAAAAGAATTAATAGAGTGGAAGTTTTAGATCTGAGGCAGGTTTCATTGGCATTGATGCTTTTTCCCAACCTATTCTCAGCTAGTGGCAGGTCACTGGGAGACTGTCTATATGCTAAGTTGCTCTTTTGCTGAAGGCTTTTCTGAGAGGGGAATTATTATTTGTCAACTGCTGGAAAGCAGACATTTTGTGTGTCCTTACTTTAGAAACCCTTTACAGCTATTTATTCCCAGGTTGGGACTGAACAACAATTTTAAATGACCAGAAAATTAAGTCATGCTGTGAATGTATACAGCAAGTGTCCTTCACTGTATGCTCCAATCTTCAGCCTATTTTCAGCCTCCCTCTTTCTTGTGGCTGTAGAATGGGCATCACTTCACAGCATGTTTAGGAGGAGGATGTATCACTATTCTGTTTTTTGTTTGTTTGTTTGTTTGTTTTTGCGGTACATGTGTCTCTCACTGCTCTGACCTTTCCCTTTGTGGAGCACAGGCTCTGGACGCGCAGGCTCAGTGGCCATGGCTCATGGGCCCAGCCGCTCCGTGGCATGTGGGATCCTCCCATACCAGGACACGAACCTGTGTCCCCTGCACCGGCAGGCGGACTCTCAACCACTGCACCACCAGGGAAGCCCTATCACTATTCTTAATACAATTTATGAATATCTAACATGTTATTACAGTTGTTCAATTCTACCTGAAATGTAGCTAGGCATTCTCATTGGTTACCTCCTTAGTAGTCTATGGACTACAGTTTTTCTAAGTCTTAAATGAGTAGTTAGATGAGCAAATAAACAATTATGTCTAGACTGCAAATGTAATTTGAACACCTACAACTGGAAATGAGAGATTTGTCATGCCCGACTATTCACAAGGCAGTTTCACATTTTTCAATAATCTAAGACAAGTTTTCAGTTTTTGTCATTGCACAACAATCAATTGCTCCAGATTCCTCTGTTCCCCACACCTTGTAAACTCACACCCTCATTCTTCCATCAGACTAGCTCACTTTAGATTTAAACTTTATTCTTCCCCATCTATTTGAAAACAACAAATGTTTCATTTTTCTCAAAATTCAAGTTTTTAAAAATTATTTGATGGAAAAGAATATTTTCTTTACTACTTAGTTTTATTTGGCCTGTCTATATGTATGTTTTCTGCAATATAAACTTACTATTTGTTTGGATAAGTATCATATAGGTATAGTTGAATACATTCACAGCAGTTAATATATAGATATATATAGGTGATGCACATTCTTAGATATTATATACACGTGTGTATATAGAATAGATTGTATGTATGTATGTTTGCACACTTGTTTTTTTGAAATAATTAGAATATGGTGCTGAATCAGTTTCATTTCTTGGTGGGACATTTCAAAATAAAGATCAATCAGGTAAATAGCAGGGTCAAGTTCAGAGTTTCAGTTTGAGATTTGTAGACATCTTCAAATGTGTGAAGTCACCATCAGTCAGGGACATCTGTTATGTTCATAGGATCAGAAATTAAGAATCTGTACCTAAAGATAATAATACATTAAATTCACATGGGAACATTTGGCAACTCAAGTGAAACCCTGAGTTAGAGGTTGATCCTCCGTGCTCTTCATCTGCCTCATTTCAGGTCCTTTTCTTCTTCCTTCTAGGCCACTGTCCAAGACTCCTAACCAGTCTCCACTATCTTGAAATTTTAGTTCTTCTCATGATGTGTAACTACCCCAGTTACCTTTGTTATGCTTACAATTTATCATGTTACAACTCAATGTAAAAAGCTGTGCTTGTTTCTCAGTATGTGAGGGTAAAGTGAAGACACATTAATATATCACATGATGACTTTTTCATCAAAATGTGGAAACTGCATCCAAGCTAATCTACCTCACTTCATTTTATGAACCTTCTCTTAAGATCACACTGAAAACTTTATTTTTCACAGAAAATGCCAGACTTTCATATCTCCCTGACTGGTCACCTCTGTTTAAAAGTAATATTATGCCATGTTTTCTCCTTTCCCACTTAGATGATTTTATGAATTTCCTGATTTTTTTATTTTATACATTTTTTATAGCAAACTATACATTTACTCATCCAGCCCATATGTGTTGAACTCAAGCCTAGAGTTATAGTAGTAGAAAAGGCCAATTCCATGTCTTAAAGGGGCTTACATCCCAGTGAAAGGAGAGAGTTAATGGTTAAACAAAGCTATAGGAGATAAATTTAAATAGTGATAAATAATGAGGGTATAGAGAGGCTAGCTTGAGGCTACCATTGATTATCTAGTCAGAAAGGGCCATTGTCGGGGGTAATTCATTTAAAGTAAAACCAGACTTAAGAGGAAGCAAGCCTGTAAAATGCCAGGGGAAGAACATTTCAGGTGGTCGTGGGAAGGAAACATGTGAAATTATACTAAAATATTTGTCTTATCAACAAAGATAAAGGTTAACTGGAGAGTAGAAAACAAGAATAGTAGGTGATCAAGTCAGGTTGAAGGGCATTTTCCAGGTCATGTCAGACTTTATATGCTGTATGGTCTATGGAAGAACATTTTTGCTTTATTCTAATTGAAATAGTAAGCCATTGGCGGGTCATAAGAGTATGTATGTTGGAGAGGGTCTGATGTATTCAGTTGCATGCTCTCAAAAGATTATTCTGGCTTTTGTGTAAAACCAGTGGAGAAAAGATGATGGAGAGGAGTAAGAGGAGCCAGGTGGGAGGGCATTCTAGTTGTCTTGATGGCAGGTGGTGGTAGTTTGGATTAGAGGTACAGTAATGATAAGAAGTGAGCAGATTCTAGATATATTCTACAAATAGGATTGATAAGACTTTTTGATGGTGAAGGAAGTGTGAGAGAAAACATCTGAGTCCTAGCAGCAAGATGAATGGTAGTGTCACTTACTGAGTTAATAAAAATGGAAAGAAAAAAAATTGGAGTATAAAATTAAAGAGTTCTGAATTAGACATATTGATTTTAAGATGTTTATATAAATCCAAAAAGAGATGTCATGTATTCGATGAACACATGAGTTTAAAACTCAAACATTTGAGCTGTAAATATATTTTTTATGATTCAACATTATAGAAACAATATTTAAATTTATTTAATTCATTAATAATATATATATATTTTTAAATTCAGATGACCTAACCTAGGGATAGACTGTGGTTAGAGGAGAAAGCCAAAACCTCAGCTTAGGACATTCAAAGGTTAATATGTTGAGCAAAAGAAGATGTAGAAATGGAGGTTGATAAGAAATGTTGAAAAAAAATGGAGACATAAGAAAAAAAAAAACAGAATAGAAAAACTTATGGAAAAATGTATTCTAGAAAGAGGGAGTGGTCAGCTGTGTCAAATATGGATACAAAGTCATCTTGATGAGAATAGAAGATTACCACTCAGAAATGTCAAGAGTGTCGTCCTTCAAGGACAATGGTGTTTCAAGGACAAATGATGACCCTGCCTGGAAAAGTTTCAGTGTTGCACCCCCTACCAGACTCTTAATCACCCTCCCCACCATGTTGTGGTGGTTACAAAATTCCTGAGCCCACTTGGACAACTTCCACCTGGGCAATGGGATCTGTCCCAAATAAGGAAAGATATCTGGCCTGTCCCACTCCCACCCTATAGAAGGAAGGTATATGTGCCTTGACCAATCAGTAAACGAAATTTTCACCTAGGACCATTCCTTTGTTTTCTAGATATAAAAACTGATCTATGGCACATGTTCTGGCTTCACTCTCCCAGACTACTAGGAAGTCCACCCGCTGTTCTAGCAGCAACCCTTCCCTCTAATAAATTCTATCTCCTTTACATTCTGCCTTGTGTCTGGAAATTCTTTTCCAACCCGCGTTTGGACCACGACAAAGAGGGAGATCATTTGTGACCTTGCTAAGAGCTATTTGTAGAGAAGTGGAAATTTAAATGGAATAATAGCAATTGGAGAGAGAATGTGAAGTGAGAAACTGGAGACTGTGAATAGAGCAAATACTTTATTAGTTCCACTCTTAGAGGAAACAAAAAAATGAGGTGAAGGATAGAAAAAGAATGAGATCAAAGGAGGATTCTACAAAACATTATATTAATGCATGTTTTTATAATTAAGGAAAATATCCTGTTTTAAGAGAAGACCTGATGATGTCAGAGAGGTGGGTGAGGGAAGAATTGTAGTCAATGTTTGGCCTTGAGTACTAGAAAGGTAACAAGGATTCATGGCCCATCTGGAAAGGTTAGCTTCATTAGAATGCAGGAGAAGGCAAATTAATTTGGACAGAGATGTATGTAAAATGATGGACAACTTGATAGATAGATAGGTCATTTTTCTTTTTGCTTATTTTCTTAATAAAAAATGAGATGATGTCTTGAGTTGTGATTGACTGAAGAAGGGACTTTAGATATTTGAGAGGAAAGTAGTGTGTATAAAATAGTAGTTTTCTAAAATAAGAAAGAAACTTGCAAGGAAGGTACAGTAAGACTATCTTGACATGTTGATAAATTCAAATTGAAATCAGTCAACAGAGTTGTGTGTTCTCCTATAACCATATTCAGCTTTTCAGATATACACATAGAGTAAGCAGTTAGTTAGACTTAAAAAGGATTAGACTTTTCAAGGAACATTTACAGGACAGAGGACAGGAGTGCAAAGGGTATTTACATGTGTGTGTTTATATTACTGAACCACAAAACCTCCATAGCTTAGAAAAGGAGACAAAGATGTGATTGGGGTGACAGGGAGTAGAAAAGTTGCAAAGTCAACTGACTGTGTGCAGAGGACTAGAGTAAATAATCTGGGATGAGAGAGGTGATTGTAAAATAATAGGATTTAATATTTCAGAGGTATAGGTGATGGTAAGGTCAAGATTATAATCACAGAACTGAATGGCTCATGTGATATATAGAGAAAGCTCATTGGAAGTGAGCAGGTCAAGGAACTGAGAAGCTGGGATTTTGCATAGGTAAGTGGATTTGAGGTATCTCTGAGGTTAAGGGTAATCAAGAAACCTTGAAATCAAGCTTTTGGAGGGATATGTTTATTGATTCTGGCATGTTTATTTTACTCTCTTTCCTTTTCTTTTCTCTATATTACTAAGCAGTAAGTTCTCAATGGTGTGAACACCTCCTTCTTCAAAATTGTCTTACAAGACCAAGGAAAATACTTAGTTTATGTAAAAATATATAAAGAGCAAAGAAAAAATCCTCAATAAGTAATAATTAATAATAACCAAGAATGAATGAATAAACAAACGAATAGGTGCTAATCCTTAGCATTTTTGAGATAAAAGGAGAAGGGGCATGCACTTCAATGAACTTATTTTATGGATAAAATAATTGGCATCCATAAGATAAATTACTTAGGATTACATGTCTTATTAGTGCATGAAATTAAACTAGATCCAGATATAAAGACCAGTGTGTATTCTAGGAGAAAACTCTTAAATACATGGTCAGTACTTAAGTTTCAAAATTATCAAAAAGTAGATAAATAAGCAAGAATAGACTTTGAATTAAAATTTAAATATCATTGATGGGATAGAGGTTATGTGCAAACTAAGAGCCAAGAACAGTTTTGTCCAGTGTTTTGGAAACTCACAATTCCATTGTATTTCTGCCTGCCCTCTTGTTTATTTGCAAAGCAAATTTGCATTAGAAATCTCATATAATTCTGTGACTGCTCTAAGTAGCAGGCTAGGGAATCTAAGATTTGAATCAAAGTGTTATTTTCACAATGGGATATGAAAATCCCTGGCCAGATGTATTTGCTGGTGGAAATGAGAAAGAAACTGGATACATCAAAAAAACATGAGAACAATTTGAGGGCCACAGTAAAATAGCTTATGGTGTCAATAATTAGGGGATTTCACCAGTGGAAGGACCACATCACTGGAAAAACAGAGAGAGAGAGAGATGGACAGATTCATTATAAATTCTTATTTTTCCCCACCCCATGATGTTGGTTGCCTTCATGATTGTGTTGATCAATACCTAAGCACCTACCTGTACCATAGCAAGTTGTAAACTTCAGGTTCACAATTCCATTCCCAATTGTTCCAGCAAGGTCTTGGCCTTACTTCTTTTTTCAATTGGAAATATGTTTAAATTAGCACATTTAATTAAGACGTTTAACTCCTCCCCTGTGCTCTTCAGCTTAAGAGTTCTCAAGTGTCCTCTGTAGACTTTAAAGGGCTAGTCGGTTATCATCAATAAACATTGTTCAGTCTTGTTTTGTTTCTATGGTATGAGTTTTCTTATTTAGTAATGATTCAAATAGCTTCTATTATCAGAAAAATAAAAAGATAAATAAACTGAAGAGTGATTGAGAGACAGATCAGGTGAAATGACTGACTCTCTTTTCTCATTTCCTCCTTCTTTTCCTAAGAGGTAAATTCTATCTGTTTCTGGTGAGTGTTCTGGTGAATGTGTGAGTGTATACTTGTGAATATATCCATGTGTGTAAAAGAAGAAGAAGGTAGTGGCATATTAATGTTATAGATAGCCACGGCACTGGACTCAAACTGGCAAAAGAAAGCGACCTAGGCAAAATTTAAAGTCAAGAAATATTATTTCTGAAAAAAAATTAACAATGTGTTTAATAGAAAAATTTTATAGCTGTTGGAATCAGACATTTAGGGGGTAAATTCTAGGTCTACCATATTTTACTCCCTTAAGTTTCCTTCCCTATAAAATGGGAATATGTTGTTTACCTTACAGGTGTGCCTGGCCCAGTAAATGCTAAATAAATGTTGGTTCCTTTCTTCCATTCCCTGGACCTGGAGACAACTTATCATGGAGTCAAGTGTTCTAATAAATCAAATGCAATTGAGATATCTATCAATCATCAATCATGGCACTGAAAAAAATATAAAAGTACATAATATTAAACCTATCCTTAAAATACTTAACATTTTGCTGAGAAAGTAAGATGTTCATAGAAATAATGATTATAATCATTACAATGAATAAATGTTCCAAAACTAAATTAACATTTCAAACACTGCATATGAAATGGTAAGATAACTATTTATATTAATGCATACAAGATTGATAAAAATAGAGGTTAAAATTACACTTACAGATTCTTAGAGTTGAGGAGGTCATAGTGATTATTTAGCTTAACCTTCCCATTTTAAAATGAAGAGACAGAGTTCATGTATATGATGTGATTGGTCCAAATCATGCCTTTATTAAGTATCAGAGCAATTAAACAAAGCAAGAGCAGAAGCAGGATCTATAGATGTAGCATCACCAAATTACATTCAGTGGAAGAGTGTATGTTTCAAGTCTGCTTAATTTATTTTTAATTGCTTTAGTATGCAAGTATATCCCTTTGGTTCAAGTAACATTACTTTTACACTTAGTCCACTTCATTGTGATGAACATTAAAACCATTTAAACAAACAGGAGGCAACATGTTTTGGGTGTTGTATGTGGGAAAATGATTCAACTTTAAAGTTACCTAATGAGATATATTAACTGCTGTAACCCACTTTGGCTGGGATATTCTATAGATACAAATGTTTAAAGACACTACTAGTAGTTTCAAAAGGAAATTCCAAATTGATGATTCCTTTATACCAGGAGGAACACATTGTTTGACATCAAAGCTTGGTATTATGTGGCTTCAGTTAATCAAAACCTCTTTGCAAAAAGGATGAAAAGTAAAAATATTAGAAGGTTTACAAAATAGGTATCCTAGTTATTAAGATGAATTGGAAGCCAACTTTTGTGTTTTTATGGTTAGCAAAAGCTAATACTGTGTGTTAATAAGGAAGAAACAAGATAAGATGAGCCTTCTCCAATTGGCAATTTTGGTCACTAGTAGGTGCTATCATGTGAAATACAGAGAAATCTAAGAAGAAACATTTCATGTAACTCATTTCTCCCCAGTGACTTCTACATTTGCAGGTTCTTCCTCTTTCTGTCCTTCTGGACCCTAGGCCAGATCCCCACAACCCGTCAGAATGGAGTTCAATAAAACATATACAGGAAAAATAAGAAGCTGAAACATCCCTCGTCTTTAAAAATATGTCAGGCAGCTTCCCATCCCCTATATATATATATATATATATATATATATATATATATATATATATATATATATATATATATATATATATATGTTTTTAAATTTTCATCTTTATTTATGCCCAAATACAATGCAAAAAAAAAAAAACCACACACACACACACACACAAACATTCAGATGTTATCCAAGCATATGTTTTTGGGCTCTTTTCAAGCATAGATGCTGGACTGAATAAACTTTGGGTCTCACGTAATATATCACATTCTTCTTTCTGAAGCCCTCCTATGATGCTTAAGTACAATTTAGTACTTAAATATATAGTGTCTAATTATCACTTGTTATTGAATCCCTTGGGTTAATCCTGCCACTTTAACTGGATTTAAAGCTTCTTAATAACAGAGCTTATATTCTATTTTTCTTCTTATTATGTGTCTTTCATAGTGACTAAGTCAGGCCTTCAAGATATGGTAGGGGTCTGAGGAGCTGCTGTATCTCTGAATTGAATAACATAGTCTTGTTTATACTTTTTTAATCCACAAGAGACAGTTAACTGATGTTTTAGAGCATGTAGGATCCTTAGTAAAGTAATACAAATGAAATGTACCCTCTTACTTTATGGATGGCTTGCAGTAGGTGAGGGAGTTTAGGTAGAATTTGGCAGAGCGCTCCTTCCCTGGCTCACTGACTCCTTCTCTGAGTTTATGTCTTATTTGTGTGATTCTTGATATTTTATTCTGAATGAATTATATGTTCCCACATTTAAGATGTCATTATTGTTGTAGTTCACATCTGTCCAAATAGCCATAAATACCATTGTCACTATTTATTTCCTTCTTGAATAAGTCAGTTATACCAGAAAAGAGGAGGCTCCACAATACAAATTTTACATCTGTTCTATGTAGCTCATAACAAAATACTGGCTGAATCTTCTGACTGCAGTCAGAAAATGTTCAGAGAACCTTCATGGAATAGAGACCTTACACTCTTATGGTCTTAGTGCTAGAGAAGATTTTGGATGACTTAATTTTATATAAGAGAAAAGCATAGCCCAGAAATGGAAAATAACTTGACGGAGGGCACACAATCAATTCTTCAAAATTACCGTGATTGCAATAGCAATTGAATAGGCTTATTTGGGTCCCCTGGAGCAGTGTTTAGACTAGGGGTGGTTTTGATTACCAAGGGACATTTGGCAATATCTGGAGACAACTTTGTTTTTCACAACTTGGGCAGAGGTTCTACTGGCAACTAGTGGATAGAAACCAAAGATATTCATAAAAATCCTACAACACACAGGACAGGTCCCACAGTAAAGAAATATAAGGTACAGAGTATCAACAGTGCCGAGGTAAAAAACTCTACAATTGAAGAAAAAAAAAAACAGAAGCAAAACAAAATCTTGTATGATTTATATGATATCTCTCTCTCTCAAACTAACTACCATGTTTTCTTATTCTGTATCTATGGTCAGGTGCATTTCTATCAACTCCTTTTGCCCTACAGTTCACTCTTACACTCTTTAAATTGGGGGTGGTGGTAAGGAAAGATAGGACTTACTGCCAGGAAGAACAAAGGTAGGCTTTATGTCTATATCTATATTCTATTACTTAAAGGAGGTTCAATTAACCCCCAAATTCTGTTAATAACTCTGTTTTCTCTTAGAAATAATAGACATATAAACCAACCGAGTTCTGGAAACCCTTTTGGGAATATCAGGGAAATTTTCTATTAACATAAAACACTATAAACACCAATGAAATCAAAGGCTTATGTGGAAACATCAAAACGCCTGTCTCAGGCTTCCTTTATGTCCTTTACAATTTTCAGACTCCATAGCATTTCAGTGTTTTTGATTGTTAAGGATACAATTTGGTCCTAAATAATAATTCTGGGATCTTAACAAAATTAACATCTGACAGTTCATAAAACCAAATTATGGGTCCCTTAAGACAGTCAGACATAGGGATCCAAATTTAATGTATATAACTTTTTTTTTTCTCTATATGATATTGGTATTGCTAGGTCCTGTAGCTGTGTTTACATTTGTAACAGGAAGTGAAGATTAAAGTTAAGGATCAAACTTCTATGGTTTAATCAGCATGGCGAGGTTGATCGTCATCACTCCCAAGTTCTGTTGACTTTTCATCTTTTCTCTCTATTCCTTTTAGATGCATTAATGTTCTGAGATTCTAGACAGAAGATATTAAGCTTTAAATGTAAGTGGGAGGAGTATGACTAGGTCAGCATGTTGTGAAGTTGTATGAAGTGTGGGGTGACAAGTTGGTTTGGTTGAGGAAGAAATCATAGGCAGAACAATCATGTATTAAGATACTTTCTCTCTTCCCTTACTGTATTCTGTATTTTCTCCAAAAGACCTTTATCTCCTTTTCTTCCATTTCCAGTTTTCTTCTCCTAAATATCCTCAACTTATAGACCTGTAATGTAAAGTAGATACTCAGTGAGGTTTGTTCGATTGGCTGGTTACATCTTCTTTTTGACCTCCATCTAAATGTTACATTACTTAGCAGCAACAGAGCAGCTGTGTTTACATAAGGTGATCCTGGACAATTTTCAGACATTGCAATTGGATTACCTCTCCAAATTATTGCTGTAATCAGTAAACATGAAACAGGTAGACCAGAATCCAAATTCACATGTCTGTCCTGGGAGTCAACAGTTAGGGCTCATCCAAGAAGGAAGGGGGAAATGGAAATGAGGAAAATCTGACTTTGAACTTTAGATTTACTCATACCATCACTCAGATAGGGTTCTACACAGCTTGATTTCCTTAATTACTTGATTTTTTTTTTCATTCAATCCCAATCACCCTGAATAAAATTTTCTTTTTCTTTTCTTTTCTTTTTTTTTAATGTGGCATTCTACTTTTAATTCTTCCTATTCTAACTTAGGATATAGTGACTGATTTGGTAATTCAAAGATTTTCATTAATTTTTTTTAAAAAAAATCCTTAATTAAAAAGAGGTACTTTAACAAGGAAAAGTAACTAAATAATTAAAAGTAAGGGGAGATAAGATGGATGTGGCAAACAAAATGCTATTTCTTCTAAGAGTATATATTTCTAATAGTTGAATTGAAAAGTTAAGTGATAAAATATTACAAACGTGTAGAAAGGAAATTCAAATAAATTTTCATTCATGCTTCCAGTTCTTTATAGTACATTACATCAGTTAATGGCAATTTGTATAATTTGTGTAATGACATAAATTGTCACAAACCCTCAATCAGTGAAGTGCTTCAGAGTCATAAATCAGGAGACAGCGAACATTGGGAAGCACAGTCTATCAGCCTTAGGGAGAAAGAGGAATGGGTCATGGTGGTAATCATTCAGTGAGTAACTGTTCAGGGTTGAGAAGGTAAATGAATGGAATGGCAGGAGGAAAGTGTGACTGAGCTAGAGTTGATGAGCTAATCCTCCACATCAAATGGAATCATGCTTCATGGCTACATGTTGTTTTGCTCAACTTCTAAAATTACTTTCCCTGACATATGATTACTTCTTTACAGGGGTCTAAGGACAATGTTGAGAGTAAATCTTAAATCCTTTCAGACACTTTCCAACACAGGCTACTTTTTTAAAATTAAGACACATATATATGTATATATAAGAAATATATGTATTTCTCAAGAACTGTCAAGGGTTTGAGAGTTTATCCTACTATCAGGCTAACAATTTAGCCTGCCACAATGTCATGGATGTTAGCAGAAGACATGAGCCTCCTGGGTCAGAGACAAAGGACTATGTTACTTAGGGCAATAGCAACAGCCAGATTATCAGAAATTTCTTGCACCAGTTCCCTAAGCCTCAATTCCCAATGCATGACACAGAGAGCCCTCTGACACAAAGACATCCAGATGAGTTACCTTACAGGACAGTTACATTACACAGTATCCAAATCTTTAAAATGGGCAATAAACATGCCTACCCTTTGTTCTGGAAGTAGCTGTATTTTTATGCCCCAAGGTTACAAGCAAACCTGCCCTTGGTTCTTGAGGGAGACGAAATCTCTATTTTCCAAGGCTGTTGAGTATCTAAACATCCTTGTAAAGATAATCCAAAGCAAAGGTAATCAGTGTCTCTGCTTGCAAGAAATGAAAAGCACAAGACACACATGAAAAATTGTTTTCCAACAATTTTTAAGTGGAGAAATGCTCTGATAAAGCCCGTGACTTTGACTCCCCTTGGGATGTGAATCTATGTTCTCTTACTCCTGGAGGGAAACTTCCCACATCCCAAGACTCCCATTCTTGGAACTAAGGAACTTGAGTTACCTAGACAGTGGAAAATGAAACAAAAGATTAACTTTGGTCTCAGCATTGGCAGAGGGTCTAAAGCAATAATCCTTGGCATTTATCCCTTTACCTTTTATTATCTAAGCACTTTGTGAAATTATCTAGTTAGTTAATCTTCCTAACACCTTTGTGAATGAGGTTAAATGATGCAGTTTCTAAAATAGGTATATATAAATTATAACTTGATAGGTCTAGTGTTATAAGTTTGGAGTATAATTGTTCTTGGTGTTTTATGAGATTACAGCCATTTTACAGGCCACTGATTGTAGTTTCTTCTACACGTCATCTGTTTTTATGGTCTAGCATCTGAAGGCACAACCCAAAATGGCTCAGTGAAACTACTGTCCCTTCTAAGTAAGCCAATCTTATAACACATAATTTTTTAAATATTTTGAGTTTTTTTCCTACTATAGCTGGTCTCAGTTGTAATTCTATTTCTAATTCCAGAAGTAATTAACTGAACAAAAATTATAAAACCTTAAAATTAGATAAGAAGTTGAAAAGATCATGTAAGTTTTTCAATGAGTAAATTCTTCAGAACTGATATTTTTTTGAAATGAAGTGTAGATTAAATTCTTTAATCAATCAAGTAATAATATAATTTATGTTTCTTTAACATTTTGTTAATATAACCTAATATTATTCAGACTTCACAAGATTGTTAGTACAAAAAGGGTCACAATATCTCAAATTTCACAGGATTATGGGTTTTTTGTCTGTTTTTGCACTGATGAATCCCCAATACCTAACTCAAGAGTTCACAAAGCATGCACTGTAAATATTTGTTGAATGAATGTTAGAATAAGTTTTTAACCTTCCAAAAAGTCACTGTGTCACATCAATCCAAGTTTACCTCTAAATCCATATTATACAAAGCGTCTGCCATTATGGATAGCATTCCTTGTTCAAACATTATTCCTGGTTCCTTCATTTTCCATCTTACTTAGCAATTGCTCCCAGGGATCCACATAGAAATCCCAAACCCCTCATGTTGCCAGCTGTAAACTGGGTTCTGGACAGGACAAGTAAGGGGGATTTTCTTCCCCACTCAAGGATATATCTTACCACTCATGGTGTCCAGCAAAATCACTTGGATTGATGTCATATAACTCTTTGTGATTTCAATTTTTTCAGCCCCAGTCTAAAACCCTGTTCTCCAAAGCCCCAGACCTCATTCACACATCCAAGGTAAGGATTCTTTGCTATCCTCCCCCACTTTCCCTTCTCTCTTCTCTCTAACTTACTGTTTCCACATACCACTGTCTCTATGCAGGCTGTCTTACCCATGACCAGGTTAACTCTCGCTCCACAGACACTTGTTCTTCACAGGCAGTGATATCTGGATTTTATTTTCAGTTAGCTGCAATATCATCTTAAGTTAACAGATATAAGTTAATATATATTCCAAGGAATGCTTTCTCTTTTTAAGTGGTTACCCTGTGCAAAGCAAAACACTTACTTCAACTATACATTGGTCAAAATCTTCCTAGGGATGACACAATTTAGTCTCTTGATGGTGAACCTAAATTTTTGTTAGACCTGTTTATAATTAGGCCTGGTAAAGAGTGTTGTTGATTACAACATATAATACAATCTTTTTTACTTTCTCTCTTCTTTTATCTCCTTTAAAAATAAATTCATGTAATGAACACATGTTTTCTAGTCATATCTGAATGATTGAACCTACACAATATTTATCTTATTTTCCTTCATGTCAATGATCACATCTGCTTTAGGTAGATTTAAAAAAAAACTTGATATCCATTTCTTCATATTTTCAGTCTCTTCCATTCTTCCAAGTCCAGGTAAATGCTGATGATGTGATTAGGCTCATCACCTAAACATAAATGACTCTGACAAAAAAAGCCTGTGCCCTAAGAAATAAAAGTTCAGCTTGTTTCTGACATAAGTGTCAAGACAATCCAGGAGTTGCCCTTGCAACAGATAATTAGGGAAAACTGTCAAGCCTGCAGCTTAATCCTGTGTACATCTGCTCAAAGTCAGCTCTGAAAACTGTGGGATCTAAGAAGACAATCTTTTGTAATTAGCCAAGGCCACTATAATCCATAACAACATCTGATCAAATTGATTTCCAGTCCATCAAGTGGTATCTGTCAACAGCAAGCTTACCGATCATCCTGGATCTGTGACCACCTCATGTAAACCTCTAAGGTCATTTAAAGGTTCCTTTGCCTTGTAAATATAAAATCATTTTCACTTTTTGACAGACTGTCTTTTCATGTCGGGCAGTTGGGTAGAGGAAAAGTAGGAAAAAATGGACTGTCAATAGTATTCACAAATCATTAACATCAGGGAGGCAGAAATCCACAAAATGTCTTCTGCAAGATTAGTGTTCTAACTAAATAGCCAATGATATTTGTAATATATGAAGACAGATAATTATATCACATCTACTTCTGCACTTGTGTGAGTCTGTTGCATAAGAGACTTTGCTCTTATGGTGTGCATTGCCGAACAGTGCACCCATGCCTATCTCGCTCCTTGGATGTACTACTTTCATCTCTATTCCACACCTGTTACTCTTTCCAAGCTCTAGTCTCTAGATAGTCTCAAATACAATCACTATATATTTGTAAACTCAAGTTTTAAGAATGGATTGAATTATGCCACTTTTCTGTCTCTCTCTTGTCTTCCATGTACATTCTCTCTTTTTTTTTTTTTTTTTTTCCCCCAACCTGGTGTCCTAGGCACTTCATGTTCTAAGCTTCGTGACTTTCCCCTTTCTCTTGCTTTCTTGATGGCCATATATAGTGCCTCTCATATATAAAATTAAACTATCCTCATTCATCTAAAAGTACCAACCTCAGATCAGTTTAAAACCTCCCCCACCTCCTCTTGATCCTAATTAGATATGCTCTTAATTACCCTTCAGTGTGTATAACTTAATGAAATAGTCCAACAGTTTGCTTCACTTTGTTTTCCCTCACCCAGACTCTCTGAAAGCTCCTTAGAATGTGTCTCATTCCTTCTTGCAACTTTTCTCTCCTATGCGGTAAGACACTTTCCTGCCATCTTTTGCACTTTCTCTTTTCAAAGATCCCTTTGAAAGACCATCCCCTAAGTGAAGGATCTCCTGGAAGAATTCCAGCCCTCAGTTTTCTGTCCTTCTTTCCACATTTTCCCATGCCTCCTAGTGTCTTCTCTAAGTTGATGACTCTCATTTTGTGTCTCCAGCAGCTTTCACTTTTGTCCCATACGTTCAATTGCCTAAAGGCATCTCCATGTAAAAAATCATATTTATGCAAATCTCACCATATTCAAAAGTAAATTAATCTTCTTCTCACACAACTGGATTACTTTTTCAAATTACTTCATACCAGTAAGGCAATTGTCCTGGCTGGTTTCCTTCCTTTGCTATATTTTCAATTTGTCGCCACGTTTTTTCATTCTTTCTTTCCAATTTTGCCAGATAAATATTACTGCTTGTCTTTTTTTTTATTGCTGTAACCCTAGCAAAGGTTTTCATCACCCTCCTCTCCAAATTAAGAAACCTTAGGGGCTTCCCTGGTGGCGTAGTGATTGAGAATCTGCCTGCCAATGCAGGGGACACGGGTTCGATCCCTGGTCTGGGAAGATCCCACATGCTGCGGAGCAACTAGGCCCGTGAGCCACAACTACTGAGCCTGCGCGTCTGGAGCTTGTGCTCCACAACAAGAAAGGTCGCGATAGTGAGAGGCCTGCACACCACGATGAGGAGTGGTCCCCACTTGCCACAACTAGAGGAAGCCCTCGCACAGAAACGAAGACCCAACACAGCAAAAATAAATTAATTAATTAATAAACTCCTACCCCCAACATCTTCTTAAAAAAAAAAAATGATGACAAGATTGCTATTCATTTCATAAAAAAAGAAACCTTATATTAAATTTCCTATTGAGATATAATTCATATGCCATAAAGTTCACCATCCTAAAGCAAAAATTTATGTTTTTTAGTATATTCACAAAGTTGTGCAACAATCATGATTTTCTAATTCTAGAACATTTCATCACCCCCAAAAGAAACCCTGTACTGGTTAGTAAGTAGTCACTCTCCATCCTGCTTCCCCTCTCCTCATCTCTAAGCCCCTCACTAATTTTCCTATCTGCCTCTGTGGATTTTTGACATTTTATATAAATGAAATCATATAATATGTGGTCATTGTGACTGGCTTCTTACACATATAGTATGTTTTCAAGCTTTATCCATGTGGTAGCATGTATCAGTACTTTATTCCAACAACAACAAAAAAATTGGTGACAAGTATTCCATTGTATATATTTTGTTTGTTCTTTTATCAGTTAATGGACATTTGGGTTGTTCATGGCTATTATCCAAAGAAAATACAGTATTTACTATATTAGATAAAAAGACATGGGAATGTATAAATGTGTGAAAGTGGAGATGGAGAGAAAGCTTGGCACATATATATGGAAGTAGGGTCAACTAGATTTGTTGATGGATTAGATGCAAGAGATGAGAGAAAAAAATAATCACAGATGAATACATAAACTTATGAATTCTATGCCTTCCTTCCCTGGTAGGGGGAAATTATTTAATGACATAGAGAAAATTATGGTTACACTAAGGTTTCGGGAGTCTGATTGTCTGTAGGTTGAAGAGAGGACACTTGTTCTATAACTTTTCTTTGGTAGCGATTATCTATGCTTATGAATTTAAGTCCATTTACATATGTATATATATATACATATATATGTATGTGTTTATATATATACATATATACGTATGTGTTTATATATATACATATATACGTATGTGTTTATATATATATATACATATATACGTATGTGTTTATATATATGTACATATATACGTATGTGTTTATATATATACATATATACGTATGTGTTTATATATATACATATATATACACATATATATGTATGTGTTTATATATATATACATATATATGTGTTTATATATATATACATATATATATACATATATATGTGTTTATATATATACATATATATGTATGTTTATATATATATATATAGATAGATAGATAGATAGATAGATAGATATAATGGTTGGTAAGTTTGGTTGCTCCAGGATGGGGCAATTACAAAGTTCTAACTGAATATTTTTATGTGAACGTCTAAATACAAAGTTAATGTCAAACGTATAATAATGCCTCTGAAAAACACTCATCGGGGATGTGGTTTTTTATCTTAGTTCTATACATCAACATCCACCCCGTCACACATACATACCATTTAAACTCATGCTTGGCTGTGACCTTTATCCTAAATCTGCTTATGTCACAATGTGTCATCAAGTCCTGCTCATTTCTTCTCTTAAGTACTTTCTGTGATCCACTTCATTCATCCCCTTGCCCTCATTCTTATCATTTCTTACGTACATTGTCTATGCCATATCCTTCTCTGACTCCAGACTTGTAGCCTTCAATTTATCATCAGAACTGCCAGCAATATCCAGATAAAGTGCAACTCTGACTTGTCTTGACACTTAGAAGTGTTCAGGCATTTCCCATAGCCAAACCTCAGCCTGGGTTAGTGTCCTCTACTTTCCCAAATAAACTGTATAATACTAGAGTACAAATGGTACATGTGGTACCTTGTATCCATCATATGTATTACAACTATCTTTTCATATATTGTCTTATTTGTTTTTATCCTAAGATAAAAATTAAAATTCTGGGCTGTTGCCTAGAATCTGACTTATAGTAGATCTCAATTAATGCTATGCCAATGAATAAGGTGTATACATTAGGTTAGACTGGTATGGGATAGATTGTTTTTCTAAAATGTTATTCCTACTCCAAAATTTTTCACACTAGTTATAATTAAAACCCTCCTAGTTCTTACAATCTATCTAACAAGAATAAAAATAATAATATTGTCTGGAGTGTTGGAGAATGATACTTCATTTTAAAGATTGAGCACCTGAATTTAGGTCCCTTAAAGCTAAACTTGGTAATACTTATTGGAATGTTGTACAACAGAGCAAGTTGAAGTATAGGCAATTATAAAAATATTTCATAAGTTAGTGCATAAAGTGAAAATATTTGCACGTTTTCTCATTTTCATACAGGTTACTAAAAAAAATAAGGAAATAAAGGTTTTCCAGAAAATTGTCTGTTATAAATATATATAAATATATAGCATGCATATTATTAGGAGAAGAAAAATATGTTCAGAGCTCCAGATCACATTTCAATAAAGTGAGCTTTATTGAACATTTCCAAAGAAAAATTCACACTGAGTCATTCAGAACCTTGTTAGAACATACAGACTGATGGTCTCAAGGTTTTCTGATTTTGAATTTAGAAAACCTTTAGGTAATACCTGGTTTGTTGTAAAGTACAGCAAAAACCAAAAACACTCAGTGATAAAAATTTGGACTCTATGCTTGTGTATATGGTTCTTTTCAGTTCTGGGACTTTGTAATCTTGTTCATTTAGATTTGGCTGTTTGTTGGGCTTCATACTCCAGCATGGGACAATTATAAAGGTTCTACCATTCACAAAATTCTCCTCCAGTTTCCAAATTAGTGTGCATATACTAGATTAGTACCTTGATCTCATCACTCTAGCTCCACCACTCAACCAAGGCTCTGATAATTCATGTTAACACTTTTCAGAGTTGATAAAATCCTAACCTCTTTCAGGAATCCATCTTTAATTTAATCACTGTTTTAATTAACATCTTCCTCTCTATTCTCTATACACTTGAATTTTCAGCCTATATTTTATCTGTATGAGCTTTTGCTATGACTATTTTCCCACTATTTCGTCCAGACTATAAATGTAGGGTTTCTGTTGATACCCACTCCACCTTTAAGATCCTCTAAAGCAAAGCTCAAGGCCCAGCACACTTAGTTTATCAACTCTTTTTTTTTTTTCCTTGCTTGAGGTCTTTGGTACCACAAGCACTTACTTCACCATTAGCAAGCATAATCCGGAAGGGTAGGGAATTACATGGGCAAAAGTTATCAGTAGAAACATGGCCCAATTTCCCTGCCATTTGAGGGAAGATTCAAAGGTACAATTGACAGTTTCTCAGAAAGTCCCTAAAGGCATTGAACATCAGTTAATTTGCACATTAATGTACGTTTTTTATAGTATTTCCATTCTCGCTATTATCCTCTACTTTATCTGTGGTTCCTGGAATCACCTCCTAAGTAAATTATCTGCTCCTAATTCCTTGCCATAAAGTCAACTTTTGAGGAGTTTCAGTTTAAGAAAGCTGTAAAACAGTAGGTGTTCAATAAATTCTTATTGAGTAAACCAGCAGAGTATAGTTAGTGACTCAGATATCAAATAAATGTGAAAGATCTGTGTGAGAACAATGGAAGTACTGTCATCATATTATGATATAGACAACACTTTTCTTCAGAGCTTTTCCACTTCTTTGTTCTGATTTCTTCTCCCTCCCTTTAGACGCTCAGTATTGTTTTTTACCCACCTGTTCTCTTGGGCCAAGTTCCCTTCTTCTTTAAATGTACTTTCCTCAAAAATTTCTTACATTACAACTGTTTTATCCAGGATCTCCCTAAATAAACACATCCATGTGCAGTTCCAAGAGACAGCATGTTATCTCTTCACAGTGATTTGCCTTTTAATAGGGATCTGTAAGAGATTCATTTCCATAGCCAAGCCATGAATTATATACAAACATAAATTCTAACTGGAGAGATTCCAGGCACTGTGGTAGGTTAGTAGAAGATATAATTTTCAGAAAGCAGGAAATATTTTATATTACCCCCAATATATAGTGGTTTATTCCACCTGCTTACTGGGCTGGATTTGGCTTCAGAAAACATTCTGTCTATACTAAGGTTAAAATTTCCCCTCCACTATGAGTGAGTTCTTCTCTTTGTTCCCTCTGCTGCCTCTCGATGTAAGTATGAAGTAAGACTGGTTGAGCTATATGGTGGTAGAAAGCAACAGGAGAGATTGTGAACATGCTTGGCTTTGTCTTCCACATTTGACAAGTTAGGAATCCATCTCTTCACACAATAAGTGGGCTCTATAGCTTTTCATCCCAGGTGCAGAAATTGCTGCATTTTTACTGTTGAGAAATTTGGGGTGCTTATGCTTTCACCATTATTATTTGAGAATTCAGTTTATCTTCAAATTTCATAATGATCTTAATGTAAGGATAGTATGGTAAGGATTTCAACTTTAGTTTAAAACTGTCTTCACATCCATTTTGTCTTTAAAGGTATTAGATTTTCCCCATGTTATTAGCAAGGACCTACAGTTAATTTATTTGTTAACCCTGCCTATAAATTCAGGATATTTGGCTTCTGAAATACCTCACTGGTGAGTTAGTTCTATGTGTCAGAATGGAACACAGGTCTTTGGCCTAATTTCAACACTTGCCATATCATATCACACTTGATATTCTTAATAAACTCATTAATCAATATGCTGCTCTTTTCAACATCTGGACTAGAGCTTTTCAACATGATGATACATGCCTTCCTACTACTTGACATTATCATAAATCACAACTCTTGAGGTGTAATAATTCAAGACGTTAGGAAGACAACCTATTGGACACATTCAGCTCAAAGTGGCTTAATTTTATCTATAAAGATATTTCTTTATAGCATATTTTAATACCCTCTTTCAGAAGATAGTCTAATTTAATGTTGTGCTTTACTGTTGAGAGATTTTACTTTTACCATTTTTCCCAGAGATTTGCCATTATTTATGATTTCTTAATGCTCATCAGCTTTGAGAACTCTTTAGAAACTTCACACAGGATCCCGGGATCTAATCTTCTGACTTGGGCAATTTGAGCACATTAAGAAAGCCAGAAAAGCCAGAAAATTATGTATATATTATATATATATATATATATATATATATATATATATATATATATATATACATAATTTATATATATATATATTTACCTTGTGTCTTTATTTTATTTTTTGTTTGTTTTTCATTAGTGTTTTTCTGTAACCTTTATTTATTTATTTATTTGTGCCTTTTTTATGTTCATTCTATACTATAGTCCTGGTCCTTTCATCTAAGCAAGCTCTTTCTCAACCAAGTTCTTTGAAACGTCACTGTAAATTGACACCATTGTTATTATTTATTTTAGTTATATTTTAAAGAGATTTATTGTTTAATTGACATATGATACACTGCACATATTTAAAGTGTGCATTTTCATAAGTTTTGATTTATATATAAACAACTGAGAAGACATCACTGCAATCAGGAGAATGAACCCTCAGAATATTTCTCATGCCTTTTTACTATCCTTCCCTCCTGCAATGTCCTTCCTCTAACACTCCATCCTCAGGCAAGCACTGGCCTATTATCTGGTAGAATACATCAGTTTTCATCTTCTATAATTTTATATGAATGGAATAATACAATATGTACATTTTTGCCTGGCTTCTTTTATTCAACATTGTTACTTTGAAATTCATCCAAGTTATAACATGTATCAACAATTCATTTGTTTTTACTGCTGAGTATTATTCCTTTTTATGAATATACCACATTTGTTTATCCATTACCTATTGTTGGACATTTGTGTTGTTTGTAGTTTTGGACTGATGGAAATAAAGCTGCTATAACCATTCATGTACCAATCTTTGCTTTGATGTATGTTTTCATTTATTGTGATTAAATACCTAAGTATGGAATGGCGGGGTCATATATTACACGTATGTTTAAAAATGGAAGAACTTGCCAAATTATTTTCTAAAGGAGTTGCAACGTTTTACACTCTCACTATTAGGGCATAACATTCTCACCATTAGGGCATAACAGCTTCAGTGTCTCCACATTTTAGGCTAAACTTTGAATTCTAACCTTTGAAATATGTTCATAGTCGTATCTCATTTTGGTTATAATTTGAGTTTTCCTCTTGACTAATGACTCTGTTTTTATGTGCTTATTTGCCATGCATATATCTTCTTTGATGTAAGGGAGGGAAGTAACTGTTCAAATATTTTGCACATTTAAAACAAATTGTTATTTTCTTATTAAGTTTTGATAATTGAATTTATTTATTTGAGGTACAAGTCCATTATCAGATATATGATTTGCAAATATTTTCTCCATGTCTATTGCTTATCTTTTCTTACAAATTACCTATTGAAGAAAAGTTTCACAGCCTGGAAATTCTCTCAAGGCAACAAGCTGAGCCAATCACAGAGTTCACCTCACCTGGTTACTGTTTCTCAGACATCATTGTCCCTTATTGCTTGATACCCAGTGTCTTGAAAACCATGTTCCATATATTTTTGTTTGCCTCTTTGTTTCATTGGGAGGGTAAATCCAGTCCTTGTTTTTCCTTCTTGAATGGAAACTAAAACTCCCTTGATCCACATGAATATTTTAGAGACTCTTTCTTTTCTCTTCATTAGGAGGATTTGCAAGTACTTTGTCAGAATTTAACCTCGTAAGACATTGTCTTTTTCAATATATCATTCCTTTTAGGTCCCCCTCCCCAAGCTTAGAGCCTAACCAGAATTCTAATGTGACTTTATGATTCAAGTGAGATTATTACCTCTCCCAAAATTCTACAGCCCACTGACTTTAGAGGACATCTCTACACCAGGAGCCTAGTGCTTGATACTCAAGTTTCACAAAGCATCATGAGTTTCTTCTTTCTCAAACTCTCTGAAGCATTTGATATGATTGGTCTCTTTTATAATAAAATATTTTTCTCTATCTACCTATGTCTAAGTCTCTAAATATTTCAGACTTTTTTTTATCAGAATTTTGCTGTTTCTACATTATGTCTTCCTAAGTTTATTTTATCCAGATTCATCTCTATGTTGGTACTCTAAAAGTATTTATCTCCCTTTGATCTCTCCTTAAAAATCAGTCACGTATTCAATGCTGACTTAACCTTTCCATTTGGCTGTCTTTATCTCAACTCATTCAGTCCTTAGTCCTTACTCTTTCCTCTTATCTCCTGCCTAATCAACAAATATACAGGGCTCTACCTTTACTGTAGCTCAGAGATCTGAGCACTTCTCTCCTTCTCACAAAGTCTAGTTGTAGCCCATGCCACCAGCAACTCTCATCTTGGGTTACTAGAACTATCTCCCTACTGGTTTTCCTTTTCCAATCCTTGCCCATCCTGTACTTACACAATAGTTTTTCTGCTTCCTCTTTGTCTCTCTATTAATTCAATCTCATAATAACCAAGTATTTTTTAAAAATATCCATCATATCACATCACTGCCCTGATGACAATGTTTTAATGGATTCCTGTGTTATACTTAGAATAAAATCCGAAAGCCTTTACCTGGTTCACAAGGCCATACCTGTTCTGGCCTTACCCCATTTCTCTACCTTACTTTGTAAACTATAACCTCACAAAATATTTTCTTTTTGGTGAATGAGTCAAGCTTTTTTTCATTTCTAAGTGCTGGTGCTGGCTGATTTCTGCATTTCCTCCATGTGTTCACATGGCTTTCTCATTCTGTCATCTAAAATCTCTGCTCATGTGTTACTTCCTTAAAGAGAAATGTCCTGACTCCCTTAGCTAAAGTAGACTCACGCACTCTGCAACCCTGGCACCTATCATTCTACTGTCCCATTTGATTTTCTTTCTAGAACTATCTAAAGTTATATTATCTATAATTATTGATATCTTTGTTAACTTTTTTCCCAAAGGAAAATAGAGGAAAAACTTTATTATTACTATGTTTTCCTTATATACCCTGTGTTTAAAACAGTGCCTGACTCTGTTTTAAATAGAAAATGGATATATATATATATATTTTCTACTGCTTGAATGTATTTACTAAATTCTAAGGCATGTCATGACCATTATTATGCTTCTTTCTTTATTACACATTGATAGCATGGTTACTTCTTTCTGGTGTTTCTGTCATTTTCTCTTATTCCAGTGTTTCTATGTAAGGTGGATTTATTGAAGAGATAGGCCAACTCTCCACACTTCCATCTGAACCTGTTCATTCCTATGTGACTTTCTGGTTCCTTCTATCAAGATATCTTTTTTTCTTCCTGCTTTGAGTTTGAGCTGAACTTGCGTGGTTTTGGTCAATACTGAGAAGGCAGCAGAACCGACACTTCCAGTTTTGAGCTGGGACTAAAATGCTCTTTCTGTCTCAATCCCTGATCCTGCCATTTGAACAAGGCAGAGATAACCTGCTAGAGGAAGCAAGACCTAAGACAAGAGTCTAGATGTTCCAGGTGAGCCACACTGAACCTGTGTAGAACCAGCTGATAACTAGACATAAAAGAGTGTTTAGCCAAATGATGAGAGGTGCTTACCTGACCCACAGTTGATAATAAAGGAATATGCTCACCCATAACAGGAACAATCACTCCTCCCAGTCATAGATTTGTGAGCACTAATTAATGCTTATTGTTCTACACCACTGAGTTTTGGAGCTGTGTGTTAGCAATGGCTAATTTATACACTCTCCTTTCCACTTCCTCCTTCTTGTCAAAATTGAGTCAAGTATCAATTCTTATATAAGCAGGTTAATGGATTTCTATAAGAAGTTATATTTTATTGATATACAAGTATTTGAAAATTGTACTTATATATGTTAGAATCTCAAGTTCATTAGGTTTGCTCCCATGCTTTGTGTATTTTCCTCATAAGTTCCATGGCAGCAGGAGCTAGATTTCTTGTTCACTCAACACATAGTTTAGTGCTTGGAACGTGATGAATGTTTAGCCATATATTTATAGAAATAATAAGCAAATATTGATATAATGAATAAATAAGGGTTCTTAGTGGTCATCCCAATGATTTTTCCAAATAACCATTCATATTTTAGTGGCAATCTGATGCTTTCTATTATGTCTAGTTTGAAATTTTTTCTCCTTCTTGATTTATTTATTCTGGTACAGAGATTTGTGTTGAATTTAACTAATGAACAAGATAGGCAAGGTTCCAGCCTTCATGAAAATTAGACTGGATTGGAGACAATAGATTTTAAGTATATGCATTGAGACTTACTCTAAATAGTACACATTTATTCACTTCCTTTTATAATCTTTAATCTCATATAGTATATTCTTACATGTATTAATTTAAACAGCTTCCTCTACTGGCTTCTGAACATAATTGGTAGTGATTTTAGAATACCTTCTCCTTTGTCCACCTCAGTTTTTTATCCCAATATGATATCTCTATCAGTTCTTTTGTTCAAGATTTTGCTTTTTTTTTTTAAAGCAAGAATAAGACTCTGTTCTGAATGCTGTCAGATTATACAGGTGGATGGATTGCCCTTTTCCCTCAATAATTCTTCTTACTTTTATCAATACTTCTGTCTTGAGCTACCTTGAGCTGCACCTGAGCATTCCAGAGGGGAGGAGCTGCATTAACCTCAGGCAGTTGTGAGCACAGAAGACCTTGCCTCTATGTGTGTGTGCCAAGAGAGGGCTGGGAGTGACAGGCTTCTTCCAGTATCTGTGCTAAGGCAACATTGTTCTCTGTATTTATTATATTTGTTTGTTTTATTTTTTAGGTTCCACATAAGTTGTAACATGATGTATTTGTCTCTTTCTGTCTGACATTTCACTAAACATAATACCCTCCAAATCTATCCATGTTGTCACAAATGGCAAGATTTCATTCATTTTTATGGCTGAGTAATATTCTGTGTGTGTGTGTGTGTGTGTGTGTGTGTGTGTGTGTATGTGTGTGTCTGTACTACATCTTTATCCATTCATTTGTTGATGGACTCTTAGGTTGCATTCATATCTTGGCTGTTGTAAATAATATTGTTATGAACAAAGTGGTGCATATATATTTGCAAATTAGTTTTTTAGTTTTATTTAGTTATATACCCAGGAGTGAAATTGCCAGAACATATGAGAGTTCTATTTTTAATTTTTGAGGACACTCCATACTGTTTTCTATACTGGATGTACAAATTCACGTTCCCACCAACAGCTTACTACAATTCTCTTTTCTCCATATCTTGGCCAAAAATTTTTATTTGTTGTCTTTTTGATAATAGTCATTCTGACAGATATGAGGTGATATCTCATTGTAAGTTTGATTTTCATTTCCTTAATGATTAGTGATGCTGAGGATTTTTTCATGTGCCTGTTAGCCATCTGTATGTCTTCTTTGGAAAAATGCCTATTCAGGTTCTCTGCCCATTTTAGTTGTCTCTGTGTGTGTGTGTGTGTGTGTGTGTGTGTCTGTTTAATATTGAGTTGTATGAGTTTTTATATATTTTGGATATTAACCTCTTATTAGACATATCATTTGCAAATATATTATCCATTTCAGTTGGTTAGCTCTTTGTTTTATTGATGGTTTCCCTTACTGTGCATGAGCTTTTAAGTGTGATAGTTTGATTAGGTCCCACTTTATTTTTGCTTTTCTTTCTTTTGCCAAGAGGCACATGAAAAGGTGCTCATCATCAATAATTATTAGAGAAAGACAAATCAAAACTACAATGAAGTATCACTTCACACCAGTCAGAATGGCCTTCATCAAAAAATCTGCAAACAATAAATGCTGGAGAGGGTATCGAGAAAAGGGAATCCTACTACACTGTTGGTGGGAGTGTAAATTTGTACAACCATTATGGAGAACAGTATGAGTGTTCCTTAAAAAACTACAAAACAGCTACCAAATGATCCAGAAATCCCACTCCTGGACATATATCCAGAGAAAACCATATTTCAAAAATATACATGAACCCCAATGTTCATTGCAACACTATTTACAATAGCCAGGACTTGGAAACAACCTGAATGTCCACCAACAGAGGAATGGAAAAAAAAAGATGTTGCACATATATACAAAAGGATATTACTCAGCCATAAAAAAAGAATGAAATAATGTCATTTGCCACAGCATTGAAGGACCTAGAGATTGTCATACTGAGTGAAGTAAGTCAGAGAGAGAAAGACCAATATCATATGATATTTTTATATGTGGAATCTAAAAAGAAATGGTACAAATGAACTTATTTACAGAAGAGAAATAGAGTCACTGATGTAAAAAACAAATTTATGGTTACCAGGGAGGAAAGGGGTGGAAGGATAAATTGGGAGATTGGGATTGATGTATACACACTACTATATATAAAATACATAACTAATAAGGACCTACTGTATAACACAGGGAACTCTCAATACTCTGTAATGACCTATATAGGAAAAAATGTAAAAAAGAGTGGATATATGTATATGTATAACTGATTCACTTCTTTTGTATGGCAGAAACTAACACAACATTGTAAATCAACTATACTCCAAAAAATTTTTTGAAAAGAGTAGGCATATCTAAAAAAATATTGCCAATACCTGTGTCAAAGAGAGTACTGCTTATGTTTTCCTCTAGGAATTTTATGGTTTCAGGTGTTACACTTAGGTCTTTAATCCATTTTGATTTTATTATTGTATATGGTGTGAGAAAATGTTCTAATTTCATTCTTTTACATGTAGCTGTCCAGATTCCCAGTACCACTTTTTGAGAAGAGTACCTTTTCCCCATTGTATATTTTGGCCTTCTTTGTCATAGATTAATGACCGTGTGTGTGTGTGTATGTTTATTTCTAGACTCTCTATCCTACTGCATTCATCCATATATAGTTTTGTGCCAGTACTGTTTTGATTATTGTAGCTTTGTAGTATAGTCTGAAGTCAGGCAGCATGATACCACCAGCTTTGTTCTTTCCTCTCAAGATTGCTTTGGCTATTTGAAGTTTTATGGTTCCTTGCAAATTTTAGGATTATTTGTTTTAGTTCTGTGAAAAATGCCATGGGTATATTAGTAGGGATTACATTATATCTATAGATTTCTTTGAGTTTTAATGGTATTAATTCTTTCAACCCATGAACTCGGGATACCTTTCCATTTATTTGTATGAACTTCAAGTTTCTTCATCAATGTTTTATAGTTTTCACACTATAGGTCTTTTATCTCCTTGGTGAAATTTAGTCCTAAGTATTTTATTCTTGATGTGATTGTAAATGGGGTTATTTTCTTGATTTCTTTTTGAAGCTCATTAATAGTGTATAGAAATTTAACAGATTTCTATATATTAATATTGTTTCCTGCAACTTCACTGACTTCATTTCTTAGGTCTAATAGTCTTTGGGTGGAGTTTTTGGTGTTTTCTATATATAGTATCATGTCTTCTGCAAAAAGTGACAGCTGTACATCTCCCCTTCCAATTTGGATATTTTCTATTTCTTTTTCTTGTCTGGATGCTATGTCTAGGGCCTCCAATACTATGTTAAATAGAAGTGGCAAGAATGGGCATCCTTGTCTTGTTCCTGACCTTAGAGGAAAAGCTTTCAGCTTTTCACTATTGAGTATGATGTTAGCTGTTGCTTTGTCATAAATGACCATAATTAAGTTGAGGTATGTTCTCTCTATACCAGCATTGTTGAGAGATTTTATCACTAATAGATGTTGAATTTTGCCAAAAGCTCTTTCTGAACTTATTGAGATGATTATGTGATTTTTATCCCTTGTTTTGTTAATGTAGTGTATGACTTTGCTTGCTTTGTGGATCTTGAAGCATCCTTGCATCCCTGAAATAAATGTCACTTGATCATGGTATATGAATCCTTTTACGTATTGCTGAATTCAGTTTGCTAAAGTTTTGCTGAGGATTTTTGCATCTATGTTCATCAGATATATTGGCCTGTAATTTTCTTTTTTTGGAGTGTCTTTATCTTGTTTTTGAATGAGAGTAATGTTGGCCTTGTTGAATCAGTTTGAAAGTGTTCTTTCCTCTTCAAGTTTTTCAAATAGTTTTAGAAGGATATCATTAGCTCTTTAAATGTTTGGTAGAATTTATCTGTGAAGCCATTTGGTCCTGGACTTTTGTTTATTGGAAGTTTTTTGATTACTGATTCAATTTTGATACTAGTAATCAATCTACTCAGATTTTTCTATTTCTTCCTGATTCAATCTTAGAAGATTGTATGATTCTTGGAATTTATCCAATTTTTCTAGATTGTCCAATTTGTTGGTGTATAACTGTTCTTAGTATTCTCTTATGATTGTTTGTATTTCTGTGATATTGGTTGGAACTTCTCCTCTTTAATTTCTAATTTTGTTTATTTGGGTCCTCTATCTTTTTCTTAATGATCCTGGCTAAATGTTTATCTATTATTTTTCTTCTCAAAAAATCAGATCCTTATTTCATTGATCTTTTCTGTTTTTTTCTTTTTTGGTCTCTATTTTATTTATATTCACTCTGATCTTTATTATTTCCTTCCTTTTGCTGACTTTGGATTTTGTTTTGTTCCTCTTTTTCTAATTCTTTTAGATGGAAACTTAATCTCTTTGTGATTTTTCTTGTTTCTTGAGGTAGGCCTGAATTGCTATAACTTCCCTCTTAGAGCTGTTCTTTGCTGTGTTCTGTAGATTTTTTTTTTTTTACCATAGCTTTTGGAAAGTTGTGTTTCTGTTTTCATTCATCTCAAGTTGTTTGTGATTTTGTCTTTGATTTCTTTATTGACCCATTGGTTAGTCCCCATGTGCTTGTTTTTTCCATTTAATTTCCTTTAATTGATTTCTAGTTTCATATCATTGTGGTTGGAAAGATTCTTGGCTTAACATGTGATCCATCATGGAGAAAGTTGGCCATGTACTTGAAAAGAATGTTTATTCTGATGTTTTTGGATGGAATGTCCTGTAGCTATCTATTAGGTACATCTGGTCTGATGTGTCATTAAGGCCACTGTTTCCATATTGATTTTCTGTCTGAATTATCTTTTTATTAATACAAGTGGGGTATTAAAGTCTCCTGCTATTATTGTATTACTGTCAATTTCTCCCTTTATGTCTGCTAATATTTGCTTTATATATTTAGGTGCTCATAAAACACTTGTATATATTATTACAAATGTTATATCCTCTTCTTGGTTAGAACCCTTCATCATTATAAATTGGCATTCTTTGTTTTTGTTCTAAAGCTTACTTTGTCTGATGTGAGTATTGTTACCCAGTTTTCTTTTCATTTCCAATTGTGTGGAATATATTTTTCTATCATCACTTTACTTTCAGTCTGTGTGTGTCTTTAGCTCTAAAGTGAGTTTCTTGGAGACAGCATACAGATGCGTCTTGTTTTTTTATTCTAAAAATCTTTTGATTGGATCATTTAGTCCATTTGCATCTAAAGTGATTATTGATATGTATGTTATTCCCATTGTGTTACTTGTTTTCAGTTGACCCCTTCTTCTTTTAGTCTCTTCCTTTGTGGTTTGGTAATTTTCTTTAGCATTATGTTTGGGTTATTCTCTTTGTTTTTTGTGTATCTGTTGTAACTTCATGACTTGTTGTTACCATGATATTTATATATATTGACCTATAACTATATCTATTTGTTTTCAATGGATAGTTATTTAAGTTCAAATACCTTCTAAAATCTGTACTTTTTTACCTCCCCCCAACATTCAATGTTTTTTATGTCATATTTTATATCTTCATGTCTATCCCTGAAGTGTTTATTATAGTGATAGTTGATGTTACAATTTTTATCTTTTAACCTTTATACTAGCTTAAGTGGTTGATCCACTGTTTTTACTATATATTTGCCTTTCCCAGTGAGATTTTTCCTTTCATATATTTTCTCTTTTTTTAGGTTTTTTAAAAAATATTTATTGATATATAGTTGATTTACAATGTTATGTTAGTTTCATGTGTACAGCAAAGTGACATATATATATATAGTGTTGGCCAAAAAGTGCCTTCGGTTTTTAAGTAAAAATGAGACTTTTTTTTTTATTTTCACCAAAAACGTTATTAAACAATGTATTCACACTTTTGTTCCACTACTTTCTGTTGTTTTCAGGCAACTTCATACTTCCAACTTCCCCAAACTTCTAATATTTTTAAGCAAAGAACTGTTCCAGGTGCCTTACACAGTCTTCCAGGGAATTGAATTTTTTTCCAATAAGATAATTTTGGAAAGACTTAAATAAGAGGAAATCCGAAGGTGCAATGTCTTCTGAATATGGTGGATGAAGCAGAAATTCCCAGCCAAGCTGTAACCATTTTTGCCTGGTCATCAAAGAAACATGTAGTCATGCATTATCCTGATGTAAGATTATGTGTTTTCTGTTGACTAATTCTGGACGCATTTCATCAAATGCTGCATTCAGTTGGTCTAATTGGCAGCAGTACATGTTGGAATTAATCATTTGGTTTTCCAGATGGTGCTCATCATAGTGGACTCCCCTCCAGTCCAACCATATACACATCACTTTCCTTAGATGAAGACTGGCCTTTGGTGTGGTTGGTGGTGGTTCATTTTGCTTGCCCCACAATCTCTTCCATTCCACATGATTGTACAGTATTCATTTTTCATCACTTGTCACATTGTTTTTAAAACAGAACATTTTCTTTATGCTTAAGTAGAGAATTGCATGCAGAAATAAGGTCAAGAAGGTTTTTTTTTTTGCTTAATTTATGTGGAACACAAACATCAAAGTGATTAACATAAGCAAGCTGGTGCAAATGATTTCCAATGCTTGATTTGGATATTTTGAGTATGTCTGCCATCTCCTGTGTGGTATAAACTGATTGTTCTCAGTGTCTCGATTTGATTGCTATCAACTTCAACTGGTCTACCCAACCATGGAACATCGTCCAACAAGAAATCTCCAACACAAAACCTCGCAAACTACTTTTGACACTTTTGATCAGTTACAGCAACTTCGTACACTGCACAAACCGTTTCTTGCTTTTCGGTTGCATTTTCATCTTTCTTGAAATAATAAAGCATAATAATGCCAAAAATGTTGCTTTTTTCCTTCCATCTTCAATATTAAAATGGCTACCAAAATTAACCAATTTTGATGTCTTTTTTAAAATGCACATTGATATGACAGCTATCACATACAATCTAACAAAATTATTTCTAATGAAGTTAAAGACAACTGCTACTAGAGCCATCTTACGGAAAAAAAAAAAAGCAAACACACATTTTGCCTAACCCTATATATATATATATATATATATATATATACACACACACACATATAGGTTGTTGCATGATATTGAGTATTGTTCCCTGTGCTATACAGTAGGTCATTGTTGGTTATTACAAGATATTGAGTATTGTTCCCTGTGCTATACAGTAGGTCATTGTTGGTTATCTATTTTATATGTAGTAAATATTTTTTAAACAAATTTATTAGAGTACAATTGCTTTACAATGGTGTGTTAGTTTCTGCTTTGTAGCAAAGTGAATCACCTTTACATATACATATATCCCCATATCTCCTCCCTCTTGCATTTCCCTCCATCTTCCCTACCCCACCCTTCTAGGTGACCACAAAACACCGAGCTGATCTCCCTGTGCTCTGTGGCTGCTTCCCACTAGCTAGCTATTTTACATTTGGTAGTGTATATATGGCCATGCCACTCTCTCACTTCGTCTCAGCATCCCTTCCCCCTTCCCGTGTCCTCAAGTCCATATTCTACGTCTGTGTGTTTATTCCTGTTCTGCTCCTAGGTTCTTCAGAACATTTTTTTTCTTTAGATTCCATATATATATATTAACATCTGGTATTTGTTTTTCTCTTTCTCTTACATCACTCTGCATGACAGACTCTAGGAAGTCCACCCTCCTCAATACAAATAACTCAATTTCATTTCTTTTTATAGCTGGTAATATTCTATTGTTTATATGTGCCACATCTTCTTTATCTATTCATCTATCAATGGGCACTTAGGTTGCTTTCATGTCTTGGCTATTGTAAATAGAGCTTCAGTGAACATTGTGGTACATGACTCATTTTGAATTATGGTTTTCTCAGGGTATATGCCCAGTAGTGGCATTGCTGGGTCGTATGTTAGTTCTATTTTTAGCTTTTGAAAAACCTCCATACTGTTCTCCACATTGATTGTATCAGTTAATATTCCTACCAACACTGCAGGAGGGTTCCCTTTTCTCCACACCCTCTCTAGCATTTATTGTTTGTAGATTTTTTGATGATGGTCATTATGACTGGTGCAAATAGATACCTCACTGTGGTTTTGATTTGTCTTTCTCTAATGATTGGTGATGCTGAGCATCCTTTCATGAGTTTGCTGGCAATCTGTATATCTTCTTTGGAGAAATATCTATTTAAGTATTCTGCCCATTTTGGATTGTGTTGTTTGTTTTTATGATATTGAGCTGCATGAACTGTTTGCATATTTTGGAGATTAATCCTTTGTCAGTTGCTTCATTTGAAAATATTTTCTCCCATTCTGAGAATTGTCTTTTCATCTTGTTTATGGTTTCCTTTGCTGTGAAAAAGCTTTTAAGTTTCATTAGGTCCCATTTGTTTATTTTTGTTTTTATTTCCATTTTTCTAGGAGGTGGGTCAAAAAGGATCTTTCTGTGATTTATGTCACAGAGTGTTCTGTGTATGTTTTCCTCTAAGAGTTTTATGGTGTCTGGCCTTACCTTTAGATCTTTAATCCTTTTGAGTTTATTTCTGTGTATGGTGTTAGGGAGTGTTCTAATTTCATTCTTTTACATGTAGCCATGCAGCTTTCCCAGCACCACTTATTGAAGAGGCTGTCTTTTCTCCATTGTATATTCTTGCCTCCTTTATCAAAGATAAAGGGACCATATGTGCATGGGTTTAACCCTGGGATTTCTATAATGTCCCATTAATCTATATTTCTGTTTTTGTACCAGTACCATAGTGTCTTGATTACTGTAGCTTTGTAGTATAGTCTGAAGTCCAGGAGCCTGATTCCTCCATCTCCATTTTTCGTTCTCAAAATTGCTTTGGCTATTTGGGGTCTTTTTTGTTTCTATACAAATTGTAAAATTTCTGGTTCTAGTTTTGTGAAAAATGCCACTTGTAGTTTGATAGGGATTGAATTGAATCTGTGGATTGCTTTGGGTAGTATAGTCAGTTCACAATGTTGATTCTTCCAATCCAAGAACGTGGTATATCTCTCCATCTCCTTGTATCATTTTTAATTTATTTCATCAGTGTCTTATAATTTTCTGCATACAAGTCTTTTGTCTCCTTAGGTAGATTTATTCCTAGGTATTTTATTATTTTTGTTGCAATGGTAAATGTGTGTGTTTCCTTAATTTCTCTTTCAGATTTTTCATCCATAGTGTATAGGAATGCAACAGATTTCTGTGCATTAATTTGTATCCTGCTACATAACCAAATTCATTGATTACCTCTAGTGTTTTTCTGGTAGCGTCTTTAGGATTCTCTATGTATAGTATCATGTCAACTGCAAACACTGACAGCTTTACTTCTTTTCTGATTTGGATTCCTTTTACTTCTTTTTCTTCTCTGACTGCTGTGGCTAAAACTTCCAAAAGTATTTTGAATAGTAGTGGTGAGAGTGGACAACCTTGTCTTGTTCCTGATCTTAGAGAAAATGGTTTCTCTTTTTCACCACTGAGAATGATATTGCCTCTGGGTTTTTCATATATAGCCTTTATTATATTGAGGTAAGTTCCCTCTATGCATACTTTCTGGAGAGTTTTTATCATAAATGGGTGTTGAATTTGTCAAAAGCTTTTTCTGCATCTATTGAGATGATCATACGTTTTTACTCCTTCAATTTGTTAATATGGTTTATCACATTGATTGATTTGCATATATTGAAGTATCCTTGCATTCCTGGACCACTTGCTCATGGTGTGTGATGCTTTTAATGTGCTGTTAGATTCTGTTTTCTAGTGTTTTGTTGAGGATTTTTGCATCTATGTTCATCAATGATATTGGCCTGTAGATTTCTTTCTTTGTGACATCTTATATGGTTTTGGTATCAGGGTGATGGTGGCCTCATAGAATGAGTTTGGGAGTGTTCCTCCTTCTGCTATGTTTTGGAAGAGTTTGGGAAGGATAGGTGTTAGCTCTTCTCTAAATGTTTGATAGAATTCGCCTGTGAAGCCATCTGTTCCTAGGCTTTTGCTTGTTGGAAGATTTTTACACAGTATCAAATTCAGTGCTTGTGATTGGTTTGTTTATATTTTCTATTTCTTCTTGGTCAGTCTTGGAAGGTTGTGCTTTTCTAATAATTTGTACATTTCTTCCACGTTGTCCAATTTATTGGCATATAGTTGTTGTAGTAATCTATTATGATTCTTTGTATTTCTGCAGTGTCAGTTGTTACTTCTCCTTGCTCATTTCTATCTATTGAGTCTTCTTCATTCTTTTCCTGATGAGTCTGGTTAATGGTATATCAATTTTGTTTACCTTCTCAAAGAACCAGCTTTTAGTTTTATTGATCTTTCCTATTGTTTCCTTCATATTTTAAAAATTTATTTCTCATCTGATCTTTATGATTTCTTTCCTTCTGCTAACTTTGTGGTTTTTGTTCTTGTTTCTCTAATTGCTTCATTGTAATGTTAGGTTGTATATTTGAGACATTTCTTGTTTCTTGAGGTAGGCTTGTATTGCTATAAACTTCCCTCTTAGAACTGCTTTTGCTGCATCCCATAGATTTTGGGTTGTCATGTTTTCATTGTCATTTGTTTCTAGGTATTTTTTGTTTTCCTCTTTGATTTCTTCAGTGATCTCTTGGTTATTTAGTAGTGTATTGTTTAGCCTCCATGTATATTTATTTTTCACAGATTTTTTCCTGTAATTGATATCTAGTCTCATAAAGTTGTGATTAGAAAAGATACTTGATATGATTTCAATTTTCTTAAATTTACCAAGGCTTGATTTGTGACCCAACATATGATCTATCCTGGAGAATGTTCCATGAGCACTTGAGAAGAAAGTGTATTCTGTTGTTTTTGGATGGAATGTCCTATGACTATCAATTAAGTCCATCTTGTTTAATGTATCATTTAAAGCTTGTACTTCCTTATTTATTTTCATTTTGGATGATCTGTCCATTGGTGAAAGTGGGGTGTTAAAATACCCTACTATGATTATGTTACTGTTGATATTCCCTTTTATGACTGTTAGCATTTGCCATATGTATTGATTTGCTCCTATGTTGGGTGCATAAATATTTATAATTGTTATATCTTCTTCTTGGATTGATCCATTGATCATTATGTACTGTCCTTCTTTGTCTCTTGTAATAGTCTTTGTTTTAAAGCCTCTTTTGTCTGATTTGAGTATTGCTACTGCAGCTTTCTTTTGATTTCCATGTGCATGGAATATATTTTTTCATCCCCTCACTTTCAGTCTGTATGTGTCCTTAGGTCTGAAGTGTGTCTCTTGTAGACAGCATATATACGGGTCTTGTTTTTGTATCCATTCAGCCAGTCTATGTCTTTTGGTTGGAGCATTTAATCCATTTACATTTAAGGTAGTTATTGGTATTTATGTCCCTATTATCATTTTCTTAATTGTTTTGTGCTTGTTATTGTAGGTCTTTTCCTTCCCTTGTGTTTGCTGGCTAGAAAAGTTCCATTAGCATTTGTTGTAAAGCTCGTTTGGTGCTTTTGGTGCTGAATTCTCTTAGCTTTGCTTCTCAGTAAAGGTTTTAATTTCTCTATCGAATCTAAATGTGATCCTTGCTGCATAGAGTATTCTTGATTGTAGGTTTTTCCATTTCATCACTTTAAATTTGTCCTGCCAATCCCTTCTGGCTTGCAGAGTTTCTGGTGAAAGATCAGCTGTTAACCTTATGGGGATTCCCTTGTATATTTTTTGTTGTTTTCCCCTTGCTGCTTTTAAAATTTTTTCTTTGTATTTAATTTTTGATAGTTTGATTAATATGTGTCTTGGCTCATTTCTTCTTGGGTTTATTCTGGATGGGACTCTCTGCAGTTACTCTACTTGATTGACTATTTCCTTTCCCATATTAGGGAATTTTTCAACTGTAATGTCTTCAAATATTTTCTCAGTCTCTTTCTTTTCTCTCTTCCTCTTCTGGGACCCCTATAATTTGAATGTTGGTGCATTTAATGTTGCCCCAGAAGTCTCTAAGACTGTTCTCAATTCTTTTCATTCATTCTTTTTTTTTTTTATTCTGTTCTGCAGTAGTTACTACCACTATTTTACCTTTCAGGTCACTTATCCATTTTTCTGCCTCAGTTATTCTGCTACTGATTCCTCCTAAAGCATTTTAAATTTCATTTATTGTGTTATTCATCATTGTTTGTTTACTCTCTTCTAAGTCCTTGTTAAACATTTTTGTATTTTCTCCATTCTTTTTCCGAGATTCTGGATCATCTTTATTCTCATTAATCTGAATTATTTTTCAGGTAGACTGCCTATTTCCTGTTTATTTGTTTGTTCTGGTGCATTTTTACCTTGCTCCTTCATCTGCTGTGTGTTTCTCTGTCTTCTCATTTTGCTTAACTTACTGTGTTTTGGGTCTCCTTTTCACAGGCTGCAGATTCATAGTTCCCTTTTTTTTTTTTTTTTTGGTGTCTGCCCCCAGTGGTTAAGTTTGATTTAGTGGGTTGTGTAGGCTTCCTCATAGCAGGGACTGGTGCCTGTGTTCTGGTGGATGAGGCTGGATCTTGTCTTTCTGGTGGGCAGGACCACATCTGATGGTGTGTTTTGGGGTGTCTGTGGCCTTATTATGATTTTAGGCAGCCTCTCTGCTAATGGGTGGGGTTGTGTTCCTGTCTTGCTAGTTGTTTGGCATAGGGTGTCCAGCACAGTAGCTTGTTGGTCATTGATTGTAGCTGGGTCTTAACATTGAGATGGAGATCTCTGGGAAAGCTTTCACTGTTTGATATTACATGGAGCTGGAGGTCTCTGGTGGACGAATATCCTGAACTCTGCTCTCCCACCTCAGAGGCTCAGGCCTGACACCCCGTGAGAACAGCAAGACCCTGTTAACCACACAGTATCTAAAAAACTTCTGGTAGAAACTGCTGCAAGGCTGGCTTCTTAGCAATTGCAGTTATAACAGGAAGCTTATTCCTCCCTATGGATGGGGTAACAAGTTGTCCTGCAGGTGTGAGGGCACCTCCTTTGTCCTAAGGAAACTAACTTCTTGTCCCCCTTGCTGTGGACTAGGTGCCGACATTCAGTAAATATTTTTGAATTTTTAAAAAATGCAGAGAGTGAGGTTGAACACAGATTTAGGAATAAAATTGATAATTACTGTTACTGGATTTTTTTTTCTTTTTTTCTAAATTTGATTGGAGTATAGTTGATTTACTATGTTGTGTTAGTTTCAGGTGTATAGTAAAATGATTCAGCTATACATATACATATATTCATTTTTTTCCAGATTATTTTCTCATATAGGTTATCACAGAATATTGAGTAGAGTTCCCTGTGCTATACAGTAGGTTCTTGTTGGTTATCTGTCTTATATGTAAATATTTTGTGTAAGCCAATCCCAAGCACCTGATTTATCCCCCTCACCATGTTTCCCCTTTGGTAACCATAAGTTTGTTTTCAATATCTGTAAGTCTATTTCTGTTTCATAAACAAGTTCATCTGTATCATTTTTAAATTAGATTCCTCGTATGAGTGATATCATATGATTTTGGTTTTCTTGGACTTACTTCACTTAGTATGATAATCTCTAGGTCTGTTTCTGCAAATGGCATTATTTCATTCTTTATTATGATTGAGTGATATTTCATTTGTATGTATATATGTGCCACATCTTATTTATCCATTCTTCTGACAATGGACATTTTGGTTTCTTCCATGTCCTGGCTATTGTAAATAGTGCTGCAATGAACACTGGAGTGTATGTATCTTTTTGAAGTATGTTTTTCTTGAGATATATGCCCAGGAGGGGGATTGCTGGATCATATGGTAGTTCTGTTTTTAGTTTTTAAGGAGCCTCCATGCAGTTCTCAATAATGGCTGTACCAGTTTACATTCCCACCAACAGTGCAGAAGGATTCCCTTTTCTACACACCCTCTCCAGGAGGGTGTTTGTAGATTGTTTTGCTTGTAGATTTTTTGATGATGGCCATTCTGCCTGGTGTGAGGTGATACCTCACTGTAGTTTTGATTTACATTTCTCTGATAATTATTGATGTTGAGCATCTTTTCATGTGATTTTTGACCAACTGTATGTCTTCTTTGGAAAAATGTCTATTTAGATCTTCTACCCATTTTTGATTAGGTTGTTTGCTTGTTTTTATAGAGAGTTGCATGTGTTGTTTGTATATTTTGGAGATTAGTTCCTTGTCTGTCACTATGTTTGCAAATATTTTCTCCCATTCTGTGGGCTGTCTTTTCATATTGTTTATAGTTTCCTTTGCTGTTCAGAAGCTTTTAAGTTTAATTGTTTCCCATTTGTTTATTTTTGTTTTTATTTTCTTTACTGTAGGAGGTGTATCAAAGAAGGTATTGTTGCAATTTATGTCAGAGTGTTCTGCCTATGTTTTCCTCTAAGAGTTTTATATTATCAAAAAACCCACTATTAGAATTTATATTCCACCTTAGTACATATGATATTAGATTCTGAGAAACAATTTACTTATAAAAATGTAACTTTTGCTTAAATATTGGAAAGCTACACTGTTTACTAAACTTACTATTTTAGTTTCAAGATCAAAGGACAAAATTAATCTGATGGTTTTACATTTAGGTCTTTAATCCATTTTGTGTTTATTTTTGTGTATAGTGTTACAGAATGTTCTAATTTCATTCTTTTACATGTAGCTGTCCCATTTCCCCAGCACCATTTATTGAGGAGACTGTCTTCTCCATTGTACGTTCTTGCCTCCTTTATCATGAATTAATTTACCATAGGTGCATGGGTTTATTTCTGGGCTTTCTATTCTGTTCCATTGATCTATATTTCTGTCCTTGTGCCAGTACCATACTGTTTTGATTACTGTAGCTTTGTAGTGTAGTCTGAAATCAGGGAGTGTGATTCCTCCAGCTCCGTTTTTCTTTCTAATTATTGCTTTGGCTATTCAGGATCTTTTGTTTTTCCATACAAATTTAATTTTTTTTTCTTCTAGTTCTGTGAAAAATGCCATTGGTAATTTGATAGGGAATGCATTGAACCTGTAGATTCCTTAGGTAGTATAGTCATTTTGACATTATTGATTCTTCCAGTATATATTTTCTTATTTCTTGTTATAGCCTTTTCCTTTTTGGTTAAATAATATCCTTTAACATTTCTTGTAAGGTCCATTTACTGGTGATGAAATCTTTTAGTTTTTACTATCTGGGAAATGCATTACCTCTCCTTCAATTGTGAATGAAAAACTTGCTGTGTGGAGTATCCTGCTTTGTATAATTTTTCCTTACATCACTTAAGTATATCACATTACTCCCTTTTGGCCTGCAAAATCTCTGCTGAAAAATAAGCTTATAGCCTTATGGGGCTTCTTTTGTCTGTGATTCTTTGTTCTTCTCTCACTGCCTTTAAAATTCCCTATTTATCTTTAACTTTTGCTATTTCAATTATTATGTGTCTTGGTGTGGGTCTCTTTGTGTTTACCTTGTTTGGGACTCTCTTTGCTTCTTGGACCCAGATATCTATTCTTTCTTCAGGTTAGGGATAAGCCATAATTTTATCAAATACAATGTCTTCTCCTTTCTCTTCTCCTTCTGGGACCCCCATAATGTAAAAGTTAGTATCCTTGATACTGTTTCAGAGGTACCTTAAATTATCCTCATTTTTAAAATTAATTAATTAATTAATTAATTTTACTTTTTGCTATTTTTATTGAGTTCTTCCCACTATTCTGTCTCCCAGGTCACTTATGCATTCTTCTGTATCACCAAATCAGCTTTTAATTCCTTCTAGTGTATTTTTCATCTCAGTTATCATATTCTTCAGTTATAACTAGTTCTTTTTTATATCTTCTCATTTATTATTGAAGTTCTCATTGTATTCTTCTATTCTTTTCCTGTGTTCATTGACCATTTTTATTACTACTGCTTTGAGCTTTTTATCAGGGAAATTATCCCTATTTCCTTAGGGTTTTCTTCTGTGGTTCTATCTTGTTTCATTTGAAATATATTCCTCTGTCTTCTCATTTTGTTTGACTTTCTCTGTTTGTGTCTATAAAATTAGATGAAACTGGTACCTATCTCAGTCATGAGGGAACATCCCTGTGAAATCTGTGTGTTCCTAGTGGTTTTTGGTGGAAGAACTGGATCTGAAGTGAATGCATGTTGCCTCTTCCCTGGTTATATTGGCAGCTGTTTCCTTTGAGGGACGTGGGGCTGGCACTGGGGTGACTAGAACCAGAGTCGTTTGTAAGCTGAGACTTCTCCGAGGCTCAAAGATGGCTGCTATTCTACTGGAGGGTGGTGCCAGAGACTGAGGAGTTAGAGCAGGAGCCTTGAGGGAGTTGGGCTTTTCCTCAGAGTGATAGCAGTTTCCACCTTGGATGAGACATGGCCAGGACCTGAAAACTTGGACCTACATTTCAGAGCTTGCTCTGCTTTTCCCCTGCTGTGTGCATGTGCAATGGTGATGATGGTTCTGATCTTGGTTAGAAATGGCATTGGGTCCTGAAGGGATGGAGCTACACTTCTGAGCTGGCTCTGCTTTTTTTTCTGATGTGTGTACATACACAAAATGGCAATGGCAGTCTCTGCCTTAGCAAGGAGCCATGCTAAATCATGTGCCTGGTGCAGGCTGGGGGTGTACTGGGGAAGTCCTGGAAGGCCAGTCATAGCACCAGGCACTTTTCTATCTGCTGTTTCTAGACTGGGACTGGGAGCAAGCAAGTCTGTGCATGTGCTCTTTAAGAATGGAGACTCAGTTTCTTACAGGCCTCTAGTAAGCCCCACTGGTTTTCAAACCAGCTAAGGAGACTCATCTTCCTGATGTTGGAACTCAGGGATGGGGTGCCTAATATGGAGCTTGAATACCTCACTCCACAGGGATGATCCCTGAGCCTGTGATAGCTCGTCTAGGTCACCCACTAGGAGTGTGGGTCCTGACTAGATTGCTCTCCTTCCCTCTTACCAGACTTCATGTGGTTCTTTCTTTACAGCTACTGTAGAAAAGCCATTCTGCTAGTCTTCAAGTTGTTCTCAGTGAGAGTGGCTGTATATGCAGTTGCAGTTTTGATGTATTTGTGTGGGGTCCTCCTACTCCATTATCTTGATCCCTCCTCTCTCTCTCTCTCTCTCTCTTTCTTTCTTTCTTTCTCTCTCTCATTCTTTCTTTCATTCTTTCTTTTGTTCTTTCTTTTCTTCCTGCCTTTTTCTTTTTTTCTTGGTATGGGTCAGACTCTGTGCTAAATATCATAAGAGTATACTGAATAGACAACGCAGTTGCTTGTCTTTTTATAATTGACAGCTGTTTGGAAATTTTAGGTTCCTTAGGCCTATCGATTCCTATCAAATCACACTACACAAGGATCTACTATTTATGCTTATGGCTAGTTATACTCAATATAACTACACAGGTGAAACAAAGATCAGATCATTGTAAAGAAACTTTCTGGAAATAATACTACCCTTTATCACTTTTGTGCTTTAAATTTTTAAAAATGATTTTATATGCATTTTTTTCCAAAAACCTAACACTCTGAGAAGACAGGATGTTGTGATGGCTTTGCATTGTCATCTTAGCTAAGTTGTCTACATTTCCTTGAGTTTCTTCCTTGTGAAGTTCTGTGTTAAGGTATCTACATTTCCTTGACCTTCTCTCCTTGTGCAGTTCTGGATTAATGTGAGATCCAAGAGACAGTTGGCATTAGAGTTAAAAGGTTGAAGTGAATGGCCCTATTCCTTTAAATCACATGGTTGATGCAGGGCTCTTGTACTACTTGAGCTCACAAATGTTGCTTATCTGCTGGCTCATCTCACTGGCATGGGGCATCAGCCAGCTCTGCAGTTCCTTTAACTACGGTCAGGTCTTGCTTCAACATGTCTAACTAACTCATATCTGGTGCATATTAAGGTCCATGAAAAAGGGTACCAGCTTCTTCTGTACATACACTGCATCATCAATGTTGGAGGCTTGGAGGTGGTGGTGAGACATCAACATGAGTTCCATTATACACTGTGGTCCCAGTTTGTCCTTGCTCTTCCCCATTTTGTGTCCTTCCTTTCCAACTGTTGACACCAAGCCCCAAAACCATAAGCACAGATAACACTCTTACATAGACTGTATATCCTGCTCTTCTTTTCTGACTGAAACTAAGAGATAGATATGACTAGGCTACATTTGTAGATGAGGAAATGGAATCTCATAAAAAATACATAGTTAGTAAGTGACAGACATTGACACAACCAAGGTTGATGTAAGACAATGCACAATAGTAACTTAATGAATTAAGAGATTATGGTGAAATGGAATGGTTTGGGAAATTTCCTGAGGTACTGGAATCATTACTTATATTATCAAAAATAGAATGAGAAAGTATACATGAAGAAGAAGAATTTGATCATGAATATAATCTAAACTTTAGGGTTTCCATGTTTAATATCTCCAATTAATTATCTTCTCTTAGATTGCTGTTATCATTCTTGCTTTACTAAGCACATACTTCAGGTTACTTCTAGAATCTGTCAGCCTTTGAATTTGAATTTCTACTTTGAACAGCAATTTTTCCTTGCAATGTCTTCTCAGAAACAACTCTCTCCTTTATAACTCTAGAAATATAGTTATTGCTGAGATCTATACTTATATAGGCAATATATAAATATAAATATAAGATATATATATATATTCTTGTTTTAATTTAATTTTATTTTTATTTATTTATTTATTTTTAATAAATATACAGAGAGTTCTTTGTCCTGATTTTTATTTATTTATTTATTTTTAAAATCATTTATTTATTTATTTATGGCTGTGTTGGGTCTTTGTTTCTGTGCAAGGGCTTTCTCTAGTTGCGGCAAGTGGGGGCCACTCTTCATCACAGTGTGTGGGCCTCCCACTATCGTGACCTCTCTTGTTGTGGAGCACAAGCTCCAGAGGCGCAGGCTCAGTAGTTATGGCTCACGGGCCTAGTTGCTCCACGGTACGTGGGATCTTCCCAGACCAGGGCTCAAACCCGTGTCCCCTGCATTGGCAGGCAGATTCTCAACCACTGCGCCACCAGGGAAGCCCTTGTTTTAATTTTAGATCATTGTTTTGGACATGACATTCAAGGTTAGGAAGTTTCATTAAATAAGAAGAACTAAGAGATTAACTAAGCAATTCTTGTATTGCCTGTTGGTAGACAAGAGTTTCCAATGGAACATCTCATCTTCATTTCAAGTAGTTCACATAGACACAAAAGCAATTTCTTGAATAAAGAGATAGAAAACTGAATATATTTCTTTGAAGACACTATGTTAACTTTTCAATATAATTCCCATTTAATTTAATCCCAAATTATTATTCTTGGATAATAAATATTTCTAAATACATTTTTATAGTTTGACATAAAATTTAGTATAACTGGTTCAATTTCTCAATTTATTCTAGTTATTAAATTAAATATATAAACATTAAAAGTACTGAATAATAACCAATGTCTACCACAGGGTGAAAAATTAACAAATGCATTAATCAGAGTTTGATAACATAATTTTATAATGGGTAATCTGTTACCTTTAATATAGTACAAAGTATATGGAATGTAAGTTTAAGATTAGGACATATATTTTTCTTCAATAAGCAAATATGCTTTTCTGAAAAAAATTTTTGCAAGCAAATGATTAGCTTGGGAAAGACAAATAGATACAAGGTCTACATTCATTAACTTGGCAAACATTTCTGAAACCATGTTCTGTGTCAGGAATTGTTCTAGGTCATGGAGATACAATGATAGGTCAAACATAGTCCCTGCTCCTCACCCCTTAAGTAGGAGTGGGCTATCTAAACGCTTGCATTGTTCAGTGTGTACAGATTATGACTGATAGGAGAGTCCTCAGATAAGGTGAAGAACTCAAGGAGAGACAAATTCACACCTCTCAAATGAACCAGAAAAGGTGAATAGAGAGAAGTTTGCTTTGGGTCTTGAAGCATAGAGGTTACTTGTGCTTTCAGCCAAATGGGATTACAACATGAGAAAAGTCAATCTATGAAGAAAAAGAAAGATGGGAAACCATATGTCTTTCCATGTGCTTAGAACACAGAAGAGCATAAGGAAGAAAAGCAGAATGTACCTTTAGAGAAAAGGGTGAGGGTCAAAACATGGTTTATCTTTTCAAATAATTATTTTACAGTAAATTCTTAGAAAAATAAATTGCAGAGAATTAGTCTTATCAATTAATTCATATTTTCACCTTAACTTTTTATTTTGTATTAAATAAACCAGAATATAGACATGAAGATGATATTAGTGTATGCATGAAATGCATTTGCTTTCTTGAAAAGAAAACCGTGTTTTTAAAATTGTCATTATTAAGTCAAACCATCAGATTAATTTTGTCCTTTGATCTTGAAACTAAAATAGTAAGTTTAGTAAAAAGTGTAGCTTTCCAATATTTAAGCAAAGTTTACATTTTTATAAGTAAATTGTTTCTCAGAATCTAATATCATATGTACTAAGGTTGAATATAAATTCTAATAGTGGGTGGTAGTTCCTGAGCTGCAAACCTGACAAGATGCTCTTGGTGAATATTAGCTCACATTCCTAGTTCTTTCACCTCCTACCCACTAAAAGCAGAATGCCACAGATCTGTGCTAATTGAAATCCAAGTTACATGAGCAGATCAGAGGGGAGTTTGTATACTCATCAAAAGAGAAGAAATGAAGCCTATATCCCAAAGGACTCTGCCATTCTGGTGGTATGAGTTGTAGGGAAGCGTATTGAATGCTAAGGCTCTCTGGTAGACATTGTTAATTGCAAAATAAATAAATAAATTAATTAATTAATTAATTAATTAATTTAAAAAATTTTTTTTAAAAGAGTTTGAAAATTCCCTGTCAGTGGCAGTACAGCCAATGCACAGCAAATCCTTTGGGATTCATTTTTCATCAGTGAGGATCTAGACAACAGACAGCACATATCTTTTCAAACTCAAGTGCTCATGCTCACCTTCTCCCACCCCAACACACATGCTCATAACAATGAACCATATATAAATCCTATGAATTTCACGGTAGAAATAAGAGCAAAAAGGCATCAAAATTTTTGCCAATAAAAACTCTGTTTAGGTACAGGACTTTCTTTAAAGAAATCAAATGTGTCTTTTAGATAGTCCCTCAATCTCCTAGCTTTGCCACAGTATAAATCTCTGAGAGAGAGAGATTCTCTCCTTGCTGTTTGACCTTGTCGAGTTGCAGAAGTTAAATGGAGCATAGGTTGGGAACATCCATTGTTCTCATCCCAGCTGCTCTGAACTCAAAGAGCACATTGTCAATGAAATGGAAAAGAAATTAGCAGCTTATTTTGTTCAACATGAACTTTCTCTCTCTGTCTCACTCATGCTTGATAGGCGCACACTCTTTTATAAATCAGTCCTTATGTCTTATTACCATGAAAGAACTGGAAGTATGAAATGTCAACAGCACTCCCCTGCTTCCATTAGAACTAATCAAGTTTTTCATGTGCCAAGGTAGTAGTTAACTTTTATTCAGATACCCCCTGTTTTGGGGGGAGGATCAGGTTTAGAGGGCAATTACAAACACAATGGAGGACAGATCACTCAAATGCCCCAAACTCCGAGTCATTGAAATAGTTATTTGCTCTGTACGTTAGCAGCAACTGTGGTAAAGGTCTGATTCTGCACGCTGTTGTGAGGGAACTGTATCTCACTGCACACCTCTGGCCTCCTTGCACACAGAGTTCAATTATCAGTTAAGGATGAGTGCAAATAGATTTAAAGAATTAGTCCTTTTTGAGACCTTTATTGGGAAATTTAACTTGGTTGTCTTTTCAGCCAGCCAAAATAAGAAAAGAAAAGAAAGAAAGTCAGCAGGATCTAGCTGAATGTGCAGATATGGCATCATCAGAGCATCTAGAGATGAGGGCAGGCTGAGTATCTGCTGAGTAGCCAGCAGTTCCAGGACAATAAAGTCTGTTTCAATGTCATAGGAATCACTGTCGAAATGCAATGCCTTGGCAATAACAAATATTCAGGGAAAATTGGTACTCAACAAAAACTGAAGGTCAGCATATCTAGGAAATATTTTAAGTGACTATGTTTCTTTATAAATTTTTCATTCCATGATTAATACCTTGGAAAAGGTAACCTCCTCTGGCAATCCTGTATAAGGCCACTAATCTTAATCACTCACTTCTGGGTATCCAAGTCCACAGTCTTTAAATTATAAAAAAAATATAAGTTTTCTACAGCTATGTCAGAATCTGTTCTGGGCCCACTAACAAGACAGTGAGTGTTTGGAGAGAAATAAATAGACCACTGGTTTGGATGATTCCAGAACCTGAGAGATCTGGGTTATTACATATTTCACTTCTTTTTTACTGGATATCAGTTTAGGTAGACCTGGACAGGAGCTTGTTCATCATCAGCAGCATCATAGTGGTCATCTCTATCAGTTAGAAATTGGATGTGGGTTCATGATACAGAGACCTCAATAGAAAATCAGAAGTTCGTCTTAACATAAAGACATCAAGAATCCAAGTTCCTTATACCTTTATGCCTCACCTCCTTTGGCATCCATATTTTTCCATTTTCAGGCTCACAAGAGAATAATCACATTCATATTCCAGTCAGAAAATAGGAAGTACCATTTTATGGAGCCTAAGTTAGAATTCAACCTGGTAACTTATGATTACATCTCATTAGCCAGAATTTTGTCACAAGGCCACACTTAGCTATAAGGGAGGCTAGAAAGTGTGGTCTTTTACCAGAGCTCATAGTTAATTCAATAAAACAAGGGTTGCTGGGACACTGGATATTAGTTAATCAAGTCAAAGTTTCTGATATATCATCATTCATTAAAAAACAGTGAGACTTAAACCAAACAGCAAATAACTTAAAATATTATAGAATGTTATGGAGATATGCACCATAGTAAATAAATACACATAGAACAGCACCTGTACATAAATAAAGGCATAAAATATCAGTAACATGGCCAGTAGGGAATAATAGTAATTATTCTAGTGCCTAGAATATTTCCTGACATGGAGTAAGTGATAAATAATTATTAAATAAGTGCATCAACACATTTATTTATTTACTGTTTATAGAATGTCTACTAAATGCCAGGAGCAATGCTAAGGCCTTTTTTGAGATAAAGATTCAAAGATTATTATGACAGAGAAGGATATTCATAATGAAGAAAGTATTCATTCATAAGGAAGATAAAACAATTATAAATTGATGTAATTAAAAACAGAGGCCCAACTTATACAGAGGAAAAACTGGTAGAATTAAAAAGAGAAATAAACCATTAAATAACAGTAGTTGGAGAATTCAATATATTGTTTTTAATGATTGATAGAACAAAAATTAAGAATATTAGCAAAGACATAAATATTTGAACAATATTGTCAGTCAACTAGACCTACCTGTCATCTATAAAATACTCCATCAACAAGAGCAAAATATACATATTTTTCAAGTGCATGTGGTATATTCTCCATGTATTAGACCATATAACCAATCTCAACAAATATATGAGTTGAAATCATGCAAATTAAGTTCTACTACCAAATTATAATCAAATTAGAAATCAATAACAAAGAAATTGAGAAGTTCCCGAACATTTGGAAAAATAAACAAAGTACCTCTATGTATCCAATGGGTAAAGTAAAAAATCACAGAGGAAATTAGAAAATATTTGGAAGTGAATGTATATGAAGTCAAATTATATTATAATTTCTGGGATGCAGTCAAATAGTTATTAGAAGAAAATTTAAAACTTCGAAGGTCGACAATAGAAAAAAATGTCAAATCAATTCAGAAGTTTTCATCTTATTAAACCAGAAAATGAAGGAACTAAACCCAATGAAAGAAAGACAGAAATGATAAATAATAGAAGAGAAATCAATTAAATAGAAAATAGAAAAACAATAGAGAAAATTTGTGAAATCATAAGTTGGTTCTTTGTAAAAAAAAAATTACAAAATTGTTATTTGAATGAATAAGAAAAAAGGAAGAGGCACAAATACAAAAATTAGTAATGAAAAGGGAACATTGCTAAGGATCCTACAGAAATTTAAATAATTTTCAGGAAATAACATGAACAACTTTATGCCAACAAATTAAACAATTTGGGTAAAAAGATAATTGCCTAGAGACACATTATAGAATTGACTCAAGAAGAAATAGAAAACTTGAATAGACCAATAGCAAAGCAATTTGATTGAAATTAAACATTTCCCCACAGAGGGAAGCCCAGACCAAAATGCATAATAAATTCTACCAAATATTAAAGAACAAATAATATCAATTATTCACAAACTCTTCCAGAAGATAGAGAAGGATGGAAGATTTCCAAACACATTCTAAAAGGTCAGTATTACCCCCAAAAGAAGTTATATAAAGACTTTAAAAGGAAATAATAGATAAATATACCTAGTGAATTTAAACACAGAAGGCTTCAACAAAATATTAGCAAACATATAAAGAGACTATATAGCATTGACCAACTACGATTTATACGAGAAATGTAAGACTGATTTAATATCTAAAAATCAATGTGATACATCATATTACTAAACACAGCTCAAAAAGTACTTTATCACCTCAGTAGATGCATAAAAAAGTATTTGAGAAAAATCCAATATCCATTCATGATTAAAGCTCTCAAAAAATTAGAAATAAAAAGGAACATCCTCAACAGTTGAAAGACATTTATGAAAAACCTACAGCTAAGTTTATAGTTAATGGTGAAAAAAAAATTATTTCATCTAAGATTAGAAAAAAATGCAAGAATGTACACTTTTGCCACATCTACTTAACATATTACTGGCTGTTCTTGCCTGTGCTAGAAAATAAGTAAATAATTATAGATTAACAGACTTTGCAAAAATAGCACACAAAGGTACTACTTGTTACCCAATGGTAACATCTTACATGTCTATAGTACAATATTAAAACAAAGGAAACTGATACTAGTATAACCTACGTAACTTATTCAGATTTTGCCATTTGTACTTGCACTCATTTGTGTGTGTGTGTGTTTCTATGAAATTTCATCAGATGTGGATTTGTTTAATCATGACCACCATTAAGACACAAAAGTGTTTCCTTACCATAAAGATCTCCCTTGTGCTATACTTTTATAGTCAATAGTCTCACCTCACTTCCCACCATCCTTAACCTCTTGTGACCACTAATCCATTATCCATTTCTATAATTTTATCATTTGGATAATTTGTATAAAAGGAATCATGGATTATGTAATTTTTTTAGATTGGCCTTTTTGCTTTTTGTCTTTTTCTCAAATTAATTCCCTTAAAACATACTTGTGTATATTAGTAGTCTGTTCCATTTTTATTGCTGAGTCTTATTCCATGATATGGATGTAGCAGTTTGTTTAATCATTCCCCCATTGAATGACATTTGCGTCATTTCCAATGTTTGGCAATTACAGATGAAGCAGCTATGAACATTCATGTATAGGTTTTTATGTGGACATAAGCTTTCATTTCCTTGTGATAAATGTCCAAGAGTGCAATTGCTGGGTCATATAGTGAACAGTGAACATATGTTTGGTGTGAACATGCTAAACTGTTTATAATCTACATGTGAGTCATTTTCCAGTTATGAAGTTTGTGAATATTTCTCCCAATCTGCATCTGGACTTTTTATCACCTTAACCAGAGCTTTTGCAAAATTTTTAATTTTGATGAAGTCCAATTTATTATATTTTATGGCTCATAATTTTTATGTTGTGTCTAAGAACTCTTTACCTATCCCTAGGGCCCAATGATTTTTTTCTATGTTTTATTTTCTAAAAGTTTATAATTTTGTATTTACATATAAACCTATTATCCATTCTGAGTTAAATTATGTATAAGGTGTGAGGTTTAGGTGAAGGTTCAATTTTATTTTATTTTATTTTTTATTTTTTAATCTATTTTTGCTTGTGGATATCTGATTTTCTAAGCTCTATTTATTGAAAATATTTTACTTTCTATTTCATTGAGCTTTCTGTCATCTCTCCACTAACACCACCTTGCCTTGAATACTGTAGCTTACATTGTAAGTCTTAAAAATCTGGTTGAGTTATTCCTTCACTTTATTCCTTTTTTAATTTAATCAAAATTGCTTTAGCTATTGTAGTTTCTTTGCCTTTACATACAACTATTAGAATATGCTTATCTACATGAAAAATCTTGCTGAGATTTTGATAAGAATTACAGTAAACTTATAGGTTAAGTTGTCAAGAATTGTCATATTTACTGTTTAGTTTTCCAATCATAGTACATCTCCATTTATTTGATTTCTTTCTTCAGGGTTTTTTAGTTTTAAGCATAAGTACTGATTACATTTTGTTAAATCTGTGTTTTATTTGGAGTAATGAAAATGGAATTTTATTTTTGTTTCCACATATTCATTGTTAGTTTATAGAAATACGGTTGATTTTTCTATGTTAACCTAGTATCCTATGAGCTTGCAGCACTCATTTACTAGTTCTAGAGTTGATATTGGTTTTTAAAAATATTTTGGGTTATCTTATACAAACCATCATGTCAACAGTAAATAGTGTAGCTTATTTCTTCCTCTACAATCTATATGATTTTATTTGTTTTTCTTGGTTTATTGCAATGGCTAGGGCTTCTTGTGTATATATATATATATATATATATATATATATATATATATATATATATATATATATATATATATATATATATAAGTTTTTTTTTTAATTTAGCTTATTGATAAGCTAAATTGTCTTTTGAATATTGACTCAGTCTTGCATCACTGAAACAAACCCCACTGCTTTCTGATTTTTCACTGCATTAAATATAATAACATTTTGTTAAGAATTTTTGTATCTATGTTCATGAGGGATAATGAGCTTCAGTCGTCTTATTTTTTAATTTTCTGTTTTTCATTTTGGTATCAGAATGATAAAATTCTGTTGATAGTCATAAAGTTAAGTTTGATAGCCTCCCCTCTATTCCCTTTTCTGGAAGAGATTGTGTACAATTACTGTTGATTCTTCCTTAAAAGTTTGGTAGACTTCTCCAGTGAAAAACTCTGGGCCTTGAGATTTCCCTTTTAAGAGTGGTTTAATTGTAATTTCTACTTCTTCAATAGTTATAGAATTATCTATTTTCTATTAGATGAGTTCTGGTAGTTTGTGCTTTTAATGGAATTGGTCTATTTCATTTAAATTGTTAAATTTATGTGATTAGCCTTATTCATAATATTCTTTTTTTAAACTTTTTTGTGCCTTTGTGTTTTATAGAGATGACCATTACTTAATTCATGATATTGGTAATTTGTATTTACTCTCTTTTGTTAGTCTTACTAGAGGTTTGTCAATTTTATTGATTTTTCCAAAGAATGAGCTTTTAATTTTATTTATTTTCTTTATTATTTTTGTTTTTAATGTCATTGATTTGTGTTCTTTATTATTTCTTTTTCTTTTGCTTGCTCTGGGTTCATACTGTTCTTCTTTTTAAAAGTTATTAATGTGGGAGCTTATATTACTGATTTAAGCACTGATTTATAAATTAAGCACTGCATCATACATGTTTGTTTTAGCTGCATTCTACATGTTTTGATTCTACATAATATATTTTCATTTTTAATCTGTTTCATGTATTTTTTTAAATTTCACCTATGACTGCTATTCTCCACTGTGCATAATTTAATTAGCTTTATTTTTTCTTAATATGTAGTTTAATAAAAGAGCAGTACAGTGACTAAGTTTTAGTCATCTTGCCAGATAATTTGAATCCCAAGAAAAATCATGGAAAGTTTGGGGAATGACTCAAGGTAATTCAAGTCTGAAGGATCTTTAGTTGATGATTTCTTACCAACCTATTCCAGTAGTTAAACAATTGTACTAATTGTGTGCTTTTTTATTTGTTGGTTTTTTTTTTGTTTGTTTTTTTGTTTGCGTGTTTGTTTTTTGGTTCCAGTTCTTGCTTAGTGTTCTTTCAGAATTTTTTTGATTCTTAACCATTTCAAAGAATGGACATTCAACTTCCCACTTATTTTGTGGAACTGTACTCCCACACCAATCATCTCTCATCAAAGCCCATATTTAGAGAATAATGATTTATAGTTATCACAAACAAAACCTGATTGTGATGATAAAAGGATTTTTCTTAGAGTATGGAGTTGCTAGAAAAATAGTGTATTCTAGTGTTTAAAAGTTCAGCCTGTCACATACTACCTGTGAAAGCTTGGGAAAGTACTTAGCCTTCTCATTTTTCAGCTGGGATTATTAATACTCCCTACTTCAATGAGCTATATTGTGAGGATGAAATGAGCTAATACTGCTAAAGAGCTTGGAACATTGTCTAACTCTTATTAAGCATTCAGAAAATACCAGAAACCCATTTCTATCAGTTACTTATGAAAAGCTTCACAAAAGATACCAAATTTTAGAAAAATGTTGAATATAGGGGAGGGTAAAAACTTTTAATTATTATCTTGGGAGATGTTTTGAGTAAGAAACGATGAAAAATATCAAAACATTAAGAAATTAAATTTCTTAGACAGACATTTAAGAAACTGAGTTAAATTTGAAGATAATCAGCAAGACTCTTCAGGTAATAAGAAGACAAGGTCAGTGAAAATAGGGAAAAACAAACTTTACTTCTGGTGCCAAGGAAATACTGAGGAAGATCATAAAAGATTCCACACATCTGCCTTAGGCATCATTCAAAATCAAACTTAAGTCTGAGTTCACTCAAGACATTTCCCAACAACTCTACCTTCTTCTTCACCTCATGAAGCAAAATTTACCTGGCAATTCATTATTGCCTGAAGGAAATCTCTGGTGAATTTTTGTTCTCTTTGTCCTCTCTCCTCGCATTTAGTTACCTCTGAATTATCTGTCCATTCATTAGCTTTCTTTAATCCCGTTACTACTTCTATAATTTAGACCCCCTTCATTCTCATCTTGACTTTACAATAGCTTCTTAACTCGTCTTCCCACTCTAGACTTGACATCCCATCCCCAATGACTTACCTTTATTTCTATTCCTTTTCCTATCTATCTGTATTTTGTCACCAGAATAATGTCACAAAGTCCACAATTGCCACCTTTTCTCCAGAACCTTTTCAGATGTCTGTCTCTTACTAAACAGAGCTGTTACGTTTTATGTGCCCTCTTTAGCATTTAAATTAGAAGATCTATTACAAACTGAAAAAAATATTCCAGTTTTCTCCTATTTTTTGGCACATTTTGAGTACTTCCAAGCAAAGAAATTATCCTAGCACTATTTATTTCATAGAGTAGTATTGCCTAAGTTTACCCTAAATTAAAATAAATTGCTGTCTAATTGTTACTTATCTGTGTATCTTATCTTCTTACTTTTACTTCCTTGAGGTAGGAGATCAGACCATATTTTCTCATTCCTTCCACAGTAACTAACAAAATACTATGTCTAAAGACTCATTACATTGTTAAATTGAATTAAGTTGAATTGGAAATTTAGGAGCTGGAAGAAGAGATAGTCAAGTTCTTTTTCTTTGATTTTGTTTCTTACTTATAGTAAATTTTTGGATCATGCACCTAAATACACGGAACTTCATTTTCCTCATCTCTTAAATGTCAGTGATGATATTTTCTTTCCTTCCTGGGTACTTTTGGAAATAATTAATGTATTTTGTAAGGGTTTGGAAAATGCTGGAGAACAACACTATTAATCATCATCAGTAGCAACAGGAGAAAAGACTTGCTAAGTACTAATATATGAATGATTCTCTTCAGAGCAAGATATGTAGGCAAGCTTGTTGTCTTCTGTGAGCCCCAAATTAAAAATACACAACAAATCCAGGTGTAATATATTCAAAGAAAAATATACTCAAAAGCACCCAAAGACAAATGCCAAAACCAGACTGTGAACTTCCTGAAGCCAGGAATTAATACACAATGCATTAAGAAAATTATTAAACTAACCGTACCTTGAGATAATAATTTCATCATTGGCATATATTAGATAGACTTGGAACCATCTCATACAGACACCTTAGCAACGAAGGTTAAATGAAGTTAGAATCAAGGCAGGGAAAAAAGCTTCAGATTCATAAACAATCCTGAATTGACTAGGCTGCTGGAATGGAACCAGAATGGGGTGTGTGTATATGTGTATGTGTGTGTGCCCTGAGGAGTGATGGTGGTGAGGGTGGTGATGAAGAGGGCAAGGATTTAGAACAAACATCAGGAGGAAGCAGGTTCTCTATATAAATGTGGACTATTAATGATTCTTTTTTTTTTTTTTTTTTTTTTTTTGTGGTACGCGGGCCTCTCACTGTTGTGGCCTCTCCCGTTGCGGAGCACAGGCTCCGGATGCGCAGGCTCAGCAGCCATGGCTCACGGGCCCAGCCGCTCCGCGGCATATGGGATCCTCCCAGACCGGGGCACGAACCCGTATCCCCTGCATCGGCAGGCGGACTCTCAACCACTGCGCCACCAGGGAGGCCCTATTAATGATTCTTTAAACACAATAAACTTGTTTAAGGGAAGAGGAATGCCCACACGGGTTAAATCTTGGCAGAAGAAGTTCTTTGGCAATAGTGATGTCATAAAGGATTTAGGTTTGAACAAGACTGTAGAGTTGGAATAATAGGTATTAGATCCTAACCTCCTATTAGCTAAACAGTGAGTCTGTCATTCTAGTACCATGCCTTGGACAGCTCTCTGGCACCTTTAGGAGAATAAGGAATAATCAAGAAAGGGAATCTTTTACTGAAATTATCACATAATTAATTAGTTGTATAAAAGGAAAACAATAATGAAAGGTCAGACTGAATAGTTTGATAGAACCTTCAGTTTCTGACCAGTCATGCTAGCCATGTGTCAACATGTGGCCACTGCACTGTTTCCTATTAATCCTGGGTTTAAAATGGTTCATAACGGTGTTAGTCCCAGAAAAATTGAGTAGGACTACTTAGCCCCTGGCTACAATGAGCAGCTCAGGTTCAAAGTGACTGCTTTTTGAGTCTATTCCAGGGGGCTGGCAGGATCTCAGGCATTTCACAACTGAATCACTTTGACCCAAAGTCATTTGTTCAATCATGGTTGACAAAAGGTAACAGAGACTTTCTACTGCTCAGAAAACAAATGGATCTCTTGGCTGTTTTCATAAAGATCAACGGGGACTTAAAGTAGCCTGAGGTTAATATTATAAATCTTTCTAAAAGAGATTTTCAGAACATATTCTTTATCCCACCAAATGACATATTCTCAAACTACAGTGAAGCAAAACAAGTTATTCTTGAAAAAGTTGAAAATATTGAGAAAGCTTTTCCTTTCCTGTTTTTTTTTTTGTTTATTTAAAATTTTATTCTTGAACATCAACTAAGACAAGAACTCAAACAGAAATGCATGTTGAATATGGATTGGCCTTTTCATAAGCTTTGTGCCTATTCATCTAATCTTTATTGGTGTCCATAAATTCCTTGTATGCTCACAGTGGGTATAACTCTATGATAGCTGGCATGAAGTGTAGGCTTTTAAAATTGTATGGAATAAGTAAAACAAAAACAAAACATGATAAAATAATCCAATCCTAATTCATGTAATCATAAGCACCTACTGTAAAATTAAAATTCACTGAGAATGTTGACAAGTAAGTATACTATACATGTCAATTAAATAAGAGGAAAGTTAATAATAAAAATTAACATTGAGCTTTGGATTAAAGGATATTTTGAGGAGACATGAGGGAATCTAAATTAAAATTGAAAGAGTTAGCATAAGGACAAGACTTCAGGAAAGAATAAGCACTGTAGACAAACAGAGCAAACTATATCATATTTATACCACTTCCTAATAGGTCTTACAGTTTTATTTTGTAAAATACTAAACATTTGCCCTGTTTTACCTCTTGTATTTTTTATTCAAACTTGTTGGCATCTCCTCTTACACTGGAAAGTTTTTGGAAGCAGAATGATCTGACTTTCAGCTGTAGCAGCAGCATTTACTGCTATAACCAAAATGAATGAACGTTCAAATTGTCCTCTGAATAATACAAAACCATGTTTACAGCCCTGACTCTGTTCCCCTCCTTACATGGCTCACAGTCTCAGTTTGTTTATTACTCCTGACCGTGTCCTTGTGTGTTCAGAGATATGTGAGAATTGTTCCTATCCCAACTTAAATCTAATTTAAGGATGAAAGCAAGTTTCAATTTCATTCCCTTTGAGGTTGGATGACACCATAGTAGCTAAAATCATCAGTTGTTTAAGAGTGCTTTGTCTTTTAGCCAGACTCTCTGGCTGGGGAACTGTACCATGAAGGAAGTCTGGAGAGTATCTTCATCAGCCACTATCGTCTGGTCATAAGAACTTTGTTAGGATGATGATCCTTCAAGTCTTCTTATTTTGAAAAAGAAAACTTGGTCAAGAAAGCTCTCTATGAAACAGATAGATTAAATAAAGCTGTTTTTAGTGATAGTGACAAAATAAAGAGCCAGTGAAGAGGTCTACTAAGAAGGTGGATTTTATATGGAAAATATAAATTTTAGAATTTTTTTTAAAAACTGTGATCAATTTGATGGTATTTTGGATTTTTGATACCAAATGAGTCCTCTGTATATGTAAGTTTGTATGTGTTTATGCACACACATAATTATGTGTGTGTGTATGTGTCAAAAATAGCATGACCAGTATAAAAATTTTTATCAAATAAGAGATAAAGGTTGATGAAAGTTGGAGAGTCAATCTATCTATAGTATAAAGACATGCATAGGAAACTGTTGTATCTCAATGAAAATGTAATTCAAGAGAAATTTATTTTAATGTCTTTAGTGTTGTATTTATAGAGTCACTAAGGGTGTGAAGGGGTCCCTTAAATGTGTAGTATACAGATGGGGGAATTTCCATGACAAAAATATTATCTAATTTGGAAATTAAAGAATGATTCTCCCTTCCAAATATCTATAGGGGATGGTCTTTCTTTTTTGCAAACCTGCTGCATTTCTATAGTGTCTATTACAGGGTGAAAGGAATGAGTTTTTTTAATCAAAATGTTATTGACTCTAACAGAGCCTGAAAAGGAGTTGCTCTGACCCTCCTCCAATACTTTGAAATCAAAGTTGTCTTTAAATTTTTGTTTCCAATCTGGCTCTCTTCTGCCACTTCCTAGCCATTCTGAGTCTCAATTTTCTCATCTGCAAAATGAGGTAATTGAGTGTAATCATCTCTAAAATCATTCTTAATATCAAAAAATAAAAAAAGAATAAGAAAGAGAAAGAGGACACTTAGAAATACTTGAATACTTTTGCTTCATGGTCTGGTAGAGAGAGACACCATTTGTCATCCACAGATCGTGCACTGCAGTAAATGTGGCAAGGTAGCAAGTGCAACCCATAGCTCTGAGGCTGATTGCATGCTCATTGTTATGTAATTTTAATTTGGGGCCAGGTGGGTGCACTCTTTGCCAGGAATTAATACTTCAGGAATACAACAGTGCATACCCATACAAAGAGCTTGGTGGGATGTCTTTGCTCAGGAAACAATCAAAATGTATTTGTACTGAGTGATAAAAACCTTCCCCAAATGTTAGGCACTGCAGCAAAGTACAATGTTTGGTTGTACTTTTCAGGGAACAATGTAAATGCTATTCCCTTTCACATGTCGGTTATTATAGGACTAAGTTATTGACATTAAAAAAAAAAGAAAAGTTTTAGAAGAACAATTCATCAAGTGCCCAAATGTACAAATGTTTAATATGTTGTGTTGTACTTTTTAACTCCACATGGAATTAGAGACTTATGAAACTATATGAGATAAAAGAAAGGGACATAGGATTGATCATTTGAGAAGTGTTCTTGATCCTAGAAGTTGTCAATTGGAATATTACTCTCCTCTGACAGAATAGGAACTCTTAGTTCATTTCAAAAGGGCTTTTGCAAAAGCAAAGGTCTTGCAAAACCCAGGGGCCAAGATGGTCCTTTGACCATGCGTCTTGTTTCCTTTGGCAACTTTACTACTGAGACACAAGAATGCTTAGCCCCAGATCCTAGAGCTAATGAGAACAGAAGAAAGAACTGCACCTCCTACAGATGAGTCAGCCTGTTATCAGTAAGGTAGGTTTTCTTCACTGTAGACTTCAGTCACCATTTTCAATGTTGGCTTATGTTGTTCTAAAGTTTTCTAGGGCTTTGTTGCCTATTGCAGCCTGAAAACAAAAGAGTTTTGGAAAAACTTCCTTGGATCTACAAAGCAAACCCTTCCAACATGATTAGTTTGTCAGAGGTTGTACACTTTGTACAATGCTTGACAAATTGTCTCAGTCATAGCCACCCTTTGTTTACTTCAGAGCAAATTTTGCAGCATCACTTGTGATAGGAGCCACTGTGTGCTCATCCAAGCCAGATAGTCTCTCATCCAGAAGGAGAAAATCAATTTTAATTCTTCAAAGAAGAGCAGTAAGTGGTATTTGTTATTTATATTGAAAGGAGAGTCATTAAGCATATTTTTTCTCTCCACCTAGGGGCTTAAAGAGGGAATTTACAGGAAACAAATAGATGTGGGTTAGATTAAACGTAAGACCAATTTAGATATAAAGGCCAAGTATCAGACAGATGACTTTGACATTCTGAGAATAATCTCAAACTCAGGGTTGAATATAAAGGGAGAGTCTATCTGAATATCTACTGTTATTTTAGTGGCACATTCAGTAGGTCAGACCACTAATCTCAGATCTGGATTGTAGTTTATATTTTTATGTGACAAAGTTTAGCTTCCACAGAGATGAAAATTTTGTTCACAATGGAATGCCACTTTCAGAAATGAAAATTCACCTATGTTACAACTTAGTTACATTCAGTTACAGAAAATAGTAGGAAGTAGGCACTCAATATTTGTTTGAATGAATGCTGACACAATGCATGTTCTAAGGAATGTGGAATCACGGGTGCCTTATTTTATGCTGAAGACAGTATATGTTATTTTCAGCTTTAGTTAACGTTCCATTCTTGATCTTAATTTTTTTTTCTTGGAGAGGCTATTTAATTCATCATCTAATGAACATGTGATAATACATAAAATATGAAAACATACTTATAGGCCTAAAAGTACTAACAGAGTTATGCCTTCATTCTGGGACAAGGCATTCCATGAACATATCCCAGATATATGATGAGAGTTTCAGATAAATATGTTCTGTTGGTGTCAAGAAGTAAAATCCATGAAAAGCAAGCAGTATAACAACACAGAGAATAGTATAAACATATCTATAGGTGACAGAGAGCAAGATGAGTGGATCAATAATTAGGCAGATGTTTATGTTGAACACTTAGTATATACCTGGTTTGTAGTAGGAATATAGTTAATATTTTTAAAGAATGAATATATTTCAATAAATAGATTGATGACTGTCATATAGCATAGCACAATGCCTGAGAACACAATTTAGTGTCAGACCTAAAAATTGAATCTGAGCTCAGGTATTTCATACTTTTGCAATCTAGGGCAAGTGACCTTGAACCTTAGTAGTTCATTAACTATTTCTCTAAATATACATTCAGCATCTCCTATGAAGTGTGTTCTTATCTATATGCTCACTGGGTTTCTGAAGAAATGTCCCAGTTTAGTTGAGGAGATAAAAACTAAACACATTAAACCTGTGAGACTCAACCTGGAGTCCAAAAACCTCCTAAAAGATTCATGTGTAAATTTCAGTGGGTTATGAATTGGGATGGGGAAAAAATGGCATCTTTCTCTTCATTAACTTCTAAATAAAATTTAATGTTTACTTCAATTGTGAATTTAGGCTACAAACCACAGTATTATTAACAGTTCTTCAGGCTGTCAACAACAGGTACCACAGATATTTTCACATTGCGTTACTGTTGTCACAGGTACCTTGAGATTTCACTCAATATTATAGTAATTATTTGAATTGCTGCTGAATTTTGTTCTATGTGAGACAATCATACACAGAACTCATCACAAATTTAGATTTTATAATATATTTAACTGAATTTTAATGTAATTGGTTTCTTGTATAATCTTATATATTTTATTTTATCACTTAAAATTATTATTCTGAGAATGAGTCATAGCCTTCACCCAGCTGTTAAAGGAATTCATGGCATAAAAAGGTTAAAAATCTCAGGAATAAAGAGATGAGTTGGAGGAGAAAGAAACATGATTATTGTCTAATGATTGAATTATACTATACAAAGAAATTAGTATGCTAAGTAGCTCCAGAAGAAAACCAGACTTCCTGAATGTTGAAAAACAATGGTTACCTATGAGTGTTAGGGTGACCTAAAAGCAATGGAATAAATTAGCATAATTGGTAATGTGTTCTGGCAAAGGGATGTTCACATTAATTTGGTTATGTACTCCTTAAAAGAATACTTTAAGTTAGCTTCTAAATTTTTTATTATAAATGTAGTTAAAATGAGTATAAATTCTGGTGCACTGTAAGTAATAATACTTTTAAATAAAACTATTAAGGATTTCCAATGAAATGCAATGACAAAGTAGTTTAATACCCACCAGTGTTTATTTAACATGGTTTACGAATTAGTTATGATTCTCTAGTTGGAAACTTTATAGCCATTCTTTAACTTTTTAAAATCACATTTCCTTTCCTCTTCCCTTGCAGAATTGTATTTTTTTAAAAAATAGTACATATTTTATAATTGATTGATATTTTATTGATCAACTTAACATATTTTTGAAACAAATTATGTACATAAATTGAATTTTTAAAATATTTCTTTAACCAAAGAGCTCTAAGTGTTAAAATACTACTTAAAGAACATGTTACAATGATTATTATTAGATACTATCAAAGCATAAATGTAATATAATTTTATTTTCATATGAAGATGTGTTTTTATTTACATTGTATGTTGGAGTAATAGAACTTTCTAAAAATACATTTACACAAACTTTTTAAACTTTTTCTTTTTTTGGTAATTATTGCTGTTGCTATCATTCAAAGTGTCTGATGTATTAGTTTCTCATGGTTGCTGTAACAGGTTTACACAAAACTTTTGGTTTAAAACACAGATTTATTCTCTTGAAGCTCTGGAGGCCAGAAACCAAAAATCAGTATCACTGAGCTGAAATCAAGGCATCAATAGGGTTGCATGCTCTCTGGAGATATTATTGGAGAACCTGTTCCTTGACTGTTCCAGCTTCTGGTGGCTGGCAGCATTCACTTTTCCATACAAATGTAACATAATTTTTATAAATAAATTTTCATTACAAAAGTAATGTACTATTTGAAAGACATCATTTAATGAGATGGTTGGAGGCACATGGTGCATGGTTTGAAATGATGATCACAATCTTCCCTCCCATCCTGCAGCCCCTCTGCAGTGTGACTTTGTATCTCATCCCATTAAAAGGTAGAGTCTAATTTCCTCCCCTTGGATATATGTTGGCTTGGTGACTTGCACTGACCATGAAATGCAGGTGAAGTGTAGGCAACTTGCAGGACTAAGTCTTGAAAGGACTTAGATCTTCTATCATTGCCTTTTTCAAACACTTCTATCACCAAGTTAGGAAGCCCCAATTAGACTACTGATTTCTTAGGAGAATATGGGGAAAGAAACTCTGAAACTACATGAGAGGGTGAGCCCAGCCCTCCTAGGAACTACACTGAGCACCACCCTTGCCAACCCATCAGCTGATTATAGCACCATGAGTGAGCTCAACCAAGACAGGCAGAAAGACAATGTATAAATGATCATAAGAAGTAAAAAAAAAAAAAAAAAAAAAAAATTGTTGGTTTAAACCACTAGGTTTGGGGATAATATGTTACATGGCGTTAGACAACTAAAATAAAAGAGCAATTACAGTTTCAATTACATTACTTGTGATAGGTCAGTTTATATTTTCTAATTCTTCCTGGTTCAGTCTTGGAAAATTGTGCCTTTCCAAGAATTTGTCCATTTCTTCGTGGTTTTCCATTTTATTGGCATATAGTTGTTTGTAGTAGTCTCTCATAAACCTTTGTATTTCTGCAGTGTCAGTTGTGATTTCTTCTATTTAATTTCTAATTTTACTGATTTATGTCCTCTCTTTTTTTCCTGATGAGTCCGGCTAAAGTTTTATCAAAATTCTTTATCTTCTCAAAGAAACAACTTATAGTTTTATTGATCTTTGCCATTATTTTCTTCATTTCTATTTCATTTATTTCTGCTCTGATCTTTATGATTTCTTTCCTTCTACCATCTTTGGGTTTTCTTTGTTCTTCTTCTTCTAGTTGCTTTAGGTATAATGTTGGATTGTTTACTTGAGACTTTTCTTGTTTCTTGAGGTGAGATTGAATTGCTATAAAATTCTCTCATGTGTCCCACAGGTTTGGGGTCATCATGTTTTCATTGTGATTTGTTTCTATGAATTTTTTTTTAAATTTCTTCTTTGATTTCTTCAGTGATCTCTTGATTATTTAGTAGTGCACTGTTTAGCCTCCATGTATTTCTGTTTTTTACAGTTTTTTCCTGTAATTGTTTTCCAATCTCATGGTGTTGTGGTCAGAAAAGATGCTTGAATAGATTTCAATTTTTTAAAAATTTTCCAAGGCTTGATTTGTGGCCTAAGATGTGATCTATTCTGGAAAATGTTCCATGTGCACTTGAGAAGAAAGTGTATTCTGCCACTTTCTGGTGGAATGTCCTAAAAATATCAATTAAATCTATCTGGTCTATTGTGTCATTTAAAGCTTGTGTTTCAGGAGAGAGCTTCAAGATGGTGGAGGAGTAAGACGTGGAGATCACCTTCCTCCCCACAAATACATAAGAAATACATCTGCATGTGGAACAACTCCTACAGAACATCTACTGAACCATGGCAGAAGACTTCAGACTTCCCAAAAGGCAAGAAACACCCCAAGTACCTGGGCAGGACAAAAGAAAAAAGAAAAAAACAGAAACAGAAGAATAGGGACAGGACCTGCACCTCTGGGTGGGAGCTGTGAAGGAGGAAAAGTTTCCAAACACTAGGAAGCCCCTTCACTGGTGGAGACAGGGGGTGGCGGGGAGGAAGCTTCAGAGCCACAGAGGAGAGGCAGTAACGGGTGCAGAGGGCAAAGCAGAGAGATTCCCACACAGAGGATCACTGCCAAACAGTATTCACCAGCCTGAGAGGCTTGTCTGCTCACCCACTGGGGTGGGTGAGGGCTGGGAGCTGAGGCTCCAACTTCGACTGTCAGATCCCAAGGAGAGGACTGGGGTTGGCTATGTGAACACAGTCTGAAGGGTGCTAGTGTTCCACAACTAGCTGAGAGGGAGTCCGGGGAAAAGTCTGGAACTGCCTAAGAGCAATAGACCATTGTTTCCAGATGCACAAGGAGAGGGGATTCAGAGCACCACCTAAAAGAGCTCCAGAGACAGGCGTGAGCCACGGCTATCAGTGCAGGCACCAGAGATGGGTATGAGATGCTAAGGCTGCTGCTTCAGCCACCAAGAAGCCTGTGTGCAAGCACAGGTAACAATCCACACCACTCCTCCTGAGAGCCTATGCAGCCTGTCACTACAAAGGTCCCATGATTCAGGGACAACTTCCCCGGGAGAACACACAGCACACTTCAGTTTTTTGCAATGTCACACTGGCCTCTGCCACTGCAGGCTTGCCCCACATTCCATACCCCTCCCTCCTGCCTGCCTGAGTGAGCCAGAGCACCCTAATAAGCTATTACTTTAACCCCATCCTGTCTGAGTGAAGAACAGACACTGTCAGGTGACCTACACGCACAGGCCAGGCCAGTTCCAAAGCTGAACCCCAGGAGCTGTGCAAACAAAGAAGAGAAAGGGAAATTTCTCCCAGCAGCTTCACAAGCAGCAGATTAAATTTCCACAATCAACTTGATGTATCCCGCATCTACAGAATCTATGCAATACCTGACTAGACAACGAATCATCCCAAAATTAAGGCAGTGGACTTTGGGAACATCTGTAGACTTGGGGTTTGCTTTCTGCATCTAATTTGTTTCGGTTTTATCATTATCTTAGCTTAGTATTTAGAGTTTATTATCATTCATAGATTGGCTTATTGATTTGGTTGCTCTCTTCCGTTTTTTTAATATATATTCATTTCCTTTTTCTCTTTTTGTGAGTGTGTATGCTTCTTTGTATAATTTTGCCTGTATAGCTTTGTTTTTACCATTTGTCCTAGGGTTCTGTCTGTTTTTTCTTTTTTTTTTCCAGTAGTTTTTAGCGCTTGTTATCATTGGTGGGTTTGCTTTTTGTTTGGTTGCTCTCTTCTTTCTTTCTTTCCTTATTTTTTTGACTACTTTATTATTTTTTTTAATTTGTAATAATATTTTTATATTAATAACTTTATTCTTTCTTTCTTTCTTTCTTTCTTTCTTTCTTTCTTCCTTTCTTTCTTCTTTTTTCTCCCTTTTCTTTGGAGCCCTCTGGCTGACAGTGTCTTGGTGCTCCAGCCGGGTGTCAGGCTTGAACCTCTAAGGTGGGAGAACAGAGTTCAGACATTGGCCTTCCTGAGACCTCCCAGACCCACGTAATATCAAACGTCAGAAGCTCTCCCACAAATCTCCATCTCAACTCTAAGAACAAACTCCACTCAACAACCAGCAAGCTACAGTGCTAGACACCCTATGCCAAAGAGCTAACAAGACAAGAACACAACCCCACCCATTAGCAAAGGGGCTGCCTAAAATCATAATAAGTTCACAGACATGCAAAAACACACCACCAGACACAGTCATGCCCACCAGAAAGACATGATACAGCCTCATCCACCAGAACACAGGCACCAGTCTCCTCCATCAGGAAGCCTACACAACTCACTGAACCAAACTGTAAGAAACTGATGTAAGAAATTAAAGATGACACAAACAGATGGAGAGATATACCATGTTCTTGGATTGGAAAAATCAATATTGTGAAAATGACTATACTACCCAAAGCAATGTACAGATTCAATGCAATCACAATCAAACTACCAATGGCATTTTTCACAGAATTAGAACTAAATGTTTCAAAATTTGTGTGGAAACACAAAAGACCCCGAACACCCAAAGCAACCTTGAGAAAGAAAAACAGAGCTGGAGGAATCAGACTCCCTGAATTCAGACTATACTATAAATCTATAGTAACCAAGACAGTATGGTACTGGCACAAAAACAGAAATGTAGATTAATGGAACAAGATAGAAAGCACAGAGATAAACCCATGCACATATGGGCACCTTGTTTTTTATAAAGGAGGCCAGAATATACAATAGAGAAAAGACAGCCTCTTCAATATGTGGTGCTGGGAATACTGGACAGCTACATGTAAAAGAATGAAATTAGAACACTCTCTAACACCATACACAAAAATAAACTCAAAATGGTTTAAAGAGCTAAATATAAGGCCAGGCACTATAAAACTCTTAGCAGAAAATAGGCAGAACACTCTATGACATAAGTGACAACAAGATCCTTTTCAACCCACCTCCTAGAGAAATGGAAATAAAACCAAAAATAAACAAATGGGACCTAATGAAACTTAAAAGTTTTTGCACAACAAAGGAAACCATAAACAAGACGAAAAGACAACCCTCAGAATGGGAGAAAATATTTGCAAATGAAGCAACTGACAAAGGATTAATCTCCAAAATATACAAGCAGCTCATGCAGCTCAATATCAAAAAAACAAACAACCCAATCCAAAAATGGGCAGAAAACCTAAATAGACATTTCTCCTTAGAAGATATAAAGATTACCAACAAACACATGAAAGGATGCTCAACATCACTAATCATTAGAGAAGTGCAAATCAAAACCACAGTAAGGTATCACCTCACACCCACCAGAATGGCCATCATCAAAAAATCTACAAACAATAAATGCTGGAGAGGGTGTGCAGAAAAGGGAACACTTTTGCACTGTTTGTGGGAAAATAAATTGACACAGCAACTATGGAGAACAGTATGGAGGTTCCTCAAAGAACTAAAAATAGAACTACCATAGGACCCAGAAATCCCACTACTAGGCATATACTCTGAGACAACCCTAATACAAAAGGACACATGTACCCCAATGTTCACTACAGCACTAGTTACAATAGCCAGGACATGGACACAACCTAAATGCCCAAGGATAGATGAATGGATAAAGAAGATGTGGCACATATATACAATGGAATATTACTCAGCCATAAAAAGGAATGAAATTGGGTCATTTGTAGAGGTGTGGATGGACCTATAGACTGTCATGCAGAGTGAAGTAAGCCAGAAAGAGGAAAAGAAATAGGATGAATTAATGCATATATGTGGAATTTAGAAAAATGGTACAGATGAACCTATTTGTATGGCAGGAATAGAGACATAGGCGTAGAGAATGGACATGTGGACACATGGGGTGGGACAAATTAGGGGATTAGGTTTGACATAAATACACTACCATGTGTAAAATAGGTAGCTATTGGGAACCTGCTGTATCAACAGGGAGCTCAGCGCCATGTTCTATGATGACCTAGATGGGGTGGGAGGTGGGACGGGGTGAGGAGGTCCATGAGGAAGGGGATATATGTATGCATATAGCTGATTCACTTCATTGTACAGCCGAAACTAACACAACATTATAAAGCACTTTTACTCCAATAAAAATAGAATAATAAATAAATAAAATTGTAAAATAGCTAAAATACCATTCAATAGGTGATGGTTAAACAAATTGCAGTACATCCATACTATGGAATATAAAACAATACAAAAAGAATGAAGTATTCATACATGCAACAACTTGGATGAAACTTATACATTATTATCCTGAAATGACAAAATTTTTGAGATGAAAATCAGATTAGTAGTGGTGAAGGGGTTAGGGATGGTTGGGCAGGAGGTGAGTTTAAAAGGGTAGCATGTGGGAGATCTTTGTGTTAATGGAAAAGTTCTGTATCTTGGTTTCAGAGGTGGTTTTAAGAATCTAGACCTGTGACAAATTGATAAAGAACAACACACACATCGTACCAAAAAAAAGCAATTACAGTACCCTATTAAAGACATGATCTAATTGCCCTTTTTTTGGTGATCTGCTGGTTTTCCTTTTGTCAATGAACCAGATTATGACTGTGAAATGGAGATAGGAAAAGAGTAGCTACATCACAAGTAGTTGAGGTCCTGGATACCACAGTGAGGATCTGGAAATTAATTCTCTTAAATCTATCCATGTCTTTTACCTCTTAGAAATTCTTTATACATCCCCAAGTTGAGGACCACCCTTTCAGCCTGATGGGCTGATAAAACAGGCTGTATAATAGTGATAAGGCATTTCTGTTGGAAGAATAATAGAAAAGCAGCAGGGTCTGAACAGTTTGCTCCATTGAGGAGATACCCTGAACTATTCAAGAGAAAGTTCAGAAGCATGAAACTACACTTGGGCAAAGTATAAGAAACAGAGGGGTAGAAGCAATAGAGTATTTGATTTTACCCAAAGATTTACTCTGTATTGGCTAGCTTATATCAGACGACACCATGAGCTCAGCCTTTCTTAGGGTAATGTTGCAGACACCATGAGGCCTCAAATTACAAGCATATTGATATAAAGAATTGCCATTTCTTGATCAACTACTTGAGCACAAAACGCATATTATTTCTATATTTCAAGACAATTCTGTCTTATGGTGTTATTACCATTCCATAAGTTAGAAGAATCAGAAAATTTTAAATAACTTATCCAGGAATACACAGTCAGTGGCCAAGATGGACTCAATTCCAATTTTTTATGATGCCAATGTCATGCTTATGCTACTGTGAGTAAGAGATTGGATTCACTCACTTCTAGCTTCTTATCAGATAGAAAACCTATCTTTATGCCGAAGCAGATAATATGCCAGTGTAAGGGAATCATCATGAGCATATGGTGCTGTGTGAGATCAGTTAAGGACAAGTAACTGTAGGCTGGCTGTCCTGGAGAATGTTTCTGAAGGCTGTGTGACCTGAAGTACGGTGTGTAAAATGTGTAAGAGTGGGTAAATGGAAAGCCATAAGGACAATTCAGAAAAATAAAAGTGATACAGTAAGGATAGGAATAAAACAGAAATTAACCTTGCTTTCTAGAGGATCCATTGAGAATACTGGCCTGACTGAAAAAGAAGGAATGCATAAGGGAAAGAGTGAGGCTACTTATCACAAACTAAGACTACAGAGGATCTTGACAGCTAAGTACTTATAGTCACATAAATGAAGGGGGGAATTTGACTATTGAAACATTAATGATATTAGTTCAGCAGACAGAATTTTATTTTTTGATTTTTGCCAAAGACCTCAAGGAATACTTCATTCAAAACTTTGTTTTCACATCAAATCTAAGGGTAATGCACAGTATATAGCACAATCAATTTCCAACATTTTATACACACACACACACACATACATATATTTGATTTCTGTTCTTGGAGCAGTGGGTTTGCTCCAGTACCTTTAAGCCATTGAACAAATGAAATCAGCTAAGGGAATTTAAGGTAAAATAAACATAGAATATCTGCAGTCTAAAAGAAATCAGGGATTGAAGAGAAAGAAGCCAAGTAAGATTGTGGGAGGTCTCAGACAAACGCCAAGATATGGAGAAGAAAGAACTGAAACAAAAGGCAAGAAAGAGCCAACAGGTAGCAGTGCTGGGAGCAGCTAAGGAGAGCTCAGGAGAAGGCCAAAATGACTACCGCTCTAAAGTAAAGCAATATATTGATGATTTTTCTCTTTTTTTTAGTTTTTTTTTTTTTTTTTTAATCTGAATCTTCGAAGATTAAAACGAGAAAAAAATCATGCTGGTTTGGCTTTTGTGGGTAAAGATTTAGGTCTTAAATGATGAAGATATTTTCTTTTGTTGTTCTATGTTTTGAAAGCCCTAAAAAATCCTAATTTAAAGTATGCATTACTTTGTCTTTGTAAAGGGAAAAATAGGTTCCTTTTGGCCTGTCTTTCTGAAAAACAGAAGATCACAGAGCTGAAAGTCACCTCAGAAAGTTATTCTGTCTCCTGCAGAAACAACATGGAAGGCCCTAAAATTTGTCTTTCTGCACACACGTTCATTATTTCACACTATGTATTAGCTTCCATTAACTGAACAGCTGGTTTTTCTAGATACCTTGCTTATCCTTTAATTCTCACCATTGCACTGCAATGGGTATATCATTCCCATTTAAGGTATCTCATACCTTAAATTCGCTTAGCTGATTTCACTTGTTCAATGGCTTAAAGGTACAGGAGCAAACCCACTGCTCCAAGAACAGAAATCAAATATATGTATATGTGTGTGTGTGTGTATGTATAAAATGTTGGAAATTGATGGTGTTATACACTGTACAATACCCTTAGATTCGATGTGAAAACAAAATTTTGGAATGAAATATTCCTTGAGGTCTTTGGCAAAAATTAAAAAAAAATAATTAACTTCAGATAATTAATAAGGCAAAATAAATAGCTACAGTTTGTAGCAGAGCTGAGATTGGATTCAATGACAGCAAACTTTCCACCTGTCATGTTGATACTACACGGGGTGACCCATCTTTGTGGTCCCTTGAAATTTCCTGTGCCCTCATGTTCTGGTATTCCTATCCTCCTCAACTCTCCTCTCCTCTCTTGCAGGGATGAAAGATCCATTTTGCATATATTTCAGTGAATGTGGTTACCTCTATGAATGTTGCCTGTTGTTTTAATACTGTGTAATGCAAGACTTGACTCTATGCTTTAATTTTTAAATTTCCTAAATCATCCCTGTTTTGAAAGATCCTCAGGGATGAGGGTGCTATATACTCCCTCGGTTACCTTTCCAGTCTTTACTCTTCAGACCAAAGCTAACAAAGCTGTTTTAAGCCACATTCATTTTGACCTAGGGTTGTTCCTGCAGGCATAAGCCTGTCCTTGAAGCGTTATTGTCAGCCCATCCATCTGGCTGACAGCATCTTCAAGCTGGTATAGTCCCTGGGTCTGCTTTCTTTTCTATCAAAATTTCTTTCTATTGTCAAAGTTGATCTAGGAAAAGGAGGTGGGTATTCTTGTTAGTATTTGGGCCCCCTTCTGTTCACCAGTATGTAGAACTTACTACATTCTGCCTTGTTTGGAAGTTTGCAGTTTATTAGTTGATCAGGTGTTTTCTTGCCTGGAAATAATCTCAACACTCTTAAGATGTCTGAGCCCTGCCTGAATAATTTAGGTAATAGCTATCTGGGTATACAGCAATATTTCAATCCCATCCTATGAACTATGAAAATCCCTATGATTTCTTTAACTCCCAGAGGATTGTGGTCCTAAGGTCTTCTTTCATTCACATCTCTGTTTCTTATGAACTCTTCTCACTCAAGTCATCATCTCCCATAACAGCGTATTATCTTTGTGTCTACACTTCTCTAAGATGAACCCAAACCATCCTTGGCACAAGATACTTATTGTATTCAGGCAAATACTTCTGCAAGCATGCACGCAGAGAAAGGGAATTCAATCCAGGAATAACAGGGAGTATTGTGGGACATTTTGTAACACAAATTCTCCTTCGAAAGCCTCATTGCCTCCCACCACCATAGGCCTGGTCCTTGGTCTTCATCTGTGGGGATGTTGTTTCTGCCATATTGCTCAGGCTTCAAATGCTTCTTTCCTGCCCCTCAACTTTTTCAGGTGTTCCTTCTTAACCTTCCTTCCAAGACATAATAACTCTTCTCTCCCAGGGCATCTTAAGGATATGTGTAATTTTAAAAAGTAGCAGTAATAAATAAATACACGCATACATAATAAAATTTTGCAAAAATAATTGTTTAGAACAGTTTTCTTTCCCTTCACTTCACTTTTCTGCCTTTTCTACCCCTTCTCTGACTGGCTTCCCACAAACAAAACAATCCTTCAAGGTCTTTTATTCTTTCCTTGGTAGCATTATGCTGATGATGGAATTTTGTAATCATACTAAAATGGACAATAAAATAATTGTGGTTACATATATTCTATTGATAATATACCCATACTATAAAATATTTTGTAGCTTTTAAAATTTGTTCTCTCGTCAATTATATTGAAAAATATGTTTGTGTATATATATATATATATATATATATATATGCCATACATATGTATTCCACAAAGATATAGGTATATAGTTTTTTCTTAATTTTTCAAATGAATTAAATATTCTATTAAAGAAATATTTAAACTCTTAATAAAAGGAAATGTGCACGTAAGAAAATATATCATTATTCACCAGAACATACCTACCAATTTATATGTCTATCTGTATCTTTTAAAAGTACAATTTGCCTAAGCACTTACCACAGTTGTTTTTGTAACTTGGAAATGTAAATATTTGCCAAACTGATTGCTGGAACTGATTTGTTCTCATAACTTAATTCTTTGATTACCAGTGAACATCCTGAAGATTGAATAATCCTTCAAGAATATTAAGTTTATATTCCTTCTTTTGTGTTTTGTCTACCCTTTTCCTTGAATCTTTTAAGTGGATATTCAAATTTTTTAATTGATTACTAAGTTTTCTATATTGAAAAATGTTAACTCACTGGCAGCCATATATATTTACTCATTGCTTGCAAGTTAGTTTTCTCTGTGTGGGCATATAGTCAAATGTGTCCAGTGTTTCACTTATAAATGTAATGATAATGATATTTACAAGGGTTTTTTGTTAACCAAACACTCTGTGAAGTGCTTTACACTCATTGTCTCTTAAGAACTTTATGATGGAAGTCCTGTTATTCCCAGGTAGCAGGAGGTAGATGGTTTAGAAAGGTTAGGTAGTTTGTCCAAAGTTATATAGTTTATCAGTAATAGAGACAGAATTAGAATGAATTAGAATGGTTTGACCTCTGAGAGTATTTTTTTTGAGAGTATTTTTTAAATACTATACAATCCTATCTTTACAGTATCTATTTTTGTGTCATTGCTTAAATAAGTTCTTCTTCATCCTAAGATTGTATACACAGATATATTCATTTCTTTCTAGCTTTCTATGGTTTGTGTTTTGTATTTCAATATTTAAAATATTTTGTTTAATGTTGGTATCAGCTGTAAAGTGTATATTCAAGTTTATTCAAAAATTATTTTGGGCAAACCAACTGACCTTTTAGAAGAAAAAATACCTATCATTTTTGCATTGAAAAAAGTGGGAATTCAGTAGAGACGATGCATTAAAATAGAGATAGATATATGTGACAGGATACTTTGCAGTTAGGGCTTTGTGTAAGCTGAAGCACACGATAAATATGATACTATGAAATGAGAAAACTTTAGAAGCCAGCTTAAGTGCCATACAGGATTGCACATTAATATTGGAGAGTTAAATTGTAGCCTGGTGTTAAATACAGCCTTTTCTATGGCATTCTGATTAACTGAGCATGCTATTTGGAATCCATGAATTAACAATTATTCCATGTGCATGCCTAGATCCCTAAAGCAAAGTTAGAGGTACATGTATAATGTTTTTGATATCTCCTCTCTCAATAACTCTGTTCCTATTTGACTAGTCTCAGGCAGAAAATAGGGTAAAGAGTAACCTCCCAAGAGAAACAATTTCTTTGGTAACATGAAACAAAAATGGAACTATAGTTTGAATGAAAACATTGGTCTACTATCATTTATTCAGGGAAATAAATATGTAATTTTTATGTATAATCATGGCTTATATTTAACATTGATTTTTGGTTTATTTTTTTCTTGAGAGCTCTCCCAGCAAAGTGAAATATGGTAAGAAGCTTTTCTAGTTCTCTATTCCCTTCCTCCTCTTCTTTCCTAGACAATTAAATAAAGGTAATTTTGCTTCTGCGATCCTGAAAAGTTTGGTTGCTGCTTTAAGTCCTGAGCTTACCTCTCTGTCAGAACCTAAAATACACCTCACTAATTCTAGAGGAATTCTTGCCTCTTAAATATGGTCCTGCAAAGTCACAACTGGCCCGCCCAGATGCAGTGACAGCTTCCAAATCCATGGCAACCATAAGAAACACAAATCTGCATTCATGGCTTTATAGGCCGAGAAAAGGAAACTATTTCAAGTCAAAAATGACTCAGTAAGGCAATTCTTATTGGGCTGGCTGAAAGGAGGACATAATTTCTATTAGTCACTATTTCTTGAGGAACTTTTCATTTCACCTAATGCTCTATTTCTATTATAAGTGGATTGTTTTTAATTGGCTCAGGATATAAAGGCATTTAATTAACACATCAGAATAACTCTGAACAACTTACCTACTATGATGTACGATTTTAGGAAACCTGTGCTGTCATCTTAGGCTGTCTATGCACCATTGCCACATCATCAGTGAGAACAAGTTTTACAATGAGTTATCTCTTGTAGCTATTGAGGAGCATTGTGACAGGAAAACAGAAAGACACAATCTTTTTGAGAGAGAAGGGGTTAAATGAAAGAAAAAGAAAAAAAATATGAGGAAAATATTTACTCTACTTTAGTGGGCTGATTCTCACTCAAGAAAAATCCTTGGTTGAAATGTTTAAACCAGAAGTTGACATGACAATAAAGCAGAAAACTCAAATCTTATTTATTTCTGTTTGGGTTAACTTTATGTTTGTATAGAAAGGGGCAGTACAAAGCAGAATGTGGATCTTAACCTCAAGTGTTTGTTAATGTAATTGGCCAATACGGAGATGGCAGATAATCCCAAATGAGCTCTGTGAAGCTACAGAGCCAGTTTCTTTAGAGAAATATGTCATTTGCATATCATTTTTTTTTATTATAATTGCTTTACAGTGTTGTATTAGTTTCTGCTGTACAGTGAAGTGAATCAGCTCTATGTATTTGGCTTCAAGAACAATATTATTTTTTCAAGAATAAAATTTTTTCTAAGAAGAAAAAAACCCTTTCTAAACTTCCTCCTCTGAAACCCAAATTAGACTTATTAGAAGTTTTAGACTCTGAGTTGGCCTTCCGTAAATATGTGAGATTGAAAGGAATGTGCTGAATCCCCAGTTTTCTAGAACTAGAATGGAGGATGCTCTTATCTCTAACTTTCACCTAGTTATTTGTTTCCTTAAAAATTTTTTTTCCTAGTTTAATTTATCATGTGAAGACAAGCTAATTTCCAGCAAGAGAGCTAATATTTGTCACCCATATGTAAGTAATCAACAGGAAGGGAAACAGACACACTTGACAGCCCCATGCTTTTATTAAAACTTTTTCTTCCTAGAGAGTTTCTTGAGGTGTCTAGAATCATAGTAAAATAAAATAAACACTTACGCTACTAAGCAATTAACAGAAATATAATTACAATAATAAAACTCACATAGTTCTCAAAGAATAAAGAGAAAATTGTGTGATTTTTTTTTCTATCTTGGGGATCACTTCTATGTGAGTATAGAAAAACTGTTATCTCCACTGGATATGTCAGTATAAAATAGTGCTTACTGACAGGATGGAATCTCAGAGCAGCCAAACGACCATGGAGGGTATTCTGATACAGTATAGAAAAGTCATTTTATAGAGGCAATGAAGTGTATTTCTTTTGAAGTCCAGAAGATGACCTGTAGTAGACTTTTACAGTTAAGTAGTCTAAGACTTTGCATAGATAATGAAAAATGGCCTGCTTACAGTGCAAGAGTAGCAATAAAATTTGTGTGTGCATGTGTGTGTGTGTGTGTATGTCTTTTGGAGTCAGAAAAAACTGGAATAACTAAGGAAAACATCCTTGAACAAAATTAAAACATATTTTTATCACCCTCAATTTCTAACAGATTGCAAGAAATGACTAGATGAAAAGTCAGTGCATCTCTAAAGAACAGAGAAAAGTAATATTAGGCCCTGGTGAGTTATTAGGTATGGTTGAGTTGAACTGATTTTATACAGCCCTTAATATATACATCTATGTCACAGGATTTCTAGCAGATTAGATAAATGTAATGCATAAAGTGAGCCAAGAAGATTTGTGCAAAATAAGATAAGGTACAGGGGTGGAGAATAGTTAGATCCATTTGAAAGTGTATTTAGATCAAACATATATTACCTGGCTCCAAATTAACAAACAAACAAACAAACAAAAACCTAGACAGTACTGTTTTGCTGACAATAGTTTATTAGTGGTATTAGAAGCTGTCCATGTCACAACTGTACTTAGTACAGCTACAGTCAGGTCAATGTGCTGCTCTTACCTTCACCTACAGACTAGCGGTTTAAATATATATTTTTTTGAGTAGGTGACTTATTCTTGAACTCTTAAACTTAAGATGACTTATTCTTAAACTCTTTTCATTGTGGCAAATTTCCATCAGATTCCCGACCACTCTTCACCCACTTGCATTGGCTTGACCTCTGAGACTTTAGTACTTCTAATAAATAAGAATATATTCTGATATGATTATTTACTTTGAATCTTGAAACCTACCTGTTTCTAACTGCTGCCTGCCTGCCTGCGGCTCCAGATTCTGTTCTTAAATCAAATTCTAAGAACTCCATTGGTGTGGTTTATTCTCATGATAGGTCACTTCATTTTATTTTCATCTTTGCCTGGCAATCTTTAACTGGTAATTGAGATCACAGATGTGCCACTTTTATAAAGCAGAATAAATAAATAATTTTAGCTAAACTGATGTCCTCTAATATTCTAACACTCCTGTTTGCTGCTAATTTTTATCCAAAACAAAGCATTATCATTCTCCATCTAATCTTTTGCTTACACTGCCCAACCTACCTGAAATTATTCTCTTTTAACTCCCTTTATAAAACTTCTTTATCTTCTCTTTTTATCTCTTCTCCCCCGGTCTTCCTACCTTCCTTACTCAATTTTCCTCCAACACTTTTGGCGATTTACTATTTCGTGCCCTTATTACCTCACTCTACCTTGATTGCAGATGTATTACCCGGAGCTATAGCGATATCGAGTAAACGAGAGGTAGTAGTCATGGAGCAGAAGCCAACACACTTAGAATGCGACTACTGATAAAAATGATCTTGTCCTTGATGGCATAGCTAGACCTACCATTTGTTCTTATTATGGGAAAATAACAACAACAACAGCGAAAACTATTTATTTTAGCCAATCTTACATTTTCCATTAATTTCAGACAAATATATTTCTAACCGATAAAATAAAACATTGTTGAGCAGATGAATAAATGAATGAATGTAGGCTTGTCCATTTTTCTCTTTAACTCCCAATGATGTTTCTTCCATAAACTCCTGTGTATTTTGTTTGATACCATTCTATATAGAATCATTACTGGGTCTTCTATGCATATGTGCTATCCCTTCAAAATGACATTTTAGAGGCAGAGGATGTGACTTAACTCTTCTTCTATCTCTACTAGTTCAGTGTGTATCAAGAACTTGACGATTTTGATAAGAATGATGGTGGTGAGGCTGATAAAGATAATACCAATAAAACGTCTGCAGTGAAAATAATTCTACTGTCAACTGCTTCAAACCATGATTGACTCTATTCTATTATTTCCAAACAAAGCCATTATGATACACATTGGAATTTGTTGTAACTATAACAACAGCAGTTGACCTTAAATTTGTTTCTTCAGTCCCATGTTGAAGAGATCTTAAAACAAGGTCTCTGATGGAAACCAGCTTTGGCATGACCCTCAATCCTGCAAATGTGCCTGTACAGGCTTACAGATAGCCTGGTGACCTTCAGGCAGAACAACAGTTAGTCTGACTAAATTTATTACCAGCACAGCTTATTCTTTTAATTAAAGGGTTTTTACTCTCAGTTTTGCTTGCAAAAATATAGTACTTTTTTCCCACTCTATTTAGGGTCATTCTGCCTTGCATAGAATAAAAAATGAATAATGATGGATCCAGAAATATAGAAAAATGAGAAGACTTCTTCACTGAAATATGCCAGAGAAATCAAATTTTTTTTTTACAGTCAGTGTCTGTTGAAAATTATTCTATACTTTCCTCATCTCTCAGTCTACCACACATTATGTCACAGTTCTGTTACCCACAAATAGTTCTTAACTAGGTTAGGTTTAAGAGTTAGCACAGCTTTCAGTGGACATTCTTAAGTCTGAGCCTTTTCATGAAACCTACTTTACAAATACCAATTTAGAAAAAATGGAACCTTCTAAAGTCACTACTTAAAGTCATTTAGAGGGAAAGATTGTGGGTTATTGATTCCCTTTCACCTTTTCTGTTAGTTGTTTTTGTAAAATATACATTAGGCCTTGTTAACTTTAGACCAGACAGTCATCATAAGTTCTGTTCTTGACCAGATAATTTTACCCCAAGTGACTATTAAACTCTAGAAATAAAGCTATTTAAGGACAAGAGGTTGTTGGGTTGCTTAGAAAAGACTGAGGATGAGATTTTGAAAGTTTGTCAATTTGGAGCAAGATTTAATCTTGCTAATCAACTCAAACTGTTATCTTAAGCATGAAGCAGATGTTTCTCTTTGCATTTACTGGTTTACCACATTCACGTAGCACAAATACAGGCAGTTTTTCTCCAGCTGCCAGAAGAGCTTGGACACCTCCTATTCTACCCCATCACATGTCTATTTTCTTGTGACTTCTAAGAGTTATGCCTTTTCTAGTTCTTGAAAATAAGCAATTTCTGAGCCATTGTAAATGGCTCAATATAAATTTTGAACTTTTAAGAGACCAAAAGACAAACAAATGAATCTAAGATATTATGAAGCAAAGCACATGTGCATTGAGGATGCTAATGCCTTACTCTATTCTGCCTTTTAATAAGCCCCCCACAAAAATGTTTCTTTTTTTTTTTTTTTTTTTGATCCTCAAAACAACTCTGGATGATAGGTAAAGAAGGAAAGCTATTCTGAGACTAGATGAGGAAGCTGAGATTCATAGACGGCCTTTTCAAAGCCTCACAAATATTAAGTGGTGCAGCTGGAACATCACCTTGGTCCTTCTGATGCTGAAACTGCTGCCTGTATCACAACCTGTGCTACCACTCAACCTCCATGAGACACTGGGGTGTTTGTTCTCAAACATCTTGAAAAACCAACTGCATTTTAACTACTCTTCCATGATTCATAAAAGCCAATAATGGTTCTTTTCAGTCCTTCACAAATAGCAGGTGTTGAGAGTATACAACCATCCCAAAGACTTAGTAAGACACTTACATTAAAGTAGTTTGAATATGCAAAATTGCACACCACAGAATTCAAATTCATCAGCATGCTTTTTGTGCCAGATCATAACAGGTTGCTGATGCCCCCTTTTCTGTTTCTTCTTAATTTTTTTCCAGGCAGAAAACAAGGCCACACCAATTCTGAGTTGTCAATATGGTCATTTCCAGAGTGACAAACCAGTTGGAAAAATGGCCCTTAATAAAAACTGTAACAGTCAATCTCTCTTCTACTATGTGTATGTGGGGATACGTGGGTATAATTATTACTATTTATGTAGGTGATGTGAATGATAATTAATGTTCCATTACATTAATTTAAATTTTTTAATTGTTTAATAAATGAAGATAGAGATCCAATTTTTTTAAAGAAGAAAAGAGTATTAACTCTGTCAATGCAACTTCTATAAATGTATAAATGGTTTATTTGATGAATAATTACATAAAATCAATTAGCATTACCTATAGAAAGGTTATTTTCTTTAAGTCAGTTTATCACAGTGTGTTAGAAAGAGTATATAAATGGTGGGACAAAACTACTGAAGGCAGAGGGCAATTTTCCATTTTTCCTGATATCTGGGGTACTTCTTCAGCACCTGTTCACAACAAGCATGTACTATTTATGTTCAATGCATAGATAGAATCATATAATTTTGAACTAAAAAGGACCATGGAAGTCTTCTCATACAACCCTTCACCAGAGCAACATTCCTTCATAACTCTTTCCACACACACACACACGCACACACACACACACACACACACACACACACATATTCTATCTTTGCTTGAATATCTCAGTAAGAGTAGTTCCATGCTGCATCATACAGAGGACAAACTCTTCAATTGTTGAAAACTCATTTGAGTCAAATCCAGAATCCTTGTAACTTCCTTGCAATGGTTTAAGTTAAGTTGTTTGGAAGAGAATAAATAAAACATTTTGCCTTTCTTTTTGTCAGTGGTTTTTTTTTTTTTTATATATTAATGACCTTTAATTAATCTTCAGGCTGAATATACCCAGTTTCTTTGATAGTAATTAGAGCAATATAATTTCTAGACAGTTTGCACTATTGAGCAACTTCCTCTGACCCCGACTCTTCATTTTGCCAGTGCTTCCCTAAAATGCAGAATCACTAGTGAGGCATGAGCTTCAGAGATGATATGATCTATGCAAAATGCAGCAGAACAATGACTTATCATTACGTCAACAAAATCCATACATTAATGAAGTTTAAGTTCAATTGCATTACAATAAGGTTTCCTATTAGTTGACCTTGAGCTAAAAATCTCAGATCTTTCTACATGACAGCTTTTAAACCAGTTTTCACTACCCAAAACTTTAAAAGTTAATCTTTTTGAAGCTAAATTAAAAACTATGAAATTTATTCCAATTTTATGGTATCCTATTGATGATGCATTAATATATCAGTCAGGAGAACAATTCTGAATCTAAAATCACCTATGACATTGTTTATTTTTCTTATAGTTTGTATAACCACAATTTTGATAAACAAACCTTGGATATTTTTATTTAAATTTTTGATGTATCTTTGTTTTGCAAGGCCAAGGGCAGAATTGTAGTAACTCTTAGGTTGGTAAAGACCTATTTGTGACATTTTAAATGGGAGAGAAGCTGGAGTAAATTTTTCACTAATTATGAATCTACATATTGGCACTATCATATAACTCACATTTTCCCACTTAAAAATAAGGATGTTACGTGAGACATTGGGAGAAGCTATACAAAAGCAATACCACCTAGATCTAAGGAATTCACTGTTTCTAACAATGTACCTTAGAAAATATTTGCAAGGACAGTTTGCCATAACATATCCAAATGAATTCATCAATTATCTATTTAATAATATACTATAGAATTTCAATATAATAAAACAACAATATAGCCTTTCTAATTCCCAATATCCACTTCTTTTTGTTTTGTTTCGTTTCTTTATATTTTGTTTTGACAGGGGATAAATTTGTATAAAGAGGAAGTGATATAATTGTTTGTTGTTTGACATTTTCTCTTCTTCAGTTATTAATCTTTTTTAAAAAAAATATCTTTCTCTTCAGGATTTAAAAACTTTTTGTCAATGATCCTATAATATAGTATTGTCAACGTTTATTTTTTATGTTTATTTTTTAATTTGGAGAGTTTAAGCTGATTAGATGTTGAACAGCTTTCCATTTCCTGGTCTCAAATTTTTCCTACAGCATAAAATGTGAATAAAAACTTCACTGTGGGAGAGATTCATATGACTCTTCTTTCTCTCTAACATGTTTTGAAGTTACCTTGTTTTCTTCAAGTATTAGAAGAGGTTTTCTTCTTCTTCCCTCTAGTATATGCTTGTTTGCCTTTAACTAACTCACCAACCATAAAAACAACACCACCTCAGCATTACCATGCTTATTAAATCTTGCTCAAAATAGTCAAAAATAGTCCGTTAATCTTCATATATATATATGTATATGTAAATATACATATATATATATATATATATTCATATCAGATTATTTGAGCATGAAATATGAAACAGGGAAAAAAATATCCTCTGCACCTTTAAAGTTCATTTTTGTATCCATAAAGATAAGAGTAGAAGTAAAGGAGAAAAAGCATGTATACCTACATGCACAGATTAGGTGACCAGGTTAGTAATATAAAACTGCTTAAAAAATGTGAATGATGGGTGTGGACAGCATTACTAGAAAGTACAGGTGAGAGGTCTCTTTTGGATATGTATTGGCAGGTGAGCATTTCCTCTCCACTTTATGCCCTGGTATTGTGATGAAATGTAGTTTTGCAGAAAAGGCAGCAGGGCCATGGAGGAAAGTAACAGAAGAATCAAAAATGTGTCCATGTATCTTTGTGTCTCAACTTTCCAACCATTATTAGGTCCAAGTTTATGCTGTGGGGCAAATGGATAAGTCTTTAGAATCCACACTCTAAACAAACTGCTGTGGTTTGGTTGCAGAACTCTAGTTTTTCAATAATTAGGACAGCATCCAAAGAGAATGTAAATGACTCATCCCGTAGTTTTACTGATATGTAGCAGGAAAAGGAGGCAAGCAAGGAGGCAATGAGCTGCAAAAACATTGAAAAATACATGGTGAAGAAGAGGAAGAAAGATGACTGTATAGATCTAATTAAGAAGCAGAACTGAATGTCATCTACTGAAATACTACAAACCTATATAACACTTCAAATATATTTGGACTAGATTTCTTTAGGGGTCAAACTTCTTGGCTTTGTGTAAAACTTGGCTACTTATACTGGCATTGTAAATAGATTTATCTGTGTTATTATCTTGATTTGAACGCACTCATTCTTCTCTTTCATTGTGCCCCCCATTTTGCCAAGAAAATTCACTTTCAATTACACATATATCATAACACTTAAACATTAGTTTCACTTGCCTCTGGTTAATAACTCACCTTATATTCAAACATCCATCAATATAATATCAGCATAACAACTTTTATGAATCCCTTTATCATCAGCACATTCTAAATGCTTATACAATTCACTCTCTGGATTCATATAGGAACTTGCTTAATAGCCCTTAAAGTTACTATAAACCTTGGTTGCTTTCAATCATAGGAATATTATTCATGTTTTCAGAGTGAGCACAGTTTTGGTAATTGTTAAAGTTTAAAACCACTGGGATATAGACACAGTTATCCTTATAATACAAAAAAAAATCATTTTATTCAAATGGTTATAGTGTCTCTAGAATTTTCAGGTGCCTTCCATCCACAAATAATTCTTCACATGTATTCTTGAATCTGGAGATTTTATATATATATATATAAATGAGAGTTTTCAATGGAAGAAACTTCTGAATGTCTTACATTCTGGTTTGGTAGGACAGTGGAGCAGGAGGTTCTGTTTTGACTTGAGATTAACTCAGAGACTGCTGTGGAACCATACCTCAGTTGCCTCATGGTGGAAGGAACATGTTCAAGTGAATTGCTTTTCAGGTATCCAATAAGCATTAAACAGGTATTAAGTGTGGACAAAGAGATATTTCTGGAAGGATTAAAGAAGCATGAAAAGGAAACACAGAAAGATAGCTAATGGCATACTTTTCTTTCTTCATTTATACACGGGGCCATTCTTGAATGATACTAGCTGTTTTTCTTGAGTTTCAGCAATGATTCATATGGAAATGGTGTGAGCTATTTCAAAATAAGTACATTCATTGAAAATGGCAATAAATATGACAACAATAGAAAGAAAATAAATTTTACATGTCATAATTTTTCTGTCTGCCACTAGCATTTTACTTTATCTATTGTCAAAGAGTAAGAAATAATTTACAAAGTATGATCCATATAATCCAGTTGTAACGTTTCATATTAAGCTCAGTCTATAGTTTCAAGATGACACGTAGAAATTGCGTGGGAAGAAATAGAACAACATATTAAAAATTCATGTTTTCCTTCATTCCTTCAACATAAACTTGTGAAATAACCCACTGTGTGTCCACTCTATACATACTTGGATTAACTACTATAGGAAAGTTAAGAGAAGTTGATGTTGATGTCCTCCTCTTTGAGGTCTTCACAGTTTAGCAAAACAATACTTAAACTGGATATTATCATAATCAATGAAATATGTTTACTCTATTGATACAAACTAGTGTGATGACCTTGAGCTAGTCACAGCTCAAGTCTGATTTCAAGTTTTCTGTCTCTAAGTTTCCTCCCATACCTAATTTTGATGCTTATATGTTTTTATATCCTGATGAATATTATATGCAAATGCAGTGCTAATTTCTGAAGATACAAAGAAGATACTTAAGATAATTGCCTTTAGTTAGGAAGAGAAGATATATGTTTTTCTTCTTTTGTTGTTTTTATTTGCCTGTTCTCTTTTAGCTTTTCTTTTTTTTTTTAAATGAAAGGGTTATATGAATAATCATATATTTTTACTGTAAAATGGGTAAGCTTCCACTGTTTAAAGATAACCTTTAAAAAATATATTTCATGACTCGATCAGTGTTGCCACTCTCTGAGACTCATGGTAAGTGAAACTGCTCTTGCAAAAAAGGTGAATAATTTTGTCCAAAGAGTTTCATTTTCCTAAAGGTGTTCTCGAAGTGAAGATTTTTGACTCCTAATGCCCAAGATTTGAAGAAGACCTAGTCACTGGACAGGGTGACTGCCCCCAAAGTTTGTAGAAGGAAAATATCATGAAACTCTTGTATAAATTACCCTGAAAATCAAGAAGTTGATCCTAGACCTTGGCTTAAGGTCAAGGTATAGGAGGCACTGGGAGGAAAGCTTGTTCCAGTCAGGGAAGTGGCTGAGACTGGAAGTTATCTCCTAGCCAGTCCTTTTGGCTAAACCAGGCCAAATGTGGTAAAGAAGGGTAACTAAAACTAACCCATTATTTTGTGATTGTCTTGTAACAGAACAGAATGGCGGTACACATGGGCCTGTGATACATAGGGAGTTTGACAATGGTGCATTGTTGATGAAACTTAGTCTGAAGGAACTGGATCCTTTTCCTTAAGGAATCTCATTGCCTACACAATAAACTAAATGAGTCAGGGAGATATTGTTGCAAGACCCAGCTCTTAAGGGTCACTCTTTAACTGTCACATCATGTGAGAGTAAGAAGCAATGTTGAAGGTAGTCTTATTAGGCTCAGTCCCTACTCTACCTCCAGGCTTGGGTTATGGGGATGCAGGGTGGCTGAGGTTCATAAAAGAGAGCACGTTCTTGTTGGGAGCTCTTGAGAGAAATAAAATATTAATTAGAAATATTAAGGTGCTTGAACTGTATTCATGGTCCACGTTGTCAAGCAGATTGTAACAGTTGTAAAGTTGGACAACCAGATGTATAAAAATAGAGTAAATGGTCTGCCTTGAATTGTTGTTCAAGAACTCAATAAGGTATGGCTGTTGAGTTCTAATGCTGCCCAGGGAAAGATCAACTATGTGAGGGCAGAAGAAAGAAGGCCCCCTGATGAGACTGGAATTTGGAAATAAGTTTGTCTTTCAAAGCCTGGAAGAGTTCAGAAGAGCAGAGAAGATGTGGAAGAATATACCGATCAGGAGAATGACATAAAGAAAGGTACAGAGAAAATAATATATATACATATATAACATATATTTAGAAATAATGAGAATATAGTAAAACATAATGCACAGAGAAGTAGTTTATGTGTAATTGCCAAAGGGATAGAACATAAAGAAAGTTATGAAAAAAATTGCCCAAAATAAATATTTTATTCTAAAATACTATAGCACATAGCACTGATATTACATGTGGTGTATGATTTTACCATCAATAGGCTTTATATATTGTATACATAGTATCCAGTCATGTACCAGATTGATATTTATTCATATCACTAGACCAAGCCCCAATTCCACCATTTGAATGGAATAATGACCGTTGTTGATTTCAATAATTCAGAACCCAACAGACCCTATTCGGGTAATTACTTTCCCCAGTTTCAAAGGGCATCACTCATCTTCTGTTCTATGTGTGCAGTGCCCCTGGATTGAGCAACTCACACTATGTGTGTCAGTGGGTAGTGACCCTGAATGCAACACCTCTTTCATTACATGTGTGTGTATGAGTGAGTGGGATACCAAAGAAATAAATCTGTCATTTCTTGGACAAAGCATTCTTATGGGCTTCTTACAGATGTCATTCTATGTAATTTTCACAAAATCCTTATTGGGTAGATAGCATATCCCTCATCTAACAGATGAAAAAACTGAAGTTTGGGTCATCTCTTGGTCACAATCACAGTTTTGTGCTTGGTGAAACTTGGTTTCATACCTAGATCCATCTTAATCCTTGATATATCAAGATATTTAGTGTGTGTGTTTTCTCAGGAGATGGGTTGCAATTATTATATACACAGTATTATTTTATGGTATGAATAAGATTACAAATGGCATAGAGTAGAATTTGTTCTCAAAAATTTTACCCAGAGAAAACAAAGACAAACAGATATGATGTTTAAATTACATTGTGAAAAATTGAAAAGAAAAATGAAGAAATGAAATTATTAAGGAATGAATCTTAGTAACATTAACTATTATGAGGTTATGTCTTCAAAAAGAAAGGGATCATTTATTCATCTATCCAATCACTCATTTCTTGGGTATTATATTGTCATATAAAGATTAGCAAGGCATTAATTAAAGAATTATTTTTTTGCTGTTTCTTGTAACACAGAGGTTGTTAGATTTTTCTTAAATTTTTACATGAGGATATTACTTGAAGGCTAGAAGTCTCAATAGTAGAAGCAGCACTGCAAAATCCCTATTATCTTATTTTATCATTTTATTGTTGTTGCTTATTTCTTTCAAACATAATGTCCAACTGTAGAGCAGATAAAGCTAGCACAAAATTTGTTTGTAAATTGAATAATACATACAACAATTTGTGCTTACAACCATGTAATGTATTGGACACTGGATGCTTGTTACTTGTCCATCTCTCCCACTAAATTGTAAGCTCTGTAAGGAAAGAGATTGTATATTCATTTTTTAAATCTCCCTCACTTTTTGCAGCAGTTACTGATAAATATTGTCTTAATACATAAATTAGCCAATTGCTTGTATGTAATTTGTGGGGCTTTTGTTCCACACCTCTCTGTTCTTTTCCAAGTCTTTGGATCAGGGACTTTTTGAGTTTCTGAAATAATGTCTATGTTACTAAATATAATATGCAGCTATGTATTATTTTTCCATTTTTTTGATTTCATGTGCATGCAATTGTCTTCTAATTAAAAAGCAAGTTCTGTGGACAGTTGAGTCTAAGTGATGAACTTTCCTACATCTCCTATCCCACTGACTCTTGTACAATGCTAGACATATGGTAATATATACATTGGTTGATTCTTTCTATCTCTGTCTCTCTATCTCTCTGTCTCTCTCTCTGTGTCTCTCTCTCTCTCTCTCTCTCTCTATATATATATATATATATATACACACACACACCACACACACACACACACACACCATATATGTACATTTGTATTTGTATATATTTTATACAACCTGAACACAAACAATGGATTTTAACTCAATCATCTGATAATACTTTATCTTACAATGATTAGAGCTCTTCTTGAGTTAAAATAGAAGAGAGAAGGCAAATGAGCAATGCTCTTATTTCAGTGTGACCTCCACAGGTAAAAATTCTCCTCAAACTGTTTGGGTTTTCATAAACTTGTCTGCAAGACTTAAAGTTCTCTGATCCTAAGGCTCCAGAATATAACAGAGAAAATAAGCAATTTGGTGCACAGGACTGCTAGCATAAATGTGAATTAGAGCTTTGTGACATGAGTAATTTGTGTCTTTTTACAGTTATCCCCATCATTGTATGCTAAAATTGACACTTATCTGTTGACACTCATCCAATCATTCTTGCAGTACATATCTTTTTAAATGTCCTCTGGCCTGAAACAGAGAAATACTGTCATGATCAAATCTTGTTCTCTAGTTTCCTTCAATGTAAACTTTTTCTACTTCAAAGAGAATTTTGTCAAATGAGTGTTACAGTAATTACTCAATTCTTGTCCACAAGCATTATTTCAACAAAACAGTACTTTTCCAAACTGGTGGACAGTATTTTTATAGTTACTTATCGAAAAATGAAGTCATTTACTACAATTTGATTTTCCTGTTGCTATGGTTCAATAGAAGTTGGAGTCAGCCACCTTGCTTTCAGAATTGAGCTAATCTGAAACAGTCACAAAAGTTGATGTTCTCACAAAGGAAAGAAATAAATATAAACATGGGGTCTGATTATAGGGCAATCAAGACTCTAAAATATACAGCCGCAACATGAATACTGAAATCTGTTTTTATAAAGTTGAGCTTATTAAACACATACGAAATTTAACTTTGAGGTGCCATGTTTTTCAAAGCTATTGTCTTTTTTTATTGAAGTATAGTTGATTTACAATGGTGTGTTAAGTTTCAGGTGTACAGAAAAGTGATTCTCATATATATATATATATATATATATATATATACATATATATATATATATATATATATATATATATATATACATATATATATATATATATATATATATATATTCTTTTTCAGATTGTTTTCCATTATAGGTTATTACAAGATATTGAATATAGTTCCCTGTGCTATAGAGTAGGTCCTGTTGTTTATGTATTTTATATTTAGTAGTGTTCATCTGTTAATCCCAAACTCCTAATTTATCCCTTCCTCCCTTTCCCCTTTTATATCCATAAGTTTGTTTTTGATGTCTGTGAGTCTGTTTCTCTTCTGTAAATAAGTTCATTTAAATCATTTTTATTTAGATTCCTCATATAAATTATGTCATATGGTATTTGTCTTTGTCTGACTTACTTCACTTAGTATGATCATATCTAGGTCCATCCGTATTGCTGCAAATGACATTATTTCATTCTCAAAGCTATTGTCTTAAAACTTCCTTATCTGACCATGCAATGTTCATCCTTGCTATAAAGATAGTCATTTCTGGCAAAAGAGGTTTATTAAAATGAAGTGATGATATAGATAATGATTCTGGAAATGGAAAGGGTTACAGGAAAATGTTGGTGTCTAGAACAGGGCTCATTGGGATAGACTGTATGGCTTTGGTTACTCCTCCAATTTTTAGGATGAAAACCCTAAATTCTTCATTGCATACTTTGTATGCCACAGCATCACTAGTGAGTACCCCCATCAAGTGTTATATATACTTGGAGTTTGGAATCAGAGTTTTAGCAACTGTATGTCCTTGTGCTAGTTACTTTCCCTTGTTGTTGAGTCTTTATAATATACGTTTTTTTGTGAGGATGAAATAAAATATTTATATTAAATATTCACAGTGTCTAGTTTATGATAGGTGTTCAAATAAATATTTTTTCTTCTTCTTTTTTTAAACTTTAGCTCCTTCGGTGGTTGGTGGGGTGGTTGTGCAGCAGAGATTAAAAGCAAATTGGGGGGCTTCCCTGGTGGCGCAGTGGTTGAGAGTCTGCCTGCCGATGCAAGGGACACAGGTTCGTGCCCCGGTCCAGGAAGATCCCACATGCCGCGGAGCGGCTGGGCCCGTGAGCCATGGCTGCTGAGCCTGCGCGTCTGGAGCCTGTGCTCCGCAACGGGAGAGGCCACAACAGTGAGAGGCCCGCGTACCACAAAAAAAAAAAAAAAAAGCAAATTGGGTTCAATTCCAACTTCTACTAATTTTTAACTCTAAGACTTCAGGCTAAAGATCTCTGAACTTCAGCTTTTTCATCTATAAAATGGGGAACATAAGACTTTCTATCTTATAAGATTCTTATGAAAAGTCCATGAGGTTACAGGTCTTAAATTCTGATAGTAGTTACTGGTACATATTATATACCATAGAAAGGCTTACTATCTAAGAGAATGATTATATGCCCCAGGACCCCATGCTCAGAGTTTGTGATTGATAAAAACAGGAGAGTGGCCATGAATACGTGCCCGGATAAGTCATGGAGGAAACTTCAGGAACTGAATAGAGCCAGGATCCTGAACCAGGAAAGGCAAAGTATGTTAGTCACCTCTCTTGGCAAATTAGTTGAGAATTCAAGATTTTAGAAATGTAGAAAATTGGCCTTATGGAAATGTGAATGAGAATGCAGATAGGAAGACTTAGAAGTTTTCTGATCGTTGTAAAGAGTTTGTGTTGAAGATAAGTCACTGTTCAGATAAAACCTTCCACTGCATTACTTCCTTCTTAGGAAAACTGAGCTACATCCAGCCTAGAAGTCCAGCTGAAGAAGCTGGACCTTAAAAAGGAACAAGCTCATCTGGGACAATAAGATTTGAACAAATTATGCTCAAAATGTTCTTTTGGGTACATGAAATATTAAATCAAGGGCAAAATAGGATTTCTAGAGCCCAGACTCAGATACACAACACTGAATAAAACAGTACAAGAAAAATAATTACTTCATAATTCGGGGCCATGAGTTAGATGAAACTGAAGTTGTCTTGGGATTAAGCAAACACACACACACAGACACACACACACACACAAAGCACTAGAACAGAAGTTCTGGAGCCAGTCACAAAACTGTCCAACTTTCTTTATCTAGTGTAATGTTGAAATGAACCTGAAATGGATATTCTTTAAAGGATGATACCGAAGGTAATGTGTGAGATGCAAAGCATTTAATATGCAAGGTCTAACAAGAGGAAAAAGAGATGAGAAATGAGATGACATCAGGATTCAGGTCAAAGTCAAGATACTTAATCACTCTTTGCCTTACCTTCCACTGTAAGAAACAGAGGTTATCTTTTCTCTCTGCCCCTCCCATACTGACTGTGCCAAGGATGTCTTCCAAATAGATTGTGTGATAATCATACAATCAATTATCATATGTGATCTCTCCATGATGTGTGATGTTCACATTTCCACAGGAGACTCTGAGGAAAAGGGCAACTGTTTAAAGCACACAAGAATAACCTTGTAATGGACTTCAAAGCAGAGCATCAGCATTTGGGAAGAAGGTGGTCCTTCTAGTCACATTCACTCTGCCTTCCCGAAAGACCAGCTCCAACTCTGGTCACCTGCTCTTCCGTCTCACAGATCCCCTCTGAGTGAGAGAAGAACATTTAGGTCATTCAGCCTGGAACATTAAAACAAATGCTGATAGTTCAAGGTTAATAGATTCATAAAACAAAAGTAATTCCGTGTCAAAGCTGAGATGACAGGCGATTTGACTTGAGGCAGCCTTACAATCACTCTTTTACATGTGCTCCATGCTGAGACCAGGCAAAAGCGTTATGTTTCTGACATTTACTTGTCAGGAAGGTATGACAATAGAGATTGTTTCTATCTCTGCTGCTCCCAGATGTTAACCTTCCAGCTTTAGTTTGTAATTGGGGTTCTGTGGAGCTTTAACATTTTCTATTGATTCAATAGAAGTGATAACATTCCCAATCATAAGACAGCATTATAAAAATATCAGGCAATTCACATATCAGAATGTTTGATAGCTGGGCTCACCGCATTAATTTCTGTCACCTTTGCCAGGAACCCTTTATCCTCTTTTTAATTCTGAAGGACACCTGGGAGTAGTTGCTGCCACTTTTATTGTTCAATAAAGTAGACAAAAGTTTCAATTAACAACCAAGGGGCCTCTAGGAAATTGTGAATGAGAATATATTTTACTCATTTTACAATATTTCTTTTTTCTAATGGGCCAGCTGTGACTTGGAGGATGTACCTCACTTAGAACACACACACACACACACACACACACACACACACACACACACACTCATAGTCTTCCTAATTTCATTTACATTTTATTAAAACATTCAACCAAGGAAAGCAAAGTCAGGTCCATTGAGGATATGGAGATCAGCTGGAAGTAAGTAAAAAGCTCAAGCAAGTACAGCCAGAGCAATGGAGTCTCCAGGTTTGCAGGACTGTGAGGCAAGAGGTTCCTGAAATCCACATCCTTGCCTATGACCTCGAGACTAAGGTACCCAGGAATCCTCTTGAACTGAGTAACTGGTACCTCTTCAAAAAGAAAAAAAAATGTATCCTGTGTCATTTATTCACTTAGATTCCCATTCTTTTATTAAAGATTTGGATTATGAGTTTTTAGAAAATTATTAACTGCATTTTAAAAATAGTTAATAAACAGGAAAAAGCTCTGAGATTTAAAAAATGAAATTAAACATGTGACAACATTATAATTTTTCAGGTTGTGTTGTTTTGACTCAGTTCAACACAATATTTGCATCTCCTCATGGGCAGACTCTTGCATGTTGCTACAGAAGCCATGCACATTTTGATCCTACACTTTTCCTTGTTATATTCCTTTCAATTTTAACTAATCTAAACAAGCACTGTCACTTGTCCATTTGTCCATCAATTCCTGCACATGGACAAACTCCAGCCCCACCTCTTTGATGGAACACTTCTCAGCTCTCCCCTCTGTCTTCATATCTTGGACTATTTAAGAATGATTCTTAACTTTTAGAGGAAAAAAAAAACTCTTCTGAGAGTCTGATAAATTTTTCCTCATAAAATTATGTATTTGGTTATATGAGTTAATGTATTTAAACTTTGTTGTTGACTTCAAGAAAAGAACTGTTAAATAAAAGCATTAATTGCTGTTATTTATATATAGGTTTAATATATGACTTATTGTAACTATTAAAACATCAGTCAACTGTATGTATCAGTATATCCACGGTAGCTGTTAGTATCTTTGCTATCTCTCACAGCTCAATGCTATATAGAATTTTTGATGCCAATGTCTTTTTTATTATAATTATTATCAAATACATTAATAAAATGTTAAGTAAAAAGGAACATACATAACCCATTAGTCTAATTCTAGAAACTTCTATCCAGTCTAACCAATTAATCACCCTCATTTTGATATGATTTTTCAAATAATAATTGGTAAAAACAAATTTCCTTTGTTCTTAAATTTAATGAGAGAGACATTGTCGAATGTCTTGTGGAAATCTAGACTTGTTATGTCTACTGCCAAAGAAACTAGGCTATTGGGATGTGACTTGTGTTTAGTAAATTCTCAGGAAGTCCTCCTTTTGTGACTTATGTGCTTACAAGCCAACCCTTCAATAATTATTCTAGAATTATGTCTGGAAGTTAGATCATTCTTACTGATCTATAGTCTGTAATAATTTCTTTGATCCCTCTTTGGAAAATAACAATGATGTTTTTTCATCTCCCTTTTTTTGTATGTATGAAAAAAGCCATGCCTAAGAGAAAGTAAAATAATAATGTCATTGCCCTTGAAGAAGTGGGATTTGATATTGTCATCAGTACACAGAGATGAACTTTGTGAACAGACATTGGAATTGTAGCAAAGAAAATGGAACATTGTTTTTACTTTGTCAAACTTACTTATTAACGCATTATTTTGCCCTACTCACTGTGCTGGTGAAGATACCGTACGTGGATTTCAAGTTCTTTGTAACATCTCACTTTCTTCAAGTGTGCTGAATGGGCCAGTACCACTAATAGTACATAGGTTAGAAATGCAGATTCTTGGGTCCAACTCCTGAGTAAGAGTTTGGAGTTTATCAAGAATCCCCCAAAGAGTATCCACATTAAAGTTTGAGAAGCACTGGTATAGGTGGTCTCTCTGTCTGTCTTCAAACTTGTTACATTCACTCTAAATATCCCTGCAACCAATGACCTTCCTGATCCATGTTTTATCTGACCAACAAATTTGTCTGCATTGTATAACATGTTCCATGTATCGTCCAAACAATCCTCAAGAAGAACAAGTCATTCTCAGTATAATCTTTACTGCATAATTAACTTCACGGTGGCCTCCCAGAAAATCTCTTTTAACCTCAGATAAAGGCCAGAAGCTAAAGTTCTGGTTATTATTTTGAATTGCTTGACCAGTTTTCCATGAGATAATTCTCTCTTCAAAGGTCAGTTGTACTGATTTAGCCACCTAGAAATCCAGGTCTTACATCTTTAGGTTGAACCACATAAGAAAAATATTACTTAATATGATCAATGTTTGGGGATTACGTTAAAGGCAAATTAATCATGTCATTATAAATTCTGAGTGCTCAAAAGATCTTAACAGTAATTATGTGCTCAATAAATGCTTATGGAAATAATTAGAAAACTTAGGGGGATTTGGGGATGTAGCAACATAGATAAGACACAGCATTCCAGATGGAAATACTGTGTGTGGACTTATTTCATTCAATAGTAATTACATAGATAAAGGCTCTTTTTCTTTATGGTCCATTCAGTTAGCCTCTTCCACCTCCACCAAAGAGAAAGCTCCTATATCTCAGAAGCTCTGTAATACAGGAGACAGACATTTCTCTCAGTCATACTATAGAAGTCAGACACCATTTTTTTTCAAACCAAATAAATACACATTTTGTCAGTCTGCAGATAGCTGTTTCTGCCTTCAGATTCAAAATAGTTTTCATTTATTCATGTAAAAAAGAAGAATTTCAATTATAGTTGTAATATTTACTTATCTGGTTTCCTCATGATGGATAACAAATGTATTCAGAACTTCCATGCCTCAGAAAGATGTCACTTCATAAAATGGCAATACAATTCCATATTACAATAAAAACAGATACAATTCAAAATGCCTCAAATAGTTCCAAAAGCAATTATGCCATTTCAGAAGTAAACATTACTTATAAATTCATAACCACCCATCAAAATTATTTCACTAGGGTAATTTAAGGAAGCATCTGCTTCAGTTTATGCATTTGAGTCTTTCTTATTTTTCATAGCCAACTCTGAAAAAAAATGCTTCCAGCAAGTACTGCAGTTCATCGTGAAGTCAAACAGTTTTCCATTTACCTAGGAATACGTACTCCTTTTAAAGCTTCAGTTCAATCCTTTTACCGTAGTAAAGGCATAAAATTCACATTTCATCCACAGGAACTAGATCTGACCAGTACCATCTGCAGGGGAACAGTGTCTAAGATTAGCAGTCCTATTTCTTTGCCTAAAAGAATAGCAGAATAAGTTCCTTTTATATGCTGAAAAGATTCATTCTTCATATCCTGTCTAGAATAATGCTGAATTATTTCTCAAATACAAGTACTGTTTCATAAATCATAAAAAGAATAAATCTTATTAAATAAGTTGTAGATTACAAAAACCTAAAGGCAAGGTCCTTTCTCCAAAGGACAGTGCTGTTCTCACTGATATTTTATCCTTTACTTATTTAAGAGGAGACGGCTTCTATGAGACATGATCAACTGAAGTAAGAGGTTTTCTTTTTCCTTCTTTTTATAAGGTGTCAAGTGACAAATAACCATGGTAGAACAGTTCATCCACTAAATGTCTAAACATTACAAATTTCAAAAATTCAATAGATATGTATAATGGAGAGTGTATATATAATATGTAAAGTCCAAATAGATAATTTTAAATTAAATTTTTAAAAATTAATTCCCATGTCTGCTACATTATTCAGAAGATTAACAGAACAAAAAAAATGACATACTCTAAGTATGTTGGGAAAAAATCTTTACAATTAACACAAAATGCTATAATAATATCTATTCTTTAACAGTCAATATATTTTGTAATCTAGCTCTTAGTAATGCAGTGTTATATTCACAAAAGTCTAGTTTTTATGTTTTAGGAAATATAAACTCACTTTTACATGTCACAGAACAAAATATGAAGGCAAAAGTTATGATTCTTTTAGAAGTGTGAACTTTGTACATTACAAATAACACATTCAAAATGGTAGATATTTTATAGTCAGCTTAGTGATGAAAAATTCAATATGCATATATTTATGTATTGAGTAGATTTATAGCTAACACGCCCACTGCCATTTGGCCTCAGTTCAATTTCACGTCCTTGAAAAGAACATATTTCATGCATTTTAAAAAACATTTAGAAAGTTTAAAAGCATTTGCCAATGTCACAAAGCAACAACAAATGGTATACACATCTCTAACAACTTAGTCTAGGAATATGGAATATGAAATGTGCGATGAGGTGTTCTATATTCTGAACTGAAAGTCTTTCTAACTTTATTGACTCACATTTAGGGTGAGGACTTGCTTCACAATTTTAGGGATGTGTGGGTTTCATTTTGCTCCAACCTGGCACAAATATATCTGCAGTTGAGAAGTGAAGCTTTACAAAGGATACTCCTCTGTAATAGGAAATGGGTTGCAACCAGTTTAGGATCATTTTTCATGGCATACAGTATGCTTTTATTCATCATTTTGAAATGATGATATAGAATGTAACATAATAGAGATCTTTATTATAAGGTACACTCACCACATATATAATTAATACTAGCATATAGAAAAATATAGTTGTGCGAAAAAGCTTAACTTTGTCCTCCATTATCAATCCTATCAATGCTTTAACTCCACTTGTTTGCCCACATTTTATTGACCTGTTATGTTCCCTGGTTCCCTTTGTGATCCAGAGAAAATGTTTTCCTCATTAATGCATTCAATGAACATTTATTAAGCACTTACCATATTTCAGTCACTGTACTAGACTTTGGGGATGGAGTTATGAACAGGCCAGTCACAGTCCCGCCCTTAAATTTTACAGCATAATGAAGAAAACATACATATAAACAGGCACTTAGAATATGGGGTGTGATGAATGCTATGACAGGAGAAGTACGAGGTCTTATGAGGGCCAGTTGAAGGGGCACATAACAAGAACTTGGAGGATGAGAGTAAGATTTCTTGAGGAAATAACATTGAAGCTGAGAAGTAGGGGTCGAGTAAGATTAGGAATCATCCAGATTAAAAAAGAAGAGAAAGAAGCATGTTCCTTAAAGAGTAGTTGGCATGTGCAAGAGACAGATGATTCAGAGAGAATATAACCAACCTGAGATAATGAAAGACATTCCATAAGGCTGGGATTCAGCAGTCAAAGGGAAAAGTTAATAAGAAATTCATGGAGGAGATGCAGAGAAGGGCCAGATTAAGAAGAAATATTGAATCTAGAATTTTAAAAGTATAGAAGATGTCATTAATATAGGGAATGAAACAGTGATATGGCATGATCACATGTATTTTAAATGGTTCTATCTTGCTGCAATGTGGGGATTAGATTGGTGGAAGCAGACGATGAAAGGCAATGGGGAGGTAATTTTTGTAACCCAGGAACATATTATGGTGGTCTAGAAAGAATAAAGGCCAAAAAAATGGAGTAAGGACAGAAAGACTGTATCACACATGGTTGTTAAGGTTGGGGGAGGATTTGACTGTTAATGGGTAACTAGAGGGCACTTCTTGTCATGATGCAAGTGGAACACTATAGTATCATTTAAAAAAAATTATTGGAGCCTAGTTGATTTACAATGTTGTGTTAGTTTCAGGTGTACAGCAAAGTGAATCAGTTATACATGTACATATATCTGCTCTTTTTTAGATTCTTTTCCCATATAGGTAATTACAGAGTATTGAGTAGAGTTCCCTTTGTTATATAGTAGGTTCTTATTAGTTACCTATTTTATATATAGTATTTTTTAAAAATAAAAAGTGATTTTTTTTTATAAATGTAGAAGAGAGGAAGAGAAGAATTTTACAAAAAAAGAAGTTTGTCATGAGCCTAGTGCAGACAGCTCTAAGTTGCCTCTCCCAGATCTTTCTCAGCTGGACCAACCCCTCTTGCCAGAAGAGGTTGAGGCTCATTCCACATTTGCCTGCTGTTGGACAGTTGAAGAGGGGCCCAGATGATGGGATCCTGAAAGAGAAACAGACCATGGCTTGATACCTTATCCCAATAAGTGACTTTGACCCTGATCCATTCTTGTCCGTGAACTTCCTCATTACATCTGAGCTGGTTAGGGTCAGGTGAAGAGGAACAGGCTGGAGCTTTCCCTAGTGACCTGAATAATGGAAGGAGACATAGAGAGTTACATTGAGGAACATTGTAGAGAGGTTTGTCAGTGTTTCTAATTCCCCTAAAACCAAAACATAACAAAACAATGATGCCATGGAAATGAAGAACTGTCACATTCTTGATGCAAGTTGTATCTATGCTGCATCACTCATACTAGGTTGGTTTATTCATGGAAAAAGACTTTTGTGAAAATTATTTAATTACAATAATAACCAGATTACCTGCTGATTTTTTAAACAACCCATTATTTTTCTAAATTTGAGATATTTTTTCTTTAAAATATTTCCCATAGAGAAGCCAGTAGAGAACTAGAAGTCTGACATTCTTCCTCATACACTTTCAGATTTGCTAGCAGTCTCAGTTTCTCCAGGGCAGAAGCAAGAGCATGAGGTTGGCCCCAGGTGAAAATGCTCTGGAGCCATTCTGAGGGGTTACTGACTGCCTACCCTATGGGTAGCACACCTAATACAAATTCATGTTGATACTTGAAAATCACTCACCTCTCATTTTTGTTTCTTTCTGTTTGTTTTTTGTTCTTCTGTAGGTCCAGTCCCATGACCTCCTTAGTGAATTCCTTTCCATGGTTAGTAAATTTATACAAATTTCCAGCAATGTGGTAGAAATACTAGCTTTCATAACTATGAATTCTAATATGTAGGAAATAATGTTCTAGTGTGTAGCCCCTGTAATAATATAAATGCTAATCACTTTTTTAAACTACTGAATTCCTTTATTTAGTGAAGAATTCTATAGTGATATTCCAAAGGAATAATAGAAATACTAATTATTTTGATTAGCACAAAAGAGAGTCTCTTAAAATTTCTTGAAAATAGTTACTTCTTTAATTTTATATGTTTTTGTCTTCTTTTAAGGCCAAACTCAAGCTATATGACAGAATTTTATTTTTTATGTAAATAGTTTCACTCAAAATGTCCTCCCAAGTTCTTATTTTAAAATGGTCTCTATGTGAGAGACTGAATCAATATGTATTGTGTATTTCAAATCTCCATAATTGTATTGAATAGAATGAACAGTTGAGTGGAGAAATTGATGAATATTACTTTGGGAGAAGGAGCTGGTATTATCTGAAAATTTGTTTGGTGTGTATGTTTGACATGTGATTGTTTAAAATGTTTCAAATGAAAACTTCAAAGTATTTAGGATTTTTTTTTACAAAGAAAATCTGCAGGCTAAGATTATGACTATACAGAGATAAATGTTCTGGGTCTAAATAAATCCAAAATAACACGTTAGTTTGGTATTTTCAATAAAAAAATGAGCTGTTCTATGAAAATATAATTTAAGTAGGACTGGGAAGAGGGGGATCAGGGAGGTGGGATAATTAATGGTTAATAGAATGAACTCTGGAATCAGACAGCCATGGACTGAATCCCAGCTTCACCACTTTCTGTGTGATTCTGAAAGGTGTCTTTTCTTTTAACTCTTTAAGTTTCAGTCACCTTATCTGTTAAGATCAGATGGGATAATTCATGCACCACCACCCCCCAAATTACACAATATCTGGTACATAGGAAGTGATTAGCATTTGTGTTACTATTGCTAGTTACACTATGACTAGTATTAGCATTTGATGTTGCTAATATTGTTGTTGTTGTTATCTTCACTGCAACTGGTTTACCATTATCAAAGTACCCCCAATGGAGCAGTCCTTCGTCTACCTTTTTATTTCCAATTTTCAAGCACTTCTTTTGGTTTTACCAACTTCAATACAATTCATAAAGTATAAATTACTGAGCACCTACTACATGTCAGGTTTTCTGATAGGATGCACATTTACAAAGACACAGGAGATGGGGAACAGCCATTTTGACAAACAGCACACTTTGAGAAGTGTGGAATGGAAGTATCTGTGGGGATAAGGAAAGAGAGGGCTGGCTCTGTGGAGGGTGACAAGGAAGGAAGCTGAGGGAAAATGACATTTAAATCCTAAATGGATCCTTGAAAAATGATAATGAGAAAATCCTTAAGAGAACAAGGGAGGGAGTGGGAATCTAGGCAGATGGAACAGTATTTTGAAGTTTAATAAAGCTGGCCTTGTTTAAAGCATTTACTGCATTTAATTGTTATTAAAGAAAATATGCAAGATCAGAAAGCCATGTCACATGCATTTGCAGACTTAAGCTGGGACCTTGTTGCGGAAGGGGTCATGATGAAAGGCTTAAATTTACTCAGTAAAAATAGAAAGTAATTTAAAAGTTACAAGTGGGCCAGTTAATGACTGGGGATGACCCTGCAGAAAATGAAGTGAAAGATGTGTTTTGGGGGCAGTACTTAAAATGGAAGAGGAAAAATTTTATGAAACTATGATAAAAATCTTGGGGAAAAAAACAAAGAAGAGAGTAACAGTGAAAGAAAGTAATAGAGAAAGATTCCAGAAAAAAATAGAGGTTGATATAAACAGTCCATGATGGCTGACTTTGCATCAGGGGTTTGGGAGTCTGAAAAATGGAGTGGAACTCTGGTACCAGTCACAGTTAGCAGAACAGGAGGGGTACTTTTAACTCTATGGCTGGTATGAAAGCCTGAGCCCTCCCTTTCCTCATGCTGAGTAGGGTTTTGGATGTAGACTGTGAAGCCCAGAGAAGAGGTCTGAACAAAAGATTTAGCTCTGAGAAATACTAGAATAAAGGAACTGCACTGGGAAAGAATGGAGAGAAAGAAAGAAAAAAGGAATGAGGTTGATACTGTTACTATCACTGAAGCCAGCAATGCAGAGAAAACTCAGGCAGCCATGAAAGATGGTCAACAAAGCCTTAAAAAGGAGTTTCTGAATGCAGGGAGTGGTCAGCAGAGTCCAGTCCCACAAAGTGAGATGAAGTTAGGTGTGAAATATGTCCATTAGGCAGGTAGTTAGTGTGATCTTGATGAAGACAGTTTCAGTCTAAAAAAAACAAAAGAAATGTTACTGTTGAACCTAGAGGCAGGGCAGGAATAAAGATGTAGACATAGAGAATGGACTTGAAGACACGGGCTGGGGGGAAGCTAGGATGAAGTGAGAGTAGCATTGGCATATATACACTACCAAATGTAAAACAGTTAGCTAGTGGGAAGCAGCAGCATAGTACAGGGGGATCAGCTCGGTGCTTTGTGACGACTTGGGTGGGATGAGGAGGGTGGGAGGAAGGCACAAGAGGGAAGGGATATGGGGATATATGTATGCATATGGTTGATTCACTTTGTTGTACAACAGAAACTAACACAGTATTGAGAAGCAATTATACTCCAATAAAGATCTGTTAAAAAAGAAAAAGGGAGAAGTGTAGTGAGCAAAATCCTGATTATCACATTTAGCAAATGAATGAAGGGGACTGAGAATGCTGGTAACTCCTGGACATGAAGTTGTAATTCAGTGTCAAGAATGGCACTAACAGAGCTCACTCTGGCCGAAGCCACACATCTGGTGTAACAACTGCTGTGCTGAATCTCAGCTCATTTTTTTTTATTGGTCACCATCGCAGCAAACTGTCAACAGAGCACTGCTTTGCTGTGTCATCTGCTATTAAGGAGGGCTAGAGAATGGAGGCAAGTGTTCTGGCTTCCAACATCAATCAAAGATTTGAGTCTCTGATTACTTACTATTAGCTGTCAACTTGAAAATGGCTGGTCTGGAAACGTTTAGATCTACAGCCATAATCCCAGTTGGAAGGTCCACACTGAACGAAGTGTGTCTTTCTAACTTTTCAAAGTGTTTCATTGCCCTAGAAGGGTAAAGTACATTATCTCCTGCTATTTCATTTTTATTAAAACTGTTTGAACTTGGAAATGAGGCCTGATGGTCCCATTTTCAGAAGGCTGAAGGTCACTTGGTGTTTCTGTTCAAAAAAGAGACAACAATGTGTAACCCCTCTGGCTCCGTAATCGAAAGAAATAGTGCAGTGATTACAGCCCTCTGCTGAGCTGGCGGCTGCTACAAATACTGGAACCGAATTTGATAGGATCTAGTATTACCTTATAACAAAGTATCATTCTTTAGAGTTCCAAGGTCAATGTCTCTTTCTCAAATAACATTTTGGACCTATAATTGTTCATATACATGCTAGCAATTATGGGGAAATTGATCAGCCAGTAATTAATGCCATGCTATTACACTTTTTAATTTGTAGATTATGCAGCTGCAAGCATTCTCACATTTTTAATTTGTATATTATACAGCCACAAATGTTTACAATGCCCTTTTTAATCTCCTTACACTACCACTGCCATTATTCACTATAGATTAATGATACCCCGGATGCTGGGGTTTATTTCATTTACCACTCTTACCAGGAGAACAGTTAACATTACTGTGCTCTATTACTTAATGTCTTACTGCAGCTGCTAGTGAGCATTAGTTACCCTTTAAAATATTACCAGTCAGTTATTTATTCCTTATTTGTTTAGCTCTCTTGTCACCAATACGACTGTGGTAATATTACCCTTTATTTCCAAATTTATTTCAACTGGTTCTATCGGAGTTATTTAAATAATTCATTCTAAATAGCACAAATGACCTGAACCCCTCTTTATCTATCTTTGTCTATCTTAGAGCCTATTTGGGGTTATGTGACCAATACAATTTTTTCTTTTTTCTTCCAACGCCTATTATTTCCCTGTACCAGAAGCCAAGTAAATATAAAGAAACATTCAAAAAGTACTTGACTTCATTCCAACTAACCAGAAATAGATATTCTCAATATTGACTGAGCATAATAAGTCTTAATAGTTGAAGTTGAAGCTACTGACTGAAGCTGGGGTTATTGTCGAGCATGTGTCTCCCTTGGCTTTCCTCAAGGTGATTCACAGTTTCAGGGGGGTCATATCTGTCCCCTTGATAAGAAGTAGTGACAACTTTAGCGCTGGCATTACCCTTAGCCATCAGGACACACAATGTGCACATCACAGCACAATTCTATGAAGCAGATCATGTACACAATATTCTATTAGTTACTGAGAAGGATGCACAGAAGTAAAAAATAGAGTATCTGTCAACAGATTATTGATATGAAATAGAATCTCATATAATTATGAGATTATATGAGAGCACAGTAAGCAGGTGGTACTAAGGCATGTGATAAATGGACAGAAAGACTTTATGACCAAGTAGAAGAATGGCTTTTCAGAGGGTGGAGAGAGTGAGTCCAGGATGGTCAGCTTGAGCTGGACTCTGAAGAAGGAGGTGGGGGGAGGCAGGCTGAGAGTGGAGAGGGGCTTTCCCGGAAAAGAATTCAAAATGAATAAAAACTTCAGGTGTTAAATGTTTGTTATACACACAAGGGGCAGTAAAGAGATGAATATAGCTTGACGAAAGTTCTTGCTGAGGAATAATACGACTTGAAGGCAGATATTCTGACATTTAACAATGGGCCTAGACCACCAATATAAAGATTTGCAGCTTTATTCTGTACAGAATTTCTGTGGGTCATTTTTGATTGGGTATTTTTTGTTTCTCTTTTTGCTTTTTTTGTTAAATTTTTGGTATGGGAGTGTCATCATCAAAGCAATAATTTGAGGAAAATAAAAAGGTAAAGGCTGACATTAAGATCATTTAGGAGGCTGATGAGTTAATTTAGGTGTGCGGGGATAAAGGGCTGAACGCTGATAGTGTTTACCCAGCAGGCCCCAGACACTTGGGATGTTCCTCCTGTCTCCTTCCTAACTCTGCACTCCTGACCCCTCAGCTCCTCTACAGCTCTATAAATCCTGTCCACTTTTAAAGCTTCAGAACTTGAATCCTGCATGACCTTTTAATCACTAAGAGATTTGTTGTTTTTGTATTTTAATGTAATATTACACATGTATATGTCTTGCTTCCTAAAATAAAGTAAAATAATCATAATAATGATTATGGGTCAGGCACTATACTAAACATTTTTTGTGCATTATTTTATTTCATTCGTACAATTGCCTCAGAGGTAGGTGCTTTTGTTTATTTATTTATTTATTTAGAAATTAACTGAGGTTTAGTAATTATCACTCAGTGATGTAAATGACACAGTCATAACTTAAACACCGATCTACCAATTGTATTTATTCTTTCAATTATTGATTCATTCACAGATGTTCATTTCATTAAGTGACTAGCAGTCTTTGATACCAGCTTTGATCTTATGTTAGGAATACTTCAGTGAACAATAATAGGTGAGATCCCTGTTTCTTGGTGCTTATGGCTGAGCAGGAAGTAAGTGCAACCTGTATGTTGAACAAGTTCTAATAACAATGTAATTGGAAACTACATTTATTGTCTGTCTCCCTGTATCTCTTTAAATTTATTATCATACTCCTGGTAAAAAGTATGTAAATTCTCATGATTTGTGGGTGATCTTCAAGTAATAAAAGGTCCACTTTTAGATAACTAATTTTTTCCCAATTTTATTGAAGAGTAATTGACATATAATTGTATATATTTAGTGTACAACATGATGATTTGATGTACATATACATTGTGGAATGATTAACAAGATCAAGATAATTAACACACTCATCACCTCACATAATTAACTCTTTTTTATTTTACTTTTTCAGTGAGAAGGCTTGAGGTTTCCTCTCAGCAAATTTCAAGTATATGATACCGTATTATTAACTATAGTCACCATGCTGTACATTAGAACCACAGAACTTACTTACACTGAAAGTGTGTTCTCTTTGATCTACATCTCTCCACTCCCTCCCCACAGCTCCTGGCAACCACCATTCTATTCTCTGTTTCTATAAAATTGACTTAATTTTTTTAATATTCCACATATGTGATACCATACAGTATTTGTCTTTTTCTGTTTGATTTTCACTCATCATAATGCCCTCCATTTTCATCCATGTTGTTGCAAATGGCAGAATTTCAGTAGCTTTTATGACTGAATAATATTCCAGTGAATGTGTGTGTGTGTGTCTGTGTATCACATTTTTATCCACTCATCCACTGAAGGACATTTAAGTTGTTCCCATATCTTGCATATTGTGAATAATGCTGCAATGAACGTGGGAGTGTAGATATCTCTTTGAGATACTGATTTTATTTATTTTGGATATACACTCAGACAGGAATACTACATAAAAGAAAATTACCAGCCAATATATCTGATGAACATAGATGCAAATATCTTCAACAAAATACTAGCAAACTAAACTCAGGAACACATTAGAAGGATCCTACAACTTGATCAAGTAGGATTTATTCCTGGGATTCAAAGATGCTTCCATATATGCAAATGAATAAATGTTATATACCACATTAACAGAATAAAGGATAAAAATAATGTGATCATTTCTATTGATGTTGAAAAAGCATTTGACATTTGCATTTCTCTAATGATTAATGATGTTGAGCATTCTTTCATGTGTTTGTTGGCAATCTGTATATCTTCTTTGGAGAAATGACTATTTAGGTCTTCTGCCTATTTTTGGATTGGGTTGTTTGTTTTTTTGATATTGAGCTGCATGAGTTGCTTGTATGTTTTGGAGATTAATCCTTTGTCAGTTGCTTCATTTGTAAATATTTCCTACCATTCTGAGGGCTGTCTTTTTGTCCTATTTATGGTTTCCTTTGATGTGAAAAAGCTTTTAAGTTTCATTAGGACCCATTTGTATATCTTTGTTTTTATTTCCATTTCTCTAGAAGGTGGGTCAAAAAGGATCTTGCTGTGATTTATGTCATAGAGTGTTCTGCTTATGTTTTCCTCTAAGAGTTTCAGGGTGTCTGGCCTTACATTCAGGTCTTTAATCCATTTTGAGTTTATTTTTGTGCATGGTGTTAGGGAGTGTTCTAATTTCATTCTTTTACATGTAGCTGTCCAGTTTTCCCAGCACGACTTATTGAAGAGGTTTTCTTTTCTCCACTGTATATTCTTGTCTCCTTTATCAAAGATAAGGTGACTATAGGTGTGTGGGTTTATCTCTGTGCTTTCTATCCTGTTCCATTAATCTATATTTCTGTTTTTGTGCCAGTACCATACTGTCTTGATTACTGTAGCTTTGTAATATAGTCTGAAGTCAGGGAGCCTGATTCCAAAACTACAATGAGATATCATCTCACACCAGTCAGAAATGTCATCATCAAAAAATCTACAAACAATAAATGCTGGACGGGGTGTGGAGAAAAATGAACACTCTTGCACTGTTGGTGGGAATGTAAATTGATACAGCCACTATGCAGAACAGTATTGAGGTTCCTTTAAAAACTAAAAATAGAACTATCATATGACCCAGCAATCCCACTGCTGGGCATATACCCTGAGAAAACCATAATTCAAAAAGAGTCATGTACCAAAATGTTCATTGCAGCTCTATTTACAATAGCCAGGACATGGAAGCAACCTAAGTGTCCATCAGCATATGAATGGATAAAGAAAATGTGGCACATATACACAGGGACTATTACTCAGCCATAAAAAATAATGAAACTGAGTTAATTGTAGTGAGGTGGATGGACCTAGAGACTATCATACAGAGTGAAGTAAGTCAGAAAGAGAAAAACAAATACCATATGCTAACACATATATATCGAATCTAAAAAAAAGAAAAAAAAAACAACAAAGAAAATGGTCAGAAGAACCTAGGGTTAAGATGGGAATAAAGATGCAGACCTTCTAGAGAATGGACTTGAGGATACAGGGAGGGGGAAGGGTAAGCTGGGACAAAGTGAGAGAGTGGCATGGACATATATACACTACCAAAAGTAAAATAGATAGCTAGTGGGAAGCAGCTGCACAGCACAGGAAGATCACCTGTGCTCTTTTGACCACCTAGAGGGCTGGGGTAGGGAGGGTGGGAGGGAGGGAGATGCAAGAGGGAAGAGATATGGGGACATATGTATATGTATAACTGATTCACTTTGTTATAAAGCAGAACCTGACACACCATTGTAAAGCAATTATACTCTAATAAAGATGTTAAAAATAAATAAATAAAATAACAGTTAAAAAAAGCGTTTGACAAAGTTCAATTTCCTTTTTATGATAACTCTCTCAAATTAGGTATAGGAGGACTGTACCTTAACATAATAAAGGCTATATATGACAAAATCACAACTAATGTCATACTCAGCAGTGAAAGTTAAAAGCCTTTCCTTTAAGAACACGACCAGGATACTCACTCTCACCATGCCTATTCAATGTAGTACTAGAAGTCCTAGCCAGAGCAATTAGGCAAGAAAAAGATCTACAAGAACTACTAAAATTTTCTGTTTGCATACAGCATGATCATATATATAGAAAACATATATAGACAATTAAAAAGTCCAGACACAGTAAGAATCAAAACCTTACATTTGGGCTTCCCTGGTGGTGCCTTGGTTGGGAGTCCGCCTGCCAATGCAGGGGACAAGGGTTCGTGCCCTGGACCGGGAAGATCCCACATGCCACAGGTGGCTGGGCCCGTGAGCCATGGCTGCTGAGCCTGCATGTCTGGAGCCTGTGCTCCGCAACGGGAGAGGCCACAACTGTGAGAGGCCCACATACCGCAAAAAACAAACAAACAAGCAAACAAAAAAACACCTTACATTTTATTCAGTGATAGAGTTACTCCTTTTCCTAGCTCAGCAGGCTATAGACAAAACCTTTGCAATGCACGAAGAGTAGCATGGCTGGCATCTGCATGTCCCTGGTTTACAAATAACTTATTCATTTTCCAGTTAGTTAACTTTGACTTATGCTGATCCTTTCAGGCTCAGAGCTAAGAAAGGAGGAGCAGGTAGGTGAGTGGAGTCCTTACTTGACTAATAATGTGAGATAGGTCCACTCTCTGTGGCTGGGCAGGTTGGTAAAACTGATTTGCTCAAGTGGGCTCCTAGGAGACTTGTCATTCCGTTTATGTGGTGAATTCTTTCTCTTACAGCTGGTTGCTCAGAACACCCTCTTTAGCCTAAGGCCATCCATGAGGACCTTTTACTGCTTTCTATGAAGTGTTTTTGCCTTTCTGGAAGAACTTTAGGGTGGGATTTAAGTGTACACCATGCGGCCTAAGGGAGATGCTTACCATACCTGTTTTTCCTCTTCAAGTCTAGGAGCACAGATCACCCTAGGTATCCAACTACTTTCCCGCCCTTTCACTGCCAGATCACATAACTAGCCCACCTCTCACACTTGAGATTCTCTCAGACACAAATCCAATGTTCTACGCATGGTAATTCTCAATCCTTCAGGTCTTCTGTTGTCATTTGAGATGATGAGGAAAATATGCCCATCCTTACCTAAGGAAGAGGGTGAGACCCAGAGCACATCAGCCACCTCCCCACTTAATCTTTCTATTATACAGTGCCTTTCCAGGCCTCACAAACTTCTTTTATACACTGAAGTTGAATGATTCTGCAAGCATACCAAATAGTTTTTTTTTTCTTTCTATCCTCCTTTTACCAGTCCTCTGGCCAGCCTTGCACCCTGCTTTAGAATAAGGCATTTATTGTCTTAAGACTTCAGTTTCAGTCTATTATCATGATAGATACACAAACAAATAAGTTAAAATAGTAATGATCACTATTAGGAAAATTAACTTTAATGTGGGAGAAAGGGATGAGGAGGACAACATTGAGTGATGTGGTCAGGGGGACATCTCTGAAGAGATAGTATTTTACAGGAACCTGACTGACTAGGAGAAAGCCATGCAAAGATCAAGAGTAGGTACCTTCCAGGCAGATAAAGGGTTAAAGGTCCTGACAATAGAATTGTATTCCCAGGTTCAAAGATCAGAAATAAATTATGTAGGGTCGGGACAAACACAGCAAGGAGAAAAAGGGCTGTGGGTCAATAAGCCCAAATTCCAGCATGCCTCAGAATCACTTGGGAGGGATTGTTAATATGCCAGTTCCTGGATTCCATCCCAGTGATTCCGACCTAAAGTGATGCTGATCCCAGGTGACACTGTCTTAACTGACTGGTAGTGTTATGAGAAAAAGCAAGACAACAGATAAATGATTGGGGATTTTATTTTAATTCATTGGGAAAATTTAAGGCAGTAGAGGGCCATGATCTAATTTGAAATTTCTAAAAATGAATCTGGCTGCTTTTGGACAAATGTACTACAAGGATTGGTAGGCAGGTGTTGGGGGAGGAAGGACAATCACAAGGCTATTTCTTTCGTCAACAGTAGATACCTTTAAAGACTTGCATTTCTGGTATGCAAGTCTATAAAAGCAAAACTGGCAGAGGAGGAAAAAGGGAATTTCTTTCTTCCTTCCCTCCTTTACTTTCTTTGTATAAAATTGTCTGATGTCACACAAATAAGATGGCATGTGGCTCAGCCAACTGAGCTTTGAATCTTGCTTAGAAAGGCAGTTTCATCTCCTTAAACTTACAGCATGAATTGAGTTGATTTCTAGAGGGTCCCCAACAACAAAGAAAATACCAAATGGGATGGGCAAAAATAGGTTCTTAAAGAGCACTGTGCTGTCACTAAAACTAAGACTATTTGATAAGAAGTCTCATTTGAGAAATAATCTATACTTTGGAGTTAAGTTGTATAAATTTTATCCCCTAAATTATATTTATTTCAGGATGTCTCCTTATTACCACCACCCTCATCTACTTTCATCCTCCTACTATTTCTTATCTCTATCAGATTTATCCAAAATTTGTGACTCCAAACTTTGTTGGCTCCTTCTTGTGACAGGAAAAGGAAATTAGCCCCTGATGATGCCAAATATCAGGGAACCTCATTCAGTTCAGCTTGAAAAATCACAACAAGTCACCATTTTTTTCACTGAAGTCAGTTTATTGAGAAATGTTTCTATCCACTCATCTTTTAGCTTTTCAGGTTTGAACATGTGAAGTTTTCAATTATGATTCATTCCAGTAGTGGGATTTTTAGAACATCCCCAAGCCCCTTAAATTGGTTTCCTTCTCACCCTCTCCCATCACCTCCTTTCCTACTGAGATTAAGGAATTTATAAAATACAACCTGTTACTGTCAGGAGGGATTACTACTATATATTATCACTCACAGCTCATTAACCTCGAAGCCCTGCTAACTAAGAAAATCCTCTCTAATGAGGTTTCCCTTGACTGCACTAAAGAACAAAAGGTCTAAAAGTTTTCCCTATTACCAATGTTCCTCAAATTATTGCACTGTAATTAAAATGTAACTTTGAGGCCAAAGGAGAAAAATGGTGTTTTAAATTTGATTTAAACTCTAAAAAAGACCTTGTAAAAAACTTCTGCCTTGTCCTTTGGTAGCAACTAAACCATATAGGAAACCGTTCACTTTGGGGCAGATGATTTTTTGCAGTATACTTGGATTGTACCTACATCACTCAAGAGAGGTAGACATGGATCCATATCATTCAGACAGAAATACTTTTGTAATATAGAAGGTAAAAGTAAATTTCCAACCTCAGTGGTCTAAACAGACTCCTTATTTGGTAAAGTAATCCCCTAGATAATAACACAAGTCTACTATCCTTTACAGAGAAAGACCTAGAAACCAGAATTGGGATTAGTAAATTGATGGGTCTTAATGTATTTCTTATTCAGAGCTCTAGAGTCATGTTATCTGAATGGTTGTATCACTAGAATCTTAAGGAGTAGAGATGTAGATAAAAACAAACAGAAGGAGCTGTGTTCCCAGGAGAAATTTATAATCTGGTGAAGTAACTAGAATTAAGTATCCTCACTTCTGAGCTTTGAGTTTTTAAATGCCCAAAATGCAAATAATAATTACCTCCTTTAGCTTTCTTGGAAGCCTGATTTATGTGTGTAGCATATCCTCAGAGGAAGAGACTAAAGAGTTAGGGACTCTTAGCCTGGAAAATGAAGGCTGAGAGGAGAATAAAACTACTGCTTCTAAAATGGTGAAGGGACCAGCTTGAGGGAATACAACCTTGACCACTGAATCCTGGAAGACTAATTAATAAGCTGAGACTCTCTTGAAACTCAAACAATTTAAATTTAAAGCATTAAATATGTCTTACTCCACAAAGGAAGAGTAAATACATGACACTCATTAAGCAAAAATCCTTGCAATTTGAAAAAAGAGAAAACTTCCAAATTTGGGCCATACTCTCATAACAAGGTTCTAAAGGGTACTAAAATATTTTGGACACATCCCTGATCTTAGCATTCAGGTCAAGAAGAAAAACCTATGGACCATCCTATGGTGCAGCAAGAAAATTCTGGGTTATATCCTTGGAACTGCAGAAATGGTCTGTTAAGAGATAATGCTAAAGCAATTCCATGAGAAATGTCTTCACCATGTGCTCATGAGGGGAAAAGGTAAAAATTGAATAAGCAGAAGCCACGCTAAATTCTAATCACTTATACCACTGGCTTCATGCACACAGCTTCTTTAATTAAAACAATTTTTTTTCAAAGTACAAATAGGTAATGAAAATTGAAAGTGAAACTTGCCTCCTGTCAAAGAACTTGCAATTTGTTTCATTTTGTTAAAAAGTGGATTGTGAAACCCAAAACACTAATTCGAGTCCTAGTGTTAGCGCTAATTTATACTAATACAAGAAACTGCTTTGTCCACATTGGGCCAAAATTTCTTTATGCTTTATTGGAGATAATGATACCTATCTTCCCATATTACCAGATAAATTTAAAAACTAAATACATTTAAATATAATTAATCTATACATAATTAAATAATTTTTAAAAGAAAAATGCAGTTGATGTAAAACTGACATAGAAATTAAAAAAAACAAAACTAAAAGTAAATATAATAAACACTATGGAAGTGCTTTGAAAAGTAAAAGACACTCTACAAACGCTATACAAATGCAAAGTATACCTGTTAGTAACATTATTATCGTATTTCAGAAATTTTCCTTTTGTTCTACTTATGCAGGTATTTTATTAAAAGACAAAAGAAAACAAAACCACAACTACAACAAGCACAGAGACTTTTTGTGCTATTTCTATAATTTTAAAAAATTAAGCAAATGTTTATGACAAATTCAGTCTTGGAATTCTAGGAACTGTGAATACCTGAAGCCGACCCTGGGTAAACCTAAGGTTTATGTGGAGAGTCCAAGTAATTCTTTAGTTAAAATGAATAGAATAACTTGTTAGCCATAATGTATTCAGAGCTGCCATTTTGCCATTGAGCCCTGGTGCATGATGTAAATACTAGGGATTTGATAGGATGGGGCTTCTCCATCAGGAATGGAAAGTGCCTTCACCAAGCCCAGGACTGTATTAAGTACCTAGAGTGATTCTGTAACAGTAATCATGGTCCTTGACTCATAATTATTTTAAATTTTCTATAGAAACAGCCAACCACCTCCAAATGATTAGAATCCGATATAAGAAAGTGTGCAATTGCATATTAGTCTTTGTAAGAAGAAACTTTAATGAGTTAGAAAGGAAGGGATTTTGAGAAATTATAGACAGCTAGGCAAACTCCAAATGTTTACATTTCCAACTCCTTATTTTACCTTTTATAGTGAGTTGTGGCAGGAGGTGGACGCCCAGCTGGGGTATTTCCAAGCCCTCCTGCACGCAGGGGAAGCCGTGTGACTAGGAGCGGAATGCAGGCATGCCTTCTTCCTAGTCTCTCACACCTACCACCAACTGGCGTTCAGCACAGAACCCATGAGTCAATAAGAGAAGGTGGAGCCAAAATATACAAGACTCCTTGGCCTCTGGATCACAGCCCAGAGGAAAGCCACCTGTAGACAAGAAACACCTGCACCAGTCTCCTGCCTAAGTCAGAGGTTATCTTTTACCATGTTAATCTAGCATATTTTGGAGGTTTTTTTGTATAGCAGCAAGATTCCCCTATTTCATTGGTTGTTAAAAACAAAATAAGTTGGACATAATTGTTCATTAAATAGAATTCCCAAGAGAAATTATTCCAAAGAGTTAATTTTCACAGAGCAACAAAATATGAGCCAATTTACCAAAATTGAGAGTTTGAGGGAACTATTTCTTCCATAAAATGAAGGTATAACTACAGGGATTAAGATGATTCAGACAGAAATTAAGAAATGGAGGTCTAATCCAGAATTTAATTACTTTAACAACTTTCTGAGTAGGGTGTAAAGTAGAAAATTCTCAGTCAGCACAATGGCCCTTGTTCTAAGTACCAGCCAAGGCTCCTTCTGAAGTATGATTCCAGTGCCCCTCTGAAAGGCTCCTGAGTACTGGAGAGAGGGGTAAGACTGACACTGAATGAAGAGTTTAGGGCAAGATCCAATGTAGAAAGCACAGATGTAGGGAAAAAAAAGCAAAGCACAAAATCTGAATGATACATTATACAACATCAGGGGCAAGGGGTGGGAAGGTAGATTTTGTTTTAGGAACAGTTTTTCCAAAACAATGAGTGCTGTTTCCCCTGAGGAAAAACACTGAAAGGGAATAATGATGGTGGGTTTGAGCCCTTTTAGTGCAGGACCCAAGAAGTACCTCACGTCTGCCTGTGTCTCACACAACTAGTCCTATGCTAGCACTGACCCTGAATATTGAATATTTATGGAGCCCTTGCTAGTTCCGGAGAGCTTCTCACTGCTTGATCGTAATCAGCCCCAGGAATACTGTCTGGATTAACAAACTATTGATTAAAAAAACAGCTAGATATACATACATATTTGTATATAATCATACATATGTATGTACATACATTCATATACAAGTATGCTGCTTATAATATTTCTTTCAGTTTTAAAACATTTTCTGGCATTTCTCATAAATACAAGGTCATGCTCTTTTGTTGATGAAGTGTATGATACCACACACACATGCACACACACATTATTAACCGAGCATACTTAGTCTCCAGAAAGCTGCTATAACTGGGCATTGCGTGTTTACCAGTTAGAACAGATTATTGTTATTCCTCTCCGTGGTAAATATTTGCTCTGTGGCACAAAAAGGTGTGAAAGCAAATGCTGGGGAAAACCACAAAGTCCTCTATGAATTTGTACAGTTGCCCAAGGAGGACGCAGGTATTTCAGGCTTTATGTGTAACGATGCTGAGCTAGTCTCAGGAGAACAAATTATTTGTGGGAATCTCAAATTCACCCAGCCTGGATGCCATAAATGGTTTGATTCTTTCAGCTCCCTGGAAAGTGGAGGATGGGGTACTTTCACCGAGGGGGGAATACAATATTCTCAAACAAAATGGTATTGATGCTCTTTCTGATACACACACACACACAAACATACAATTACAGTCTCTTTTCCTTTCATAATTTTTCCATTAAAAGGGCAGGAGAAATCATAAACATCTGTGAAGCAGGCAACGGCTCAATGACGTGAAGACCTTAAAATATAATTTTACTTTCATTTTAATCGACACATGCTCCATTCTTTTCTACACATCTTAACCTTTATTAGTGTTGGTATCTTCTAAAATGGCAATAATATAGACATCTGCCCCCACCCCTATCAGTGTACCTCACAGCATTGTTGTAACTTTGAAATGAGATAAGACAGGTACGGACCCTTGTCAGTTTTCATTCTTAGAATTGGGATACATGACTGACTACTCTTGTTCAGGCAGAGAATATGGGCTGCAACAAATCAAGATGTAAAGTCTCAGTTATTGATTTTATGGAAATGAAACCATGTAAATGTACATGAAGGAAATAAAATTATTTAATGAATAAAATATCTAAAAACTTAATGGCTTAAAAGAACATTACACGTATCACTTCTGTTACTGTGGGGCAGGAGTGCAGGAAATGATTAGTTGAATCATTTGCTTCAGGGTCTCTCACAAAACTGTTATCAGGGGTTGGGGTCTCATCGCAGATCAACTGCAGAAAGATCTACTCCCAAGCTCACTGACCTGGTTGTTAGGAAGACTCAGGTCTTTGTAGACTGTTGGACTCAGTGCTGCAGTTCATTGCTGGCTATTGGCTAGAGGTTGCCCTCAATTCCTTGCCATGTGGGCCTCTACAACATGACAGCTTGTTTTATCAAAGCCAGCAAGACAACAAATCTACCAGCAGAATGGAGGTCCCAATCTTATATAGCTGAATCACATAAGTAGCATCACATCACTTTTACCACATTCTATTCATTAGAAGCAAGTAACCATGTCTATCCCACACTCAAGGGTGGAGAATTGCACAGGACATGAATACCCAGAATCAGGGATCATTTGAACCATCTCAGAAGCTGCCTGTGACAAATAGCATAATAATATGATAAAATCACAATCATAATACCATGTTTTTCTTTCTAAAATTCACTTACTGCTAGAATTAAGCAAATTTAATGTTACATTTCTTGTCTAACCAATGCAAATTTGGAACTATGATTTTTTTTCTATGTTCAAATTCTGAACTCATAGTTTATACATAAAATTAAATCAGCAAATCATTATAAAGCATTCACTAGCAAAGAGCCACAGTGCTAGAGGCTATAGAGAAATCTAGCACATAAGACAGTGTTCCCACCCTCATCAAGTGATAACTGAGAAGGAAATTGAATTTTATATATTTTTAAAATTAAATAATACTATAAGATGTTTATAAATCATAAGCCTCTACAAGGTAAGTTGAACAAAAAAACAACAGAGATATTAAATGCTGCGATTTCCGGGGGTAGAATAATAGGATAGAATAGTCTATGAAACTCCTTGGAAGGGAGAGGATTATATAGCTAGGTTATCAGACTATTTTGTATTTTAAAACAAGAGGACAGAGAATATCCCAGATGAGATATGGTATGTATACAAAAGCAGCCAGAATGAAAATGTGCACAGTACCTTAAGGAAAACAGTGGAAGGACCATTTTAACTCCATCAGAGGGGTTATGCAATGGGGTAGTAAAGAGTAAGAGAAAGTTAGCACAAGTCCAGATTGTGGAATATCTTAGAAATAAAACTACAGAATTTGGCCTTAGGTCTTTCAACATTGTGGAACTACCAAAGGTGTTGAGATATTAGATGTCAAGGTAAAATTTAGGTAGCTTGAATGGATAGTACTCTGAAGAATGAACAGTTATTTGCATCAGAATAAAGAAGATTTATCTGTAAGTACAGGCATAGCTTAGTGTTAAGAAAGATGATTTTTGGTGTCAGGTTGATTTGAGCGTAAAATGTGGCTATGCCGTTTAGTGGCTGTGTGATCTTGAAAGTATATATAATCTGTATAATAAGGCTTACTTATCTCATCTGCAAAATGAGGGACAATTGTTGTATCTACCTTTTATTATATCATATAGTAAACAAAAAGATGGATTCTAGGATCTTAGTAAAATATGTGAACTAAGTGAGTTCTTAATAATTGTCACTTCTGTGAACCCTGGGAAGATGGCGGAAGAGTAAGACGTGGAGATCACCTTCCTCCCCACAGATACATCAGAAATTCATCTACACGTGGAACAACTCCTACAGAACACCTACTGAACGCTGACAGAAGACCTCAGACCCCCCAAAAGGCAAGAAACTCCCCACATACCTGGGTAGGGCAAAAGAAAAAAGAATAAACAGACAAAAGGATAGGGACGGGACCTGCACCAGTGGGAGGCAGCCGTGAAGGAGGAAAGGTTTCCACACACTACAAGCCCCTTCGCGGGTGGAGACTGCAGGTGGCGGAGGGGGAAAGCTTCGGAGTAGCGGAGGAGAGCACAGCAACAGGGGTGTGGAGGGCAAAGCTGAGAGATTCCGGCACAGAGGATCGGTGCCCTCAGGCACACACCAGCCCGAGAGGCTTGTCTGCTCGGCTGCCGGGGCGGGCAGGGCTGGGAGCTGAGGCTCGGGTATCGGGTTTCAGTCGGAGCGCAGGGAGAGGACTGGGGCTGGCGGCAGGAAGAGAGCCTGAAGGGGTTAGTGCACCACGGCTAGCCCGGAGGGAGTCCGGGGAAAGGGTCTGGAGCTACCGAAGAGGCAAGAGGCTTTTTCTTCCCTTTTGTTTCCTGGTGCGCGAGGAGAGGGCATTAAGAGGGCTGCTTTGGGAAGCGCCGGAGACGGGCGCGAGCCACGGCTAAAGGCGCGGACCCCGGAGACGGGCGTGGGACGCTGGGGCTGCTGCTGCTGCCAACGCCGCGGGGCCTGTGTGCGAGCACGGGTCACTGTCCGCCCCGCCTTCCGGGGGGCCTGTGCACCCCGCCACTGCCAGGGTCCCGGAACCCGGGGACGGCTTTCCCGGGAAAGCAAACGGAGCGCCACGGTCTGGTGCAACGTCACGCCGGCCTCTGCCGCCGCAGGCACGCCCCACTCTGCGCGCCCCTCCCTCCCCTCTGCCTGAGTGAGCCAGAGCCCCAGAATCAGCGGCTCCTTTAAACCCGTCCTGTCTGAGCGAAGAACGGACGCCCTCCGGCGACCTACGCGCAGAGGCGGGGCCCGGTCCAAGGCTGAGACCCGGGAGCTGTGAGAGCAGAGAAGAGACAGGGAAATCTCTCTGTGCAGCCTCGGAGGCAGCGGATTAAAGCTCCACGGTCCACTTGATGTGCCCTGCATCTGTGGAGTGCATGAATGGACAGCGAATCATCCCAAATTGAGGAAGTGGACTTTGAGGACAAGATTTAAGACTTTCCCCCCTTTTCCTCTTTTTACAACGAATTATCCCAAATTAAGGAGGTGGACTTAGCAAGATTTCAGACTTCTCGCCCTTTTCCTCTTTTTACAACGAAGTATCCCAAATTGAGAAGGTGGACTTGGAGAGCAAGATTTTTGATTTTTCCCCCTGCTCTCTTTTTGTGAATGTGTATGTGTGTTAGTCTGTGTAAGATTCTCTCTGTATAGCTTTGCTTCCACCATATGTCCCAGGGTTCTATCGTTCCGTTTTTTTTTTCAATAATTACTTTTTAATTTTATTAACGCTACTATATTTCATACTTTATTCTATTTTACTCTACCTGCTCTTTCTTTTTTTCCTACCTTCCCTTCCTCCCTCCCTCCCTCCGCCCCTCCTTTCCTTCTTTCTCTTTCTTTCCTTCCTCCCTCCCTCCCTTATTCCTTTCACTCATTCTTTTTCTTTCCTTCCTCCCTCCCTCCCTCCCTCCAGTCTTTCTTTCCTTCCTCCCTCCCTCCCACACCTCTTCCTTTCACTTTCTTTTTCTTTCCTTCCTCCCTCCCTCCCTTCTTCCATTCACTCTTCCTTTTTCTTTCATTCCTCCCTCTCTCCCTCCTTTCTTTCTTCCTTCTTTCCTTCCTTTCTTTCCTTTTTCCTTTCTTTCTCTCTCTCTTTCTTTCTTCTACTAATTCTTTCTTTCTACTTTTTCTCCCTTTTATTCTGAGCCAGGTAGATGAAAGGCTCTTGGTGCTGCAGCCAGGAGTCAGTGCTGTGCCTGTGAAGTGGGAGAGCCAACTTCAGGACACGGGTCCACAAGAGACCTCCCAGCTCCACATAATATCAAACAGCGAAAATCTCCCAGAGATCTCCATCTCAACACCAACACCCAGCTTCAGTCAACGACCAGCAAACTACAGTGCTGGTCACCCTATGCCAAGCAACTAGCAAGGCAGGAACACAACCCCACCCATTAACAGAGAGGCTGCCTAAAAACATAATAAGCCCACAGGCACCCCAAAACACACCACCAGACGTGGACCTGTCCACCAAAAAGACAAGATCGAGCCTCAACCACCAGAACACAGGCTCTAGTCCCTGCCACCAGGAAGCCTACACAACCTATTGAAACAACCTTAGCCACTGGGGACAGACACCAAAAACAACGGGAACTACGAATCTGCAGCCTGCAAAAAGGAGACCCCAAACACAGTAACATAAGCAAAATGAGAAGACAGAAAAAGAAACAGCAGGAGAAGGAGCAAGATAAAAACCCACTAGACCTAACAAATGAAGAGGTAATAGGCAGTCTACCTGAAAAAGAATTCAGAATAATGATAGTAAAGATGATCCAAGATTCTATTTCCCAGATCCAAAATCTTGGAAATAGAATAGACAAAATGTAAGACACAGTTAACAAGGACCTAGAAGAACTAAAGATGAATCAAGCATCGATTAAAAACACAATAAATGAAATGAAAAATACTCTAGATGAGATCAATAGCAGAATAACTGAGGCAGAAGAACGGATAAGTGAGGTGGAAGATAAAATAGTGGAAATAACTGATGCAGAGCAAAATAAAGAAAAAAGAATGAAAAGAACAGAGGACAGTCTCAGAGATCTCTGGGACAACATTAAATGCACCAACATTCGAATTATAGGGGTTCCAGAAGAAGAAGAGAAAAAGAAAGGGACTGAGAAAATATTTGAAGAGATTATAGTTGAAAACTTCCTTAATATGGGAAAGGAAATAGTTAATGAAGTCCAGGAGGCACAGAGAGTCCCATACAGAATAAATCCAAGGAGAAATACGCCAAGACACATATTAATCAAACTGTCAAAAAGTAAACACAAAGAAATCATATTAAAAGCAGCAAGGGAAAAAAAACAAATAACACACAAGGGAATGCCCATCAGGTTAACAGCTGATCTCTCAGCAGAAACTCTACAAGCCAGAAGGGAGTGGCAGGACATAATTAAAGTGATGAAGGAGAGAAACCTGCAACCAAGATTACTCTACCCAGCAAGGATCTCATTCAGATTTGATGGAGAAAGTAAAACCTTTACAGACAAGCAAAAGCTGAGAGAGTTCAGCACCACCAAACCAGCTTTACAACAAATGCTAAAGGAACTTCTCTAGGCAAGAAACACAGCAGAAGGAATATACCTAAAATAACGAACCCAAAGCAATTAAGGAAATGGGAATAGGAACATACATATCAATAATTACCTTAAATGTAAATGGACTAAATGCTCCCACCAAAAGACACAGATTGGCTGAATGGATACAAAAACAAAACCCATATATATGCTGTCTACAAGAGACACACTTCAGACCTAGAGACACATACAGATTGAAAGTAAGGGGATGGAAAAAGATATTCCATGCAAATGGAAATCAAAAGAAAGCTGGAGTAGCAATTCTTATATCAGACAAAATAGAGTTTAAAATAAAGACTATTAGAAGAGACAAAGAGGGACACTACATAACGATAAAGGGATTGATCCAAGAAGAAGACATTGTATCCAAGAAGCAATTGTAAATATTTATGCACCCAACATAGGAGCACCTCAATACATAAGGCAAATACTAACAGCCATAAAGGGGAAATCGACAGTAACACAATCATAGTAGGGGACTTTAACACCCCACTTTCACCAATGGACAGATCATCCAAAATGAAAATAAATAAGGAAACACAAGCTTTAAATGATACATTAAACAAGATGGACTTAATTGATATTTATAGGATGTTCCATCCAAAAACAACAGAATACACATTTTTCTCAAGTCCTCATGGAACATTCTCCAGGATAGATCATACCTTGGGTCAGACATCAAGCCTTGGTAAATTCAAGAAAATTGAAATTGTATCAAGTATCTTTTCCGACCACAATGCTATGAGACTAGACATCAATTACATGAAAAGATCTGTAAAAAATACAAACACATGGAGGCTAAACAGTACACTATTCAGTAACAAAGTGATCACTGAAGAAATCAAAGAGGAAGTTAAAAAATACCTAGAAACAAATGACAATGGAGACACGACGACCCAAAAACTATGGGACACAGCAAAAGCAGTTCTAAGGGGGAAATTTATAGCAATACAATCCCACCTTAAGAAACAGGAAGCATCTCGAGCAAACAACCTGACCCTGAACTTAAAGCAATTAGAGAAAGAACAAAAAACCACCAAAGCTAGCAGAAGGAAAGAAATCACAAAGATCAGATCAGAAATAAATGAAAAAGAAATGAAGGAAACGATAGCAAGGATCAATAAAACTAAAAGCTGGTTCTTTGAGAAGATAAACAAAATAGATAAACCATTAGCCAGACTCATCAAGAAAAAAAGGGAGAAGACTCAAATCAATAGAATTAGAAATGAAAAAGGAGAAGTAACAACTGAAACTGCAGAAATACAAAAGATCATGAGAGATTACTACAAGCAACTCTATGCCAATAAAATGGACAACCTGGAAGAAATGGACAAATTCTTAGAAATGCACAACCTGCCAAGACTGAATCAGGAAAAAATAGAAAATATGAATAGACCAAACACAAGCACTGAAATTGAAACAGTGATTAAAAATCTTCCAAGAAACAAAAGCCCAGGAGCAGATGGATTCACAGGCGAATTCTATCAAACATTTAGAGAAGAGCTAACACCCATCCTTCTCAAACTCTTCCAAACAGTTTCAGAGGAAGGAACACTCCCAAACTCATTCTATGAGGCCACCATCACCTTGATCCCAAAACCAGGCAAGGATGTCACAAAGAAAGAAAACTACAGGCCAATATCACTGATGAACATAGATGCAAAAATCCTCAACAAAATACTAGCAAACAGAATCCAACAGCACATTAAAAGGATCATACACCATGATCAAGTGGGGTTTATTCCAGGAATGCAAGGATTCTTCAATATACGTAAATCAATCAATGTGATACACCATATTAACAAGTTGAAGGAGAAAATCCATATGGTCATCTCAATAGATGCAGAGAAAGCTTTCGACACAATTCAACACCCATTTATGATAAAAACCCTGCAGAAAGTAGGCATAGAGGGAACTTTCCTCAACATAATAAAGGCCATATATGACAAACCCACAGCCAACGTTGTCCTCAATGGTGAAAAACTGAAACCATTTCCACTAAGATCAGGAACAAGACAAGGCTGCCCACTCTCACCACTCTTATTCAACCTAGTTTTGGAAGTTTTAGCCACAGCAATCAGAGAACAAAAGGAAATAAAAGGAATCCAAATTGGAAAAGAAGAAGTAAAGCTGTCACTGTTTGCAGATGACATGATACTATACATAGAGAATCCTAAGGATGCTACCGAAAAACTACTAGAGCTAATCAATGAATTTGGTAAAGTAGCAGGATACAAAATTAATGCACAGAAATTTCTGGCATTCCTGTACACTAATGATGAAAAATCTGAAAATGAAATCAAGAAATCACTCCCATTTACCATTGCAACAAAAAGAATAAAATATCTAGGAATAAACCTACCTAAGGAGACAAAAGACCTGTATGCAGAAAATTATAAGACACTGATGAAAGAAATTAAAGATGATACAAATAGATGGAGAGATATACCATGCTCCTGGATTGGAAGAATCAATATTGTGAAAATGACTCTACTACCCAAAGCAATCTACAGATTCAATGCAATCCCTATCAAACTACCACTGGCATTTTTCACAGAACTAGAACAAAAAATTTCACAATTTGTAGGGAAAAACAAAAGACCCCGAATAGCCAAAGCAATCTTGAGAACGAAAAACGGAGCTGGAGGAATCAGGCTGCCTGACTTCAGATTATACTACAAAGCTACAGTAATTAAGACAGTGTGGTACTGGCATAAAAACAGAAAGATAGATCAGTGGATCAGGATAGAAAGCCCAGAGATAAACCCACGCACATATGGCCAACTTATCTTTGATAAAGGAGGCAGGAATATACAGTGGAGAAAGGACAGTCTCTTCAATAAGTGGTGCTGGGAAAACTGGACAGGGACATGTAAAAGTTTGAGATTAGATCATTCCCTAACACCATACAGAAAAATAAGCTCAAAATGGATTAAAGACCTAAATGTAAGGCCAGAAACTATCAAACTCTTAGAGGAAAACATAGGTAGAACACTCTATGACATAAATCACAGCAAGATCCTTTTCGACCCACCTCCTAGAGAAATGGAACTAAAAAGAAAGGTAAACAAATGGGACCTAATGAAACTTCAAAGCTTTTTCACAGCAAAGGAAACCATAAAGAAGACCAAAAGACAACCCTCAGAATGGGAGAAAATATTTGCAAATGAAGCAACTGACAAAGGATTAATCTCCAAAATTTATAAACAGCTCATGCAGCTCAATAGCAAAAAAACATACAACCCAATCCAAAAATGGGCAGAATACTAAATAGGCATTTCTCCAAAGAAGATATACAGACTGCCAACAAACACATGAAAGAATGCTCAACATCATTAATCATTAGAGAAATGCAAATCAAACTACAATGAGATATCATCTCACACCAGTCAGAATGGACATCATCAAGAAATCTAGAAACAATAAATGCTGGAGAGGGTGTGGAGAAAAGGGAACACTCTTGCACTGCTGGTGGGAATGTGAATTGGTACAGCCACTATGGAGAACAGTATGGAGGTTCCTTTAAAAACTAAAAATAGAACTACCATATGACCCAGCAATCCCACTACTAAGCATATACCCTGAGAAAACCATAATTCAAAAAGAGACATGTACCAAAATGTTCATTGCAGCTCTATTCACAATAGCCCGGAGCTGGAAACAACCTAAGTGTCCATCATCGGATGAATGGATAAAGAAGATGTGGCACATATATACAATGGAATATTACTCAGCCATAAAAAGAAACGAAACTGAGCTATTTGTAATGAGGTGGATAGACCTAGAGTCTGTCATACAGAGTGAAGTAAGTCAGAAAGAGAAAGACAAATACCGTATGCTAACACATATATATGGAATTAAAAAAAAATGTCATGAAGAACCTAGGTGTAAAACGGGAATAAAGACACAGACCTACTTGAGAATGGACTTGAGTATATGGGGAGGGGGAAAGGTAAGCTGAGACAAAGCGAAAGAGAGGCATGGATATATATACACTACCAAACGTAAGGTAGATAGATAGTGGGAAGCAGCCGCCGAGCACAGGGAGATCAGCTCGGTGCTTTGTAACCGCCTGGAGAGGTGGGATGGGGAGGGTGGGAGGGAGGGAGATGCATGAGGGAAGGGATGTGGGAACAGATGTGTATGTATGACTGATTCACTTCGTTATAAAGCAGAAACTAATAAAAATAAATAAAATTAAAAAAAAATAAGACCTAGAGCTGGGAGCTGCAAAGGGGACCAGGGCTCTGGGAAATACCCCTGGAGAGCCCATTTCAGCTTCCTTACTGCAATTTAAATAAAAAAACATACAATCTGAGAAAAAAAAATAATTGTCGCTTCTTATCACCGTCCTCCTCCTCATTATTATTAATATCATTTTAAAGAGTTAAGCAGAATTAAACCATAAGGAGGTAGACAACTAAAGAATTATACATTAGGCAGACAAAATTCAGTTTTCTATATGTGAGAACTCAAACATTAATAACCTAAATAGAAACTAAAAGATGACACTCACACCTGACTTTTTTAAGTGGAAAGAATGTGTACACAGTGCCAGGTAGAACTTAGTTTAGATTCTAGCTCTGCTGATTATCATCTGTGTGATCCTGGTCAGGCCGTCTCGCCCATCTCAATTCCTTCTAGGGCATTATTTTGTTTTCCTCAGTTCATAGGAGTTAAAGAGACCTCACTACACTAAGTAAAGTGTTGTTAGTACAAACTAGGAGAGTGAATTATTTGAATTTGAGATAAATCTGAATCTTTCTCAAAATCAGTGGAAGCATATATCTCTTGATGAATTCAGATGTTGTTACTAAAAATTCATTGTTTATGGATTGAGGTTGTGACCATATCTTGTTTTCTTTTCTTACATATGATTGGTTTTCTTTTCTTTCTCCTTTCCTTTTTCTAGTAGTGTGGTTTAACCCAAAGCTCAAAATGTTTTAAGCCAGATAGATCATGTTCCTTCTTTGACAGGTTTCTTCTTGTTCTTATGTACTTTGAAATATACCTTTAGGAGTAGGAGTTAAGAAGAGGCAGTTTGTTGAGAATGAAAGAGGCTAAGAAGAGCAAGTAGGATGGTTTCCCTTGATTATAAAGTTACCATCTCAGGATGCTTGGTGTAAGTAGATTTTGGCTTTTGGTGTGCTTTTGTAAACCAGTGTAGTTGACTGGGTTTCAAATTTTGAAGTGCAGTGTTAGCCAGAAATACAATAAAAAAGTGTTATCCATGGTCAGCAGCATTATTGAAAACATAGTCACCCCTCTGGCACTTTCTTCAACCTATATGTCGTAAAAACAAGGGTCAGACTCTGAAAGCTTTACGGAATGTGGAATTGCTTTTACTATAATTTGACACAAAAAGGAGGTTCTCAAATGGCATTTCTGTTATAGTTAGTTTGGGTAGATATTAAAGAGCAGACAATAAAATGCTTTTGCTTCACCATCTTTGATACGTGATTGAGTTTCTAAATCACTATACTGGGTCCACTAAATAATAACTATGATGTTCAATACAGTAATTAATGAGAAATATTTTAAGTTTAATATTCCAATGGAAATAGTTTTCCAGATCCAAGTGACAAGGTTAGTCTTCCTGCAGCCCTATGTTCTTTAGCAAAACTGAAAAGAAGTTCCTGCTTAAAGTTTATCCCATCACTGTTTGTCAGCTGCCTGGAAGGTGAGAGTATCTTGTGACATATCAGGGGAAAGAAAGTTGTCAAGACTACTAGAAGAAAATATTTAAACTGAGTGTTTACCAAGTACCTCAGCATAAGTATGTGACAGAAATCTCAACAAAACGTGTTAACTAGAATTTCACAGGCCCATAGAGAGAAGTTAAATAGGGAAAATCTGTACTCTTTTTTTAAAATTTATTTTATTCAAGTATAATTGATTTACAATGTTGTATTAATTTCTTCTGTAAAGCAAAGTGATTCAGTTATTCATATATATATATATATATATATATATATATATATATATATATATATATATATATATATATTCTTTTTCATGTTCTTTTCCATTATGGTTTATCACAGGATATTGAATATAGTTCCCTGTGCTGATCAGTAGGACCTTGCTCTTTATCCATCCTATATATACTTGTTTGCATTTGCTAACCCCAAACTCCCAATCCATCCTTCCCGCCACCACCCTCCTCCTTAGCAACCACAAGTCTGTTCTCTATGTCTGTGAGTCTGTTTCATAGATAAGTTCATTTGTGTCATATTTTAGATTCCAAATATAAGTGGAGAATCTGTACTCTTGATGTGTGAACTTCAAGTCAGTTTGTCTCTGCTGTAGCTTTCTCCATCACTTTCTTGATTATGTTTCTGAACCAAGTCTGTGAGCCTCTCCAATTCCTTCTCATGTCTAAATTAGTCTTCTTACCTCTATTTCTATTTACTGTAAAATTTTTACTCAAGATTATATTTACTGTGCTTTCTACTTGTGCCAGGAACCTGAACTAAACAATTGTCTATTTGGTTTACCATTTGGTACTGGTTTTTCTAATCCTTAACTGTTCCCCAATGTCTGAGAGTCATTTTGTTAGCTATTACAAGAAACGAAAAATGAATAATTTTTCATTTTTCATGAATAATTCCAGGCACAAGAAACAACAGGAGACAATACATGTATGGTGGGATAAGATGATGTAACTGAGAGGTAATTCACCTGGTTTGAGATGGTTAAGACAGAAATATGGTGGATGACTTGTATTACCCCTCACTATCTCCACATTATAATGATATATTGTGGTGGTTTGATTTAGCTTAGAATAGTTGGGCTGACTTACTTTTCTTGAATTTGTCCAGAGGTTGGAAGTACATCACAACATTCTTTTCATAAATGGTTAAGATACAAACTCTTTGCACTTCTTTTTTTTTGTACTAAAAATGTCACCATGATATTATCTGGGTCCTATTTTCCAACCTGTCCTTTTAAAATTGTTTGATACGATGTCAGTTGAAAATTCCTAAGTGACTTTGGTGGCTATTTGCTATCTGGATATCCCATGGACGTCTTTGCCAATAGGAAAATTTTTTTTTCCAGGAAGCTAAGGTTAGAACCTCAATCCTGTTGGAAATACCTTAAGACAATTCTAAAGATCAAGGATTGATGAATCAGGAACAATTTCAGGGAAAACATACCTATGGAAATAGAAATTCTGAACTAAGAAGAACGCATTCTGTTTATGCCACTGGATAAAAGTATGCTACCAAAAAGAGCGGAGTTTTAAAGCTTTTTAAAGCAATGTCTTGAAATCAGCAGATAAAAGCCTTTTTTAAAGAAGTAAGTATTATTGTTTTCCACCAACATTAATGTTTGTGGGAAATTTATTGCAAAACTATTGACAATATCTCCTTTCCCTGAATTTACAAGTCTCATTGATCCTTCCATTTGGTCAGTGTATACAGAATCAACTGGAAAATTTTACAGTAGTCTGCTCTATATTTTAAACCATTTTTTCACCTTTTTCATCTGATTGACAAATATATTGATTTCAAGTCACTGTCAGCAGATGCTGTCCACAAAGTGCAAGGATTAGTTCTGTGCCTGAGAGCACCTTCAACCCAAGTCCAAAGAAGAATTAATCAAGGCCTTCCACTATTCCAGGTTTACAATGCACACTAGTTTAAGAGAATTTTCATTCTGAATGAATTGCTTGAACATGTATTACAATGGTCAGCAAACTTTCCTGTAAAGGGCCAGATAGTAAATATGCAAATATGGCATTATGGACCATATAGCTTAGTCCCGACTACTCCACTCTGCTGTAGTAACACAAAGGCAGCCATCAACCACAGGTAAAAAATGAGCATGATCTTGTTCCCCCCAAAAAACACTTATTTATAGGCACTGAAATTTGAACTTCATAAAATTCTCAAGCATCATGAAATATTATTTTTCATTTGTTTTTTTAACCACCTAAAAATGTAAAAAATATTATTAACCTGTGGTTATATAAAAACAATCAGGTTTCACTTATGGTCCATAGTTGGCCACTCCCTTATGTGTTCTAATGTGGTATATTAAAATTTTCTTGCTCTAGCGCCTATGGCAGCTGTAAAAATATTAACTAATTTGGGTACATTATATAATAAAAAATGAGAAGTATGACTATGCACAAAAGTAATGTGTATAGGTAGAAATGAAAGTATGACTCAGAACCCTCAAGAGGCTGAATTTGTTACCTCACCCAGTCTTCCATCTCTAGACAAGTACCGTTACCCAAGGATTATATAGTATTCTTCCAAAGGCCATTGTCTTAGTGGTTCACCTGAGAGAGAAGAACTCCCTTACGTTCCAGAAGACGGGAAATTTATATGGTATAATGTGAAGAATATGTCTCTTGGCTTTAGTCTTGCTTCAAAAAGTAAGACATACCCTTTGTTCTCCAGCAGGGTTCTTTTTTGGGGTTCAAACTAATGTCATTCCCTTCAGTTGAGTATTTTGTAAAATGAACATATTGCTTAGTTTTCTTCTTATAAAATCTGTATTTTATGAGTAAGTACTCATCAAGGTGACCTTCTTTTGAATTCCTATAGATTTTGTCATTTATAGTCTATATTATTTATTTGGCAAACTGCCTGGTATTGCCACACTGTAATAAGGATAACACAAATGAACATGCCTAACACAAGGTTGGTCACTCAGCAAATGCTCAACAAATGTGTCTTAATTTTTATCTGGACAGCAGTGTATCCCAAGTATTCAACAGTGTGTATTTAGCGTACCTTAAGGAATTTCTAACGTTGATGACAATGAAAGAAACATTCCAAATTCTTTAATGTAAACAATTCAATTGTGTGCTTGTGTGTGTTGTGTGTATGTGTTGTCAGAGGAAAGACATAACATAAAACAGTCTGGTGGAGCAGTGACCTTTCCTTTCCATGCTTATTATTGTCCAATGAGAACAATCCTTAAAAGGGAATTTGGCATATATTTATTTTAGGGTCAGTTTAGCCTTTTTTTTTTTCTCTAGTTCCAATCTCATAGCCTGAATGAAATAATCATAAAACAGTTTATTCTGATCCTTGACAATGTTATACTATAGATTACAATGGAGTAATCCATAGAACACTAGAAAAAAAAATTAACAAAAAAAGGACTTTCCGTATCAAATAGAAATTTTTTTTGAGTTGAGGTTTACTTCACAGATTTTCTGTCAGTGTTTCTACATTTCTGTGGATGCTCTTTGCTTTTATTCTACAAATAAGATAGAGTTCAGAGAAGGTCATAGTCTTGCTTTTTGCCCAGTCTAAGTATATTTTTGGATTATAGTTGGTCAAGAATCCTACACAATTTCTAGATTTGATAAACTAAAGTTCAAGACAAAAAAGAAACAAATAACATATGAAAATAAAGTTTTGGTCAGGCAAATTTTTTTTTACAAGGCAAAACATATGATTCTCTGCTTTACAATTTATTTCTTGGTTACATAGTTATCAGGCTCAAGTATGAGAAGAAACAGAGAGTAAATGTTAATGGAGCCTTATTAGAAGACATTAGAAATGAAAAGATATATGCTTTTTTAGTATAAGGTAAATGAAAATGTTGTGAAATCTGTAAAGAGTTGGAGGAAATTGAAAAATTTATCCTGCCATCTTTTAGGGAATAAATATGGGTAAATTAAGAAAACCAATTAAGATATAAAAACAGCAGGCTTGATGGTTTTAAGGTAAGAGATAGCAGATAAAAGTTTCAGGGAGAGACAGAAAGATCTCTTAGCTTGCAACAAAGAATAGCATATGAAGTTCGTCAGCTTTAGCAGAAACTAATAGGAGGTGAAAGCGTAAAAAATGAAATGATCAGAGAAAATGAACATGGACCTTCAGAGTAGCTTCCTACTCTTGGGAAATGTTTCCTGTAGTTAATGGATAGCTACAAAGAGAAAGATACAAAGAACAAAAGTTGTATTAAGGATAAATGTTTTGGCAAACATCCAAGAATCAAATAAAATAGAAACATTCAAGTGTACCACCTAGGAGTTATGTTTCTTTTCCTCAAAACCATATCAATCTTTTGAAAAAACAGAAAACAAAGGATCAAAATATGTTCCAAGTCTTCTCCAATAAACAATATGTAAATGTATAACCCAGATCACCACCTTTATTTATAGGTTTGTGGCTGATTGTACAAGCTAAATCAATCCAATCTGAAAAGCCTGTGCTAGAAATCATATTGTTATTTGAACATTCCCTGTAGTAGATTAAAGACAGCCATGCATTATTTGATACTACTCCTATTGAGAAATGGAGGGTCTGTGCTTTTGAATCCGGGCAGTTTCTGTGACTGTTTCACCAAGAGAATACAGAGAAGTAATGTTGTGCCAGTTTCTGGGTCCTGTCTTTAAGTAACAGATAGCTTCAATTTCCTGTTCCTCTATCTTAGAGTCCTGAGCCACCAAGTGAAAAACCCAACTACTCAGTTGAACAGAATACTAAGAAAAGTCCTGAGATTCCATGCAGGAGAGAGGCTCATATGAGCCAGTTTTCCAGCCATACCTGCTCTGGTTCTAAGCCTGGCTGTCCGCTTAATATCAGCTGAGCCTTGACATGTTCCTGAGGCATGGAATGATAAAATGAAATAAATCATTATTTGAAGTAATCACTTTTTGGGGTTACTTCTTACTCAGCAATAGACAACTAAAACAAACTTGGTTTCTGGAAATGGAGTGCCACTGTACACAAATCTAAACTATGTGCACTGCAGGCTTGAGAAAAGAGGTCCCCCTTTAGGAAGTGGTCAAAAGATTGTCATGGCAATTGCCTATGGCAACATGGGAAATAGAGAGCCCTGATGAAGTCATGGATAGATTTCACCATATATTTCACTGGATAGATTTTCAGGAAAAGACATAGAAATTGCCATCTGAATTTTTCCAGCTGTCTAAGATAAAATATGAGAAAAGAATTTAAGTACTCATTAAGTTATTGAGCAGAATTTAGAGGAAATATAAAGAGCCCAAGAGTTGAAGGGCTGGAAATAAGAATGTTTCTCATTTCTGGTCTCTGCCAGAAAATAGATTCTCAAAGTAAGAAATGGCTTTAGGCAAATACCAAATACAGTGTACTATCCAAATAGAATGGCCCAATGCTAAAGGTTTCCATGAATTGACTGTAAGACCTTATTGTTTTAGACCTCAGAAAGATTTAAGGGTATGACTAATAGGGCATCTAATATTCTTAAGAGCATGTTTTGTAGTTAAGCAATAGGGTTTCTAAGAATATTAAAGGAGTTGTTCCACTGTAGCCTTATTGGGGCGCAAAAGAGCCTATCTTGATAATATTAGCTTTGAATAGATTTTATTTGATTCATAGAAACTCTCCTAATTTTTTTAAAGTAATTAGCTAGCATGGACTGAAAAGTACAGAAACAGGATGAAATGAAATAAAAAAAATCTTTTGAACGCCTAATTCTCTACAACAAAAAAAACTTAAAAAAAACACTTAGCTTCAAAAATGGAGTATTTCTGATGGAAAGTAAAAGGTGATTCAGAATGAAAAGCCAAAAGCCATGGTGAATCATTTCCAGGGAATAAGACTGAGAACTAATCAATGAACTGACAGCATGTACCTAGCTATGATTCAAAAATGCTCTAAGCCAACGACTTTTATGTATATCCTAATACTTCCTTTACTCAATGGAAGGGTCTGCTGTAGTTATCCACTCTCACATGATATGTTATGCATGTAGGGTCAGATCACTTTTCTTTAAAATCATGAGACTTGGAGTACAACTTCTATGCTGCATGGAAGCTCCAGCAGCCCTTTGGCAAAGCTCTTTTGTAGAAGAGCAAAACCACTAGTCTAGATCTCAGCTGACAGCTAACACCAACTTTCTAGGCATGCATGTAAACCATTTGGAAATTGATACTTCAGCCTCAGTCAAACTGCCCAGACGATGTCCTGTAAAGCAGAGATGAGCCATCTCCACTGAACCCTGCTCAAATATAATATTCATTAATAAAACAAAGTACTGGCATAATATTAAGCCACTGAGTTTGTCATATAACAATAAATAACCTGCAGAATTTTCTGAGGTAGGGGAGAGAACAAATCTACTGTCTCCAGGATTATAAGCAGATAGGACAAGAAAGAAAACCATAAAAATGGACAGATCTTCACATAAACAACACAAACATTCATTTGAGGAAGTAAGGGAAATAAGTGAGGTGTTGATATCAGTGCAGATAACATGACAGTTACCCATGAATACAAGATATAATAGATATAAGATGATTCAGAAGTTTCATAACCTTATAGATAAAAGGCATTACTATGGCAAAGTTGAAACTACTACATTAAATTGTTCTCATATATCTCTGAAGATCTGAGTATCTGTAGACAATAGATTCTATCAATATTGGATGCAGCAGAGTATAGAAGCCTCTAAGCTGAGAATGGATAGTCCTTACTAAAATAAAGGGGAGAAAAAGAATGTCCAAGAAGGAAAGGTATTATAAGCAATCCTGGGGCTAAAATGCATTTTGTTGTAGGTGGAGGAGATCACTCTTGTCTTGAAGAATACCATTTCCTTAGACAGATGATAAGAAATGCTCTAGGAGTAGAAATTATATAAAATCTACTAGTAAACAAGCTGGAGGCTTTTGAAATTCATGAAAAATGAAAGTGAATTGGGTCTGTATCCCAGGATAACATAAAATGTACTGTACCTAGGATTTTAAAGAATATACTTATTTTATATACAATATAGCTTCTGCCATTATTTTCTGAGGCTGTCATTTGGAGGATTAAGAAAATATAAGAGAACAAAATGAACTACAAATATAACTAAATTCATTTAAAAATGCTGAATCTTTGAAACAAAAAGCTTCTCCCTGATAATTATGATAATAGAATTTCAGAGAAGAATGCATGTCTCTTCATAGCTACATTCTTCCGGGGAGCAGACATGTCCTGTACTCTCCCCAGCTAAGGTTAATTCTATTGGGCAGCTGGATTTTATTTATCACATAATCTGAAGTATATTTGAAGGGAGAATTAAGGGACATACTTTACATAAGATTGTGTTTAAATATAATCAAGTCCAGTATGGAAAGTAAACGTAAACACAAATGACATGTGTTGGCAATAGTCCCTTTGAGCTCATTGAGCTCTTTTAGGAATAACAGGCCATGCAAATAGCCTCTCACTGAAATTGTTCTATATCTTTAGTTTAAGAATAGATGGAATGAAAAGGTACTCAGTTAATTTAGAACATAAGATTCAATTACTGAAAATAAAATGAATTAGGTTTCTATTTATGAAACTGTTCAAGGTCCTGATCTAAATCAACTAAACTAGAAGAATCTAGATGCTCATGTTTTTATCATGTTTTTTTAAAATCTCGTCAAAAACACATTAGAGGTAGGATAGTGATGGTACGTGAGTAAATTGGAAGGAAATGGTTCTGTATCTCCTATCCAGTGTCATATCTGTATGTTCCAGTCACTCAAATTAATGTGTACTGGGTATCAAATATTCCCACATTCCTTCTCCAGTAGCTATGTTCCATCTAGAATTCTCTCTTCCTTGCTCTCTATATCCTTAAGTTTTATCCATAAGACACAGCAAATGTCACTCAAACTCTGAGAGGCCTTTTCTGGCTACTTGTTCTTGTGGGATTATTTTTCTCTTCTAAAAACCTAGAATACTATCACACATATTATGTATACGTCATTATTATTTATAACTTTGTATAATTATTTGATGGTTTTGAGTATGCATCATCTTCCCAAAGACACACAAGCAACAAATATTTCTGAGATGACTAAATGGCCAACAAATAGAAATGTATTATAATTAACCAATCAGGAAATATTTACTGAAAAATCTACTATATGAAATTACTAGGTAGAAGTTGTTTTCTTGCCAGAATTCTCATCTATATCAATAAATGCATGATTCTTTAGTAGTAAATTTTCTTCACAGCCTGAGGGATACTAGTCATAGTCTTTTCTCCAAAGATCATCAGTTTGAAACGTATGTTATTTTATTGGTGTTTTAATTTTCTTTTTTTTGATTATTGAGAGGATGAACATTTTTAATGTTCATCCTCTCAATAATATTTATCATTATTCTCCATTCTACTCCATAGAGGAAACAAACATTACATTTTATGATTGTATTTGAGAGAAAACACATCCTTCTCCATTTCTTGTTATTTTTCCCATACTCTAGGTTTTCATTAGATCTAGTCAAGAAAGACCAGATGCCCCCATAAGACTCACTACTCTTATGACTACACGTTTCCTATCATTCTCTGAGAGCTCATCAATTTTCACTGTCCCCTGGGCTCTCTTCATTTGATGTGTATATAGTGGATTTTACCAGTTTTCAGAGAATAAGATTGCCTCAGAGTTAAGGTCAAATGAATGTGCAAAATTTCATGTAGGAGAATAATTAAGTCAATACTAGATAGCTTAAAAACAGCCTTAAACATGGGGCTAGAAAGAAAGATGAATATGTTAGAAAGAGAAGTAAGCACCCAAAAAATGTTATAATTTGAACATCTAGAAAGAAGCTTAAAATTTAAATTTACCATTGATGGATTATGAGCCTAGGCTCCCTTTTGTGTTAAACAGTGACCATATTAGTGCCTGGACGAATTTCCCCACAGGGTTTATTGCAAGGTTCCAATGAGCAAACATCATAAAGCTGCAAAGTCTCAGAACTTAAATATATGTTAGAAATGATTAAGTATTGAATGATTAAAGCAAAATCATGAGAGCATAAGTTGGAAGGAAAAGTGATATAAAATATTTCCATCATATCTATGGTAATAAGCAGACACACAAGGAGTTCAAAGTTGGCAGCTTTAACTGTCATGTTTATTCTTGGTTGTTCTAGTGAAACACAATCTTCTTTCATATCTCTCAGCATGAGATGGGTAAATTCAAGGGGATACTTGATACTTTTCTATACAAGTTACATCTGTTGCGATCTTTAGCATCTGACACCAAGGTTGTTAGTTTCATTTCAGAGCCATAAAAGAAGATGTGATATGTTGTGTTCTTGGCAGAGCTGGGTCAAGACTCATCTCCAATTGCCCTTCTCTGAGAGGTGAGCCTGAAGGGTTTCTATGGAGCAGAATTATCTCAGTAAAGCCTATTGCCATTTAGTCTTTGGGAATCAGGAGAAGGTATACCATTCCTCTGTTCCACTCTCTAGTGTCTGAACTAGTGTTACCATTTGGGGAATACATTTGCCAATTAATCCTAAACACAAAATGTTATTTGCATAAAGCAAATCTTCAATTGCACTTGAGGGGGGAAATGTAGTCTAGTGTTGTTTTCTGCTGTGTCTAACGCAATGCATCATTTAAGTGGAGCTCATGGTTGGAGAGTTGGAGTTGCTCAGCTTGGGAAAGGACGGAACTCAAAAGTCAGATCAAGAAAGTTCTAGATACTCACTGGATACATGTTATTTCAGTTACATTTGCCCTGATTATAAAGGAAAAACAATCACAGGGGGAGCTTCCAAAAGTGTCAGTATCTTCAAGAATTTAAGGTACTGGCATCTGCCAGGGAAAATGATATAATGCACAGGAACCACAGAAAGAAGGCACTGGGGAGAATATACCCAGGCTAGAATCAACCTTAACAATTGTCTTTTGAATATATTTCATGCAAAATATTTTATCCAAGATTTAAAAGAAAATGGAGCAAAAAGATATCAAATGGGAATGAAGGAAAGAACTCCATGGTTTATAGTAAAAAGAGGCCATGATATAAGTCAAAGGTGGCACTGCCTAATTTCTGGAGTAGACATATTTGGAGTCTGGATAGGAAACTCTCATCTTCATCAGGGAGTCAGATTTAATTTTGGAGGAGTTACTGTGCAGAAAACAAAATGAACCCTACAAGACAGAACAGCCTAGAGATGAGGATCATCATTGCTCCAGAACAGGAGAACCTGTCTTCGGTGAGAAGTGTGCCCCTCTCTCCAGGTTCTGTTTCCTGAGGACCTCAGAGCAAAAACAGTTGAGCTATGAAACAGAACTCTGTCCTTTTTGGACCACTCAAAGTTAATATTAGGGTTGTTTTTTTTTTTTTTTTTTTTTTTTTTTTTGCCCTGGAAACAGATTTCTCATTGGGGCAGGTTGTTCTAATTAGGAGAGGTGAGATACACAGTAATCAGGGCAGCAAATGCAAAGAGTCTTTATTCACTGGGGCTTTATTCACTGGGGCTCTTAGCAGGAAATCTGGCTCTAGGTGTTTCAGCAAACTTCAGCCTGGTTTATGTTTGAATGAAATCCAGACACAACTATCTTCATATTTCTTGGAACTTGGCACCAGTACTATTGAATTATTTATTATTTTCACCAATTTCCACTGCTCTTTTCAGTATTTACTAGTAAAACCCTGTTTGATCCAGAGAAAGATAGCAAGTTAATAAAGAAACTAGAAATATTCTCAATTTTCACGGACTCTTAGAAGAAATTAGTTTATATTGACTATGCAGAGTGGTGAGACATGATTATGCACAACTCTTCCAACTTTGCAACATGATACATGTTGGCAGTTTGAAGGCCACAGTGAGAGTATTCACACCAAAGAAATTGGGAAATGCTACATATCAGCGTTTCCCCCCAAGAGACAGAGAGTCAGTTCTTAAACGTTTACCAGTGTACAACTGATGGTAGATGGCAACTAGAAGGGATCAGATATGTCAATCACCAAAGCCTGCAGTCAAATTGAGGTCACTGATGCAAAGACATGTCAGGCCAGTAAATAATCTAAAAAAATGTTTAATGCAGGAGACTATTCTTCAAACACCAATAAACATATAAATAAATAAATTCAAACAAAACTGTGGCTAATTACATAGTTATAAGAGAAAAATCAATGCTTATCTTTACATTGCACCTATATCCTCATATAGCAGTTTGCAGAGTACAGATAGCAATATCATCTTAATTATTACAACAGTAGAACTAATCATAATGAAAGTTATTATTTTCCATATTTTACAGGGGAGAAATCTTAGGCTCATTAAGGTTAAATGTTGCCCAAGGTCAGATAGCTCGTATATGACATAAACAAGACTAATATTTTTCAGTTGATTTTTATATTATTTGGGGTCAGAGAATATTATGTGTATTACAACTCAAATGTTTTCCTATAAGTCAACTATTTCTATTTCAATACTGTTCTTGGCTCATTTTATTTTCTTAGGTATGTGTGAGGAGACGAGCCACAGCGCCACACTCATCCCTCTTCTACTGCACATGCTCAGCTTCACTGAGGTTCCGCACTGGCTGTCCACCAGATGTTCAATGTTATCTCCTTATTGAAGGTTGTGACAAAACCCCAGAGAGTAAAATGATGGCAATCTGTCAACCAGTTATCTTTTTTTTTTCATTTTCCATTATTCTCCACCTTATGTCACTGTTTTTAGTGTATGAACTGCTCATTGTTTATTTCTGCTCATTTCTTTCATCACTGTTTTTAATTTAAATGATATTCAACTGCTGAGAATATTCTTCAGAGCAAAGCTACACTTGTCTCCAGTAAAGAGAAAGACAACAAGGACATGTCCATTACTCTGAGAAATCAAGAGATGTAGAATATTTGCCATCGACAGGAGGAAGTGTGATGGATGCTCTGATTTACATTTTAATCCCATCAGATTGTTGCTGAAAATTATGATAGAATGCTTATTTACCCACTAAAACTCTCACAATTTAATTGAAAAAGGTTGAATTTGAAGCATCCTGAAAGCAACCAGAATTTTAGTTCAGTACTTAGAAGTGTGAAATGTTAAACTATTATCTCATATTTTGTTCTTTTCTGCTTGCCTGATCTTTCTAAATCTAATTCAGTAAATCAACAGAATTTATTAACCAAAATTAAATACCAACTAAGTGCAGGGCATACAAACATGAACTTATCAACAAAGTCCTATCCTAAAGGAGTTCATGCTGTGTCCCAAGAAAATTATAAATAAAACTGTTTATAACAAAATGTGATAATAGACACATTAGAGATAGGTACCAAATGACTATGGGATAACAAAAGAGGAAGTGATTAATTTTCAGCAGGAACTTAGAAAGTCTTTATAGACCTAACGACATTTTATCTGGACTTTGAATTATGAAAGCATTTTTTTATATGTGTGAGTTAAGAATGGTGTTCTGCATATTAAGTGAAATATGGCTAAAAGTCACAGAAGAAATGTATGTTGTTCTGATAAAATAACATGCAGTGGCTTTTCTACAATGGTAGGAGATAAGGATTAAAAATTTTCTAAAAGATAAATTGTGAAGAGTTTTGAATGCTGGGGAAACTTTGCAGAAATTTATATAATAGGTGTTGTTGTTCCAGTTGGAAATTTTAAATCATTCTCCTTGTTTATTTATGAGTCCCACAAAAGATTAGAATTTAAGCTCATTCTGACATGCTCTGAATATTAAGTAAAAGCATAACATATCCTTGGTTGAGTAAGCCTTGAATAAATATCCTCTGTTCAATTAATTTATACTACAAATTGTTTTTTAAGTTTTTCCTCTCTACCTCACATTATGCTTGGTAATGAAGTATAGTGGGAAACAGTACAGACAAAATTTGGGACATGACAGGATTACTCTTTGCAACATTAATAAAAACTTTATTCTGAGTATTCCTCTAGCTATACAGCATGGTTTTAGCTTGAATATTTAGTATTTAGAAAAGGCTTTGAGATTTTTCAAAAATGATTTTTATGCTTGCTTGCTCCATTCATTCCATTTGGCCTGTGTGAAACCAGCTTCTTGCTGCTGAGTCAACTAGCAGTATGATGAATTTTCAAAATCTGTTGGTCAATAGAGGTATTGACTATTACCAGAAGATTAGCACATATAGTTGCCTACCATTTATTGCATGACTATTAAAACCCAGGTCCTGTACTTGTTAGAAATTAATTAAGATGACCTTATAAGTTGGGTAGTATTGTCACCTCTACTTTGTTCACCTGTAACCTAAGGTTCTGAGTGATTACATAAATTGGCTTCCTTTTTGTTGGTAACTTCTGAAAGTAAATTAAAACTCAAATTTGCCTGGATCCTAAGACCAAACCTTAACGTTTTATGCATATATTTATTTGTGTCTGTTTATTTGTTTGTATGTTACATATTGAGAAGAAGAAATCATTGAACAGGATGGAAATAGGTCTTTCCATTTATATCTACACAAATACTAGTAATCAAATAACCATTAAATCTGAATTAAACAGCCACTAATCCACCTCAAATATATGAAGATTAAATAGAATCTAAGTGATGTAATATTTTATTGTTTTTTCAGGAAATGACAGATAATTTTTCCCAAACTAATCAAATCTGTTACATAAAACCACGTCTCTATCTTCCTTTTAATAAGAAAATTGTGCCTCAAAAGATTCATAAAATCTTACCCATTTGATGTAATCTAAGTAAGTCCTTCTAATTAACACTCAAAAATTAACCTTATTACTCCAATTAAGGGAAAAATTTTGCTAATCAATAATGTTTCTTTTAAGAGCAAAGATATTCATTTAATAAAATCAATATACTAAAAAGCAACATAACACCTAACTGAAAAATTATATGATGGAATGTATCTTCTTAGAAAGCATGAAAAATTCATGCAAATCCAATGTAACTGTTTTGCTTCTAGAAAGAAAGTGGAGTTTCACACAAACATCTAGTTTCCTTTCTCAATTAAAAAAAATAAGAATTCTGACTATATATATAGTCAGAATACACAGCTGGATGGATAGATGAATAGATATTGAAAAGATGAAATCCTAGCCATTAAACTATCCAGAGATAGTTGTAACATTCTACTATTAACAGATACTTTTTCCAATAATCTTCATTTTGTGTTATAAATAGTGTACTTTTCATAGGACATTAGCCTTATCCACACCTCTTTTCGGTCTCAGTTCCTTAAAGCTCTGTAGACATCAGAACAATTCTGCTATTGTTACTGAGGATAGAAACTTGAAAAAGGCATTTTAAATGTAGATTCAAATTGAGTCTGATAAGGAAATTCTTCTGTTTACCCATTCACTGTGGACAAGGTTTTCTTGTGTGGGTATTGCAGGGTTAAAAATGGGAAGTGTAAATTTATACCTCTGATATTATGATCTGTGATCATTATAAATAATAACACTAGAAACCCTGGATATCAAAATAAAAATGTCCCTACTGGGCCTATTACACCTGCTCTTTTTGTTCACTTTTTCTTGAATTTCCCATTATTTGCACATCTGAGATTACATAGCATAGCTCTTTCCAACCAGCTGCTGACCTCTTAATAGGTGATAAGATAAACTGCCAAAAGACAAGCTAAATATATAGATTTTTAACCAGGAACAGGCTCTACCTTTAAAAAGTATTAAAATGAGAAGCGTACAAATAATCAATGGGTTCCAGCCTGTGAGATGGAGATTTGATATTGGATCTCGATTAGCTGCTAGTAGGTCTTCAGTGAAAGTTGCTTCCTTTCATCCCCAGAGATATCCTGTAACCATGAATATCAGGCTATTTTAACTCCATTTCATGATCATCCTAGGAAAGGACATAGTGTGTTATTCTCTTTGTTGGTCTCTTCAGATTCATTTGCATGCATTAACCTTCATGGTATTTGTTGAGCTATTCAACTCTTTGTATATCATGAATAATTTCATTAAACATTAAGAATTTACCCACACTGTATCTTTGTGTATTTTTAAATATTTACAATTTGTAATACTGAATAAATATGTAATAAGTAAGGCAGTGTTTCCAGGTTTCCATATTGCTTAAACCTGTCATGTACTATAACCTTTGGGGGCTTATATAATATTCAGCTCCTTAATTCAGTGTCAGAGCTGTTATCATATGTTGATTGGAAAATAACAGCCATGTTGAGGCTCTCCAGTCACTAATAATTCCTATTCTGATTTGATTAGCATATAAATGTTCCTAGATTTATGCAGTGTCAGGGGAATATGTATTATAAATACTTCACAGGGTTCTCTCTTTCTCTCATTTTAATCAGGAAAGAGAGAAAGAATATTGTCATGCATGAAGCCTAACATGCCTTTCTTCAAATCCTTGACTCATGGAAGTTTCCAGAACTTTTGGTAAAAGATGACATGAAAGTAAATTTATTTCACAGTTTATGAGCAGGAATCACTGATGAAATAGACCTTTCCTGAAGTTTGGCTTTCCCAGATGTCCGTAATGTGGTGGAAGAGTGGATATGATTCTGCTCATAGAGACATCTCAACTAAGCTCTGACCAGGTCACCTAACTAATGGCAAAGCTTTGCTTGTAGTAATCCTAAATAATGAGAGCCCAGTCGACAAAAATTATGGAATAGTTTTGTGCACATTTCTTTCTCTAATACATTGAAAAGCCAAATGAACTGGTTGTGTCTCCAGTCCCAAGTTAAATGTGCTCCTCAAGTATGTGACCAAATAAAATTCTGTGAAACCATAAATACATTGTTACAGTTGTAAAGACACAGCCCCTTAAAAATCTCAGTATTCATTGTATTAGAAAGAGGTGAAAATGGAAAGGTAGAGGCAATGCATTGATAAACATCAAGTTTTGATGAGCATCAGAGCACGCTTGTTCTGTAAGTGCACCCACTAGCTCTCATCACTGAGCCCTTTCCAAAAAGAAAAATTTTAAAGAAAATTTTACCCAAAACGTATGAATAATCGAATACAAACTAATATATTATAATATACCTATGGATGAATAAGTCATCTCTCAATAAATACACCAGATTTAAAAAATTCTAATTCAGGTGAAAAATAAAATGCAAAACGAATCAAGGATACAGATCAAAATAAGATATAGTTTAGAAAGATATGCTTTAAAAATGTGATTCGAAAGTTATGTTTAGAAAAAAGTTCAATGATATTTTTATCTCACCCTGTGCAATTAAGTTTATATTTGTCTTTCTGGCTAGTTTTATACTTTTATGTTTTTTCTTGATTGCTGATCATTTTAAATGTTCTTGTTCTGAGCATATCATTAAGATCAAATTTTAAAGATCCAAGAATTTTTATTCCAAACTTTATCTCATTTTGAGTTTAATCCAACACTATTCAGTGAACCCTTTGGACACCATTCAGACACATATCAGCACATATCAGACAGATACATGATACCTGCTTATAAAGTTATTTTGCTCTTTTTCTTCTTGCCACGTGGAACACTTGTTCTTTAAAAATCAGCCTTTTTTTTTTTTTTTTTTTTTTTTGCCAGGGGAACTTCATTGTCCTCATAGGCTACTTCCAATTCATTCTTCTTACCAGTGTCATTTAAAAAATGGTATCCTCTGAACCATTTAATAGAATAAGTGTAAATCTCTTTATGAGAATTTTGTTACTCTTTTGAGTTTTTAAAATTAAATACATGTAAAACTACCTACCTTTTATTTGAATGATTTGCAATTTATCTTTGTAAGTCTAGGGTAAAATCTATATTTCCTGTCTGGCTATCAGAGACTAAAAGATTTCATAACTTTCTCCCAAGGTTCTTATCAACTCCACTCCACAAACTTATTTCTCCTTATTATGCATAATTAGGGCTAGAGACATAGTTCCCCATCATTTCTTTACATTTCTGAAAAATGAAATTATCAACTTGTATATTAAGAACTTATTAAGAACTTATCAGATTAATCAGGATACAGACCCTAAATTGAAGGCATTTTACAAATTTTTACTACATAAAAATATGAATATGCCTAATGGCACAATTTCATAATAAATAAGAAGGTGCAGGGTTTTATGTGCAATATGTAGAACTCTTTGGGAATAAATTAAGCTATGCATAGCAGAAAAGCATAGATGTATGAGTTCAGGTACAAGACAGCATGCTAAATACATGCTATATGTTTTCCCTATATACTGGAATAGGCAAGAAGCATTTTGGCAAAGAAAGGATTATGTGTAGAAACAGGACAAGATGGGAAATATCAGAGAGACAGAAACTAAGCTGGCAGGATTTGGTTAAAGAGAACAGCCTAGACACTTGAAGGCATTTCAGGAGAGTAAGAGTTGTAAAGACAGGAACAAACCTAAAGATTTCATGTCTACAGGATATAGAGGTCATGGATATGAGTGGCCTGATGGTCAATTAACAGAGGTAGGGATTCCTGTAGTGGTTGCAATCAGGCTGATCAGGCCCCAAGTATAGTTGATCCCTGAAAGAAAGCAATTTCAACAAGATTTCATGATGTCTGGCAGGAGCTAGGGTTACAACATCGGGGCTATGCCTTATGTTATGGGATTCCTTGGAAGAAATGAGAAACAGTTGATCTTAAAGACCATCGATGGAGGCATCTACATGATAGTATATTCAATCCTTTCCCCAATATTCTAGAACTCAGCTAGGACCATTTGCCCTGACAGTGGATTTTGTTCCATATCCCAAGTGGACTGCACAAGAGGAGGAGGCTGACATTCTTAAAAAATTGCTTAAGTGTACGTATGAACTCATGTAGAGGAATCAAAAGATATCTAAAAACAACCAGTGTGGGCCTCCCTGGTGGCACAGCGGTTGAGAGTCTGCCTGCCGATGCAAGAGACACGGGTTCATGCCCCAGTACAGGAAGATCCCACATGCCATGGAGTGGCTGGGCCTGTGAGCCATGGCTGCTGAGCCTGTGCATCCAGAGACTGTGCTCTGGGCCTGTGCAACAGGAGAGGCCACACACTGAGAGGCCCACGTACCACAAAAAAATAAAAACAACCAGTGCATTCAAAGAGAAAAAGTTTATGCCCAAGAAAAAGATGTAAATGAACAAACATGTAAGGAGATAAAATGAATAAAATTAAGTATGAGGTGTGGCAGATACATAAGATATAGAGTGGTAAGAAAGGGAAGAATAGGGAAGCATATATACAAGTCAAGAATAGTCATTAAAAAAAAAAAACCAGCTTAATACCTTATAATTCAAAGATACTATTGCTCATGAAAAAAATGAATAGATGGGTTGAGGAGCACAACACAGAAGCCTCAAAGGGTTTGTTCTGTTGATGAATGAGTAGAACAATAGAACAAAAAACAAAGTCCAAATTGAGTAACTAGAAGACAAGATCAAAGGACACCATAAAAATAAATCAAGTAGAAATAGAGAAATAGAAAGTATGAAAAAATGCTAAGGATATACATTCCAATGTTATTATTAACCTAATAGACATACATAAGGAAATAAAAGAAGGAAATAATAATTGAAAAGTACCAAGAAATTCATCAAGATGGGAGTAGAATAACAGGGACCTCCAAGTATCATGTGATAATAAGGAAAAACACATACAGTTATATCATAGTGACATTTTAAAGCTTCAAGGTCAAAGAGAAACAAAAAAAATATATCAGAGTAAAAAAAAATGTTTTACCATAAAGTCACAGGGATTGACAACTAATTTTTCTATCAGTAACACTGGTTATGAGAAGATAGGGAAAAATTGGCAAAGTATTAGCACTTGTGCCATTATCTTTTCCATAAAGTCTGCATCTAAAATTTCTTGTAATATTAACATTAGATTAAAATGGAAGAAGAGAGGGATGAGATAGAGATAAACTTGAGTTGTTGCATTATATGATAAAGGATAAAGTTAGTTAATGAAACACTCAAATAGCACTTTAGGAAGAAAAATAACATTACATATGTTTTAACATTGTGTATGTCAAATTCTGTTTCCAGTAATGGTGGGATAAGTAATCTGGACCACTGTTTTTATTAAGAATATAAAACTATGATGAAATAGTTTTTAAAACATATCAATGCATTTAAAGGCACAGGAGAATTATCAAAAGAGTAAAGAATTACAGGGTCAAGATCTAGGAGATGAAGAAAATCTAGAAAGGAGAAACAAGTGCTTGAAACCACTGGTTCTTAATATTGTCCAATATCTAAGGAAGGAAATTGAAAGGCTGAGAAATTAAACACAATCTTTGATGGGTCGAAAAGGGCTCGGGTTTCAAAACTAGAGCTCGGTGCCTCAAACTGTAGAGTGAAGGGTTGTGGGAAGACTGAACCTGAAGCAGAAATATTCTTTCTTAGGAATTGAAACCCAAATTAGAAAAAAAATGTATTTTATTGAGGTTAATTAGCATTATAAAATTCCATAGGTGCTCACCTCCTCCTTCATCTTTGGGATGTGCATTTTACCCAGTTTCTACAGCGAGTGCTACTTCAAGGAGGCAGCCCTGAGAGATGAGTGTGGGGTTGAGATCATCTGGATGGAGTACACGTGACTCAAGGCAGCTGTGTGACTGACAGCGTCTTGGGGATCCAGCCTGGTGTAAGGCCTGAGCCTCTGAGGTAGGAAAGCAGAATTCAGGATATTGGACAACCAGAGACCTCCTGGCCCCACATAATGTCAATCAGCGAGAGTTCTCCCAGAGATCTCTGTCTCAAAGCTAAGACCTAGCTCCAACCAACAACCAGCAAGCTCCAGTGCTGGAAGCCTCATGCCAAACAACTAGCAAGACAGGAATGCAACCCTACACATTAGCAGAGAGGCTGCCTAAAATCATAATAAGTTCACATAATAAGTTTCTGCCCACGAGAAAGACAAGATCCAGCTCCACTCACCAGAACCCAAGCAACAGTCTCCTCAACCAAGAAGCCTGCACAAGCCACTGAACCAACATTACCCACTGAGGGCAGACACCAAAAACAGCGAGAATTACAAACCTGCAGCCTGTGAAAGGAAGACCCCCAAACACAGAAAGTTAAGTAAAATGGGAAGACAAAGGAATATGCAGCAGATGAAGGAGCAAGGTAAAAACACATGTACCAAACAAATGAAGAGGAAATAGCCAGTCTACCTGAAAAAGAATTCAGAGTAATGATAGTAAAGGTAATCTAAAATCTTGGAAAGAGAATAGAGAAAATGCAAAAAACGTATAACAAGGACATAGAAGAACTAAAGAACAAACAAACAATCATGAACAGAACAATAAATGAAGCTAAAAATTCTCTAGAATGCAACAGTAGCAGAATAACTGAGGCAGAAAAATGGATAAGTGACCTGTAAGATAAAATAGTGGAAATAACTACTACAGAGCAGATAAAGAAAAAAAGAATGAAAAGAATTGAGGACAATCTAAGCAAACTCTGGGACAACATTAAACACACCAACATTCGAATTATAAGGGTCCTAGAAGAAGAAGAGAAAAAGAAAGGGTGTGAGAAATTATTTGAAGAGATTATAATTGAAAATCCCCCTAACATGGGAAAGGAAATATTCAATAAAGTCCAGGAAGCACAGAGTCTCAAACAGGATAAATCCAAGGATAAACACAACAAGACACATATTAATCAAACTATCAAAAATTAAATACAAAGAAAAACTGTTAAAAGGAGCATGGGAAAAGCAACAAAAAACATAAAAGGGAATCCACATAAGGTTAACAGCTGATCTTTCAGCAGAAACTCTGCAATCCAGAAGGGAGTGGCAGGACATGTTTAAAGTGATGAAAGGGGAACACCTACAACTAAGATTATTCTATGCAGCAAGGATATCATTCAGATTTGACAGAGAAATTAAAACCTTTAGAGACAATCAAAAGTTAAGAGAATTCAGCACCACCAAACCAGCTTTACAACAAATGCTAAAGGAACTTATCCAGACAGGAAACAAACGAGAGGGAAAAGACCTACAAAAACAAACCTAAACAATTAAGAAAATGGTAATAGGACCATACAAATAAATAATTAACTGAAATCAAAATGTATTAAAGGCTCCAACTAAAAGACATAGACTGGCTGAATGGATACAAAAACAAGACCAGTATTATGCTGTGTAAAGGAGACCCAATTCAGGGCTTCCCTGGTGGCACAGTGGTTGAGAGTCCACCTGCTGATGCAGGGGACGTGGGTTCGTGCCCCGGTCCGGGAAGATTCCACATGCCACGGAGCGGCTGGGCCCGTGAGCCATGGCCGCTGAGCCTGCGTGTCTGGAGCCTGTGCTCTGCAACGGGAGAGGCCACAACAGTGAGAGGCCCGCGTACCACAAAAAAAAAAAAAAAAGAGAGACCCACTTCAGACCAAGGGACACATACAGACTGAAAGTGAGATGATGGAGAAAGATATTCCATGCAAATACAAATCAAAAGAAAGCTGGAGTAGCAATTCTCATATCAGACAAAATATACTTTAAAATAAAGACTATTACAAGAGGCAAAGAAGGACACTACATAATGATCAAGGGATCAATCCAAGAAGAAGATATAACAATTATAAATATTTACGCACCCAACATAAAGGCACCTCAATACATAATGTAAATGCTAAAGGCCATAAAAGGGGAAATCAAAGGTAACACAATAATAGTAGGGGACTTTAAAACCTCACTTTCACCAATGGACATGTCATGCAAAATGAAAATAAATAAGGAAACACAAACTTTAAATGACATATTAAAAAAGATGGACTTAATTGATATTTAGAGGGCATTCCATCCAAAAACAATAGAAAACACTTTCTCCTCAACTGCTCATGGAACATTCCCCAGGATACACCATATCTTGGGTCACAAATGAAGCCTCGGTAAATTTAAGAAAATTGAAATTGTATCAAGTATCTTTTCTGACCAAAATGCTATGTGACTAGATATGAATTACAGGAAAACAAAAAAAAATACAAACACATGGAGGCTAAATAATATGCAACTAAGTAACTATGAGATCACTGAAGAAATCAAAGAGGAAATCAAAAATACCTAGAGACAAATGACAATGAAAACACAATGATCCAAAACCTATAGGATGCAACAAAGGCCATTCTAAGAGGGAAGGTTATAGCAATACAACCCCCCCCCAAGAAACAATAAAAATCTCAAATCAACAACTTAACCTTGCACCTAAAGCGATTAGAGAAAGAAGAACAAACAAAACCCAAAGTTAGCAGAAGGAAAGAAATCATAAGACAGATATGAAATAAAAGAAAAAGAAATGAAGTAAACAATAGTAAAGATCAATAAAATTAAAAGCTGGTTCTTTGAGAAGATAAAATTGGTAAACCATTAGCCAGATTCATCAAGAGAAAAGGGGAAATGATTCAAATCAACAGAATGAGAAATGAAAAAGGAGAAGCAACAACTGACACTACAGAAATAAAAAGAATCCTGAGGGATTACTACAAGCAACTATAGGCCAATAAAGTGGACAACCTGGAAGAAATGGAAAAATTCTTAGAAAAGCACAACCTTCTGAGACAGAACTAGGAAGAAATAGAAAATATAAACAGACAAATCACAAGCAATGAAATTGAAACTGTGATTAAAAATCTTCCAACAAACAAAAGCCCAGGATCAGATCACTTCACAGACAATTCTATCAAACATTTACAGAAGAACTAACACCTATCTTTCAAAAAATCTTTAAAAAATAGAACAGAAGGAGGAACACTCCCAAACTCAGTCTACAAGGACACTATCACCCTGATACCAAAACCAGACACAGATGTCACTAAAAAAGAAAACTACAGGCCAATATCACTGATGAATATAGATGCAAAAATCCTCAACAAAATACTAGCAAACAGAATCTAACAGTGCATTAAAAGGATCACACACCATGATCAAGTGGGGTTTATCCCAGGAATGCAAGGATTCTTCAATATGTGCAAATCAATCAATGTGATACACCATATTAAGAAATTGAAGGATAAAAACAATATAATCATCTCAATAGATGCAGAAAAAACTTTTGACAAAATTCAACACCAATTTACGATAAAAACTTTCCAGAAAGTAGGCAAAGAGGGAACTTACCTCAATATAATAAAGGCAATAAATGACAAACCCACAGCCAACATCATCCTCAATGGTGAAACTGAAACTATCTCCTCTAAAGTCAGGAATAAGACAAGGATGCCCACTTTCACCACTATTATTCAATATTCTTTTGGAAGTTTTAGTCATGACAATCAGAGAAGGAAAATAAATAAAAGGAATCCAAATTGGAAAAGAAGTAAAGCTGTCACTGTTTGAAGATGACACGATAATATACATAGAAAATCCTAAATGTGCCACCAGAAGCCTACTAGAGCTAATCAGTGAATTTGTTAAAGTTGCAGGGTACAAAATTAATGCACAGAAATGTCTTGCATTCCTATACACTAATGATGAAAAATCTGAAAGAGAAACTAAGGAAACACACCCATTTACCATTGCAAAAAAGAATAAAATACCAAGGAATAAACCTACCGAGGGAGACAAAATACCTGTATGCAAAAAATTACAAGACACTGATGAAAGAAGCTAAAGATGATACAAACAGATGGAGAAACATACCATGCTCTTGGATTGGAACAATCAACATCATGAAAATGACTATACTACCCAAGGCAATCTACAAATTCAATGCAATCCCTATCAAACAACCAGTGGCATTTTTCACAGAACTAGAGCAAAAAATTTTACACTTTGTATGCAAACAAAAAAGACCCCAAGTAGCCAAAGCAATCTTGAGAGAGAAAAACAGAGCTGGAGGAATCAGGCTCCTGGATTTCAGAATATACTACAAAGCTACAGTAATGAAGACAGTATTGTACTGGCACAAAAACAGAAATATAGATCAATGGGACAGGATAAAAAGCCCAGAGATAAACCCATGCACATATGGTCACTTTATCTTTGATAAAGGAGGCAAGAATATACAATGGAAAAAAGACAGCCTCTTCAATAATTGGTGCTGGGAAAAATGGACAGCTACATGTAAAAGAATGAAATTAGAATGCACAAGAATAAACTCAAGAACACACCACACACAAGAATAAACTCAAAATGGATTAAAGACTTAAATGTAAGGCCAGACACTATAAAACTATTAGTGGAAAACATAGGCAGAATGCTCTACAACATAAATCACAGCAATATCCTTTTTGACCCACCTCTAGAGAAATGGAAATAAAAACAAAAATAAACAAATGGGACCTAATGAAACTTAAAAGCTTTTGCACAGCAAAGGAAACCATAAAGAAGATGAAAAGACAACCCTCAGAATGGGAGAACATATTTGCAACTGACAATGGATTAATCTCCAAATTTTACAAGCAGCTCATTCAGCTCAATATCAATAAAAAAAATCGAAAAATGAGCAGAAGAACTAAATACACATTTCTCAAAAGAAGATATAGCTATTGCCAGCAAACACATGAAAGGATGCTCAACATCACTAATCATTAGAGAAATGCAAATCAAAGCTATAATGAGGTATCACCTCACACCAGTCAGAATGGCTATCATCAAAAAATATACAAACAATAAATGCTGGACAGGGTGTGGAGAAAAAGGAACACTCTTGCACTGTTGGTGGGAATGTAAATTGATACAGTCACTATGGAGAACAGTATAGAGGTTCCTTAAAAAACTAAAAATAGAACTACCATATGACCCAGCAATGCCACTACTGGGCATATACCCTGAGAAAACCATAATTCAAAAAGAGTCATGTACCACAATGTTCACTGCAGCACTATTTACAATAACGCAGACATGGAAGCAACCTAAGTGTCCATCGACAGATGAATGGATAAAGAAGATGTGGCACATATATACATTGGAATATTACTGAGCCATAAAAAGAAATGAAATTGAGTTATTTGTAGTGAGGTGGATGGACTTCAAGTCTGTCACACAGAGTGAAGGATGTCAGAAGGAGAAAAACAAATACTGTATGCTAACACATATGTATGTAATCTAAACAAAAAAAAAAAAGAAAAAATGGTTCTGATGAACTTAGGGGCAGGACAGGAATACAGACGCAGACGTAGAGAATAGACTTGAGGACAGTTGGAGGGGGGAGAGTAAGCTGGACGAAGTGAGAGTAGCATTGACATATATACACTACTAAATGTAAAATAGGTAGCTAGTGGGAAGCAGCTACATCACATGGGGAGATCAACTCAGTGTTTTGTGACCACATAAAAGGGTGGGAGAGGGATAGTGGGAGGGAGGGGATATATGTATACATATAGTTGATTCACTTTGTTATACAGCAGAAATTAACACAACATTGTAAAGCAGTTGTACTTCGATAAAGACATTAAAATAACATTAACAAAATAAAATAAAATAAAATAAAATTCCATAGTCATGTGCAAATAAAGAAACAAACAAACAAACAAATAAATAAATAAATAAATGCTCTTGACATTTCTAGAGGAAGATATTATCTAACACCTGAGATAATTTCTTTCATAAATAATATCTGGCTATCAGTCAAAAATAATCATGTTAGCAGAGATGAAACAACAGTATCAAAATCCAGGAAAAATAACAGACAATGGGGTGAAATTCACAGTTATCTAAATAATGGAATTATTAAACATGACTAAAATAATTATACTTATTATGTTCAAGAAAATAAAAGCTTAGACTAAGAATTTGTCAGATGAATTGAGTCTATATAAAAGATCAAAATGGATATTCTAGAATTGAAAACAAAAGAAACCTAAAACTAAAGGTAAGAACTAACATTTGGGATTACTGGAAAATTAGATGCAACAGAAGAGAGAATTAGTGAAGTGCAAGGTAGATCAGATATAAATTTCCAAAATAAGGTATATAGATTAAAAACAAACAAACAGAAAACTATAGTTGAGCATAAGATATACAATGTAAAGTTCTAATATATATTCAATATCAGTATGAGAAGGAAAGGATCACAAGCAATGTTAGGAGACAAAATGGTGGAGAATTTTCAAAAACATAAATAACTTCAAACCATGGCTTTAATAAGTACTACAAACCCCAAGAAGAATAAGTGGGATAAATATAAATAGTAAAACTGCCAGAATCCAAAGGCAAAGAGATAATACTAAACATAAAGAGAATGACAGAGAGAGAGAGAACCATTAAAGGTACAGCAGTAAGATTTAAAGGTGACTTAACAAAAGAAACAATGAAAGAAAGAAGATAATAGAGTAATAAAATATTACAAGCAATGAGAAACATACTAACATCAAAAGTGCATCAGTAAAATTTAAGATTGTTAAAATTAAATGCTTTTATTAGAAATAAAATCTAAGGCCAGCATCAAAAAATCTACAAGTAATAAATGCTGGAGAGAGTGTAGAGAAAAGTGAATCCTCCTACACGGTTAGTGGGAATGTAAATTGCTACAGCCACTATGGAGAACAGTATAGAGGTTCCTTTAAAAACTAAAAATAGAGCTACCATATGATCCAGCAATCTCACTCGTGGGCATATATCCAGAGAAAACTGTAATTCAAAAAGGTACATGCACCCCAATGTTCATTGTAGCACTATTTAGAATAGCCAAGACATGGAAACAACCTAAATGTCCATCAACAGAGGAATGGATAAAGATTATGTGGTATATATATATGATGGAATATTAGCCATAAAAAAGAACGAAATAATGCCATTTGCAGTAACATGGATGGACATAGAGATTGTCATATTGGGTGAAGTATGTCAGACATAGAAAGACATATGTGATCTCATATGTGAAATCTAAAAAAAGGGTACAAGTGAGCTAATCTACAGAACAGAAATAGAGTTTCAGATGTAGAAAACAAACTTATGGTTATGAGGGAGGAAAGAGGAGGGAGGGATAAACTGGGAGATGATTGGATTTGACATATACATACTACTATATATAAAATAGATAACTACAAAGGACCTACTGTATAGCACAGGTAACTCTACTCAATATTCTCTAATGGCCTATATGGGAAAAGAATCTAAAAAAGAGTGGACATATGTATATGTATAACTGATTCACTTTGCTCTGAAACTAAAACAATATTGTAAATCAACTGTACTCCAATAAAATTTTTAAAAAGTAATATCTAAAATTGGTAGCCTATGCTTCCACCTGAAGAGACTAGAGAATGTAAAGCAAAATAAACAGAAGGAAGAAAAGCATACAATTTGGAAAAAAAAACCCAATAAAATAGAAAGGAGAAAAACAATTAAGGAAATCTATGACACCCAAAAGCTTGTTTCTTGTAAAATCATCAAAATTTATAAATTTGTTGCTAGATTGATCAAGAAAAAATGAGAGAAGCCACTGATTACCAATATCATGAAAGAAAGGGAAACATCCTCACAGATTCCACAAACACTAAGAGGATAGTGAGTGAATACTGCCACAACTTTATGAACATAAATTTGACAACTTAGATCAATGGCCATTTTTTGAAAGATATAAACAATCAAACCTCACTCAAGGAGAAATAACTAACCTGGATACTCTATGTCTATTAAATAAATTAAATTTATAGCTAAAAATATTCAAAAATAAATTAAAAGATTCAGAATATTTCACTGATGAGTACTTCCAAATATTTAAGGAAGAAATAGTACGAATTCTAAATTATTTCTTTCACAAAATTGAGGAGACAACTTCTTTCTACTCATTATTTGAGGCAAGCATCCACCTGATACAAAATCCTGATAAAGATATTACAAGAAAAGAAATCAAAGTCTAATGTCCCTCACTGATACATAAGATCCTCAATAAATTTTAGCAAATTAAATCCAGCAATATCATAAATGAAGCTCATTCTGTTAATGTAAGACTGGATCAATATTTAAAAGCAATTAACAAAATTCACCATAAGAACATGTTAAATATGGAAAACCAAATGAATATCACACCAGATGCAGAAAAAGCATATAAATAAATCCAACATACATTTCTGATAAAAACTCTCAGAAAACCAAAAATAGAATGAGCCTTCCTGAACTTAGCAAATATTATTTAAAAAAAAAAAAATCTCCAAAGCTAACTTCTGTCTTCTGTCATGGCTCAGACATCCTACTGGAAATCTTAGCCACTGAAAGCCAAAAAATAAAATAAAAAATTAAAAACCTTGAAACACATATGTCTCAACTTATACAAAATTAACTTAAAACAGTTTATAGTTTTCAAGGTTAAAAATAAAACATTAAAAAAGAAGCATAGTGGAAACCTTTGTGAACTTAATTTTGGTGATGATGCATATTTAGTTATAACATTAGAAGTGAAATCCATAAAAGAAAAAAGATCACACATTGAAATTTACAGAAATAAAAACAAAAGTTTGCTCTGTTAAGACAATTAAAAGTCATGTGACACTTTTAATTATATGACACATATCTGATAATGGACCTGTGTACAGAACTCTTATAATTCAAGAATAAGGAAACAACCAAATTTTTAAAAGTAGGCAAAAATTCTGAACAAATTTTTCAACAGACAGTATATAAATGGAAAATAAGTATATAAAATTGCTCTACACCATTAAATATTAGGAATATGCAAATTAAAACTATAATGAGATACTACTACACAGTTATGAGTGTTGTTAGTATCAAAAACACTTTCAATAACAAATGCTGGCAAGTATTTGGGATAACAGAAACTTTCATTCATTGATGATGGGAAGGCAAAATGGTATAGCTACCTTCAGAATAATTTTGACAGGGGAATTCCCTAGTGGCCCAGTGGTTAGCACTCCATGCTTTCACTGCCAAGGGCACGGGTTCAATCCCTCATTGGGGAACTAAGATCCTGCAAGCCACTCAGAGCAGCCAAATATTTTAAAAGTTATAAAACAAACAAACAAACAAAACCCCAAATCAGTTTTTCAATTTCTTAAAAATTTTAAACGTATGGTTGTTATATAACACACCTCAACCTCTTCTAGGCATTTCCTATGGAAATAAAAACTTAAGTACAAACATGTATGAAAATGTTTCAGTAGCTCTAATTCTTCAAATAGGAAACATTCTTCAACAGATGAATGAGCATACAAACTGTGGTACATCTGTATAATGCGATGTTACTCAGCAATAGAACACAACTATTGATTCACACAAATGAATCATAAATGCATTTTTCTAAGTGAATGAAACCAAACTCAAAAGACCATATATTGTGTGATTCCATTTATATAACATTCTGAAAGTGGCAAAACTTTAGGGATGGAGAGCAGATCAGTGGTTGTCAGGTTGTGGTAAGTGTAGGTACATAAGGAGATTTTAGATAATGGAAGATATTTTTTTCATACTGTTCTATGCATTTGTCAAAATTCTTATAATTGTATACCACAAACAGTGAAATTTACTATATGCAAATAAAAAACAAATCACCAGATTTCTGAGGAATCCTAGAACAAAATGCTGACTGTGACATGAATCTAACTGTATTGCAAATGTATGGCATTACTTTACTGAAGAGATGGGGAAAAAAGAGCTGAACTAAGTTTGGTAAATACTGTTTGACTGGATGCTGTAAGGCTAAATGAAAAATAACTACACATATACACTGTATTCTAGTTGGTAAATTTGTTTTTCACAGAGGAATATATTATTAATTCTGATATTATTTTACCTGCAAACCAAGGTTGAACAAATAGACAATTTGTTGATAACAGGAGTATTTTCTCACTGTCAGGAAAGAAGATACAAATAAGCATGGACAGAAGACTACAATGAACCTTGTATTGCTGGATTATGGTGTGAATGTATGGACTTATAGGCATACATATATGTTCTTTCATTGTCCACTGAAATAGACTAGAAGCAATGACACTTAAGTAGCAAAAATATATCCAGTGCTCAGATCTCGGTTTCCAAACAACAATCTCCAGATAAAGGAACCAAAAATGGCTAACTCTGGAGCTGAGGCAGAGAAAATACTAGACAATTCTGGAGCATCTACTACTTCCAAAAATTAAGGAAAAAAAGGAGAGGTTATACCAAAAGGACACAGGAGACTCTCTGAAAGAACTTCCAATGGCTAAAGCAACAATAATTTGAGCAACAAAATAAATATGGAGATTATTAGATGATAACCAAAATATATAGAAACATATATACATATATAAAAATAGTAATTATGTGACAGTCTTCTTTCAAGAAAAATATCAATAAATAAATGTAGAAGAAATGAGAGAAATAGAAAATATTAGAACAGCAGAGTAATAACTACTGTAGGAAAGATTAACTGACAAAAACTAAAATTAGTAAGTAAAAGAATATTTTTGGATCTTGGCATAGATGGTGGAGTAGGAAGACCCTGAGCTCACCTCTGGTCATGGGCTCTACTTATAGAGCAACTACTGATGAATCTACCAGAAAGCATATTTTACAAAGCATATTTTACAAAGAAAAATATAAAGTAAGAACTACAAGATGGTTGAGGGGGGTAGAGTCACAGTATAGTCAAGACCCATACCCTCTGGTGGACAAGGCACAAATGGGAGAATAATTACAATTGCAGAGTTTCTCCTCAAGAAGCAAGGGATCTGAACCTCACATCAGGTTTCCCAGCCCTAGATTCCAGCACTGGGAAGACAAGCTCCCAGAATGTTTGGCTTTGAAAACCAACAGAGTTTACTTTCAGGAGACCCAGAGGGTTGTGGAAAATAGAGACTCTACATTTAAAGAGCACACAAAATTCTCACATTCTCTGGAACCCAGGACAGAAGCAATAATTTCAAAGGAGCCTGTGTCAGACATAGCTGCTGATCTTAGAGGGCCTCACAGAGAGGCAAGAGGCAATTGCAGCTCACCCTGGAAACACAGACACTAGTGACAGCCTCTTTTGGGAACTTGTTCCACCAGATGGACACTGATGCTGGTAAACACCATATTGGAATTCTATCTCTAACATTTTAGTCTTGGGAGCAAGCCCTATCAGCATAGTGTGCTTATGACCAGAGGGGAGTGCACTGCTGGGATGCATAAGACATCTCTCCAAATTCAGGAAATGTAACCAACCTACCAGATATATAGACACAAAAACAGTAAATCAGGCAAAATGAAGCAACAGAGGAACATGTTCCAAGTGAAGAAAAAAATAAAACCCAGGAAGAAGAATTAAGTGAGTGGAGATAGGCAATCTGCCCAATAAAGAATTCAAGGTAATCATAAAGATGATCAAAGAACCCAAGAGAAGAATGAATGAACAGAGCTAGAAGTTAGAAATTTTTAAGAAAGAGTTAAAAAATAAACAGGTAAATAATACAATAACTGAAATAAAAAAGTGCACTAGAAGGACTTAACAGTAGCTTACATGATACAGAGGAACAGAACAGAGAGCTGGAAGACAGTGTAGTGGAAATCACTGAAGCTGAAAAGAAAAAAGAAAAAGAAACAAGGACAGTTTAAGAGACATATGGGACAACATCAAGCATACTAACATTTGCCTTATAGGGGTCCAAGTAGAAGAGAGAAAAGGGGAGAAATAATAGCTGAAAACTTCCCTAACATGAGAAAGGAAACTGATGTCTAGATCCAGGAAGAACAGAGAGTTCCAAAAAAGATCAACTCAAAGAGGACCACTCCAAGACACATTGTAATACAAAAGGCAAACAATTAAAGATAAAGAGAGAATATTAAAAAGAGCAAGGGAAAAACAATGAGTTATGTACAAGGAATCTCCCATAAGATTATCAGCTAATTTTTCATCAGAAACTCTGCAGGACAGAAGGGAATGGAACCTTATATTTAAAGTAATCAAAGGGAAAAACCTGTAACTAGGAATATTTTATTTGTCACACTTTCATTCAAATTTGAAGGAGAAATCAAAAGTTTAAAGACAAGCAAAAGCTAAAATATTTCAGCACTAGTAAGCCAGCTTTACAAGAAATGTTAATATCTTCCAAGACTAAACCAGAAAGTAGAAAATATGAACAGACCAATTACCAGTAGTGAAACTGAATCAGTAAAAAAAACCCAAAAATTTTCCAACAAACAACAGTCCAAGAAAAAATGGTTTCACAAATGAATTCTAGCAATTATTTAGAGAAGAGTTAACCTCTATACTTCTGAAATTATTCCCAAAAAAATGCAGAGGAAGGGGCACTTTCTAACTCATTCTATGAGGCCGGTACCACCCTGATACCAAAACCAGACAAAAATACCATACAGAAAAGAAAATTACAGGTCAATATCATTGATGAACATAGATGCAAAAATCTTCAACAAAATATTAGCAAACCAAATTCAACAATACATTAAAAGGACCATGTATCATAATTAAGGGATTTATCCCTGTGATGCAAGGATGTTTCAATATCAGCAAATTGATCAATGTGATACACCACATTCACAAAATGAAAAATGAAAATGATATGATCATCTTAATAGATGGAGAAAAAAGCATTTAACAAAATTCAACATTCATTTATAATAAACTGTATTAACAAAGTAGATATAGAGAGAATGTTCCTCAACATAGTAAAGGCCATATGTGACAAACTCACAGCCAATAGAATATTCAACATGGAAAAGCTGAAACTGTTTTCTGTAAGATCAAAAACAGGACAAGGATACTCACTCTCACCACTTCTATTCAACATAGTTTTGTAAGTCCTAGGCACAGCACTCAGACAAGGCAAAGAAATAAAAGGAATCTAAATTGGAAAGGAAGAAATAAACTTGTCTGTTTGCAGATGACATAATACTGCACATAGAAAATCCTAAAGTTGTCACCAACAAACTACAATAGCTCTTCAACAAATTTGGTAAAGTTGCAGCGTACTAAATAGACAAAAATTTGTTGCATTTCTAAACTCTGACAACAAACTATCAGAAAGAGAAATTAAAGAAACAATCCCCTTTACAATTGCATCAAAAAGAATAGAATACCTAGGAATAAATCTAACTGAAAAGATAAAAGACCCATACTCTGGAAACTATAAGACACTGTTGAAAGAAATTGAAGATGACACAAAGAGATGGAAAGATATGCCATGTTCTTGGACTGGAAGAATCAATATTGTTAAAATCACGCTACTACTCAAGGCAATCTACAGATTCAATGCAATCCATATCAAAATACAAATGGCATTTTTCCAGAACTAAAACAAATAATTTTAAAATTTGTTTGGAAATATAAATACCCCAGGTAGCCAAAACAATCTTGAGAAAGATCAAAGCTGAAGGTATCATGCTTCCTGACTTTAGACTATAGTAATCAAAACAGTATGGTACTGGCCCAGAAACAGACATATAGATCAATGGAGCAGAATAGAGAGCAGAGAAATAAACACATGCACTTGTGGTCAAACAATCTATGACAAAGGAGAAAAGAATACTACAATGAGGAAAAGACAATTTCTTCAATAAGTGGTTCTGGGAAAATTGGACAGCTAAATGTGAAAGAAAGAAATTAGAACATTTTCTCATACCACATACAAAAATAAACTCAAAATGGATTAAAGACCAGAGTGTAAGACCAGAAACCATAAAACTCCTAAAAGAAAATGTAGGCAGAACATTCTTTGACATAAAATGTAGCAATATCTTCTTGAGTATCCTAAATCAAAAGAAACAAAAGAAAATTAAACAAATGGGATTTAATAAAACTTAAAAGCTTTTGCTCAACAAAGGAGACCATCAATAAAACAAAAAGACAACCTACTGAAAGAGAGAAAATATTTGCAAATGATGTGATTGATAAAGGGGTTAATACCCAAACTATATTAAAAAAAAACCCTCATATAATTCAATACAAAAAAAATCTGATTAAAATATGGACAAAAGGCCTGAATAGACATTTTCCAAACAAGGCATATGAAAAGATGTTCAAAATTGCTAATCATCAGAGAAATGCAAATCAAAACCACAAAGTATCACCTCACGCTTGACAGAATGACTATTATCAAAAAGACCACAAATAACAAATGATAGTAAGAACGTGGAGAAAAGGGAACCCTTGTACACTGTTGGTGGGAATGTAAACTGTTGCAGCCACTATGGGAAACAGTATGGAGGTTCCTCAAAATCTAAAAATAGGACTATCATGTGATCCAGCAATTCCACTCCTGGGTATATACCTGAAAAAAACAAAAATACTAATTGCAAAAGCTACATGCACCCCCAATTGATTCATAGCAGCATTATTTACAACTGCCAAGATATGAAAGCAACCTAAGTGTCCATCAATAGAATAGATAAAGAAGGATGTGAGATACACACACACACACACATACACACACACAATGGAATACTACTCAGCCATAAAAGAATGAAATTTCGCCATTTGAAACAACATGGACTGACCTGAAGGTTATTATGCTTAGTGAAAATGTCAGACAAAGACAAATACTGTATGTTATCTCTTATATGTAGAATCTAAAAAAATAAATAAATGACAATAACGAAACAGAAACAGACTCACAGGTATAGAGAACAAAACTTGTGTTTACCAGTGGGAGGAGGGAGGGAGGAAGGGCAAAATATGGGTAGAGGATTAAGAGTTAGAAACTACTATACATAAAAAATAAATAAACAAAAGTAAAAACTGTACAACACAGGGAATATAGCTGACATTTATAATAATTTTGAATGGGATATAATCTATAATTTTTTTAAAAAACTATGTTGTACATCTGGAACTAATATAATATAGTAAATCAATTATACCTAAATTTAAAAAAAATAAAAAAGAAAATACCTAGAATTGCTCACTACTAAGAGGCAGCCACTACCCATATGTGACTACTGAGTACTTGAAATACGGCTAGTCCAAATTGAGATGTGCTGCTATTTATGCACTGAATTTCAAAGACTTAATATAAGAATGTAAAAAATCTCAATAATTTTTTAATGTGCCTATAAATTGAAATAATATTTTGGATGTATTGGATTAAATAAAATGTATTATTTAAATAAATAAATAAATAAATAAATATAAATAATAAAAGTAGTGAGTGAACTTGGAGAGTTAGGACATTTACATATTCTTAACATTATTGTTCATAATATGTGTTAATAACTGAGGAGGTTTTAACATATGTTCCCAATTTCTTTTATACTCTTTCAGGAGGTGGAGTTTAATTACACTCCCTCTCACTATGGGCTGGGCTTATTGTCTCACTTACAAAGAACAGAGTATGGAAAGAGAAAAACTTGTAACTTTATAATGGAGCAATTGGCAGACACCACCACAGCCAAATGATCAAGTGTAACATCTCCATGAATAAGCCATTTTGATATCATGGAATCCCTAATATGATGCATTATGGGACATTTCACCTCTCAGGTATATTTCACAAAGATCCATAGTCCCAGTCTAATCAGGAGAAACCATAAGATAAAGGCAAACTGAAGGACTTTCAATGAAATACCTGACCAGTACTCTTCAAGTGTCAAATTCATGATAAACAAGGAAATACTGTCACTAATTTAAGGAGACTAAAGAGACATGATAATTAAATGTTATGTGGTATTTTGAACTGGATCCTGCAACACAAAAAGGACATTAGTGGAAAAAGTGATGAAATACACATAAATCTGTTAGTTGTTGTCTGGTATACATTCTCCTCTTGTTCCTTAGTAATAAAATCTTCCATTTTTAGCCATTTATATTGTTAAGCAGGTGAAGATTACATTTCTCAATCTCTTTGTAGCTTTACCTGACCATATGATTATGTGTAGTTCAAAAAGATTTGAGTAGAAATGGTGTATATGACTTTAAAGGGCTTCCTCAAACTGAAGAGGCATTCCCTCCCATCCTTCAACTCTCTAATGTGTGGAACAGGACTCATCCTGGACCATGAAGTTGAATGTCAGAGCAAAGGGATGGCAGAGCAGAGAACTGGGAGACTCCAGGGGTCTTTCAACCACATAGAACTCAAAGTCCCCAGACTGTTTTCTTTTTAAAAGAAATATCTCTGTTGTTTAAGTCATTATTTTTTGGCCCTTTTTTCCTTGAATCCAACTGGTACATGTTAACTTACATTTGTTTCATGTCTTATTTTATTTTTCTTCCTTAACAATACTGTAAGTTTCTCAAGTGACAATTGAACCCCCTCAGAGGGGGGCAAAACTTAATACCCATTCCATAATAATATTCAAGAAAAACTCATTAGATTAATTGATTAATCATTATTTTATGCCCACAATAACTAAGGACAAGACTGCAAACTGTGACAGAATTGTGAAATAACTCCAAAGCGCAACTTTGTAAATCATTTAAGTCTTACATTTATCTGTAAAGTTTCACCAAACTGCTCTTTGGTGCAACTATGACTCCCCTGCTTCTCAAGGTATTTCAAATCCACATAAGAAATATTTAACTCTATAATGAGTTCACTGTTAAGAACCAAAATGGCTATTTGTGTCTCTGTTCATATATTGATACAGCAGCATTTATTGATTTGTATGCTCAGCTTATCACTATGACATTAATCCTTATTAACACAAATGCAGCTTACCATAAGTCTAATTAAGATTTAGAAGGATAAAAATCAGATTGGGGCAATTCTTATTTTTGCTTAAACCAGCTTGCCCATTCCCATTTGTAGCACTTTCCCTGTTTATCTGTTGAGACTGCTGCTTTTCATTAACTCTGCAAAGTAATATGTCATTTTGATAGAATGGTGCATTAGAAAAATCAAATGATATTTTAAAAATTCATTTGTGAAAATAGAGAAAAATGAGCACATGAAGAGAATCAAAGATCATTATTATTGTTATTAATAAAAATAAGTACCTTCGAGAATTTTTCTTCATAGCTGGGGATTACATTAGCTCTAAATCTAACTGCTACGGTGCTACATGGAGACAGTTAAACTTTAACATATTGAGGGGTAGGGTTAGGGGAGACTTCATTGTGATGGTCACTTAGTTACATGATGTGATTCCGGAAATAGAAATAGACTTACTCCCTCATTTGCATTCAATCAATATCCCAGATGTGGGTTTCTTCCTATTGACCAGTAGAGATGGAGTCTTGAAATAAATTTTTCACAGAATTTAAAATTCTAAACATATGATCTAGTCTACAAATGTTACCTCACACAGTAAGGGAACCATCAAGTTTTTGTCTCTCAGTAATGTTCATTTTAAACCAGTTGTATTCATATAAGACTTACATAGAAAATTGAATAGAGAAAAGTTGAGCTGACACCAAACTATAATAAATTCTGGCTTCTGAACATTAGGATTCCACAGTCATTGTAATTTAATACTCAACAATAATGAGAAGACTATTTTCCATAGAGATGCTAAAAGATGTTGAATTCTCAAGCAAGATTTTTATCCCAGGAGATGTTCAATTGCACACATGAATCAATATACAGATATTTTTGAAAATATCTGGAATAAGCACCCAATTTTCTTCCTTTAATTAATTGACTTTTTTTCTTTTTATGTCAGTCTGAGTGGGTTTCCCATCTATTTTTAAAGTTAACTTTACTTACTTTTTAATAGTCAATACATCAAAACAATATATAATAAAAAAGATGAAAAGGTATATGGTATAAAAAGAATTGTTTTCCTCCTATTCTTTTCCCAGGTCATATAGTCCCATGTCTAGGAGTAACCACTGTTACCAATTTCACAAGTGTAAGATGACAGAAAATTTGTGCATATGAAGAGATGTAATGTATACATAAACACATATACAAATGGCAGAAAGTAATGTGTACATCTGGAACTTTGATTATTATATTGAGCAATAAATCTTGTAGAAATTTCTATATAATTACATGGGGAGACACTATCCTTAATAAGTACATGGAATTCCATTATGTGAATATAATATTTAAGTTGATTCTAATCTTTTACTATGATCAACAATGCACAAAGGAAATTTTTATATATGTGTGAAGACATCTGTAAAGTAAATTAATAGAATTGCATTTGCTAAGTCAAACAGTGTCTTTTTTTCTTTCAATTTGGTTAAATATTGTCAAATTGCACTCCATAGAGAATGTACCAATTTTTCCTCTATCAACAATTTGTAAGAATACCCATTGTCTGGTAATCACACCAACAGTTTGAGGAATAATGCATTTTGTTTTATTCCAGCAGGGTGGTTTATGAAAAGTATCTCATTATTTTAATGTGAAATGTTTTGATTGCCAAATTTTGTTATTGGTTTGTTGGTCTTTTACTTATTTATACTTAAGAAATTATTTCATATATTATGTTATTCATCTGTTAAAACAATTAATACTCTTTGTCAATGAGTTGCAAACATTTATATAGTTTTTAAAAACTCTTTTACATTAGATATGGTTTACACACAAAATTTAGATTTTTATGTAGTTGAATTCTATCAATACTTGCTTTTATGGTTTCTTCAAAGACAAAGTCCTTCCAAACCCCAAGAATGCATTCAAAAAAAATTTGTTCTTCTAGTCTTTAATGTTTTTTTCTTATATTTGAATTTTGTTGCATTTGGCCTTTATTTGGGGTCAACTTGAAGTAGAAATTGTGCTTATTATTTTTTTCAGATGATGTAAAGGCCGTATACAGCAAACACATAGCAAATGTTATTCTCAATGGTGAGAAACTGAAAGCATTTCCTCTAAGATCAGGAACAAGACAAGGATGTGCACTCTCACCACTATAATTCAACATAGTTTTGGAAGTCCTAACCATGGCAATCAGAGAAGAAAATGAAATAAAAGAAATCCAAATTGAAAAAGAAGTAAAACTGTCATTGTTTTCAGATGACATGATACTATACATAGAAAACAATAAAGATGCCACCAGATAACTGTTAGAGCTAGTCAATGAATTTGGTACAGTTTCAGGATACACAATTAATGCACAGAAATCTTTTTCATTCCAATACACTAACAACAAAAGATCAGAAATAGAAATTAAGAAAACAATGCCATTCACCATTGTATCAACATGAAAAAATTACCTAGGAATAAACTTACATAAGTAGGTAAAAGACTTGTACTCAGAAAAATATAAGACACTGATGAAACAAATGAAACAATACACAAACAGATGGAGTGATATACTATGTTTTTGGATTGGAAAAATCAATATTGTGAAAATGATTATACTACCCAAAGCATTCTACAAATTCAAGACAATCCTCTTAAATTACCAATAGCATTTTTCACAGAACGAGAACAAAAAAAATCTTAAAATTTGAATGGAGACACAAAAGACCCTGAATAACTAAAGCAATCTTGAGGAAAGAAAAACGGAGCTGAAGGAGTCAGACTCCCTGACTTCAGACTATGCTACAAAGTTACAGTAACGAAGACAAAAGGGCACTAGCACAAAAACAGAAATATAGATCAATAGAACAGGATAGAAAGCCCACAGATAAACCCACACAACTATAGTCAACTAAACTATGACAAAGAAGGAAAATATATACAATGGAGAAAAGGCAGTCTCTTCAATAAGTGGTGCTGGGAAAACTGGACAGCTACATGTAAAAGAATGAAATAGAACACTTCCTAACATCATACACAAAAATAAACTCAAAATGGATTAAAGACCTAAATATATGACTGGATACTATAAAACTCTGAGAGGGAAACATAGGCAGAACACTCTTTGACATAAATCACAGCAAGATATTTTTTGACCCACCTACTACAGTAATAGAAATAAAAACAAAAATAAACAAATGGGACCTAACGGAACTTAAAAGTTTTTGCACAGCAAAGGAAACCATAAACAAGACAAAAAGACAACCCTCAAAATGGAAGAAAATATTTACAAATGAAATAATGGACAAAGGATTAATCACCAAAATATACAAACACACCATGCAGTCAATATCAAAAAATCAAACAAACCAATCCAAAAATGGGCAGAAGACATAAACAGACATTTCTCCAAAGAAGACATACAAAAGAACAAAAGACACATGAAAAAATGCTCAACACTAATTATTAGAGAAATGTAGATCAAAGCTACAATGAGGTATCACATCACACTGGTTAGAATGGGCATTATCAGAAAATCTACCAACAAAAAATGCTGGAAAGTGTGTAGAGATAAGGGAACCCTCTTGCACTGTTGGTGGGAATGTAAATTGATACCGCCACTATGGAGAACAGTATGGAAGTTTCTTAAAAATCTAAAAATAGAATTACCATATCACCCAGCCATCCCACTACTGGGCATAAACACAGAAAAAAACATAATTCAAAAAGACACATGTGTTTGGTTCAAAATGGTGGAGTAGAAGGACATGATCTCACTCCCTCATGTGAGAGTACTGGAATCACAACTAACTGCTGAACAATCATCGACAGGAAGACACTGGAACTCACCAAATATGATACCCCACATCCAAAGACAAAGGAGAAGCCATAATGAAACAGTAGGAGGGGTACAATCACAATAAAATCAAATCCCATAACGACTCGGTGGGTGACTCACAAACTGGAGAACACTTATCCCACAGAAGTCCACCCACTGGAGTGTAGGTTCTGAGCCCTACATCAGGCTTCCCAACCTGGGAATCTGGCAAGAGGAGGAGGAATTCCTAGAGAATCAGAATTTGAAGGCTAGCAGGATTTGATTGCAGAATTTTGACAGGATTGGGGGGAAACAGAAACTCCACTCTTGGAAGGCACATACAAAGTAGTGTGCTCATTTGGACCCAGGGGAAGGAGCAGCGATCCCAGAGGAGACTGAACCAGACCTACTTGCTGGTGTTGGAGGGTCTCCTGCAGAGGCAGGAGGTGGCTGTCTATCACCATGGGGATGAGGACACTGGCAGCAGAGGTTCTGGGAGGTGCTCCTTAATGTGAGCCCACTCAGAGTCTGCCATTACCCCACCAAATAGCCTGCAGACTCCAGTGTTGGGTCAGGCCAAACAACCACCATGGAAGGAACCCAGCCCCATGTATCAGCAGACAGGTGGATTAAAGTTTTATTGAGCTCTGACAACAAGAGCAACAGCCAGCTCTACCCACCACCAGTCCCTCCCACCAGAAAACTTACACAAGCCTCTTAGTTAGCCTCATCCACCAGAGGGCAGACAGCAGAAGCAAAAAGAAATACAATCCTATGGCCTGTGGAAAAACAACAACAACAAACAAACAATAAAAACTGCATTCACAGAAAGACAGACAAGATGAAAAGGCAGAAGGCTATGTACCAGATGAAGGAAGAAGATAAAACCCCAGAAAAACAACTAAATGAAGTAGAGATAGGCAACATACAGAAAAAGAATTCAGAATAATGGTAGTAAAGACGATCCAGGACCTCAGAAAATGAATGGAGGCAAAGATTGAGAAGATGCAAGAAATGTTTAACAAAGACCTAGAAGAATTAAAGAACAAACAAACAGAGATGAACAATACAATAACTGAAATGAAAAATACACTAGAAGGAATCAATAGTAGAATAACTGAGGCAGAAGAATGGATAAGTGACCTGGAAGACAGAATGGTGGAATTCAGTGCTGTGGAACAGAATAAAGGGAAAAAAAATGAAAAGAAATGAAGACAACCTAAGAGACAACTGGGACAACATTAAACACAACATATTTGCATTATTGGGGTCCCAGAAGGAGAAGAGAGAAAGAAAGATCCCAAGAAAATATTTGAAGTGATTATAGTTGAAAACTTTCCTAACATGGGAAAGGAAATAGCCACCCAAGTGCAGGAAGTTCAAATAGTCCCATACAGGATAAACCCAAGGAGAAACACATTGAGACACATAGTAATTAAATTGGCAAAAATTAAAGACAAAGAAAAATTATTGAAAGCATCAAGGGAAAAACAACAAATAACATACAAGGGAACTCCCATAAGGTTAACAGTGGTTTCTCAGCAAAAACTCTACAAGCCAGAAGGGAGTGGCATGAAATATTTAAAGTGATGAAATAGAAGAACCTACAACCAAGATTACTGTACCCAACAAGGATCTCATTTAGATGTGATGAAGAAATCAAAAGCTTTACAGAAAAGCAAAAGCTAAGAGAATTCAGCACCAAAAAAACCCCAGCTCTACAATAAATGCTAAAGGCACTTCTCTAAGTGGGAATAACAAGTGAAGCAAAGGGCCTACAAAAAAAAATTAAGAAAGTAGTAATAGGAACATACATATAATTACCTTAAACGTGAACTGATTAAATACTGTAACCATAAGGCACAGGCTTGCTGAATGGATACAAAAAAAAAAAAAAAAAAAAAAAAGCAAAACTATATATATGCTGTCTACAAGAGACCCACTTCAGACCTAGGGATATATACAGACTGAAAGTGAGAGGATGGAAAAAGATTTTCCATGCAAAAGGAAACCAAAAGAAAGCTGGAGTAACAATACTCATATCAGATAAAATAGACATTAAAATGAAGAATGTCACAAGAGACAAGGAAGGACAATACACAATGATGAAGGGATAAATCCACGAAGATATAACAATTATAAATATATATGAACCCAACATAGAAGCACCTCAATACATAAGGTGACTGCTAACAGCTATAAAAGAGGAAATCGACAGTAAAACAATAATAGTGGGAGACTTTAATACCTCATTTACACCAATGGACAGATCATCCAAATAGAAAATTAAAAAGGAAACGGAAGCTTTAAATGACACAATAGACCAGATAGATTTAATTGATATTTTTAGGACATTCCATCCAAAAAAAGCAGATTGCACTTTCTTCTTAAGTGGGCACAGAATATTCTCCAGGATAGATCATATCTTGGGTCACAAATCAAGCCTCAGTAAACTTATGAAAATTGAAATCATATAAAGCATATTTTCTGACAACTACGTTATGAAATTAGAAATCAATTACAGGGGAAAAAAAAGGTAAAATACACAAACACATGGAGGCTAAGCAATATGTTACTAAATTACCAAGACATCACTGAAGAAATAAAGAGGAAATCAAAAAATACCTAGAGACAAATGACAGTGAAAACACGACAATCCAAAACTATGGGATGCAGCAAAACCAGTTCTAAGAGGGAAGTTTATAGCAATACAATCCGACCTCAAGAAACAACAAACACCTCAAATAAACAATCTAAATTTACATCTAAAGGAACTAGAGCAAGAAGAACAAACAAAACCCAAAGTTAGTAAAAGGAAAGACATAATAAAGATCAGAGCAGAAATAAATGAAATAGAAACAAAGAAAACAAGAGCAAAGATCAATAAAACTAAAAGCTGATTCTTTGAGAAGATAAACAAAATTGATAAACCATTAGCAAGACTCATAAAGAAAAAGAGGAAGAGGACTGAAAATAATAAAATTAGATATGAAAAAGGAGAATTTACAATAGACATTGCAGAAATACAAAGCATCCTAAGAGATGACTACAAGCAACTCTATGCCAATAAAATGGACAACTTGGAGGAAATGGACAAATTCTTAGAAAGGTATAACCTCCCAAGATTGAACCAGGAAAATAGAATATATGAATAGACCAATCACAAGTAATGAAATGGAAACTATAAGTAAAAACCTTCCAAAAAACAAAAGTCCAGGACCAGATGGCTTCACAGGTGAATTCTATGAAACACTTCAAAAAGAGCTAACACACATCCTTCTCAAACTCTTCTAAAAAATTGCAGAGGAAATAGCACTCTCAAACTCATTGTATGAAGGCATCATCACCCTGATACCAAAAATAGACAAAGATACTACAAAACAAGAAAATTACAGAACAATATAAGTGATGAATATAGATGTAGAAATCCTCAACAAAATACTAGCAAACAGAATCCAACCACACTTAAAAGGATTATAAACCATGATCAAGTGGGATTTATCCCAGGGATGCAAGGATTCTTCAGTATATACAAATCAATCAATGTGATACACCATATTAACAAATTGAAGAAGAAAAACCATAAGATCTTCTCAATAGATGCAGAAAAAGCTTTTGATAAAATTCAACACACATTTATGATAAAAACTCTCCAGAAAGTGTATATAGAAAGAACCTACCTCAACATAATAAAGGCCATATACAATGAACCAATAGCAAATATCATTCTCAATGGGGAAACACTGAAAGCATTTCCTCTAAGATCAGGAACAAGACAAGGATGTCCACTCTCACAACTATTATTCAACATAGTTTTGAAGTCCTAGCCACAGCAATCAGAAAAGCAAAAGAAATAAAAGGAATATAAATTGGAAAAGAAGAAGTAAAACTGTCACTGTTTCCAGATGACATGATATACATAGAGAATCCTAAAGATGTCACCTGAAAACTCCTAGAGCTAATCAATGAATCTGGTAAAGTTGCAGGGTAAAAGATTAATGCACAGAAATCTCTTTCATTCTTACACACTAATGATGAAAAATATGAAAGAGAAATTAAGGAACTCTCCCATTTACCATTGCAACAAAAAGAATAAAACACCTAGGAATAAACCCACCTAGGAAGACAAAAGACCTGTATGCAGAAAACTATAAGACACTGATGAAAGAATTTAAACATAATCCAAAGAGATTGAGAGATATAGCATGTTCTTGGATTGGAAGAATCAATATTGTGAAAAAGACTATAGTACCCAAAGCAATCCACAGATTCAATGCAATCCCTATCAAATTACGAACGGCATTTTTTTTTTTTTTTTTTTTTTTTTTGTGGTACGTAGGCCTCTCCCTGTTGTGGCCTCTCCCATTGAGGAGCACAGGTTCCGGACGTGCAGGCTCAGCAGCCATGGCTCACGGGCCCAGCCACTCCACAGCATGTGGGATCTTCCTGGACCAGGGCACAAACCCGTGTCCCCTGCATCAGCAGGTGGACCCTCAACCACTCCCGAACGGCATTTTTTACAGAACTAGAACAAAAAATCTTAACATTTGTATGGAGACACAAAAGACCCTGAATAGCCAAAGTGGTCTTGTGGGAAAAAGAAATGGAGCTGGAGGAATCAGACTCCCTGGCATCAGACTATACTACAAAGCTACAGTAATCAAGACAATATGGTACTGGCACAAAATCAGAAATATAGATCAATGGAACAAGATGGAAAGCCCAGAGATAAAGCCCCGCATCTAAAGTCAACTATTCTATGATAAAGGAGGGAAGGATATACAATGGAGAAAAGACAGTCTCTTCAATAAGTGGTGTGATGAAAACTGGACAGCTACATGTAAAAGAATGAAATTAGAACACTCTCTTACACCATACACAAAAATAAACTCAAAATCAATTAGAGACCTAAATATAAGACCGGACACTATAAAACTCTTAGAGGAAAACATAGGAAGAACACTGTTTGACAGAAATCGCAGCAAGATCTTTTTTGATCCACCTCCTAGAGTAATGGAAATAAAAACAAAAATAAACAAATGGGACCTAATGAAACTTAAAAGCTTTTGCACAGCAAAGGAAACTACAAGCAAGACTAAAAGACTTCAGAATGGGAGAAAATATGTGCAAACGAATCAATGGACAAATGATTAATCTCCAAAATATGTAAATAGCTCATATATCTCAATATTAAAAACAACAATCCAATCCAAAAATGGGAAGAAGACCTAAATAGACACTTCTCCAAAGAAGACCTACAGATGGTCAAGAAGCACATGAAAAGCTGCTCAACATCGCTAATTATTCGAGAAATGCAGATCAAAATTGCAATGAGGTATCACCTCACACCAGTTAGAATGGGCGTCATCAGAAAATCTTCAAACAACAAATGCTGGAGAGGGTGCGGAGAAAAGGGAACACTCTTGCACTGTTGGTGGGAATGTAAATTGATACATCCACTATGGAGAACATTATGGAGGTTCCTTAAAAAACTAAAAATGGAATTACCACATGGCCGAGCAATCCCACTACTGTGCATATACCGAGATAAAACCATAATTCAAAAAAGACACATGCATCCCAATGTTCTTTGCAGCATTATTTACAATAGCCAGGTCATGGAAGCAACCTAAATGCCCATAGACAGATGAATGGATAAAGAAGATATGGTACATATATACAATGGAATATCACTCAGCCATAAAAAGGAACAACATTGGTTATTTGTAGAGATGTGGATGGATCTAGCGACTTTCATACAGAGTAAAGTAAGTCAGAAAGAGAAAAACAAATATCATATATTAATGCATATTTGTGGAACCTAGAAAAGTGGTACAGATGAACCAGTTTGCTAGGCAGAAATTGAGACAGAGATGTAGAGAAAAAAACTATGGACACCAAGGGGAAAAAGGGGTGGGGGGGTGGTTGTGGTGTGATGTATTGGGAGATTGGGATTGACATACATACACTAATATGTATAAAATGGATAACTAATAAGAATCTGATGTATAAAAATATAAAGTATAATTCAAGTAAAAAAGACACAAGCATCCCAATGTTCATTGCAGCACTGTTTACAATAGCCAGGTCATGGAAACAACCTAAAAGATGTGGTACATATATACAATAGAATATTACTCAGCCATAAACATGAAAAAAACTGAGTCATTTGTAGAGACGTGGATGGACCTAGAGACTGTACTGCAGAATGACGTGTCAGAAAGAAAACAAAATATCTTATATAAATGTATATTTGTGTAATCTAGAAAAATGGTACAGATGAACCAGTTTGCAAGGCAGAAATAGAGGCACAGATGTAGAGAACAAATGTATGGACACCAAGGTGGGAAGGAGGGGTGGGGTGAATTGGGAAATTAGGACTAAGATATATACGCTAATATGCATAAAATAGATAACTAATGAAAACCTGTTGTATAGCACAGGGAACTCCACTTCGCACTATAGTAGAATCTAACACAACACTGTAAAACAACTATATCCCAATTAAAAAAAAGAAAACACAAAACTTTTTTACCTTATATATGGTGTATTCACAAAATTTTAGATTTTCATGTAACTAAATTCTATTAGTACTTTCTTTTATGGCTTCTTGATAGACAAAGTCCTTCCAAACCCCAAGAACACATTCAAAAACAATTATGTTATTCTAGTCTTCAATGTTTTTTTCTTATATTTGAATTTTGTTCCAGTTGGCCTCTATTTTGGGGTTAACTTGAAGTAGAAATTGAACTTATTATTTTTTCAGATGACTATGCAACTGTCTCTAAAGCAAATATTGAACAATATTTTTTTTTAGTAATTTGAAATTTGATCTTTACCATATACAAAATACTGATGTATAAGCTAACTTAAGAACACTCACGAGAGACCAGGCCTACCCTCAGCACTTTCCATTTAATAGTTAATTGTATTCTCCAAATTATTTCATTCTAAATTTCTATGTAAGTCATGACATGCTAGAGCTGGCTTATATTGGTTCCCAACAACAAATTATTAAATTTCTAAGATTTTTTAAGCCAGCTCTCAAACACAGCCATTATTAAAAATTAAATTATATCAGCATAAATTTAACAAGTAATTAAACAAAAAACTAAGCAAGTAAAAGTAATAAATATTAAAATCATCTTTTTCTACTAATTTTACTATTATTCATGCTCTTGAGTTTATGTCCATCTGCAGATATGTATGATAAATATACTATAGATTGAAGTGCTACTACACATCTTTCCAGTTTCATGTTTTGTAACATGTTTTTTGCTTGGAATTTACCATGGTGGGAGTGTTTATATCATACAAATTGGCAAATGCTAAAGATCACGCTTTTTTCCTCCTCTGTGAGCTTGCTAAATATTTATCAGACTACAATTGTATAGGGAAATGGTAATGTCCTTCTATCTAAGTATATGCTATGTATATGTGTATAAGTGTATATGTATTTGAAGGTATGTGTATAGTTGTCTATATATTTTCAGGTGTTCCAATCTCTTTCTTTGTTAACTATTCTGCTAATACCAACTGATTTTAATTATGTTATAATATTTAATTTTTAAGATGTTACAATATTACATGAGAGTCACTACTCATTATTCTCTACTTTCAGATTTTTTCCCCTGGGTGTTAATGGTTTAAAATATTCTGAATTGTTTTTCTTTTATTTTAATCTACTTTTCCTGATAGTTGCTCTGTTATTTGTTTTTAGTTGAGATTAAGTTAAATTTATAGATTACTTATGGAGATTTGTATATTTAGGAAGGTGAATAATTTTACCAGGTGCACAATATCTGTATTCATTTGCTTATATCTTCTCTTGCTTTACTCAGAGATTCTCAGTTTTTGCTTTTCATCTGCACTCTTGTTTAAATCATGTTGATGTTATTTGTTCCTTGAAGATTTGATTAAATTCTTCTTTTGAAACTTGGACCAAGTTTTCTTGTTTGTTTTGTTTTGTTTTCAAGTGTAGGAGTTGGTAATAGGGAAAGTAAATCACTTGGCTATTTTCTCTTTTACCTCTATGACAATTGGGCTGTTTAGATTTTATTTTCTGGGTTCACCTTTAATAATTTTGTATTTGTCCTGGAAATAATCAATTTTCTGCACATTCTAACACAGATTTGAACAAAACAATGCAATGAGCAGCCACAGTCAGTGCCCCGACTGTATCCCTCAGCACTTCTCCAGTCAGCATCTGCACTTCTTTGCAGGAAGATTTGTCTAAGCTGTGGAAGGCAGCCTGGAAATGCCTAGGAATTAATAAATAGCTTCTGGGAACAACATTCAAACAATGACTGACAGAAGTTGGTGTACATATATTTCAGCTTCCCTATCCCATGTGAGGTAAATCTGAGGCTTGTGCTTTAAACTATCTCCCTGATAAACTTCAGTTACCTCCCCATGGTGATAGCTGTCTTGATGACTGTCCTTTATGGAGTTTTTTCCCTTTGCTTTTTCTCTTTGCCACCAAATAAACTACTTGTAATGGAATCCTTCTCTAAAGATCTGCCTCCGGGCAAACGCACCTAACAAATATATTAATTTTCTTATTTTTTTTATCTGTATCTCTGATTACTTCCCTAAATTTATGTTTATTTTGTTAAGGTATCCACTTTCTATCTCTCTAATTTTTATTATTTCATCAAAACATTTATCTTAAATGTTCTCAACTGGGACACTCTCTCAGAAAGCTTTGAAAACATGTAGGGGGGAGTGGAGGAAGATGGCGGAAGAGTAAGACACGGAGATCAACTTCCTCCCCACAGATACATCAGAAATTCATCTACACGTGGAACAACTCCTACAGAACACCTACTGAATGCTGACAGAAGACCTCAGACCCCCAAAAGGCAAGAAACTCCCCACATACCTGGGTAGGGCAAAAGAAAAAAGAATAAACAGAGACAAAAGGATAGGGACGGGACCTGCACCAGTGGGAGGGAGCCGTGAAGGAGGAAAGGTTTCCACACACTACAAGCCCCTTCGCGGGTGGAGACTGCAGGTGGCGGAGGGGGAAAGCTTCGGAGTAGCGGAGGAGAGCACAGCAACAGGGGTGTGGAGGGCAAAGCGGAGAGATTCCGGCACAGAGGATCGGTGCCCTCAGGCACACACCAGCCCGAGAGGCTTGTCTGCTCGGCCGCCGGGGCGGGCAGGGCTGGGAGCTGAGGCTCGGGTATCGGGTTTCAGTCGGAGCACAGGGAGAGGACTGGGGCTGGCAGCAGGAAGAGAGCCTGAAGGGGTTAGTGCACCACGGCTAGCCCGGAGGGAGTCCGGGGAAAAAGTCTGGAGCTGCTGAAGAGGCAAGAAACATTTTCTTCCCTTTTGTTTCCTGCTGCGCGAGGAGAGGGCTTTAAGAGCGCTACTTAAAGAAGCTCCAGAGACGGGCGGGAGCCGCGGCTAAAGGCGCGGACCCCGGAGATGGGCGTGGGACGCAGGGGCTGCTGCTCCCACCGCCACAAGGCCTGTGTGCGAGCGCAGGTCACTGTCCACCCCCACTTCCGGGGACCCTGTGCAGCCCGCCACTGCCGGGGCCCTGGGACCCAGGGATGGCTTCCCCGGGAAAGCGCATGGAGCGCCTCGGTCTGGTGCAACGTCACGCCAGTCTCTGCCACAGCAGGCCCACCCCACACAGCGTGCCCCTCCCTCCCCTCTGCCTGAGTGAGCCAGAGCCCCAGAATCAGCGGCTCCTTTAAACCCTTCCTGTCTGAGCGAAGAACGGACGCCCTCCGGTGACCTACACGCAGAGGCGGGGCCAGGTCCAAGGCTGAGACCCGGGAGCTGTGAGAGCAGAGAAGAGACAGGGAAATCTCTCTGTGCAGCCTCGGAGGCAGCGGATTAAAGCTCGACGGTCCACTTGATGTGCCCTGCATCTGTGGAGTGCATGAATGGACAGCGAATCATCCCAAATTGAGGCGGTGGATTTTCAGGACAAGATTTAAGACTTTTTCCCCTTTTCCTCTTTTTACAATGAATATTCCCAAATTAAGGAGGTGGACTATGAGAACAAGATTTCAGACTTTTTCCCCTTTTCCTCTTTTTACAACGAATTATCCCAAATTGAGGAGGTGGACTTTAAGAGCAAGATTTTCGATTTTTTCCCCCTGCTCTCTTTTTGTGAATGTGTATGTGTATGCTTCAGTGTGAGAGTTTCTCTGTATAGCTTTGCTTCCAACATATGTCCCAGGGTTCTATCTGTCCATTTTTTTTTCAATAATTACTTTTTAATTTTAATAATGCTGTTATCTTTTATACTTTATTCTATTTTACTTTACCTTTTCTTTCTTTTTTTCCTACCTTACATTCCTCCCTCCCTCCCTCCACCCCTCCTTTTGTTCTTTCACTCTTTCTTTCCTTTCTCCCTCCATCCCTCCCTCCTGTCTTTCTTTCCTTCTCTCTTTCTTTCTTTTTTTCTTTCTTCCTTTCTTTCTTTCTTCCTTTCCTTCCTACCTCCCTTCTTCCTTTAACTCTTTCTTTTTCTTTCCTTCCTCCCTCCCTCCCTTCTTCCTTTCACTCTTCCTTTTTCTTTCCTTCCTCCCTTCCTCCATCCCTTCTTTCACTCTTCCTTTTTCTTTCCTTCCTCCCTCCCTCCCTCCTTTCTTTCTTTCTTCCTTCCTTCCTTCCTTTCTTTCCTTCTTCCTTTCTTTCTCTCTCTCTTTCTTTCTTCTACTAATTCTTTCTTTCTACATTTTCTCCCTTTAATTCTGAGTCGGGTAGATGAAAGGCTCTTGGTGCTGCAGCCAGGAGTCAGTGCTGTGCCTCTGAAGTGGGAGAGCCAACTTCAGGACACGGGTCCACAAAAGACCTCCCAGCTCCACATAATAACAAGTGGCCAAAATCTCCCAGAGAGCTCCATCTCAACACCAGCACCCAGCTTCACTCAACGACCAGCAAGATAGAGTGCTGGTCACTCTATGCCAAGCAACTAGCAAGACAGGAACCAAACCCCACTCATTAGCAGAGAGGCTGCTTAAAAACATAATAAGGCCACAGGCACCCCAAAAACACACCACCAGACGTGGACCTGTCCACCAGAAAGACAAGATCGAGCCTCAACCACCAGAAAACAGGCACTACTCCCCTCCACCAGGAAGCCTACACAACCTACTGAAACAACCTTAGCCACTGGGGACAGACACCAAAAACAACGGGAACTACGAATCTGCAGCCTTCAAAAAGGAGACCCCAAACACAGTAACATAAGCAAAATGAGAAGACAGAAAAACACACAGCAGGTGAAGGAAAAAGATTAAAACCTACCAGACCTAACAGATGAAGAGGTAATAGGCAGTCTACCTGAAAAAAAGAATTCAGAATAATGATAGTAAAGATGATCCAAGATTCTATTTCCAAGATACAATATCTTGGAAATAGAATAGACAAAATGTAAGAAACAGTTAACAAGGACCTACAAGAACTAAAGATGAATCAAGCATCGATTAAAAACACAATAAATGAAATGAAAAATACTCTAGATGGGATCAATAGCAGAATAACTGAGGCAGAAGAACGGATAAGTGAGGTGGAAGATAAAATAGTGGAAATAACTGATGCAGAGCAAAATAAAGAAAAAAGAATGAAAAGAACAGAGGACAGTCTCAGAGACCTCTGGGACAACATTAAAGGCACCAACATTCGAATTATAGGGGTTCCAGAAGAAGAAGAGAAAAACAAAGGGACTGAGAAAATATTTGAAGAGATTATAGTTGAAAACTTCCCTAATATGGGAAAGGAAATAGTTAATCAAGTCCAGGAGGCACAGAGAGTCCCATACAGAATAAATCCAAGGAGAAATACACCAAGACACATATTAATCAAACTGTCAAAAATTAAACTCAAAGAAATCATATTAAAAGCAGCAAGGCAAAAACAACAAATAACACACAAGGGAATCCCATCATGTTAACAGCTGATCTCTCAACAGAAACTCTACAAGCCAGAAGGGAGTGGCAGGACAAAATTAAAGTGATGAAGGAAAAAAACCTGCAACCAAGATTACTCTACCCAGCAAGGATCTCATTCAGATTTGATAGAGAAATTAAAACGTTTACAGACAAGCAAAAGCTGAGAGAGTTCAGCACCACCAAGCCAGCTTTACAACAAATGCCAAAGGAACTTCTCTAGGCAAGAAACACAACAGAAGGAAAATACCTACAATAACAAACCCCAAACAATTAAGTAAATGGGAATAGGAACATACATATCGATAATTACCTTAAATGTAAATGGACTAAATGTTCCCACCAAAAGACACAGATTGGCTGAATGGATACAAAAACAAGACCCATATATATGCTGTCTTCAAGAGATCCACTTCATACCTAGAGACACATACAGACTGAAAGCAAGAGAATGGAAAAAGATATTCCATGCAAGTGGAAATCAAAAGAAAGCTGGAGTAGCATTTCTTATATCAGACAAAATAGACTTTAAAATTAAGACTATTAGAAGAGACAAAGAAGGACCCTACATTATGATCAAAGGATCGATCCAAGAAGAAGATATCATAATTGTAAATATTTATGCACACAACATAGGAGCACCTCAATACATAAGGCAAATACTAACAACCATAAAAGGGGAAATCAACAGTAACACACTCAGAGTAGGGGACTTTAACACCCCACTTTCACCAATGGACAGATCATCCTAAATGAAAATAAATAAGGAAACACAAGCTTTACATGATACATTAAACAAGATGGACTTAATTGATATTTGTAGGACATTCCATCCAAAAACAACAGAATACACATTTTTCTCAAGTGCTCATTGAACATTCTCCAGGATAGATCATCTCTTGGGTCACAAATCAAGCCTTGGTAAGTTTAAGAAAATTGAAATTGTATCAAGTATCTCTTCCGACCACAATGCTACAAAACTAGACATCAATTACTGGAAAAGATTTGTAAAATGTACAAATACATGGAGGCTAAACAATACACTACTCAATAACAAAGTGATCACTGAAGAAGTCAAAGAGGAAATAAAAAAATACCTAGAAACAAATGACAATGGAGACACGACGACCCAAAACCTATGTGATGCAGCAAAAGCAGTTCTAAGGGGGAAGTTTATAGCAATACAGTCCCACCTTAAGAAACAGGAAACATCTCGAGTAAACAACCTGACCCTGCAACTAAAGCAATTAGAGAAAGAAGAACAAAAAACCCCAAAAGTTAGCAGAAGGAAATAAATAAAAATGATCAGATTAGAAATAAATGAAGAAGAAATGAAGGAAATGATAGCAAAGATCAATAAAACTAAAAGCTGATTCTTTGAGAAGATAAACAAAATTGACAAACCATTAGCCAGGATCAACAAGAAAAAAAGGGAGAATATTCAAATCAATAGAATTAGAAATGAAAAAGGAGAAGTAACAACAGACACTGCAGAAATACAAAAGATCATGAGAGATTACTACAAGAAACTCTATGCCAATAAAATGGACAACCTGGAAGAAATGGACAAATTCTTAGAAATGCATAACCTGCCAAGACTGAATCAGGAAGAAATAGAAAATATGAATGACCAATCACAAGCACTGAAATTCTAACTGTGATTAAAAATCTTCCATCAAACAAAAGCCCAGGACCAGATGGCTTCACAGGCGAATTCTATCAAACATTTAGAGAAGAGCTAACACCTATCCTTCTCAAACTCTTCCAAAATATAGCAGAGGGAGGAGCACTCCCAAACTCATTCTACGAGGCCACCATCACCTTGATACCAAAACCAGGCAAGGATGTCACAAAGAAAGAAAACTACAGGCCAATATCACTGATGAACATAGATGCAAAAATCCTCAACAAAATACTAGCAAACAGAATCCAACAGTGCATTAAAAGGATCATACACCATGATCAAGTGGGGTTTATTCCAGGAATGCAAGGATTCTTCAATATATGCAAATCAATCAATGTGATATACCATTTTAACAAATTGAGGAGAAAAACCATATGATCATCTCAATAGATGGAGAGAAAGCTTTCGACAAAATTCAACACCCATTTATGTTAAAAACACTGGAGAAAATAGCCATAGAGGGAACTTTCCTCACCATAATAAAAGACATATATGACAAACCCACAGCCAACGTTGTCCTCAATGGTGAAAAACTGAAACCATTTCCACTAAGATCAGGAACAAGACAAGACTGCCCACTCTCACCACTCTTATTCAACCTAGTTTTCGAAGTTTTAGCCACAGCAATCAGAGAAGAAAAGGAAATAAAAGGAATCCAAATTGGAAAAGAAGAAGTAAAGCTGTCACTGTTTGCAGATGACATGATACTATAGATAGAGACCTAAAGATGCTACCAGAAAACTACTAGAGCTAATCAATGAATTTGGTAAAGTAGCAGGATACAAAATTAATGCACAGAAATCTCTGGCATTCTTGTACACTAATGATGAAAAACCTGAAAATGAAATCAAGAAACATTCCCATTTACCATTGCAACAAAAAGAATAAAGTATCTAGGAATAAACCTACCTAAGGAGACAAAAGACCTGTATGCAGAAAATTATAAGACACTGATGAAAGAAATTAATGTTGATACAAATAGATGGAGAGATATACCGTGTTCCTGGATTGGAAGAATCAATATTGTGAAAATGACTCCACTACCCGAAGCAATCTACAGATTCAATGCAATCCCTATCAAACTACCACTGGCATTTTTCACAGAACTAGAACAAAAAATTTCAAAATTTGTTTGGAAAAACAAAAGACCCCGAATAGCCAAAGCACTCTTGAGAATGAAAAACGGAGCTGGAGGAATCAGGCTCCCTGACTTCAGACTATACTACAAAGCTACAGTAATCAAGACAGTATGGTACTGGCACAAAAACAGAAAGATAGATCAATGGAACAGGATAGAAAGCCCAGAGACAAACCCACGCACATATGGTCAACTTATCTTTGATAAAGGAGGCAGGAATGTACAGTGGAGAAAGGACAGCCTCTTCAGTAAGTGGTGCTGGGAAAACTGGCCAGGGACATGTAAAAGTATGAGATTAGATCACTCCCTAACACCATACACAAAAATAAGCTCAAAATGGATTAAAGACCTAATTGTAAGGCCAGAAACTATCAAACTCTTAGAGGAAAACATAGGCAGAACACTTTATGACATAAATCACAGCAAGATCCTTTTGGACCCACCTCCTAGAGAAATGGAAATAAAAACAAAAATAAACAAATGGGACCTAATGAAACTTCAAAGCTTTTGCACAGCAAAGAAAACCATAAACAAGACCAAAGACAACCCTCAGAATGGGAGAAAATATTTGCAAATGAAGCAACTGACAAAGGATTAATCTCCAAAATTTATAAGCAGCTCATGCAGCTCAATAGCAAAAAAAGCAAACAACCCAATCCAAAAATGGGCAGAAGACTTAAATAGGCGTTTCTCCACAGAAGATATACAGACTGCCAACAAACACATGAAAGAATGCTCAACATCATTAATCATTAGAGAAATGCAAATCAAAACTACAATGAGATATCATCTCACACCAGTCAGAATGGCCATCATCAAGAAATCTAGAAACAATAAATGCTGGAGAGGGTGTGGAGAAAAGGGAACACTCTTGCACTGCTGGTGGGAATGTGAATTGGTACAGCCACTATGGAGAACAGTATGGAGGTTCCTTAAGAAACTAAAAATAGAACTACCATATGACCCAGCAATCCCACTACTAGGCATATACCCTGAGAAAACCATAATTCAAAAAGAGACATGTACCAAAATGTTCATTGCAGCTCTATTCACAATAGCCCGGAGCTGGAAACAACCTAAGTGTCCATCATCGGATGAATGGATAAAGAAGAAGTGGCACATATATACAATGGAATATTACTCAGCCATAAAAAGAAACGAAACTGAGCTATTTGTAATGAGGTGGATAGACCTAGAGTCTGTCATACAGAGTGAAGTAAGTCAGAAAGAGAAAGACAAATACCGTATGCTAACACATATATATGGAATTAAAAAAAAATGTCATGAAGAACCTAGGGGTAAAACAGGAATAAAGACACAGACCTACTTGAGAATGGACTTGAGGATATGGGGAGGGGGAAGGGTAAGCTGAGACAAAGCGAAAGAGAGGCATGGACATATATACACTACCAAACGTAAGGTAGATAGATAGTGGGAAGCATCCGCAGAGCACAAGGAAATCAGCTCGGTGCTTTGTGACCACCTGGAGGGGTGGGATTGGGAGGGTGGGAGGGATGGAGACGCAGGGGGGAAGGGATGTGGGAACAGATGTATATGTATGACTGATTCACTTTGTTATAAAGCAGAAACTAATAAAAAAAAACATGTATGGCTTCCTTCAGCAAAAAAAAAACCATTTGTTTCAAAGGCTGGCAATGCTATATGTTCTTCATTTAGCATTACACATCTTTACAAAACAATTGACCAATAGCAACCCTGTTGAAAGTTCAATGATTTTAATTCTTCCAAATTAATTCTTCCAAAGAACGAAAATGCTATTGATTCCCATTTTTCTAATTCATCAATTTATACTTTAATAAATATGATTATTTCCTTCTTCTGTTTACTTAAAATTAATTCTTCTATTTATAACATGATTAAATTAAGACTTATTTACATTATAAATGCTTAAATCATTTTTTATTAAAATATTTATGAGTACATATTCATTAGCTGTATCCTATACAGTCTGCTATGTAATATGTTTATTATTATTTTCTGGCTATTAAGAAATTCATTTTGATTTCTTGAGTACTTCCAAGAATTTTTAAGTTTTAAAAAGCATTTTGATACAATATAGTTGCTGTCTTTATTTTTGTGGCTTTTTTTTTTAACTTCTAGCTTTATTGAGCTATGATCATAGAATAAGCAGTGTATTATTTTTATTTTTGAAAACGTCTGAGTTTAAAGAAATACTGCTCAAGATAATTAGTTATACCCACGCTATTAATATGTTATTTTGATCATATATTGTTATTTTAATCTTATTTTTATTCCTTTGTGTCTGTCATGAACTGAAAGTGAACTAAAGTCATCCAATCTGTTTTTCTCCATTTCTCTCCATATTGCTTTATGAATTTTGATAATATGCTGTTTGTTATATAGATAATCATAACTGATCAATCTTGTTTGTGTACTATACTCTTTGTCATTGTAAATCATACTTGATCTCTTTTCAACACTTTTTACCTAAATTCTATGTTTTCTGATAGAATGAGTTTGTTTACTACTTTCTTTTTTTTACCATTTTAAGTAGCACTTTTGTCCATTCTTTTGTTTTTCTAACATTTCCAAAGTCTTGAGGTTTCCAGAGTCTTGTATTCAGGACTAATATTAATTATGCTCTATGATCAATTCTGATATTCTTTTTATTTTAATAGTTAATCTTATAACATTTATATTTATTGATATGATATATATGTTTAATCATAATTCTGTCTTTATATTTATTGATGTTAAAAATATATACTATATATATATATATATATATATTGTTCAACTATCATGCCCACATGTGTTTTAGTCTTAATTTACATTAATTAGAGTTCAATACTCAGCACCATTTCTTTTGCCATTGTGTCTATCATTTCTTGGCATATTCAAGTTTATTCTCTAGTAGTTTCTTCAGGAAGGGTTTGTGGTAACTATATTGTCTGAATTATTGAATTTCTAAATATGTTTATCTTTTACCTTTACACTTGAACTATTCCTTGGTTAGGTATAAAACTTTAGGTTATTATTGTTTTTCTTGAAAAGTTTGTAGCTTTTATTCCACTATCTTATAGGGATGAATATTATTGTCTGCTCGAAGCCTTTGTTTTCTCCTTATCTTCTTTCTATTAAGACATTCAAAGAACTTTTCTTTATCCCTGATAACAAGATTTTGTGAAAATATTAGTTGTTGGTTAATTATCCTGTGTCAGTTATTCTTGGAATAAATGTATGCCCTTTTAATCTGTTAATTCAATTTTTAAAGAATTTCTGGGAAAAGTTTATTTAGCTTCATCTTAAAATATTTATTTCCATTTATTTTTATTTTGAAAAAGGCCAAAGTGACAAATAGTTCAAAAGAATAGTTCAATTCGCAACTATGCACATTTTAGTCATGTTCACTAATTGTTAAAGTTTTGCCTCACTTGTAATCTCTCTATATATTTCTTCTTGCTGAACCATTTAAAAATAAATCAAAAGATCATTCATCCTGAAATACTTTATTATGTTATTCCTAAGTACAAGTATAATTTTCTACATAACCACACTAACATTATTATATTCAAGACATTTAATATTATTCACAAATTCTAATATGTCTTTCATAGTCATATTTTTCCAGTAGTTCAAACAAATGCCCTTTATATCTATATAGTTCTTTTAGATCTGGAATCCAGTCAAGGTCCATGTATTTGTACTTGGCTGTCAAGGTTTATAATCTCAACCGGTACCCAAACCATGTTTGTTTTTCAAAATATTGCTATCTATTGAAGAATTCTGACCACTATCTAGTAAAATGTCTTACATTCTTAACTTGTTTGAAATGATTGTTTCTTCATGCTGACATCAGGTTATACATTTTTAAAACAAAGTCCTCATAGATGTTACACACTTCCCATTCCTTCTCATTAGGAGGTCTGTAATGTCAGTTTTTTCCAAATACTGATGATACTTAAATTGACTATTCTTATAATGTGGCTTCTGGCAGACAACCCTAGAGTAATGATACCATTGTTCTTTGTAATTTAAAAGGGGTCTGTGGAGTTATACTTTGAGACTGTGTTAAAGTTCTCTTCCCAAACAACCACTGGTTTTTAGTGTGTATCTATATGTCAGGCCCGAAACAATTATTTTATGGATCGAGGGAATGGTAAGTGTTGCTCAATTATTTTTCTGGTTGGTCCTTTGCTTTATATTAATTGTCAGTCTTTTGAAAATTAGAGCTCTCCTCCTTTATTTTTCCTTATTTTTACCCTTTCTTTTTGATGTTATACATAGGCATACATCCCTTTTTAGATATATTTTGTGTGTTATAAATATTACTATTATTAATGTTCAGGTGTCACAAATGTAGGAAGTGTTTGCTTCTCTTGATAAGTCCCCACTATTTTCTGAGAACATCCTTGCTTTCTGGCACTTTTCCAGCTCTTACATAGAAGCAGACATTTTCCCAAGAAGCCCTTGTTTCTTCTAGGGAAGAATGGCACTTAGAAATGAACCTATAGATGCTAGGTTTGCTCTTGGTAGACTGTTTTAGTGAATAGAAGTAGACATTTTTGAAATTGTAATTTCATATCAAGATCACCAATTCAAATCTATCAGCACAGATCTCTTCCTCACTTATCTCTTTCCATAGTTCTCTTTTCAATCATAGTGAGAACATCATCCCTAATAATATTATTTTTTCATTTGATCTTTTCTACAATAATCACAAAATAGTTTCAATTTACTACCAATACCAAGAATAAACATTTTTGTAAAATTGAAGATTTCTTCATAGATTTCTTTGTCCTTAAAATATATCATATACAGGAAATCATATAATCACAGGACAGCATTCACTAATTACTTGAATTATTTTTATTTCTGTATGGAGATTTATGAAACTGAAATACTGTTTTCTTCATTTGTTTCTGTTTATATTTAGTTTTAAAGTTTGCATTTCTTTTCCTTTTTATATAATATTTTAAAAATATAAAATAGTTATGTAAAATTCATAATTTTAGAAAAATGTATGTTTAGAATATTTTACTTTCATCTATGTCATTTCCACTGTGTTACTACCCACCACTTATAGGTAACTACTATTTATTCTTTTTTGTATTTATTTTTCAAAAAATAACTAAGTATACAATATTATCTCCAAATGATCTTTGTTGATGTAATTCCATTTCTTTCTTACACAAAAAAGTAGCATTCTCTCTCTATATTCATATGTACCTGGAAATCACTTCATATCACTTCATAGGGATCATTCCCATTCTACGTTACAGTTCTTTAGTATCCATTATGAAAGCTTATTTAAATGGACACTTATTGATGGGCATTTATAGTATAGAAAAATTAATAATACTAAGCAATGAGCAAACTTGTGCTTATGTTGTTTTGTATTTGTTAAGTTATATACTCAAGATAATTTCCTAGAAATGAGTTTGTAGGGGCAAATGGTAAATACGTGTATAAATGTGTAGGTTGTTTTTAAAAATATTGAAAACCCCCCTCCATAAAAGTTGTACCATTTTGTACTTCTACCAATAATATTTGAGTGCCTGATTCTTTCTCCATAAGCTTTTTTAGTTTTTTGGCTGCATTGTGTCTTTGTTGCTGTGCACTGGCTTTCTCTAGTTGCGGCTAGTGGGGACTACCTTTTGTTGTGGTGTGCGAGATTCTCACTGTGGTGGCTTCTCTTGTTGTGGATCATGGGCTCCAGGCACATGGGCTTCAGTAGTTGTGGCTCACAGGCTCTAGAGTGTAGTCTCAGTAGTGTGGCACATGGGCTTAGTTGCTCCGTGGCACGGGGGATCTTCCCCGACCAGTGCTCAAACCCATGCCCCCTACATTGGCAGGCAGATTCTTAACTGCTGTGCCACCAGGGAAGTCCCTCCATAAGCTTTTTGATACAGTATATTCCAAAGCTATTTACATTCTGCAAATTCAATAAATGAAATAATTAATAATATATATTATATTTTATATTATATATTACATATGTTATTAATATGTATATATTTCTCTTATTTTTGAGTGCAGTATTTTCCTAAGTTTAAGGGTAATTTGTATATCTTTTTTCTGTGAAATACGCATGCCTGCTTCTCATTATTTTATAGGGCTTGTGGTTGTATTCTTTATCTTTTTATGTATTATGGATATTATCCCTTTACTCATTATATAAATTGTAAATATTTTCTCTCAGCTTATCATTTATCTTTTCACTCTACTCACATTGTTTTATTTCCATGTAAATTATTTTTAATGATTTGTACTTAAATTCATGATTAAAATAATTAAATGTGGATTTTTAATTAAAAGACATTTCCCCACATCTTGGTTATAAAGAGTTCCCCTGTGTTTTCTCCTGGTATTTATAAATTTTATTTTTAACCTTAATTATACATCCATATGTAGTTTATTCTTGTGTACAGTGCGAGGTTTGGATCTTATTTTATTACTTTTTAATGGTTATATAATTGTTCCAATACTACTATCTAAAAACGTGTTTCTTCAAGTTATTTGAAACTTTAGTACATACCAAATAATTTATATATATTTGAACCTATTGGTAGTTCTGTTCCACTGGTATGTCAATTCATGTTCCAGGAAAACACTGATTTAATTATAGGAAATTTTTAATATATGTTAATATATAACAAGACTAACCTCTATTCCTTGCTGTACTTTTTCAGGTCTTTCCTAGATATTCTTCCAGGTTTATGTTTTGATATAAGCTTTATATCACTCTATCTAGCTCCAAATACAAACAATGTTTTGATATTTTTATTAAATTTGTGTTAAATGTAGATATTAAGGTTGGGAGAATGAAAAATCTATCCAAGAAAAGAGCATGGGTTTCTTTTATTCAAGTTTGTATTTCCATCTTTCTGTAGTTTTGAAGTTTTCCTCATATAGGTTTTACTTCACTTTTTAGTTTCTATTATTCCTAAATATTTCATTTACTCTTGTAGGTGTAAATGACATTTTGTCTTCCATCATATTTTTAAGTTCATTACTGCTCTTACATATTAAGGTTATTGATTTTTGTAGTGTAATTCTATATCTTGCTATCTAACTTAATTCACTTATCATCTGTATATTTTATCATTTATTTTCTTAGATTTACTAAATATACTATTATATTATCTGTAAATGAAGATAGTTCTACTCATGGTATTTTGGCAAAACTTTATCAATCGGCTGTCAGGAAAATTAAAAAAAAACAACACAGAATCCTGATTTGTAGGATTTGCCAAATTCCATGATGTAATTCTCATCACAGTTAATTTCATGCTACCCATGTGTTTAACAACCAGCTCAGACAATTCCTGAAAATTTAACCTTTGGTTCTAGCCAACCAGTATGACTAGGTATGGTCAAGCTCCCATACACCAACTGGTTATATTTCTTCCTTCTCTATTTATTAGTTTATAATTATTTTATTTTATTCATATCTTTGATTAATGCATCTACCAAAATTTTAGAGAATAGTGGGTATTGTGAGCATGTTGCCTGCTTTAACAGGAATATTTCTAGTGAACACAGTGTATAAAACCTTCCTTCTCCCAAATGGAGTGAAAATTTTCCATCTGTTGCCTTTTCCAAGCTGCAAAGAGTATTTACCAATGCCCTAATCACAGCAGTGTCCTTTCCACTGCAAATGGTAACTTTTGTTCAGTAGGGCAGATTGAGAATAATCCAAATGTAGTTTCTTGCTCTTATAGCTTGATTGTTATTTGCTTTCCCCAGGTCTGTGACATATAAACACGTTAGGGCTCTTTCTGATCCTTTCTTTGTGGACCCAGTTGGGTTCCTACAGAAAAAGCCTGAAAGACAGTGTGACCCTCCCACTTTCTGGGCCCCAGATATTTTACATTCTCCTGCTCACCCACATTGTGCTTTCAAAAGTTTTCAAATCTATTATCTAAAATGTTCTTACTAGTGTTAGGTTACGTCTACTCGAAATGAGGAAGTCCTCAGCTCTCTTCAGTACCCTTGGGAAGGATCTCTCCTTTTATCTTGGACACAGATGGTTGTTTTTCAGTGGTTTGGGAAAAGTCTTAATTTGAACTTAGTGTGGTTCCATTCTTCTGTAAGGGTGGGAGTCACTCTCTTTCCTGTCTCTACCTACTGGCGCTGAAGATAGAAACTCCAGTATGTTCTATTTTAATATGTTCTCTATTTAATACCAAAAAAGAACAGATTAAAACACTTAGAAATACTACTTAAACACACACACACACACACACACATATATATATAGTGTATATATGTGTATATGTATGTGTGTATGTGTCTATTCATGTGGTTTGATCTCCATGTCATAGAATGTACTGAAGAATACACCTATATATGTGATAATGTGTGATTATGTATTTGTGTGTGTGTATGTTACATACATCTGTATATAAATGCATAGACAATTAATTATCTAAATTATATATACAAAATTGACAACAGTATTTAGATCTAGGGAAGAACGAGATAGTTTAAGTGAGGGAAATACAGTAAAGTGGACATTATCTTTTTCTGATATATTACAACTGATAAGTAAAGAAAACAGGAAAAGTGTTGTTTCCAGATATTGTTTCTAATACTGTTATCTAAATAGATGGTGTGGGTGATGATAAGAAGATAATAAGGACTTTTTTTGCAGATATACATAACTCATATTAAAATTTATATGTAAAGCAAAAGAATTAGAATAGTCCAAATAATTTAAAAAAATAGGAGCACTCACACTATCTATTTTTATTCTGTAAAGCTTCTATAATCAAGACAGTGCAACATTTTGGCAACAAGACACATAAATCAATGAAACAGAATGGCATCTAGAATTACACCCACACAAATATGGTCAATTTTTTTTTGACAAACACAGAGGCAATTTGATGGAGAAGGAAAGACTTTTTAAGATTATTGTTTTGGGACAATCAGACATCCATACAAAAAATAAAAAAAAAAATATAATGCAAAACTCATGAAAAAATCAGATCAACATAGGACATAATAGAAAAAATATATATAAAGATAAAACATAAAACTCTAAGGAAACAAGAAAACCTTTGTAACCTTGGATTAGGTAACTAGCTCTCAATGAAACAGAAAGAAATACTCATTAAAAAATTAATGAAAAAAAGAACTTCTTTAAAATTAAAACTAGACAAATTTTCATTTGCCAAATATCTTGTTAAGAGAGTGAAAAGAACATCTACAGACTAGATGAAAATATTTTCAAATCTCATATCAGACAATGGACTTGTACTCAGAATACATAAAATATTTTAAAAACACAACAATACAAAAATAAACAGCCCAAGTAAAAATAATGGACAAAGTGTTTGGAAAGACATTTACCAAAGAATATATAAAAATGGCAAGTGAACATATGAAAAGTTGGTCAACATTTATCGTTAGGGAATTGCAAATAAGAAACACAATGTTGTGCCACTTTTAGAATGGCTTTAAGGAAACCTGACAATATAAATGTTGAGAAGGATAAAAAGAAACTAGGATTCTCATACATTGCTGGCAGGAATAAAAAATGGTGTATTCACTTTGGAAAAGAGTTTGGCTGTTTCTTTTAATGTTTTACTTACATTTACGATTTGACCCAAGATTCTACACTTAGGTGTATATCCAACTGAAATTAAAACTCATGTTCATGCAAAAACTTGTATAAAAAAATCGTATATGTTAAATGAAGGAATTTATAGTATTTGAAACTCAATAAAACTGTTCCATAAAAAAAAAAAGGAATGAGACACTGATACATGTAACAACATGAGTGAATCTCAAAGGCATTATGTTGACTAAAAGAATCCAGTATCAAAATGTTACATACTGTATGATTTTATTTCTATCATGTTCTGAAAAGACCAAACAAAAATAGAAAACAGATCAGGTGTTAAATCTCATAGATTTCATAACCAAAGACAAAGAGATTATTTTTTATATATAATTTTTAAATAAAAAAGATGAATAATATTTGATTCAGAAATTGGATATTTAAGAGAATTTTATAAGACCCACTTCTCTTGACCCATACATTTGAAGATAACCAAACTGGGTTAAATAATATAAAGTACTAGGATCTAATCTCAGCTTTGCTACTTACTTAATGTTTGATTTTGGACATAATATTTTATCTGTTAATCCCCACCTGTAAAATGAGGATACTAAATCCTACTTTACAATATTATTATCAGGATTAAAAATATGTGTGAGTGGGTGTGAAATGGTGTATTCTGTGCATATAATAGAATTGGTATATTTTCTCTTTATATTACTTGAAATATAGTCTATGGGAAACTATTAAATTGCAGCTGCTATCATGTTATTGTTATTTAAAAATTTATTTAGAAGAATGAAGAAGTTTTCTTCATAGGTGGTGAGTTTTTATTCTACTTATATTTGTGTCTTAGGGCACCATTCATAAAACAGAAATATATGGTACCAGATATTGTATGTTGCCAGATGAGTTAGGATTTATTTGTAAGATATAAAGGGAGGAAAATTTTGTGGAGAGCTAAATTGTTCATATTATTTATTGATATACATGCTGCTCTCTCATATACACCAACTAGTCTAGATATTTGGTTTATTTTTATAAATGAATTTGATAAATAATTGAATATGAAACTGCCCCTGTTATTCTGTCCTTGGACTCCTGGGGCATTAAGAATTCATGCTACCCTTGACCTGTAAGCTTCTACTCCTATTCCAGCAGTGTTGTGTGGCATCTGAGGGGACTTGTCACTCAAGCTGAATTGTATAGTGTTTCTCTGATGTGCAAAATGTTGGCCCTTGGGAAGCCTCTGGACTCATTTTCATTAGTTATCTAAACATATTTGGAGAGTAGGTTAGGTGGTGGGCAAACGATTGTTTGCCTCTCAGCATGGCAAAACTACACTTACTGTCACTGCCCACTGGCTCAGAAGAAATTGGCCTCCGAAGTCTGATTGTCCCTTGTTCTGCTTTGTGATGGGCTGATTTGTGCTGCTATCTGGTTGTTGGCAGCTGTCAGTGAAAGCCAGATCCCCATGGATTAATCAGGCAAGACAGAGCCCCGAGGAACAGGGCTGGTTCTTTGTGTTCATTTTGAGTTTTCATTTGCACCTGTCTTGGGTTCTGTTCAGAGTAAGAAGGTCAGCTAGATTTTAATAACACTGGATGCAACCTTGTGTTGAGTAAGTTATCCGATTCTTTGTTACTTAATTATTTAGTATCTATGAACCAGCCATTAACGTGTTAGAAATTGGAAATCTTTTTCTTTTCATGTTGATTTTTAGGAATCATTATCCTTTGTTGTAGAGACAGGGTTTAGGACCCAGCTTGACTATAGCACTCTAATATAAGCATTGTATTTTTTGACCTACTATAGTCTGAAGGAAAGCCATGAGGTTAGGTATATTGTAGCCTCCAGTTAGAAAGCAGTAGTTGTGGAAGAGGTGAGATTAGCAAGGATGATATTCTATAATGGATAATGTTGCCCTGGATGTTATAAAAGCTAGACACATAGAGCAGCATCACTTCCAGACAGAATGTGTTGGATAGTTTCCCATTTTTGCAAAGGAAAAAAAAAAAAAAAACTTTCTTCTCTTTTCTTCCAGAAAAGAATTCGGTTTTCTTTCTGAAGCAGTTTCTGTCATTTATTCCTGTCTTTCATCCATAGAGATTTTTTTCCACTAAATAATTTCTTTAAAAAGCCCAAATAGCACAATGGAACAAAATTGTTTAAAGTCCATTGGAGCACCCATCATATTAATTTCCAAATTGATCCTGGGATTGTTGGAGGTCACACATCAGCCTTGGGCAGGGCTGTTGAACAAAAGTGGGCCGTGCAACAGCAGGGGCTCATCAGGCCAATCCTCCTCTCATGTCCCAGGGGATGATCACTGGTCAAGGGCTTCCTGCTGACCTCTGCTGTGTCTGCTTACACTGTCTCACAATCTCTCTCTCTCTCTCTCTCTCTCTCTCTCTCACTCTCTCTCTTTAGCTTTTTTTTTTTTTTTCTTTTAACCAAAAAAGAAAAACTTTTATTCTAGATCTCACTGTTTTTGAAACAACTGGGGTTTCACTTTGCTGGAAACCTAGGCTCAATCCACAAAGACTTTGATAGAAAATGGGGAGGTGTCAAAGAATCTGCATTTTTAAATTATTTGAGTTGATTCAGATACGGAGCAAAAATGCTTTAATGGAAGGAAACTTTTTTTAATAGTTTTTACACAGTTTAATTTTGTCAGGATGGTATAAAATGATTTATATTCATTACCTCATTTAATACTCACAAAACCTCTGTGAGTTAAGTATTATTATTAACTGTATTTATCAGGTTAAAAAAAAAAGTAACGTTAAAGAACTTTAAGTACTTGCCCAAGGTTACACAGCTAGCACACAAGAGAGCTGAGATGAAAACCCACGTCCCTTTGATTAAAAATATACTGTGTCATGCTGCCTTCCCAGAAAAGACATTGCCAAGATGCTTGCCAATGAATCTGGTAACCTCTTACTCTGGCATTCTCCCACTCTCCTCTCTATATCTTTCTGTAACTCTATAAGGACTAAATACTCATATATTTTTGGGCTTTGCTGAGGCCAAAGAAGATTGAAACTACATTATCTGCTCTCCAGGTTTATAGATTTTATTGGCAAAGACAGGTGTCACACATAAGAGTATACACAGATAATAAATTATAATAAATGTGATTATGACTTGGGACTAAGTTTTGAGATAAATATTGCCCTGATTTTTACTTAAAATTGATGTTGATGTTATAGAGATTTCCTATTTAGCAGTAAAGGCATGTGTCAATGTCAAACATACAAGTTTCTAATACTGTCTTTTTCAGTAAAATCTCTAAAAATATTGTCTCCTAAACTTTATAAGGCACATTACTTCTGAAGAAATCCTATGAAATAAGGAAATCTGAGCAGCATTTCACAATTAAAATCATAACATATCAAAGATAAACATTGTTAAATTAAGGAAATACTGATCACCCTGGTAGACTGAACTGATGAAGAAAGGACCTTCCTGACTGAAAATACAAGAAATGAGTCACAGGCAACAAATACACATGCATACAAAAAGAGTAAATGGCACCTGTACAGAAACCAGGAGTTTTAGAACCCTAAAAATGGAACGTAATAAAATGATCTGAAAGACACTATAAAATAAATATGAATGAAACACAAACTTAGAGTTGAACTCTAAAGAAAGAGAAATGCCAAGGTGCTAAAATTCAAGAGAGAAATCAAGGCAAAAACATTAAAGAGTAGCTGCACTCCTAATACTTACCATAAGCTATAGACAAGTCTTCAGAGTTACAGTTTCCAACACTCAGAAACCAGGCAAAGGAAATAAGAGTTTGAACCTGAACAGAGTGATTACATTAGAATGTCTTGAATAAATCCTAGGAGTCCAAATTCCGCCTGTTATTTTGGGAAAATATGTTGACACTGCACTGCACTATTGAGATCCTTCTAGGAATAAAAGAGTTACTTCCCCAGGTCCAGCTACAGAGATAGTCCTCAACTATTAATTCCCTTTGATAATTGCCTCATCTGAAGAGGGACACTTTTCCCAAACTCATGTTCCCTTCCTGGGCTGGTCCATGTCCAGTGGCTGCACATAGGTCCATATAGACATGGCTTCTCAACCCAACTCAAGACAAATCTGTGGGGGCATCACACCACCAGAACTTCTCATTGGAGGAGCCAAGTCTTCTGTTGGGAGCTTGAATGCTCCCTCTGCTTAATCCTGCATTCTTCTCTTCCCTGAAACTGGTGGTGATTTCAAGAACACTCCTTAATAAACTTTTTTCCCAGGAGAAAACACCTGCAAAATAGTTAAGGAGTACTTCCACTTTTTTGTGCTCTAAGAAATGGCTAACTACAAAGGACTGCCCTGTTCTTACATATTCAGAGATCAGACCTATCTCTATTCTTCCTCCTGAATCTCATAAAGACCATTTTCTTTTGTTTTGAAAAGTTTCTAATTAATGAATATCCTCTCTATTGTAATAGCCTGAATAAAATTATCTCCTTAATTGTCGGCTATAATCTGTCTCTCACTGATTTGGTGGCATGATTCAGGTAGCCTTGATCCTTGGCTTCAGATCACTATTTACGCAGCACATGTAAGGAGCCATCTTGGAGTCCCTTTACTTTGTCTGTTGATGTGATCTGGGAGTCCAACTGTGAACCCAGCTGTGCATCCTGTGTTCCTCACATTTTCTTTCAACTGCTTCATGTTGAGGAATTGATTTTGATTCCTTCTGACTACTCACTTGCCTTCAAGTACCAGCACATTTTCTTGTCATTGTCTAATCATTTTGCAATATCTGTAAATAGATTGATGGTTTATAGAGACTATTCTACTTGTTGGGAGAAAAACAGAGAATCTGGTTTCTTAGTGTTATATTTTTGTTTATATATTTATTTTGAGCTAAAACAAATGAAGAATTTCATGCCCATCAGGAAGTGTATGTATGGATGGATAAGATTTATTTTGTGTGTTTAGGTTTGACCCATGGCTAAATTTTAGAACTAAAATAATAGGCTTTTGGAGACTGGTTCAAGATGGTGGAGTAGAAGGATGAGCTCTCACTCCCACTTGTGAGAACACTAGAATCACAACTAACTGCTGAACAATCATTGACAGGAAGACACTGGAACTCAACAAAAAGATACCCCACCCCCAAAGACAAAGGAGAAGCCTAAATGAGATGGTAGGAGGGGCACAATCACAATAAAATGAAATCCCATAACTGCTGGGTGGGTGACTCACAAACTTGAGAACACTTATACCACAGAAGTCCACCTACTGAAGTGAAGGTTCTGAGCCCCATGTCAGACTACTGAACCTGAGGGTCCGGCAACAGGAAGAGGAATTTCTAGACAATCAGACCTTGAATACTAGCGGGATTTGATTGCAGGACTTCAACAGGACTGGGAGAAACAGGGACTCTACTCTTGGAGGGCATACAAAAAGTAGTGTGCTCATCGGGATGCAGGGGAAGGAGCAGTGACCCCATAGGAGACTGAACCAGATCTACCTGCTGGTGTTGGAGGGTCTCCTGCAGAGGCAGGGGGTGGGTGTGTGCCACCGTGAGGAAAAGGACACTGGCTGCAGAAGTTCTGGGAAGTACTCCTTGGCATGAGCCTTCCTAGAGTCCTCGATTAGCCCTGCCAAAGAGGCCAGGTAGGCTCCAGTGGTGGATCAAGCCAAACAACCAACAGGGAGGGAACACAGCCGCACCCATCAGCAGACAAGCAGATTAAAGTTTTACTGAACTCTGCCCACAAGAGCAACAGCCAGTTCTACCCACCATCAGTCCCTCCCACCAGGAAAATTGCACAAGCCTCTTAGACAGCATCATCCACCAGAGGGCAGACAGCAGAAGCAAGAAGAACTACAATCCTGCAGCTTGTGGAACAAAAACCACATTCACAGAAGTATAGACAAGATGAAAAGGCAGAGGGCTAGGTACCAGATGAAGGAACAAGATAAAATCCCAGAAAAACAACTAAATGAAGTGGAGATAGACAACTTTCCAGAAAAAGAAATCAGAATAATGACAGTGAAGATGATCCAGGACCTCGAAAATAACTGGAGGCAAAGACTGAGAAGAAGCAAGAAATGTATAATAAAGATATAGAAGAATTAAACAAAATCAAACAGAGATGAACAATACAAAAACTGAAATGAAAACTACACTAGAAAGAATCAATAGCAGAATAACTGAGGCAGAAGAACGGTTAAGTGACCTAGGAAGTAGAATGGTGGAATTCAATGCTGCAGAACAAAATAAAGAAAAAAGGATGAAAAGAAATGAAGACAGCCTAAGAGACCACTGGGACAACATTAAACACAACAACATTTGCATTATAGGGGTACCAGAAGGAGAAGAGAGAGAGAAGCGTCCTGAGAAAATATTGGAAGAGATTATAGTTGAAAACTTCCCTAACGTGGGAAAGGAAATAGCCACCCAAGTCCAGGAAGCACAGAGAGTCCCATGCAGGATAAACCCAAGGAGAAACACACAGAGAAACATAGTAATCAAACCAGCAAAAATTAAAAACAAAGAAAAAATATTGAAAGCAACAAGGGAAAAATGACAAATAACATACAAGGAACTCCCATAAGGTTGACAGCTGATTTCTCAGCAGGAAATATACAAGCCAGAAGGGAGTGGCATGATATACTTAAGGTGATGAAATGGAAGAACCTACAACCAGAAGAACCTACTCTACCCAGCAAGGATCTCATTCACATACGATGGATAAATCAAAAGCTTTACAGACAAGCGAAAGCTAAGAAAATTCAGCATCACCAAACCAGCTCTACAACAAATGCTAAAGGAACTTCTCTAAGTGGGAAAAACAAGAGAAGAAAAGGACCTAAAAACCAAACCCAAAACAAATAAGAAAATGGTTATAGGAACATTCATATCAATACTTACTTTAAACTTGAATGGATTTAATGCCCAACCAAAAGAGAGAGGCTTGCTGAATGGATACAAAAACAAAAGCCATATATATACTGTCTACAAGAGGTCAATTTCAGACCTAAGGACACATACAGACTGAAAGAGAGGGGATGGAAAAAGATATTCCATGGAAATGGAAATCAAAAGAAAGCTGGAACAGTGATATTCATATCAAATAAAATAGACTTTAAAATAAAGAATGTTACAAGAGACAAGGAAGGACACTACATAATGATCAAGGGATCAGTTGAAGAAGAAGATATACCAATTATAAATATACATGCACCCAGCATAGGAGCACCACAATACATAAGGAAACTACTAACAGCTATAAAAAAGGAAAACGACAGTAACACAATAATAATGGGGGACTTTAACACTTTGCTTGCACCAATGGACAGATCATTCAAACAAAAGTAAAAAGGAAACACAAGCCTTAAATGACACAGTAGAATAGATAGATTTAATTGATATTTAAAGGACATCCATCCAAAATAGCAGATTACACTTTCTTCTCAACTGCACAAGGGACATTCTCCAGGAGAGATCACATCTTGGGTCACAAATCAAGCCTCAGTAAATTTAAGAAAATCGAAATCATATCAAGCATCTTCTCTGACAACAGCACTATGAGATTAGAAATCAATTACAGGAAAAGAAAAAGTAAAAAACACAAACACATGGAGGCTAAACAATTCTTAACTAAATAACCAAGAGATCACTAAAGAAATCAAAGAGGAAATCAAAAAATACCTAGAGACAAATGACAATGAAAACACGATGATCCAAAACATATGTGATGCATAAAAAGCAGTTCTAAGATGGAAGATTTTAGCTATGCTAGCCTACCTCAAGAAACAAGAAAAATCTCAAATCAACAACTTAACTTTGCAACTAAAGCAATTAGAAAAGGAGGACAAACAAAACCTAAAGTTAGCAGAAGGAAAGAAATCATAAAGATCAGAGAAGAAATGAAATAGAAGCAAAGAAAACAATAGGAAAGATCAATAAAACTAAAAGCTGGTTCTTTGAGAAGATACACAAAATTGATAAACCATTAGCCAGCCTCATCAAGAAAAAGAGGGGGAGGACTCAAATCAATAAAATTAGAAATGAAAAAGGAGAAGTTACAACAGATAATGCAGAAATACAAAGCATCCTAAGAGATGACTACAAGCAACTCTATGCCAATAAAATGGACAACCTGGAAGAAATGAACAAATTCTTAGACAGGTATAACCTTCCAAGACTGACCCAGGAAGAAATAGAAAATATGAAGAGACCAATCACAACTAGTGAAATTGAAACTGTGATTAAAAATCTTCCAACAAAGAAAGTCCAGGACCAGATGGCTTCACAGGTGAATTCTATGAAACGCTTCAAAAAGAGCTAACACCCATCCTTCTCAAACTCTTCCAAAAAATTGCAGAGGAAGGAACACTTCCAAACTCATTTTATGAGGCCACCATCACCCATCTACCAAAATGACACAAGATACTACAAAAAAGGAAAATTACAGACCAATATCACTGATGAATTAATATAGATGCAAAAATCCTCAACAAAATACTAGCAAACAGAATCCAACAACACATTAAAAGGATCATACACCATGCTCAAGTGGGATTTATCCCAAGGATGCAAGGATTCTTCAATATAGGCAAATCAATCAATGTGATATACTATATTAAGAAACTGAAGAATAAAAACCATATGATCATCTCAGTAGATGCAGAAAAAGCTTCTGATAATATTCAACACCAATTTATGGCAAAAACTCTCCAGAAAGTGGACACAGAGGGAACGTACCTCAACATAATAAAGGCCATATACAACAAACCCATAGCAGACATCATTCTCAATGGTGAAAAACTGAAAACATTTCCTCTAAGATCAGGAACAAGACAAGTATGTCCACTCTCACCACTATTATTCAACATAGTTTTGGAAGTCCTAGCCGCAGCAATCAGAGAAGAAAAAAGAAATAAATGTAATACAAATTGGAAAAGAATAAGTAAAACTGTCACTGTGTGCAGATGACATGATAGTATACACAGATAATCCTAAAGATGCCACCCAAAAACTACTAGAGCTACTTAATGAATTTGGCAAAGTTGCAGGATATAAAATTAATGCACAGAAATCTCTTGCATTCCTATACATTAATAATGAAAAGTCTGATAGAGAAATTAAGGAAACACTCGCATTTACCACTGCAACATAAATAATAAAATGCCTAGGAATAAACCTACCTCGGGAGACAAAAGACCTTTATGCAGCAAACTATAAGACACTGATGAAAGAAATTAAAGATGATACCAACAGATGGAGAGATATACCATGTTCTTGGATTGTAAGAATCAATATTGTGAAAATGACTATACTACCCAAAGCAATCTACAGATTCAATGCAATCCCTATCAAATTGCCAGTGGCATTTTTTACAGAACTAGAAAAAAAAATCTCAATATCTGTATGGAGACACAAAAGACCCCAGATAGCCAAAGCAGTATTGAGGGGAAAAATTGGAGCTGGAGGAATCAGACTCCCAGACTTCAGACTGTACTACAAAGCTACAGTAATCAAGGTAATATGGTACTGGCACAAAAACAGATATATAGATCAATGGAATGAAATAGAAAGCCCAGGTATAAACCCACATACCTATTGTCAACTAATCTTTGACAAAGGATACAAGACATACAATGGAGAAGAGATATCTCTTCAATAGTGGTGCTGGGAAAACTGGACAGCTACATGTAAAATAATGAAATTAGAACACTCCCTTACACCATACACAAAAATAAACTCAAAATGGATTAGAGACCTAAATGTAAGACTGGACATTATCAAACTCTTATGGGAAAACATAGGAAGAACACTCTTTGACATAAATCACAGCAAGATCTTTTTTGATCCACCTCCTAAAGTAATGGAAATAAAAACAAAAATAAACAAATGGTACCTAATGAAACTTAAAAGCTTTTGCACAGCAAAGGAAACTATGAAGTTGAAAAGACATGCCTTAGAATGGGAGAAAATATTTGCTAACGAATCAATGGACAAAGGATTAATCTCCAAAATATATAAACAGCTCATTCAGCTCAATGTCAAAAAAACAAAAAACCCAATCAAAAAATGGGCAAAAGACCTAAATAGACTTTTCTTCACAGAAGACATGCAGATGGACAAGAAGCACATGAAAAGCTGCTCAACATCACTAATTATTAGAGAAATGCAAATCAAAACTACAATGAGGTGTCACCTCACACCAGTTAGAATGGGCATCATCAGAAAATCTACAAACAGCAAATGTTGGAGAGGGTGTGGAGAAAAGGGACCCCTCTTGCACTGTTGGTGGGAATGTAAATTGTTACAGCCACTATGGAGAACAGTATGGAGATTCCTTAAAAAACTAAAAATAGAATTACCACATGGCCCAGCAATCCCACTACTGGGCATATACCCAGAGAAAACTATAATTCAAGAAGACACATGCACCCCAATGTTCATTGCAGCACTATTTACAATAGCCAGGTCATGGAAGCAACCTAAATGCCCATGGACAGACGAATGGCTAAAGAAGTTGTGGTACATATATACAATGGAGTGTAACTCAGCCATAAAATGGAATGAAATTTGTTCATTTGTAGAGACATGGATGGATTTAGAAACTGTCATACAGAGTGAAGTAAGTCAGAAAAAGAAAAACAAATATCATATATTAATGCATATATGTGGAATGTAGGAAAATGTTACAGATGAACCAGTTTGACAGGCAGAAATTGAGACAGAGATGTAGAGAACAAACGTATGGACACCAAGGGGAAAAGCAGTGGGGTGGTGTGGGTGTGGGTGTGATTGAGATTGACATGTATGCACTGATGTGTATAAAATGGATGACTAATAAGAAACCACTGTATAAAAATAAACTAAAAAATAAAGAAATAATAGACCTTTCTTTTTAGATCTCTGTATATTTATATGTCTGTAACTCAGAAAGGCCTCTACCTGTCATGTGAGTATATAATATTTTCCTACCTGTAAAAGTATTCTCAAATTTAATTATATAACTTTTTATAGGAGTTCTATTGTAATTAGTGTAGAAATAAATATGCACTAATGATAACTGAATATTTGTAAACTTTTCAAAAAAATTTAAATCTCTACTACTTTTAATGCAAAAAATAAAAATTATTCTTATATCTAAATATTAGTTTAAGAATTCAAGTTTATATAATTTAGGCAAATCTTTGACAAATAAGACTACTCCAATATGTTTGGTCTAATAAAAGCAGCTGTATCTTCTCTGATTTGTCAGTATAATATACAAGAAGATATTTCTTCTGCTTTGGCTTATTCTCTCTAAACTTATATAGGTTTACTGATTGAATAAGCTAATATTACTTCTATTAAATGTTTAAGATTACTGAAGCTGTAAATTTGTGAGAGCAAATTGAATCATTATTCTGATAAATTTTATTTCGATAGCAAATATGTCTTATAATATGTCAGCTTGAATATAGTTTTGAAGATCTTTAGGCAACTGAAAAACTTGAACTTATACTAAATTGAGTTAGTTAATGGATATTCAGTTAATACCTAGAAGTATGATAAAATAGAATAATGAAACATTAATTGCTAAGCATAAGTTGAAATTTACATATATTTTTGGACACATTTTTATTTGGTGAAGAATATGTACATTTTGCCACCTTGAAATTTTGTATTGTAAGGGAGCTATAGAGACACAGAAAGGCATACATGTTTGTGAAAAGACAATTTTACTTATTATGGTCAAAACTGGCTAGGATTTGTTGGGTTTATTTATAAGTCTTTGAAAAAGACCATTAAGTATTAAATATTATACTAAGTAAAACTAGAATTTGGTTTTCTCTCTGTTAAAAGAAATAAATAACTTTGGATATTGGTCTGCCCTTTAAAGAGACTGAAAAGACATACTTTACCTTCTGTGTAATCTGCCTAGATAACAAAGACTCTGTCTTAACACAATAATTTTCTATGCTTTATAATTATTTTATTATATCCTTGATTATTTAAGTAAACAGAGTTTTCTCACTTAGGGAATATCAAGGTTCTTTAAAAATAAAGTTAAATCTTTTTTTTTTTTCTAAAGTATTTTTTTATCTCCTTGGTTAGATGGGTAATAAAGTATTGCACAGCAACCCATGATCCTATATTAATCAAGTGTTCAAATCTCATGACAATGTTTGGTACTTTGTCTTCTGCAAATAAAATCCTAAAAGATATCTTTGAATCTGAAACTGTCCTTTAGAGATTCCAGAGGATTCCTGGATAATCACAAAATGTGTTCTTTCATCTTAAAAATAAAACGAGGTGTTAAAAATAATAAGATTTGATATGTTACTATTAATGAATTAAGTGGAAGGATTTGTCAAATTAAAAGATATGTTTAACCTTCCCCAGGTTAAATTTGTATGCGTAAAATGACATTAATACAAATATTTCATAAATTGTATACTGTATGGGAAGTACCTAGGGATTTGTCAATGCCCTTACCAGTCCCTATTTATCATTTGTGATGATATGTTGCCTGATATTAGAAAACAACTGCATAAATTGTCAGTCATAACTTCAGTTATTTTTAAAAATGTGGTTAGTCATATCTTTTTTAACTTTTTATTTTATATTAAAATATAGTTGATTAACAATGTTGTCTTAGTTTCAAGTGTACAGCTAAGTGACCCAGTTATATATATACATGTATCTATTCTGTTTCTAGTCATATCTTTTATTAATATGAACTAGTATCTTCTATATACTTATAATCTTACAATTGAGGATTCACATCAGTCACCTCTTTTTTATTTTATTATTACATATATGTTTAGGAGTTCAGTTATTTTTAAATGAGCTCTTTAATATTTTTTTATATATTCTAGGTGTATTCTTGGTCTATTGGTATGCATAGTATACTATGCACGGTATACTATGTCTCATGATTATTTTATGTTATATTTGAATGTTTTTATTGTAAAAATTATTTATCCATTTTTAAAATTTAGATACCATATCCATTCTTTTATGAAAATAAGGTTAATCATTATATTTACATTATATTCTATTTTTTTTGTTGATTTTACCCTCCTGTTCTACATGGCACAGAAAGAACCAAATTTTTTTGTCAGTTGCATTATTTTTGTAATGAACAAAATAAAAAACAGCTAAAGTGAGAATTATAGGACAGATTTGACAATTGTTAACTATTTACCTCAGTACATCAGAGAGGTAAACTAATGAAACTTTTGGAGAGTGGTGAAGCCTACATTTTCACTTCTCCACGCACTCCTCCTACTCATTTGTATGTGAATGATTTTTTATTGCAATCTTTTTGGCTCTTTGCCTGAGGGCATTCCCTGACTCCAGCAGCCAGACTCTAGACCACACACAGGAAATACTACATATGTGAAGAGACGAAAGTACATGGGAACAGCTTCAATAAATGTTATATGGCAGTTGGTGGATAAATGCCCCATGTTTTAAGGTATGTTCAACAATACGCCCTTAGAGGTCCCAGTAATATTGAACTCTAGTTGTTCATAGTGGTAATCTGCTTATGATTTCACTCAGTATTGACTTCCTTCCTGTATTAGTATGTCATGGCTGCCATAACAATGTGCCACAGACTAGGTGGCTTAGACAACAGATATTTATTTTCTCAGTCTGGAGGCCAGAAGTCCAATATCAAGGTGTTGTTAGGGCTGGTTTTATCTAAGGTCTCTCTCCTTGGCTTGTAGGTGGCCATCTACTTCATTTTTTTTCACATGGTCTTCTCTCTGTGTATGACTGTTATTGGTTGAATTTCATCCCCCCAAAATCCATATGTGAAGTCCTAACCCCCAGTACCTTAGAATGTGATGACATTTTTAAGATTGAGTGCTTAAAAGATGATTAAGTTAAAATATGGCCAATAGAGTGTCTTAATCCAATCTAAGGTGTCCCTTTAAGAAGAGGTAATTTGGACACCAAGGATCCTTGTACACAGAGGGCAGACCACATGCAGATATAAAGAGGAGGTTATCTGAAAGCCTAAAAGAGAGGTCTCTGAATAAACCAAACCTGCCCACAAATTGATCTTGGAATTCTAACCCCCAGAATTGTGAGAAAATAAGTTTCTATTGTTTAAGCCCCCTAGTTAGCAGTATTTTTTTATGACAGCTTTAGTAAAAACATAGTACAGTGACTGTGTCCTGATCACCTCTTCTTATAATGACATCAGTCACATATTGGATTAGGGCCATCTATATGATCTCATTTTACCTTAATTACCTCTTTAAAGGCTGCATCTCCAAATAAAGTCACATTCTGAGGTACTAGGTTCAGGACTTCAACAGAGAAATTTGAGGGGAGACAATTCTGTCCACAGAACATTTGAAACTGATAGGTGTTATTTCAGGGGTGGCCCTGAGGAGCCCAGTCCTTTATGTCTCAGTGCAGAAAACATTCAGTGAGAAACAAAGTGATAGATAAGTGATTTATTAGAATAGGATGCTTGCGAGGTTTAAAAGCAGGCTGTCAGGAGGGTGCTGAGCCCCAAAAACTTAGTGGTTGACTGCTTTATAATCGAAGCAAAAGTGGGGAGGAGGAAATGACCACCTTCTTCCTCATTCTTGAATAGACATCATACTTCCATCATCAGCTCCTCCTCCAGTTTGGGCAGGGGAGTTTTCTTGTCCCTACATGGTCAAGCTAACACCACTGTCACAGCACTATCAAAAAATGTTTGCTTATTAGACTAGAGAGAATAATGGAGAGGTATGTGAAAATATAGTAGTTTACAACTTTTGAAAATTGTAGAACAATGTGAATTGCAGATTAAGGATTACACTGAATTCTGACTAGGATGAATGAAAACAATTCCTTTAAAGTATGATTTATTAGTTAGGATACATTAAATTGTTCAATAAATATATTCTAAAATACAATGGCTCAAACACTTTGAGACTTATTTCTTCCTCACAAAGTCACCCAGGGCAATGATCTTGGTTTATGAGTGGCTCTCTTCTATGTGGCAATTTATGTACTCTTAATCCTACCATTCTGTAGATCTACATATGCTCAAACTTGTTGTCATCCAAAGCTAGACAGTAGAATGGGAAAGGTAATGAATACATATATATTCTCTTTTCTTCTTTTTATTTTTCTTTCTTTCTTTCTTTCTTTCTTTCTTTCTTTCTTTCTTTCTTTCTTTCTTTCTATTTCTTTCTTTCTCTCTCTCTCTCTCTCTCTCTATATATATATATCCCTTTCTTTCTTTCTTTCTTTCTTTCTACAACAATGTCTAGTTAACATCTGCCCCCATACATAATTACATTTTTTTCCCTCTTTTGATGAGGACTTTTATGATCTATTCTTTTAGAAACTTTCAAATATGCAACACAGTATTATTAACTATGGTCATCATGAAGTACACTACCATGACTACTTTCTTAAAATCTGCTCCATTATAGAGAAATGTGTCCCTTGGCCATACTTAACCACAAGGATGGCTGTGAAATACGGACTATCCATGTACCTGGTTATCATATTATTTCTATAAAAGTAGGAAAAATAGATTTTGGTAGATACCATGGATTTTTGCCTCATGCACCATTATTGGTATTATACAATAAAAATTGCAAAGGCAAAAAAACAAACAAACAAACAAACCTGCAAGAAACAAAAAAGAAATCCTGAAAATTTATTATGTATCAGATAGAGAAATATACTATTTATAAAGGAATAACAATTAAATGACAAGATAATTTGCATTTGAATCAATCTTCAAAATTGTGTGACCTTCCCATTATGAATTTTATATCTAAATGATCAATATTAAAAGGTAAGAGTGAAGTTAAGCATTTTTACTAATGAAGGCATTATATCAAATATATACTATTGAATGCAAAAATATAGAGTAATGATGAAAAATGGGAGTGATTAAACAAGTTGTATCTGGAATGGTTGAAAACAGTAAATATCATTTTCCATGTCAAGAATTTGTTTCCTGCTACGTTGGGGGTTATGTGTTGTTTTACATGAAAGTATTTGAATTTTATCAAATGGATTTTCTGTATCTCTTGAAACGATTTTATGATTATTTGCCTCTAATCTTTTAGTGTTTTGGATTATATCAATCTTTTTTCTTATACTTAATCATTTTCCATTCAATTTAAATCCTCTGTTAACTTTTAAATATATATCAAACATAGAAATCCAAAAATAGAAAGTACACCTCTGTTGTGTTATGTATAAAAACATTTACAAATAATTTTCTCCACATATTTGACCACAAGGAAAACATTAAAAAAGCAAAAGAAAATTGAAACAATAAAAATAGCAATCAGAAAAAAATAGTAATTGATAACAATATTTTTCTAGAACTATATAAAATGAAAATAAAAAAAGATCAGAATTTCTAGAAACTAATGATAATAAAATGGCCATGTTACAATCTACAGGATATTGCTAAAATAATGCTTAGAAGAAAATTCCTCACATTAAATATCTGTATCAATGAATAAAAAAAATTAAATATCCAATTCAAATATCTGGAGAAAAGAAACAAAATAACAAAAGGAAGCAGAAGAAAAATATGCTAATAAAAACAAAAGCAGAAATTATGAGCTAAAAAAATACAAACTTAAATTTAATAAGTAAATAAAAAGATGACGGTTAAAAATCAACAAAGTACAAAATTTTAGTTTAAGTTATAAAAAAGAAAATATAAAAATTAAAGTAGAGAAATTTTGAATAAAATACAAAAGGGGAACTCTTTACAAAAAATTATGTAGCTCTTTTGCACAATTCAACTTATACATTTGAAAATCTGTATGAAATGGATTACTTTTTAGGAAAATGTAATTAACCAAAATTAACATCAGTGGAGATAATCTAAACTGAAAAAACACCAGAAAAGGATTTGATAAAATATATTATGAATGGCATTTCCATAAATAAGATGCATAAAAAGTTTTACAGGGAAGTTCTGTCAATTCCATACATGTCACATAATCCAAAGAGGAGAAAATAATAAAAACTTCAAAATTCTCATAAACTGCAAATATACTATGGTTAAAAAATATCATTGAGAATGAACACAAAATAAAATTGATGAAAAATCTCAAATATCAATATTTACTCTTAAATATTAAATAAAATAGAAGCAAAGATAATGTGACAAAATAATATATTTTAACAGACTGATATTGAAAATAGAACTGTAAGATTTTTTTTAATATTAGGAAACCCCAAAATACAATGTACCATATTAATAGATCTATGAAGAAAAAGTAACAATGATTACCATAAATTCTTACAAAGTACTTGACAAAATTCAACACACATAGATTTTAGCACCAAAGTATTTTAGTAAAATATTTAGGAAAAAGAAAGTTAACAAAAACTTTGCATAATTTATATAAGGAAAATTTAAACCACTGTTGAAACAAACAGAGCTATATTTAAGAAATATGGAAAGAAAGCTTGTTTTTGTATATTGTGATTCAACAGTACCACAAAAAGTCAATTCTTTTTGAACTACTTTTTGAGTTAACCTTGAATGTGCTCTATAAAAATACCAATATTTATTTTGCATTTAGAGAACTTGATTATAAAGGTCATATATAAATATGTATTTATCTTTATAGATATAAATCCCAGAATAGTCAGAAAATTCCTTTAAAAAGCAATATGTTCAGCTAGAAATTAAAATATATTATAGAGCCTCTATTACACACAAAGATGCAATATTTATGCATCTATCATTAGCCAGGCCAACGAAGTAGAAAAAGTCCAGGTATAGAAATAGACTTGAGTGGTTTTAATAATTTTGTATATGATGAAGTTTCAACTAAGCTGGGGTTTAGCCCCAACTACCAGCTTCCCCATAGGATTGGTCCTGCCTCAACAGAGGGCTCACACATAGGGGGAATATAGAGCTCTGGTGACCATGGTGGAGTGTGTGCAACTGGGCTCAACAGGACATGTCCTACATGAGTCTGCTTTCTCAAGGTCAGGACATGTAACCAACACACCTAGTACACAGAAACAAACACAGAAAATTAGGCAAAATTAGACACAGAGGAATATGTTCCAAATAAAGGAATAAGAAAAAACTCAGAAGAAAAACTAAGCAACATGGAGATAAGCAATCTACCCAATAAAGAATTCAAGGTAGTGATTATAAAGATGTTCAATGAAGACAGAGAAGAATAGATTAACACAGTGAATTTTTGTGTGTGTGTGTGGTACGCAGGCCTCTCATCGCCACAGCCCCTCCTGTTGCAGAGCACAGGCTCTGGATGCACAGGCCCTGCGGCCATGGCTCATGGGCCCAGCCACTCCATGGCATGTGGGATCCCCCCAGACTGGGGCACAAACCCGTGGCCCCTGTATCGGCAGGCAGATTGCCAACCACTGCACCACCAGGGAAGACCACAGTGAAATTTTAACAAAGAGAAAATATAAAGAAGAGCCAAACTGGGCTGAAGAATACAACAACTTAAATTTTAAAAATACACTAGAATGATCTTCCCTGGTGACGCAGTGGTTGAGAGTCCACCTGCTGATGAAGGGGACACGGGTTCGTGCCCCAGTCCGGGAAGATCCCACATGCCACAGAGCGGCTGGGCCTGTCAGCCATGGCTGCTGAGCCTGTGTGTCCAGAGCCTGTGCTCTGCAACGGGAGAGGCCACAACAGTGAGAGGCCTGCGTACTGCAAAATAAAATAAAATAAAATAAAATAAAATAAAATAAACACTAGAATGAATCAATAGTAGATTAGATGGTACAGAAGAATGCATGAACAAGCTGGAAGACAGAGTAGTAGAAATCACCCAGGCTGAACAGAAAAAAAGAAAAAAATTTAAAAATGAGAACAATTTAAGAGACATCTGGGACAACATCAAGCATATGAACCTTGATATTAGAGGGGTCCCACAAGGAGAAAAGAGAGAGAAAGAGGTAGATTATTTATTTGAAAAAAATAGCTGAAAACTTCCTTAGCCTGGGAAGGAAACAGACATCTAGTTTCAGGAAGCACAGAGAGTCTCAAACAAGATGAACCCACAATGAGATACATTATAATTAAACTGGCAAAAATTAATTATATAGAGAGAATCTTAAAAATAGCAAGAGAAAAGCAACTGCTTACAACCAAGGGAACTCCCATTAAACTACCAGCTGATTTTTCAGCAGAAACTATGCAAGCCAGACAGGGTGGCAGGATATATTCAAAGTGATAAAAGAAAAATATCTACAGCCAAGAATATTCTACCCAGAAAGGTTATCATTCAGATTTGAAGGAGCTATGAAGAGTCCTACAGAGAAGCAAAAGATAAAAGTTTTCAGCACTGCTAAACTGTCTTTACAAGAAATGATGTGGGGACTTCTCAAAGTAGAAAAGAAAAGTCCACAACTAGAAATATGAAAGAATATATCTCATTGGTAAATACAAATATACATTAAATACAGATCAACTACTTATAATACTAGTAGGAAGATTTTTTTAAGTAGAAAAATCATCTATATCCACAATAAGTAGCTAGGTTATAAATAAAACAAAACATTATAAAATATGATATCAAAAACAATAAACGTGGGCAGGGGGAGTAAATATGCAGGGTTGTTAGAATATGTTTGAACTTGAGAGATAATCAAATTAAAATAATCACATAAGTATACAGGTTGTTCTATATGAACTTCATGTTAACCACAAAAGGAAAATCTATAATAGATACCTATGCAAAAAAAGAGAAGGAAATCCAATTATAATATTAAAGTCATCAAGTCATAAGGGAAGATAGCAAAAGAAAAAGAAAGAAACAAAAAAGAAATACAAAAGCAAACCCAGAACAATTAACAAAATGTCAGTAAGTACATCCCTGTCAATAATTAATTTAAATGTAAATGGATTGAATGCTACAATCAAAAAACAGAGAGTGGCTAAATGGATTTAAAAAAAAAAAAGACCCATATTAAACCTGCCTACAAGAGACTCATACCAGATCTAAAGACACACACAGACTGAAATTAAATGAATGAAAATTGGTATTCCATGCAGATGGAAATGAAAAGAGAGCTGGGGTAGAAATACTTAGACAAGATAGACTTTAAAACAAAGACTATCACAAATGACAAAAAAAAAAACAACCCAAAAACGTTACATAAGGATCAAGGCATCACTCCAACAAGAAGATATAACAATTGTAAATATATATGCACCAAACATAGGAGATTTAGATACATAAAAGAAATATTAACAAACAGAAAGGGAGAAATTATCAACTCAATAGTAATACAATTGTACTAGAAGATTTTAACATCCCATTTACATTAATGGACAAATCATTTAGACAGAAAATCAACAAGGAAATACTAGCCTTAAAGGACACATTTGACACATTAAGATGAACTTAATGGATTATATATATGGAACATTCCATCCCAAAAAAGCATACACATTCTTCAGGAATAGGTCACATGTTAGGTCACAAAACAAGTCTCAATAAATTTAAGAAGATTAACATCATATCAACCATTGTTTCTGACCACAATGCTGAGAAGTCAACTTCAAGGAAAAAAGTACAAAAAACACAATTATGTGAAAGTTAAACAGCATAGTACCAAACAACCAACTGGTTACCAAAGAAATCAAAGAGGAAATAAAAAAAAAAATACCTGGAGACAAATTAAAATGAAAACACATCTATCCAAACTCTATGGGATGCAGTAAAATCACTCTAAAAGGAAACTTTATAGCAATACAAGTCTACCTCAGGATTTTTTTTTTTTAATCAGTAATAAGGGCTTCCCTGGTGACCCAGTGGTTGAGAGTCTGCCTGCCGATGCAGGGGGCACGGGTTCGTGCCCCGGTCTGGGAAGATCCCACATGTCGCGGAGAGGCTGGGCCCATGAGCCATGGCCTCTGAGCCTGCGTGTCTGGAGCCTGTGCTCTGCAACGGGAGAGGCCACAACAGTGAGAGGCCTGCGTACAGCAAAAAAAAAAAAAAAAAAAAAATCAGTAATAAAAACAAAAAATCAATAAACAAAAGTCCAAGACCACGTGTCTTCGCAGGTGAATTATACAAAATATTTAAAGAAGATTTAACTCCTATACTTCTCAAACCATTTAAATAAAATGAAAAGAAAGAAACTCTTCTGAATTCATTCTGTGAGACAATTAGACAAAGATATCACACACATAAAAATTACAGGTCAATTTCACTGATGATAAAATATGCAAAAATTTTCAACATAATATTAGCAAACTGAATTCAACAGTATATTAAAGGCATCATACACCAGTATCAAAGTGGGATTTGTTTCAGGGATGCAAGGATCATTTAATATCCACCGGTCAATCAGTGTGATACACCACATTTACAAATTGAAGAATAAAAATCATATGCTCCTCTTAACAGATGCCGAAAAAAAATCGACAAAATGCAACATCCGTTTATAACAAATTCTCAATAAAGTGGGTATAGAGGGAATACTCTTCAAAATAATATAGGCCATATATGACAAACCCAGAACCAACAGTTTACTCAACAGTGAAAGGTTGAAAGCATTTCTTTTAAAATCAGGAAGAAGACAAAGATGCCCACTATCATCATTTTTATTCAACACAGTATTGGAAGCCCTAGTCACAGCAAAGAGACAAGATAAACAATAAAAGAAACCCATATTGGAAAGGAAGAAATAAATCTGTCTCTATTTTCAGATGACATGATAAGAGTGTATCCTAAAGATATAACTAAAAAACTATTAGAACTCATCAATGCAGGGTTCAAAATTAAGACACAGAAATCTGAACTTCTATACATTAACAACAAACTATCAGAAAGAGAAATTAAAGAAACAATCACAGTTACAATCACAGCAAAAATAATAAAGTACCTAGAAATAAACCTAACTAAGTAAAAGACTCTGAAACTGTAAGACACTGATAAAAAAAAAAATAGAAGATGACACAGATAAAAAGATACTATATTCATGGACTGGAAAAATAAATAATGTTAAAATGACCATTCCACCTAAGGCAATCTATATCAAAATACTACTGGCATTTTTTTGAGACCTAGAACAAATAAACCTAAAATTTGTATGAAAACACAAAAGACACTGAATAATTAAAACTATCTCAGGAAAGAAGAAAAAAGCTGGAGGTATCATGTGGTCTGATTTCAAAATAAACCACAAAACTATAGTAATAAATGCAGTATGATACCGACACATAGATCAATGGAACCAAATAGTAATCTCAGAAATAAACCCACACTTATATGGCCAGTTAACCTATGACAAACAGGGCAAGAATACACAAAGGGGAAAAGACAGCTTCTTCAATAAATGGCATTGGGAAAACTGGACAGCTTCATGAAAAATAATGAAACTGGACTATTTTCTCACACCATATACAAAAATAAATTCAAAATGGATTAAATACTTAACTGTGAAATTATAAAACTAGAAGAAAACTTATGCAGTACACTCTCTGACAAAAATCTTAGCAGTTTTTTTTTGGATCTGTCTCCTTAAGCAAGGCAAACAAGCAAAAATAAATGGAACCATAGCAAAGTAAAAACTTTGAAGAGCAAAAGAAACTTAACAAATGCAGAAGCAGCCTACTGAAAGGGAGAAAATGTTTGCAAATTATCTATCCCATAAGGGGTTAATATCCAAAATATACAATGAACTGACATCTAAAAAAAAATACAACCTGATAAAAAAAATGGGCATAGGACCTAAATAGACATTTTTCCATAGAAGATACACAGAGATCACAGACACGTGAAAAGACATTTCACATTGCTAATCATCAAAGAAATGCAAGTCAAAATCACAATGCTATATCACCTCACACGTGTCAGAGTGGCTATTACCAAAAAGAAAACTATAGCATGTGTTAGTAAGGATGTGGAGGAAAGGGGACAGTCATGTGCTGTTACTGGGAATGTAAATTGGTATCATCACTGTGGAAAATAGTATGGCGTTTCATCAAAAAAATAAAAATAAAACTACTTTGTGATACAGCAATTCCACTGGGGAGTATTTTTATGAACAAAACAGAAACATGAATTCAAAAAGTTATGGGCACCCCAATGTTCATAGCACATTATTTATAATAACCAAGATATGGAAGAAACCTAAGTGCCCATCACTAGGTAAGTGAATAAAGAAGATGCGAGATACACTCACATGCACACACACACACACACACAATGGAATATTACTCATCCATAAAAAAAATGAAATCTTGCCATTTGTGACAACATGAATGAAACTAGAGATTATTATACTAAATGATATGACAGACAAAGACAAATACCATATAATTTCACTTATATGTGGAACCGAAAACCAAAACAAATGAGCAAACCTAACAAAATAGAAGCAGACACATACTCATAGGTACAGAGGACAAACTGATGTTTGCTGGACGGGGAGGGATGGGGGAGTTTAGTACGATAGGTGAGAGAGATTAAGAGGTACAAACTTCCAGTTATAAAATAAGTCATGGGAATATAATGTCCAGCATAGGGAATATAGTCAATAATAATATATTAACCTTGTATGGTGACATATGTAACTAAAGTTATCATAGTGATCATTTTGTAATGCATAGTAATATCAAATCACTATGCTGTATACCTGAAATATATAATATTCCAAGTCATTTATACTCTAATAAAAAGCCAAAAAATATAAAAATGAAATTGAATACTTACCTAGAATAATATGTAAAATCATGGTCAAATATCACACCATATACCAATGTAAATTTCAAATAAATCAGAAGTCTAAATGTAAAAATGAAAATATAGGAGTTTTAGAAAAAAAAAGTGAGATAATTACATCATTATTTGAGACAGAGGAAAACAGGAGTCAAACAAGAAGATAATTAAAAAGAGAGAGAGATTTGACTATATTTTAAATGGAAAACTTTCGTATGGAAAAACACTGCATGCAAAGTCCAAAGAAAAAGGACAAAAAAGCAGAAAATATTTGCAATATTTATTACAAATAAAGGGCTTATATCTTTATATGTCAAAACTTCTACACATTAAGGAAAATGTGGCCAGTAATCTAATATAAAGTGGAGAAAACATATCAATATAATCAGTTCACTGAACAAGAAAGAAAAATTCTTAATCATGTGAAAGAAATATTCAACCTCATGTATAATAAGAAAAAAGCATATTAAATCATATTGATAATACTTTCACATTATCTAAAAGATCAAAATCTAAAAGATTGGGAAACAATCCTTTTTTACAAGGCTGTAGGAAAATGGACACTTCTTTGAGAAGATTAAACAAATTGTGATAATATTTAAGCAGACAGAACAAGGAAAAAGAATAAACTGCCCAAATTAGGAATGAAAAGAGGACATCGCTACAAACCCTACAGAAACTAAAAGGGTTATAAAGGAATACTATGAACAGTTTTATGTCAACACAGTAGACAGTTTAGATGAAATGAACAAATTCCTAGAAACAGATTAACAAAAACTGAAAAAGAAGAATTAGAAAATCTGAATAGTCTTAAGTAATGAAATAAGATAATAATTTAAAATATTCTCAGAAATAAAAGCCCAGGCCCAGCTGGCTTCAGTAATGAGTTCTGTCAAATATTTTTAAATGAAATAATAACCACCTTTGTCAAACTCTTCCAGAAATAGAATATGAGAAAACACTTCATATCTCATTCTATGAGGTCAGTATTACACTGATACTAAAGTCAGACAAAGTATTAAAAAAAGAACCTCAGATCTATATCTCTCATCAACATAGGCATGAAAATCTTCAACATGATAATAGAAAACTAAGTGCAGCAACATACAAAAAGATTATATACCATGGCCGAGAATAATTTATTCAAACAATACAAAGTTTTTTTTTAACATCTGGAAATCTTTTAATGTAATGAATTATATTAACAGAAAAAGAAAAAAAATCACATGATCACCTCAATAGATAGAGGAAAAGTATTTGACAATGGCATAAAAACACTCAATGAATTAGAAATAGAAGTGAACTTTCTCAACATGGTAAAGGATATCTATAAGAGACCTAACATCACAGTTAATAATGAAAGACTGAATGTTTTCCATGTGACATAGACAAAGACGTTTTCCATGTGACAAGGCAAAGATGTTCACTTTTGACACTTCTATTCAACACTGTACTAGAATTTTAGCTGTAAAGTCAGGAGACAAAAGGAAATAAAGGGCATTCAGATCAGAAAGGAGTAAAACTGTCTTTATATGCATATGAAATTACTCAGTATGTTGAGAATCCTAGGCAATCCACAGAAACAAACAAATCCCTGCCAAAAAAAAAAAAAAAAAAACCTATTAGAACTAGTAAACAAGTTTAGCAAGGATGCATAATACATGACACAACAATTGTATTTCTATATTCAATCAATTAACAATCAGAAAACAAAAGTAAGTTATTCCATTCTCAATTACATCAAACGGACTAAAAACTTTAGGAATAAATTTAATGAAAGAAGTGTATGACTTGTACTCGGAAAATTATAAATCTTTGCTGATTGAAATTAAAATCTAAATGGATGGAAACACATTCATGGATTTGAATGGATTTCAAATATATTCATGTATTTGAAGATTCATTATCAAGATAGGGAGTCTTCCAAAATTAATCTAGCTATCTTTATATATAGATAAGCTGATTCTAAAATTTACATGTAAATACAAAGGACCCCAAATAGCTAAAACCATACTAAAGAAGAACAGATTTGAAGGACTTATACTTCTCAATTTCAAAACTTACTATAAAGGTACAGTAATCATGATAGTGTGCCATCTGCATATATATATATATATATATATATATATATATATATATATATATGTATATGCAGATCCCTCTCTATATGTCTACAAAGTCTCTGTTTGTCAGGAGTTCTAGAAAGTCTAGAAATTAATTATTACACTAACAGTTGACTTTTGACATAGATACCAAGGCAATTCAATGGAGAAAGTATAGTCTTTTCAACAAGTTTTGCTGAGTAAATTATATATTCACATGCTAAAATACACACATATAATATATAATACACAAAATATGAATTATAGTGAATAATAGAATTAAATGCAAGAGTTAACACTATGAATACCTTAGAAGAATACAGTGGAAAAATATCTTCATGACCTTGGGTTAGGCAAAAATTTCTTAACTACAAGACCTAAACACAATCCATTAAAAAAAAGATTAATTAAACTTTATGAAAATTCAAAATTGTGCTTCAAAAGACATCATTAAGGAGTTAAAACGATAAGCCAGGTCTGGAAAAGGAATTTAGAAATCATTAATCCAATAAAAGACTGTATCCAGAATTTGAATTTGAATAGGCAATTGAGTAAATACTTCACAGAGGAAGATAGACAAAAGGCCAATAAGCTGATGAATAAATGTTACACATTATTTGTCATTAGGAAGTACAAATTAAAATTACAATGATATAACACTTCAAACTCACTGGAATAGCTGAAATAAAAAAGACAGGGAACATCATGTATTGGTGAGGATCTGGAGAAATTGTAACCCTCAGATATCCCTGGTAGGAAGCAAAATAGTGTTTACTTACTTTGGAAGGCAGTATGGGATTTTCTCTAAAAGTTAAATATAGACTTATCATATGACTATCAATTCCGCTCCTAGGTATCTTTCAAGGAAATGAAAACATATATCCACCAAAAAAAACCCTTATATTCAAATATTTACAGCAGCATTATTTATAATAGCCAAGAACTGGAAACAATTCTATCAACTGGTGACTGGATAAAGGAAACATGTTATATGTATACAACGGAATGCTATTCAGTACCAAAAAGGTAGGGAGTACTGAAATATGTTACAAAGTGATGAACCTTGAAGACATGCTAAGCCTAGGATAGACTTTTTCTCTAAAAGGACAGATCATAAAGTCTTTACATTTTGGAGTCCATAAAATTTCTGGTACAACTATTCAACTCTGACCTTGTAGTGGGAAAGCAGCCATTGATATTTATATAAATGAATGGGTAAGGCCATAGTCAACACAACTTTATTTATTAAAAAAAGGGGGTTAGGCAGGATTGGCCTGTGGGCTGCAGTTTCCTGGTTTCTGTGCTAAGGGGAGAAAACCAGATGCAGAAGACTACTTACTGTATGATTCCATATATGAGATGTCCAGAATTGGCACATCTCGGAAGGGAGATTGGCTGTGAAAGCCATTTAAGAGATTTTGGGTTGGGGGGGTGATTTAACGCTCTGAACTTGAAACTTGGATTTGGTGATGGTTACACAACTCTGTAAATTTATTAAAAATCTTTACATTGTAAAGGTAAAAATCAATTTTATGATGTACAAATCATATGACAAAATATTAGCATTTTAAAAATATATGTAGTAGATATATGATTGTAATATCATTTGGTACACTGTTCTATATTCTTACAGTATTTCATAATTAAAATGTGAAAAGATAATTATGTTATGTTCCAAACCCACATACTGAACAGAATTAAAATAAGACCCAGAGAAGCTACATTACTCATTCATAATTATATAACCAATTAATGCAGAGTCAAGACTTAGATTCAGGCCTCCTTAGGTTCATTTCTTTTACACTGAATTTCATTGTTTTATTTTCATTGGGGGGAAAAACATGGAGGCAAAAGAGTATTTTATTATTTGTTCTCTATTTCTTTTCCTATTTTCTCCATGTTGAGCTATTCTATAAGAAACTAACTCACAGAAACAATAGTAAACTCCTAGAATTTTACAAGGGTAAATGTAAACATCAGATATGTAAATGCTGTGTTTAGGTGGCATCTTCGGTCTTTGATAACTCTCTGTAAATATTATTTGTTAATATAATAAAACTTTGGAAAGACATCATCTTAATAGCATACTGGACTTTTTTTTTTCTTTTTTATCATCTTCCTTCAAACGCTTAGTGACAGGTTAGATACACACATTCAATGAAGCAGTTTCCCTAGGGTTAATATCTTTTATTAAACACGTGCAATCCTCAAGTACTGTTAAAGAAATTATTTTTGGAAAATTTATCAACTGCCATGACATATTAGTGCTTTGTGTGTGTGTGTGATTCTTTCAGCTTTTAAACACGTGCCCCTTCAAAAAAGAAGCACTTTAATTCACCCCTATTTACACATTTTAAAAGTTTTAGAGTTATTTAAATGTTAGAATATGCTAGCACACTAAAATAAAATCTTGATGAAAAGTTCAGTACCCATGACAGTTATTTATTATTATTCATATTGATTGCAGCCCATTTATATGCTTGCCTTTGACATTCCTTTAAATTGGAAAAAGTCATTAGTGCAACTACTTTCTGTGTTGATTTATACAGCTTGTTTCCTTGCTTGGCTTTAGGATACTGACTTCGTTTCTCATGAAGGATACTACAGACCATTAAGTTTAGTGATCTGGATCCCAGTAGTTTTGAGCCCAAATTGCATTTAAAAAAAAATTTTTGTGAGACACTGTTTTGCCAAATTTTCATGTATTAGTTTTTAAGAAGGAAAGAGGAAGGTTTAGCAAAAACATGAATCAATTTCTGTAGACCTCAACAACTGTTTCTCCCACTGTTTATATCTATGAGTAGAACTATGCAAAAGGAGTGAGATTTGGGGCATATTTGGAGCAATTTCCCATTCCATACTTCTCATCCTTCTTTATTAGAAAGTAAAAATATAAAGTGAAATAAAACAAAAACATTGAAATCAAATAAATGCAAATCATGGGAATGTGTAGAGGTTGTCAAGAGAAAGTACTTAAAATTTTCTAGAAGTGACTCAAACTCATTCATTGACAAGTTGAGTTGATTGGGATAAAATGCTGTTGTTTATGTTATTCTAATAAGTTGGATTTGAAGTTATTACTGCAGGAGAGTAGGTCAGAGTATACTATATTGCCAGCCAAATTTCATCTAAGTTGTTTATTTTTACTTCTCTCTTTAAGATATGTATGTACATATATAAAAAATAGCTGACTGCATATGAGATTTTACATTGGTTTTAGATTGCTCTTATTTGCTAAGAGTGTTTAGTAGCCTGGATAGCCAAAAATCTGTGAATTATTCCTTGTCCTAGCAAAGCTTTGTTAAATTTAGAGACACTCTGTTGTCTACCCTACACAAAATGAGCACTGTGACATTGGCTCCTCTTTACATAGTAAATAAGCTTTAAAATATTGGGTCGCTTAACTGGCAGTAGCTTTTAAAGAAAAACAAAAACACAACAAAAACAAACAAACGAAAACATTTTGTTTTGTGCTAAGTTTTAAGGTTATCATTTAATTATCTATGGAGAATGGAAAAATGTCATGAATTCTGGACACTTCATAAAGCGGTTTCCTGAATGACTCTGAAAAGGGTATTCAGTGTAAGTTCACAAAGTTGGGAGGTGCTTTCCCCCAAGAACTTTTTTCATCCCTTGAGATGATAAGTCTGGCAAGAGAAGAGGCTCTGGATAAAAATAGTGGGGAAAGTGGTAGATGTTGATCCCAGCCACATAAATGCTAACAGCTTGTGACTCCTGACATATGCCTCGTTAATTGTTTTGCACCAAAAAAATGTACTGCTCAATTTAATTACCCGCATTTTTTCAGCAGTCCCCATCTCAATTCTAATATTAGCTAACTTTTTACAGAGGTTTGTTTGTTGTTTTTACTGTATCACAAGCACTATTTGAAGCTTTTAAAGTTTTAAAAATATAAATTTATTTAATTCTTCCAGTGACTCCAGGAGGTTGATACTATTTTATTCTAACTTTACAGATGGGGAAATTGAAGCACACAGAAGGTAAGTGACTTGCTCAATTTCATTCCAATCTTAAGAGACAGAAACAGGACAAGTATAGGCTTTTGCATCTAATTTTACCTTTTAAAAAACTTGTAACTTGTTTATGATAAGGACTATTTGAAAGGAATACATCATCAGCTCAGAATGAAACATTCAAAAGAGCATTCAGACCATGCTTGGAACAATGTCAGATGTCTAGAAGTTTATATCCTCTCAGTTTCACATTTTTTTTTTAAGAACAACACTCCTATGGATACATAGGATTCATTTATTTTTCAGAAACAAAAGCTGCATCATCTTTGTCATCCCTCTGATGCTTGTACAAATGTTTCTTTCTCTGAGAAAGTGTCTTTCACCAGGCTATCCCTCCAATCCCACCACACACACACACACACACAGACACACACATACACACACACACACTCCACTCCAGCCCATCTCTCTGTGTCTTTCTGTATGTGAGTGGCTGTGTCAGATTCTCCTGCAAACTCATTTGCTCTGGGAGACTTTTGTAAAGAATCCCACCTCACTCCAGTTAGTAGATCTGAACCCTGCAATTTGTCACTAAGGTCAAAAAGTTCATGAGGACATTGAGAGGGACTTTCTCTAACTTAGGTCTGAAGGCTGCCCTGCCCTGCCATCATGTCAAGTAGGCCAGCTAGTCAGCATATGCATGTCCAGATTCTTTGACCTCTGGCTAATCAGAAAGGAAGCCTGGATAATGAGAGCAGATTAATGCAGACCTGGAGATCTGCATGTATGGACACTGAGCTTCCCACTCTGGTCTAAAAGCATTAAGACTCACGGGTGGTAGGGTCAGTACTTACTGTTGATCTCAGTAGCCCTCAGCTTCCAGCTCAAACCCATCATATTACATAAACATCATTATTCATTATAAAACTGCCTAGCCCTTCTACAGCACAGCCTTGTGGTATTTGAATCTGTGACCTCTTCTTAAAGTGACTCTTAGGGGTTGACTCCATGCTGTGTGCAGAGAACAATTTTTTCCCTTTAGTTGTTAAACTTATTTCACTCATTAACCTCTTGTTGTAACCCTTTGATCTCCTCCTTCCACTATTTTCATTATATGAGTGAGAAATAATTGACCTGTTTTCTGGAACCATCCTAACAGGAAACCCCACAGTGAAGCCTTCTTGGAAGAAATTTCCCCAGTTGAGCATAAGCTCTCCTGACCAAAACCTTGCCTTAATGTTCTCTTCACTGGGGGTCAATTCATGCCCCTAAGCTGTCTGGCTGCTTGGCAAATCATCCCACAGTTTTCTACGGAGGGAAATGATCACATATATGGGGGTCTGGTTCACATTCTGTAATCTTAACCTACATTTCTGACTAAGTTTTCTGTAATAAAAAAAGTACTGTATTTTCAAAGAGAAAGTTAAATAAAATCTCTTTGTCAATCAAATCCCCTGGTTGAGGTGGAGGTCTCTAAGAAAGGAGAATGTACAGGTTACAGGACCCAGCCATGTCCACTGGCAGATGGGTCATGGGTGGTAGGGCAGACCACTAGGGTCTGTCACTTGGTGCCAGATCACCCCTGCTTAACCTGAAAGATGTGCTGAAGTCCTCTGAAAGTGTCCATACAGTGCATTTGGAAAAGTACAATATCCTCCTCAAAATGTTGGACAGTCACTGTGCTGCATTCTGTTAGTGGGAAGAACACTTCCTTGGCACTGAGTGGTTGATATATACTTTTATCCTGAAAATAAAAGTATCACTCCAGAAACTCTAAATATTTCTAGGCTTTAGTTATTTATTTTGTCAAATTAGAAGATGTATTAGGACCAACGATTCTTAAAGTCTGGAACCCAGAAGACACAGCAGCAGAAGCATCTGGAAACTTGTTAGAAATGCCTAATCTCAGGTCCCACCCCAAATATATTAAAACAGAAACATTTTGAATCCTTATTTCCTGCCATATTTTGGAACCCATTTTCCAGCTGGAAAAACACTGAATCTCATCTTCCTGTGTCAGCTCATTACGCCTACACCTTAACTACTTTCAAAATAACTCCCTGATGATCTGTGGTTGATAAAGACTTTAAACATTGCTCGAGCCAAACAAAACCTTGAGATTCCCAGGGGAGCCATGCTATGGTAATACAGGTTATTTGATGTGGGTATGTCTGGGTGTGTGAGTGCTTAGCATGTCCAGTGTGCCTATGGTGATGGCAAAATTGAAGAATTTATTTTCAGAGTATAGTACATAGAATAAACAATTGCTTACTCTTGTTTTCTTATAAGTTCAAACTTCAACTGATTTGGATCTTGAAAAATTACTTTTCCACCTATCCATATTCTCGAGTTAGCCTTGATATTTACCAGGTGTGAGGTTACGAGGCTCAGAGATACTTCTCACTTTCTCTGGGGTTCTATAAACCATCTGGCATCACTGAACTAGGGAGCCAGAATCTCATGACTACCTCTAACGGCACTTTGGGGTAGATGATATGGTTGAGCTACTTGTAGGCCATGAAATAGTTGCATTCTTCTTGGCTTGGGACAGGTTTTATGAACCTGTTGCCATTTAGTTTGTTGGTTGCTAATGGCATGAAATAATGTAGGAAATTAGGGATTGAAGAAGTCTGGAAAACAACTTGGATACTTTTATAATTTTACACAACCTAAAGATAGTTCATCCTGGCTTAGTAAGGACTGACTAACCATTCAACACTTAATGTTAAGTACACATTAAATTACTTTTATGCCCCAAAAAATGAAGTTAAGAAGATGATGCTTAGTTCTCTCTCATGTGTTGTTCTTCCTGCTTCTCATGTTTTTTCCTTCTTGCACATCACTTGTCCTGAAGGCCCCTGGACTCCTAGGTTTCCCTCTTCTCACTGTAGTGCACGGCCAGGCTTGATTCACACCCAACTCCTTCTGGTAAATTTCATATCCTAGATTTTTCTTTTTCCTTCTCCTCTGCTTGCTTTCAGAAGGATTAGTTCTTTTTCTCAATCCATCAGCACCAGTTTTGTTAAACTCTAATAATTTTCCTAATTTTATTAATTTATTCATTCAAGTAGGACATATTGAACCCCACTTCATGCAGAGTATTTTCTGGTGATTGGGATTCTCAGAGAATCAGGGCATTGTTAGAGTGACTGCAGGGAGAAGCCTACTTTACACAGGGGTCAGGGAAGTTCCTTTCTCTAGGATGACATTTGAGATGAGACCTGAATGTTTAGAAGGAGTCAGCCAAGTGGAGATTTTGGGAACAGAACTCCAGGGAGAGGAAACAGCAAAGTCAAAGCTGTTGAGGCAGGAACAAGCTTCTCATGTTAAAGGAAAGGCCTGCAAGTGGGCAAGTGGGTGGAGGTGAGGGAAGGTAAGAGTTCAGGTTCAGTGCAGCAGGTCAAGGTATGTAGTTTGGATGTTATTCTATGTACTTGGAAAAACTGCTGGAGAGTTTCAGCAGGTGGTATGATGTGATTTAAAGGATCAGTCAGATTACTGGTGGAGGAAGGTGGCAAAGGGGCAACTAAGGAAAACATGAGACCAGTTAGGAACATAATACAAGAAAACAGACAAGACACAATGATGGCTTGGCTAGATTGATAGTAGTGGAAATGGAAGTGGCCAGATCCAACACACATTTTGGTGGCATGGTTTCTAGACCCTGCTGATAAATTAGATGCACAACAACAAGACAAGTGAGTTACATCCCAGCGGAATTAGCCATTTAAAGGAAAACTCTTTAAACCTGAAATGCTTTAACCCAGATGGATGCATTGTTAATGGTGCAATTCTATTTAGGGGCATTTTAGGGCAGGTGTCTTTTACAATCTCTCAAATATCACCCATAGCTGGATTGAATGCACTATTTAATGCTCAGTAACTCACTTGACCATATCCAGCATTTTCCTCATCTGCATGACAAACAAAGGCTAATTACTCTTGCTAAATGACTGCAATTCACTGAGAAATAAATAACAAAAAGCTAAGTTACAAAACAAACAAACAAATAAAAAATGGGAGTAGAGAGAAATAAAGAAAAAGGAAAATCAAAGTCTACCAGATGGGTGCATCCTGATTTAGACCTTAACAGGTCTCATGTTCCTTGACCACCATGATCTGCCCACAGCCTGTGGTCTGGAGGCAGCTGGCCCAGGAAAGAAGCAAACCCTGTTAACTTTGGTTGACCTTCCTATCACTTTCAAAAAAACACAAAACAACAGCAGCCGCATTAGTAGCAGCCATAAAATCCCCTGGCCTGACTCTCCCTCCCTGTTATTTTCCTCCCCTCCTATGGCAGGAAACACAAAGGACAAATCTGTCATTAACTATTTGCAAATGATCAGTTACTCACTGCAGCTGTTTGCTCACCAGATCACCATGCCAAGCACAGCTGCTCAGATGCGCCAGCCCAGTTTGGCTGGGCCACTCCCCACCCACCCCCGACTGCACCCAAACTACCTCAGGAAGAATGGGGCAGGCCGAACCCCAAATCAGCAGGGTGAATTGTGGTTTTTCACTCCCAGATGATCTCAATTTTCCACTTCCTCGACCTTCTTGGACACATGGTGAGACTGGCTGAGAAGCGCTTGCCAGCAGCCTCACCTCCATGGATGCTGCTGGTCTGTAGGCTGAGAGGTGATAACTCTTCAGAGGTTACTGGCCAGTTCCTAAGAAAGGCAGCCTAGCTGCTGCCTGGGTCCTCTGGTCGCACTTTTTAAAAGCAAGCAGCTTTGTGCTTCCACTTATTAATTTTCTCCAGCTTCTAAAGGTCAACGACCTGGCAAGCGGAGATTCACAAATAACAGGTGCAGAGACTCTGCCTCCTGCCTCCACGGGACATGGCTCTGTCACTTTTATTTACTGAATCAATCCACCAGTGTCCAGCAGGAGAACAGCAGCTAAATGGCCATTAATTGTGGGCTGATGTGCAGATGAAACCAATCTCCAAAGGGACTGTAAACCTTTGTTCCTTCACCTCCTCCTGCTCTTGCTATGGGATTAGCAGTAAATCATTCAGCAGCCTCATCTCCTTATTATAAATTTGACATTAGGGGTGTCCCAGGTGAGCTAGTGCTAACCTAGCTCTCTGTCTCTTCTCCTCTATCTTTTCCTCCCTCCCTCCCTCCTTTCTCTTTCCTCTTTCCCCTCTTTACTTTCTTTGTCTTCATCTTTTTCATCTCCCCTTTCACAATCTTTCTGTCTCTATTTCTCTTTCTTACACACACATATGCTCATCCCCAAACATAATGGCCTTTTATTAAAGTAACCTCACTGTCCCAGGGAGCATCATTTTCTGCCCACGCTAACATCTATCTTTGCCCTTTCCCCACATGTGTATATTTAGAGAAAGAGTATGGATACAGCTGGGATTCCTATGCAATTTAAAAAAAGACAGAAAAAGTTATCTTCAAAAGGAGTTCTTCCTCTCCTCCTCCTTTCTGTCATTGCTCTTCAGAAAAGCTCTTTAACTCCTCAGAGTCCAAAAGGAGCTTAATTAAAGAGTAAAAGGGAATTTGAAAGTAAGCAATAGACAAAGAAGAAATACAATGGATCTGAACTCTGTCAAAGAGTCTGGGGAATGCACTGTGAGTTGCTTTTTTTTTTTTTTTTTATCATCTCTAAGACACGCACAGCACCAACTTGGCCCCTGGTGGCCAGCCATTGGTACAGTTTGATTTGAGAGGCATTAGGGAAGCAACCCTGAGCCCCAAAATGAGTCCCTAAACTGGTCTCCATAATAAGCACAAATCCATAATGGATTTCAGTCTGATTACGTATTTGTATTAAGCATCCTCTTTTTCATGTGTCCTTTAAAAATAATGTATATTTTATGTTAATCAGTCATCTATACCTTAAAGATTTCTCTCTGCAGTCATAGTAGGATTGAAGCAGGGGAGGACTGACAGAATGAATGGGGAGGAAGGGGGTAGGCCTCCAAGAGGACCTGTCCTCACTGCTATTAATAATGTTCAATTACTGATATTCATGACACACATTTTTGTAGCTGCATGACATGGCACATTGCCTGGGACATAGGAGAAAGCAAAACTAACTTGCACAAGTGTGTATTGAGGGCTAGACATATTCACAGACAGAATTTCTAGCTTATCCAAAATTCCAAAGTAACTGAAGAGTAACCGGATTTTAAAAATTCATATTGAAACTGTGTATTGAATAGTTTCCTTACTAATGTTTATAAAATATTTTGGAGAGAAAATGTAGTATAATTTTAAGAATATCATCTCTAAATCTAGACATCCTGGATTTATACCTACCTCACTGTGGAACCCTAGGTATTTTGAGCTTTTATGAATTTATTTGAGAGATAGTAAGAGTTTCTAGAGCTAACACAGTGAACAGAAATGGACAGTGGCCCTGCATCCATGAGCCTTAAAAGTAAAATCGTAACTCTATAAAGTGCTAAGAGGTATAAGATGCCATAAGACAGGATATTTTGGTCTTGACCTACTGAAGAAAGGTGAGTTCTTAGCAATATTTCCCACATCTGGGCTGAGGGTATAAATGGGTTACAGGTGACCAGACTTTGCTCTCAGAGTGACTGGGTAGGACTCTGGTTGGATGGAGACCCGGAGACAATTGCCTCTCCTTCGAGTAGTCTCCTCATTTTTATTCAGTGTTTTTGTTTGCTTGTTATCATAATCTGGGAATACCATTCTGTGAAAAAGTTTGGAAACTACAGAGTGAAGGAGAACTTCCCTGACAGATTGATTATCATGCTAAAATCTAAGTGATGACTAAGCATTGACCAGCTCAGGGTGCAATCTAAGAAGAGCATGTTTGCTGGTCTGGAAGCCAAGTGATTAGTGCTTCTCCAGGGACTGTGGAAAGCCAGCATGACAGGAATGCCAAGTTAAAGGCAGTAAGGAATGGAAGGGGCATGAGAAGAGGTGGAGGCCTGAGGATGCAGGGCCTGTGGAGGACACTTTGGAGACCTTGGCCTCAGGGCAAGGGTAAGCATTTTAAACAAAAGTAAAGACTCATGGAACTTTCCACAGCCTCATAATCATTGAACACTGTGGGACATTACCTGGGTCTCGATACCAGCTCAGTTATAAAGCTATATATATGTGTGTGTGTGTGTGTGTGTGTGTGTGTGTGTGTGGTATGCGGGCCTCTCACTGTTGTGGTCTCTCCCGTTGCCGAGCACAGACTCCAGACGCACACGTTCAGCGGCCATGGCTCACGGGCCCAGCCGCTCCGCGGCATGTGGGATCTTCCTGGACCGGGACACAAACCCGTGTCCCCTGCATCGGCAGGCGGACTCTCAACCACTGCGCCACCAGGGAAGCCCTATAAAGCAAATTTTAAAATTTTGATCAACCACATAACATTTTTGTTACTGTTTCCTTCTCTCTAAACTCAGAGATTTTAAATATATTTTCTCTAAATTGTTTCTAGCTCAACAATTCTGATTATCAAGGTTATTGACAGAGATTCAAAAGGGTCAAAGGATTCATCTGGGAGATAATCCAAGAATATACCACAAAATTTACTTTTCTGTTTTTTGTTTTTGTCTTCTAAGTACATACTAGCAATTAATAATTGTGTCATTTGACTCAATAAAGCAGCAGTAAGTGGACCTTGCTGTAGCCATAAAATGTAGTTATTAATGAGAGCAGACAAGTGTCTAGATTTCAGCAGAGGCTTTATCCTTAGATAAGCAAATCCATACAATTTCTCAAACTTCTTAAAATATAAGAATAGAGAAACTCCAAATATTGAGTATTTCTTTTCAAGCATTTTTTTAAAATCCCTCAAAGCAACTGCAGAGTTGTAGGCAGACAAGGAAGTTAGGACTACTCAAGATCCTAGAAGGAAAATTCCAGCCTGGCTTCCATGTACACCAGCCAGCCCTTTGAATTCTGTATGTGTGGAGTAGTGCTGAGTTCTGATCAGTGATGATTTATGTCTGATACCCAGTTGAATATATATAAAGATGAAGATAGTACACAGATTATAAGAAATCCTTGGATAGAACTAACTATTTAAAACAACAAAAAAAAAATGATGTGGAGAAGATAAAACATGTTGGTAAAGCTTTATGTAAATATGTGGTCATTCTGAAATGCAAACATCTCAATTGCTATGTAGCTTATGTCCATAGGTCCTCTCAACATCCTTGGTGGTAATGTAATTTTATCATGTTACAGAAGGAGCAAAAATTCATGTCAGCATTCTTATTAGGAAAAAAAAAAGTTTATTTTCCCTCTTACTGCAAGCTAGAAACAGCTATATTTAACTGAAAAATCTACCTAGATCATTGCAGAAACTGTTAATTTCATAATTCATTTATCAAAGAAAATTTAACTATTTATTACATGTCATGTCCAGTGCTTGATGCTAATATACAAGATAGACATAGTTTATGCCCTCATGACGTTTCTCATTTGAATACTCTGCATGGAAACTAGGGCATATAAGAGCATATAAAAGGGAACACTAGCCTGCTCTCAGAAGCCAGGAAAAACTCTGAAAAGCAATGTTTTTGGGGAGATCTGAAGGAAAAGCCCGTGAACAATGCCTGAGAACTTAGTTGGGAAAAGTTTCAACTTCCTAGCAGTTGAGCCAATCAATCTTGAAATTTCGTCTTCATTTTGAGAGCACCATCCAAGATGCAAGCTTTACCAAGCTTTTGACAGTGAAAACTTTACCTGCAGCACTTTTAAAAATATCTCCTGGGTATCTCCACATATATTTCAGCCTCTGCACCATTAGGGAATTGGACATGAATATTCTTTAAACCTTTGATCATTTCAAGGGGGTAGGACAGGATAGGAGGAGTCTTTCATGCTGGAAATTCTTATGTCATTGTCCAATGTAATACATAACACACCTGTCATCTTCACAGGAAAAAGCCCAGTTGCCTTTTAAAAATTCAGCCCTAAGGGTCTCTCCTGTGATATGTGACCTAGAAGACAGATAACTAGGGGGATTCTTTGAGTGAAGGAATCCTGGATTTCATTGCTTTCGGATATAACCACCTCCAGAGCTATGAAAGTATTGCTATTTAATTAGAGAGATTAAACTAGGAAAGTACTTTTCTCCTAAAAAAGGATAAGACTGAGGGCTCAGGGGAGTTCTGGGTGTCTATGCATTGTGCAGGGGCAGAATTTGCTTCTTTAAAATGACTCACCCCTATGTCTGAATCTGGCTCTCCATATTCACCTTGTTTTATTTATACCTTGTTTTATAACTGTCCAAGAAATAGTGGGCACATTTATTTATCTGTCCTCACTGGTGTGGCTGGGTTTGTATTAAAGACCTCTAGATTGCTTAATAGAATAATTGTGATAGAAATATCTGTTTATATAAACCAGGTTAGAAAAAGGACAAAAAAGCCTACTTATTTTTGTGGGTTTTGAGGGGTTTACCAAAGGATTTCTACCTGAGAAATATATTTTCCCTTGACACTTGTTTTTCCATCATTTAAGGAAGAAGCAATGTAGAGATTTAAGAGACCTGGGAGTTAGAGGTGAGAATGAAACAGAAAGATTTGGTTGGGATTAGCTGTGTCAAGAGGTTTGCAGTGTACCTACCAAGCTATAGAGACCCACTTACATTTTGACCAAGAGATGGCCATATTCCAGCTTTCACTTTCATAAAATAACAGCAATAGGATCTGAGGCGAAATCCAGTAAAATGAATCTGAGCACACTTCTTGTTGTTAGTATATGAATGAGACTCTTATGCTGATTGGAATTTCAGAGTAGACCAGATGGCCTGGAGGAAACTCAAATGACAGCAAATATAGTTGTAATGGCTACCATCTTGCTGCATTAGACAGACTTAACCCCTCCTAACTTGTGCAAACCACTCAGCACTCCATTTCACCTATAAATCCGATTTTTATTCTATTTAAGACCTCTCACCAGGTAACCCCACTCTATTCCTTTAACCTCAGCTACGGCTTTTGTCTCTACTGTATCTGAACATCCAGTTCTGATAAAATCTTTGATGTTGTTTTAACTCACATGTACTTTCAAACTTCCATGCCCTTGTATATGGTGTGCCCTTCACTCAGAATTATTTAGTTATTTATTTTTCTTCTCTTCTGTTATCAAATTCCAGCTTATCTTTAGGACTCAGTTCAAACACTGCTTCCATTTTAAAGAACACTTCACTCTCTCAATTAGGTTTTGAACCTCTGCTTCCACAAGACCATGTTTGTGCTCAATTTTAGCACTTCATTCATTTAACAAATATTTGTTGAGCAACTATTACTACCACTTAGGATACCACAGTGAACGTGTAATGCCCCATTGATTTTTTTTTCCATATGTTACTTCTCCCCTAGACTATGGATATCTTGATGATGGACCCTATTCTAATCATCTTTATGTCCTAAGTACCTAGCAGGTTTCCTGTTATGTAATAAAGTTCTCAGTGGTTACCTGATTTAATAATTGATTGAATAAATATATTTTTATGGGCTCCTGATTCTGATCATATTAATATCATTTGCATCTGTTGTTGTCTAACTACTGTCCTTTTACGTACTTTATGTTTCAGAGAGTTTGTAAAATCATTCACTTATCAAATAAGTTTTGAGCTGATAATCCAGACCTTTCCATTATTCTCTCCTTTCCTCATAAAACCTTGCTTGTTTCTTGTCCTCTATGTAATTTCCTTAGGATTCAGCCATTGTAAACCATTTTTTCCCCAAGTAAACAAAATAGAAATAAGGGGTTAAAAAAGTCTTTTGGAGATTATGCATTTTCCACATACTATGGGACTATAAGGAGTGGTGAATCATGTCACAAGACATCCATATTTCATGTTGGATTAGTTGGGGTTTATAGAATTAAGGGATTGTAGATTTAAAGAGATTTTGCAGGTGACTTAATCCCACATCCTACCACAGCTTCTATTCATCACTGATAAGGTTCCCAGGCTCCATTTGAATGCTTCCAGTGAGGGAGGCCACACTGTGTCTTAAGACATTTTAAGTCATTTTAATGTTTCTAAAGTTGTTTTTGTTGTTTTTATATTGATCTAAAGTCGGCCTTTTAACCACTTCCTGGTGCTAAAAAGTCATTAGAATAAATAATAATTAACTTGTTAACAATGCACAAAATCTTTTAGGAAAATCCTCTCATTTTAGAAAAATGTTGTTGAGGTAAACTTCAGGGTCAGAGTGCCACTGTTCCAGGCTGAGATCCTACCCTATATTTACTTCTGTGACCCAAAGCAAGGGACGAGTGCTGATAGTCCGTAAAGCAATCAAGGACTCTTTCTGCAAGTTCCTGCTCTGTTGCATCACTATAAGCTCCAACTCACCCCCTTCTGGGTAATTAACTTGACTGTTGGATCTTGGCCAGTGGCACATTATACTTTTCTAGTTTGTGTCAGTTAATCAACACTTACAGAGTGCCTGGTGTGACAGGACTCTGTTCTAGGCTCAGTAGAAACATTACCCAAAAGTGGCCATGGCAGTCATGGCTCTTTTTATTCTTTTTCCCTAGGGGCTCTCATTAAACAGAAAGGGAAGAAAAACATGGAACACAACACTCAATTTATCATTCTTAGTCTTCTTTCTAAGAACTTCGTGGAACATCCTACTGAGGTTAACAACATATCTCTTCCAGGAATCCCTGGGGCTTAGGTTATGGATATTTAATTAAATATTCTTTAAAATATAAGCATATTTTTTATTTATTTAGAATGTCCAACTCTGTAGAGAAAGAGCCAGTGTCTGACCATGTTGACCTCAGATACTGAATTTGTCACTGAGTGGGGATCATATCTAGCCATATCAGAGTCCTTAAACCAAGGGCCACAGATACATATTATATCATATTATATTGACAACTGGGCTCCATGCTTTAACCCTCCCCAAAATTGTATGCAAATTAACATGCATGCCAAATTTTTGAGCCTGAGGATGTTCATGACTTTCATCAGAAAATGCATGCTCGGTAATAGAAACTGCCCAGAACCATGACAAACAGACAGCACCTTCTCTATTACCAATAACTGTTTATTCAAGTAACTAGCTCTGTCCTTATTGTGGCTTTACCCTTTTACTCTGTACCTAAAATGCAGAACAGCAAAACAAAATGAATACATAACATAACAACAGCAACAGAAACAGCACATTTTTTGTGGAGCTATCTATTTACAATACTGTGAGAAGGCTGGAAAAAATTAATTTAATTTAATTTAAATTAATTAATTAAATTTAATTAATTTTAAATTAATCAATTGAATTTAATTAGTTTTTAAATTTAAATTAAAAAATTAAAAATCAGTTTATTCAGATTCTAAAACATGCATAACTCTTCAGTTGAATTTAAATTCAGGGTCACTATATATTCAGAATTAATCTGATGGTGTCCTATTATTATTTACCAAATGAATATAAATACTGATCTTTAAATGGAACAAAAAGTAGAAAAGAAAAAATATGGAGTTGCGTTTAAAGATAGTTACCAAATAGGTCAACTATCAAAGTTTTGCTTGATAGATTTTGTGTGTGTGTGTGTGTGTGTTTCATTTTTTCTGGGGCCTGTCAGTTGCTCTGGGGAGAGAACTGTGCTCTTATGAATTTTACCGAGGAGGGGAAAAAAAAAAGGCAGTTAAAAGGTTTTTGAGTTCAACAAATGTGTCCTGAGAGCCAAATGGAACAAGGGTGAAATCCTAGCTAAAACCCGTAGGGAATAATTTGTTGTTAGCAGCATCTGGGAAGGAAGCGTGGCAAGGGCTGCAGAGTATTGTTTAGAGAACAAATGGAAGGAAAAAGGCTTTAAAAAGGTAGCTTTGAAGGCAAGAGGAGAACGGAGAAAGTGACGGAGGCCTCGAATGAGTTTGGGGATTTAGGAAGGAGATTTAATAGACTGAATAGCAGGTCACTGCCAAAGAAGTGAAAACCTGAGCGAGAGACATCAGTATTATGCGGCGTTAGTGCTGGCGCTGCACACCTAAAAGCAAATCAGATTAAGTAGTTTATTATTCCTCTGGCTCTCCTACCACTAATAATGTATTTTCTTTCAAGAACTGAGTATTTTGAAAATCCATGTTAGTCATCGAGACCGGTGTTTGCACTTATTCGTGGGCGGCCTATTGTCGCAGCCGCCTTAATTCTCGTGCCGCTGCTTGTTCCTGGACACAAGGAGATGATGAACTGACCAGGAGGACCAAGGACCACCACCCGCCACCACCACTGCCACCAGGCAGGGGCCCCGGGCTCAACACAGGACCAAGCTTATGCTTTCCCGTCTGCTGCCTGGGCGGCTGGCAGAGCACCATGTTCTTGGCTCTTCATTGTAGGAACGATATGTCTATTACAGGAAAAGGGGAATATAAAAGCCATAATTTCTGTGACAGAGAATGTTCTATTCTAAACGGTCTGTGGCCCTCATCTTCACCTTGCCTTTTCATTCCTGCATCCCACCACTTCTCTTCCACAGGCTGTTCAGACAGTCTGGCCAAATGGAGAAAGCAAGAACCCGTGGCCACGGTGTGGTCTCACTGCACCCAAGACCACATCTCAGGGGTGCAGTCAAGGCAATGGACCACCCAGGCTACTCGGGGATTGGTGCCTGTCTCCTTAAGACCAGTTCTACCGGAGAATTATTTTGTCCCATTCTGTGAAGCTCTCACTTTCCAGTGTGTGGGGTAAATAGCTGTAAAGAGTGATAGAAATGAGTCCCAACTCACAATTCACTTTTGGATCCTTGTACCTTTGTTCATCTCTTCCTAACTTTGGAACTTTGGAGTAACCCTCTACTTCAGATGCAGACTATGCTTATTGCTAAGGGACTCCCCAGAATGCTCTATGTGAGTGGGAAAAGGCTGGTGCTAGCCTTCCTATGGATATTTGGGTATTACAGCAGATTTAACCCAATGACAGGTATCATTTATTGGCAGGATAACATAGCACAGTGTTCACTGCCTACCTGGACTCTGGGATGTGAGGGTTTGAGTTTGAATGTATATCCCCCACTTTGTTGCGAGATTTCAGGCAAATCGCTAAACCTCCCAGATCTTCAGTTCCCTTATCTGTCAAACGGGTTGTTGCAGAGAATTAGTTGACATGATGATTGTTTAGATCATTCAGTGTTTAAGAGCCAGAATCTTAAAAGTCTCACTACATGGGTGTAATATTTTACTATTGTTTGTTCCAACATTGTTATTATCGTTGTGTGATTTTTACTGTAAAGGTACTGTGTAAAGTTTACATATGTTGCTTATTTTATCTGAAAAATATCATGTGGTATGTATTTCACTTATCATCCAGTTTACATGTTAATAAGAGGCAGAGCCAATATTTGAATTTGGGTCGGTCTGTTTTCAAATACTGTGCTTTCCTCACTATGCAAGTATTTCAATTATAAAGAAGTTAAGTTACAATATTAAAATTTCTGTCATGATGACAGATGACAGAAAATATCTTAGATAACTAGTAAGATTTTAGATAACTGATAATATCTTTTACTTTTTATTTATTTCTTTTAATTACTCAATCTGGGGCCAAGCAGTACATAAAACCATCAATATTTCATTTTATTATAACAAGAACCCTACAAGACATCTTTGATTATTATTCCCATTTGACAGATAAAATATCTAAGGTTTAATGAGTTTTTCGAAGCCTACATAGAGTTACAGAGCCAGCAAATGATAAAGGTGGAATTTACGGAACTCTTGAGAGCTCAGATTCTTTACAAAGTGCCTCCTATAGAAAATGGCAACCTCTGTATGTTCAAAAGACAAAGATTGAAGAGGATGAACTATTGAATGGTAGTTGAGATTATTGATGACTAAAGAAATCCAGAAGTTTTGGGGCAATGACATTCAATAAGACAACTTGATAATAATTTGATGCTAAATAAAAAGGTTCTCATTAGAGGTTCAGACCCATGTCTTTTCCCTAATCTTCTGGAGCACCATTATCACCATTACAGACATTGCCTTCTTAATAATAACCTAATGAGCATTGCTTTTTATATATTTTCAAATAGCCACATGTACAATATCTAATTTCTCTTTCACTGGATACCTTTGTGACATTTAGTATTATTCCCATTTGAGACAACAGGAGACCGAGACACAGAAAGAGTAAAGGACTTTTTGTCAAAGCTAATGAAGATACGGTCCAAATCTCTTGATGACTTGCTCTATTCTCTTAACATTTATTCTACTCCACTTATGAGAAATACACCCAAAAAAACAAAGAATGAAAGGAAAAAAGGCCATTTCTCTCCCCCCCCCCCCCTCCACCAGTAACTCCCAATTACTGGTTGAGATTTACAGTGTGTGTACTTGGGTGTGAAAGGCAAACCATGTGGCAGAATAATAAAACAATAAAAATCTCTATTAATTCTTCTCATTTTTAATTTTGATGCCTTCATTAGCAAATATACTTTGAGCAATTTTCCTGTACTAGCCAGAGTTTAGTTGCAGATATGAATAGATATGATGGTCATGGCCTCTGATCTCAAAGATTTGAAAGTCCATGAGTAAAATAGATACAGATACAAATCACACTGACACAATATTTTAATAGAGGTGTCAAGAGGGCTATGAAACTGCTAAGGATGAACAATGGGTTCTGACTTAGAGATCTAGGGAGACTTCAGAGAGGAGGGGATTACATGTAATTCACCATGCAGAAAAGGGATGTAAAGAAAGGTAGGGGTCATTAACAGTGTATGAAAGAAAGGCACAGGTACATGACCATTACCCAGGTCATCTCTCCTGATTAGAAAGAGTTCAGTGATATTAGTGTCTAGAAAAATATGACCACAGTCAATCCTATTTATTTACTCCATTTGATCAAATGACCTTGAGAAGAGAACAGACCTGCATATCAAGAGAATATCCGGTTTTATATTCCTGATTTGCCATTAATTGGCTGTTTGACCTTAGGAGAGTCGATTTACATATTAGAAGCTCTGTTTCCTTATCTGTAAAACAAGGGAGTTGATATAATTCTATAAAATCTTGTAATTTCAGTGCCAAATCCTTCAAAAAATGACAGAAGCATGTTTCCCCCAGCAGATTCTGTGGGTGAGCATATGATCATTGGACCCAGGTGTTTTTGTAACTGTGATAAATTGAACAAATACTGAATGCTCAGTAGCCTTCAAAATTCATCCTGCCACCTGTGTGGTAGTATGTCTTTCTAATAGCTGTAGAAGAAACCACCCAGCCACCCATTGACCCACTTCTACTGCCTTAGGTATTTCAGACACAAAATTTTGTGAAATTGTAATAGGCCAATACATTTTCCAGAATAAAGAGAATATCTATCTATCTATCTATCTATCTATCTATATTTCATGGTGTTATGCATCTTGAGGTCCTGTGGAAGGATGTATTACTCTAGGGTAAGGAGGATCAGATTATAATGCAGAACTAACTTAAGATTTGCAGAATCCTGGAGGTAAGAGAACTACCCATGCCAACTGAAGGAGGCAAAGGGCCTCTGGTGGTCAGGAACGAATGAGAAACCAAGAAAAAGTGCACTAAAAAGATTAATAGTTTAAAACCAAGCTACATTGACCTATTCCAAAAAGGAGACCTCATCTAAAATAGTAGACGTTGTTGGAGTAACCAGCTGATTACGTTTATGGTAATATGCTGTCATCCTCCAGGTTCTATTTGTTTTTGCCCTAGCTTAAGTGGAAAAATAAATAGGGACGTTTATTCATTTTTTGGGCAATTATTTACTGAGCATTTTAATTCATACCAGTCATGTCTTTTCCTATTACAGCATGCTTGTCACTTGAGGTTATCGTGAAAAAAACCAGCAGAGCCAGTGCTGGGGATAATACTGTGAATGCAGAAAACCAAGAAGAAAAATGAAGTTTACCTTGAACCAAATAACTTGACTTCTCTCACCTATTTTTTTCTTCCCTGTCCCCTCCATACCAACACTACTACCACCATCACCCTTTCTTGGCAAGAACACTTGGAAAGATACATGCACAGATAGGACAAGTATAACCAAACAAATGTGCATTGCTCTCTGAGAATTTGGCCTCCATTGTTTACTCAAGATGACACCCCCTTTTTGGCTAGGTCTAGATTTCAAAACCCAGCTCTAAACAAGCTTGAAAGTCTGCACTTCACACTGTTAACAAAACCTATACCTACATTTGAAATTGTACAGCTTCAGTTGAAGAAAGGTTTGTGCAGTCCATACTCATGGGAGAAAAAATTCCAGAAAAAAAAACAAAAGGACTTTGGTACTGTGACTGTTAATACAGCCTAGGCCACCTAGCAGGCTTTTTAGAGGAAATAGTCATTAATTCCCAATGAGTAGATAAGGTTAATTTTCAGGGGAGATGGCTCTTGAACAGGACCCTGAAGAAAGAATAAGAATTGAGCAAGCAGAGCAAAGAGGATAGAAAACTCTAAGCAGGTAGAACACTAAGTGAAAGGCACAGAATAGCCACAACTCTGGAGAACTTACAGGACACAGAAAAGAGGTTAGTTTGGTTAAAGCAAAGGATACACTAAGGGTGAAGCAAGAGCAAAGGTAAAAGGAGCCCATGACATTTTTGAGCCAGAAGGAAGAACACAGTTAAAGTTCCCCATCAGGAAGACTAATATTGGAGCGAAGTTTAAGTTGAATAGAACTGGGCAGTGACTGGAAGTAGGGATATCAGCCAGGAAACCACTGAAAAGATACATGTAAAAAACAGGTGATAAAGGCTACTCAGGCAGTTAATCTGGAAAGCAAACAATGAATGGGAGATGTTTTAGGAAGGTTGGAACTACTGAATTGGAAACAAAGGCAGTGTTATGGGCAAGGAAAAGGAAAAAAAATTCAAAATGATGTAAGGGTGAGAGCTTAAACCTGAGATCCTGGGAGGAGTGTTGTGTTATTATATAGAAAGAGAATTCACAAGCAAGAAAAGTTTTGCAGGCAAAATTATATATTCATATTTAAACACACTGAGTTGAAAAAGTCTTCAGAATACCCCAGATGAGAGTTCTCACAGAATATTAGAAATGTAGTTCAAGAGAGAGCTTAGGTGTGCAGCATTTCTCATACAGGTGATTTTAAATTTATGAGTGGATTATATTTTTCATATAGTTAGTGACGAAGGACAAAAATGGAGGGGACAGATCTTTGGAAAACATACATATTAAAGCATAGGGAAAAAAGGAACTAGAAACAAGAAAGTGTAATGCCAGAGAAAGAAGTAAAAATATATAAGTTGACAGGTATTGAAGGACACAAAGATTGAGGATGATGGAAAATTAGAGAAAAGAGAAAAATATACTTTACATGTATACATACAAGAGTATTGTAACATTCAAAACAAGTAGTGTATGATTTGAATAGTGGGGGGAAAGGCCAGATTATGCGAGATTAAGAAACCTATGGTTGACAGTCAATGCAATGATATGATCTGTTCTCAGTCTGCAAAGTGACTAATGTCTGGATATGAGGAATCTCCCAGCACCAGTAGTCTGTGATTTTTCTTCACTTTGTGCATCTGATTTGAATTGAGTTCAGACCTACACTCTTCTAAAGGGATGGACAATAGCAGTATAAAACTGATTCCTAAAATACTTAAAATCTTGCCAAAAATAGTATGGGTTGTAGAATAAAATATGCCACAGACTGTGTCTATAGGATACCAACATATAGGTTAGTTATCCCTATTAGTCAGAACTCTGGGTTCTTAGTGTATAAAACAAATTTATTAACTATTGTTGAGATAAAACAAGATGATTTATTAAAGACTTCTTTTGTTTTCAAAAATATTGATTTTTTTTGCATTCTTTATTAGTTATTTCAACAGCGGGTTCTAATCAAATTCCAGCATCAGTAGATCAGCAGAACATTTATTGCAGAACAAGGGTGGTGATAATAGTGATGGTGTTAATCACTACAATTTCAGGGGCACCTATCATGTTTCAGGTGGTTGACAAGATGACTTATGCATGTTATTCTTGTCTCCTACTTGGGGATCTGGAGGATACTATGTTTTTTCCAGAAAGCTTGTATTTGTTGGGACCATGTCGCTCTGAGCTCATTAGCTTTCAGCAAGCATAACATTATAGTGATACTATTTAACACTTCCCATCTTCAAAATACTTGGCAAATATTAGATAAGTAGTTCTTCAAACATTCATGAGAATTTTCCAAGTATGTATTATTGTTATTACCTTTTCATATATGAAGGGTATCCATCTACATAACTTTTCTAAGGAATTGGAAGGCATTATTAGTAAAGCCAAAAATCGAACCTAAACACATTTGTTTTGATTCACTCTTCTGGCCCTAGGGCAATATGTCTTACTTTATATGGAAAACATTTACTAATATGATGTAAGTGGTCATATAAATTTTACAAAGTATAGCTGAACTGTGATAACATAGCGTTAGTTTATTTCATAGGTATTTACAAAGTTCCCCTCCTCTGCATCTGTCCAACAAAAAAAGTGGAAATTATCTTTATATGTTGTTTGATGACCTTAGTCTCTAACCCTTACTTATGGTTTAAGAATCGCTAAGGCTTCATACAGAAGAAAAATGGCCACGTTAGAGGTCATGAAGGCTCTCTTCTTCCCATTATCTCCTCACTGACTAGGTCCCTTCTCTACCACTCCGTACTCCAGTTTTGATTTAGTGAAGGATTCAATGAAAGTAAAACTTATGGTGAAGGATACTGTGGCTTCCAATTCCTAATAAGCCTGATTACTTTAAACTCTAAGACAACATCCATAAACTTTTATGTAACTTTATATAACTTTCAAGCTGCATATCATTTCCTTCTTTCATATTCCTGATCAAAATTAACTTTCCTCATAAACTTTTCCAAATTAACTTAAATTTAAAATTTCCATCCACATTTAAATTCTTAAGCTTCTTTCCCAGTTTATTTTTGTGTCTCTCTGTTTAACATCAGCCTTAATTGAACTAAAATAGAATTGTTTCTATTCCTTACATATCAGCTCTTCTTTTGAATTTTCCTCTGTCAATGGTGCAGTCTTTCTCCAGGTTGCCTGGACCCATACCCATGGATTTCAATCCTAGGGGACTGAAGACCCCATTGGGATTGAGTATCAGTGCTTATAACATCAATTCACATCCCTGCAGAAATACAGAAAGTGACTGAGATTGGGCCAGCTATGTGCTCACCCCAGAACATTCTTTTCTTTTTCTTTTATTTCTGTATTTCTTTTCATTTATCTGGTTTCCTGTTTATTGACATTTTGTGTAGAAACAGCACCAAGCAGAAAATGGCAGTCATTTGGGCAATCTGATTGCAGTGGTTGCTTTCTTGTTAATCAGGTGGTTGTGTGTGTGTTCATAAGCCTTTAATCTAATGCCTGCTCTCTTATATAGCTCTGCTCTACTTTATTAGTCCAGTGTCCACCATTTGAGTGTATGTTCTTCAAGTAATGGCAAGGTAGTATAGAATTTAGCATAATATTCATGCTAAATGGACCTGGAAAACATTATAGATTAGCAGTAAATTCTTATGAATGAATATGTGAGACTGTAGACAAATGTATTATGTAAGCCTCAATTTTTGCCTATTCTAATCCCCAGGAATTATAATAAAAATAACATATAGAAAAGTTCTTGTACTTAGGGAACGATTTGGGAAAAAGAGAATATGTATATAAACTAGAAAAAAACCAAATAACACCTAGAAAATATCTGGATGTGTACAGTGGAATATATACCTGAATAGTTAGTGAATTTAAAATATATGAATGGTCAATGTGAGTGTTAAAGGATCTAGGAAATTTAAATAAAAGTCTGTTCCTTCTTACCTCCTTCTCCTTATTATTTCATCTCTCTTAATATCCTGTATTTATTCATACTAATTAGTTCAATATCTTCACAGGTATTGTATTGCTACTATATGTAGATAGGTGTGTTTCTAAAAAGGTTGTAAATCACATTCATTCCTTTAATACTAACCTAGAAGCAAAAAGGGCCGCTATTATTGCAGCTTATTATTCCTGCCCAAGAGATGACAGGAGAGGCAGAAACTATTTGGAGCTCCGTCTGAATTGCAGTTTTAAGCACATCTGATGTAGTACATGTCTGGAGGTGGCATTTCTAACCTTTTTATCAACTGGGTTCCATGGATCAGAATAAATGATAACAATAGCTCACCGCCTTCTGCTGGACAGATTTGCTACTTGAAAAATGATCAGGGCCCTATTAAGAGAAGCCACCCCGCCCTAATAGGGAGCAGATCACAGTCCAGGTCTCTCTGCAGTTGTATCTCTCTGTGTCAGGGGACATGACCTTGCCTGTCTTTTTCCCTAGGATCAGTTGAATGATGGACTTCTTTTCTTTCCCTGAATTGTTACAGCAAGAGGAGAGGAAGGATTGCAGATTTTTTTTTTTTCTTTTCCTTCAGAAAAGAGACATGGCCCATTTTAACATCCCCATTATCTATGTGTCTGTCCACAAAAGCTCTATTTGAAAAGGCCCTATGGTTTCACGATGAGGGCAAGCCCTTTCTAATGCCACTCTCACTGACCACAGTGTACCTGGGGCTCCATTTTTATATGTGGAATGGCAATGCATTTACTTACTGCCCCCAGACCTTCCTTAAACTGACCCACCCCTCAGATTTTGCTCTGCTCTTCCTTTCATGAATCAGATCCTGTTCCTCCTTTATGTCCATATTGTAGGTCTCCTTCAAGACATAATTCAAATTCTGCATTTTCTCTGAAGCAATCCATACCCATTCTGACTCACAGTACTACCTACATCTTTTGAACTACTATATATTATTCTAAGGACCCAGTATAGATACTGAAACTTATTATTATACTATGTTCATTTATTTATGGTACACGAATGAAAGAACTGATCTTGTTCCATTTTATTTGATTTTCTCCCCTTCATTCTCTATCCCCTCCTTCATTTCCCCCATAATTGCCCAGTTTTATGTGTTTCATTCATAACCTTAAAAACATACGCATCCACTAAATTTTTATTTTTATTTATTTATTTTATTGTAGTATGATTGCTTTACAATGTTATGTTAGTTTCTGTTGTACAACAAAGTGACTCAGCTATATGTATACATATATCCCCTCCCTCTTGGACCTCCCTCCCACTCCCCATTGAACCCATCTAGGTCATCACAGAGCATCTGAGTTCCCTGTGCTGTAGAGCAGGTTCCCACTCGCTATCTATTTTACACATGGTAGTGTATATATTTCAATCCTAATCTCCCAATTCAACCCACCTTCCCCTCCCCCACCCCCGTGTCCACATATTGGTTCCCTATGTTTGTGTCTCTATTCCAGCCCTGCAAAAAGGTTCATCTGTACCATTTTTCTTGATTCCACATATATGCATTAATATATATTTGTTTTTCTTTCTGACTTACTTCATTCTGTATGACAGACTCTAGGTCCATCCACATCTCTACAAATGATCTGATTTCATTCTTTTTCAAGGCTGAGTAATATTCCATTGTATATATGTGCCACATCTTCTTTATCCATTCATCTATTGATGGACATATGTTGCCTCCATGTCATGGCTATTGTAAATAGTGATGCAATGAATATTGCGGTGTATGTGTCTTTTTGAACTATGGTTTTCTCAGGGTATATGCCCAGTAGTGGGATTGCTGGGTAGTATTGTAGTTTTATTTTTAGTTTTGTAAGGAACTTCCATACTGATCTCCATAATGGCTGTATCAATTTACATTCCCACCAACAGTGCAAGAGGGTTTCCTTTTCTGCACACCCTCTCCAGCATTTATTGTTTGTAGATTTTTTGATGATGGCCATTCTGACCATTGTGAGGTGATACCACATTGTAGTTTTGATTTGCATTTCTCTAATAATTAGTGATGTTGAGCATCTTTTCATGTGCCTCTTGGCCACCTGTATGTTTTCTTTGGAAAAATATCTGTTTAAGTCTTCCACCTATTTTTTGACTGGGTTGTTTGTTTTTTTGATATTGAGCTGCATGAGCTGATTGTATACTTTGGAAATTAACCTTGTGTCAGTTGCTTCGTTTGCAAATATTTTCCCTGAATCTGAGGGTTGTCTTTTTATCTTCTTTATGGTCTCCTTTGCTGTGCAAAACCTTTTAAGTTTAACTGGGTCCAATTTGTTTATTTTTGTTTTTACTTCCATTACTCTAGGAGGTGGATAAAAAAATATCTTGCTGTGATTTATGTCAAAGAGTGTTTTTCCTATGTTTTCTTCTAAGAATTTTATACTGTCCGGGCTTACATGTAAGTCTTTTAGCCATTTTGAGTTTATTTTTGCATATGATGTTAGGGAGTGTTCTAATTTCATTCTTTTACATGTCGTTGTCCAGTTTTCCCAGTACCACTTACTGAAGAGACTGTCTTTCTCCATTGTGTATTCTTGCCTCCTTTGTCATAGGTTAGGTGACCATAGGTGTGTAGGTTTATCTCTGGGCTTTCTATCTTGTACCACTGATCTATATTTCTGTTTTTGTGCCTGTAGCATACTGTCTTGATTACTATAACTTTTAGTATAGTCTGAAGTCGGGGAGCCTGAGTCCTCCAGTTCCATTTTTCTTTCTCAAGATTGCTTTGGCTCTTTGGGGTCTTTTGTGTTTCCATACAAACTGTAATTTTATTTTTTTTTCTAATTCTGTGAAAAATGACATTGGTAATTTAATAGGGATTACATTGAGTCTGTAGATTGCTTTCAGTAATATAGTCATTTTCACAGTATTGATTTTTCCAATCCAAGTACATGGTATATCTCTCCATCTGTTTGTGTCATCTTTGATTTCTTTCATCAGTGCTTTATAGTTTTCTGAGTACAGGTCTTATGCTTCCTGAGGTAGGTTTATTCTTAGGTATTTTATTCCTTTTGTTGCAATGATAAATGGGAGTGTTTCCTTAATGTCTCTTTCTGATTTTTTTGTTGTTAGTGTATAGAAATGTCAGAGATTTCTGTGCACTTATTTTGTATCCTGCAACCTTACCAAATTCATTGATTAGCTCTAGTATATTTCTCGTGGTGTCTGTAGTATTTTCTATGTATAGTATCATGTCATCTGCAATCAGTGACAGTTTTACTTCTCTTTTCCAATTTGGATTCCTTTTATTTCTTATTTTTCTCTGATTGCCATGGCTAGGACTTCCAAAATTATATTGAATAATAGTGATGAGAGTGGACATCCTTGTCTTGCTCCTGATCTTAGAGGAAATGTTTTAAGTTTTTCACCACTCAGAATGATGTTTGCTGTGGGTTTGTCATATATGGCCTTTATTATGTTGAGGTAGGTTCCTTATATGCCAAATTTCTGGAGAGTTTTATCATAAATGGGTTTTTAATTTTGGCAAAAGCTTTTTCTGCATGTATTGAGATGATCATATGGTTTTTATTCTTCAATTTGTTGATGTGGTGTATTACATTGATTGATTTGCATATACTGAAGAATACTTGCATCCCTGAAATAAATTACACTTGATCATAGTGTATGATCCTTTTCATGTGTTGTTGGATTCTGTTTGCTAGTATTTTGTTGAGGATTTTTGTAATTTTCTATAATTTTCTTTTTTTATGATATCTTTGTTTGGTTTTGGCATCAGGGTGTTGGTGGCCTCGTAAAATAAATTTGGGAGTGTTTCTCCATGTGCAATTTTTTGGAAGAGTTTGAGAACATTGGTGTTAACTTTTCTCTAAATGTTTGATAGAATTCAACTGTGAAGGCATTTGATCCTGGACTTTTGTTTACTGGAAGATTTTTAACTACAGTTTCTATTTCATTACTTGTGATTGTTCTGTGTATATTTTCTGTTTCTTCCTGGTACAGCCTTGGAAACCTGTACCTTTCTAAGAATTTGTCCATTTTTTCCAGGTTGTCCATTTTATTGGCATATACTTGCTTGTAGTAGTCCCTTATGATCCTCTGCATTTCTGCAGTGTCAATTGTATTTTCTCCTTTTTCATTTTTAATGTTATTGATTTGAACCCTCTCCCTTTTATTCTTGATGTGTCTGGCTAAATGTTTATCAATTTGTTTATCTTCTCAAAAAAACAACTTTTAGTTTTATTGATCTTTGCTATTGTCTTCCTTTCTATTTCATTGATTTCTGCTCTGATCTTTATGATTTATTTCCTTCTATTAACGTTTTTATTTCTTGTTCTTTCTCTAGTTGCTTTAGGGGTAAGGTTAGGTTTTTTGGGGTTTTTTGAGATTTTTCTTGTTTCTTGAGGTGAGATTGAATTGTTATAAACTTCCCTTTGAAAACTGCTTTTGAGTGCCAAAAGTTTTGGATCATCGTGTTATTGTTGTCATTTTTTTCTATGTATTTTTAAATTTCCTCTTTGATTTCTTCAGTGATATCTCAGTTATTTAGTAGCGTATGGTTTAGCCTCCACATGTTTGTGTTTGTTACAGTTTTTCTTTTCTGTAATTGATTTCTAATCTCATAGAGTTGTGGTTGGAAAAGATGCTTGATACGATTTCAATTTTCTTAAATTTACCAAAGCTTGATTTGTGACCCAGGATGTGCTCTATCCTAGAGAATGTTCCATGTGTATTCTGCTCCTTTCAGGTGGAATGTCCTAAAAATATCAATTAAGTCTATCTGGTTTCTTGTGTCATTTAAAGTTTCTGTTTTATTATTTATTTTCTTTCTGAATGATCTTTCCATTGGTGTAACTGGGGTGTTAAAGTCTCTCACTAGTATTGTGTTACTGTCAATTTCCACTTTTATGGCTGTTAGAATTTGCCTTGTATATTGAGGTGCTCCTATGTTGGTTGCATAAATATTTATAATTGTTATGTCTTCTTCTTGGATTGAGCCCTTGATCATTGTGTTGTGTCCTTCCTTGTCTCTTGCAACAGTCTTTATTTTAAAGTCTATTTTATCTGATATGAGTATTGCTACACCAGCTTTCTTTTGATTTCCATTTGCATGTAATATCTGTTTCCATTCCCTCACTTTCAGTCTGTATGTGTCCCTAGGTATTAAGTGGGTCTCTTGTAGACAGCATATATATGGGTCTTGTTTTTGTATCCATTTAGCCAGCCTCTGTCCCTTGATTGGATCATTTAATACATTTATATTCAAGGTAATTATTGATAAGTATGTTCATATTACCATTTTCTTAATTTTTTTCAGTTTGTTTTTGTGAGTCTTTTTCTTCTCTTGTGTTTCTTTCCTAGAGAACTCCCTTTAGCTATTGTTGTAAAGCTGGCTTGGTGGTGCTGAATTCTCTTAGCTTTTGCTTGTCTGTAAAGCTTTTGATTTCTCATTGAATCTGAATGAGATCCTTGCTTGGTAGAGTAATCTTGGTTATAGGTTTTTCCCTTTTATCATTTTAAATGTGTCCTGCCACTCCTTTCTGGCCTGGAGTGTTTCTCCTGAAAAATCATCTGATAACCTTATGGGGATTCCCTTGTATGTTACTTGTTGCTTTTCCCTTGCTGATTTTAATATTTTTTCTTTGAATTTAATTTTCATTAGTTTGATTAATATGTGTCTCAGCATGTTTCTCCTTGGGTTTATCCTGTATGGTACTCTCTGTTCTTCTCAGACTTGGGTGGCTGTTTCCCTTCTCATGTTAGGGAAGTTTGTGACTATAATCTCTTCAAATATTTTCTCAGACCCATTCTTTTTCTTTTCTTCTTCTGGAACCCCTATAATTTGAATGTTGCTGCCTTTAGTATCCAAGAGATCTCTGAGACTGTCCTCATTTCTTTTCATTATTTTTTTCTTTATTCTGCTCCTCGGCAGTTATTTCCACTGTTCCATCTTCCAGCTCATTTATTCAATTTTCTGCTTCAGTTATTCTGCTATTGATTCCTTCTAGTTTATTTTTCATTTCAGTTGTTGTGTTGTTCATCACTGTTTGTTTGTTCTTTAGTTCTTCTATGTCCCTGTTAAAATTTCCTGTATTTTCTCCATCTGTGCCTCCATTCTATTTCTAAGATTTTGGATCATCTTTACTATCATTACTCTGAATTCTTTTTCAGGTAGTGTGTCTATTTCCTCTTCAATTATTTTGTCTTGTAGGTTTTTACCTTGCTTTTTCATCTGTAACATATTTTTTTGTTGTCTTATATTTTTCTGATGGGTAGGGCTGTGTTTCTCTCTTGCTGGTTGTTTGGCCTGAAGTGTATAGCACTGGAGGTTGCAGGCAGTTGGGTGGAGTCGTGTTTGGTGCTGAGATGAGGACCTCTGGGAGAGTTCACACCAATTAATATTCCCTGTGGTCTGAGCTTGTCTCTTAGTCCAGCAGTTTGGACTCAGCACTCTAACCACAGGAGCTCAGGCCCTATCCCCGGCCTGAGAACCAAGACCCTGCATGCTGTGTGGTGTGGCAAAAATAAATAAATAAATAAATAAATAATACAATTAGAAAAGTAAAAAGTGTATTAGAAAAAATGTAAAATGAAACAACAAAACAAAACGGAACCACAACAGCTAAAAAAAAAAAGTCCAAAAAAGGCCTTGGTGATGGTGGGGGTGGGTTGGGAGGGCTTAGACTCAGGACCCATGTGGTCAGAGAGGACCCCAGAGGGTGGAGGTTCAGACCAAGGACACCAACCAGCTTGCCGGGACTTGTGCTGGCAGGGGAGACACTGGCCACTTTCCCCTCCAGTCCCCAGATCCCCTGAAGTTCTCTCCCCTTTCCCACTGATTCCCTCATCATGACTGTACCCCTTTGAGTGTGCAAAACTCCTCCCCTATCCCAGCTGCACCTCAGTGGTGCCAGTCCCATCCCTCCTCCACTTTTCCTTCCTCTCCTTCCCCTCCACATCCTACCCTGTCATACAGGGATTCCTCCTGTCCCCTTAGGTGTCTGAGGTACCCCACCAGTGCCTGGTAGGTGCCCAAGTAGTGAAGAGATGTGAGCTCCGTGTCCTCCTACTCTGCCATCTTGACTTTACCCACTAAATTTTTAGAGTGTTATTTTGTGGGTGTATGAGTTTTTCAAAAATGTGTATATAAATTGTAGTGTGAAATATTTCTTATTTTCTTTCTTACATATTACTCTACATTAAAACAGTAGAAAAAATTATGTAGCTAGATGCCAGATAAATAGATGGATAGATATATGAAGGAATAGAGAGGGAGAACAAGAGAGAGAGAGAGAGAGAGAGAGAGAGAGAGAAAGCACACAAGTTAGAAAAAGAGAGAGAGAAAGAGACATGGATATATAAATAGGTAGGTAGTAGATAGATAGATCAGGGAAAAATTCATAAACTCATTCCAAAGGGCCAGTGAAACCAACATGGGAGCAGAAAACAATTAAAGTCAAACTGTCTTATTCACTATGTAGTCCTCATTTTAAACTTTAGACAAACAAACAAATGGAGAATCCTTGACCAGGAAAGGTCAAGTATTTCTAGAAAAGTTATATGACCCAAAGAAAAATGAATAAGTTTTGATTTTAGTCCCACTTTTACTTAGAGACAAGAACCAATGGACCATCACAGAGATAACTTCTCTTACCCACATTTTTAGAAAAGTTAGTGTGTGTTTTGTCCAGGATTGACTGTGGAATGTTCACATCTGACACTTCTTCCATCTTAGACTGAATAAATGTGCAAATTCTGAGAGGTTCAGAACTTAGACTGCTTCAAATATGTAAATAATTTTATATAGAGTGAAGACAGTGTTGTATTATGACTTTTGTGCACCCTAAGCACTTTTGTCTTTGTGGACCTGTTTTTTACAAAAAACAACCAACCAGTAATATATATTATATTTATGACTGTTGGCATAATATGAGTATAATCAGGATGAATTCATTATATATTCATTATTGTTACATTAATTTTTCTTCTGATTTTAAAATAAATTAAAACTAAACATTTTCCTGTCCCCTAAAATTGTTAGTGATCTTTGGTACCATGCCTACTATGCCCAGTGGAGAAGTCAGCCCCACATCAGGGGAGGGAGATGAACTATCTATCATTCCAACAACTTCAACAATTCACACTAACAATTTACAGTTTGTAAAACATTTAGGTATCATCTTATTTGGTACTTACAAAAACTCTGTATAATGGGTATTAATGGCACCAGTTTTAGAAATGCTGACATGAGAGTCTGGCCAGTTGTAGTGCTATCACAACTAGAAATTAGTAAGCAAAATAATTTTGCAAGAACTCACATCTTAGTTCTTAAAGGGCCACTGCAACTTATTTACCCCTTTGTAGTATCAGTGTTAGACTCAGAATTGCTTCTGTTTTATGAGTGGTCATCTCATCTTGTCACATTACAGACAAATTAATTTCCCCTTTTGATGTGAAGCATGGCTCTCTCTCCTCCCTCATACATGATTGATCAGGTATGTAAATATACTTATTTGTTGAATATATGAAGAAAAACATAAAGAGCACTCTTTATGAGCCTAGCTTTTTATTAATGACAACTGGTACCCCCACCTTACCACCCTCCAAAAAACTGAAAACAATAATTTTAACTTTCTTTAGGAGAATTTATCTTTGAATATTTGGATGCACCCCAAAGCTTCAAATAGTTATGGGATTAGCCTATTAACATATTGTGTGTTTAGGGAAAAAAAACTTATTTTTTTAAAATATCTGAATTCTATAAGCTTTGTTCCTAAATGAAATATGGAAGAATCTATTGCAGATAGCAGAGTCTCTGGCCTCTGTAATGCACAACACCACTCATCTGTCAAACTCTTTCATTTGAAAATAATGAGCAGCCAAGAGTTTGAAAAACTAAAGCTATTAAGAATATTTATGCAGGAAAACTATCACTAAACACCTCCATTCACTCATGTAATGAGATTGGCATCACGATAAAATTCTTGTCTTGTAAGATAACGATCTTATGGCTTTTTCTGGCTCTTAAACCAAAGATAATTGGGTTAATCTCTGTGGGAAGTCCATCTGTTTCCAGTAAACCATTTTAATTGTGGATGACTTTATTTCAGAAAAGTCAAAAAGGTCTTGCCACTAGCTTCTTGAGCTTGGGAAATATAAGAATGGATATCAAAATTCAAAATGTAGATGTGCAGAAAATAGGACTGCCACAGTGGATTTGCCAGTCTGTACATAGTGTGATGTGGACAATATTATACTATATTTGTTTAGTGCTTTTCATTGAGGATTTAAACATTAAGTTTTGGGCATTAATACTTGTGCATCACTCCTGAGACAAGGACAGAAGGATGTATTAATGTTGCATGGATAACATGAGACTATGCACAGGCAAAATTATAAAACTAAAAACATAGGTTGTGTTTGCAAACTTTCCATATATGGTACCACACCTGTTGTGTTTGGTCATATAGCACAATATATTATGGCATATTCTAATTGTTTCATGTGTGAGGATGCAATGTATTTGACTCAATTTTGCAAGCTCATTAAAGGTAGAGTCTAGGTATATGCATTATACCTAGCTCAGAGTTTCTAGGCATATATTAGGTGCTTAATAAACTTTTAAATATCTCTTTGAGCAATGGATTAATTCATAGTTGAGTTAGATCAGCAGTAATTCTTTCAAAAATGCAATGGATTTACTTAGTAAGTTAGAAAAAAATCCCCCAACACATTTGCCTTAGTTCGTGTTTTCTTTTCATATATGCTAGAACATCATTGAACGAAAAGAAATATATAAATACATTCTCCCTTCCAGACTCTGGGTCTAAGCTGGTAGATTTAACCCAAGTCAGTTAATAGTGGCAGCAACGTACAGCATTGTTATGATGACCAAAAGTGTTCCTTTTGTATGGTAAGCACTATGTGAATTTTTGCCTTTTCTGTAGCCATGTTATCAGTATATGATTATGATTATTGAGATTATCATGCCTAGTTCACAGACTTCTGATTGTAGACAAGTTAATCTGTGCCTAAGTGAGAGGAAGTCTAGATCAAGAAGGAAACTGCCCCAGTAAAACTCATGTTTTAGAGTTAGAAGACATGCTTTGGTCTATATTTCTTTTTTACTAAACATTACTTTGTTAGAAAGTAATGTTTAGTAAAAGTGACCTGCTTGCTGTCATACAGATGAAAGGTAAGGCTTCCACAAAAAGAAGATAACAGGGAGCACACGATAGTGACTTTGGCTTGACTCATTCAATATATATTCATTGAGCATCTGCCACATGGCAGGTACTGTACTGGAAGCAGAATCAGAGGTGTCTCTGACACTCTCTGCAACTTACAGTCTTGGGGAAGAACCAACGGGTACTTGGAGTTACATCCATGAAGGCACAATTACATCTCTGACCAGACTACAAAGGAGAATGACATGGTGCACAGAGAGTGGGTCATAGAGAGATTTAACCTGGAATGAGTGCTCAGGAAAAGCTTCTTTGAAGTAGTAATGATTGAGGTAGAATTTGTGCTGCCTACCAGTGAACAGATGGTGTTCATGACAGTGCTGGTTGCAATGTTCCAGAAACCAGGAGCATTATGTGGGAAGCTTCTTTGATGGAAGGTAGCAGGGCACATTTGAGAGACTCTGTAGTGTAGGAAGATGACTGTAGAAATACATAGAAGCTGTTCCAGGGCTTAAAACCATGATAAGGACTGTGTTCTTTATCCTAAAGGTATGAGAGCACCACTGAGAGTTTTTTTTAATTAATAAATAAATTAACTTATATTATGGTAAAACATACATAACATAAGCTTTTCCACTTTAACTACTTTTAAGTGTACATTCCATTATCATTATGTGCATTGACAATTCTGTGCAGCCATAACCACTATTCATTTTCAGAACATTATCATCATGCCAAACAGAAGCTTTGTGCCCATTAAATAATGCCTCACCATTCCTCCTTTCCCCCACCCCTGGTAACCTCCTTTGTGCTTTCTGTCTCTATGAGTTTGCCCATTCTAGTTACCTCATATAAATGGAATCATATAATATTTCTCCATTTATATCTGACTTATTTCACTTAGCATAACGTATTCAAGGTTCACTCAAGTTCTTCATCAAATGTGAGAATGGAGTCAAATATGTGTTCCTGAATTCCTCTTTAGAGGCAGGATGGGTAAGATAGGATATAGATACAGGGAGACCTTCTAGAAGGGTGTTGTGATTCTTATGGTGAGAGACAATGCAGTCTGGATAAATATATTTAGCAGTAGAGGGAGAGAAATCAACAGATTGAGGAGATATTTAGGAAGAAACTATGGTCTTTAATGAGCTGACCATCTATTTTGGAGACATGAAACAAATAGAAAGCACAATAATGCTAACTTGTCATAACAGTTTCAGGGCTATACAGATATAGAGAGTCAACAGATACTGATTTAATAAAATTGTGCCTGAGGATTGGATAAGCAAATCCAATAAGCAAACAATAAGCAAATATCATTCAGATGAGAATAACAGACACACAGTGTGTAACAGTGAGAGAACAAGATAAGGCAAAATGATCAAATGTCAAACTCTGGAATTTATTTTTTTATATTTTAGCTTTTTTTTAAATTAGTTATCTATTTTATACATATTAGTGTATATATGTCAATCCCAATCTCCCAATTCATTCCACCATCTCCCCACCCCGCTTTCCCCCCTTGGTGTCCACACGTTTGTTTCTACATCTGTGTCTCTATTTGTGCCTTGCAGACAAGTTCATCTGTACCATTTTTCTAGATTCCACGTACATGTGTTAATATACTATATTTGTTTTTCTCTTTCTGACTTACTTCACTATGTATAAACCCTAGGATTTAGACAAGCCCTATGATAGCTATAGAAATTCTGAGAAGGGGAAAACAAATGGGGAAATCAGGGAAAGCTTCAGAAGAAAGTAGGACTGAGCCAACCCTGGTCACAAGGTAAGGTTTTATGACATAGAGGAGAAGGATGAGCTTATCGCAGAATGACAAGGTCAGAGTGCTAAGAAAATGCCACATTAGTCCAAGGACCACAGTAAAATTTCAGAAATGGATGAGAACTTTCTCAAGGAAAGAGAAGCAACATTTCTACATGTATTTAGACAATAATAAACAATGCAGGATCAGAAAATCAATTTAGTGAAAGACAATCCTTCTTTCAACTTATCCCTTGGATGTCCTAAAAGTTTGAGGTAGACACTTTTGCTCTGAAGTGACTCCATGGGGATCAGCAGAAATCTTTTAATTTGGAGCAGCACCCCCAGCTCAATGTGAAGACAAGTTTCCATGTTCTAACTAAGCCTAATAATGTACTTGAAGTCTAGAAGAAATAGCCAGAAAATAAATGTTTTCTGTAACATGCTGGAAAACTCAGATCTGACTGTCAAGGGACTGACTCTACTTCACACTGTCAGGAGAATTTCGTTAGTATCTGAAGCAACTAATATCAGTAGGTGAAGAAGATAAGTAATGAGGCAGAAAAAGAACAAAAAGACTAGACGTACAAAGCAATCCATCGTGAGGCAAGATGTTGATTGGAAATTAGAGTTAATTACACTGGTAAGGGACAAAGAAGGCAGCATTTTCTCAGATGTGAACAAGTGATATTTCAAAGCACTTTCCATGTGTTTGAACTCAGACCTCTCATCCACCTTTGTGTTGGTGCAGAGAGGAGAGAGAGGTAATTGCATGAGGTTAGTTCCCTTTGTTTAGAAAAAGGCATATTCTGGCTAGAAGCTATATTAAAAGCTTGAAAAAAGACAGATGAAAATATATTGTCATCAGGCCACAACATTTTCCTTTGACTTCAATTACTAGTTTCTCCATAACTTTGTTTGCTTCACTTTTACATTGGTTCTACTAATTCCACAGTATATACTGGTGCCAAAACAGCACCAGGTCAGGCAGATTACTAAGGCCATCTCTAGAGAACTGAGTGCAGAATGCAGTATTATAAGTCAAATAAATGGTATGGAAACAAGTGTTAGGGGACTTAAACAGTCACTGTAGACAGATGGGATCAAAGAAAGGTGTTATGGACCAGGTGGACCTTGAGTGGAGTCTTGAAGGGTTAGAACATTCTATCAGGCACAAGGAAGAGGATGTGCTTCCAGGAGGGGCAGGAGTGTGAGCAAGGAAAGATGACGAAGGTAAAAATGAGGGCTTGTTGGGACCACAGTTCTTTCAGAGAAGTCCTGATTGGAAGATCAGAATGAAGTTCCATGGAAGGAGTGCTGACTCTCAGGTTACAAGGAGAGTATGATTTTATCATATGTAAGTATACAGGGCCCCAGTGACTGTTTTAGAAACCTAGATATTTAATAAAATGGGGTGTTCTAATGTTTACCTAATGGGAAAAGTGTAGGCTGGAAGACAAGTTCAAGGCAAAGGGACAAAGTTGGGTACTTTAGCCCTGGTTCAGGAGTGAAGGAGTCACGACCTGATTTATGTCAGGCCCAGAAAAGTTAGAGGAAGAAGCAAGGGTGGGAGCCATCAGAACATGACCAGCCTCCCCTCCTCTGGTGGACTCAGGCTATGATCTCAGACAAGTTGGGCTCAGTTGCCAGTGAGGTATTTGCTAAGGAGTTAGGAATTAAAAAGTCAAAGCTTGAGAGGACTTGTGTAGGAGGTAGGAAATGTCCACTGCCATTTCTACCTCCTTGGGTGTGCCTCCTGGAATTGTACCCCTGAAGTTGTGCAACGATGAGGCCCTGGAGACAGAGCAACTGAATGTCGGGAGATCAGGGGTGTGGTTAGCAGGTCTACGGTCATTGAATGGGGGGCAGAAGAGTATTGATTTGTGGTTCTGTCAAAGACAACAGTCAGTAATTCCCCAGGACTTCATTAATCCCCATGATGGTTGCTAAATGCTGCTTTCTCATGGGGACCCCTTACACCTTAGCAGTTCCTCTCCAAGTTGTCTTTGTTATTCAAGCATCCACGCAAGTAAGGGTGTTGATTCCACAGAAACAGAGGTTTCTGGGTTTTAGGTAATGAAATTCCTTCCTGAGAGATAGTTGCTGTCAGGCTTTCTGGATATTCAGAGATGACTCAAATTATTCTGAAACCTAACTGCACTTTAAAACCACTTCAGGGGCTTTTAAAAGATGATAGGATGGGATCTCCCTGAGCTAATTAAATCTGAATCTTTAGGGTGGGCAGCATTGCTATTATTATTTTTTAATTGGCTAGGTGATTCAAAGGGGCTAACAAAATGTCTTGATGGATGTTTGCTTCAGCATAAATTATTCACATCAGACTCACTTCAGACTCGCATGAACAAGTACAGTGCATACATCGAGCAGGGAAAAGAGTTTCCAGCCGTGGACAGTGGAGGGTGGTCAGATAAGCTCAGTGTAAAGGAGGACAAGGAGGACAAGATGTTTGGACACTGGACTAACAGCCAAGAGGGAGTTGGTACCTGCCTTTTTATTTTTGCCCCCAAGGAGTTGATGCAAATCTAAGGATGAGGCTTACCCAGGACTTGGTTTAACTGACTACTAGAAAACACTGCTAATCATTTTGAGTTGATTTATCAAATCCCGGATGATTGCATAGCCCTGTCAAAAAATGTACCAATCAGACATGCTACAGCCTCAGGAATGTAACCCAGAACTTGGTCAGAACACTGTCAAAAAGGCAGATTCTTCATGGTCTCTGGCCGTGGGCTCTGCATTTCTGAGAAGCACTGCATTCTGATAACTAGTAGCATAGAGGAATGTAGATGCCCTTGGACACCCCAATTGATGGGTTCTAAGTAAGGTCTGGAAGCAGGGTTTTTAAAATGAGATTTTTCTTGAGTATTTTCTTTGGGAATTCTGAAACCACAAAAGCAGCTTTAAAACTCTTCTCTGAAAATGTATAATGATACCACTGGGTCCTGATGTTACATCCTGAGTAGAGGCTGGTGCCTTTAGCTGCAGAGTTTTCCCTAAACCTGCCATATCTTTTAAATAAATGATGACTGAAATCCTTGCAGTCCCAAAGATATTAGTAAACTTAGCTCTGAAGAGCTGTCTCTAACAGCACTGTCACCTACAGACATTCACTGAGAACCTCCTGCTCATAGGGCACAGAGAAAGGCTCCTGAAACATCAGGCGTACAAAACACAAACATGCACTAAGAGATATTAGAGTCACATTAGAAAAGAAAACCAAATACAAAAAATGTAAAAGTGTACTTTTTCTAAATTTATATTTTAACATTTCTGATTTGGAACTGAGATCAAGGATTTAGTTTATTTACTTTTTTTTCCATTTTACATAAGCCACATTAGACATATCACTTGATCTAATATCCCCTACAAATATAACCTTTCTATGGCTACAGCAATAAAACATACGATTTGTTTAAATAACCATAGTTTTAAAATTCATATTTTTCATTCAGAATAAAGAGATCACAGTATAATGAATCTGGCTCATAGATTCAGAGTCTCTGGGCACACATGCCTTTGTTACAATCAAAACATTGACCCCAAAAGAGGCCTGCAATTCAGTCTTTGCATCATTTTGAAATGTGTTGGCTTTATAATATTTACATCATACATGTAATTTTCCTGCCAAGGAGTCAATTTTTTCATTCTTCTTCTACTTTTTTTTAATCCACAGTTTATATTCCAGGAATAAAATCCATTGCCTTATAGTTTTCTGTTCTCATTTTCTTTGCTTGTACTTTTTAGCATGCTTCAATCAACTTCTCCTCCCCAAACAGTTAGTAAACATCTCCCACATTCATGAAGCCACTTAGCGATCAAATATTTTATATTTACTGCCCACTGGAATCTAAATCATTATCATTATCGTTAACCAACTGCTCTGAAGCATGAACCAGTACAGTGTATACATCGAGCAGGGAAAAGAGTTTCCAGCTGTGGGCAGTGGATGGTGGCCAGATGAGCTCAGTGTAAAGGAGGACAAGATGGTTGGACACAAGACTAACAACCAAGAGGGAGTTAGTATCTGCCTTTTTATTTTTTCCCCTAAGGAGTTAATATAAAGCTAAGTATGAGGCTTACCCAGAGCTTGGTTTAACTGATTACTAGAAAATACTGCCAATCATTTTGAGTTGACTTATCAAATCCTGGATGATGGCATAGCCCTGACAACAAATTTACCAATCAGACAAACTACCAGTCTGAGGAATAAATGGGATGTAAACTTCCATTGATCACTGTGAAATCTATTTATATTAAGTTACTAAGTGACTGGGATTGAAAATACCTGTGTGTTCTGTTATTGTTGTTTAATTTATGTTTTATATTAGGTTTAGGATTACTTCAGTTACTGTTGTGAATCTTTCTCACATGGATAACTGAAGGGAAGTGGTTTGCATAAATATTAGACAAAGCAAAAACATTGCAAACTTTCTCTCCCATTCTCTAATCTCTCTCCCTCTTTCTTTCTCCGTCCCCACTCTGTTTCAATTCCTTAGCTTCCTAAAGAAGAAATACACACACAAACACACACACAACATACATAAACACATAAAATTTTTACAGAAAGGAACTTATCTCTAGTATGAATCTTCATATGTTTGTTTGTTGGTTTGCATACAATATTCTCATTTAGTTCCATAGAAACCTACTGAGACTCATGCTAAGCACTGAGCCAGGTGATGAGAGTACTTATATCAACAAGATCTGGATACCATGGACATCACATGAATAGAACATAGGTAGCTGTATGACTTACCCTTTTCGTATCACTTACATATCAGACATCTCATGTACATTGTATACCTTACTTTTCATTTTGGCATTCATGCTGAGAAAGCGTGCTGCATAATGGAAAGTTCATTGCCTAGGCAGCAAAGACAAGAAAGTTAATTATTTGATCTTGGGCAAGTCATAACTTCTGTGGTTCTCAGAAACCACATATGTCGATTTCAATGACTTGTCTATCTAATGGGGTTGCAGGTGAAGATCCAACAGTAAAAAATAATAGGGACATTTCAAATTATTTTTAAGAGAGATAGATTATAAATAAATAAATGCAAAAATTCATGTTTTAGTGACAGAAAGTTTAAGGGATCACTGCTGATAGAGATATATTTTTGCAGTAAACAGGTGAGCAATCTCAAGCCACATCCCATATATCCTCCCTTTTATATATGCAGTTGTTTTACTTTTCTTCAAAATGGAGATTATGCTCAGGATGGCAAATATATTTTCTATCTCATGGTTCTTCAAATGCTTGCTAGTAGCTTCTGAGGGTGGTGACTGAAAGATTCAGATGTCAAGTGCAAGGTCAATGAGCTAGTGTCCTGTGAGGTGGGCAATGGGCACCAGGAGTTGTTGAGCACGTGCTGATGCCTGAGAACCCTGGTCCAAAGCATGGACACTGGAGTCAGTATCATAGTGAGAAGCCCACATTTTGAATATTTTCTCTAGTTTTTCTCATCCATTATATGCCTTTTTCAAAGGGAAGACGAAAAAGCTATTTTGATTATCCATTTAGCAGCTGGATAACCTGAGGAATGGGATGAATCACTTATTAATGCCTTCTCCCCACAATTTGAATTTCAGGTTTGCTAAAGAAAACTAAAGGGGATGAAAGTTCTTCAGGTGGGCATTAAATAAGCATAAATTGAGCACTCTCTGTATACATAGACCTCAGACTAGATGCCAGGGATGGTGTTGTGCTTATCTTGCCTAAAGAGGATAAACTCATCTCAAAATTTGCTTTGGCTGTCAAGACTGATGATTTCAGATACACACTAAGAGAGTATGAAAAGGCTTATTGCTTCCATAATGAGGCTTCCTGAAAACAGAGCATACCTCCCAAACACTTATGAAAATGGCTTGAGTAACCAAGGAAATAAGACTGGTTTGAGGTTTTTATTATGGTTAAAGGGTGGATCCAGAATGAAGGTACCCATGGGTGGGCAAAAGCAGGAGTTTTCATGATTCAAAGCAAAGAAGGGAGCACCTGACTTTCCTAATCAGTTTCCCCATACATAGGGTAGAATAAGAGGAGAGAGGAGTGAGACTTCAAAGCTGCCAGTCATCGAAGATCAAAAAATGAAGTTAGATTCTTTTATAAATGTTTAAATCCTATGGCCAAGACACCTCTAAAATGTAATTTAGTCACTGTAAGTTACAGTTAAAACTTTATTTCACAAAGAAAATAAGTGCAGTTAATATCAACTAATCATAATTTGATTAACTTTCAAAATATGTTTCAGATAATAAGCAACATATGGACTTTGAAGATGGCCAAATTGAGAACTAGAGTAATCACAAATGTTCTGGAAAGTTGGTAAATTAGCCAGGGCTTGAAACATGGTTAGGATTTGACCAAGCCAAGAAGATAGGGGAAGATTTTTCAAGCAAAATGCTCTTCTCAGTCTCTCCTGAAACATATCCAGGTTGTTCATGTCTTGTTTTTTTTTTTTTTTAAGCTGTAAGTATATATATACAAATAGAAAAAAGTCAGCTTTGAACAAAGTTTGTGATAGGATGAATATATGGCCCACTGTGCATACAATGTTCAGAGACAAAGAAAAATTTATTTTAACTTTTGAATCGAGTGGTTATTATTTTTTATGATTGCTTCCCTTTCTTCTTCATTCATTTTCCTTTTGCACATTTGTTTGGAGGTTCTCACAATTAAGTTTTAAGGTAGGTAAGCATAGATGTCCAGACCATAAAGCAGCTTTCCCTAGGGTCAAAGCAAATCACTGCATAAATCAACATACATGAGAATTTCACAGTCTCTCAGCCTCAAGAGGACTTTTGAAAACTGACATGCTGGAGCTTTTCAAGTTGCCTTTGTATAATGTGCAGGGTATTCTCAGCATTACTTCCTCACTACTTCCTACAGAAATGTTAGAAAACTTCAGAAGACAGCTTTTCCTTTGAATTTTTGGGATATTTTTCCACCTACAGAATTGTTTTTGAATCTTGACTGCTACAAAGAGCCTTATAAACTGGATTGCCAGAGCCCAGGGATAGTACACCTCCAGTCGGCCAAATATGAATGAGATTTTGCTGAAGAGTCTACTCGTTGGCTCCCCATACCCTAAAATGAGGATTTGGAAAGGACTCAAAAGTCTTCCCTTTTCTCTCAAAAACTGGGCCCATGGGGCCTTGAACAATTTGTAAAAGACAACAAAAAAATCAAGATAAAAACCTATATACCTTTTGGCAGGGTTTTATGCATTCATACACAATTTCAGTGGGTATTCTATAGCTCCATGGGGGAAGTTGAGCTGCAAGGAGATGTTTTCCTTGCTTTTTTGTTTGTTAGTTTTATTTTGTTTGTTTGTTTTTTGATTTTCTTGTTTTGACAGAGAAGCAGTTCCATCATTTAGATGTTAAATTTTAAAAAATGTATAAAAAATCTTAGTTTGTTTTAGCTTAGATCATCTGTGGGACAGTGAGGCAAAATAGTAGTGGTATTCAAGGAGATAACCAAGTTTTCCGTGTTGATGGGAAAGTGCTTCATTTCTCATCTGAAAGTTTTTACTCTTAGGGACTGACAACACCTCCAGTTGTTCCCCTTACCTGGAAGAGTGTCTATAGACCTAGTAAAAGTCATTCAACACACATTTTTTCACACTTGCTGTTTGCTATTTATTCTATTTGTTATTCTATTTTCTAAGAATATGAAATTGAATACAACTTTTTTTTTGTCTTCAGTAAGCTCCCAATTTGGTGTGAAAATTGATATGTAAACAGTTGTAAAATAGTATGATAAATTTTAAAAGAAATCTGGTAGTGTGTGTGTGTGTGTGTTTGGGGGTGGGGGTGGGGTTGGGAGGAGCCTACTAAGAAAGAAATTTTACCAAAATGATGTGTCAATCACATAGGTCAGGCAGAGAGATGGTATGCCAAAGAGCTCATAAGCAATGGTATTGCTCTATATGTTTTATTGACAAGGTGGAGATACACAGACATATACACACATAATATTTTAAAGAAATGGACAAATAACTATGAAAGAGGTCATGTTAGAAAACAATATATTTCTACAGCATTTTACTTTTTCAAAGTCCCTCTCAAAGAATTAATCGGACATTAGTTATTAATTTTTTTCTTTTTTTTTTTTTTTGCGGTATGCAGGCCTCTCACTGTTGTGGCCTCTCCCGTTGCAGAGCACAGGCTCTGGATGCACAGGCTTAGCGGACATGGCTCACGGGCCTAGCTGCTCCACAGCATGTGGGATCCTCCCGGACCAGGGCATGTACCCGAGTCCCCTGCATCGGCAGGCAGACTCTCAACCACTGCACCACCAGGGAAGCCCTATTGATATTTTTGTTTCTTAAGAAAATAAGTTAATTGGGCACCATCATAAATTACACTGAGTAGAGAATTTTGATTTCTAACTTCCAGTTTTCTAACTTCTAGGTGAATACTCCTTTTAACAACTTTTGCTTCAGTCAGGAAAATTTTTTATTGGAATAGGGACAAAAAGAGGACCAAGGTAGAAAGTAGAGACATGAGCCAGGGTCTGCTTAAGGAGTTGTAAGTCTGGGTAATTTGATTAAGTTGAGAGTTTAGAATAAAAAGTGGCCTCATCTTGACATTCTAGTGATGAGAACATCAGAAGTCACTTCTAATCAAGTGATAAAATATACAAAAGGCAATTGAACAATGGAATATGTTGGATTGACCCAAAAGCTCATTCGGGTTTTTCCATAACATCTTATGGAAAACCCGAATGAACTTTTTTGCCAACTCAATAAAATAGCAATATATTATAAAGTAAATTATAAAATCACAAGTCCTGAGCATACTGATAAGAGTATCCAGTAGAGATGGGATGACTCAGTGACTATCCATACACTGACTGGTATTGGATATCTACAATTATGCCATACCAGAAGCATAATATATGAGAACAGGAAATAACTGTCCTGGTTTGGAACATTGTTTTGGACTAATGTGAAAAATAATGTGTGGTGGTGGGGAGAATGATAGTTAGATGAGTAGATTTCTGAGAAAGCAAATCTCTGCTATAAGATGACAAGATCTAAATAGTTGTTATGAGGGATAGAAATTGTGAGTTTTTTAGAAGTAAAGACAATAGAAATTTAGGAACAGAAATAATGAGTGTATGTTGTAATAATCATACTTATAATAAAGACATTAAATAATGCAGCCCAAACAAAATACCAGTAAAACATAAGTGGCAAAACATCTTCAAAATCTGAGGAATGTTAATAGAGTCATATTCACAGTGGAAAGTTTAATTCACTTCTATAAGAATTTTAAAAAAAATGAATATGGGTATATATAATTTAAATTGTAGGACCAATGTACCCAATATATGAGATGTAATTACCTTGCAGTCAACAAATAAATAAATACATTATTTTTTGCATATGAAAGATTTAAAATTCATCATGTACTTGGTAAAATTGGAAATCTTGATACATTCTTGAAAGTAGAGAGCTGAGAGTCTAAGTTCTCTGATGATGATGTTGCTGTGCAGATATAAATAAAGAAAGTAATCAACAAATGACTTTAACCATTTCTTTCTTCAAAATAACTCATAAATTTTACATCAAAACTTAGAGAAGTGACTAAAGTTTAAATAAGAGAAAAATATGTAACCTTTAACTTGTGTTATTAAGTTAAAAAAATTGAAAAAAACTTCTGTCTAAAGCAAGTAGATACAGGAAGGGGTTAACATACTTGAAAACCAGGGTAACAAAAATACAAAAATATATACAGTAGATTCACAAAAACCAAAAAGAAAGGAACTTGAGCATAATATAAAAGAAAATCATCAAACCACAAATGGAAAAATGAGAAGATGAAAGGAAGAAAGAAGAAGTACAAAATTAACTGGAAAATATGTTATTAAAATATGTTATTAAAATTATTTTTTATTAAAACATTTAAAAATGTTTAAAATGGAAGTCAATATAGTTATCAATAATTACTTTCAATGTCAATGGACTAAATTCATGGATCAAAAGGAATAGAGTGGCAGATTGGAGGATAAAACTAGAACCTACAATATGCTGTCTACAGGAGACCCACTTTAGGGTGAAAGACACATATAGATTGAAAATGAGGGAATGAAAAAAGATATTCCATGCAAATAGAAATGACAAGAAAGTGAGGGTAGCAACACTCATATCAGACAAAATAGACTTTAAGACAAAGGCCAAAAAGAAAGACAAAGAAGGACACTATAACATGACACAAGAAGAGGATATCATACTCATTAACATATATGCACCCAATATAAGAGCATATAAATACATAAAACAAATACTAGCAGACATAAAGTGAGATTATTAGGTATAGCCATTATTATCTTTGTTTTATAGACAGGGAGCTAATTCAGAGAGACAGCACGACTCTTCCAGTCTCCCTCAGTAGGTGAAAGGCAAAACTGGAACCTCAACGACATAGTTTAGAGCAGCAGTCCCCAACCTTTTTGGCGCCAGGGACTGGTTTCATGGAAGACAAATTTTCCATGAACTGGGGAGGGCAGTGGTTTCAGGATGATTCAAGCACATTACATTTATCGTGCACTTTATTTGTATTATTATTACACTGTAATATATAATGAAATAATTATACAACTCACCATAATGCAGAATCAGTGGGAGCCCTGAGCTTGTTTTCACCTGGTACTTACTTATAGGGTTTTGATAGGAGTCTGCAAGCAATTGATTTATTATGGTCTCTGTGCAGTAAAACCTCTGCTAATGATAATCTGTATTTGCAGCCACACCCCAGCATTAGCATCACCACCTCAGCTCCACCTCAGGTCATCAGGCATTAGATTCTCATAAGGAGCATGAAACCTAGATCCCTCGCATGTGCAGTTCACAGTAGGGTTCGAGCTCCTATGAGAATTTAATGTCGTCACTGATCTGACAGGAGGTGGAGCTCAGGCAGTAATGTGAGTGATGGGAAGTGGCTGTAGATACAGATGAAGCTTTCTCGCTCGCACTCCACTCACCTCCTGTTGTGTGGCCTGGTTCTTAACAGGCCATGGACCTGAACCAGTTTGTGGCCCAGGGGTTGGAGACCCCTAGTTTAGAGTCTGCTTTGTTTTGAAAGGCAGGCACTCTGTCCTGATTTGGTGTAGTGTTCAGGCTGCAGACTTTATCCTCCCTCAACTGCTGTGGTTGGCTCCATGTTATGTTTTTCCTCCCACTGTTGACTTCAGTAAGAACATTGCCCATCAGACATCAGCACAGTTGCACTGGTACTTGTTAGCATGCCTCTGACACTGGCTGATCTGAGGCAGAATCAGAAGCAAATCATAAGACAAGATGCAGGAGGCCCCAAGGCAGAATGGGAAGGAAGAGGATTAGCTGAGGGTCATTTTAATACACCATGGACCTATGATCTTGAGCATTTCACAGTCGGACATGAGGGTGGAGCAAGTCATGCAGAAACAGACTGTGAGTACAGTGTGTTGCTCCTTAGGGGAGAGTACAGTGGGGTGGCAAACATTTGGATCAGCAATTAGAAACTTTTATTGACTGATTCAAAATATATTTCCTAAGCACCTGCTATACATGTCATCCTTAGCTACTAATTCATTAAATACACATATTTCTTGCTCTTGTGGAGCTTAAAACTGGTAAGGGGAAATAGAATGTAAGCAAACAATGAAAAAACATGAAATTTTGTTCCAGTACTGACCGCTGTTCTAAAGGTCAACTAACACTTGGACCCACGTTAGGTCATAAGATTCCTGAGAGGTTGTTTAAATTTTCCAACCATATATTTTCATCAGCAGAATGGAAATACTAATATTAGCTGTGTGAACTCTATTATGGTCCTGATAAGATATGCATGAAAGCATATTTAAAGAAAGTAGTGCCTCTATCAATGAAAGTGAGGATTATTAGTGGTATTATTTTCCAGATAGTCAAAGATAAATATGCCTGAGCATTTTAAATTGTTATTTGAAAGCCATGTTGTGATAGTATTTTCTTTTTTTTTTAACTTAGGGAATAAACTAATTACTATTAACATTATAATATCACCGTGGAATCATTACAAGATAATTATATGGATAAAGAAATTTTTTTTTTTGTCTCTTGTAATAGTCTTTAAAGAAACCATTGTTGATCAAACTCTACACATTTAACAGATATTAAAGAAAATAAATGATTTCATCATGGTCCTTTAACAATTTTTGTAATTAATATTTTTATTTCTTTTGTTTTAAATTTTAGCCATTCAACAGGTAATTAATTACTCCATGAAGAGAAGATGAGTTAAGGGGCTAGAGAATGAGGGTAGAATTCAGACTAATTGCCAGCAAATGTGTCCATGTATTTCAGAAAGAATTGAAAACAGTTTTAAGAAACACTCACTCGTGTCAGCTAGCACTAAATTTTGGTAAAACAATCCACATATGGAAATGAAATTAGAAATCCAGGGGGGAAAAAGTCAAAGCTAAAATGAAAGCAAATTGCATAGCAAATATTACTTACATTAAGATCTCAAATAAGGGAAAACAGTACAAGAAATGAAGCCACATGAGCAAAAAGAAGAAATTTGATTTCTATTTGCATGTCCAAAATCCTTTTACTTAGATGCAAATCTGAAAACCTAACATTTGACCCTTCTGAATTTGCTCATTTCCACTTTCCCATTAATTTAACTGACTATATCTTAAAAGCAAACATCATTTTTGTAAATAGTTTGATGAAAAGAATTGTCTCATTATATAATTCTATGAATATCTTAATTGCCTCCTCAGATGAGAAACAGGATATTATAATGAGACCACAAGGCAGAACAAGGAGGATGTCGCGTTTGCTGTCCTAACAGATATTTAGTATAGATAGTTGAGTAAATTTTAAGCCATGAAATCCTAGAATTTGGAGAAACTGTTAAACTTTTCCCTCAAAGATGACTCAGTTTTTTGACTATACACAATATAACAAGCCTTATCTAAAAACAAGGGAGGATGGACACTCTTTAACCTTACCACCTGAGGATAAGTACATATTCCTAAAATTATTACTGTATAAAAATGATAATAACACCTCACATCTATGTATTATTTTGTATAACACAAAATACTTTCATATATATATATATATATATATATATATATATATATATATATATATTATTTTCAAAAGTATTTTTAAGCCTTAAGATAGACTATGGGACACATAAATTTAAATTAGTTTCAACAAACAAAACCAGAATAAATATCACAGACACTGCACTAATATTATTGCTTTCTCTACACTTGAGGTTTGTCAGTAAATTGATTTAACCTTTCAGCTTTTTTTTTCTGATCCTTTTATAATCTTCACTATTTTCCAGAAAATGTTTATTATGAATACCAGTTATTTTAAATGTTTTTAACTTTTAATATTTCCCAATTCTATTTTAAAATAAACCTTATTTTCTCCCATTACAAAGAAATATATACCGATTATTAAAATCTTAGAAATATGAAAAGTATATAATAAAAATAGAAATCCCTTCCCCCATCTGAGCTTACCACAAGGGAAGAATTACATTTTACAATATTGGTACATTTACTCGGAATTTTTTCTGTACATGTTTGAACACTGGTATATGCAACATTGGACCTATGGAATGCTTAAAAAATAATGTTTATCTGTTTTATAAAAGTTATCCAATATTCATTTTAATTTTACAAATACAGCATGAAAAAATATAGGCTGAAAAGAAGTTGTTAAACATTTTCTCTCCCACCACCACCTCCCAAATTTTATTTCTATACTGAGAAACATATGCAACTAGTCTAAATTTAGTGAAAAATCTGAATTTTGTTTCTTTATTATATAGACACCAAACAAACACCTTTGTTTGTTTACAGCATGAGTTTTCACATTTTTGAGTCCATAATACTTATTCCTCATTTGTCTAAAGCCTTGGTTACAAAACTGTTTACTGTGGTGCTCAAGGTGCCACAGGTGGGACATCTCAGTTATTTTAAATTTTTGAGGGAAACACAGCAACATCTATTAAATTCTATCAGCTTGAGGTAGTTCACAGTTTCAACATTAAATCACATACATATGTTTGTAAAACTGGGTTTTTCAGGAGATGCAAAAAGCAAATATTACACTACAATTATGATTCCACTGGAAATAAGAGTGATGGGATATTAATCTGACTTCAGTGTTTGAGAAGTTATGCAGTGCCCAACAGGTGCAAACATCCCACTAATAAATAATGGTGGTTATTTCATAATGAAGTAAAATATTATCATTTTAAAATTTCTATGTGTTACTTTTTAGACATCTCTAAGTTTTAAAATATAAATATTTAAGTTATGTGAATCTAACTTAAAAACAGAACAATTAGGTATTTATTTTGGTATAAAGATTGTGAAAAATTATTGAGACAATAGTGTGTCTTTATATTGGGAACATCTGGCTTAGACCATCTATTCAAGTAGCATTTTGAAAATTATTAACTAGTGATAATTATTTAAATCTTTACACATTTAATATTTATTTTTTAAATTTTTTTTAGTTTTTTTTTATTTTTTTGCGGTACGCGGGCCCCTCACCGCTGTGGCCTCTCCCATTGCAGAGCACAGGCTCCGGACGCGCAGGCCCAGTGGCCATGGCCCACAGGCCCAGCCGCTCCGTGGCACATGGGATCCTCCCGGTCCAGGGCACGAACCCGTGTCCCCTGGATCGCCAAGCGGACTCCCAACCACTGCGCCACCAGGGAAGCCCCTAATATTTATTTTTAATGCTGTTACTCATACAAGATAATTCAGCTGGGTATAAAATATTTGAATTGTAAAATTTCACTCTCAAAACACTATAGATCCATTTTCTCTGTTTTTAAACACTGAGTAAAGAGGTACATTCATAAGTCAAAAGTATATTTAATTTTGAAAATTAAGTTTGTTTAGTTTTAGTGAAACAAATATTGAATTTGTACAAAACAAGTATTGACAGAATGGAAACTATAAACTATCTCAATTAAATACAGTGCTAATAAAGATTTCTTTACAGGATCAGTATTTTAAGCTTGAATCTATGATTCACTGAAATAGGGTATATTTTTTTATGATGTACATTTTTTATTCTTGAAAGGAGCAAAATCTTCCATTAGTTTTCCAATGAGGTCCATCATTAACCCTGCATTCCACTATCAATACTTTTTCCCACAAAGTTCTATATTTTACAGCTGCTAAATCAACAAGTATATATTTTATTTTATCAGAATCATAATATTTTGAATGAACTCTATTTTGTTTATGCACTTCCTTTATTGTAAGCATTCTTTGTGATACATAAATTGAATAAAAGCCATGTGAATGTTTTTTTCAATCCTCTGATTTTCACACTGAGATTATGTAGGAAGAAACAACGTAAGATAATTTTCTTTTTCTGGTAAATTTAAACATTGCTTCTTTTCTCTGTGGCAAGGAAAGCAGCAGCTCTGGGAAATGAATGTTTTTTGACTAAACTATTCTGTAGATATGACTACAAATAAGAAGCTTGAAATAAAGTCACAAGAAAAAAAAAAGAATCCTACAGATGCAGATTGTTATAGGAAAAGCAAGTTGCTATTCTCAACCTTGATGTTTAAAACCAGTTGCCATCCTGAGTAGGTTCTGGCTACTTTGTGGCTCTGGCATTGCCTAAGCTGTTAAAACACAGCATGTTGGGTTCACTGATATTCATTTAAATTACTCATTTGGGATCCCAAGGGCCTGTACTTCATATTCATTTGACTTTCAGGCATCACTGAACCAAAAATAAAAAGCAAAGAACAGCCAAAACCATAGCATCTCATTTCATTTTGAAGATTGAATTTGGGAATTTGCAAGAGAAATGATCTTGACACAGAGAAATGCCCAATATTGTTGGAAATTCTTATAAAAGCCAAGAATCTTTTCAGGAATTGAGCCTGATGATTTGGTTGATAACATAGTAAAGAAACCAGTTAAATATCAGGTGATTATCACCTGGTTTGGGGTTTTGCAAACATTTTGCAGAGCTCTAACTGTGATGTGAATTAGTCACGCTACTGGAGCAGAAAATCAATAAAATGAGGTTCCCAAAATAAAATATTCGTTTGGAATGTTGCTCTGAACTAATTAGCAATGAGTCATTTAAAAGGACTTACCTGTCATTAGGGAAAATAAAAAGTATTTACCATAACCAGTTTCCTGGCAAAACATTTTTTGAGATTGAAGGGGAGAAAAAAAGATTAAAAACTTTGATTCACAAAGTGACTTTTATTTTGACAATAAATCACACAGAAGTCACATTGTAAAATGTGAAACTTAATCATTTTCCTGTCATATTGTTTGTCAAAATATAGAGAGGAAAAAATGATAACTCATAAATAAAAGGTAATTTTATTTCTTTTTTTGCTATTTGAAAGTTAAAAGAAATAAAAAAGCTTCATTTGTTAATGATTTGGGATCAAATGCAAACAGAATGAAAACAGATCTCAGTTGCTTGATTATGAATTTTGTTTGAAGTTAAACTTTTTAATTTGCTAAACCTTCTTAGTAGATGAAAAGTCATTTTTAATCAAATAATTCTTGTATTTTCCATTTTAAAAGTCAAATTTAACATGACAAATATATAATGTCCACATGGAGCAAGGTTTCTATCTTCAAATATATAAATAAATATACATCTATCTATCTATCTATCTATCTATATTAAATTCACATACAGTTAATGGATTTAGCATTAAACACTCTTTAAATAATTTTTAGATCAGTTAGAGTTGCTTCACCTGCTTTTTCCATTCAGAAATTTGTCTTTAAAATATGAAATTTCTGTAAATCTTAAAACTAGTTAAAAGGGACACAACATAATCACCTTTAAACATTCTCACTACTAAAAACACTATGGTACAAATTTGCAAAATTTTAGATTATTTTATTTAAACAGATTTGAAAATGAAACATACTTTATATGTGTTCAAATAGTAGTAGTGCTTCAAATATTCTGAGAATTTGTAACTTCTCAAAACAAAAATGACAACAACCAGCAAGCAAACTGAGAATCTGTGATTACTCAAATGATGGGAATATCTACCTGTTATTTCTTTCTAATCAGTTATTCTTTATCTGTTCCCCACTAGGTCACCTCTCAAACTGATGAAGAAATAAATAGCTTAACATGAATATCCCTTTCCAGCTACCCTTCTCCCATTTCCTCTCTTTCTCTCTCTGTCTCTGTCTCTGTCTGTTTTTCTCTCTCTCTGTCTCTCTTGTTTCCCCCTCCTCCTTTCATGATACATTCCTGTATTTCTCCAGAGAGAGGCTTCTGTTCTGATTCCTCATTCCAGACGCTTGAAGCCTGCACTTGTTGGCACCAACACTAACCCATCATCACACTCAGTCTTACACATCCACACTCTACATGTGTGTGCACATCTACTGAGTCATGCCCCTGTTTCAGAATCACTCATCCCCTGACTCAAGTGAAAAGAGACAAAAGAAGGAAGAAAGCAAGTCCAGGAGAGTCATCTGCCTGAAGGCCTGGGTGGAGGGAATCTAGAGAAGATTGAAAGAGGAAAATGGAGTAAAGAGAAGAGTTGGGTGCAGGTGAGAAATAGAGCACAGTGTGAAGGGGTAGACAGATCCACAGAGAAAATAGCAAATTCTGTTTTATAATATTTCCAAGAAAACTTCTGTAGTTTCAAACTTATATAGAAATTGTCAAGGGTACTTATCAGGCCTGAACATCAGAGCAAGCATTTTTATTGTCATGTTGAGAATTATTTAATTGAGAAGATAAGTAGGACAATGGACCATATTAATGACATACACTTGTTAGTTAATAATAATAATAATAAAGAACAAAGGTGCTATTTAAAGACTTCCGAAACTATAAAAGAATGGTAAACTTTGGATCTCATTTGTTTAAAAAAATATTTCTTGTGTTTTGAAACCCCACAATAAGAAGGGCCACCAACATGTTTGGATATATTTAGTGGAATCAATTTCACAAATCAGCTTCTATTAGGATGAGTGTTTTTAGAAATTTCTTTAAAAAATAATTTTAAAAGAATTCTAAGCCTGATAACTGACAAATAAAGAAGTTACTATCAATTTAATTGTTTAAAGCTATTCAGGATTAAAAACGAAATCACTTCAGCCAAGAATTGAGTGAGAAAAGACAGACTAATGACAAATGGTAATATATGCATTTGGGAAAGGTGCAGTGTTTAATCTTGCATTATTTAATATTTTAATGAATTAGAAATACATTAAATTGTGGATCATATTACATTGAGGTGATTATAATCCCACAGAAACTAGATGAATCTTCTCTGCTCTAAAAGCTGAGCTTTCCTTTCAGTTTTCTTTCTTAATATCTGTGATTTCATTCTAACTGGCTATGTTTTGAGTAGAGGACAGGTGAAGCCAGATGGAAGCAGGGATTAAGGAAACTATTATCAGTATACATACACTCCTATGGACTCTTATTAATTGTCACATAGATTGTCAGTGTATAAGATGGAATGAACAATATCTTTCTTATAAAGATATTTTGTTTTAAGGGTAAAATAAGTAAAGATATACCCAGGCCAATTTTAAAAATTGTATGAAGAAAATAGTGAATAGAGTTGTTTAATAGATACCAGTTTCTTTTCTCCCTTTTAAAAGTATGTAGTCCAACATAATAATTTTTCAGATGGAGAAACCAGAGAAAGGAAGATGACTGTTCAAGTAAACATGTATAATTGGTTACAGAGAAAATCTGAAAGATATAAAATATCCAAATCATAAGCCAGCCACCTTTCCACCTTACCATTCAATCTTTCACTTTTGCTTCTTTACTCTTCCCCCAATTTTTGTCCTCCAAAAAGCTCATGATGGTAAAAACATTGTGTTATTTTTATTATTTTCATCATAGTCATTTTTAAGATCCACAGGCAAAACTCTTTACACTCCTGTTTTCTACTTTATCTGCCTGCAAGCTAGATCTATTTGCATGCCCTAACTCAGGTAAAATTTATTGTTAGAAAATATATAAGATATTTTTTCTTCAAAGTTTTATCTCCCAAAACTTCTATCTTTGTGAATATTAACTTTATTTTACATTATCTAGAAGCAAATCCTTAAAGTTACTTATGAATTACACTTATTCTTTATCAACACATTTTCATGAAAAATTTGCATTCTATTGTTTTTTTTTTAAGTTCTTTTTTCCATTTATTACATTTCCATAACCACCACTGAATTCTAACCTCATCACATATTCACTTGTGTAGTGGAGATATTTCTATACATTTTAATAGATATGTTTTCCAATGTAAATATTTTCTTTTCATGTACAGTTTTCCCTCCTAATACCTCCATCTTTTAAAACAAATATTATTATCCATCACTGTAGGAAAGACAGGCCACCATAAACATCAAAAAAAAAAAAAATGACCAAGAGAGTTAATTTATGCCTGTTGAGCTTTAAAACCTAAATCCTGAGGATAAATAATAGAGTTTAAACATATTAGAGAAGCATATTTATTCAATTTTATTTCATTTTTCTGCACCTGAGGAAATATACTTACTTTTCTGGAATAGATAAGAAGACATGATTCAAATATAAGAGAAATAAGGTTCTGCTTTCAGTATGTTGGCGTCAGTTTTTAACAGACCACAGATACCAACTATAAACTCTAAATAACATGTAAAAATAATTACCTGAAGGCTCTGAAATATGAACAAAAACAGATTAATTTTGGTGGTAATCTAAACTTGGAGGATGCAGACAGCATGGTGTGAGTTTCCCATTGTTACGGCTTCAGTGTGAAGGCAGACCTCAGGTATGGGGCAGTATGGCTGAGAATGACTAAAACTCTCATAGAAAACCTAAGTTTTTATGGTCTGAAGAACCAGAGGACAGGGCCAGAGTCAACATAGCTGTGAGAATATTAGGGTTGGGGGAATGTCTTAAAGGAGGGAAGCAGAAAAACAGAGCCCTCTGTCCAAATATCTGGATAATACCTACATCATGAATGAGCAAAGCAAACTTAAAACAACTTTCAGCTAATAGAAAGAATTCAACCGATACTTGAGTTGTCCATTCTTGGTGAGGCAGATATTGCTGTTAATAACTTGAAAATATTGAAGGATTACAACAGAATATAATATCTACAATTCAATAGCCATAATATTCAGAATACAATTTAAAATTACACAAAAAAACTAGGAACAGGAAAATATGACTCATTCTGAAGGGCAAAATCAATCAACAGAAGGCAACAGTAAGGTGATGATAGAATTTACAGACAATAAATCAGCTATGATATAAATGCTAAATGAGATGAAGGAAAATAAAATTATAATGAATGAAGCTGAAAAATCCCAGGATAAAAATATAATTAAAAACATAAACATATAAAATTAAAAATCACCTATAAAGGCTCAATAACACAATGGAGAGGAAAGAGTCAGTGACCCTGTAGTTAGATAAAAAAAGATTAAATCTAAAGAAAATTTTTTAAAAAAATTTAAAAAGAAAACCGAATTAGAAAACAGTTAAAAAGAAAACAGTTTAAAAAGAAAACTGAAAAAATGAATAAGATCCACAGGTACCTATAAGACAATATAAAAATATCTCACATAATTGGATTTGGAATTGTAGAAACAAAGGAAATACTCAAAGAAATAGTTGCTAAAAACTTTTCAAATTTGGTGATAAAAAATTATAGATTCACATGGGATAAATAAATATAAAGCCAAGACTAGGCACAACATAGTCAAATGGTTGAAAACCAATGCTTAACATACAATTTTGAAATTAACTGGGAAGAAAATGGCATATTACCTACAAGGAAAAAATAATTAAAATGACTACAGATTTCTCATCAGAAACTATGGAGACAAGAAAGACAATGAAATATTAATTTTATGGTTCTGAAATAAAAAAAAACTGTTAATCATGAATTCTATATCCAGAGAAAATATTTTTCAAGAATAGAAGCAAAATTAAGGTATTTTCAGGAAAAGAAAACTAAGACAGGGGACTGACCCAGAAGAAATGCTAGAAAAATATTCCTCAGGGTGAAAGGAAATGACCCCGAGGAAAACTTGGACCTTCAGGAAAAAAATGAGAAGAAGTAGAATTTATAAATAAATAAACAAATAAATAAAATATGTAAATGTAAAATAATATTAATTTTTATAAAATACAAATGACTAAAGAAAATTATCATCTAGTGATATACATAGAAATAATAAATATTGCAGATGTAGCATATACAATACCAAATGGATATTAAATGGACCTATATGAATAAAAGTTTCTAAATCTTAAGTAAAGTGGTAAAATTACTAACTCTAAATTGTCTGTGAGATTTTAAGAATGTATATATTATTTCCTAGAACAACCACTAAAAACAAAATAATAATAATATGAAAGCAGGTAGAGCTAAAAAGGCAATAGCTGCAGTTTAATGGAATTCTAAAAAAATACTCAATACAAAAAAGGGGAACAAGTTAACAAACAAACAAAAAACAAAGGCAACAGACAGAAAACAAAAAACAAACTTAAATCCAACTATATTAATAATGATATTAAATGTTATTGACTAAACATGCCAACAAAAAAGGCAGAATTTCTCATTATGGAAGAGAAAAAAAAGCCAATATCCAGCAGTAAAGGTCCAATTAAAAGAGATGAAATGGGACTGAGGAAGGGATATGGCTTTTCACAAAGGAAGCCTGATTATTCTGACACTGCTCAAGTGAGAAAATTCACTGACAGTCACTCAACCTATTGGTTAGCTTTTAACTTATTAGATTATTTAACTGTATTTTGAAATAAAATACATTGTATAAAGAAATGCAGTCCTATATGGGCAGTTGGCTGAGATAAATGGTTTCCAATGCAGATTAGAATAGTTAAGAATTGAACCCTGGAGTTTGACATTTAAACCTTTCCAATTTGATGTTTCTCCATAAAATGGTAAAAATAACAACATGTATTTCAGAGGGTTGTTATAAAAGTTTAAGTATATAAACTGTTTGTAAATCACTTATTAAAGAGCCAGTAAATAAGAGCATTCAATAAATGTTTATCATCATCTTCTCCATCACACTTCTCATTTGTCCTATCACCAACATTATTATCATCATATCTGGTACCATGATCAGAGTTATATGGAGTTTCAATTTTCAAAGCTTCACATTCAGAGTCCATTAGTATGAGTTTTTCTTCTTGATTCTGTTAGAATATCCTCTTCTTTTTCAAGGAAACCCTATTTTGTTAAACAAGTTTGAATGGATTTTAGTTTATTGTGATCATATGATGCCTATATAAAAATACTATCTGCTTTTCAACATATATACTTAAATAAAATCAACAGGTAGGTTGCTTTTGTTTCCTGCACATGTCATATTAATTCTGATGTTTTCTTATGTTGACTCCCTTCCTCTGATAAGCCACTGCTTCCTCATTTTCTATCAGAACAAATCTGACCCATGCAGCTTCAAAGACTACTGAAAAAAGCTCTCATTCATTAATCCACCTCTAACCTGATCTACTCTCATGAATCAATCTATTTTCTGAAATATTTTGCCACTAAATATACCTGCACCACAATCTAGCCATTGCATAAGTACTTCCTTTTAGTTTTTCTTTAGCTGTTGTCTGTCACATCTTATACCCCAAAGGAGAATAAAAGTCCTTTGGAGGTCATAATGAAGTCTTTGAATTATGTCTCATTATTCACAGTACACAAAACAGGTACTGGTAAAAGCAGTTTTTAGTTACCTAATAGTTACTAACAAATTAGATAAGCACTGTCTCTTACCTCTGGAACATCTCAGTACAATGTAAGATGCATTAATCAACCAGCTAGAACAATGGTAGAAAAAAATGCTGTCAGGGATGTACAGACTTCAAAAGGAATGACTATTTTGTTAATCAATTCCCTTGCCTTTGGAAAGATAATTACTTAAGTGTCTCCAAAAACTGATTAAAATCAGTAACCTTCTCCACAGGTATCTGTACTTATTCTTCTTGCTTATATTTTTGTTGTTTAATAGATAAAAATGTAAGATGTTGGTTGAAGAGAAATCTTTGGGATTTATTTGCTTGTTTGTTTATTAATTCGAAGCAACACATTTAAAATATCACTTTAGTTAGAGTCAAAAGACCTGGATTTTTCATAATCTTATTTGGCCATTGAATTGTTATGTAAATTGGGACAAGGGAATTAACCACATAGGGCCACAGTTTCCATATCTGGGAAGAAAAAAATATATAAAATCCAGCTGGACACATTGTGTATTTCTCATATGTGCCTCAAATGAAGTTAAAGGCTAAGATATGATGTTTTCTAGCTCAATCATTATACAAAAGATCTAACATTTTCATATAATTTGATAAGGGAAGTGTGACACTATTGATACCAAATATTTTTAATGCACTTAGTGTCTTAATTAGAAATTTTTTAATATCTAGGCAAGCTCAAATTCAGTTCACTTGTAAAAATTATAAGTAACAAATGTTTGCACTTACCTGACACAATCTGGGAAATTCACACTATTCTGTAAGCTAATTAAAGAAGAACCATCAAACAACAGTTAGTTAAAACAAAGTAATGAAAAATAATGGATTCCAGGATTGACAAATTACATGTCTTTATTCCAGCATTTAAAGTCATTGACTATTAAAATGCTCTCTTTCAATACCATGATTATCCTACTATCAATAAAATCCAAGGAGTCCCCTGTCAGAAGTTTCATGGAGCACCGTTATCCAAGGTCATCTATGCCTTTTCATTTTGGACTAAGTTTTTAGAAATGACATATTTTTGTGATGGCTGATAAATATGAAGTCTGTAAATTAGAGCTCAAGTATATAGGGAAGTTAAGTGATCCACACAAGATTTTCAAACTTATGACCTTAACCTTCTTAGTGTAATATTTTAGTCTATTTAAATAAGCCACATGTACTCCAGTATGAATATATATATATATAGGGCTTCCCTGGTGGCACAGTGGTTGAGAGTCCACCTGCCGATTCAGGGGACACGGGTTCGTGCCCCAGTCCCGGAAGATCCCACATACCGCGGAGCAGCTAGGTCCGTGAGCCATGGCCGCTGAGCTTGCGCATCCAGAGCCTGTGCTCCTCAATGGGAGAGGCACAACAGTGAGGGGCCCGCATACCGCAAATAAAAATAAAAAAAAAAAAGAGGATATGGTGGTTCTCCTTATTGGAAAATTTACCTGAAAAACTAGCTATCTTCACTGGATGTTTCCACATGTCCCTTCTGCCCTCGATTTAGATATGTTAAACCTCTAAATATGATTGCATTTAAATCATTCTTTCTTTGTCAATGTGCCATGATATTTTGTTACATCAGAAATTATTTAAGTTAAAAAATGGCTTTTGGCTAATTGTGCCTGATCCAGATGCTCTTAACTTCCTTAAAATTAAACAAAATGAAACAAAATCTCTGAAAGCCAATTAGAGGAGAAAAGTTTGTTTTAAATTCATTAAAGCTAAACCCATATACTAACAGACAATATATTGCCAGAATTGGTGACTGAGAGTTGGAGAACTAGATTAAGAAAAACAGTTAGGAACTACCTATGACACATTCCTGAAATATTACATCTATGTCTGTGGATAAGAAGATATGAAGAAAATTCATATCTCATCAACTTGCTGTCCCTAGTGCAGAAAGGCAAGGTTTGTGTCAAGCAGAAAAAAAATTGGTAGGTGTTATCTCTGGTACTTCTGAGAGTCCATTGTGCTGCTTTACACTTGCTGTTAACTTTTACTGTCCATTCAGAGTATATAACTCCTTGAAAACCAGTACAGGTAGCAGTGTGGGAAAGGAGGGTGAAATATATCATCCCAGGAAGTATACAGTCCCATAAGTAGAGTGTTAAAGAATGTGAAGGGATGTAAAGAGTCTGATATTAGTGAATATAGGAGATACCAGTTTTTACATGATTTATTAATTCCATGTCCCAAAATATAGAAATGAGGTTATGATATGATCTATCATTTCATTAGAATCACAGTTGGTGAATATTTGTCAACATTTGAGAATCTGGTGAGCAGTTGTACATATCAGCAGTTGTGCCAGATGTGAGTTTAAAAACGAACCCAGAATCAAATTATCAATGAGTCATCAGAGGCTGAATGAGAGAAACTGGACTTCTGTTTTCACCTGTCAGCAGTGAGATGGTGCCTCCATTACTCTACAAGAAGAGTGTCAAAGATACCCACCTAAAACAGAACGTTTAAATAAGATCCAGAGTCTTAGAATATTATGCAAAAATGTCCAGATTTCAATAAAAAAAATCATCATTCATCATACAAAGAAGAAGGAAGATGTCAAACTGAAGAGGGGAAATAGAAACAATCAATGAATCATATAAATATATAAACATAACATCAGTATGACACACATGTTATACATCAGAAAAAGATCTTAAAATAATCATGATAGAAGTATGTCAATAAGCAATTATGGACATGCTTGAAACCAGTGAACAAATAGAAATCCTTAGCAAAGAAATATAAGATATATAGAAGAATGAAATGGAAATTTTGAACTAAAAAAATATATATATAATAGCTGAGATAAAAAGTCAGTGGACAGGATCAACAGGCGAATGGAGACTAACAAGGAAAGAATGAATGACCTGAAAAATAGAACAACAGAAATTATCCAATCTAAATAATAATAAAAAATTAACTGAATAAAAACAGATTGTCTCATGGACCTGTGGGATTATTGCAAAAGATATAACATTCATGTTAGCAGTGTTTCAGAAGATGTGATGAGGGTGGGGCTTAAAATGTACACAGAAAAAATAATGGCTGAAAACTTCCCATATTTGCAAAAGACTTAAACCTACAGATTCAAGAAGGTAAGCAAACCCAAATGAAATAAACTCAAAGAAAGTCAAGCCAAAACACATCATAATTAAACTTCTAAAAATTAAAGACAAAGAACAATACTTGAAAGCAAACAGATAAAAAATAACACCATACTGATAGTAGAAAAAAATTCAACAATAGTGGATTTTAAAATTAGAAACCATGCAGTACTGAAGGAAGTGGCACAATATTTTTCAAGCGTGGAGGAAAAAAAGTACAGTTAACTCAGAAGTCTATGAAACTATCTTCCAGAATGAAGGGGAAATCAAGACAGTCTCAGATAAAGAAAAACTTGTAACCAGGAGATTTACTGTAGAGGATGGCCAAAGAAAATTCTCTAAACAAGAAGGGAGTGGTAAAAGAAGGATTATTGGGGTGTGCAAAGGGAAGAAAACATGGTAATCAAAGATCTAGGTAAATACCATTGACTTTCATTTTCCTCTTGAGTACTGCAAGTTATGTTTGATGGTTGAAGCAAAAATTATAACAATGTCTGATGTAGAGAAAATATTTCAGACAATTATGTTATAAACAGGGGATTGTAAAGAGATGTAAAAGGAGGTAAGGTTTCTACGCTTCACTTGAACTGGTAAAATTATGACACTAGTAGACTGCTGTTAATTATGTATATACAGTAGACCCTTGAACAACATAGGTTTGACATGCATGGGTCCACTTATACGAGGATTTTTTTCACTAAATATATAGTACAACACTACATGATCTGTGGTTAGTTGAATCCATGGATGCAGAACCAGGGATACAGAGGGTTGACTGTAAAGTTATACATGGATTTTAAACTGCACAGAGGGTCAGCACCACTAACTCCCATGTTGTTCAAATGTCAACCATATAATGTAATACCTAGATAACTCAGTAAAAAGGTATATAAATATATATACTACAAAACAGTACAGATACATCAGAAAGGAATTCTAAAAATTGTTCAAGTTATCCACAGGAAGGCATGAAAAATGAAGCAGAAAAACATAAACTATAAAAAACCAAACAGAAAACAAAACAAAACAGCAAAATTAATCTATAACATATCAATGCTCATATTAAATGCAAATGGTCTAAATATACCAATTGGAAGACAGAGATTGGCACAGCGGATTAAAAAACAAGATCTGATTACATACAGTTTATAGGAAAATCACTTCAAATATAAGAATACAGATCTTCCTCAACTTACAGTTGAATTAGAGTCTGATAACCCATTGTAAATTGAAAATGTTATAAATTGAAATATATTTAATACTTCTAACTTACTGAACATTATAGCATAGCCTAGCCTACCTTAAATGTGCTCAGAACACTTACATTATTCTATGATAGGCAAAAGCATATAACACAAAGACTATTTTAAAATAAAGTGTTGAATACCTCATGTAATTTATTGAATACTGTATTGAAAGTGAAAAAAACAGAACGGTTGAATGGGTACAGAATTGTTGTAAGTGTGTTGGTTGTTTACCCTCATGATAGCATGACTAACTGTGAGCTGTGGCTTGATGTCACTGGCCATCATCAGGAGAGGTTATCATGCCACATATTTCTAGCTCAGGAAGAGATCAAAGTACAAAATTTGAAGTATGGTTTATACAATGGAGTTGAAAACTTGTAAGTCAAACCATTATAAATTGGGAACCGTCTTTATATGGGGATTGAAAGTAAAAGAATGGAAGAAGATTTATCATGCAACATTAGCTAAAGGAAAGTTGGAGTGGCTATATTATCATCAGATTAATTAGACTTCCAAGGAAAGAGAAAAACATTATATAATGATAAAAAGGTCTGTCAGTGAAGACAACATAAAAATTCTGTGTTTATACAACAAGATACATAGCTATAATATATGTAAAACTAAAACTAGAAGCTCCAAAAGGGGAAATAGAAATAGAAAATAAAAGTAGGACAAGCCATATACACATATATGAAAAACTCAATTTATCTTTCTTAATAACTGAAAGAACAACTATATAGAAAATCAACAAGAATACAGAAGAAAATAACATTAACTCATAGTATCAAATTGGCATGAGCAGATCACCTCAAAAAACACATTCAGAATAAAAATTCTTTTGAGGTGTCCAAATATATATATCAAGATAGATTATATTATAGGACATTAAATCAAGCTCAACATATTTATAAAGTCATTTTTGAATATATTTAAAGGTAAAAAAAATGTTTGAATCAATGGATAAACCTATCATGGTTTTAAGTGGAAAGATTAAATATTTCTTTTAAAGATAAAAATTCTTTCCAATTATTTAAAAGTGCCTGGAAATTTTAACCAAAATCAGATCAGTTATTTGTGTATTTTGCTTTTTAAGAACTTGTATGCATGACTCAATTTCATCTGGAAAATCAGTGTGGTGGTCATTCTTAGTTTTTGTAAAGAAAATAGTCTTTCAAAAGAGTTGGATTCTAGTTGTGACATCACATCTTATTTCTAGTCATTTTGGAGACACTAAACCTTTCTAAGTTTATTTTATATAATTCATATAATTGACATAATCATGTATAATTTACAGCATTATTGTGATTATTAATCATCTGAAGAAATCATTTAGCACAATACCTGACATTGTTAACACTCAATAAACGGTAGAGTTTTTTCACGACATTTTTCAAAGCTGGATAACAGCCACTGAAATTTACCAGAAATTCTTGCCCTTCCGATGAAGAGTGAAATTTATTTTTGGTCCAGCCACACCCTTAACTTTTGGAAATGTGTATCACAGGCTTTTCAGTACTGAACATAAAGCATGTAATAAAGATGTGACCTCACACTTTTGCTTCAGAAAAGAATGTTCAGTGTAATATTTAGGTACATCTTTTAGTAGAAATATCCTTCAGCATATTTTTAAAAATTGTTTACCAAATCTGTATTTAGACTGCTTTATTCACATAAATATGTATGTATTTTTGGGTGAATGTTTTTGCAGAAAATATGATGTAGCTAGAGAGGACAATACATTCTACATCACGATGGAAAAAAAAGTCATGAATGACAAATTTATTTAGTTGGTACAGTGAAGCCTGTGCTGAACTCTTTCATACAAGATGTACTTTAAAATCAAAGACCTTATTCCTAGGTAATATACTGTCAGAAGGTTAACAGGTAAGATTTTCCTTGATACTAGGGAATAAGGACAGTACCAGGTCTGGAGATCTGGGTTTAAGGAAAAACTTGGATAAGAGAAGAAAGAACTTCTCAATTTAGTGGAACTCAGAAGTGGAGAGGCATGGAGAATTTCGAAAGTTGAGCAAGTGTGCTGGGGGTTAGAGAGAAAGCAGAACAAGTGTGAATCAGGAAACCAACCTGGCAAAGATATGGCCAGATCTATGTGGTAGCATTTTGTTATTCCCCTCCACTGGTTCAAAACCTTCTGCAAAGTTTTACTGTTTCCATCAGTTCACAATTGGGCTATAAGGAATCAGAAATGGGTATAATATATTGGGTTGGCCAAAATGTTCCATAAGATGTTATGGAAAAACCTGCATGAATATTTTGGCCAATCCAATACATCTTCTGTTGGGTCTGTTGAAATTATCTATTGCCTTTGTTTGGAAAATGATCTTTCCTTCACTAAACAAGTAATTGCAACTGGTGGTATGAATGTCCTCAACTCACCCTAACTCTGCACAAAGAGGATTGAGTTGATTGATGAAGGCATGGATACCACAGGTTACTTTAGTTCTCTATCCCTGCCCACAGATGATGGATAAAGGGAGAGGAAAATAAATCAAAGTGAGACAGCTAGATTTTTTCTGTAAGTTATTTGAACTTGAGCTCAATATCCTTCTGCTATTAGTCAATAATGGTATGACACAAAAATTGTCAGTGGGCAAAGTTATGTAGCATAACCTAAATGAGAAAATGAAGCTCACTCCACACCTCAAAGGACTGAGAGCATCTATCACATACGCTGCCCCAACCCAACATTTTAGGCCCTGATGTGGAATCTATGTGAGAAACCCACAAGCTCTCTCCCTTATTTTGAGCTTTGATCTAACCAGAGTTATGAATCCTGGTGCTCCATGAGGTTGAATCCTATTAAATTTGCATCCAGGATACAAAATGATGTACCCTGGTCATACATGAATGACCCTGCTCCAAGGCTGACATGTTTGTCAGAGAGAAACATCAATAAACAATAGGTGCTTTGTCCCCAGGATAGAATATCATATCCTAATAATGAAACATAAAAGGACCCAAATACTTCCATGCATGGTTTTTATAGCTCCTTTTCTGAGTTTCTGGGAGATAAATTCTCATTCTTCTTGGTTCTGATATCACTGACTGGTAGACATGTCACTGGATTTTCCAACAATTGCCAGGTTCCAGAAAATTATTCACAACTGAACTTTCTAGATTATTGTAGTTAAAAGAGATTAAGAAATGATCAAATCAATGTCCTGTCTAGTGTTGAGAGTACACTTATATCACTTTATTTGGTATTGCCTAATGCTAAAAACAGTACAGTGAGCTGTAGTGGGGACATCTTGTGTTGGGAAATTCACCTTAATATCTAATAGTCTTTGGAGATTAATATTCTTCTCCTGTAGGAATGGTGGCACTAGATTCAAGTTTTTTGCTTTACATATACCAGAAACTGCTTAAGTCATAGCTATACTACTTAATACTGCCTTCTACATATATTAACAAAATCTTTATTCTTACTTAAATACTTTAAAATATAGTTTTTTTCTTGAAATTATATGAAATAATATATTGAATAATGGAGAAATTTAGATATAGCTAGTTATGGGCCGAGTGGGCTGGAACTTAAGGGTTTTTATTCTTTGTCTGGTCTTTTCTGAAAACTCTTACTGCCTCTCAACTGAAAACACAATATATTTAAAAAATGAAAAATGTAAACCTAGGATTCTTTTTCATTTGTTTCAAATTTGCATAAAAATATATATATGTCTTTCTAGGTCTGTTTATTCGTTCTTGGAATAGAGTTATTCCTCCCTTCCTACACCTTGCCTACTTGCTAGTCTAGGAATTGGTACAAGCAAAGTTATCTATTGGTAGTAGTTCTGAACCATGACACTTCTATAGGTCAATTTAGGAGACACCAATGTATGCAAAGACACCTCTGCAACAATGAAGAAGAAAGCTATTAATATTTACTGCAAAATAGAACCCCATGTAAGAGAGGTTGCCTTAAAATACATAAAAGTCTAAGGAAAACTTCTAAAAGCTGTAAGTACTGATCACACACTACCAATCCATAAGATTAAATGCAGAGAGGCCAAATGGTAGAATTCAGTAAGGTGAGAAAGAGAATGAAAGAAAAACAGAAAGAGAGAGTCTCCAAAAATAAATTCTAACTTTTTTGAGGAAATAAGTTAAAAGAGAGATGGCTTTTCAGGCTATATTCAACAGCAATAATCAGGATTCACAAAGCAGAGGCATTGTTGGTAGTTATGGAAAAGCTGTTTTAGAATGTGCTCTGAAATAGACTCTATCTTTGCTTTCTTCACTTTCTTTTCTGATTCTGTACATTGTTTCTCTCTGGTGCTGCCACTCAGTTGCCTGTGTTTGACCAAGGGCACCCTGAAAAAACTCAGCTCTGTAGCTAAATTCCCAGAATTTGTGACTCTTGCTTTGACTCCTTTCTGTGACACATTTAACATCTCTGACCCTTTTCTCACCTTCCTTAACATGGACCCAATTAGGGGAAATTTTTTCCTTAATACAAAAAGATTGGGCTAGTTCTGCAGCCTGGATTCTGTCTAAATGCTGGTGCCATTTCTTTAGTGTGTCTAACTAGTACAAAAATAGAACTTTCTCCTCACATAGGTGTTGGGAGAATTAATTAATGTTTATGAAGCACCTCAGATCCTTGGATAAAAGGGCCCTGAAGAATTCTCTCATTTGAATGTGGTATTATTGCATCATCTGATCCTGTGGTGAAGCTGGAAGATAAAAATAGCCTCAAGTACAGTGACCAGCTGTAACTCTGTGAGGGAGGTGTACTCTCTGTTCAGGGTCTGGATAAAACATTTATTAAGAATTTCCAGAGAAAAATTGACACTATGCACATTTTAGGATTGTGCAACTTTCTTTCACAAGTTAAACTCCCAATTCCATGCTTTTCTTTCTTGGGTGAAGACCTAAATATAAACACCAAGGACATACTATATTTTACTTCTTCTCTTTTGAAATTTGATAGCAAAAAATATTAGTAGTTCATATACTAGTATAAATAATTAGTAAAACTTAAACTGGTACTCATAGAATGAGTACTCATTCACATCAAAAACTTCATACCCAAAGGAAATAACCAGATAAATGAAAAAATTCTCAAATAAAGAGATTACAGAGTATTTTGATTGGCTAAGGTAATCTTGCTGCCTTCTCTAAATTCAGAATACATTGTCTGACATTATGTAAAAACCAGATAAGATAGAGTTAATGGTAGAAAAAAAATCATTGGAACGTAACACTTTTTCTCTCCTGGAACAATTTTTGACTACTCTAAGATACTCTTTATTTCAAATAATAATATCTGCTTTATTTCAAATCATAATATTTCAAAAGTAATATCTGCTTTAGATTAGGAAACTTCATTTTCTCACAGTACTTTCGTGAAGATAAAACAATAGATGTGAGTTTATCAATAATAATAAAAATTAAAATAACATTTATAAGCTAATTATATCTCAAGATCATTTCTAAGCCCTACATCAATATTATCTTATTTAATTCTTGTAACCTGAGAGGTACATGCAATTACTGCTTTACAGATGGAGAAGCGAAGGCAGAGATAAGTGGAATGACTCACCAAAGATGGCAGACTGAAAAGCGGTGGAGGCCAGGTATAAACTCAAACCATTTGACTTCAGAGTGCTGGTGGGTATAGAGCCTCATTCAGTAGCATCATGAAGGTTCTTTGATAACATATGATAACTAAGCTCTGAGTGTGAGGAATTTTAAGCACTTTGAAGAGAGATGACTCTTGAGAAGTACATATTTAAACAAAATGTGGAAAAGGGAAATTTATTATTTTCCTCCCTTTAGTCAGTGGTAAACCTCTCTGCATTTGAAAAATACCGGCCCCCATGAAGTAGGAGCATGGCTTTCTGCCAAATGAGAACTTTAGGGCTAACAGCAGGACAGACTGTGAGCCCATAGACAAAAGAGGACTATTCATGCTTGTCCTCTATTTGGGCCCATTCCATCTTTTCCAGACACAATTGTGTCCTTTGATCTCTATTTGAAGAACTCACAGTTGGCATTCTGTTATTGAGTATCTGGAGAAGTTTGGTTATCTCTCCACAAGGAATCCTAGGGCCGGACTCATGACCTTGTCACAAAGACTAAGCCTTATGCTACCCCTGAAAGAAAATAAACAGATGTGTCTCCCCTGGTTTAATGGGATGTAAAACAGCACTTAGGCTTGTCACTGTTCCTCCCAGTATTCATCAGCATCTCACTACTAAATAGCATGCTCCCAACTCAAGCAGCTGCCGTCAAGGTAGGAGGTGACAGGCTCTTGGATGGCAAGACGAGCTTTCAGAAGTGGAACAGTCAAGGTGCCGACTTGAGGAACCTGTAGGGGGATTTAACCATGGTGCTTTTATTTTCAGGGTAATGAGTCAAAGGGAAGGGCCCACCTATGCAGACTGCATCCACGAATGAGACTAGCAGTGAGATTAGGCCAAAATCAGTATTTTCTTAAGAGACCTGGGAAACTTGCTTGTTTTTTCAAATATCTAATTATTAGATGGTAATGAATCATACTTAAGAATGCCTGTTTGAGGATCATTGGATACTTGGATAGCAAGACCACTAAAGTGATTATCAGCAGAGTTGGGTATCTGACCGCATGCAGTCTCATCGCTTTGGCTGTCTTCCTGCAGGTTTCAGAATAGATTGAGGAGGGTTATTCACTGACCCTACTCTGGGCAGAAGCCTTACTGTGCCCAAGGAGACACTGTCCTCATACCTGAGAGCACTCACAGACTCAGAGAAGAGACAATGCTCTAATTTCAATCCTTGATGAGTTTAGGGTAATGTCGGCCAACAAAAATAAAGGCCAGAATGTTATCTGCAGAATGTCATCAATGAGAGCAAATCCTTCTCAAAATTCTTTGGGTTTCATGCCTTGAATTAAATATTCTGAATATTTCTATTGATTGAATTTATCAGAAAACTTAGATTTCTATTGCAGTATGTACTGCATAATGATAGGAGTAAAATGCTAGCTAATGATAACATTTATTCAGTAGTTAAGATGTCAAGTTTGAAATTCCTTGATTCTCTGTAGGTATCCCACCTTTGTTTAAGCTTTTGCCTATAATAGATCAGTCCTTCAAAATCTTTATTCTCAGGCATGGCACAAGTAGAGAAGAAGAGAACAAATGTAGAATACGGTCCCTGAAATGTAGGTGCTTACAGTGTGGCTGGAGAGAAATTACTTAATAATATTAGAGAATAAGAAAAAAAGGAAACAAAAAGGAAATAACACAAGTATACATGATTTTAGATAATAGAGCTTAGGAATTCAGAATTTGGACCTTAAAGGACTGTTACCCACATAGCAATAAAGACTTACCACTTGCTAGGCATGTATCCTTATGTATCCTTATGCATCACATCTCTAGAGTAAACAAAGCAGCATGTACAATCACAGGGTTATTGTGAGGATTAAATGGATCAATGTAGAACAGTGTTTAACCAAGTACCTGGCACATAGTATATATTCAACATGTATTATATATCAATGGCATTAATATTAGTGTTATTATTTCCCCTTAGATAAATTATAGATATTATGGCCCTGTAATACTAAGGACTTCAAAATCTATTGATTGTATCTATGTTGTTTAAAACCCGGGTTCAGTGAATAATAACAAATGACCTTTGATCATTCTCTCTACATCAATCTGCATACCTAGTTCTAAGTCATGTCAATTCCTTCTCATATATATTTCTATTTTAGACACAGATTCTAAAAGATTCACACAGACCCACCACATACCAGGTTGTGAAATGTGGCATTTTCACTTTGTTTAGCTTATGTTTGTTGCTTACTTTTCCTACAATGAACCTGTTAACATGTATTGTTTATACTATAGAAAAACAGGGGAGCTTCCCTGGTGGCGCAGTGGTTGAGAGTCCGCCTGCCGATGCAGGGGACACGGGTTCGTGCCCCAGTCCAGGAAGATCCCCCATGCCACTGAGCGGCTAGACCCGTGAGCCATGGCTGCTGAGCCTGAGCGTCTGGAGCCTGTGCTCCGCAATGGGAGAGGCCACAACAGTGAGAGACCCGTATACCGCAAAAAAAAAAAAAAAAAGAAAAAAGAAAAACTGGACAAATATATATATATATTTTTTTTTCGGTACACGGGCCTCTCACTGTTGTGGCCTCTCCCGTTGCGGAGCACAGGCTCTGGACGCACAGGCTCAGCGGCCATGGCTCACGGGCCCAGCCGCTCTGCGGCATATGAGATCCTCCCAGACCGGGGCACGAACCCGTATCCCCTGCATCAGCAGGCGGACTCTCAACCACTGCGCCACCAGGGAGGCCCTGGACAAATATTTTTGAATTATTTTTCTCCTCCTCAATTTTACTGTTAATGCCTTAGTTCTGTTTTTTACAATTATTTTTTTCAGCCACAGTGTTGCAGCAGATCTCTTGATGACTATCTTCCACACAGTAACTTTGGTGGAATTCCCAATTGCAACTCTGTGTGACCCCCATAGCCCTGGAGAATGTAGGCCATGGGTACTCACTTTGTATAAACTTTCAGACAACTCTAGCGCAGGATATTATAACTGTCTCTGTCTTTCTGCTTCTCTCACCTCTCTATGAATGAAATAAATGAAAGTGGAAAACATTTTGCCATCAAGTTACAGTATATTCCCAAAAGACTATAGTTAACAGGGTGTATGTAAATCCACAACTTTACATTTAAATTGAATTTCATTTTTGTAGTTTGCATTTTTTAAGTTGAAAATTTCCACCCAACAGAAGTTGTACGGTAATAATTCACTTTTTCTAACTATGTTTAAATTCATTTGAAAATAAAATGAAATGAAAGAGCTCAAAAGAATTATGTCTCATTAACTTTGAAGAGGAAACGATCAAGATTTCACTACTTTTTTCCTTATATAAACTGCCTGTTGTACTGCAGAATGTCAGTGCCTGGCATGCCTTCCTGCCAACATGCAGAACAGATGTAGGAGGGCACCTTGGGGACCATACATTATAAAGTATGGCTGAAGAACTATTTTCACGCCTCTCCCAGCCCTGTCTTCACCTGTTTATGCAGGAAACAGACCTGTGGATTTTAGTTCATCTGGTTCCATGCCAGTGGAGTCCCAGCGGCTCCAGACAACTGCTTTCTCATTTGAAGCTCTGTTCTTTTCCGCCTAGTTTTGGCTGACAGTTGCTCAGGTTTGGCTGCTGGCAGGATGTCAGAGGCCTCTTTGCTACAGGTTGCTTCAGTTTAAGAAGAAGTTGGTAATAAAACAGATTTCTAAGAATGAGACTCAGAAATAAGGCTGGCATTATTTTAATGATGAGGGAGACTTCTATGTAGACAGCTTCAGAAAGACGAGCAGACGTTTGGTTCTTCCTGGTTCCTGTCTATTACCATGAGGCTATGAATGCAGAGAGAGAAAGCTTAAACCTATAAACTCTAGGTATATATCCATACCCATCAATTAGTAAAACCACACAGTGTAACAACATCTAAACAGTATCCTGTAACTAATGATTTTCGTGTGATGTACTCAGCCAAGTAATCAAATGTCCCAACAACCTCAGGTCATATGTGTTAAGTTATAATATTAATTGCACTAAAGTCTAATAATTAAAAGAGATTTAGCCATGAACTCCTAAGGCAGAAAATTCAAACTTTGATGCTTTATGGATCATAATGGATAGAGGCCAGCAATAAGTTGTAAAAAACAATGCAGACCAAAATTCAACATTTCTGTTCCCTACATTTTTCTTGGCATAGGGAACATTGCAGATGCCTTCCCTAGAGTGTGGCAATTAGTGCCATAAGAGCTCTGTTATCTCACTTTTGTAATTTTATTCCAGAGATGCTCACAGGTGAAGTGAACTTGGTTGGAAAAAAGTCCTTATTCACTTTTACAGACGCTCTTTGGATGCAAAAGATCTGAATGATGAGGCATCTGTGTTTTCTTTCTCTATTTCCATCCTAGTGGAGTTAGAATGTCTTTGGGAAAACAAACAAAAAAATGCTGCCAGATACTTATAAATGAGGCTTTTGGTGTGACTCTGAAATATGTGTCAATATATCCTATATGTGCACGTTCACGCTTTAAGGAACATGGCATGGGTGAAGACTGGAAAAGAGAGGAAAAGATGTCTCATAACAGACTTAATTCTTTTCTTTTTTTGTTAATGTTCATGTATGGAGACCAAATTGATGAAGTGTCAGTAGCTTACAAGGACATAATTAGAGGTCTTCTAGGACCAAAGGTTAAGAATTATAAGCCATCTTGATAATGTTATTTTACTCTCCTTCCCTTTATCACATGAATACCTGACTAAGGAAAAGTGCCTTGGGAAATAGTAGTGATATTGGCACTTCTAATGTTATTGGGAACAACTCGCACCAATTGGAAGCATGATTGGATTTACCACTTTGCCACATTTCCCAGACATTGGAGGTAATCCTTCAGCATAATAAAATATGTAATATTCTGTGGCCATAGATATTTTTTGAACTTGGTTATCCTTAAAATATGAGTGTCTTCAGAATGTGAGTAACTAGGAGTAGAGCATTACACCAGTCTCTGAAAGAATACCAAGCAGTCTAGACTAGAGATTAGCAACCTTTTTTTTTTTTTTTTTTTTTTCTCTAAAGGGCCAGGAAGTAAGTATTTTAGGCTTTACATGTCATCATGCCGATGCTGGGATGCTTATTCAAATCTGCTCTTATAACTCAAAAGTATCCGTAGACAATACATAACAAATATCTAATTTTGGGGGTCTAAATTTCAGTAGAACTTTATTTACAAAAATAAATGGCCAATAATATTAGCATGTGGTCTTTAGTTTGTTGATTCCTGACCTAGACTTCTGCCCACAGTAACTTCACAGTCCAATTGGGCAGATATGGAGGCATGTGAAGAGACAATTAAAGGTAATAACATGAGAAAAAACAAAGCAGTGGAGGTAATAAGATACACAGAAGCTCAGAGGGACAAGAAATACTTGAGAATAATAATTATATATTACATGAGCCTTGGATAAGATCACCGATGTTCTTTTACATTCTGTAATCTTAAAACGTACCATCATTATAGATTCTTCTCTGTTAAGCAGATTTCCATTCCTGGTAAGTGTACCTCACGAGAGTACATTTTTATTAAAAGATGTGGGTGGAAAAGGTCTAGAGAGTGGTACAGAAAATCAAGGACTTCTGAAGTTTAAGTGGTTGATTAAATAGAATTGAAAGTACCATAATATGAAGTTTGTGTAATTGCCATCTTCTCTATTTTACACATCCCTGACCAAGACCTGTGAGCCTTAGAGTCTGATGATTGTTTCATTTAAGAAAGCCATGTAGGACGACTCTTGGAAATATGTTGGCTTTCTGTTTTCATTACAAGCAAATATGGAGCTCCTTTCAGACTAAAAATCAAACTTATAACTCCCAGGTAATATTGTGGCCAGCACATTTATTTTTGATAGAAACGAATGTCAATTTAATTGCAAATGAGGCACTCTCCTTAGACTCATGGCAAATTGCAATCCTGGCTTTCAGTTCTGAAAGCTTGTGGTTTTTGTGCTGGATTTTCCTGACCTGGTTTAGAAAATAACGTTCTGAGTTTCACCAAGCAATATTTAAAAAGGTATCCTGTGCAGATCGTTTTATGGAGATGTGAATGAAAATGAGTTGAAGATGTTTCAAAGCAGCTGTAGTCTCTCAATCAGAGCTACCAAAGACATCAGAGACACTGCATGAAATCAGAGAATCAGAGGACGTGGCCATCTTCCTTATCAGGAAGCTAAATTTCCTATCAATGAAAAGAGATTCTTTCTTTTAATGTGCTCAAGATGGGTCCCTTAGGGTCATAGTTGAAGTACGTTAGTGGAGAGATTAAAGCCTACCTTCTGCTCATCTATATTTAACCTGAACACAAAAGATTAAGAAGATTTTAGACTCTGGTGAGCTGACTCATTCTTATTCTCTCTCTCTCTCTCTTCTCTCTCTCTCTCTTTCTCTCTCTCCATGAACACTGAATTTATCATTTAAATGTTAAAAAGGGAAACCAGATGCTATAGTTATTAACTTTTGGAATCAACTATAATCTTCCTATTAAATTCTTCCATCCAGGTACAGGCAATTATTTGCTTGATCTTAAGGTGCAGAAAATGCAGGCACACAGGGTTTCAGAAAGTCCAGTTTAACAGGACAGGTGGGTAACTAATAATGTGGAAAATTACCTGCAGATTGAGGATATTGGGAATGACTAATGGCCAAAACTAAGTGAGTAAATTAGTTGCAAAATGATGCCATTTGCAGTGGTTGTGTGAATGGGGGACAGGAAAACACAGTGGCATGTGGCAGTGAGCAGAGCTGAACAGAGTTTGAATGTGGCCCAGACTCAGGAAAGCATGCCATCTACTTATGCCTTCCCCCCACCCCCACCCCTGCCCTGTGGCTGCCTCTGGCCTTAATTTATTTATCTATTTTTGCTCATCTGTGTTGGGAGAGTAAGTTTTAACAGTGCTGGCTGTGGAGTCTAGTTAGCTTTATAAAGTCTAACACACAGTCATCACCAAGGTCAAAGCCATCAGTTACAGAGCTTGAGTTTGCTTCACAAACCCAGTAGATTTCAGACAGTCAGATATGGTCAGAATTTGTAGAAAAGGGCACAGGGTGGGCTTTGGAACAATCAAAACTTAAGGTTGACTGCTACTAATTAGAAATACATTGGTATTATCCTCTAAGACAGGTTTGTTGAGCAAATATAACATGAAAAACTTTTGTTTAAAAATATTTTAAAATGACGAGTGTCATATAACTGGTAGATTTACTTTATGTGTTGTTTTTTTCTCTTTTCTTTATAGAATTTTTAATAAATTGATAGTATGTCTTCAATTCTATGATGACTTAAGATAGAAAATATACATATCTTGTTGGTATTACAACCATTTTAGAACAGACTTGCTGAGCTACCCATTTTTCCTTCTTCCAGATCCTCTTTGAGATCCCATCCAGTACTAGCAGTTCAAAGGAGGTAACAAATAGCATCGCAGTCCATTGTCTAAACTTACCCCAATGACAATAGAATGACAACTGAGACAACTTTAATCAATAAAATGTTATTATTATCTATCCTAGAAACTGTATAAATACAGGAAGGTCTTCTCAGATCTAATGTTCTTGCTGCTGAAGTGCTAACAATCTGAAAAGAAGGCTAATTGACTACTTAATCCATTTTCTTTGATAAATGTTTAGTTTAAGCTTACCATGTTCTGCCCATGGTGGTAGAGAGAGGGTATTGAGAGGCGTTTAAGAGAATCACAAAACAAGATGTTTGCCCTCCAAATACTCATAAAACTAAGATGCTTAATTGTGTAAAAAGTGTGTCATTAAGTGCTGTATAGTGTAATATATTCCCCTAAGTCACATGGTAGGACATTTAAACTTTCTCCGTGACTAAATTGAAGACATGAAAAACCTAATTAACTTTTTTATGTCTTCACTATTAAAGAACAGGTTTTCAGTACTTCATGTGTAAAAGTCAGCAGTTACCTTATACTCAAGCTGCAGAATATATAGACATATATTTTGGCTGTCTAACTAACTTGTTTAAAACTTCTTTGTGTTGACTTTACTAGTAGACACTGTCCTCCTTCTCCAGGTGAGTTGATCTATCTATCCAATAAAAGGGTTACATAATTCCCTGAGTATTTTGATGACCAAATAATTCATGGACTTTTGTAACATGGCATGAAAGACTTCAGACTACAATGCTAAAATCCATGGATTAATCCCCTTTTCAATGTTCATTCTACAGTAGTTGGTGATTCAGGTGGGCAAAGAAAAGCTGCCTTTTGCTGAAATCTGTCCTTTGATATTTTTAGAATTAAAATATGAGTCACAGGCCTAGAGAACAAGAGTCCAAAAGGACAAAAAACACTCTACTGCATTAGGGCATGCACATCTCAGTTTAGTAGGGCATTTTAACCATTGCAATGAGCATTGTATGAAACAAAACTGCAACTTCATTAGCAGTTACCAGGTAGAATATAATTCCTTTAAAATGTACTTACTGGTTTACATACTTGATGTGAAGTCAGATATTTTCCTTGTGTAGTATACATGCTATGGTGATACACAATATACAGATGAGAAAGATGATAAAATAAAAACATGCTTTTGTAAAATGTTTTTAATTTGTTAGAAGACTTTGACATTTATTATCCAATTCATCAAATTTTTAATTCCAATGTTGAATTCATAATCTTCTATCCAAAGCAGTCACTTCCCCTGCTTTTTTTCCTTGTTTTAGTTAGTCATACCTAAATCTTGGAAGCCATTTTGATTAGCTATCAAGTTCTATTCTACAATGTCTCTTACACCTGAAACTTTGTTTCCATTTCTATTGCTGCTATTCCATTTATTACTAAAAAATTTTCCTGAATCTTCTTCCATCTTTGTTTACCAATTTAAAAAAAAAGTATCCCAAGAGGATAGAACTTATCTGCAGCAGGGTGATTTTCATACTCAAAAAAGTGCATCCTCATTGTCTACAAAATAAAGTGCATGTTACTAGTCAATCGTTCAAGGTAGATGGAATCAACTTTGCAGGAATTCTCTATCTGTACCCTCTAATTTAGGATTGAAACTAAATTTTAAGATAGATATACTCTTTTCTACTTTCTTTTTCTCTTTCTGCAACACCTATGTTGTAGGACATTTTTAATAGTTTCTGAAGAACTAGTGACTGCCCCTGAAAATGGTCTCTTCCTCTATTTGACATTGGTTGGTTTAAACATGTTCATGAATCATTCCACCCTTTCTTAATAAGTAAGACAGGGTCAGGAGGCAGAGTTGAACTGGCTGCTGTTCTTGTAACTTTGATTGGTATTGTTAAGTCAAATGTAATCAAGGGAAATATAGTCGGTTACAATGACATGTTCCCTGAACTTGGGATGCAGAGCAGCACTGTCCTGTTCTTAGCTTCCTACCTTCATATCTTCACACTGAGAGGAGTGCATGCTTTCACAGTAAACCAATGGATTATATTATGACAAGTGATCAGTTTTAGTGAAAAAGAAGGTTTTGTTTGCCTTGAAGAATGTGAAATTTTAGGATGAACAGGAATTACTTGTTCAACTATGAGGGACCTGGCAAAAGGGACCTGGCATGATGAAGCAGGGGCTCTGCAAAGACTAAATAGAAAAGGAGAGAGGGAGGCTGACCAAATGAAGGATGGAGACCCTGGCCACTAATGGGAAAAAAACTCTAAATAAAATGAAGAGACTGCTGGGAATAGTAATAGATTGAGTTTTCTTTTTGTATCATATCTCTACTTTAAGGTAGTTCTCAATCGATTATTTCCTAAATGGTATTTCCATTTCTTGACTCTGTGAACCTGTTGTGGTCACTGTATATAAAAAAGAAGGACCCCTCACATAAAATTTGCTTTGCTGTCAAAACTAATGACACCGCACACATGCACATACACACCAAGAGAACATGAAAAAGTTTATTTCTCACATAATGAGGCTTTCTAGGGAAAGCAGGGTGGCTCCCAAAAAGATATGAAAATTGATTGAGAGATCAGAAAAGGAGACTGACGGGAGGTTTTTATGTTGTTTAGGAATGGTAGCTGGGATGAGGCAAGTATTACATGTATGTGCAGAAGATTGCCTTGTTTCAACTTCCCACCTGTGTCAAATAAGGGAGTGCCTAAGCTTAAATATCAGCTTGCCCAAATGTGTGGCATAAGCAGAAAAAGGAGGGGTGAGGCTTAATAGCTGTTAGCAGGTAAACATCAAAAAGTAGAGTCTGACTGACTTTATTACAGAGGCATAACTGCCTGAACGAAGTATCAAATGTGGTGGTTAAAGTGGTCCAGCTCAATGGGGAGAAGCATTTTACCACTTATTTGTTTAAGATTGCTGGTGACTGGTGATAATAAAAGGCATATCAAATTTTAACCAAGCCTTTATTATTAAACATTTTTCTGGAGAAAGAATAGCCCCTCTTAACTGCACATCTCCCAAAACATCCTCTCCCCACTACCCTGGTATATTTGTAGCTACAGGTACACAGAGTCTCTGTCTTTTATTCTACAAAAATATTTTTCCATTGTATCTAAGGCTGGACCCTCAAAATAAATCCAGGAGGTGGTTTGACCTTGTAGAGGGGTGTGGCAAAAGTTTGGGGTAAATTTATGCAATAGATGTTGCAGACTGCTACAAAAGCAGTCACCTTTTATTCATGCAGAAGTAGTATCCTTAACTTCCAGAATCTAACAGAATTTTGTTCTTATCTCATGGATATTGTTATACCTTGGTTATATTATAGATATTTTGTGCTTTTGAATTTTTCTGTAAACTTTTTATTTGGGGATAATTTTAGATGTCTAGAAGAGTTGCAAAAATAGTACAGACTTTTCTATATAGCTCTTACTCAGTTTCCCCTAATGTCAATATTTGACATTACCATGGTTTTTGTCAAACTAGAAAACTATTATCGGTGCATTAAACTCCAGACGTTATTTGACTTCCCAGATTTTTCACGAATGACTTTTAAAAATGTTTCTTTCCAAGATCCAGAGCAGCACATTTCATGTGTTTATCATGTCTCTTTAGTCTACTGTGGTCTGTGACAGTGTCTAAATCTTAACTTGTTTTTCATTACCTTGACAATTTGAGGATAACTGGTCAGATATTTTATAGGATGTCCTTCAATTAAGGTTTGATGTTGCTCTCATGGTTAGGTTGGATTTATGGACTTTTGGGAGGAATACGATGAAGGTGAAGTGCCTTTTTCATCATATCATACCAGGGGATGCTAGCTTTCATTTGTTTTGATATTTCTTCTGCTAGACTATGCAAAAGCTCTTTGAGGTGGGGAAGTATGGATTTTTCACTTTTATATCCTTTCAGCCTGGTTAATAAAATGTTTTCTAGATAGCAGGTACTCAATACGTGTTTCCTGAATTAATTAAAAAATGAATACATTCTCATACTACTTCCTATTTGGAGAAAAGGGTAGGGAGTGTAAAATTTTAAATTAGAGTCAAGAAAAAGGAGACACATATCATAAAGTTGGTAAATAGCCCTGTTAGAACAAGAAAACAGGTTTGGGGGACTTGCATATTTATGCCCAAATCATAGAATCAAACTGATTTCTATTGGTAAGTGGCATGCCTAGTTCCTCAAATCCCAGAGTTTGCTTTTAGAAAGGAATTGATTAGTTTTATGCTTGGCAAAACCTCCAAAATTCAGAGAAGTGAGCCCTCAGTTCAATTTTATTTTTTATTTATATATTTTTACTGTTAGGGTAATTTAAAAAAAATTATTGGAGTATAGTTGCTTTAAAATGCTGTGTTAGTTTCTACTCTACAGAAAAGTGAATCAGCTACATGTATACATGTATCCCTTCTTTTTTGGATTTCCTTCCCATTTAGGTCACCACAGAGCACTGAGTAGACTTACCTGTGCTGTACTCTAGGTTCTCATTAGTTATCTATTTTACACATAATATCAATAGTGTATATATGTTAATCTCAATCTCCCGGTTCATCCCACCACCACCCTTCCCCCTTGGTCTCCATACGTTTTTTCTCTGTGTCTGTGTCTTTATTTTTCCTTTTTAAATAAGTTCATCTATACCATTTTTTTTCAAGTTTCACATATATGCATTAATATATGATATTTGTTTTTCTCTTTCTGACTTACTTCACCCTGTATGATAGTACCATTTTAAAAGTTAGGGAAACTAGTATGTTAGCTGATGTGGTATACTGCTCAAATATACCCAGTTAAAATCATCTTTAAGATATAACATTAATGGGGGATTTCAAGATTTCTACTGGTCCAGGAAGAGTAGATATTTGTGACCTTGAATCTTTCAACTTTTTCTGAATGTTAGCTGTTTCATCTGTTTGCACATTATTTGCTCAGGCTCAGGATTAAAATTGAAGACACATCTCATCTCCTGAGGAATTCGGGAGTTCAGAATTGATGTTTTAGTCTTTAGCATATCAATTTTCCCTGCCATCCAGACTTTTATATATGAATATTCTTTGAACCCATTTGATGTGAGCCAGAAAATTAAGATAAAACCCTCTCATTCAAGAAGCAGACACACGGACAAGGAATGCTGCCATGAACGTGCATTTCTTGAAATACTTTCTGTAATTCCCTGAAGTCCTATAACCTTTCCTGACATCAGTGAAAATTATTAGTTTTGTACTGTGCTGTCGTGTATCATGGTTACCTCTAATTGAAATGGAGGTGTTCCGAATAGCACAATCAGTTAAGAATCTTGCCAAGTGCCTCATTTAGATAATTTATAGTAGGATTTGAGGCCGATGAGTTCAGAGCCCATGAGCTCCCAGAGTCCTTAATCTTTGATCATATTTTGTGGTGGGACAATGCTTGATGAGAGTGGAGTTTGAAGGTAACTGCTCCCTGCAAATGTATTTATCAAATACCAATGTTCCTAGCAAAGTGATTTGAGATGGGGATTACCTATCACTGGAAATGAACCACAAGGAGTATCTTAATTTGAAGAAAGTACAGGCTTGATATTTTTTAATAAATCCCTGAGATTGAATAAAACGTACCACAGCTGTCAAGTTTAAATGACTTTTTTCATTAGAGACAAGTAGAAAGTTGGAAAAGGGCTAAGAAAGAAATGAAGGAATTAACATCTTTGAAAAAGATTCTGCTGAGAAATGGCAATGATAAGGGTAAAAATAAAAGTCACTCTGCTTCAACTCAGGGACATATCCCAGTCCTGTTGTCCATGTGTTACACCAAGAGTCTTCAAAATGGGGTATACCAAGTTCAGGAAATTTGCAACACAATACATTAGGGCATGATAATAAATTATTAAAACATGATAATCTCAGCCTACATTGAGGGAATTTGTTTTATAGTGTATATAATATTTTATAGTAAAATGCATATAAATAGATAAATCAATATACATTTATTGTGAGTGCATATTGTAATTTTTAAAAATTGAGATAGAAGTGTGATGAGGACATTTTGGGGAACAGTGTCAGGCCATCCTGGCATGACTTATTGTAGTATGAGGCTGTTCTTTAAAATGGAAATATCTTTCTAAATATTCATCTTTTCTTTAATTTATCTATGGATGTTTACTACCCATGGATATACCTGAACATTATCTAAATCTGTGTAGTGAGCTTGTGTTACTTCTTGAACTGAGATTCATATGCTTACTAAACCCTGAAAAGTGGTATTACCATAATTTATTATATTTTTATTTCAAGATTTATTGCATAGGAGTGCTTACACTCATTTTAGTGCTCTGGTTTCATTCAGAGTTTCAGTCTACTTTTTTCTATTACTTTTTATAATCTTATGAATGATGAGTATAAATACTTTTTAATTAGCCTTCATATAATCAATTTCTCCATTTGATCTTTGACACTTTCCATTGTTTGAAACTTCTTGAGATATTTTTACCAGAGTACTTTGCAGTATTAAAGATATAGACATATATAAAATATTGGTTTAAAAATGTATGTCACTATTAGTGTTTAGATAGTATGACTTTATTTATTCTTTCATTTAACACATAGTTATTGAGTATATAGTTTCTGCCTTAAATGTGCTAAGACATGATTATTAACTTTGCACAGAATATAAGCTGATAAGAGAGAAATAGGCCTTTCCTTTCTTCACCTGTGATAAGAGCTATGAATTAGAGATACAAAGAAGAAAGCCTGATTTAGAGGTCAAGAAAGGTTTCTAATGGAAATTCTTACACTTAAGGGAAGATGATGATGCTCAGTATGATGATACATGATGATGATGAATATGATGATACTATGCAAATTTGTATTGAATACTTTTAAGTATCAAGCATTCTCATGAGCACTTTCTGGGAATTAATTCATGTAATCCTCATAGTAACCCTAAGAATTAGTTAGTATTATTATCCTCATACTTCAAGTGAGGAGATTAGAGAACAAAAATGTAATAATTTATCCATAGTCAAACAACTATCATGTGGTGAAACTAAAATTTGTATATTATCTACCTGATTCCAGACAACATTTTTAACCACCAAGATAGCTGTACTGCCAAATAGAACTAAAGGACAATAGGAGTAAGTCTGAAGTCTTAAAATAGTTGAATCGTGAAGAAAGTAGCACATGTGATTAAAATAAAAAATAGTACAGGATATGAAATTTGGAGAAAATTTAAGACAGGCAAGAGAGGAATGGGGGGAGTAGACCATGGATTGACTTACAGGACATGTGAGGGATTTTTATTTATATTATGAAGATGATGGAAAGAAATTTAAGGGTTTTAAATATATGTGGTGTATAGGGGTGCATATTTTTTGTGCATGTGAAGATAGCTGGTATTCAAAAGATTATTCTGACCTCCATACTGGGAATGGACAGCCATAGGCCAAATGTGGAGGTGGACCAATATCAACCAGGAGATTATAATAGTCCCTAGAAATATGATTTGTTGTCTTAGAATAAGATGGCAATGACGGAGATAAGGAGAAGGAAATCTGTTTCGACATGTTTTTTCAGGACTTAAAACCAACTGGATCAGTGATGTGTTAGATATGAGGAAGGAGGAAAGTGGAGCTATGGAAGAAATCTTAAAATTTCTGCCTTGTATAACTGGATGAAGCACGTTTTCATTGCCAAGTTCAAAACCACTGAAAAGGTAATAAACCAAAGGCAATCGTGGGTGACAAAAAAAAAAAAAAAGAGACACTAAACTGAGCCTTAAAGAATACCAACTTCCTGGTTGGGAAGTGGATAAAAATCCTATAAGAGGGGCTAGGATGCAATAATTAGGGAGGTTGTGAGAAAATCAAGAAGTGTAATCAAGGAAGTTAAGGGAAAAGTTTGTACTAAGAAGGAGGGAGTAGTAAACAGTCAATCAATTGAATGATATTCAGAAGTCAAGAAAAAGGGCAAATGGATTTGAATTTAGGGTCATAGGTGTCTGCCTAAAACTTTCAGTCTTGCTAATGTGTCAAATATTCTAAACTTTGACTCGAGCACTGATTGTGTGCACTTTATATTCTGAAACTTTTAGCTTATTTACTTGTAATGTGGAAAAAGTAAGAGAAGAAGAGAATTACGATAATCTCTGAAGTTCTTCCTAGTTTTAAAATTCTATAATAACAGCTAAACTAATTAAATACAGAAAATAGAAGTACAAATATCAAGAGAAGATTTGCACTCACTCAAAAGATTCCTTTGTAACAGGGCCTACTCTACTAATAAACATTTTTCAAAATAACCCTGATTATATCCAAACACAGAAGGTAAAAATGGTTGAGTGTTCCAACTGGAAAACTATGAACTGAACAAACTACTAATATTTGCAGAGACAGCCTCCTTTCAATGATTAAGAAGAAAAAAGTCCTGGAAAAGGAGACACCATCTACTTTCACTGGAATCAGCTGGAAAACTACACCTACAGGCAAGACCTTTAGTAGTAACACAGCTATTTTGGGAGTTTTGTGGAAACAACAATTGTGGGGGTAGGAAGGAGGACTAAGAAAAGAATGGTATTGTAAATTATAGTAATATCAGTTTGTTGCCAAAGTAATCAGAAATCTCAGACATTTTACTTGATTCAAAGTAGTCTATCATTTCAAATGAGATACATTTATTTTGTTTATAAGCTACATACTACATTAAGAGATAAAGGACAATATAATAAGAGACCCACAAAAGATATAGTAATAAGTCACAGCTTGTCCATAGTAAGCCTCAGTTTCCTGGCCTGTATATTAAGGGTATTTATAGATAAACAATTGGATCATAAAAACTTTTTAAAGGATTCATTCATTTACACAGATTCTTTTATGTTTTAAATGTTTATTTTATGCCAAGTTTTTTTGTGGGGCACTGGAGCCTTCCTTCTTGAACTTACATCTCAGTTGAGAAAACAGGCAAGTAAATGGACTTTGTCAACACAGAGTTAGGGCATCCCTACACAGGAGTATTCATCTAGATAAATCAGAAGAGTCTTCAAAGAGGAAGTGATATGTAAGCTGGGTCTTAGAGATGAGCAGTCAAGAAGCAGTAGGTGTGGGGGGATAAAAGGGCCAGTCAGTGGGATTGTGTCTTGGTCTTCTTGGGATGCTATAACAAAGTACCATAGACTAGGTAGCTTACAAACAAAAGAAATTTATTTCTTATAGTTCTGAAAGTGGGATGTCCTAGATCAGTGTACTAGTATGGTCAAGTTCTGGTGAGCACCTTCTTTCAGGCTGGGGAAGCTAGCTTTTTCATGACTCTTATAAGGGCACTAATCTCCATCATGATGGTTCCACTCATGACCCCATCTAATCCTAATACATCCCAAAGGCCACACACTGTATGTAATACCATCATGTAGGGGGGTAGGGTTTCAATAAATGAATTTCAGGGGACACAAGCATTTAGTCCTTAACATATCTGGAACAAAGAAGGAGGAAAATATAATGCTTTCCATCAAGACCAAGTAGAGTTTGAAGTGTCATAGAATATTCAAGTGGATAAGTTTAGTTGGAGGTTGGATATATATGTGATTAGACTTCAGGAGAGATATTTAGAAAGTAAGAAAGGTAATAACTGACTCAATGGAAGTAGAGTTGATGTTTTCCATGGGGAGAGGGGAGAAAAAAAACACTGAGGAATATATCATACAAACAACAAGCAGATGAATAGAGAAAATAAAGGAAATTGAAAAGTAGAAGCCAGAGAGACAGAGGGAAAAATATAATAAGTACAGTTTAGAGACATAGATGCCAAATGTAGAAAAATCTTTCAAGAGAAAGGGAGTTGTCAACAATGTCAAATGATATAATAAAGACAATAAAGATAAATTTATTGGATTTATTAAGTACAAAACCACTGAAATACTTTGTGAAAAGAATTTTTTTGGTCATGGAGTTAAATGCCATGTTGTTTTGCTCTGAGACATGAGAGGGATACTAGGCAAAGAGTAAAGACAGTTGCATCAAGAAAATTGTCTGTATTAGGTTATTTGATTCATTTCAGTGCTGACAGTGTAACCTATCAGAACCCTAAGGAGCCTTCCCAGAACAGATCACTCCCTACCCCTGTCCCCCGCCTGCCTTTTTTCTGTAGAAAAACTTCAGTCAAAAAATAAATTTAATGAGAGAAGTGAGAAAATGCAGAAAGAAAGGAAAACAGTCATTAAACAAAGTCAAGGACCTTTATTTCCTCCTCAAGTGCTATAGATAATATTCTGAACCATGTCCTTTGAGCTGTTTTGCAGGTACTGAAAACCCTACAGATGGAAGAAGTTAACTGTATGCTGCCCACAAGCATGTAGACCCCAGACCAACTGGAACCAGATGCTTGATGATGTTGAGTCCCAATTACCTTACCACCAACTGATCAGAAGCATATCCATGAGCTGATCACACATCCCACAAACCCCCTCCTTTACCCTCACTTTAAAACATTTCCTTGAAAGCCTTCGGGGAGTTTGGGCCTTTTAAGCACTAGTTGCCTGGACTCCTTACTTGGCACCCTGCAATAAATGCTGAACTTTCCTTCACCACAACCCTGTGTCAGTAGATTGGTTTTACTGCACTTGGGCAAGTGGACCCAAGTTTGGTTCTTAACAGTAGGTACCTATAAGATAAGAAGCTAAAAAGTGTGCATGATTGAAGAAGGGGTTATCTGAAGAGAATTAACTTCTTCTCGAGAAATTTCCTTTTCTCTCTGCAGAAAAGAGAGAGATGCATATTTGGATAAATTATATTCTAATAACTGACTGGCTTAAATAGAGAAGCAGTGTTGTTACATGCTTCATTTAGTTAGAAAGTGATCATTTCTTTGAACCACCTCAATAAGTCATTTCCATGGGGAACTCAGCTTAAGGAACCATGGAGTATAAGGAACAAAGTGAAAAAGTCAACAGAAAGGAAAACACACACACACACACACACAACCCAGATGAAATGTTGTTCACATAAACAAATACACAGTAGACCCACAATCCTACACATTTCTGGGCAGAGGTGTAAAAGATGAATATATGAACAAGATGATCAAATATCCAAAGACAGTACACTGCTGCCCCTAACTTCAAGACAACCAATCAATTCAGTGTGAAAAATCCATTAACCTCTGTGTCTGGCAACTTACAGACACAGACAAAACAGTCGGACAAACTTGGACTTTTCACTCTGCAGTTGATGGGGTTGTTGTCCTATAGACTCAGATGAAAATATTCATTATATTAAACCAAGACTTCTCCCCAATCCCCATCACACAAATCTCCACATTTTTATTTTTCTCATGTTAAAGCCTTCATAAATAACCAATTTATCAGCTAGCCAAGTAAGGGTGGTGGAAGCCATAGGGAAAGAAATGTCTTTTGTTTTTTGGCATAAGTACCCTTTTGAATTCACAACAGTATGTGAGCACACTCACAGCATTTCAATATAACATTAGAGTGTGAAAGAGAAAAGGTCACCCTGAGAGAAATGCTATTGAGAATAACTGGAAAAAAGTCATTTTCTTCATGGTGAGATACACAAAGTAATGCCATGGCAGAAAAGTCAAGGTAAATATTTACTCCAAGTTTCTTAGAACCTGCAGGAGGCTAAAACTTTCAGGATTTCTATTTTAATATTTATCTCATGCTTTTGTAAATTAGTTTCATGACCATCATTTCCCAAAGGGTCACTATTTGAGAAAATTAGTGCATAGGGACAATGCTCTGATGCTGTTATGGAATAAAAGTTTCTTTTTTTTTTCAATATGCAGAAAAATATCCCCATTGGCCCTTTGGCATAGTTGAAATCTGGCTTTTCTGTATATGTTCTGGTTCTCTCACCCAGAGCTTGGGTCACCCATGTCACATGGGAAAATACATAATATTTAGCTATTTAGTTTGTGAAGAAAATAGAAAGTAATCCCTGTGAGGAAAATATCAGAATGGAGGGGTAGTGGCTAAGCCACTGAAGAAGGAAACTTAAATAATGCAAAGTAGTGTTGAGTTTTCAGGGTCCAATGGCACAAACCTCCTGTGAGTGTTTATTTTCTGCCTTCAGGAAGGGGTACAAAGAAACTATGTGTCATAAAACAAATTATTTTTGCTTTCTCTCCCCTCTGCCACTATGCTCAGCTCTGTGAACATTATCTGAATCTATCATAATATAAGCTGTACATGAGTATTTAGGTGGTGTTTCTTTTGAATTTATTCAAGGGTACAAAATTGTCAATCATTTATTAATGTAAAATTCAAACAATGAACTTATTTTGTATTAAATCAAGTGTCTCTGGGTGTATGAGTGTATGTAGAAGCCACTTTTCATTTTCCTTAAAACTTTTAAATCAGTGCTGTTCGATGTCAGCCAGATTTTGGAAAGGAATAAATGAAGCAGGAAAGAAGAGTGAAGTTGTCTGTAGCCTCTTCTTTGCAAGGAATCAACGGAGATTATGGAAAAAAGAAACCACAGAGACAGCTATAAGGCAGCAGCCAAAAGACTTAAGAGCAAATTTTGATACATTATTTATCTAGATTACAGTTGGTTATATCACAGTTTTGCAGTAAAAGTTTAAGATTGCAGGTTAGATAAAATCCAGTATTTGAACTGTGCCTTCACCACTTAATATTAGTGTAATCTTCAGCAAGTTGCTTTAACTCCATGAACCACAGTTTTCTTATCAATAAAATTGAGGTGATAATATCTACCTTATTGAGTTGCTAAGAAAGTCAAATAAAATAAAGCTTGTGAAAATCCTTTATAAATTATAAGAACTTATACAAATATTAGGAATATTACATGTTGAAAAATCTTCCAATATATATAATCTTAAAGATTTTTCCAACATTTTATTTATAAAAGAGATATATGTGGGTGGCTCAATTCCCCAACTACTTTACTGACAGAACACCCAGTGTCTCCCTCTTGACTATTGAACAACACCCAGGGCAACACGTAGTCCTAAAAGGGGGCTGTGTTCAGTTTTCAGTTTATAATTGGAAAATAGTTGGGATCTGATCAGTCCACTATTGCCAGAATTTCTTGTTGTGACATGGTATTGCTGCTAAAAATTGATAACACACAATCTGCCTGCTTGTGCTGGGCCACTGCTGATATCCCATAAAGGCTGGCATGGCTTTGCAGGGAGGACAGTCCTACTCATGCTAAACTCAACCAAATGCTCTGCATTGGCTTCAGCAATTAGGGAGTTCTAATCTTTTCTTTAGATAGTTCATATTTTCATTTCTGTATCTTCCAGGGCATAGCCAGGCCCAAAAGACCCAATTCACTTCAGGTCTACTGTCAACCACATCACAGACCCAGAATTGTCATCCTTTTCTCCTACACTCCTTGTACTGTGATGCACTCTCTTGTCCTATAGGATGAATGAATTTGAATTTGGGATAATTTACTTCTCTAAGAATATCTTCTAAAATCATTGTTACCGAATCCAAGCTCATACTGCTTGCAGAATGACAGACTGATAAATCGAGAGACAAGTTGTTGGAGCAAGAAATAGCAACTTTACTCAGAAAACCAGCAGACTGAGAAGATGCTCAACTAGTGTCCCAAAGAACCATCTTACCAGAGTTAGAATTCCGGCTTCTTTTAAACTAAATGGGGAGGGGGTATGGCTCGTTGTTGCAAACGTCTTCCTGCTGGAATCCTTTGTTCTTGTAGTTGTCTGTGTAGGTCTGGTAACAAAGTTTTTATAAACTTCCAAAAAGACAAATTTTATTCTTTGTCCTGAAACTTTTTATCTCTACATGAATAGGAAAAAGTTTAAAGGCTAGAGCCTTGAGAATGGGCTACCTCATATATTTCAGGCTACAGGAAACATTCTTTTACAAAAGGTGCAGAGCCAGAATGCTTAAGCACAGGAACAGAGTACAAAGGTTACAACTAAAGGAATAGAATCAATATGGAATCAAGTTTGTTCTGCTACAATTTCAATAAACTCCACACCTACCTTTCAGGAGAACTACTTTTAGCTGTCTCCAGAAGATCTTCTTTCATGCAAGAAGATAAAACAAAGACCAAGCAAAACAAAACCCTTAAATTTAATTTCACCCCTGCAGTAGGATACATAATTAACTCAGTTTGCTATAGCTCAAGAATTTTGAACATCCCATGTATTAGTTGGTTAATACAAGATGCTATAACAAGCAAACCCCAGAATTTTAGCAGCTTAAAACAATATACATTTACTACTTTCTCATGTAACTATCCAGTGTGGCTCCATTATGCAATACATTGGGGCAGAGAAAATATATTGGCTATTTAAATTGCTTCATAAGTGATGTCACCTATGCTCACACTTTATTGATGAAGACCACTCAACCCTTTCTCAATCCAGGAAGTGGAAGTGGGGGCATTGGGAAATAAAGTCCTTGGCTAGATAACTGCTAAGTAACAACAACATAATAACATACAAAGGAAGCATGAGACTTGTAAACAGCAAAGGATCTCTGCAACATGATGTTTATGCTGCTGCCTGCTGAGCTCTTTAAATTTTTCCAGAGTAAAACCAATATCCATCCTTGCAACTCATCTGCCCTCCCCTTTTGATGTTCTAGGAGAGGAATCGAACCCCAGATTCCAAATTTGGCTGATACAAGTTAACTACAAGTGTATTTTAAAGAGGACCCAGCCTTGTGCAAGATCCTAAAGGAACTCTGGCATTTGAACTTTGAATTTAAGGCTACATGACCTATGGAGGGATGTGCTACTAAAAGGCTGAGAGTCAGAGAGAAACTAAGCAACACTGATACCCACCAACAATTCCTAGGTTCCAATTTTGTGAGGAATATTGAAAAATATTACAACTATTATCAGTGAGTTTATTTAAATTATCTATTGGGATAATCAATTAGCTTAGAGTTTAAGAGTTTGTAAGCTTTAGGTGATCATTGTATTCACTATGAATAAAACTGTGTACATGATTCTGAAATCTACTACCAGTTTTTCTTACTTTCTGATAGAAAGGCTAACAGTACATATATTGGACTCTAGTGGATTAAATGAAAGAGTGAATATAACAAAGGACATGTTTGCCTTATGATACTTATGTTGTAATTTTAATTTTGATAAATAAGTGAGACACAGTCCTTCCAAATTAATCTGATACCATTAGTCTTTTTTGTTTGTTTTTTGTTTGTTTTTTTCTTTTCATATTCCAGAGTTTTTCCAGGCTTCCAGGCTACCAGGCTCTGTGCTAGATGTTTCCTCTGCTGGGTCTTCCCTTTTCCTGCCTCTTGGCATTGTCAACTCTTCTCACACTTTAACAGCCTCAACGTTCATCTTTCTGATCACAGTATCTAAAGTCACATTCCCCCAAACTCACAGTTTCTCTAGAGGTTTTCCATCAGTACCATCCTATCTGAAATTATTTATGCAGTCATGAATCTCTGTTTATGTAGTCACATATTTCAGTTGTTCTAGAAATGGAGTTTTCTGCTTTACTTTTTTTTTTGTTTTCTATAACCAAACTGATTCCTATTTACAAAGCAGAAATTTTATCTCAGTACATTTAGGAACACCCCTGCCTCTTCTTCCCTCCTCATCAGACTCCAAAGTGAAACTAAGTTTTAGGGCTTCCCCAAATGACCCTTGTTAGGTGGTAGGATGTGGTGTGTATGTGAGAGGAATCTTGTTATTTGTCCTTTTCTGTGAAACAAAATGAAACTTGAGCTTCATGACTCCTCCATGTCTTTGTATCCATTTGTGTGTCCTTTGTATTAAAAGAGAATTGTGTAAGCTTTAGGTCCCACAAAGCTGAACCTACTCCTAACAATATCTTTAGAAAGGCCATAGAAATAAACACTGTATTTTACACTAATTAATCTATCTATACAGGTCTCATTTTTCAGTTGGGGAGCTTAAAATTATCTCTGTCATTTGAGGGAGGCTTGACAGTTCTACTGAGATGTTTATCCCAAAGAAAAAAGCCTTTGTGACCACAGTGGCTGTGTTTAAAAGACTGATGGACTCTCATGCAAAAATGAGGTACAATATATTTTGATAACTCCAAAGGAAGAAATTAGACAGAGAAGGAAACAAAGAAGGGAGCAGGGTTATTGGGGACCACATATGTGCCAGGCACTTTACATTTCCTCTTTACTTCTTACAGACAGGGAAATATATGATAGATACTTTATTTACATCTCTTTACAGAGTAAAAAAATAAAAAATAAAAAACTTCAGAAGAATTGAATTTCCTTCCCAAGGTCACTACCAGATATAGTAAGTGGGCAAACAGACACATTCACTCCTTTATGACTCTAAATCTTTACAGGTGCAATAAATACCCTGTGGAATGTATCTCTGTTACTACAATATGCTTAGGAACAGAACTGTTATATAGTATGAATATTGCATTTATTTTTTAATAATAAAATGATATTTCTTACATGTATGTGAATTGTGCATTCTAAACATATTATTGAAATATACTGTGTTGACCACAGCAACCACACAAATAGTCAAATTAAATAGAAACACAAATAAGTAGATGTATGTACATAAATTACCTTTTGTACCGGAGACATGGGGAAAAAACTGTGCATACAACAATGCCACCTGCGGCCATAAGAGAACCATTCTGAAAAAGGATAGAGGAAATAAGATTGGTATGTAGAATGTGGATGGGCATGGCAGGGGTGGGAATCTTATGGCCAGAGAAAAGAAATCTGCTTTGGAAAGAGGGATAAAGGGAGCAATATCAAAAACAAACTCACAATGAAAAGACTCAAAATAAAATATAATGAAGCTCTTCCATTATTTTGAGTCCCATAAGGAGCCTGCAAAACAACAACTTGCTGTCAGAATGAAACTCTGAGTGTTCCCATCAGAACTAAGGTACATTAAACAGGAGCAGTTCTCGGTGTATTATGCTGCTGTCATTTCTTGGTAAATCCATGTCATTAGCATTGATTTCTCAAGGAGAGATTAAAAGAGGTTTAGTTAGGAGAGTAAGGCAGGAGTGGATATTATCCAAGCCAGTGCAGCTCTGGGTCTCAGAGATGACATTTTCCTCTCTGCTTCATTAACTTGCAGAGCTTGTCGAGCTTTGGCTGTTTCTAATTAATTCTTTTACTGGCTTTTCTGAGTGTGTATCATCGCTGGCAAACCATATAAAATGAAGAAATCTCTCTAAGGTTTTACCCTTTTAATTATTATTTTTATTGCTTAAATGAAGCACCAGAATTGCAAATGTTGACACTTTGGTGTATTCTAGTCATTAGAGTTTTCAAAGGGGGAAAAGAATAAAGAAAGGAAGAGGAGGAAGGGAAGCTTGAGGGGGAGAGGTGGTGTTGAGCAGAAGAAATGAGGTGAAGTTGGGTCTCAATCGTGCAGACAAACACTGAACAGGGAAAAACAAACAGGTTTGTCTAAAGTGACCTCCATGATGATTTTGCTCTTGTGAAAAAGAACAGGAAAATGAAATATCATTAGAGGTAATTCCTAGTGGTCTCTTATACCAGCCAGTGCTCAGATTACACACTTGATGCTGCATGTGACATTTGTTTTGATGTAAGCAAGTAGTTCCAAATATGGTACACAGTCTTTTTGTGTTCATTTGTTTGTTTCCATTTGGGTATTAGAAATACAGAGCATAACTTTTGGGAAAAAGAAACTTCAATCAAAACAAATTAGTTAACAATAAATTTGCTTTGGTGATGCACAGAGCAGTTGCTGAGAAAAGCCAGCTCTGGCGGGCCTAAGAAGTCAGTTTCAACCAATATTAATTGAACATCTATGTAAAAAATACTATGTTGGATATGTGTATAGTTTGCGTGTTATAAGGAAACTCTAGAGAAATCTGCCTTTTAGTATTTTAGGTTGAGTTTGTAATATAAGACACATTCAAATAAAAATGTAACACACACTATTGTCAATAGTCTCCTTCCCATATATTGAAAAGAAGTTTGATTTACAAGTCCATTTTTGAAGTTGGGAGGCATTTTTCCCACAGAAAAGTGTTTTAGACATGGTGTTTTAGTTCCCAATCCACTCACAAAAGCCTATTTAAGTCATAATGTAGCTGAACTACAGTAATGTCCTAATAACACTATGGAAACTAAATGCAAAGCTTAACAATGTTTCTATGGCATAATGCATTCGGAATTTAAATTTGCATCTCCAGGAGTGGGTCTCAGCTACTGTGTTGGAAGGGGAGTTATCTTAGCTCCAAGTCCTCAGGGCCCCTGTCATTTTCACTCAGCAATTCAGCAGGGCAGGGCCTGCAGGCGTGTATATAGAAGTAAGTGCTGAGGCCCAGAGGGGAGGTGTAAGAGCATGGTGGTGAGGAGTCCTGAGAAATGTTGGCTACTGGTCTATATTAATTCCTGAGGGCGTGGCTTGGCCTGACTGGCTCCTGGTTGTGAAGTTGTTTTTCATTTATGTCCTCCAAGGAAAGGATGGGTTTCTATTCTAGCTGTCCTCCAGGATTGGTCTCACAATTTTTCTCTCCTTTTATCCCTGAAGGGATTGCATACTTCTTTTAAGAATTTTTAAGATTTGTTTGCCTTTTTTTTTCTTTTAGCTTCTTATGTGAAGGCAAGGAAGACACAGAAGAAAAGGCTCTTTCCCTTTCTACTTCTATACACAACTCCTCTCCCCTCAGTGTCCGTTTTCATGTTGTAGCTTAGATCTTAGAAACAAAGTCAATATCTATGCATAATCATTTTCATTTCAAAGAACAAGATCAGTCATGTCATTCCAATCTAGCAAAGGAGAGAATTGAGAGGATAACACATTCATATAAAAATAACTCATATTTATTGTTCATATACTATGTGACAAGTAATGTTTCAGGTAATTTGCATGCATTAATTAATTTAATCTTCCTAAAAAGTAAGGACAATTATTGTCTCTTGTGTACAGATGAGAAAACTGGGGCACTGCCCAAGACCACAAAGCTTCATAGGCGATGAGGTGGTAACACGTTCTCCAAAGGGATGAGGCTCAAGAATGCTGCTGAGAAGCAGTGTTGAGACCAGAATACACCTGCTAAGAAAGGCCTTGTTAAGAGGATGTTACTTCCTTCCAACCTCCCTTTTTTTTCCTAATCATCCAACACAGTTAGTTTAGCCCCTACAAGTCTGAATTGATTCTAAACCTAGCAAGATGAGGTAGCGGGATGAATTTTAGAGTTTCATCTCAGGTGTGTAGGAAATACCTTTTCCTTATTTATCTGTAACTCAATTTTATTTCTAAATATGATTTCCCATCCTACGAAGTGTTTGGAAGTTTAGTTTAGTTGTTCTTGGAATTTCCCTAAGGTGATACAGGATTCTAGGATGTTATGTATGGGCTGAAGATTTGGGAAGATGCTGACACCCCATCATCTATCTATATAGGTTACCTCTGAGGCGTCCATAATTCCTGGGTACATGACCTCTTCAGGCTCCCAGGCTCTATGCTGTCTCAGACTCATACTTGGGACTTGGGAATTTTGATTAAGCCTGAGAACCCTGTGCCCAGAACTCACCAACTCTGCTGCCATTCCAGTTGGAGGATCTTGCCATTAACCAGCAATGCTGTCCAGATTTAAGGACCAGAGCCTCCTTGCTGTGGAATTTCCAGAACTTTCTTTCCCCACATTCTGTTTTCACATTTCTTCTTAGTGCTTCCTTCACCTTTTTCACTTGATCTTTGAAAACATTCTACCTTCTCTGAAAAATTTAACCTTTGGAGAAAAAAAAAATTAGAAATACCTGTAGGCTACTCCATCCTTCCACCATGAGGATGGTAACAACAGAATCAGAGAAGTAGTTCAATGAAGGGAAGGGAAAAGAGGCAATAAGGAAGACAAATAAAAGACGATGCTTTCCTAATATTTAAAAATGTTTTCCAATCACAGCAAGAGTAAGGAGGGACCCCCAGGCAAAGACAAAAAGTCAGAGAAAAGGAAAATGTAAGGGAAGTGGCACCAGCCGTGGGTAAATGGGGATATCTGCAGCCACAGTAACTATTAGGGAGGCACAAACAATCTCTAGCTTTAGGTGAAGAATGGCTGGAATGGAGAGCTTGGATGGTAGAATTACTGAGGAAGGACATGGGATTTCTTCTGGATTTTAAAAGATGAATAGGATTTGGAAAAGCAGGGACAGAAAGGGAAACATGTTCAGTAGCAGACTGTCTAGTAAAATTCAGCATGTGGCTTCAGTAGTGTCAAGCATAGCCCCTCAGCAGAGAAAAGAGTCAAACTAGCACTGGACAAGCATGAAGCTCAGAATAATGTATCTGTCCTTGCTTTGCCACAAACCCAAACTTGTGAATGGAGGTCAGGTTTCTCCTGTAGAACAAGGGAGTTTTCTTCTTGGATCCATTTGCTTTCTTCTACTTCTGCCCTTTTGTTTGTGACACTGAAAAATGTGATCCACCATCCAGGTATTGGGCATGGAAGTTGTCAATCTTCTTACCTGCGAATTATGAAATGGGCACATTGTGTACTCCTTCCTCTCAAGGAATTTACAATCTCAAGGTAAAAATTACCATTAAAAGTAAACATTCAGGCTTCCCTGGTGGCGCAGTGGTTGAGAGTCTGCCTGCCAATGCAGGCAACAGGGGTTCGTGCCCCGGTCCGGGAGGATCCCACATGCTGCGGAGCAGCTGGGCCCGTGACCCATGGCCGCTGAGCCTGCGCGTCTGGAGCCTGTGCTCCACAACGGAAGAGGCCACAACAGTGAGAGGCCCACATAGCACACACACACACACAAAAAGTAAACATTCAAGGAAGCAAAATATTATTTTCTTCACTTTTCTGGTCCGATTTCCAATGTCACCCTTGCCTTCTTAGATTCCTGGCATAAGCCACAAAACTTACTTTTCAGACTATACCTTTCTTATTGTTCCTCTTTCGTATCTCTGTGAAATTAGTCTCAGTGAGACCGTGGCCATGAGTATAAGTGCGTAGATGACCCAGTGAGGAGCTGGTACAGCTTTTACGGCGGTACTAATGAACTGATTCTCGAAGTACAGAGACGGTGGCATAGAGCGTTTGTTGTGTTCTATGCAGTGCAAATTAATTTTCCAGAGTCACAGAATGGTCCAACTCTAAAATGTTTACTTTCACTTCTCTTCGACCCTGGACTCCATTGTTTACCTCCCTCTTAATAAAACCCAAGAGTTGCGGTGTTCAAACTACATCTTCCTTTTCCTTTGAATTTCATACAGTTTCCTCCAAATATCTACAACTTTACAAAGAGACTTCTCCTCTGTAATTTTTTCAAAGAAATAAACAAAATGCTTGCATGGGGTTTGGCAAGACGGGAGGATTTTTCAGCATCATTCAAAATTATTTCTTTCCAGTATCTTGAGATTTAGTTTAATTATTTTTCATCAGTGTGGTTTTAGTTTTATTTATTTTTTATTTTTTTGCCTCCACTGGGAAACAGGAGAATTAGAAAAGCTGAGTCTGTTTGCACTTGGATTTGTCCTTATGTAACCATCAGGTGCTCTGGCAACGGATGATGCTGAGTTTGAAGGAACACTGGAAAGCAGTCATCTGGAAGAAAATAAATTGGAGATTTAAAAAAAGCCTATTTTTCTGCCATAGTAGTTTTTTGAATCAAACACCTTTGACTTCCATGAGGATCATAATGAATAAATACAGAAAGGATCCACTGTTGATGAGTGTGTGAGTTTTGAAGAAGGGAGGCAGGGAGGTGCCAGAGAGGAGAATTTGCTGGTGAGTAAAACTTCTTCCAGGCAGGTGGCTAAATCTTGACAAACTGCCAAAGCACGTTAACAGCAGCCACTATTGCTCAAGGCACTCTTCCATGCTTTTCATTTTTCCATACTGAAATACCTTGAGCAAAAGAATCTGCAAGCAACTGCCATCAATGGACGGTTGTATAAATGACAGAAAGAGGTTGAGTTAGTGTCTGAGCAGGTTAGGCAAGAGGTGGGCCTTCTAGTGATGGAAAAACAGCAAGAAACAAGGTGAATGGGGGTGGCTGCATGAACCTGAGTGTCTCAGGAAAGCATGGAATCTGCTCTTTGATCTTCATAGAGGACACAGAAAGTGAAATCTTACTAATTGTGGAACAGGGATCATGCCTACTAGTCCACTGGTATGACTCCCTTGTCTGGCATATAATTATAAATATTAAATATTGATTGAAAAGGTGGAATAGAATTTATTTGGAGTAAGAGTGACTAGAAGGGCACAGTAAGCTGAATTAAACTGAGTGACAAGCTGTAAGCAGCTCCAGTTTGTCTTGAAAGCTGGAGCACTTGGCCTGGAATTCTGACTTTTAGTTTCACCTCTGCTCTATTTGGCCATGGGACTTTGCATGGCCAGGTGGCTTTTCAGCCCTTAATATCTTAATCTGTTAAACAAAAGTAGCAATAAAGAATGATTAGGTCACGTTTAGCATAACTTCTAGGTCTGATATTCTATTTCATTTTATTTTATTTTTTTAGGAGAGACTTTCAAAATGGCAGATGTTCAAGGAGGGAACACAAGAGAAAGTGTGTTAAAACATGATTAAAAATAATATATAAATTCAATCATTGCAAATGGAAATGCCAGCATCAATGAGGTTACCTGTCCACAGGGGGAAGTGAGCTATTATAAAACATATCCCTGACTCTCCATTAATACTCACATGATTGAGAATTTATTTTTAAACTCAAGCACTCTATGATTTAGCCTGTAAATGTGCCATGATGAAAGGAGCACCTCAAGCAGGAGCAGATTTGAGAGAGCGTACTATCTTTAGGTAAGTTTAGTAAGACGTACATCTTTAGTTGTTGGTTTCTTTAGTATCTGGAAGATCATTTGCAGGAATAAGATTCCCCTGAGTTTTCCTTCTTCCTAGCTTACCTGCCCACTCAGCAGGCTTGTGTTCATCAGACTCACATCCTCATCGACTAAGGAAAATATTAATACACAACTTGGGACAGAGATCCATTCAAAATGAAATAATCAATATTTTCTTTTGGAAGACTAAGAGATTGTAGGGAAGATCAAACACATAGCCACTAGGGTAATGTAGCTGTGGGTTTTCCAGGCAAATGTCCAGCCCTAGAATATACTTTGTTTACCATCTCAAAGAAACTGCTTTACAATGGTGCAAATATATATATATTTTAATTTATTTATTTTATTTATTTATTTGGGTCTTCCTTGCTGCATGCGGGCTTTCTCTAGTTGTGGCGAGCGGTGTCTACTCTTTGTTGCGGTGTGTGGTGGCTTGTCTTATTGCAGAGCACAGGCTCTAGGCACATAGGCTTCAGTAATTGTGGCACGTAGGCTCAGCAGTTGTGGCTCGTGGGCTCTAGAGAGCAGGCTCAGTAGTTGTGACACAAGGGCTTAGTTGCTCAACAACATGTGGGATCTTCCTGGACCAGGGCTTGAACCCATGTTGCCTGCATTGGCTGGTGGATCCTTAACAACTGAGCCACCAGGGAAGCCCGGTGCAAATATTTTTTCCCCAGTATCACATTCCAACAGCTTATATTCATGCTGGAGTGTAAAAAACAGGATAGCCAGTATTATTTGAAGTCAATTTGAAGAGGAGGTAGTGAAGCAGTGGGTGCTGCCCTAAGGTATACATGTTTAATATTGCAGTAGCATCACCATAATTTTGTCACAAATTGTTTCTAAAATAAAAGGTCAAATAACAATTAGTCAAATATTGTATTTTATTTTAATTTACTTTACTTTTTAAATTTTATTTGAAAGAATTTACATACAATCCTAGCAGGAAATACAGATCAACAGCATGTTATAATAGAAAAAGCACTGTTCCTGAAATTAGGAGATTTAAATTCTAGACTGCTGGCCTTGGGCGATTCAGTATCTCTGAGCTTCTCTTCTTTTGTTGTCTTTGTTTGTTTGTTGTTTGGTTTATTTTAATTTGTAAAATATAGGGAAATAATAACAAAGATCTCTATGGACATTTTCAATCTTAACTTTTTCAACTGCCTATATTTAAGAATTAAATTGTATAGTATAACATTTTAGATTCAGAAAGGGCATCGTCACATATGCATAGGATGCCTAGGGACAATGGAATATTTAATTTGGGACTGTAGGTTACATAGGTAGGGTTGAGTCAACCTAGGGAGAACCCTGACTGGCATGGGAATTCTGATGTGGTACACTTAATTTCATCCTCAGCCTTAGCATACAAGTGACTTGTTGGGGAAGATGAATCTGAAAGACTAGAGAAAGTGTTGATTACTAGAATAGTCACATTGTTTAACCGATCTGTTTCTTATCCCACTCTCTGATACAGGATTCTATTATAATTTCTACCTTACAGATCAAAAATTAGAAACCAACTAATTAACGGATTTTTACCAATATCTCAAAGAAAGTTAAGCATCATAATCAGGACTTGAACCCAAATCTCACAATTACACATTTAAAGCTAAAGGAGCCTTAAATGTTGTTTAGTGTAAGAATCCAAGTACAGTGCTACTTTGAGAAAACATAGGTCAAGAATCTTTTGCTTAAAATAAAAATAAAGACAGATTCAGGAGATATATTTTACGATTATATAACTAAAATTTCCCTTTGAAAAATACCTATTTTTCTTTACCCAACATAACCTGAATAGGGTATTCTCTGGACAAGCTATAACACTTTCAAAATTCCTCATCCTTGACCTCATTTCCATTTCCTTAACCATTGTCTCTCTTCCACAGTAAAAATTTCCCTTACATCAGGTCCTAACAACCTACCAGTATTTTTCCCTTTGCCTAACCAATAATCTGAACTTCATGGTACCTTATCTCTGGCTGGAATTTTTTTACTTATTTTTGTTTATTTCTTATGATCTTAAATTCAACAGAAAGTAAATTCCATGAAAGCATCGCTGGTCTGCTAGCCTCGCCATTTCACCATCTCCAGCCTCAGTGCAAATCTTGGCCTCACCTCGTCCTGTTTCAGGACACCCAGACATGTAATTGATACTTGCTGGTTCAGTTGACATTAGTTGAATTTATATTCTAGATACTGCCATATTGTAACGAATTCTAAATGATGCCTTGCATGTGTCCTAATACAATCTCCAGTTTTTAATTCCCTATTTATTATGCCTTTGTGTGTAATTGGAATCTAATCTTGTTAATTAATGAACTGCTTGTCAGGTGCTATGCTCCCATATTTGTCCATAAGGTGGAGCTGGAATAAGAAGATATGAATAAATACTTTTAAGAATGTTTGGGCTTCCCTGGTGGTGCAGTGGTTGAGAGTCCGCCTGCCGATGCTGGGTACATGGGTTCGTGCCCCGGTCCGGGAAGATCCCACATGCCACAGAGTGGCTAGGCCCGTGAGCCATAGCCGCTGAGCCTCCGTATCCGGAGCCTGTGCTCTGCAATGGGAGAGGCCACAACAGTGAGAGGCCCGTGTACCACAAAAAACAAAAAACAAAAAACCTTATAATGCTCTTGTATTTATTTAAATAAGTGTTTCTTATATTATTTCCAAGCTATTTCAGTGCTCATTTAAAGAGAATATAAGACAGTGTCTACCTTCAAAATATTTAGTTTAATTCTGGAATTATTTCTGATTAGAAATGATAAATAACAATATATAAAAATGAGTTGCAGGGCTTCCCTGGTGGTACAGTGGTTGAGAGTCCGCCTGCTGATGCAGGGGACACAGTTTCATGCCCCGGTCTGGGAAGATCCCATATGCCGCGAAGCAGCTGGGCCCGTGAGCCATGGCTGCTGAGCCTGCGGAGCCTGTGCTCCGCAAAGGGAGAGGCCACAACAGTGAGAGGCCCTCGTACAGCAAAAAAAAAAAAAAAAAAAAAAAAGAGTTGCAGTAGATTTTTAAATGACTAAATGGGGCTTCCCTGGTGGTGTGGTGGTTGAGAGTCCGCCTGCGATGCAGGGGACACAGGTTTGTGCCCCGGTCCGGGAAGGTCCCACGTGCCGCGCAGTGGCTGGGCCCGTGAGCCATGGCCGCTGAGCCTGCGAGTCCGGAGCCTGTGCTCTGCAGCGGGAGGGGCCACAGCAGTGAGAGGCCCACGTACCGCAAAAAAAAAAAAAAAAAAAAGGCTAAATGTCACTCCCCTTAGTATCCAGGTAGCCTCTGTTGCTGTTTGTCCAAAAGAATGCAGTGAAAATGACTCTGTGCCAGTTTATGGGCATGGGTTTTAAGAGGTAGGAAATTTACATTCCCTTTTTAAATACTCAAATTTGGAAATTAGCCATCTTTCTATGAGGGGTTTCCAAAAGCCCAACTGATAGGCTCATGTAGAAATGAACTAAGGCTCTGAGCTGAAATGTACAACTGACAGTCAGGACCAGTTTGCCAGCTAAATGAGTGAGCCATCTTGGAGATGGATTTTCCAGCCCCAGGCGAGTTGCTTGAACTGACACTGGTGTGGCACAGAGAAGCTACTGTAACAAAGCCCTGTGGAAATTACAGCTCTCTGAGAAAAAAAAGAAAAAAAAATGATTACTTAAAATATTAACGTATCAGATGTGTATGTATGACTGATTCACTTTGTTATAAAGCAGAAACTAATAAAAAAATAAAAAATAAAAATAAAAAAAAATAAAAAAAAAAAAAATAAATTCAAAATAACATTAAAAAAAAAATTAACGTATTAAATTTGGAGATGGCTTATTAGGTAGCAATAGGTAAGTGCAGCACCAAGTTTTGTTTTGTTGTTATTATTTCTACATTCTTTTCTCTCCCTAAGTTCATTTAGAATTCTCTCAAACTTAACTCCTCAGAGGAATCTTCTCTGACAATCCTACCTAAAGTCACACACTGCTACCTATTCCCTATAACTTTGCTTTATTTTTTATCATAGGATGCATTTCTACCTTAATTATTATATGAGTCTATTTACTTATTTCCCTCTGTCTCATTAGTATATAAGATCCATGAGAAGAGGAACTTTCTTTTTGTTTATTGTTGTATCCTCACTTCCTAGATTAGGGCTTGGCATATAGAAAATGTTTAATAACTATTTGTGAATAAATACCTGATAACTGAGATGCAAAGTGCCAGAGTGGCTCAGAGATGAAAGAGATCATAGTGGCTTCTCAGACTAAATAACAAGGAGGAATTTTTTAACAAGATGGACTGGAAGTAGAGAAGGATTTAGAGAATGTAGATAGGGAAGGAGAGGAAAAATAGAAGAACTTTTAGTTGAGAGAATTAGAATAAACAATAGATCAAAAAAGAGAAAGTTCATGGTATAGTTAAAGAAAGTGGGTAAACTATTTGGAATGGAAAAATGATGTGTGGTCATGTAGAATAAAATTTTTCTTTTGTACTGAAGACCACTCACTTCTTTAGATAGTCACCTTCCCTGGAGTGGAGCGGTCCTCCAAGATGAGCCACCTTGTGATATTTGTGCTTTTCGTAGTCATACACACACTGAATGGAGCTGACATGTGTATCTCATAGGATTGCGCAGAAATGATAATGTGTGACTTCTGAGACTAGGTCACAATGATCCTATAGCTTCTTCCTTTGCTCTCTTGGATCATCCACTCCCAGGAAGTTTAGCTGCCATATTGTGCCTCTCCTTTATGAAGAAGTTCATGAGGTGAGAAGCTGAGGCTTTCTTGACAATAGCCACATAAGTGAACTGTCTTGGGAGCATATCTTTCAGCCTTATTCAAGTTATCAGTGACTGCAAACCCAGATGATATCATGGTAACAACATTATGAGAAGATCTGGAGTCAAAACCAACCTGCTACGCTGTTTTGAAATCCCTGACCTACAGATTGTGAGATAATACATTCTTATTGTTGTTTTTGCTAAGCCATTGCATAATAGTTTACAAAGTACTAGATAACCTGTACACCTGGATTTCTTAACACTCTCTTCTGATCCCTTTCCTCCTCTGGATGCTTCTTGGTTCCTTTTGTGTATCTTCTCTCTCTGCATTTTTTAATGTTGCTGTTTCCCAGGTCATCATCTTTGATCTTCTTTCTTTTCCATTTATAAAATATCTTAGGAAAATCTTTTCCATTCCCATGACTTCACTTACCACCATTATGTTAATGTTTCCCGAATTCATATTTTCATCGCAAATGTATACTCTGATTTATAGATCATATATCCAGGTTACCTCCAAATATTTCCACTTGACATTATAACTTTAGACATGACCTCAAATTCATGTTATTCTCAGCATGTACTTCCCCACTAAAAATGATTTCCATCTAGTATTCTTTGTCTGAGTGATCACTTTGTCACTCATCCTGTCATACAAATTAGAAATTGGAAATTAATCTCATCTTCTGCAATATATGCAATAGATGCCAAGTCCTTTGATGTTTCTTGTTTATGATATATTTCATACCTATTCCAAATTTCCATTTCCATAATTACTGAAGTGTTTTAAACATTTATATGTCTAGTCTAATTTTTTTTTTTTTTTTTTTTTTTTTTGCGGTATGCGGGCCTCTCACTGTTGTGGCCTCTCCCATTGTGGAGCACAGGCTCCGGATGCGCAGGCTCAGTGGCCATAGCTCACGGGCCCATCCGTTCCGTGGCATGTGGGATCTTCCCGGACTGGGGCACGAACCCGTGTCCCCTGCATCGGCAGGCAGACTCTCAACCACTGCACCACCAGAGAAGCCCTAGTCTAAATTATTAAACTACAATATTAACAGGTATCCCTGACTCTTGTTTCATTTTTTTTTCCAATTCAGTCTCTATTGTGCTGCTAGAATAATTGTGCTGAAAGGAAAATCAAATCAAAACACTTCCCTGATTAAACATTCCCCATAACATTCATGCTAAACTCTAAAATCATTGCCTAAGATCCTAAAACTGTGTAGGACTTAGCTATGTTCCAATCTGAGCCAGTTATTAGTGCTGTGTTGCAAACCACCCTCAAACTTAGTGGCTTAAACCAATAAAGCCATTTATTTTGTTCATAAAGTACAACTATTGTAGAGCTGGGCAGGGACAGATCATCTCCGCTCAGTCAATATCAGCTGAGGCAGCTCAAAGGCTGAGGCTTAGAATCATCTGAGGGCAGACTCACATTTCTATTGGTCAATGCTGGCTGTTGGCTGGAAAGACGCACACAGTCTGGGCAGTCAGTGAGAACATTTACTCATGGACTTTCTAAGTTTCTGTTTGGCTTTCTCAGAATACAGTGGAAAGATTGCAAGGGAAAAGAGAGAGCCAAGTGGAACCTGTGCCCTTTTTTGACTTAGCCTCAGTCTTGTAGGGTCACTCTCTCTACACTGCATGGGTTAGTTACAAGCCATCCTAGCTTCAAGGGGTGGAAATGGATTCCCTTTCTTAACGGGAGAAAGGCAAGTTTTTGGAAGAGTACATGGGGTCCGAAATATCGCTATTGCTATTTTTGGAGAAGCTAATCTTACACACAGTTCCATTGTTTGACAAATGGACATTGTTATATATATTTTTACTCTGTTGAATTAATTGCAATTTCCAAAATAGATAACACATTTAGTATATTTTCCTCTGCACATGTTCATCTCTTTGGTTAGAATATCAACCATTTACCCCTCTGTTATGCCCTATTCTTCCTCCAAGATTCAGTTTGGCTGATATTTTATCTTAAATTCTCTTCTTAAAACCCTAGCTCCCATTAGGCACCTTCCTCTGGGCTATTTTAACATTATTTTCAATCTTATCTTCTATGTGTTTGCCCTGACATTGTACTTTCTTGAGTACACATCTGTCTTTTCCACTGAACTCTAAGCAACTTGGAGCAACTAGTAGGGATGCAATATCTGCAGTTAACTATTTAATGAATGTTTGGGGTAAAGATGTTTGGGATCCCATTGCCAAAGACCTTGAACGTCAGACTAGAGTTCAGACTATATCCTTGTTGTCACTAGTTAATTATATACAGATATAGATATAGATATAGATAGATAGATAGCATTAATCAAAGAAAGAATATAGAACTAACATGATAACAGAATAATACATTATAAGCCAAGTGCTGAAGGTAGAGTGTTCTCTGATGATCTATCTAAAAAACAGCAGCAACTATCTTGCTTAGATTTTAGATTCAAGTTGAGTAAAAGACTCAGACTTTAAGACCTGTTGCAGTCCTATGATAATATTAAGCATTCTGTCTAAATGGCTATTGTTCTATTTCAGAGCCTTAATTGCTAAACTGAGTAATTTCTGACATGATTTTCTGGAAGTTGATGAGTCACACACACAGAGACTTAGAGGCTTTATTGGTGTGGGTCATTTGTAATGTGTAGTGCTTGCAGCTTAATTTAGCAGGGCTTTTGCAGATCCCTTAATATACATAATCTGACCCAATATGGAGATGGTCTTTAGAAAGAGAGACTTATGGGGAAACATATATATGAAGTGATTTTAGAAGATGTCCCAAGTGCAAGCAGACTAATTTGAAGGGTCTTCACTGAATTCTGATAAGAACCTCTCCAAATCTCTCTGTCACACCTGGATTTGGCCATCTGGCTACTTTATTTTAATATTTCCCAAGCATGACTCCACAATGGGGATGTCGGATTTGGGTTCAAAAAAATGATTTTACTCTTTAAAAAAGATGTGAACAGTGAGATAAGATTTGAGAAAAAAAGGAGCTTGTTTAACTGACATTTCCTACCAAACAATTAGTAAAAACATCAATATATGCTTTAATGTGTGTAAGAAATGATGTTTTTATTCCAAATAACTATTTGGCATCATATATAATATACTGATAATGAAAAATCATATTTAGTTAGAACCTATTATGAATTAGGTAATATAGAGATACTAGACAAGAGACCCAGTTATTACCCTTAAGACACTAAAATATGTTTTGAAAGATGATACATGAGAAATAAGAATCCAAAGCAGTGCATGACAATTGTGTATACCAATACTACTGTGATACTAAACTTGAAAACATTTTGAAGAAAGGAGAATTGGGGCTATTCCATGCCAAATACTTATGTATTTATTTCATCTAACAATTACAATAATGCTTTAAGGTTCTTATTATTTTAAGATATTACCCTATTTTCAGATGAAGAACAGGAAGTCATGCATTTGAAGAGTTCAAATTGAAACATGGTCTTATTTCAAAGATATTTCCCTTTCCAACTTGTCATTCTGTCTCTCATGTATTTTTAATGACAATGTAATTTATGTAGAAGATAAATACTACGTAATTTCATAAAATCAATTTCTAAACAAACTGGAATTAGATTGACTTCACACCAGATGTAAGGAATTAATCTGGCCCTGAAAGAGGGTAAGTTTGGAGAGGTGAAAATGCAGATGGTTTAATTAAGGAAAAGACATGATTGAACAAATGGAAACTGGAAAGAAATGAAGATTGCAGGAAAGGGGGTCAATGGGAATCCCTCCCATCTTGATTAAGGATCAAGCAAATGGATTGTCTAGGGATTGTAGTAAGGTGCTGACCATGAGGCCAGACCAAGCTGATACCAGGCCAAGGAGTTATGACTTTAAAAATGTATACATTTTTGGTTAACAATGGAAGACAACAAACTATTTTTTGTTTAATAAAGGTTATCTGATAGTGTATAGTCTGGTTGATCTGTAGTATATATATTGACTGAAGGTACATGAACTGGAGAACATATATTACTTTTATAAATTTCAAAAAATTAATAACATAATTAGTGGAGAAAGCAAAGTGAAAAGCAAGTAAAGATGCAAAAAGTAGGATTGACTGGCCTAATTTCTGCTTCCCATCAGAGCTAAACCCATTCTTTGTAAATTATGGTAGAATGGATCCTTTCTCAAGCTATGCTTTTATGATTCATGTTTGGAAGGAATTGCCATGAAAAAACATCCAAGTCAAAAGTAACTCACTGTAATATGGAATGAGAGGGCAAAGAAAAACTGATTCCAAATTTTCATCCTTAACCACTCTGTACCAAACACCAAAGTTTCCAGGATGACACTATATCAAACTATACCAAAGCACCTGACTTTTCAGTTCATACAAACACATAAGTCCCTTCACTCGCCATGGAACTTATCAATACCTGAAAGTTTTTTCTCCCCTTTTCCATTAAGAAAACTAATCTTGTCTCAGACTTTCTTTGCTTCAGGAAACTTTATTCCCTTATTTTCCTACCTGGGCCTCTCCTAATGGTACATACCTATTAAATACCTTATCACATTACAAAACATTTGTTTGTTTCTACTAGAATATGAAAAAAAACTAACTTTATTATATTTCTTTCCCTCCTAAGTTTTCTAATGATGTTTTGGAATAAAAGAATAAAATGTTCTTGAATCTGGAAGTATCTCTGTATTTTAGATCATGATGATTCTGAGAATAACCCTAACAGATAAAATTAAGTAAGGAAGAAGACACTCTTTACTTTTTCTAATAAAGATGACTTCTGAATGGTAATCTTGAAGGGATGAACTGAAACTTTGAGCATTAAGACATATTACAAACAATATTACAGTCCATTTTAAGCAAAGTAAAGATGACAGTTGCTAAGCATACTTTTCCAGCAGGTAGGTGTGGGGAGAGGGCAATGAGGAAGAAGAGAGAGAAGTTGAAAGGAATTCTAACATGAAAGTAGCATATTTAGCTTAAACAGAGATACTTGTTAAGCCATTGAGAAACCCTAAATGTCCTGAGAATGTTTTCATAGAGGAGTGGTGTAGAGTCCCATGCCTGGAGGCAGTGATGGAAGCCATACGATGCCCCACAGTAACCCCTCCACAATTGTACTGGAGGCACAGAGGGACATTTTTTATGTGGTTTCTGCCATGAAGAAATATGAAGACACCTAAATGTAACTGACTCCAACACATGGGATTGCAGGCTCCCTCTCAGCTTCTGTAACAAAAATGATCTTTCAAGCAGCAGGAGTTTAGGGAATAAGGTAAATAAGTAAATAAAGTCAAATAAGTCAAGCTGTCTTCAGTGCCGTCCCACCACTTCAATTTTGATGCTATTTCCCATTCCTGGAGCTCGGTGTTCCTACCCTTCTCACCTCTTGCTCTTAGACAAGGGGTGGTCCAGTGGAAGAAATCTGGATTCAGAAATTGAGGCCCTCCCTTCTTTGCAAACTCACTAGGTTTTCTTGTTCAAACTTAGACATCTTGGTGTCTGCACTTTAAACCTGAAAATTAAAAGATTGATTTACAGAAATTGTAAAGACTCTTCCAACTCTACTTTTCTCACTTAGGATATTTTTAGGGTTAATGCTGAAGGTAGAGGATTCAAGGTGAAGTCAACCCATTGTTATCTTTTTGAATTATCAGTTTTATGTTTAATTTACTGAATTACTCCTCCTTCTCTTCCTCAGCTGCCATGCACTGTATCAGAAGCTCACATCCTCCTGTCCCATTTTTTCTCCTCTTCACGCCTCTTTGCTGCAGGAGAACTACGAGTCAGTCATCATCCAGGAAAAGGTGATTAGAGGGCTGGGGGTCTCAAAGGGGTCCAACCAGTCCTATACTCCTAAGAGGGGTTGAAGCCAAATAAGCCATGTACTTAACACTCCGCTCAAACTTAGAAGCATTAAATAAGCAGTAAACCCTCCTCGAGAAAGTCAGCAAGGGATGATGGTGGTAAGGATGATAATGTGAAACATTAAATCAATGTAGGTGTCATTCAAGGGTTAGACAGGTAAAGACAGTGGAGAGGACTAAGGTCTGGAATCAACAATAATATTTAGGATTTTCTCCCAAAATGTGGTGTTGCTGCTGGAAAATAATTTCCATAGTGAGCTCATTATTGACCTATGATGACACGTGAGCCCAGTTTTAGAGACAACTGGCTTGTGGGGCGTAAGCAGAAGAGGTTGGGTAAGTCTGGTCTTCTGCCGCAGGTGTTCAGTTCTAGCAGTGCTGAAGTCTCTGAGACTTTGCTGCAGCCACCTCTTTGGGGTGAGTGAAGACTCAGTTAGGGCCAGATGGAACAGGTAGAATGCAGGCTTAGATTTCATTTTCTCACACTTTGCCTTTACGTTTCCATTTTCCTTTCTCCCCAAAACCAGCAGCATGATGTCATTGAGCCCAGGTGGGGATGGTAAGGTCAAGATTAGATTAGAGCAGAAGAAATCATCCTGATTACTCTCTTTTCCTACACCAATTTTGATAGTTTACTCTGCATATATGGGACTCTGGATGTCTAGATGGGCAGACAAGCCTGGGACCTAGAGCTCAGGGTTTTTTGTTGATCTTTTATTTTAAAGATATTATGCTTAACAGGGAACTCTGCTCAAGGTTATGTGGCAGCCTGGATGGGAGGGGAGTCTAGGGGAGAACGGATACGTGTATATGTATGGCTGAGTCGCTTTGCTGTGTACCTGAAACTATCACAACATTGTTAATCAGCTACACTCCAATATAAAATAAAAATATTTTAAAAAAGATTTTGAATATAGTTCCCTGTGCTATACAGTAGGTGCTTGTTGTTTATCTATGTTATATATTAAACTTTTAATTAATAGAGTCTTACAGAAATCATGGCTTGAATGGACTGCAGATAAGAGGAATAATAAATTTATTTTTAAAAACCTTAAAAAAAAGATATAATGCTTAAGTCAGTAGTGGCAAAGCCAGTCTAGAACAAGGAGAAATTTTCTTCTAAGTAATTATAAATTTGACAATTTTATTGGAAAAGAGGTCTTTAGTGGCTCTCGTGAAAAATGGAAACAGGGTGCAAATGTTTGGTTTGACAGTGCTGACTCAGAAACAACCTTCATGTCAGGGGCCCTGGCTTCTAGAGGATTGAGATAATCTCTTAAATACTTTGGAAAGTTCTAGATGTCACTAAAGTTAAAAGTTGATAAAAGATTAAATTTAGGGTTAAAAGTTGTCTGAATCAGGCCCTGAAGTTTGACTGGCAGCCACCTTGGCACTACCTTCTTTGTACTGCTTTGTGATCTCTGCCAGGGTCTGAAACATTATGGGGACCACCTGCATGACAGGGGTCCCCTCATGGGTGGTAGGGTGGTACTGTCTTTTATTTCACTCTTTCATTCTCTCTCTTATTTATTTATTTAGTTAGTTAGTTAGTTAGTTAGTTAGTTAGTTAATACAGAAACTTTACTGTGGAGAAGCCTGGTAGGACATCATCTTAATCAGTGATCAAATTGAGAATCATGATTAATGAGACAAATGGACATAATGTGCCAACCAACAGACTACAATTAGAAGAATGCAAGATCTCTTTTTGTGACATCCCTGCCCTCCCCAACACATAACCTAAATATTTTCATGAGGAAAAATCAGAAAAACCTAAAGTGAAGGACATTATTCAAAATATCTGGCCTGTAATCTTCAAAATATCAAGCTCATGCAAGTCAAGGAAAAACTAAGGAAGTTTTTCAGGTTGAAGAAGACTAAAGACACATTATAACTAAAACAACACATGATACTGGATGGGAATAGTTTACTAAAAAGGGCATTGTTGGGACAATTGGCAACACTTGAATAGGCATCAGTGGATTCCATAACAGTAATAAGGCAGTATTAGTTTCCTGATTTTGACAGTTCTATGTTGGTTATTTTGGAGAATATCATTGTTTGTAGCAAATGCAACAGAAATATTTGAGGATGATAAAAGATCACATCAACAGCTTCCTCTCCGGTGTCAAGGGGAAAATAAGATATTTATCTGCACTACTTTTGCAACTTTTCTGAAAGTTTGAAATTCCTTTAAAATTAAAAGTTCCAAAAAGGTAAAAAGGGCTTCCCTGGTGGCACAGCGGTTGACAGTCTGCCTGCCGATACAGGGGACACGGGTTCATGCCCCGGTCCGGGAAGATCCCACATGCCGCGGAGCAGCTGGGCCCGTGAGCCATGGCCGCTGAGCCTGCACGTCCAGAGCCTGTGCTCCGAAACGGGAGAGGCCACATCTGTGAGAGGCCCACGTACCACAAAAAAAAAAAAAAAAAAAAAAAAAGTAAAGAAAAAAATCAAATATCTATAGACTTAAAGGTAATAGGGATTTGAGTTCCTTAAAGGTTACTACCAGAAAATTATGTGGCTATTCACAACACTTCTGACACCAAATGTATAAATTTTCTACACCAAGCAATTGTCCAATTCTTGTGGACACCAACTGGGTGTCCTGAAATTTAATTCCATTCTGACACTAACTATCCAGAGTTCACACAGATAACATAGGTTAAGGGTTCAGTACCATAAGACTGCCTCACTTCAGACATTAGTTGCAAATATGTGTCTCCAGGTTACACACAACTTTTGTCCAACTGCATTACAAATTCAGAATTCTGACACCCTCCTCAGTTTCACTAATTTGCTATGACAGCTTACAGAACTCACAGAAACTCTTTACTTATGATTACCAGTTTATTATAAAGGAAATTATAAAATATTCATAAAATGAAAGATAAAGTGAACAGCCAAATGGAAGAGGTAAATAAGACGAGGTCCAGAAATAGCCTGAACACAGGAACTTCTGTTCCCTTGGGGTTTGAGGTGCACCACTCCCCTGGTACATGGATTCATTCACCAATCTGCAAGCTCTCTGAACCCCTTTATTTAGGGATTTTATGGAGGATCCATTACATAGGAACAATGAGTAGATCATTGGCCATTGGTGATTAATTCAACCTTTAGCTCCTCTCCCCTCTTAGGAGGTCAGGGAGGAGGACTGAAAATTCCAATCCTCTAATCATATAGTTAGTTCCTCTGGCAAGCAGCCCTCATCCTAAAGTTATCTAGGGGCCCACCAAAAGTCATGTTATTAGCATAAACTCAGATATGGTTGAAAAGGGTTTGTTATAAATAGCAAAACATGCTCTGCTCTCCCTTACCACTCAGATAATTATAAGGATTTTAGGAGCTCTGTGCCAGAAACCAGGGAGAAAAGACAAATATACATTTCTTATTATATTAAAATATCACAGATGCCCAATCTTAGAAACAGAGTAAACCATGTGGGATTAATGTGCATTTATTTTAGCAAATATATTTCATATTGAGAAATGAGATACTAAAGTCCAAAACTCACAGAATTGGCATTACTGAGCATTAAGTCCATGCCTTCCATGGACAGAGGCCTGTGTGAGAATTTACTTCTGACACTCAGCTTCCTCATCTGTAAGTAGGGACCGCTCTCCAACTTTGACAAGAGAAAGTTCAGATTAATTGTTATATATGAAAGTGCTTAAAATGTCTCCTCAGGTGAAATGAAGGACCACTATCTTTGGGAAAGCTACTTGAGTTGATTCTTAGATAAAAGTAAACATGTTTTAACCTTCTTTCTAATGTGACTGTTTTTATTATCACTTTCATATTTTGCATGTAGGCACAGACTCAGATTAAGCAAGTTCTAATATTTCCAAAAAATGAATTGTTTGGTTCCACTGACGTTTAAGACATGGGGCTTAATGGTAAGCTTTTGCCCATCTCTCACCTGAGGCACTGACAGGGGAATCAACAAATACTTAGATTGTTCATTTAAATAATGTGTTTTCCTGACCTTTTGATCACAGAAGAATCATGGATTAGAAAGATGACTAGGAAAGGGAAAGAGGTTTATTGCATTAATTATATCAAAAGAGGCTGAATCTTTTACTGCTTGGGCTCTTAATCAGACTGGTAATATTAGTGGTCTGTGAAAAGTGCCCTCCCAGGCAACAACTCATTCACTATCTGTCACTGTGGATTAGTTGGCATTTTCCAGAGTTTTATAAAAACATAATACCATATGTATTCCTTTTTTTTAAAAACATATTTATTGGAGTATAACTGCTTTACAATGGTGTGTTAGTTTCTGCTTTATAACAAAGTGAGTCAGTTATACTTATACATATGTTCTGATATCTCTTCACTCTTGTGTTTCCCTCCCTCCCACCCTCCCTATCCCACCCCTCTAGGTGGTCACAAACTACCGAGCTGATCTCCCTGTGCTATGCGGCTGCTTCCCACTAGCTATCTATTTTACATTTGGTAGTGTATATATGTCCATGCCACTCTCTCACTTTGTCACAGCTTACCCTTCCCCTTCCCCATATCCTCAAGTCCATTTGCTAGTAGGTCTGTGTCTTTATTCCCGTCTTGCCCCTAGGTTCTTCATGACATTTTTTTCTTAGATTCCATATATATATATGTTAGCATACATTATTTGTCTTTCTCTTTCTGACTTACTTCACTCTGTATGACAGACTCTAGGTCCATCCACCTCACTAAAAATAACTCAATTTCATTTCTTTTTATGGCTGAATAATATTCCATTGTATATATGTGCCATATCTTCTTTATCTATTCATCCAGTGAAGGACACTTAGGTTGCTGCCATCTCCCGGCTATTGTAAATAGAGCTGCAATGAACATTTTGGTACATGACTCTTTTTGAATTATGGTTTTCTCAGGGTATATGCCCAGTAGTGGGATTGCTGGGTCAAATGGTAGTTCTATTTGTAGTTTGGTACTGAACCTCCATACTGACTCCATAGTGGCTGTACCAATTCACATTCCCACTAGCAGTGCAAGAGTGTTCCCTTTTATCCATACCCTCTCCAGCATTTACTGTTTCTAGATTTTTTGATGATGGCCATTCTGACCGCTGTGAGATGATATCTCATTGAAGTTTTGATTTGCATTTCTCTAATGATAAATGATGTTGAGCATTCTTTCATGTGTTTGTTGGCAATCTGTATATCTTCTTTGGAGAAATGTCTATTTAAGTCTTCTACCCATTTTTGGATTGAGTTGTTTGTTTTTTTGTTATTGAGTTGCATGAGTTGCTTGTAATTCTTGGAGATTAATTCTTTGTCGGTTGCTTTATTTGCAAATATTTTCTCCCATTCAGAAGGTTGTCTTTTGGTCTTATTTATGGTTTCCTTTGCTGTGCAAAAGCTTTGAAGTTTCATTAGGTCCCATTTGTTTATTTTTGTTTTTATTTCCATTTCTCTAGGAGGTGGGTCAAAAAGGATCTTGCTATGATTTATGTCATAGAGTGTTTTGCCTAAGTTTTCCTCTAAGACTTTGATAGTTTCTGGCCTTACATTTAGGTCTTTAATCCATTTTGAGATTATTTTTGTGTATGCTGTTAGGGAGTGTCCTAATCTCATACTTTTACATATACCTGTCCAGTTTTCCCACCACCACTTATTGAAGAGGCTGTCCTTTCTCCACTGTACATTCCTGCCTCCTTTATCAAAGATAAGGTGACCATATGTGCGTGGGATTATCCCTGGGCTTTCTATCCTGTTCCATTGATCTATATTTCTGTTTTTGTGCCAGAACAATACTCTCTTGATTACTGTAGCTTTGTAATATAGTCTGAAGTCAGGGAGCCTGATTCCTTTAGCTCTGTTTTCGTTCTCAAGATTGCTTTGGCTATTCGGGGTCTTTTGTGTTTCCATACAAATTGTGAAATTTTTTGTTCTAGTTCTGTGAAAAATGCCAGTGGTAGTTTGATAGGGATTGCATTGAATCTATAGATTGCTTTGGGTAGTAGAGTAATTTTCACAATGTTGATTCTTCCAATCCAAGAACATGGTATATCTCTCCATTTATTTGTATCATCTTTAATTTCTTTCATCAGTGCTTTATAATTTTCTGCATACAAGTCTTTTGTCTCCTTAGGTAGGTGTATCCCTAGATAGTTTATTCTTTTTGTTACAATGATAAATGGGAGTGTTTTCTTAATTTCACTTTCAGATTTTTCATCTTTAGTGTATAGGAATGCCAGAGATTTCTGTGCATTAATTTTGTATCCTACTACTTTACCAAATTCATTGATTAGCTCTAGGAGTTTTCTGGTAGCATCTTTAGGATTCTCTATGTATAGTATCATGTCATCTGCAAACAGTGACAGCTTTACTTCTTCTTTTCTGATTTGGATTCCTTTTATTTCCTTTTCTTCTCTAATTGCTGTGGCTAAAACTTCCAAAACTATGTTGAATAAGTGTGGTGAGAGTGGGCAACCGTCTCTTGTTCCTGATCTTAGTGGAAATGCTTTCAGTTTTTCACCATTGAGGATGATGTTGCATGTGGGTTTATCATATATGGCCTTTATTATGTTGAGGAAAGTTCCCTCTATGCCTACATTCTGCAGGGTTTTTATCATAAATGGGTGTTGAATTTTGTCAAAAGCTTTCTCTGCATCTATTGAGATGATCATATGGCTTTTCTCCTTCAATTAGTAAATATGCTGTATCATGTTGATTGATTTTCATATATTGAAGAATCCTTGCATTTCTGGAATAAACTCCACTTGATCATGGTGTATGATCCTTTTAATGTGCTGTTGGATTCTGTTTGCTAGTATTTTGTTGAGGATTTTTGCATCTATGTTCATCAGTGATATTGCCCTGTAGTTTTCTTTCTTTGTGACATCTTTGTCTGGTTTCAGTATCAGGGTGATGGTGGCCTCATAGAATGAGGTTGAGGGTGTTCCTCCCTCTGCTATATTTTGGAAGAGTTTGAGAGGATAGGTGTTAGCTCTTCTCTAAATGTTTGATAGAATTCGCCTGTGAAGCCATCTTGTCCTGGGTTTTTGTTTGTTGGAAGATTTTTAATCACAGTTTCAATTTCAGTGCTTGTGATTTGTCTATTCATATTTTCTATTTCTTCCAGATTCAGTCTTGGCAGGTTGTGCATTTCTAAGAATTTGTCCATTTCTTCTAGGTTGTCCATTTTATTGGCATAGTGTTGATTGTAGTAATCTCTCATGATCTTTTGTATTTCTACAGTGTCAGCTGTTACTTCTCCTTTTTCATTTCTAATTCTATTGATCTGAGTCTTCTCCCTTTTTTTCTTGATGAGTCTGGCTAATAATTTATCAATTTTCTTTATCACCTCAAAAGAACAACTTTTAGTTTTATTGATCTTTGCTATCATTTCCTTCATTTCTTTTTCATTTACTTCTGATCTGATCTTTAAGATTTCTTTCCTTCTGCTAACTTTGAGGGTTTTTTGTTCTTTCTCTAATTGCTTTAGGTGCAAGGTTAGGTTGTTTATTCGAGATGTTTCCTGTTTCTTCAAGTTGGATTTTATTGCTATACACTTCCCTCTTAGAACTGATTTTGCTGTATCCCATAAGTTTTGGGTCATCATGTCTCCATTGTCATTTGTTTCTAAGTATTCTTTGATTTCCTCTTTGATGTCTTCAGTGGTCACTTCGCTATTAAGTAGTGTATTGTTTAACCTCCATGTGTTTGTATTTTTTACAGGTCTTTTCATGTAATTGATATCTAGTCTCATAGCGTTGTGGTCAGAAAAGATACTTGATATAATTTCAATTTTCTTAAAGTTACCAAGGCTTGATTGGTGTCCCAAGATATGATTTATCCTGGAGAATGTTCAATAAGTACTTGAGGAAAATGTGTATTCTGTTGTTTTTGGATGGGGTGTCCTATAAATATCAATTAAGTCCATCTTGTTTAATGTATCATTTAAAGCTTGTGTTTCCTTATTTATTTTCATTTTGGATCATCTGTCCATTTGTGAAAGTGGGGTGTTAACATCCCCTACTGTGAATATGTTACTCTTGATTTCCCCTTTTATGGCTGTTAGTATTTGCCTTATGTATTGAGGTGCTCCTATGTTGGGTGCATAAATATTTACAATTGTTATATCTTCTTCTTGGATCGATCCCTTTATCATTATGTAGTGTCCTTCTTTGTCTCTTGTAATAGTCTTTATTTTAAAGTCTATTTTGTCTGATATGAGAATTACTACTCTAGTTTTCTTTTGATTTCCATTTTCATGGAATATCTTTTTCCATCCCCTTACTTTCAGTCTGTATGTCTGTATGTCAGGTCTGAAGTGGGTTGCTTCTAGACAGCATATATGTGGGTCTTGTTTTTATATCCATTAAGGCGGTCTGTGTCTTTTGATAGGAGCATTTAATCCATTTACATTTAAGGTAATTATCGATATGTATGTTCCTATTCCTATTTTCTGAATTGTTTTTGGTTTGTTATTGTAGGTCTTTTCCTTCTCTTGTGTTTCTTGCCTAGAGAAGTTCCTTTAGCATTTGTTGTAAAGCTGGTTTGGTGATGCTGAACTCTCTCAGCTTTTGCTTGTCTGTAAACCTTTTAATTTCTCCATCAAATCTGAAAGAGATCCTTGCTAGGTAGAATAATCTTGGTTGTAGTTTTTTCTCCTTCATCACTTTATATATGTCCTGCCACTCCCCTCTAGCTTACAGTGTTTCTGCTGAAAGATCAGCTGTTAATCTTATGGGGATTTCCTTGTGTGCTATTTGTTGTTTTTCCCTTGCTGCTTTTAATATGTTTTCTTTGTACTTAATTTTTGATAGTTTGATTAATATGTGTCTTGGCATGTTTTTCCTTAGATTTTTCCTGTATGGGATTGTCTCTGCTTCCTGGACTTGATTAAATATTTCCTTTCCCATATTAGGGACGTTTTCAACTATAATCTCTTCAAATATTTTCTCAGTCCCTTTCTTTTTCTCTACTTCTTCTGGGACCCTTATAATTCGAATGTTGGTGCATTTAATGTCCCAGAGGTCTCTGAGACTGTCCTCCGTTCTTTTCATTCTTTTTTTTTTTAATTCTGTTCTGCAGTAGTTATTTCCACTATTTTATATTCCAGGTCACTTACCCATTCTTCTGCCTCAGTTATGCTGCTACTGATCCCTTCTAGATTATTTTTAATTTCATTTATTGTGTTGTTCATCATTGCTTGTTTCCTCTTTTGTTCTTCTCGGTCCTTGTTAAATGTTTCTTTCATTTTCTCTATTCTATTTCCCAGATTTTGGATCATCTTTACTATCATTATTCTGAATTCTTTTTCAGGTAGACTGCATATTTCCTCTTCATTTTTTAGGTTTGGTGAGTTTTTATCTTTCTCCTTCATCTGCTGTGTGTTTTTCTGTCTTCTCATTTTTCTTATCTTACTGTGTTTAGGGTCTCATTTTTGGAGCCCATAGGTTCACAGTTCTCATTGTTTTTGGTGTCTGTCCCCAGTGGCTAAGGTTGGTTCAGTGTGTTGTGTAGTCTTACTGGTGGAGGGGACTAGTGCCTGTGTTCTGGTAGACGAGGCTGGATCTTGTCTTTCTGGTGGCCAGTCCATGTCTGGTGGTGTGTTTTGGGGTGTCTGTGGCCTTATTATGATTTTAGGAAGCCTCTCTGCTAATGGGTGAGGTTGTGTTCCTGTCTTGCTAGTTGTTTGGCATAGGGTGTCCAGAACTGTAGCTTGCTGGTCGTTGAGTGAAACTGGGTGTTGGTGTTGAGATGGAGATCTCTGGGAGATTTTTGTCATTTGATATTACATGGAGCTGGGAGTTCTCTTGTGGACCAATTACCTAAAGTTGGCTCTCCCACATCAGAGGCACAGCACTGACTCCTGGCTGGAGAACCAATTTCCTTTCATCCACATGGCTCAGAATAGAAGTGAGAAAAATTAGAAAGAAAGAAGGAAATAAAGAAAGAAGAAAGGAAGAAAGAAAGAAAGAGGATAAAATAAAGTAAAATAAAGTAAAATAAAATAAAGTTATTAAAATAAAAAATAAAAAGTAATTATTAAAAAAATAATTTTTAAACAAAAACAAACAAAGAAAAAAAATGGACAGACAGAAACCCTAAGACAAATGGTGAAAGCAAAGCTATACAGACAGAATCTCACACAGAAGCATACACATACAGACTCACAAAAAGAGGAAAAGGGGAAAAAATAATAAATATTGCTCTCAAAGTCCACCTCCTCAATTTGGGATGATTTGTTTCTAATCAGGTATTCCACTGATGCAGCATACATCAAATTGATTGTGGAGATTTAATCCACTGCTTCTGAGGCTGCTGGGAGAGACTTCCCTTTCTGTTCTTTGTTCGCACAGCTCCCGGGGTTCAGGTTTGGATTTGTCCCCGCCTTTGTGTGTAGGTCGCCTAAGGGCATCTGTTTTTTGCTCAGACAGGACGGGGTTAAAGGAGCAGCTGATTCAGGGGCTCTGGCTCACTCAGGCCTGGGGAGAGGGAGGGGTACGGATGGAGGGTGAGCCTGCAGCAGCAGAGGCCCGCAGGACGTTGTAGCAGCCTGAGGTATGCCATGCACTCTCTGTATTCCTTTTTATTTATTTATTTATTTTTTGCATGGCTTCTTTTTTTCAACATTTTTGTTTTAATTTACATTTAAGCTGTTGTATATAGCAAGAGTTTATTTATTTTTATTGCTTGTTAGAATTACATGGATACTCTAAAATTTGTTTATTCATTCATCTCTTGAAAGGCATTTGAGTTGATTCTAGTTCTTAGCTATAACAAATAAAGCCTCTATGAGTATTCATGTACAAGTGTTTTTATGAATATATGTTTTCTTTTCTTTGGTTTAATATCTAGGAAAGGAATAGTTGGATCATATGGTAGGTAAACATTTAACTTTTTAAGAATCTGTCAAAATGTTTTTTTCAAAGTGTATAAAGCTTTTTTTTTTTTTTTTTTTTTTTTTCAGTACATGGGCCCCTCACTGTTGTGGCCTCTCCTATTGTGGAGCACAGGCTCCAGACATGCAGGCTGAGCGGCCATGGCTCACGGGCCCAGCCGCTCCACAGCATGTGGGATCTTCCCAGACTGCAGCATGAACCCGCTTCCCCTGCATCAGCAGGCGGACTCTCAATCATTGCACCACCAGGGAAGCCCCTATAAAGCTTTAATAGAGATTGCATGATGGCTATATTAGAAGTATTTTTGTCTTTTTCTATTTTTTCAGAAGAATTCACTATGATAATCTGCACAAACCCTGACATTTCAGGAAAGGAAGTAATATTTTTTTCTTACTTGTATATAACACTTTGTATTTTTTTTTTTTTTTTGTGGTATGTGGGCCTCTCACTGTTGTGGCCTCTCCCGTTGTGGAGCACAGGCTCCGGACGCACAGGTTCAGCGGCCATGGCTCATGGGCCCAGCCGCTCCACGGTGTATATGACCTTCCAGGACCGGGGCACAGACCCATGTCCCCTGCATCAGCAGGCGGACTCTCAACCACTGTGCCACCAGGGAAGTCCCTTAACTACATCTTTAACTATGAAGAATAAAGTGCAGTATTATCTGTGGAATCAGGAAGTCAGAAGCAATCTAGGTGCCCATCACTAAGGGAATGAGTCAGTAAGATGGAGTGTTTTCAAACAGAATCAGTAAACTAGAGCAGGATTGTTTACCCTCAGAAAGAAATCAGATAGAATCCAGTGAGCCAATTAAATTATATTGGGAAAAAATACATCTTCACTTTCACAAATATCTAACTGACATTTAGTATTTCATTTAATTAAGAATGAAGACAACAAACTACAGTTCTATTAGTAGTATCTTGACTTTGTCACTAATAGACATCACATTTCTTTTTAAATTACTTGTTTCAGACATTCTAAAATATTTCATGTGTTAGTCACCATAATGAAATGATGGTAGTTATTAAACTGGCCACTAGATTGTATTATTTGATGTATTAATACATAAATACATATATTGTTGTTCCACACATTTGCTATTTTATTATTTTGAAAGTGTATATCAGTAAAATTCGTCTATTTTGTAATCCACTGTACTTGAGTATACCTATTACAAATATTAAAGACATTATGATACATAGGGTTCCATAAAAGATTATTTTGGGGAGTCTAGACTGCCAAAAGGTCTCCAAAACAAAAACGTTTATAACTCCTGAGATACAGGATCAAGGATAGATGTTAAAATATAGTATCAATTATTAAAACACAAATTAGAGATTTGATGCACAGTACCACTTACATATATTGAAATATCAAAATATCACTATATTTAAAAAAATACATGCACACAGACATGCATAAACACACTAGAGAGGAAAGTGAAGAGCATGGGGGGAGGGATTTAGGTAGACAGATCAAGCATATGAGATAATGTACTAAAATAAAGACCTTGTAAAGGCCAGTGATGATAGGTATCTGATTATGAGGACCAGAAAGGAAAAATAAACTTAAGAAAATTAGGAAGTTGTATCCAAACCCATAACCCCCAATAAGCCAATAACCTGTGAGAGAATCTTTGAGAATCCTATATCTCTGGATTTATAAATGTCATATTCTACTTATGTAATTTTTTTTAAAAAAGTAATTCTCTCTCTTTGTTTCCAACATGAAGGGGTTTAACATATGTATTCTCTTAGAGTTTCCTATTTCTCCTCTCATCAACAGAGACAATAATTTGTCTTTCCTTCATCATTTGTCACTTTATTAAACCTTAAAAGCTCACAAAAATCCCTTTTCTAGGGGGCTTCCCTGGTGGTGCAGTGGTTGAGAGTCCACCTGCCAATGCAGGGGATATGGGTTTGTGCACCGGTCCGGGAAGATCCCACATGCCATGGAGCGAGTGGGTCCGAGAGCTATGGCTGCTGAGCCTGCATGTCCGGAGGCTGTGCTCCACAACAGGAGAGGCCACAACAGTGGGAGGCCCGCGTACCGCAAAAAAAAAAAAAAAAAAAAAAAAAAAAAATCCCTTTTCTAAAATATGTAAGACTTGGGGAAAAAAAGATTGCAGAGGAGTAGGAGGATGTGGAGTTGCTCTCTCTCCACAAACACATGAAGAATGTATCTACAAATGGAACAATTCTCACAGAGCACCTGCTGAACACCAGCAGAGGACTTCAGACCCGAAAAAGGACAAAAAAGTTCCCCACAGAACCGAGTAGGACAAAATAAAGGAGGAAAAAGGAAGAGGAGAGGAAGCAGGAAGAGACCTGAGCCCCTGGTAGGAAGCTGAAACTGCGGAGAGGTTTCCGTATCTGGTGATGCCCCTCACTGGCAGGAAGAGCAGCTGGGATAGAAGGGGAGATTCAGGGGCTTGGAGGAGAGCCCATCAACACATCTGTGGCAGGCAGGACAGAGTGAGACTTAAACAGGTGGTCCGCGACACAGCCCTGCCCACAGCAGCCTAAGATGTGTGTCTGCCAGTGTGAACAGGGACTGGGTGCTACATTGTGGGGTTTAGAGAGTAGACTGGGGGAGGGGACTGTTGTTGGCTGTGAGGAGACAGCCTGAGGGAATGGGAGTGATGAGCTCCACAACTGGGAATGATCCTGGAGGAAGCCCAGACCACCACAGAAGCATAGTGCCATTATTGAGAGATGCACAACAAGTGGGGTCACCACTGCAGCCTCATTCCTCACAGGCCTGCCCCTGTCTTCACAGGCACTAGGGGACGTCTACCGCTAGATACAGCTTGAATGTCCCTGTCATCATCTCTCTTGCCCTCCCTCCGAACTTGGGTGCCCCACTCACCCCAATTGCCGACTGACAATCTCGTGCATTCCAATTGCTACCCCAGCACCCTCCCTCCTGGGTGGTCTGATTGCCCCAATCACCTCCTTGGCTCCTTCCTTGCTGACAGGTTCTTGTGCTCTGGCAACCTCTGGAGCTGACTCTGGTGACAGGAACACACAGAGGTGGGGCTGAAAACCCAGCTGAGCACCAGGGGCCATGTGATTAAGGAAGAAGAGCTGAAATCTTTCCTCACAGTTTCACGACCAGTGGAATTACACCTCCACTAACAGCTTCCTAAATTCAGCACCTGTGAAACATCTGAAAAGACAAGTGCTCCTACAGCTGGGACAGGTCTGGCTTTAGCAGCTGTGGGCTTTGTGGGCATGTACATGTGGGGCCTGGGCCAGGCCACAGTTCCATCTCTCTCCATACCTCCCACTGCAGGTCCAGGTGCACAACTACTGCAGTCCTGGGACCTGACATCAGTGAATCTGAGCCAGTGGCCTGGTGAAAACAATGCCTGAGAGTCACCAGGTCCAATTGCCAGCATACTCACAGTTAAAGTGGGACCAAGAGCAGTGACAACAGTGTACTTTGTGAGCCCAAATAGTGGGCAAAAGGAGACACATCAGAGCACATTCACAGGTGAACATCTCCATAGGAGGAATACTCAGTGGCTTCTCTCTCAGTGTGAGTGCTCCAATCCCACCTACCTTGAATGACAGATCAGAAACACAACTAAGAAACAGATCTGGGAGACTCTACTGCAACAACTAGGGAGCAGACCCTGCCCCTGAAAAGGCATGACAACAACAAAGCAAAGGGGAGGCCCTGCTCAATATCCAGGGCAGGCTCTGGTCACCACAACACCAGTCAAACCCCCTATCAAGGGGATAATGGCACAAGCCTCTGCACCAAACTCACCCACCAGGCGGCAAACACCAGAAGCAAGAGGAACTACAATCCTGCAGCCTTCAGAAAGGAGACCACAAACACAGTAAGTTAGACAAAAAGAGATGACAAAAGAATATGTTGCAGACAAAGGAACAAGATAAAAACCTACAAGAACAACTAGATGAAGAGGAGATAAGTAATCTACCCAAAAAGAATTCAGAGTAATGATAGTAAAGATGATCCAAGATCTCAGAAAAAGAATGGAGGCATGGATCAAGGAGATATAAGGAATGTTTAACAAAGACCTAGAAGAACTAAAGAACAAACAAAGATGAACAATATAAAAACTGAAATGAAAAATGAGGCAGAAGAATGAATAAGTGAGCTGCAAGACAAAATGGTGGAAATCAGTGCCACAGAACAGAATAAAGAAAAAAGAATGAAAAGAAATTAGCACAATCTCAAAGATCTCTGGGACATTAAACACACAAACACTCAAATTATGGAGGTCCCAGAAGAAGAAGAAAAAGAGAAAGGGACTGAGAAAATATTTGAAGGGATTGTAGTCAAAAACTTCCCTAACACAAAAAAGGAAATAGTCACTTAAGTCCAGGAAGTGCAGAGAGTCCCTCACAGGATAAACCCAAAGAGGAACATGCTGAGACACATATTAATCAAAGTAACAAAAATTAAATACAAATAAAAATATTAAAATCAACAAGAGAAAAGCAACAAATAACATACAAGGGACTTCCCATAAGGTTATCAGCTGATTTTTCAGCACAAACTCTGCAGGCCAGAAGACAGTGGCATGATATATTTAAAGTGATAAGAGGGAAAAATCTACAACCAAGAATACTCTACCCAGCAAAACTCTCATTCAGATTTGAGAAAGAAATCAAAAGCTTTACAGACAAGAAAAAGCTAAGAGAATTCAGCACCACCAAACCAACTTTACAACAAATTTTAAAGAAACTTCTCAAGATGGGGGTGGGGGTGGGGCACAACTAGAAACAAGAAAATCACAAATGGGAAAGCTCACTGGTAAAGGCAAACATACAGTGAAAGTAGGAAATCATCCATACACAAATGTGATATCAAAAGCAGCAACTGTGAGAAGAGGAAAGTACAAATGCAGGAAATGGGAATTGCACTTGAAATTAAGAGACCAACCACTTAAAACAACCTTGTATATATATAGATTACTTTATCAAAACCTCATGGGAATAACAAATCAAAAACTACAGTAGATACACACAGAGAAAAGGAAAAGCAACACAAGCTCAACACCAAAAATGCTCATCAAACCACAAGAGAATAAAAGAGGAAGGGAAGAAAAAAGACCTACAAAAACAAACTAAAACCAATTAAGAAACTGGTAATAGGAACATAAATATCAATATCTACTTTAAATGTAAATGGATTAAATGCTCCAACCAAAAGTTATAGACTGGCTGAATGGATACAAAAACAAGACCCATATATAGACTGTCTAAAGGAGACCCACTTCAGACCTCGGAACACATACATACTGAAAGTGAGGGGATGGAAGAAGATAGTCCATTCAAATGGAAATCAAAAGACAGCTGGAGTAACAATACTCATGTCAGAAAAAATAGGCTTTAAAACAAGGACTGTTATAAGATACAAGGAAGGCCACTACATAATGATCAAGGGATCAATCCAAGAAGAAGAAGATATAACAATTGTAAACATATATGCACTCATATATTGAGGTGCTCCTCATATATTGAGGAGCACCTCAATATATAATGCAGATGCTACCAGCCATAAAATGGGAAATCAACAGTAACACAATACTAGTGGGGGATTTTAACACTCCACTTTCACCAATGGGTATATCATCCAGACAGAAAATTAATAAGGAAACACAAGCCTTAAATGACACATTAGACTAGATAGACTTAACTGATATTTATAAGACATTCCATCCGAAAGCAGCAGAATACAATTTCTTCTCAAGTGCACATGGAACATTCTCCAGGACAGATCACATCCTGGGTCACAAATCAAGTCTCAGTAAATTTGAGATAATTGAGATCATATCAAGCATCTTTTCTGACCATAATGCTATGGGATTAGAAATCAATTACAGGAAAAAAAAACTGTAAAAATCACAAACACATAGAGGCTAAACAATATGTTACTAGATAACCAATGGATCACTAAAGAAATCAAAGAGGAAATCAAAAAATACCTAGAGACAAATGACAATGAAAACACAATGATCCAAAATCTATGGGATGCAGCAAAAAGAGTTCTAAGAGGGAAGTTTACAGCAATACAATCTTACAATAAGAAGCAAGAAAAATCTTAAATAAACAACATATCCTTACACCTAAAGCAACTAGAGAAAGAAGAAAAAACAAAACCAAATGTTAATAGGAAGAAAGAAATCATAAAGAGCAGAGCAGAAATAAATGAAATACAGATGAAGAAAAAAATAGCAAAGATCAATGAAAATAAAAGCTGGTTCTTTGAGAAGATAAAATTGATAAACCATTAGCCAGACTCATCAATAAAAAAGGGAAAGGACTCAAATCAATAAAATTAGAAATGAAAAAAGGAGAAGTAACAACTGGCGCAACAGAAATACAAAGGACCATAAGAGACTACTACAAGCAACTATACGCCAATAAAATGTACAACCTAGAAGAAATGGATGAGGTCTTAGAAAGGTAAAATCTTGTAAGACTGAACCAGGAAGAAATAGAAAACATGAACAGGCCAATCACAAGTATTGAAATTGAAACTGATTAAAAATCTTCCAACAAACAAAACTCCAGGACCAGATGGCTTCACAGGTGAATTCTATCAAACATTTAGAGAAGAGCTAACACCTACCCTTCTCAAACTCCTCCAAAAAACTGCAGAGGAAGGAATATTCCCAAGCTCATTCTACAAGGCCACCATCACCCTGATACCAAACCAAAGATATCACAGAAAAAGCAAATTAAAGGCCAATATCACTGATAAATATAGAGGCAAAAAATCTCAACACAGAAGTAGCAAACTGAATCCAGCAACATATTAAAAGGATCATACACCATGATCAAATGGGATTTATCTGAGGTATGAAAGGATTATTCAATATATGCAAATCGAACAATGTGATATACCACATAAACAAATTGAAGAATAAAAACCATATGATCATCTTAATATATGCAGAAAAAACTTTTGACAAAATTCAAAACCTATTTATGATAAAAACTCTTCAGAAGTTGGGAATAGAGGGAACTTACCTCAACATAATAAAGGTCATATGTGACAAACCCACAGCAAAAGTCATTCTCAAAGGTGAATAACTGAAAGCATTTCCTCTAAGATCAGGAACAAGACAATGGTGTACTCTTGCCACTATTACTCAACATAATTTTGGAAGTCTTGGCCACAGCAAAGAGAAGAAATAAATAAAGAAAGAAATAAAAGGAATCTAAATTGGAAAAGAAGTAAAACTCTCACTCTTTGTAGATGAAATGACACTATACATAGAAAACCCTAAAGATGCTACCAGAAAACTGCTAGAGCTCATCAATGAATTTGGTAAAGTTGTAGGATACAAAATTAATACACAGAAATATCTTGCATTCCTATACATGAACAATGAAAGTTCAGAAAGAGAAATAAAGGAAACAATCCCATTCACCATTTCAACAAAAAGAATAAAATACCTAGGAATAAACACACCTAAGGAGGCAAAAGACCTGTACTCAGAAAACTATGAGATACTGATGAAAGAAATAAAAAATGGCAAAACAGATGGAGAGATATAACATGCTATATCAATATGGAACATATGGTATACCATTTTCTTAGATGGGAAGAATCAATATTGTGAAAATGACTATACTACCCAAAGCAATCTACAGATTCAATGCAATCCTTATCAAATTACCAATGGATTTTTTCACAGAATTAGAATAAAAAAATTTACAATTTGTATGGAAACACAAAAGACCACGAATAGCAAAAGCAATCCTGAGAAACAAAAGCAGAGCTGGAGAACTCAGGCTCTGTTTCTTCAGACTATACTACAAAGTTACAGTCATCTAAACAGTATGGTACTGGCACAAAAACAGAAATACACACCAATGGAACAGGATAGAAAGTCCAGAGATAAACCCACACACCTATGGTCCCCTAATCTATGACAAAGGAGGCAAGAATATACCTCCTTGCCTGGAGAAAGACAGTCTCTTCAATAAACGGTGCTGAGAAAACTGGACAGCTACATGCAAGTGAATGAAATTAGAGCACTCCCTAACACCATACACAAAAATAAACTCAAAAATGGATTAAAGACCTAAATGTAAGGCCAGATACTATAAAACTCTTACAGGAAAATATAGGCAGAATACACTTTGACGTAAATTGCAGCAAGAATGTTTTTGACCCACCTCCTAGAGTAATGAAAATATAAACAAAATCAGCAAATGGCACCTAATTACACTTGAAAGCTTTTGCACAACAAAGGAAACCATAAACAAGATGAAAAGGCAACCCTCAGAATGGGAGAAAATATTTGCAAATGGAGCAACCAACAAGGGATTAACCTACAAAATATACAAACAGCTCATGCAGCTCAATATCAAAAAAACAAACAACCCAATCAGAAAATGGGCAGAAGATCTAAGCAGACCTTTCTCCAAAGAAGACATACCAGCGGCTAAAGGCACATGAAAAGATGCTCAACATCACTAATTATTAGAGGAATGCAAATCAAAACTACAGTGAGGTATCACCTCACACCAGTTAGAATGGTCATCATCAAAAATTCTACAAACAGTAAATGCTGGAGAGAGTGTGGAGAAAAGCAAACCCTCTTGCACTGTTTGTGGGGATGTAAATTGGTACAGCCACTATGGAGAGCAGTATGGAGGATCCTTAAAAAACTAAAAAATATATAGCTACCATATGATCCAGCAATCCCACTCTTGTTTCTATATCTGGAGAAAACCATAATTTGAAAAGATACATACACCACAGTGTTCATTGCAGCATTATTTACAATAACCAGGGGGACATGGAAGGAAAATAAATGTTCATCAACAAAGGAATGGATAAAGAAGAAGAACTGTTTCACTTTGCTGTACACCTGAAACTAACACAACATTGTAAATCAGCTATACTCCTATATATATATAATGGCATACTACTCAGCCATAAAAAAGAATGAAATAATGTCATTTTCAGTGACATGTATGGACCTCGAGGTTGTCATACGGAGTGAAGTAAGCAAGACACTTATATGTGGATTCTAAAAAACTTTTACGAATGAACATAACTACTAAACAGAAATAGAGTTACAGACATAGAAAACATACTTATGGTTATTATGGTTAACAGGGGGTAAGAGGGGAGGGATAAATTGGGAGATTGGGACTGAAATATGCACACCACTATATATGAAACAGATAACTAATAAGGACCTACTGTATGGCACAGGGAAATCTACTCAGTACACTGTAATGACCTATATGGGAAAAGAATCTAAAAAAGAATATATATATATATATATATATATATATATATATATATATATATATATATATATATATATATAAATGTTTCACTTTGCTGTACACCTGAAACAAACCCAACATCTTAAATCAGCTATGTTCCAATAATTTTTTTTTTTTAATGTGAGATTTGTCTGCCTGGCACAATTGGCTTTTTAAATACCTCCTTAACACAAAAAAGTGTTGGTCCACAAGTATGCCTATACATTGAACCAAAGTGTAAATGTACACTATTTCTATATCAGAGATCACTTTCTATACTTGACTTATATTCCCAATAACATTTCATTTCAATCTAGACCACATGATACAGTGCCACAAAATTCTTGCTAATTGAATATAATTTAGGATTTTTTGACAGCAAATAAGACAATTTTCCATGCATAAATGGTGGTTTGTTTACATCTTTGGCTATGCAAAAACCATAGAAGGTCTTCCATACCTGAGAAAATTTCTTGTAGTGGATTCAAAAGAGTATACAGTCTTCTAATCATTTACCAGAAATATATCCTTTCCTCATGTGAACTCATGAGCTTGACCAGTGTCAGAGTCTCTTGAGCTACCTTGTTCACCTACTAGTTTGGTGGCCACTTTTGTCCTTCACCAGGCTGGTTGTTCTGCATCTGAGTGTTTGCTTACATGATGAGTAAGAAAGAGAATCTATAAGAAAATGTTCCATCTTCATCCATATAAAATTCACTTCCTTTTGTCCTCCAGAATGTAAGTACTATGAGGGCAGGAATTTTACTCTTGATTCTTTTATGTAGCCCCATTGGCTGGTCCTCAATAAATATTTGTTGAATTAGGTGTATGAGCAATAAAGGAAGCAATAAAATGATAAATTTATATATTTGTTTGTATATTCTTGTAGCAGTCACCAACCTTCAGCCCTGAGATAGGATGCCAGATGCTGAAGTTGTTAACTATGTATGTAACCCTGATGATGGTGATTTTCTTCTTTATGCATCTATCTATTATCTCCAATTTCCCATAATGGGGGTTTACCATATGATTTTCAATTAAAAAGTTTAAAAATATAAGTTTGCTCTTTTTTCAGTGGTTACCTTGCTTATAACCTAGAAAGTTTTGATAAGTATATTTATTAGTTTAGGAATTTGTTGAGGAGCTGATGAAAGCAGAATATCATTACCATCTCTGTAATGTTTTCTAATTATTTAGGAAAAATATTATTTGCTACTTTAAATAATATATTGTATAATGCTTATTTTAAAGTATACATTAATACTAGTGAGAAAAGATGAAAATCTTTGATTTAGTCTTCTGTCACTCATTCTTTCACTTAATTTTCAAACTTATGTTGAGATATCAATGCTCTATACTTTCATAATATATCATTCTCAAAATATTTCCCTATGTAGTTACTGAAACTAAAATAGTTTCACTAGTTTCACTAGATTTAATTATATATTGAATTCCAGACCTAGATACTCCCAATACCTGTATTTGTTAGGCAAGATTTGTGCGCTAAAATGTGTCCACATTACCCACCACTACAGTTCTGCCCAGCAAGTGACTTATGTAGAGTGTATAGGTAGCACACTGTTCCAAATCAAAGCTATATGAGTTCTATAAAGAAAAATTTTGTGCACATAATCTACTGAGACTATTAAAGAAGATAAATCTACATGTAGGTAAGGACAAACAATGTATGTGATCTATTTGTATTTTAAAGATTTTGTGACAGTGTTAGATCCAGTTAATAAAGGAGAAAAAAGTGAGAATAGAAAACAAATGTGTATGTTCTAACAGAGCCAGGGGATAATTAAATTAGGAAAAGTGAACAAAAAATGTTTGGTGGTAGGAGGGACAAGAACAGTGGCAAGAGACCAATTTTATCAGGTCAGTCTGTTTCTCGCCATTCTTCTTTAAAATTGATCACCTTCCAGATTGGAAAGGTGAGTTTCTAATTAGCTCCTTTCTCATCAGTCAAGGCTCAGTCTCTCTAAACAATCTTTGGGTAATGATCATATCTCCACTTTGATCAACATTAGGGAAATTGCAGAGCCAAATATTAAACAGGTACTTATGTAATTGTGCTCAACCACCTGTTCTCTTGACCGCTAGCTGACCCACTTAACAAAGACCAGTGTACTTCAAACAGTGCAAGTGATACCAAATATAATCAACCCCTCATTAACACTGGACACTTTTCTCTCAGTCTTTCAATTTTATTTTCTCAAATTAATCTTCAGTGTATTTTTATAACTCAGTGAAAGATCACTAAGAAATTATAACTTGGTCCTGAAAAATCTATGTATAATATCGACTACAACACTAAGGACTACAATCTTCCCCCACTTGAATTGCATATTTATTTAATTTGCTTATATTTATTTGCCTTGGAGCTAAAACAACTGTCTATGTAAATCTATTAAAAATTTTTCCTTATGTTAAAAAAAAAAGTTTCACTGGCTTCCATAGCAACCCTTAGGGGTTCAGTTAAAAAAGAATTCCAGAACTCAGACTCTGCTTCAGAACTAAGGAATGAGTATCTTCAATGGCGAGGTCTAGGTGTTTGTAACTTTAACAAGTTCACCAGGTGATTCAGACGTAGACCAATACCTGAGAAACATAGGAATGAACTTACATAGTTGACCCTTGAACAACAAGGGTAGGGGGTTAGGGGCCCCAACCCTCCACCAGGGTTATATGAAATCCCCTTATAATTTTATATTTGGCCCTCTGACCCTCCATATCCCTGGTTCTGCATCCCTGGGATTCAACCAGTCCAGGTCATGTAGTATTGTAGTATGTTTTGATGAAAGAAATCCACAGATAAGTGGACCCATGGAGCTGAAACATGTGTTGTTCAAAGGTTGGCTGTATTTGGAGGATATCGACTTAGAACAAAGCATCACAGCTTTGGGTTTCTGTTTCTGTGTGTAGTAATGGAACTATTTCCTAACAAAGAAGAATCCCATAAAAAGTAGATGAAAAGTGGGCAAGTGAAAATCTAGGTAGATAAGAAAACAGAAGAGCATTACTCTACTTGCTCTCTATGCCCATCTCAAATTAGTTCCATTTTTTCACTCATTCTTAAAAGCATACCAAGTGTCTGTCTTTGCCAGGACTATATGTATGTTGGGACACAGGTGGGAACAAGAGAAATGCCATCTTTATATTATGGAGTCAAAATGTTGCAGCAGTTAAGGGTTCAAGTTCTGTAGTCTGACAGCCTGCATTTGAAAGTTGGCTTTGCTATAAAGCAACTGGCATAAGTTCTTTCTCTGGTCTAAACTACTTAATGTGTTTTCATCTGGGAAATGGGATTATTGATACATATTTAATAAAGTTGGCAAAAAGATTAAATTCTTGGCTCATAGATATTGTTCCATATATGATTATTTATTGATAAACAGATAATGCTATTTTTTCACATAACTTCTGCAGCCTGGGGGTTGGGGACCCCTGCTCTAAGTAACCTGGGAGTGCTTAACCGTCTATCTTCTAAGCATTCTCAAACTCCAGTGTGCATTCAGAATCAACTGGAACCATCTTCAGAGTTTCTGATTCAGCAGTTCAGGTGTGGAACTTTATAACAAGTCCTTAGGGGATGCTGTTGCTGTTGGTTTGGGACCAAACTTTGAGAAAATCTGTTTTAGAGCACATATTATGTCTTATTTCACAAGGATAACCAAGACTCACCTCTTTGTGCAAACTCATTTGTCAGCCACTTTGGCAGTCCTCCTTTTTCCCACTGGGAGAACTAGTGATAGCTGCTGTCATATGTTGCCATTTCTAAAAAAATACATTAAGAAGGATGTTTTGTTTTTGTTTTGTTTGATTTTTGTTTTTTGTTTTTTTGTTTTTGCTAGGGACTGTTTTCTTTACTAACTCCTTTACATATTGGTAGATAAATGGAGATCCAGGGATTACCTAACATGCTGAAAAATCATAGGCAAACCTTGTCTAGATTTCTTAGAAAAGTTAACATTTAGGGTGAACATTGAAGAACAGAGGATAATGAGAGACAGAAAAGGAGAACCAGAGACTGACCTAGTAAAATCATTTCTTGGCCATTGCAGCACATTCTTCACCTCCACATTAAAAAAGAAAAAAGAAAGAAAGAAACCTAAAAGAGAAATTAACACCCTGGAAAGCACTTTGGAATTGCTCTCTAAACTTGGTGTAATATAAACAAATGGACATTTTGATTAAACAGATATCATTAGGATGACATGTTTTGATCTCAACCCCTGGTTTAATGATCTAATTAAGACAAAGAAAAATTCATTATGGACTCTCATATCAAATAATTCATTTTACAGAGCCATGGGAAAAGACTATCTGTTTGTTTAGGATAGGAAGAATGTCCCGGATGAATGAAGAAAAGAAATTTAACCCTGAGAAGTTTATGTGTCTTTATTTCTAAGAGGAAAAGGTAACAGACAAAGCCAGCAATGAAAAGTACAAACTACAGGGAGGAAGAGGATGTAGGCCCTGGAGGTAATTTTGCCTTCAGCTACTCTTTGCTGTATTTCACCTCAGCTTGTCCATTACAAAAGGAGAAAGATTTGGGAGAAAGATAAGGTGGATGTACTAGGATAACCAAAATCCCATAGCTTTTGGAGGTGTGAGTGTTATCATATCCAGGGGGTTAAGACAAAGGAAGAAGTAAGAAAGAAGGTCGAAGGAGGGTGAGAAAAGGCATATTGCACAGAGGAGGTCAGGGGTTAGCAGTGGAAAGAAGCTGGGAGGTAAGAGCAGGAGCTGTGACAGTTAATTTTTTGTCAACGTGACAGGGCTAAGGGATGCCCAGATCGCCAGTAATATATTATTTCTAGCTGTATCTGAGAGGGTGTTTCTGGAAGAGATAAAGCATTTGAATCAGTAGACTGAGGTAAGGAACATCTGCCCTCACCAATGTGAGTGGAATTATCCAATCTATTGAGGGCCCAAGTAGAACAAAATGGTGGAAAGCAAACTCTTTCTCTCTCTTCTTGCAGTGGAACATTGTTCCTTTCCTGCTGTCAGACATCAGAGCTCCTGATTCTTGGGACATTGGACTCCAGGACTTACATTCTCAGCCCTTCAGTTTCCAACTGATAGTTATACCATTGACACCCTGGTTCTCAGGTCTTTGGACTTAGACTGAATTATACACCATTGGCTTTCCCGGTTCTCCAGCTTGCAGAGGGAATATATCATGTGACTCCTCAGATGCCATAATTGAGTGAGCCAATTCCCACAATAAATCTTCTCTTACATATCTATATCTATATCTACTGTTGGTACTGTTTCTCTAAAGAACTCTAATACTGTAACCAAAATATTGAAAGAAAAGGAAAATTGAATGGATTAAAATTAAAGCATGAAGCAACCATGATATTTCTATGGAATACCGCATGTAGTTTTCTTGGAGATAATGTTTCCCCCTCAAAAGTTGAATATCACTGAAATCTGTACTCTAAAAATTCATTATATTCACAGGTTTATTGCATGTCTTCTTGCTGAAGTCTTTAACTAAATATCTAAACGGAAAGCAAAACAAAGAACTATTCGACTATTGAGTAATTCTCACTTGAAAGCATTTAAGATTAATTCACCTAAAACCTTAAAAAACAAAAATTTAACAACGTTGCCTGTGGCTTTGCCAATGGCAATCTATCTGCTGTGTTATATCAGGGGACACTGAAGCGGGATTATAGCTAACTGCTGTCAGTCTTCTTCCCCTTTTGAACATAATATTTCCAGTAAACCCATTTGACCGTGACTTATTCTTCTTAGGCATGACTGCATGGATTGTTAGGACCTCAGCCACATGAGCAGGGAAGGGAAGAGATGGATTTGAATTGGACAGGATGATGAATGGGGAATTTAGTCTAGTTATAGATGTGGCCCCTTAAAGGTAGCCAACTGGTGTGCAAATATTGTGAATTCTGCTTGATTAGATTAAGTGTTAACATCTGAGAAGGTTCAATACAGAGTGAAATCCAAATGCTAAATAACACCCAAAGCCAAACCAATGGTGATGCTGTAAGTGTTATTATGAGTATAGAAAGTATAAACAATGGCTTTTTTCAGGGGATTTATGAAAATTAAGCAGAATATCAAAACCTCTATTCTTAGAATAGAGGGATATGCAAGAAAACAAGGAGAAAACTGAATCAAAATAATTGGGCCATTGTGACAGGAAAGTACGTAAATGTTGGGACTTAAGTACTCACGGATAACAAGGTTTTACTCTTGGCACACTGGACTGCCAGAGATTCCACTGTTTAGAGAGATGAGCTTGCAGATACCATTTTTGTCTAGTTCCCAGTAGTTGAGATGGTAAAAGCATCTATCAGTGTAACCAGCAGGATAGGAAAGGCAGGGGTGGACAGAACATACCACCACCTGTTAGAGGTCATTGCTTCTGCTTCTTTCTGCTGATGAAGCTGCCTGTTTGCTAAACTACATAGTCCCTGTTTGCTGCTACTACTTCTTACAGTCACTTTCATTTAACCTTGCTGCTAATTCCTTCACAGCCAGAACAGAAGGAAATCCTCTGTCTTTCTTAAAGACTGAACTTCAAAATGATATTCCCATGAGGGCTTGTGGTAGAGGAGTTAAAGCACATTTTTTAAAAATTCATGCAGAAATTTAGTTCAAATGGGTAAATGTTATTTGGATACTGTTGGTAATCTGAGTCTTAGTTCCTCATCTCTGGACTAATTTAGCATTGTCTGTTTCATGGCATGACTGAGATAATTCAATGAGAGGAAGAAAAAAGTTAAAATGCTTAGCTCACTAGTTGGCACTCAACAATTGTGAATTTCCTCTACCCCTTCCCATATCATCTTTTCTTTTCTCTTATTTAGGGTTTCTTGACACTCACCTACTTCCTGCTTATATACTCATCTTTGGAGCCCTTTGTAGCATCTTACCTTCAAGCACAACATGTTGTTGAGTTAATTTTACTCCACTCTAGCCTCTCATGGTTCATGGTTAAAAAAAAATAAAAATCCTGTTCAACCAAGTCATTACCAACTCAGATTGCTCGATATCTGAAATTAATAATCAGTTGTTGGATACAAGTAGGATTTAAAAGTCAGAAGTCTGAAAAGACAGTTCATTTTATATATACCATGAAACGTTTTTATATACCTTTGCAGGAGTAACATGAACTTTATTTCATTCATTCCCATCTTATTCTAAAATTAATACAGTAGGAACTCAATAAACATGGAATCTTATTAATGGATGTAAATATAATATAGCTATCTTTTCATTTCCCATAGGTTGTTTAGTTGTTTTTTTGATATATTTTATGTTGTGTTGTTTCATTGTGCCTTAAATTTCTTACAAAGAAAAAATGCTAAATTGTCTTGAGGATGAGAATATCAATGAGTAATGTCCAAAGTCTGTTATAGAGAAATAATGTAATGGGTCAGAATCTTTGCATTATTTTGCCATTGTTCAAAATACTAATTTTACTGACTGTGAACTATCTTCCAGGAATATATCAAGTCTGAGAGGAGGCAATTTTTAAATGTTTAGGAATATTTAGGATGATGCTTAACTGATAATTAGAGAGTTGGTGTAGTCTATTTCAATCAAAATATAAAGGAGGTCCCCAAACCTCTTTTGATAGGAGAAATAAAGTAGTTTACTTGAAGATATAGGCCTATTCAATTCTAATGGGGATATTTTAAGAAAAAGCCAAAGAATCAAAGCCCTCAGTAGAGGAGGAGTTTGAAAAGACTCATGTTGTGAGATAATGGTGAGACATATGGCCACTTAATGAGGAAGGCTATCAGAATCTATACAACAAAGAAATTAGCTTCTCATGGTGATGGGTCTTCAGAACAGGAAGCTTTGGGGCAGGAATAGCATCATGTTGGATAAATGTCAGCTCACAGAACAGGACTTGAGCCTTTCCAGAATAGGATTTTGTTATTTTTCCTATTGAAAGATAAAGGGGTTACCTCTGAAATCTCAGAAACTCTTCTAGATGGTCTAAACATGAGGCTTCTCAGTGGAGGGAGGTTCCAAAATTTCAGGGGGTATAAGATGGGCTGTATAGAAATTTAGTTGTAAGGCTACAGTGATGAATTCAGGGACCCCGTTTCTAGAAGTTTTAGGAGAAAAATAAAATTGATTTACTGGCATAAAAGGTGGGGACTGACAGTAATATAATAAGATCTCCCCTCACCTTGTATAGTGATTTGTTGATAGGGAGCTGAATTATTATATATCTCTTCATAGACTGTGTTGAGCGGTAAAAATAAAGGAAGGATGCCTTATGTCAACAAAATATCTGCATAATTACTGGTGGTAAATATACCATTTTCCTAAGACAGCATTCTCCAATAGAAATATAATGCATAGCACATATGACATTTTACATTTTCTAAGTAAGAACATCAAATAATTTAAAAGCAGGTAAAATTATGTTTAATTAAATAATTTATTTTGAGATAATGGTAAACTCACATGCAGCTGTAAGAAATAATATATTGAGATCCCTGTACCCTTTAGCCATTTTCTCCCAAAGATCTTATAAAACTAGAGTACAATACTACATCCAGGATATTAACATTGATGCTATCCTATCAATCTTATTCTTGTTTCATCCATTTTACTTGTACTCATTTGTATGTGAGTGTGAATGTGTTTTTTTTTACAATTTTGTCACGTCTGTTCATGTATCCACTACCACTGTCAAAACACAACAGTTCAGTCACCACCAAGATCCCTGTCTCAGTTTCCTATCTCTTGTGTCCTGCATTCTTAACCCCTAGCAACTTATCCATCTTCCATTTCTATAATTTTACCTAGAAAAATTAATTTTAACAACATATTTAATATAGCTAAACTGTTACCATTTCAATGTATAATCAGTATAAAAATATGAGATATCTTACAGTTTTCCTGTATTATTAAGTCTTCATGGTCTAAGGTATATTTTATGCTTACAGTACATATTGATTTGGACTAGTAACATTTTCATTAGCCACATGTGTCTCATGGCTATTGCATTAGATTGCTGAGGTCTAGGGGATGAATATTTGCTCTTGGATTGTCCATGCCATCCAGTGTAGAGGTTTTAGATTCAGGGAAATATAAAAATATGGGTATATTGGAACTTGGAAGCAATCTGAATATGCAGTAAAGGAATGGTTAATTGTATATTATAGACATTAAATGTTTATTTACAAAGAAGACAAAATAACATGATGTAGGGTGACCAACAATCCAATTCCTGGGTCTGAGGGGTTTCTTGAGAAGTGAGACTTTCATTGCTAACTAACATAATGGGAACCCTAACTCCTTGAGAAAATCCTCAGAATAGTAGAAGTGTTTTATATAAATATATACATGCAAATATATATGTATAGATATGTACAATGTATATGTGTACAACATGTATATATCTCACAAAGAAAGAGTAATAATATTCAAAGAAAAGCATTTTAGAAATAAATATAGTAGATGATAATTTTTAAAATAAAAGCTAAGGTATGACATTCACAAAATTGAGCTTTGCAAGGCAGGTATAGAACAGGAGGGAAACTAAGGGTCTCAGTATTTTCTTTGTAAAATTACAAGTGGGAATAGACAATCTCTAATATGCATTGTAGTTCTAAAATTCTACAATAATGATTCCAAATAAACCTTTGTACAGCTCAAAACTACTATAGAAAATCAAGATGCAATTTCATTATTCCAGAAAATGTTCATAGAAGATGTGAGAAGTACACATGACTTTGAAAGATTAAGTGAATTTGGTCTAGGTGAATGGATAAAAGGAGGTAACTCAAAGCAAATGAATAATTGTAAACTCAACAAGGCACAATGACAAAAAAATTGAACTAAGGTCCTTGTTAAGGGGAGCACTTCAGGCATGAAACATTATTTTAAAAGAATCTTATTGATCACCCTTAAAACATTCCTCTCTGTGTTAATAACTGAGCATTTTACATTTGCCAAAGAGATTATAAACAGAAGTGATGAGTTTAAGACAAATGATCACTTTTTAAAAAAGCATTCTTTTAGTTTACATCAACTATTATTTAAAACTCTTATCTGATGTAAACACTAAGAAATAAATAGCTTGTGATGCAAGTGGGGGATGTATAGATGGGAAACTTGCCTTTCCAGATCATGTCCATTTCAAAAGGCTAATTCTTCCAGTCTGCCATTGTTCAATCTTAACCCATGTTTGCATCTAAGAAAGGCATTTGATACCCCTTACTCTCACAATAAAAGATTCACTGATATGTGGACAAGTCACTCTTTTATTGTTTCTCTGAATTAATGGTACTCAGTCATATTCTGGAAAAAGAAAAAAAAAGATACTGAGACTTGATCATTTAGCAGACATAACAATAGTAGAGCTGAGAATGGAGTAGTAGTGTTTGGGTTATGTAAAGCAGAAGAGCAAAAAGTCTGCAAAAAGAGAGAACCCAAACAGAAAGAACTGAAGAGGCAAGTTTCTACAAAGCCACATGTCTGCTAGTCAGAATGACTCCTGTCAATTATGTTATTGGTCCGTTAAAGCATACAAAGCCAGAGGTAGCATATAAAGAAAAAGTACTGCTACCGTAGGGCAAGGGAAGAACAAAAATGTATTCATGAGCAAACATCAACTCTACGTTTGGAACATTTCTAGAGGGGAAAAAAATAGGTCTTGGGTTTCTAGAGCAGGAATTTGCTCTTAAGAAAATTTGCAATAAAAAAAAAATCCAGGTGTATTGGTTTCCTTCACATGAGGCATGTGGTACCATCTGCTCAAGGACCAAAGAATTTCATCTCAATTTTTTTTCCACCTAAGGATGAATAGTTTGAAAGGATCCTGGGTAATGTGATGGCAGGCTAGACAGTGATTCCAGTTCTTTCTATGCCTGTGTGTAAGAGTTTGATTTTGATGAGCTTGCCAAAGGACATAGACACTTCTCCTCCTCCTCTAAACATCTGTGGGTGATCCATTCCCCCCCAAATGACAGTATCTGTCTTCCTGCTAGCTGACTTGAGAGCCAGTGTGCCAGACTCTCACAGCTGTGGGAGCACAGCTGACAATCCATCTTCAAAATGCACCACATGCCAGTTGTTTGGATTGAGGTAGCTTGGAAAAGTCACTTCTTGGGAAGAAAACTTTATCTGACAGCTGATCTTCTCACAAGGAGTATATTTCTACTTTCCACTCAACTTCTGCACATAAAGGGGGCATCTAGATGAGAAATGCCCATCATCAGATAATGACCTTGCCTTTGGGGGCTCTTTCTAGCTGTTAACAGCATGACTGAGTCACCTGGGCTGAGAGCTTTGTTGAGCATTCACTACCCTAAATAAAGGTCATTCTCATTTTCCAGTGCATGCTGGCAGCTAGACATTATGAAAATTACAGTTGTCTCCCATAAAAGTTTCCCCCACTTTTGCTCACAGGAAGAACATGAATTAATAGACCTTCACTTCAGCAATAAGTAGATCCTAGGTATTCTTTCATTTAATTTATTAATTACTATTTCAAATTCTATGTTGTATTTTGAGGAAAATTCCATATATTTTTATGTTTTAAATATTAATGCAAATATAATATAAATTCATTTATTAAAATGTGTCCTAAGGCATCCATCTAAGTAGCAGGAGAGATGTGGATGTGTTTATCTATAGATATCATATATATATATATATATATATATATATATATATATATATATATATACACACACACACACATACACGTATACACACATATACACCGATACATATGTAAAACATACAATAAATACATATGGTCATATATTTTGTATATGAGTACAGACTTATAAAGACACGTGTACTCTTAACTGTATACAAAAATACCATTTTATTAAGTAACATAACACTGAATGCTCTAATTATATGATTCATTTGAGCATTTTGTATAGATTCTCATGACAGTATCTCTGTATCCACTTTTTAGTATGAATACATGGTTGCAGAGGGGCAAATAGCAAAACACTGATGTGATTTTAATGACTTTAAGTATGGCTGAGTTAATAAGATTGACAAATGCATTGATTGACATTTCCATCAATTAACCAGTTCTTTGGGAGAATTGATGGGTTACACCCAATGGTGGCCAATTACTTCTGTACCAAACAAATGACCCTCCTTAGAGTTGAGTGCTTTTGATTTACCTAGTGAATATGGTTTCACTGGTTCTTATCTCATATTATCTACAAATGGGTCACTGATGTGTGGTGCACATTTATTAACAGAGTAAAAAATGTAATAAAGCTTGTAATAAAATAATCATTTAATATTCTGTTGTAGCTTTTTTTCTTTTAATTAAAAGATCCATTATGCATAAATTACTTAGCATAATTCTTGGCACAGAGTAAGACTTCAGTGAGTGTTTATTATTGTTTTATTAATATTATGAAGCACCACAATACCATGTCAAAAATGTCAACTCTAAATATTATATTTTGAATTCTCTGTATTAGGGGAAATGATAATCAGACGCTGAGTGAAAACTGAGTATACTCCATAGAAAGACCCATTATATGGCTCTGTAAGGATGTAAAAGTTTTCTGTTGGCTTGTAAATAAAGAAAAAGGCCAGATTCGGAAGGATAGAGAAACAGGCAATAAGTCGTTCCTTTTCAGTAGATACAAGTTCAAGAGATAGAATAAAAAAGAGGCCAAGCATAGTAACTGATTTAAAAATGCTGTTGTTATTGTCCTCATATAAATCGTATTGTTGCTTCAGTGGTCGAAACTTTAAAAAATAAATGCCATGTTTGAATATATAAAATCCACTTTTGTGAATGGAACTAACACTTTTGTTAACTTTATGTTTTATGTTTCGAAGTTTTAAATGAGGTATCATTAGAACAATTCCACTGTTTAAAATATTTGAAAAGCACTAGTCTAAAGACTAGTATATTATATTTATAATATAACAATTACTGCAATAGAAGTAGGTACACATAGGATGTGACATTAGAATAAGGCAAGTCAGAAGTAAAGTTCTCTGCATAATTTAAATAGAAAGTTATAAAACATTTACCTTTGTGTCATTACACAGGTCAGGTTAATCAAATGTGAATTAAGAGAGAAGATTATCTAAATAGATATTATATATATATAAGTATGCAATATGTGAATATATGAATATTTTAAAGTTAAAAATCAAACTGTAAGCTTAGGTTAGTACTTTTGAGACAAGTTCTGGTTGGTTTCCTAAGGACGGCAATTCCTTATATTCATGAATTCTTAATGATATCTCAAAACAATTTCACATGTATTATTTTTTGTTTGCCTCAGAAGAGCCCCATAATATGTAGAATATTTATAATTAATTTTGGATAAGTGCAACTATAGGAACTATATGTAGTTTACCAGAGTTTATAGAGCAAGTTGCTTTCAAAAGACATCTAGAGAAGTCTTCGGAAGCTGGAAAGGGGTGGCTATCTCCCCAGGGCCATCTTCCTATCAGAAGTGAATAGTTCTGCTTTGCTCCAACCCACATTGGCAATGCCTGATTCGTGTACCTGTTTTCTCTCTATAGTCACTTTTCCAGGTAGCATATGTCAAAAGCAGACTTGGACAAACCTCAGAAGGAAACATGTATGTAAATCATTTTCTTTGGAGAAAAGAGAATGGGAGGGGAGATGTATGACTTGGGTGTTCTCCTTTCTCAGAATGATATCTCTCTCTCTCCTCTGAATAATGAAGGATATGATCCCAAAGAAAGTGTTTCCCTCCCGGCTGACCTACAAAAACAGTCACTACAGCAAACTCCCAGGGAAAGGAAAGTGTCCTTTTTCTTTTGACTGATAAGAGTTCACAATAATTTCAGAATAAGCAGTGATTCTTTACTGTCTTTGTTAAGAGTATGATGAATGTGGGGAGGGCAATAAGGAAAGGGATAAACAGAGGAGGCATGGCCACAGGGACCAGCTCAGGAGAGAAACGGGCTGCCATGTGAGGAGGTGGAAATTGTTACAAAGGGCCTCGCCTTCAGAAAATGATCCTCCTTATTATGCTGATAAACTTTACTGCAAGAAGAGCTGCTTTGCCTCTTTAGGAGTTTATTTCTTATAATCATCTTTGATGGAACAGCTGATCCAAATAGTTACCTTAGGTATTACTTAAGTGGAGATAGAATTACTTTTATATTACCACCAAATGTAAAAAAAATAAAGAAAAAAATCAAACTTTATTTTCAACGTCATTTTCTTTCCTTATGTCTGTTTGAAATAGTAACTAAGTACTTATTTTAATCCTTTTTAAACTGACTTTCCACAAATATACTAAATATAAGATTTAAACACTTAGAAAGAATTGGAAGATGCCATTGAGCAGAGTTGCACTCATTATTTAACCAAAAGAAAAGAATTTTGGAAGAAAAAAAAAATCACAAATGGCAAGACTTTGAAGAATCCACTTGTTATCTTTTCCACTCTGGTGATTTTAGATTTTCATATCAAGTTGAAACACCATTTTCTGAACAATAATGTAATACATTTTTGACATCACAAAAGAATGCTTTTAAGGCATAAAAAAATGAATTTTCCTTATGTAATAAAAAACAAAAAACCTATAAATTACAATGCAATAAACAGTCCAATTCCTCTATTGAATGTATTTAAAAGATATATGCCAATTAAGCTCTTAGTCATTTGTGTTAACTGGCTAGTTGAAAGCTTTCTGAATCTGGTTTAACCCATATTAAATGTCCCAGTGGTGGCCCTCAAATAAAAAGAGAAGGGGGAAATTAATCTTAGCCTTTTTTCCATTATATATTTTAGTACATGTTGCTGTACATTTCTAATACATTTATGTCTCACACAGAATGCCAAATGGTTTGATTTTTTTTCAATGGAAAAGCCAAGAGCAAATTTACACATTAAAATGCAAAACAATTCAACAGTACAAGCTTTGTCTTCCAGAATATGATGTATTTTCTCTGCTTCTTCATAACTCTTTGTAGTCATTTAAGCTTTATATATAAGTAGGCTTTGCTAAAAGTTTGCAGAGTATCCTTTTTTTTTTTTTTCCTTTGTTCCCTTCTGCCTTGCCGAGAAAGTCTTAGGACTGTCTTGCACATTCATACATTAATAGATTCTACTTCTTTAACATAATGATTTACAAGCTGATAGTGACATTTGCTAGATTTTGCCATGAAACCTCTTTAGGCAGAGAAAAAAGTAAAAACTAAATTAAAATAAAAAGAATATCTCCACAATATTATTAGCAGGGATGTACTTAAGTAACAAAATACCAAAAGGCATTGCAGTAGACCACAATGTACCCATTTCTGGACATCTTTAAACTGAGATAAGGTAAAGGGCGCTGACAATCAAAAATGATAAAATAAAATATTATATTATATAATATAATAAAATAAAGAAGGCTGCCTGTAGATAGTACAGCCTCCAGCTTGCTAGTTGTCAGCACTCTGGTTTAAGAAAAAGAAACAGGCACAACTATACTGTAGATTCAGTTCCTATACTTAAAAATGAAATTGTCTTTGGGAAACAAAATGCAGTCAGCCCAGTTGATTATGTTTTAAGAAGTCTTCTGACATAGAAAATTAAGCGAGAGGCACCCTTCAATGGTAAATGTCTGCTGCCTAGTAAAGTGGTAAAAGTGGAAATGAGACATAAAATTAAAGTAGATATGTAGAAGGAAAAACAGATGGGGACATTAAGACCAAGCTCATGGGTTGTGTGACTTGGGACCGATTATTTAACACTCTAGGTCTCCTTCTTGAACTTTCTTGTAATACTATCTAATCATGAAGATCTCCTCCAGCATAAGACTTTATGTGTGAGGCGACTAATCTCACCCTTTGCTGGAATGTCACATGAAAACTGAAGGCCTTCCTTGAGCTAAGTCACAATCCCACTGTAGGAGTAGGAATTTTGGCTTGGAGAAACATAGTTCCAACCACATGGGTGTTCTCCAACCTGACATCTATGCTGCAGCCTTTCTTTTTCTGCCCTAGAAATATTTTTCACATCTGTATTTTTTCAGTCTAGGGAATATACTTGGTTCTTAGATTGGAACATTAAATAAAATCTACCTATTTCCACAATCTAGATGACTCTAGAGTAGGTAAATTTTTCTTATCCCCCTTGCTCACTCATTCTCCTGTGCTTAAAGCTTGTCCTCTGCATTGTTTCTTTCACTAGTTCCTTAGTTCTTCCCAGTTTTGATATCTGAATTTACAAGTTTAATGTGGTAGGTATTTAAGAGAAATCCTATTGCACCAAATGGGTCATCACCTTCCATTTTTATATGTAAGAACAGGTCCATTTTCAGTAGTAATGTAAGAGAGCTGACTGTTCGTCTTATAAGAGGACTAATATAACTAAAATAGAGCATTTGTAAAATTAAAAGATAGAAGTAGAAGAAATCAATTGAATAATGAAAATTAGCATATGCTAGTGTGCCCTGTGCTCTTCCTGTGTTAAATACAATGGCTAGTGCCACTGACTACCATTCATGCACATTTACTGTGTCTGTGAGTAGCATGAGCTCTGAACCCATACTTCTTGGGGTGGAATCCTTACCCTGCCACTTAGTGGCCTTTAGTTATTTATCTTCTCTGTGTCTTATGTTCTATTCACAGTGGGGGGCAGGAGTATACGAATAATAGTACAGACCTCATAAGGTTGTTGGCAGTGTGAATTACTGTAATAGCTATAAAACATTTAGCACTATGCCTGACACAAAAGTAATATGAATTATTATTTTCATTATTAATTTTATTAATAGTCTTACATAAATCTAATCTTAATTATAATTATTCATATTGTTGGTTAAATATAATTAATATTAATTGTATACTTATGTTGATTTATTATATCAATTCATATTCTTAAATATTATTGTCATAGCTATTATTGAGAACATCCTTATTAATGTATTAATTTATTAATTTAATGTCTAAATTATTTGCATTGTATGAATTTACTATGCATTACTTATTATACTGGTATTATTTTAATTAATCTTCCCTTGAACCTTATGAGTTAAATATCAATGATATTGAAATCCTTGTTTTAAAAATGAGAATATTGAGGCATAAATAAATTAAGTAAATTGGTCAAGGTTAGATAGAGAGTAAATGGTAAATCTCAGACCTATTCACAGATTCTCCTCTGCCTTTTCCCACTTTGAGTTTCAAGTTCTTTCTCTTTGGCCTGTTCCTTGAAATAATCCACACTTGCCACTTGTAGGACTGTGGACCACATCAGTGAACCTGTCTGATTTCCAGGACTGGGTTCTTTAACATCTGGCCTATCTAATTTTTATGGCCTTCAATATAAAGACATAGCAGAAGTAGTGATAAACTGTTATTTCTTAGCATCTTGGAAAGATTTAGGTAGCTCTTTTTTTTAACTCTTTCAGAAAATCATGCCTGTAAGTTGCCACTGCCTATAAATAAATTTGTAAAAAATTATAGTGGTTTATCCTTTTAAAAGATAATGCTTCACATCACACTTGCACACACACACACTTCAAGTTCTACTGATAAATATTTAAATGATGTATTAGTGTAGAAGGGTAAAAATTTGTGGGTGAGTATTTGTTCCCGAAGGATAATCTATTCCATCCCTGAAAATATTAGACATCCTTAAAAATAAATATGTTGGGATTACATAAAGTAACCACCATAGTCTCTGACACACAGAAAGCTTTAAATAGTTTCTTTCAACTCTTCTGTATATTCAATATCTGAATGAAAATAAACAGTAATAATTCCTCTGGTCTTTCAAATTCTATAATTTATCTCCTTGGGGCTGGGTGACAACAACTGATGTGACCACCTCTTCCTTTGCTGCTGGCTTGGAAAATGTGGGGAACTGGCATTTCTGAAGAAGCACAATCATTTATACTTCTGTTGCCTGTGCTAATAACCACTGTTGTAGTGAGGAATACATATTTCCCTCATTCACACTCTGTGCTGCCACTGCACACTGCTGGCTTTCCATCTCAGTTTTTTACTAAGAATCCTGTGGTACAGATCTTCAAAACTTTTATATTTCAGTGCAACACCCTTTCCTTATGTGTTTTGTTTCTTTTGTTTTAATGATGATAGAATATACATAACATAAAATTAACCACTTTAGCCATTTTTAAATTTACTATTAAGTACATTGACATTGTAGTATAACCATCAGCATCAACGATCTCCAGAACTTTTTCACCTTCCCAAACTGAAACTCCATAGTAATTGAACAACACTTTCCATTCCCTCCCTCCTCTCATCCCGTGGCCACCATGAATTTGAACAATCCATGTATCATAGAATCATACAGAATTTGTCCTCTTGTGATTAACTTATTTCACTTAGCGTAATGTCCTCAAGTTTCATGCATGTTGTTGAATGTGTCTAAGGCTGAATACCACATAATTGTATGTATATAACACATTTGTTTATCCATTTATCAGTTGATAGACATTTGAGTTATTTCTGCATTTTAGCTATTCCTTATGTTTCAAACATTCATCAGCAGAGCCTATGTTGAAGGAGATTGTGTTGATGACCTGAATTCAAAATTACAGACTCTTCCTCAAAAATATTATTTTCTAGACAGACTTATTTTCCTTATATCTCTTTTCTTTTATAGAGAGTTCCTCATCATGGTGTTCCTCTTCTATTTATCTGAAAGCAATCATATTACTAACAATAAAAAAAATAAACAACACCAAGTTCAATGCCAGTTGATATGCCAATCTGTTCTGAGGAACTCTTTTATTGAATCCTTATGAAAATCCTATGAGATGGATACTAATAATCATAAATACCATGAATGAGGAAACAAAAGTGCAGAGCAGTTAAGTTATATTTTTAAGGTGATACAGTTAGTGTATAAAAGAGTGAGAAAACAGAAAGGGATCTGAAGGTCCTTTTCAGATCAATATAACATGGTAAAATGTCATGGCCAGAAGTGTATGCCTACAAGAAATAGATGCGAATGCTAGTAATTTCAAGGAAATGGCAGGAAGTATGAAAAACAGTAGAGGGCTTTATACATACCCACTGCACAAGCAATTTTTCTGACCTCAATAAGTCACTTCATCTTTCTGGGATTCTATTTCTCTTATAAAAAGATATCCATGTTCAGCCATGTCATTTTCATAGTTCACTTCCAATTTAACATTGTGTGCTATATTTTAATACTTTCCCAGCTATTTCCTGCTTATGTTAACTGCATTTGAATTGCTTATATAAGTTTCATAGGATCCAGCAAAAAGATTCCATGAAGAGTTACCAAGATGGAATTTGATAATCCCTATCAAAATTCCAATGACGTTTTTCACAGAACTAGAACAAGAAATTCTAAAATTTGTATGGAACCACAAAAGACCTCAAATAACCAAAGCAATCTTGAGAGAACAAAACTGGAGGCATCATGCTACATGATTTCAAACTATGTTACAAAGCTATAGTAATTGAAACAGTATGGTATTGGCATTAAAACAGACACAAAGATCAGTGGATCAGAATAGAGAGCACAGAAATATACCCACACATACATGGGCAAATAATTTTTAACAAAGAGTCAATAATATATAATGGGGATAACAACAGTCTCTTCAATAGATGGTGTTGGGGAAAACTGAACAACAACACACAAAAGAATGAAACTGGACCACTATATTATACCATACACAAAAATTAACTCAATAGGATTAAAGACTTGAATGTAAGTCCTGAAATCATAAAAATCCTAGAAGAAAGGTTGGATTTGATGATTTGGTTTATAATTTTTAACAGCATATCTAATCACAGACAATTTAATAGTCTAACTATATGACTGTATTTAGTTAATTGCAGTGTTAAAAATTTTAAGTCTCTCAAATTAAAGATGTAAACAAGTACAATAATTTATACTGGTATATGAGGTGTGCTCGCTCTTCTTTCTAGTTACAACATAGGTGACCCTCAAAAGTGCCATTGGTTCCCTTATAATTCAGCTATAGCATCTATCCAGTACAACTAGAAATCTTTTTCCATGTCTAAAATCCTATCAGGAAGAAAAAGCCACACCTCTTAAAAGAATTCCTGTCCTATTCAGCCCCAGTGTGAATCAAACACAAATCAGAAAATGAGGAAGTTAGAATTATACATGTATATCATTTCATCACTGATTAAAATCATGAGCTCATCTGGAATTTTCTGGTGTGGGTCATTTTGACTAAAGATAGACCATCCACCAAATTTATTTGTTTGCTTTCTTCATATTTCATATGCAGTTTACAACAAGAATCAAGGAGACAAAAATGAAACAAATATGAGCAACAATAAAATCAAAAATTTGCCAGACAATTCAAGGGGAAAATAACTGTAAAGAGATTGAAAAGTGCCAGCAAAGAATTTCAATGTGCTAATCCCTCCCTTTCTCCCTCTCTCTGCTTTCAAGGATATTCCTTCCAACTTTCTGCAAAAATAAACCCACACGGATATATGAACACTAATGAAAAAGATAATTTCCACTTTTATTTGGGATTTTGATTTTTCAGATAGAAAGGCAGACAGACAGACATATAAATAATAGAAGAAAACAGTCAATTCATTTGCAGTTCCATCTCACCACTCAGCCACTCACTTATGACTCATCTGGGATAAGTTAGAAGTTTCTTCAGCAGTAAATGAAACACTATTTGCTCAGCTGACTTCAGAGGTTGTTATGTCTTAAATTATATATTTGAATGATTTGAAGCACCTGAATTTGTTGGTTTTCATTGTTAGCTTTAAAAATCGTTGTATAAATCTCATTTATTTAATACACTCAAAAATGCTTTATTAATATTCCAGAGGAATTTTGGATTAGGAGAAATGAGCATCATGTTACTTTCAGTTTCTCATCTGGAAGATTTTCTCCTTCCGTGAAATGATATTTAAAGAAGAGAGACTAAATGGTTTGTCCAGACTCCAGTCTAAACATTCAGGTAGAGAGCAAGGATCATCTGTAGCATCTCTGTGTCACTGACAGACAATCATAGGATCATAATAATGGTTCTGAAAATTTCTTCAGATCACTAATTTTTTTCTTTTTTCCTTTTTTCTCTTTCTTTTATTATTATTTTTTATATTAATTTTTATTTTTAAATAATGGCAACCAACCTGCAAATATTCAATTCTTTCTGAGGAATACAACTCACTTCAATAATCTCTGAGGTCACCTTGAATGGGACAATATTGAGAAATATTACCAGTTAAACCAGCATTAAAAGTATAAATATTTGTATAGACATTGCCATCTGATGATAGAAAAACCACCATAAATGCCAACAAAAGAAACTTAACAGAGTTAAAAATCAGTGTATAATAATTTTTATTTCTGAATTGTTTCCATATGAAATCTACATCCAGTATGTATTTTGTAAAACCTTAACAAATATCATTTATCCTGAATAACACTTCTTTTCTATATAGCTAGTCACAAGATCTCATAAACAAGGATTTAAGTTAGAAATGTGACTCAGGAGTTGGAAAAATAAGAAAAAAAATCCTTAATGTCACTCTAGAAATTTGCATCTCTATAGGTAAACCTTTAGATAAAACTTTGAAAACAAAATTTAAAAACCTCTTGACCTTGCATTTAGTGGTGTTATTTTACTTGTTAATGTAAATTACGTTTAGAAACTTAATTGAGAAATAATACATGATTTCTCCTGATAAGAAAGGAATATATATTTTATTATAGAAAATATATATGATCAAAAACAGAAAAAAAACAAATCACTTTTAATCTCATCATGTAGAAATAAACACAAACGCTTTTGCGAGTGTAGCATTCTAGAAGTTTTTCTGCAATTCTTATTTACTAACTCCATCTTTTTAAAAGATTAATTTACATTTATAGATATATAATTGACACATAACATAATGTTAGTTTCAGGTGTACAACATAAAGATTCAAGATATGTATATATTGTGAAATAATTGTCACAATAAATCTAGCTAACTTCCATCACCATACCTAGTTAATGTTTTCTTTTGTGATCAGAAGTTTTAAGATCTCTCCTCCTAGCAACTTTCAAATATATGATACAATATTATTAATTATAGTCACCTTGCTGTACATTATATTCTCGGACTTATTTATTTATTTATTTTTGGCTGTGTTAAGTCTTCATGGTTGCACGCCAGCTTTCTCTAGTTGTGACAAGTGGGGGCTACTCTTCGTTGTGGTGCATTGACTTCTAATTTTGGTGGCTTCTCTTGTTGAAGAGTATGGGCTCTCGGTTTGAGTAGTTGTGGCACATAGGCTCAGTAGTTGTGGCATGCAGGCTTCAGTAGTTGTGGTGCACAGGCTTAGTTGCTCTGAGGCATGTGAGATCTTCCTGAACCAGGACTCAAACCCGTGTCCCCTGCATTGGCAGGGAATTCTTAACCACTGTGCCACCAGAATAGCCCTTATTTATTTTTATAACTGGAAATTTGCACCTTTTGACCACTTTACCCATCTTACTCCCCACCCCAGCCTCTGCGTCTGGCAACCAATCAATTGTTCTTTGTAGCTATGAGTTTAGGTTTTCTTTTTGTTTGTTTGTTTGTTTTGTTTGTGTTTTTATGTTTTTTAGATTCTACATACAAGTGAGATCATACAATATCTATCTATCTCTATTTGGCTCATTTCACTTAACAATGCACTCAAGTAAATCACATTATTAAAAAATATTGGCAGAACTTTCTTTTTTATGGCTGAATAATATTCAATTTTATGTATATATATCACAAATTCTTTTTTTTTTTTTTTTTTTTTTTTTTGCGGTACACGGGCCTCTCACCATTGTGGCCTCTTCTGTTACGGAGCACAGGCTCTGGACGCACAGGTTCAACAGCCATGGCTCATGGGCCTAGCCACTCTGTGGAATGTAGGATCTTCCCAGATGGGGTCACGAACCCATGTCCCCTGCATTGGCAGGCGGACTCTCAACCACTGCGCCACCAGGGAAGCCCTATCACAAATTCTTTGTCAATTCATCCCTTGATGGATACTTTGGATGTTTCCATGTCTTGGCTATTGTAAATAATGCTACAGTGAACATGGGGTGAAGATAACCTTTCCAGATAGTGATTTTGTTTCCTTTGGATAAATGCCCAGAAACAGAATTGCTAGATCATATGATAGTTCTATTTTTTATTTTTATTTTATTGAGGAACCTCCAGACTGTTTTTATAGTGACTGCACCAATTTACATTTCCACCAACAGTGCACAAGGGCACCCTTTTCTCTACAACCTCACCAATTTTGTCAGGTAGAGTAATATTGGTTGGCATTCTTTTCTTTTCTTTTTTTTTTTTCTTTTAGCACTTTGAATATATTGTGCCACTTCCATTCTGACCTGCAAAGTTTCTGCTGAAAAATCTCTTGATAGACTTACGGGAGTTACCTTGCATGTAAAAAACCATTTTTTCTCTTGTTGCTTTTCGGATTCTCTCCTTGTCTTTAACATTTGACAATTTAAATGTAATGTGTCTTGATGTGCATCACTTTGAGTTCATCTTACTTGAAGCTCTGTAAGATTCCTGGATCTGAATGTGTTTTTCCTTTTCCCAGATTAAGAAAGTATTCAACCATCACTTTTCTTCAAAGTTTTATGCTCTTTTCTCTCTCCCTCTCTTCACCTTATGGGACCCTTATCATGCAAATATTGGCCCACTTGATATTATCCCATAAGCCCTTTAAGTTTTCTTCATGCTTTCAAATTATTTGTTCCTTGTGTTGCTCTGATAGGATGAATTCCACTGTCTTGTTTTCTATTTGCTGATATTTTCCTCTACTTCATCTAGTCTAGAGTTGAACCCCTCTATCATTATTTTCAGTTCAGTTACTGTATTGTATCTTTCTTCATATTATCACTTTGTTTATGCATTGTTCTTCTGAGCTTGGTGAGCATCTTTATGACTTTCATTTTGAACTCTTTATCAGGTAAATTGCTTATATCCATTTCATTAAAGTATTTTTCTGAGGTTTGATTTTGTTCTTTTGTTTGGGACATATTCCTCTGTTTCTTCATTTTTCTTGACTCTCAGTTTTGGTTTCTATGCATTCAAAAAAAAAAAACAGCCACTTCTCCCAGTCTTGAAGGATTAAATCATGTAAGAGATAAAACTTATTGTTCAACCTTGCCCTCCTTCTTCATTGCCACTCAAAACTTTGTGATTTTCCAAGAAGTGTACTTTGCTCTAAGTAGTCCCCAGGAGTTGAGGGTTTACCAAGACCTGTCAGTGCCCTGAAGGGGATTATCTCAGTGAGCACCTAGATTCAGTTTGATTGGAAGGAAGACCCTCAGCAAGCAGAGTTTAAAGTACACAAATGTACCTCTTTCAGAGGAAGACTGGAATATGGGCCTTTCTCTCTGAGCCAGTCAAGTACTATTTTGTTCTATTTTAAATGATAAATATTTTGTTTGGAAATATTTTGTTTGCTATAGTGCTGTTGAACATGTGAACAAAACCCCTGGGCCACAAGAGCCAGGCTCTCAAGGGATGTGTCCTCTAAGCAGAAGCCTTAAAATCTAGAGCACCAGATGTATGCACAAGGTCGTTTCTTGGAAACACTGGCAATCTTGGATGAGGCAGAAGGAGAGCATGAAGATGGTACAAGTCTCTGGAGACAATCACAATTAACTCCTAGATATATGTTTAATTAGCTCTCTGTAGCTGTGGAAATAACCTGATAGACCTCTTTTATGGAAAGACTGGGTGTTTCTGTCTGTTGGGGGTGTTGAAGTAGCTGGCTAAGAACCATTTCTCCATTTGTTACAGTCTTGTGCACTTGCAAATGCAAGCCCTGTTGGTTACCAGAACCAGATAATTAAGGGGTGTCCACTGAGTGGCAGCCATTAAAAACCAGAGCCCCAGATGTGTGCACAAGGCTCTTTCTGGGAGACATCAGCAACATGGAGCAAGGTAGAGGGAGAGAGGGAAGATGTGCTGGCCTCCATGATCTGTGTTCAGTATTTCAGTTGACTCCTATATGTGTGTTAAATTAGACACTTGACCCTCACACAAAGTCTTTTAAGATAAACAAATAGGCCTCTTTCACAGAAAGACTGGGCAAGATTCAGATGGCTGTCTCTGCACTGTGTCTTGGGACATTAGCCAGAGCAAATCTGATCTGTGTGAGACTTTTCAGAATTGTTTCTCAGTTCACCATAGCCTTTAGGGTCTCATGGATGCAAACCTTGTTGGCTTTTAGAGTTAGATGTTGTGGGGACCCATCTCTCAGGTGCAGGCCTTAAAAGATGGGGTGTCAGATGTGGGGTTCAAACTTTCACTTATTAGAGTGAAGCTGAGAGTTGTGTGTTCCTTCCTGATTGTAGGTTGCCATACCAGGGGTGGTTTTATGATGACATTGTGTCTCAGGCTCTCCTACCTGTTTCAGTGTGTGTTTTTTCTTATTGACCCTGCTAGTTTTTAGGTTTCAGAGAGAATCATTCCATATGTAGCTGTAGATTCACGTATCTGTGAGAGAAGGTGAGTTCATGACCCCCTTAGGTTGCCATTTTGAACAAGAACCCCCTAAATCCATCTTAATATGATTATGAATCAATTTTCTTCCAACCTATATTATAAATATTTTCAATGAAAATAAACCTTAATTATATCATTTTAATACTTGCATAGTATTATATGAATATACCATAATATATTTAACAAGTTCCCTAATTGGGTATAAGTCACTTGCAAGTATATGAGACCATAAAACACACTTTTATATACATCTTTTCCTAGAATTTCTTACCAATGTCCTAAAGATAAGTTCCTAAAAATATGATTATGAGTCAAAGGGCATGTCTATTTTTAAACTTTTATCGTGTTTCTCCTGAAAAGATGTACCAATTTAGCCTCTCAACAGCAATGCATGAAAGGTGTATTTTTCTTTAGCCTTGCTCTTCTATCATTACTAAAAAAATATTCGCCTGTGAGTTAGTGAATAAATTGCATCTCATTTTAATGAGCTTTTCAGATATTTTAGCTTTGGAACTTGTAACAATTTTTTTTTTTTTTTTTTTTTTTTTTTTTTGCAGTACACGGGCCTCTCACTGTTGTGGCCTCTCCTGTTGCAGAGCACAGGCTTCGGACGCGCAGGCCCAGTGGCCATGGCTCACGGGCCTAGCTGCTCCATGGCATGTAGGATCTTCCTGGACCAGGGCACGAACCCATGTCCCCTGCATCGGCAGGCGGACTCTCAACCACTGTGCCACCAGGGAAGCCCTGTAACAACTTTTAAAAATAATTTTTACTGTTCCAAAGATATGCAAATATATATTAACAAGTAATTTTTACAGTAATATCTCAAACATTTTTGTGACTTCAGGAGAAACTGTAAATTTAGAATGCTCACCTAGTTGCTTCTGCATATAAGCATCTAAATCTCATACCTTTGGATACTGAGGTGGAATAACAAATTGTCTGCACTTATTCTCATGGGATAACTGAAAACCTTGGGACTCAAATCACTTCCTCTCTTCCTCAAAAAATCATTCAATTTATTGATTGCATCTTTATGCAAAGAAAATACCCCAGCAACCTAAAATTAGAAAAAAAAAATTTTTTTAAGTGCCAACTACCTGAAAGCAAACAGATAAATAATTGGTTACTAGTAGCTTCTTGAAAAAAATTTCAGATCTCTTCTTTAGAAACATTGACAGAATATCTTTGAAATCTTTCTAGAATTTTGAAATATTTGTATTTCACTTTGAAGATAGAAGCAGCCCTAATTTTCTTAAATGGAATATTAAAGATGTCCCTTCTCACTTCTTGTCCAACACCAGGAAAACCAGGTTCCCTGTCAATGAATGTGCAAGAGTGAGATCATGACCTGTAATTTTTAAAGCAAAGCAGCATTTAGTCTTGACTTTAAAATAACATGGAAATTGCTGAAGCTAATGCAAGTAAACATTGAAATCCTACCCCATGCTAGCCAATCCTAGAATACTTCACTGCTTTCCCAAGTAGATCTTCCTTATCCTTCAAATCTCAGATCATTTTTACATCATGTCAGTTGACTTTCCCTATTGCCCAGTAGAAAGTGAGTTACTTGTTACTGTCTCAGAGCACTCTGTTTTTTCTTCCTAGTATCAGTACTCTCCTGTCTGAGTCAGACATACCTCAGAGATATTTCAAGTTTTGTTCTAGACCACCACAATAAAACAAATATCACAATTGAGTCACACAAATATTTCTGGTTTCACAGTGCATATAAAAGTTGTGTTTACACTATAGCTTATTATGTGTGCTATAGCATATGTCTTAAAAAACGTGTACACCTTAATTAAAAACATTTTATTGCTAAAAAGTGCTAATCATTATTGAGCCTTCAGCAAGTCAAAGTAGAAACAACAGAGATCACGGATCAAAGATCACCATAACATATAATAACATCAAAAATGCTTGAAATATTGAGAAGATTACAAAAAGGTGACAGAGAGGCAAAGTGAACAAACGCTGTTGGAAAATAGTGCTGATAGACTTGCCTGATGTGAGGTTGCCACAAACTTTCAATTTGTAAAAAACACAAAATCTTTGAACGACAATAACGGGAAGCACAATAAAATGAGGAATGCCTGAATGCTGGCTTTTTTCTCTATAATTAGACTAAGCCTTCTATGAGGGTAGTTTCACAGCACTTGTCTCATGTTAGTACCTGAACTTAGTGATTGGATAAATGGAATTAATTTGGATCTAATGCCTAGAGGGAAGACATGCAAACTAGAAGTATCAATTCACCATGAAATAACAAATTTAAGAAAATACGCTAACTCTTAAAGATGAGTTTTCCACAGTTTAAATAATATTTTTCTTAACACAATGGAGCACACTGCTAAAACTCTATTCATAAAATGTGAATAGATTAAAAATGTGTTTGATAAATTAATACAGTAAAATACAAGAAAATAAGATGCTTTTATGATCTGTGTAATATTTGAGAATGTGTTCTAAAGAACAACCATTGTCCCTATGATCTAACATTGAACATGTGAACTGGGTTAGGGGATGGGGGGATAACTTTTTAATTGGTATGAATGTAAGAATCACTGTGCTAAATCAAAGAGGAAAATAAATCATAATTTAACATTTTTTTCAATTAAAACAGCATAAATTGACTTTTTATGATTTTTAAAGAGGTTTTTTTTTAAATATATTGACAATTAGGATTATAGAAAGAGACTAAAATGAATTTATTTGAAAGTCATGCCCTAGTTTTAGCAAATAAAAACAAAACAATTCAGCATTTAAATTATTTGCTCTATAAATGTTTAGTATTGTCAAAGCAAATAGACATATAATAAAATGAATACATTGTTGGTGTTACAATGTGTACAGATGAGTAATATGTACTTCCAAATGGAAGCTCCCCATAGCCCTTATTCATACCTTAGAGTTTGCTCAGCTTTCTCATAATGCCATCAGAATGGCAAAGGTTGGGAATTCTTTTAGTAAGCAATGTGTATTTGCAGCTACATGTTACTTTTTTAGCTGGATATAGAATTCACTTTTCAACACTTTGAATATGTCCTTAAGCACTTGGTGTCATCCCACTGCATTCTGACCTCTCTGGTTTCTGATGAACAAACAGCTGAAAATCTTATTGAGAATCTCTTGCATGTGATAATTCATTTTTCTCTTGATGCTCTCAAGATTATTTATCTTTGGCATTTGACACTTTATCTTTTAAAAATGTATGATGTGCTAGGTATGAAGTTGTAATAGTTAATTTTATGTGTCACTTTGATTGGGCCATGAGATGCTTAGACATCTAGTCAAACATCATTTTGGGTATGTCTGTGAAGGCATTTTTGGATGAGAGTAACATTTGAATTAGATTTAGTAAAGCAGATTATTCTTCCAAATATGGATGGCCTTCAGCCAATAATTGGAGGGTCCAAATAGAACAAAAATATTGAGTGAGGGAAGGTTCTTCTGCCTGACTTATTGATCTGAGACATTAGTCTTCTTCAGATGGATTGGAACTACACCATTCACTCTTCTGAGTTTCCAGCTTGCTGACTACAGATGTTGGGACTTCTCAGCCTCCATAAAACATGTGAGCCAATTCCTTAAAATACACACACACACATATGAATATCTCCTGAATATTTGTGTGTCCCCTCAAAATTCATACACTGAAATCCTAACCATTAAAGTGGTGATGATAAGGTGATAATATTAGGAGGTGGGGCTTTTGGGAGGTGATTAGTTCATGAGGGTGGAGCTCTCATGAATGGGATTAGTGCCCTTATAAAAGAGGCTATGGAGAGATCCCTCATACTCTTCCATCATGTGAGGACACAGTGGGAGGGTGACATCTATGAACCAGGAAATGGGACCTCACCAGCCATCACATCAAAGCTACTGGCACCATGATCTTGGACTCTCCTATCTCCAGAACTGTGAGAAGTAAATTTTTGTTGTTTATAAGCTACCCAGTCTATGATATTTTGTTATACTAGTACAAACAAACTAAGACCAAAAATTGGGTCCTAGATCAAGAAGTGGGGGTGCTGCTTTAACAAGTACTAAAAATGTGGAAGCAGCTTTGGATCTAGGTAATCAGTAGAGGCTAGAAGATTTTGGAGGTGTATGTTAGAAAAAGCCTACTTACCATGACTGGACTTTTCAAGGCAATTCTGATGAAGCCCCAGAAGGAAAAGAGGAGAGCTTTAAAGAGAACCTCAATTTTCTTTGATAATAACTCAGTGGTTGTGAATAAAATGTTGATAGAAATATGGACAGGAAAGGCTATTCTGATGAGGTCTTAGACAAAAGTGAGGTGTATGTTGCTTGACAATAGAGGAAAGGCCATGGTGCTATAAAGTGGCAAAGAAATTGGCTGAACTATGTGTATGTCCTTGGGTTTTGTGGAAGGTAGAACTTTAAAACAATAAAATTGAATATTTGGCAGAGGAAATATCTAAGTAAGTATTGCTTGGCTTCTCTTAAATGCTTAAAGTAAAATGCAAGAAGAGAGAAATGACTTAAGATTGAATTGTTAAAAGGGAAGCAGAATTTTAAAATGTGGAAAATTCTCAACTTATCCATAATGAAAGAAATGAAAAATACTGTTCAGGAGAGAGCACAAAGCCTGCTCAGGGCAGAACAATTTCAAAGAAGGGACCAAAGCTGCTCATCACTCACATTGAAGGTTCTGCACCCTGAATTCCAGTGCCATGCTCCTCAGCTGCCCCAGATGCAGCTCCAAAGGCCCTGGTGTAGCTTGTGTTTTATCCAGCAAAGAAAGGGAGTGCATGGCTGCTTCCACCTAGATTTCAAAAGAAGGGGGCTTCCTGGAACCATGGGTGTACAACCCAGGCAGAAGGCTGTTGCAGGGGTAGGGCCACCATGCAGATTTCCTCACTAGGGTAATACCCAGTGGAGCCATGTGGTGAAATTGCCTCAGTGAACCCAGACTGGCATGCAAATTCAACCAGGGCAGAAGCAAGTATGTGATTCCAACCCATGAGACCTGCAGCATGGACTACACTTAGCAATTTCATGGGGGTGGAACTGGTTAAAGCTATAGGAGGAGGACCACTACCCTAGTGTGACCAGAAGGCAGGCCCACCACCCCAGTGGGTCTTAATGTTTTGGACTTGCTTAGGACCTACTACCCCATTTTTTTTCCTTTTTCTCACTTGTGGGATGGTGATTTCTATCCTATATCTTGTCCCACCATTGTATTTTGGAAGCACATGACAAGTTTGATTTCACAGGTTCACAGTGGGAGAGCAATTTGCCTCAGAATGAATTGTCTCACTCACATGTTATTTAGATGCTAATTTTGACTTAGACTTTTAAGTTGATTAAAAAAAAAAAAAAAAAACAACTGGTGGATCCTGGAACAGACGTTGGAGCAAGTTAAGAATTTGGAGTCTACTGGGATGCAAGGAGGACATGAATTTGGGGAGCCAGGGGTGGAATGCTACAGTCTCCCCAAAATCCCTACATTGAAACCTAACCCCCAATGTGTTCGTATTAGGAGGCCGGACCTTTGGGAGGTGAATAGATCATGAGGGCAGAGCCCACATTAATGGGATTAGTGCCCTTATAAAAGAGGCTCTGGAGAGATTCCCTCATATTCTTCCACCATGTGAGGACACAGTGAGAAGCTATAGTCTATGAACCAGCTAGTGGGCCCTCACCAGTCACCACACCCAATCTGCCAGTGCCATGTTCTTGTATTTCCCAGCCTCCAGGACAGTGAGAAATAGTTTTCTGTTGTTTATAAGCCACCCAGTCTGCAGTATTGTTTTATAGCAGCTCAGACAGACTGAGACACACTCACCAATCCTATTGGTTCTGCTTTTCTGGAAAATCCTGATTAATACAGGGCTCTTTGAGCTTATTCCACTTTTTTTTTGAATTTGTTGAACTTCTTGCATGTGTAGATTAGTGTTTTTCATCAAAATTGGAAAGTTTTCTCCCATTTTGTTCATATTGGTAAGCTTGATGGTATGCCACAAGACTCTGTTCATTTATCTTTATTTTCTTTGTATTCCTCAGACTGGATAATTTCTACTGACCTATTTTCAAGTTTGCTGATACTTTTGTCTTCTGAATTGTTGTTGAAGCCCTCTAGTGATTTTTATTTAAGTTATATTTTCAACTCTAGAATTGCCATTTTATTTTTTAATATAATTTCTAGCTCTTTAATGATACTTTCTATTTGGTGAGATATTATTCTTATATTTTCTTTTTTTCTGTAGGCTTTAGTTTAGTTCTTTGGTTTCCTTTAGTTCTTTGAACATATTTAAAATAACTGATTTAAAGTCTTCATGTAGTAACTCCAATGTCTGCACTTTCTCAAGACAGTTTCTATTGATTTTTTTTTTCTTTTGGATGGACCATACTTAGTTATTTACATGTTTTGTATTTTTTTGTTCTTGCTGTTGAAAACTGAACATTTTAAACAATATAATGTAGAAAATCTGGAAATCAGACTCCTCTCCATCTAGAAATCATTATTGCTTTTGTAGTTGCTGTTGTTTAGTGACTCTCTGAACCAACTATGTAAAGACTATATTCTTTGCTGTGTGTGCCACTGAAGTACCTGCTTGGTTAGCTTAGAAGTCAGCTAAATACTCTCCTATTGACTTAAATGCTGGCCAAGTGATTTCGATGTACTCTAACCAAGGATTTACACTGCCTCTGTCCAGATTAAAAAAAAAAAAAAAACACTCATATAATATCATCTTGGTGCTTCTAATCATCCAGGCTTCTTGTTCTCCCTATGGGCTCTCTATATAGGGAAATATAGACACGCACTGTTTGAAACACAGGTTAGGCTATAGAAACTGATTTTTAGTAGACATACATATGCGTGTGTGTGTATGTGTGTAAATTTAAAATGTAGGTCTTTGAAAAGAGCAATTCAATAGATAATCCTCCCTAGCCTACTTTGGAGAAAAAGGAGAAAAACACAAATACCTGACATAGTATAATCTGAAATGTAAAAAAGTCAAAAACCCAAAGTTATGAAATAGGATACACACAATACTAGAAAATAACTTTGAAAACTAGAAAAGGTCAACAATTTTCTAGATACATAAAATTAACAAAATTAAGTTTAGAAAAATAGGTAACTTTTATAGAAGAGTTACCTTAGAAGAGACTCTGATGTTGATTTAAGGTCTGCCATTAAAACAGTGAAAGGCCAGGTGGTTTCACTGTAAATTCTACCTAAGCTTTAATGAATATACAATTCCAGCAATATTTAAAATATTCTAGGTGTTATAAAAAGGTGAATAACTTATCAAGTCATTTTATTAAGACTGTACAGTTTTAATCCAAAAATACAACAAAAATAAAACCCCCAATAAAACAAAAGCTTACAGAACAATCTTAATTATAATTATAGAGGGAATTATTCTTCATAAATTGTTAACAAAATATAATGCAATGGTATATAAAAATACTATAACTCAAAGTTATTTATTCCAGAAACACAAGGATATTTCAATCAGTGTATGTGATACATAAGTAAATTCAAGGAGTAAACACATAATTAAATAGTAAATGCTGAAAAGTAATTCCATGACATTAGCCATTTGTCTTTAAAACAACAACAAAAACTCTAAGCAAAGAGGAACAAAAGAAAATCATGTTAGTTTTGTATGAATAGTTTTTAATCATATAATTTCAACATTATTTTAAATGGAGGAACTCTGTCATTTCCATTAAATCAGGAATACAAAGAAGAGACCCTCCATTCATGATGATATTTATTAATTATCATTGTTTTAGCAATTCCTAAATAATCATTTATTCATTTAACAAATACTAATAGCACACTTGATATGTACCAGGCTCTGAAGATATAGCAATGAACAAAGGATTCAACCTTAGTTCATATAGATTTATTTCTTCTAGTGGGAGAAACATAAAATAAGTAAAAGATAGATGATATAAGATAAGTGCTCTGAAGAAAACCAAGATAGGCAATGCAATTTTGCAATCTTTCTTAAAATTAATTTACAGATATTCTTCAACCTGATATATCCTGGAAATATATGTCCTAAAAATGAAAAGTTCCACTGGCAATAAAGTGAATGTCTATAAAATATTAAACAAATTTTGGTAAATCTTTACCATGAAGTATTATTTAATATTTTAAATGAATGAATGAGATTTCAACCTGTTGACTTGAGGGAAAAATTTACATTTTGTTACTAAAAAAAGAAATAAAGATGGCAGTAGGAGATTCCATTTTGAAAGAACAAACAATAGCAAAGAACATTTCTGTATACGTATGCATGTTAATCAACCTATTTTCATACATAAATGCACACATAAAATTATATGAAGAATATATATTAGTAAATAATGGTTTCCTTTCAAATGAAGATAATGATCATGAAGGTAAGCAAAAAAAAAAAAAAAGCCAACTACTCCAGATGATAACAGTGCGTATAATATTATCCCATTTATGAGGTTTATGAGGCTCTGTGAAATGATGGTTATGGAAATGTTCATGGTGACTCTCAGGATGTTAGAATTTTAGGTGATTTTTACTCACATCTTGTTAACTGTGTTATTTTAATAATCATCATCATCATCACCATCATCATCATCTTTATCACCTGTGAAGAGGGTGCAAATGAGATTCTGATTTTGGTGCCGTGTTTCCCAGAGTATAACTTGTTACTTAAGAAGTACTTACTATAAATAGTGAGCAAAAGAAAAAGGCTATGCCACCCAGTAGAATACTCCATGTATTTTTCACATGCCTTAAACATACAATGAGATTCAAGCCTGTAACTTCAAAGAGAGATGAGTATATTTTATCCACATCTGATCTTCTACCTTTTCTTCATCCCCTTTCAAGACCAAATTAACCAGAATAGCTTTTTAAGATGAAAAACCAACTTGCCTTTGCATTCCTTGAAGGCATTCCAAGCATGAATTTCAGTTACTGGATTTTTTACTCCAGAAATGGCTAAAGTAAATCATGCTGTTTAAGATGAAAAATGTAGCATGCACACCACCATTGCTCTCCCTGTTTCGCCCTCAGTTCAGATTTTTTTACCTCATCAAAATGCAAAATACAGTTTGAAAAATTAAACTAGGCCCTGGAGTGTTTATCATGAAGTTTATTTGTATTGTCAGTACTTAAATGCATTAGGAAGCTGGCCTAGTTGGAGCGACTCCTCAGTGTTTATGGATTACCCACCACCTTGGGAGTGGATGAGAAGTGCCAACCTCTCCATGCAGAAGAAGCCCCATGTATACCCACCAGTTTCCCACTCTTGACTAATATGCAGATGATTTCAAATTTTAAATATAATAATGACTACACACTAAAATTTTGCACATCAAATTGATGGTGGTTCTTTCAGCCCTCCAATTCACTTAATGTGTTCTAGAGGGAGGGGACCATGGATATTCCCATTTTTGGTTCAGTCCTAAGGCATGTTTTCACTTGTAACTTTAGATACAAATCCTAAGTGAGAAAATCCAACAGAATATGGTACAATACAATATGATACAATACAGTACAATGCAACACAATACAATGTTTTTTTAAGTTTAAAAAAAGAAAAAATATTTAACAGGGAAACTATTTTTTTAAATCCTTTTAATTCTGCATTTGTTAGGACCAGTGAATGGTGAGAAATTAATCTTAAAAAGTATCTAAGGAGAGTAACTGACAATGATGATGACTTTGAGAATAATGAAAATAAAGCAAACTTTCTAGTTCTTTAAGTGGGGTTTTGCAAGCTTAGTGTGGACCCTGCACACAACTCTGAAGCAGGCTGTATGGTTTCTAGCCTTGTATCATCTACTTCCCGTCTTTGTTATATGTCAGTCCAAGTTTCAGTGCCCTCAGGGTGATAATAACAGAGTGTAAGTTCTCTCATTATGGTTGTTCATCAGTTAATTACAAAAGATAGTTATAGCTGGAAATATATTTTAAATATATATTTAAAACCTTTGGAAATGTTACCACTTCTAAAAACTTTTTAATCTCTAAACTTGATAAAGTTCTTCCAAAGTTCCTAATTAGAGTTTTCTTTTCAAACACATATTACATAAACTTTAAATAAATTAATAAATTATGGATGGCATTAACAGTTTTGTAGATCAACACAAATTAATCTTGGTAAGTGTAAAACTCACCTGGTGGGATCAGAAAAACAGATAGTATAAGAGATAAACCAACTGGCCACAGCAGTTCTGCAGACAGTGGGCATTAGCTTATACGTTTTATGGGGAATGAAAAGCATTAGAAGGTGGAGGACACATGTGAAAGCATCTGTCATAATACAGGTAAATAATAATAGTGGGTGATGCTTGTTGAGCATATGCCATGCACTAGGCACTGTAATAAACTTGTTTTATAGACACAAACTCCTTCTATATCTGGGCAGATTGCTATCTGCTCTTCATTCCCAGTAGCTTCCCTTGGTCTCTGTGTCATTCACAACCACTCACATGAACTTTACATCCATTTGCAAACATGGTTTTCCTATTAGTAGTGAAAATCTTGGCTTTGTTTGCTTTAAGTTAATAATTTTAGTGTACAAGGTATGAAGAATTAGACAAATTACATCTTCTCAATCAGCACAGTTGAAGAGCAATCCAAATCAGAAAGTGGATGCTGACACTTGGAACAAGAAAAGATGTAATAAATTTCTGGAGGATGTTGGTTGAAGAAGGATTGGGTAAGGACTCAAATTAGAATGAGGAATTTCATCAGTTGGATTTAATTAAATGTAAGCATTTTATTACAGGATAAGATGTCATATGTATCCTTATGTTTTCTTAAATAAATGTAAAACACCAAAAATAAAGTTATTTTATTTTATGGAGAAACTCATCAAGAATAACTGGGCTTCTGGTAAAACAGATGCAATTTTAGAAAAATGCAGAGAAGAAGCTCCAGGTGAGAGGTAGGTTATCCCTGGAGATTTTTAACCACTAAACTGTGTGTCTTGGATAACACAAACCTCTTTGCCAATATAGTGTCCACATTCTGAACTTCCACCTAAGAATATTTTGAATTGCATCTATAATGCTGGTGCAAATAATGACATAAAAATAATTTAAATCAAGTTAAGAATTATCAGACATTTCAGCTATGTTCTCTAAGGACTGCTGCTGCAAGATAGAGAGCACTGGAAGGGTTTTAAGAGGAGGAAGAAGAAAATCCTTGAGGTAGAGGATGATTATGACACCTGGGAAGTGTCTCAGTGTTTGGGGGGATACAGCTCTTTGAAGACAATGTTGTACCAAGATTGAGGAGATCAGTCCTCTCACAGTATACTTTTAGCAGAGCAACTCCAGTTTGATATAGATAAGGAGTCCTCTTATGATTAAGAAAAATAAGAAAATAAGAAAAACAAAACAAAAAATCTACTATTTAAAAAAAAAAAAAACAGTGAACACCATTATTCTGATTTCCCATAGCAGAACCATTTTGAAATTGCAAAGGCATCACTTCTGGAGCTTACATATAGTTCATAGGTCTGAGGTGGGGGTCCAAGAATCTGTTTTGCTTTGTTCTTTTGTTTAAGTAAGCTCTTGGGTTGACATTGATAAAGGTGATCCCAGACCACAATTTGAGAAATACTTCTCAGGACAATATATCTTTTTAAGATTACTCTGATACTTAACTCCCAACACTTCCAACTCAGCTTTTGTCCTGGACCCCCCTTCATCTGATGGAGATCTCCTTGCCTTCTCTGAACATACAGGAACTTCCTAAACTCAACATTGACTCCCACCTTTTTGCCAATATGAGAACTCTATCTCCTTGAAATTTGTTGTTTGTGCCACTATGATGTAAAAGAGACTTTGCTCATGAATGTTTTAGAACTCTGAATTCCATTAATTGAGATTGGACCCATGCCGTCTTAAAATTAATATACAATATTTCATTGTGTTCATATCCATATTGTTATTATTATTTTGAAAGAGTCATTTATTGTCTGTGTTTAGACACATTTGTCTAATGTAAGTCAGTGGTTTTAAAAGTTTTGTACAGCATGATAATTTTAACACAAAATTTGATGGGAACCTCAATATTTGAAACACCATACAGATTCTTTAGAGACTGTAATTTTTGGTTGTCAAGAGGAAAATAAGTTTTATAGATGCACTTAAGCACCTCAATTGAGACTTCAGTTTCCAGGTTGAATGGATTTGAAACTTACCAAAATGCAAGTGTGCCCTATACACAGTGAGGCCAAACAATACCAAAACACTGGAGTTTGGAAAACAAAAAGGTTTATTGCAGGGCCATGCAAGGAGATGGGTGTCTCCTGCCTTAAAAAAAACCCCCAAACTCCCAGAAAGCTTTGAACAAAGCCCTTTTATAGGAAAGGTGAGGGAGGGTTGTGGTTACTTGTTGCAAACTTCTTGGTGTCAGATCCTTTGTTCTTGAGGTCAGGTCAAGATCAGGTAAGATGTTCCTGTAAAACTCCACCAAAAAAATGTTACTCTCTGTACTGACAAGAAAGGGGAAGGTCCCAAGGCACAACTTTCACCCTTCGAGGTCCAGGCATGGCCAAGAGTAGGGGGTGCCTGCAGGGGGTGTGGAGGGCAGTTACTCTGCCCCAGATCGTTCATCCAGCACCCAGTCTGGGTCCTCACGCCAGTGCCCAGGCCTGGCTGAAGACTCAGATCTCAGTTGGTGGCTCCCTCAGGGCCAGGTCCCCAGACCCTGCCCAGCTGTCATCACTGAGGGAGCCAGGTGCCCAGGACCCAACTGGCCCTCAGGCTCCTCAGGCTGCCCAAAAAGTGGGGGCCAGGTCCCCTAGACTGTGTCCCATGCAGACTGTCGTTGCCACTAGGTCGTAGAGGCAGGGATGGGGGAGAGGTTCACTGCTGCCTCAGGGCCTGGGCCCTGGCAGGGTGAGCTGGGGGGCCCCGGGGAGAAGGTTGGGATCTGCCTCTTACCTCACTCTCCACCTGAAGACCATTCCCTGACCATTGGCTCAATGCCCCTCTAACGATACTCATTGGCGCTAATTTGGGGGTGGGGCCCACTGCGGCACTGACCAATGGCTGAGCAGGACCTGTAACATGGCTCTGTCTGGTATTAATGGTCTCCCGGTAACCGCTGCCTGGTAACAGGGTGTGTGGGGTAACCTCCGGCAGCAATGGCCTAGTGGTAAGGGCTGGGTACTGCAGCGCTCTATTACAAAACCATTGCCACCCATTATATAGCTCTGTGTTACTATCCAAAAAGTGGCTTTCCCAGTTCTTTCTTTTACACAGGATTTTCAAGGACATTCAATGAAACTGTGTGTAAATGCCATGAACTTGTAGTGCACCTAGAAGAAGTAACAAATGAGCATTTCTCTTTTACTCAGTGTAAATCGTACGTTTAAACTCTCTCTTGCTCATTCTGCCCGCCCTCTTTTGCTTTACTATGTCCACATGTGCAAGTTGGGAGAAACACATAAAGTGGACTGTTCATTAAGAAAAGAAAACCACAGCCCTTAAATCATGAATTTATGCAATTTTTGACTGTTTTTAACAAGCACAAAATGGTTCATGGGAATTTTGCAGGTATAGATCATTTTAATTTGAGTCATTGTGGAGTCATAAAAGACTCTGTTCTTTAATTTTGTGCCTTCAAGTCAGCTACTTTGATTAAAAAATAATAAAGCAAGGGAGCCGTAGGGTCCTTACAGGTTCTCAGCGCTATTGTGGCTCCCTGATCTTCTGTGCTAATTCTCCTCATTAATATTAATAAAAGGCTGATAGGCCATTGCAAAGCATGATAGAAAAGCAGGCAATTAATTGCTTGTAGTATTTTTATGCTTATTTTGCACAATGAAAATAATGCCTTGGGACTATCAGCTAATCAATAATATCAACGGTGTTGAAAACGAGCGCCTTCAGTTTCTTTTTCATAAATCCCCCTTAAATCCGAGAAACATGAAAACCCAGTGAATATTCTTGAAAACAACAGTTGGAAAAAAAGTTTTATTTTACCTGGCACTCTTCTATTTGGGGAGAGAAATGTCATAGGTATAGGCATTTCAAGTTGTCCAGTCATTTCAATTAATGCACTCTAGGTGTTTTTGCCTTTTTGTAGGGGAAACTGAAATTTAGAAGTTGGGAACATATTGTAGGCTAGATAAGGCATCTGGGGGATTCCAGATCAACACTTTTGATTGATTTGATTAATCAACTAGTTTTATTGATTTTTAAAGTCTTTTTAATCAGTCACTTGATATTTCAAGGCCAAATTCACTACTTGTGAGTTGAGTTTTAAAAGTTTTATTCAGGTTAAAAATTGTACATTGAGGCTTCCCTTATTCTCTCCAGAGACTGGAGAAGAATGCTTCCGATTCCAGTGTTCCTTCTTATTTGCTGAAATTATATAAAGTTTACCCTAATTTTGTCATTTAAAGAGCCATGCTAAATATATGAAATGATAAGTTTAATCCGACCTCATCCCTGACATGGTCATGTTCTTTTCCACTTAGACCTCCTTTAGTGTTAGGACATTGGTTCCTGTGCCATGTCTAATAAGGCCAATCATTGGGTGTTTAATAAATTCAATTGCCTCTATATGTGTACACATATCATTTCGATGAAAATACATTGAATAAATAATTTCATGGAAATAATATTTTCTGAGAAAGCTAGCTTTAAAAATAACTTCTGCATTAAAAATGATCAAAATAATAAATGGTCACAGACAACAAAGTTTGTATACGTATCATTGTATTCAAAATAACTTGACAAAATTCTGACAAGAAATTAGTAGGTAATGAAATAAAAATCTAATCCAGCAAAATAATCTCCTTGGCATGGAATGTCTCCAAGTCACTCATATATCAATGATAGTAATCACTTCCACTTCCATTTAGTTCCTAAATAAGTAGAATCTCTATGGAGGTTGCCAGCCAAATTGTCAAAAAAAAAAAAAAAAAAAGAAAGAAAAGAAAAGAAGATATATACAACTCTAGCATAAGAATTGACAATAGGGCCTGCCAGTCTCTTCTGAGCATGTTAATTTCAATTCTTAACTAAAATAACCAAGTAGAGCTACAGATGCTAGTGATGCAATATGCTGAAAAGGGCTGTTTGCAAAGACCTAGGGTTGTAGCAAATAACAAATTTTCTCAGTGTCAAAGTGGCTTAGATTTACAAACTGCCCATCCAAAAATTGTTTATCTTTTATTTTGAAGAGCTATACTTCTAAGAAGTTTCCATCAAGTAATTCATGGCATTGTAGATTTATAGCTTTGATTTGGAAGCTCGTGGTGTTTTGAAGATAAATCATTTGGATCAGAGTGGATTTAAGATCCCTTACAAAAACATAACGTTATTAGTACATTAAATAATTCATCTCAATGAAAAACAGTAAAAATTAAAAACCTGTAGAAAGCAATGTTAGTGATGTGAATTTTTTTATTTATTCGTTTTATAATAACCAACTATTAAACACTAATTATTCATTTATTTATTTATATTATGCATTTTCCATAAACATTGAGATACTTTAAAGCTAAACAACATTGAATATTAAAAATATATACACTTCTAGTGTAATATGCTATCTCCAGAAGCAAAAGAAAGCTCTCGAGAAGTTATTGTTACTGTCATTGGAAGCTTCATTTTGCTATAAAATTTCTAAGATCTAATTCCTGTTTTTTAGAAACTAAAGTAAAAAGGGAAACACATTATGATGCATAACTTTCATTTTCTTTTAAAGTACAATTTGCAAATTAGTCCTCAGAAATAAATTTTTCTCTCAGAAACTGAACTCAACCAATTGACTAATCTTAGATGGCACTATTTCTCAGAATGAAATTTAAACCTGTAGAAATTGTCTTGCCTTTGTTATACACTCAAACAATTTTAAAGCTGAAAGTTATTTTGGAGTCCATCTTCAAATACATGAACTTGATATTTTGTGAACAATTAAACTGAATCCATGAAAAATAGATAATTTTTCTAAGAACACTCAACTGATCAGTAGTAGCAGCTCATTTGGAAACTACTGGCCTCAGATCTCCATTATATCCTACTTTATTCTCACTTATTTGGTTTCAAAATTTGATAGTGCAGCTCAGCCTCTCCTTCTGCCCAGCCTGTTCTGGTTAATAAATCCCCACAGAGGATTTTATCTAATTGTGTTCCTTATTAGATTGGAGCATTATTTCCCTATCTTTCTGCTAAACAGTCTCAATTCAGTTTCCCACAAAAGCTATTTTAAATTTTTTCTTGATTTGAAATCTTGCCTCTTTCTTCTTTTGACTACAGTAAAGCACACTGGCTAGACAGATTCTAGACACATGCTAGATAGCCCACCTGCTCCAGATTCAGATTTTTTCATTTACCACCATTACCACCATGGTCTCATCAGACAGGTGAAAGCTTTTATTTGCAAATCTATGTACCAATCTTATATGGAGAGATTTATTGCTTAAGATGAAATGTTAGCATATATCTTAGATATTCTAAAACTCAAAAGGATTTTATTGGTTCTTATGTCTCCACTTCACTTTGACTGGAGAAAACCCAGTCTAGTGGTAAATATACTAATTTCAACAAAATGTTATGTTGTGCTTATTATGTTTAAGGCCATCTACAGTGGAGAATAATAAAAAAAAAACAGTAATGGCCTATAACATCAAATAGAAAATAACAACAATGTAATATTTTGATATATGACATAAAAAAGTTAGCAACTATTATGTGAATACAGAGATAGGTGCTGCTACTTATGCTAGAGGGAAATGTGATGACTTCAGGTGGGACATTTCTTCAGACTACTATTTGCAGTGACTAAACTGACAATTACTATAAAATTGAGCTGAGGTACTATTTTTCCAAATTCCAATCAAAGAGGAATTTTTTTAAAATGTCTCTTTCATAAAATATGAATTATTATCTGGTGATACTCTTGGGCTTTTTTTTTTGTCTAATATTTTCTTTGTTTTTTTTCCATATCGTTATTGCCTTATTAAGATTGCAGTTACTTGATGTGTAGAACACAGCTTCAGGACGGACTGAGTATACTCTTAGTGGATATTATGTAAGGGCCAGTCTAGATTAGGGATGCCTCACCTCTGTGGGCAAGATGGTATCATTCCTTTTTTTAATGCAGTTAAAAGGACATTTCAGGATATTCAAGCAATATTGACTGGTCAAAATGTTGCAGTCATCTTTTACTCTTTCTCAAATGTGACACCAATGACACCTAGAGGATACCTATATTACCTTAGTCTTTGCCGTGATGGTCATATGTTTTAAGTGTCTTAAGAGACTTAGGCCCTTAACAATACTCATTCAATCAGGCACATGACCTAGCAGTTGCCTGGATGTAACTGAGCCTCTGAAAGGACCATCAGAAGAACCAGCAGAGGGAGGGAAAGAGATGGAGTTAGGAAAACGGTTCTTGAGTTTTTTATTATCTCCAGTGGAAATTCTAATGACATATGTTTTGTTACCTTGTTTCATCTTTTTTCTAATGTTGAAAAAGAGTTTCTTTCTAATGTGTGTAAAAGATATGAGAGGCCACAGAGCAAAATTCTAAGCAAGGGGACTTATAGCTGCTGATTTTCAAGGCGGATACAGCCCTTCCACACCGTCCTTGGTGAGTCTCCCTGAGGGAGGGCAGAGAGTGGTCAGTGTCAGTCAATCTCACCTCCCTCATGAAAGGAGACCATGGAAGACAGTCACTAGGGGGTGTTATATGCTTACACAAAATTTTTTCTGAATGTTTCTCTTTACACACACACACACACACACACACACACACACTTCCAGAGAAAGTTTTACTTCTAAAATAAAGAATTAAATTTTCCCTATGCAGCTATATTCACTTTAATCCCTTGTCTTGCCATCTTTTTCTATTAAATATAACATGGTGTTTGGGAGAAGGTACCTTTGTATGTTTTGGTTTCCTAAAGCTTTCTTCAGGACAAGCCATTCTAAAGAGTATTAAGAGAGTCCAGATGGGTAAATGAAAAGTTGGAAAGGACACAGCGGGGCAAAACCTTGATACCTTTCAATTTCCCCACTTGCACATGAGAAAGGCCTATTGACCCTATGGAATACTCTACATATAAAGTGAAAATGAGGGTTCTCATTTAATTATGAATTTAATAAACCAATTTTTGAGAATGTTGTTTTTTGATGGTGTTGTGATCTGTTTAGAAAAAAAAAGTAGGGGTCATGAATTCCAAACAAAGGCACAAGTGTTTGTCTTTTAAGAAAATATGCTGTTGCCTTAACCCTGCTCCCTTCAGTGACATTTGCTTGGAAAAGTCTTTGTAAATTTTGCTTACAGTGAGTTCTCCAGCATTAGGGTTTTACTGCCCAGCTAGCCTTCCTAAGATATCCACATCTTCAAGCTGACCTTGACATCATTCAGGTGACAACACTACACCCTTGATATCCATAAAAGAAAAGCTATACATGACTACACAGTTAACTTATATTTAAGTTTGGCTGTCCAAGTCTTAAAATGTTAGAGAGAAAAATATTGTGGATTCCACGTGTCTATCAAAATGGCTGGATTTCACACTTCTTTTCCACTTCAAGTCTGATCCTGTTTAGGAAGAAAGAGTTATTTGAAAGAATAAAACACTAAAATTTCTAAATGTTAAAATACTCTCTCTCTCTCTCTTTCTCTCTCTCTCTCTTTATATATATATATATATATATATATATATATATATATAATATTTGGCCACAAAGCATAAAATTTGCTTTTAATAAATTAAACATTTTTAGAAGTAGTTAAATATATTATTTATTCAGAGACCTTCCTATGTTTAAAATAACAAAATAGGAATATATATCATTACAGCTTGCCATGAATAGAAGTAAGGTGCCATAATGACAAAATCACCCAACCCTAAAGATACAGTAGGTCACTGATTATGACTTAATATGTTCTATAACCTCTAATACTCTAGAGCCATTTATTTCATGAATAGTTTTTTTAATACAGAAAAACTGTTGATTAATGTCAGAACTTTGCCCATAAGTATAGTATAGAGTGTACTTGGGAATAGCTATCACCAAAAAAAAAAAAAAAATTACTACCACCCAATTTCCCACCACAATGAAAAGAACACTTAGTGCATGTAGAATATGCAATAGCACCCTGTGCTACAATTACAGACTATGTCACTCTTGGCAAATCTACTTGGTATTCCATCTAGGATGCCAATAGCATCCTTGAGGAAGGACATCACAGTAAAGAACATAAAGTTTCCATGGTTCCGTCATTATTGTAGGTCAGCAGGAAAAGTTCTTTGAACACAGATCTTAAAATTCCATGGAGAAAGAGTGGAGTGTAAAGGGTCAAAGTTATCTGATTAGTTCTTCTTTCTTGGGACAGCTTGTCAAAGGCTTACAACTGTTTCCTACAAGTCTGAATTAGTACCGGCATACTCTCATAAAGCAGGAAGGGATTCAATTAGCATATGCATAAAAGCACCCTCTTAGTGAAAGATGCAAATGTATAAAAGTTATAGATTAAAAATTGCAACTATAGTTAAACTCTTATTCTGTAGCTCAGTGCAAGGTAGTGTTTAATAAATGGCATAGGATTGGAGGAGTTATTTCAACTGGAATGACTTAAGGAGGCTTCCTGAGGAAAGGTAAAATTTGATGTATATTTTAGGAAACAGAAATGACAAGTATGTCCCTGTGAAACCTGCATACGTCCATGTGGGAGATGGAGGAAATGCATTCTAAGCAGCAGTTCTTGTGTGAACAAGAATGTGGGTTGGAGAGCTAGTGTCTTTGGTGGAAATGTAAATAGACCAAAAAAGCTTATGCAGAGGATCCATTCTGAGGAGAAGTAAAAGGGACTTAAAAGATTGTTTTGCAATAATGGTGGAGGGCCATTAACATTTTTTGATGAGAAAGAATCTCATCAGTGCTTTAGGAAGATTAATGGGCAAACTGGCTAATAATGGAAGGCAGGGCACAGGCTCAGTCCTCTATGAATGAGATCACGCTTGTTTGTACAAAAGTGTTGGTGACAGAAATTGAAAAAAGAAAGAGAAGATAATTTTAACAAACAGTAAGAGGCATAAGTAGAGCTCAGATTCATGAATGAAGGTACTGTAAAGTTGGGAGGCCTGTGTGAGTAAACTTTTATTTTCATGGTGCATAGTTGACTTGTGGCTTAGAGAAGTATTCAGGCAACAATATAAACATCTCTGTCTTGGGGAGTTGATGTTTGGGGTGAATTATAAACTCTTCTCTCTTTGATACCTTTATTTTTAAACACTAATGAAATGATCTCGGTGCTGAAAAGAAAACCATTATTTGAGATGTTTGTCTGTTGGTTTGTTTAATGTGTTGGAACATGCCCTCAGCCGCATGGCACAGGGAGATCAGCTTGGTGCTTTGTGACCGCATAGAGGGGTGGAATAGGGAGGGTGGGAGGGAGGGAGACACAAGAGGGAAGAGATATGGGAACATAAGTATATGTATAACTGGTTCACTTTGTTATAAAGCAGAAACTAACACACCATTGTAAAGCAATTATACTCCAATAAAGATGTTAAAAAAAAAAGATTTCACTGTTACTACAGACTAAGAAAGCATATCTTCAGCATTTAGAAATCTCCTTGTAACAGCAAGATCTGGACAGTTTATAAGAGTGCTAATAAAAGCAATTAGGAGATCAGGAAAAGAAACTGGTTATGTTCATGAATAAGGAGCAGAGGATGATGGGTATCATAACAAACATTTTGAATTTGCAATGTTTTGAGTTATTTAGATTAAAATGTACTCTATCATATTGAATATAGATTTTAATTCTATTATTGCATTTTTCATTCCCTCACAATTCTCTCTTATCCATTTTGCTTACATCTGTTCCTCTTGTATTTTTAAGTTATATCTTTCTTTGCTACTTCCAAAAGCAGAAACAGTGCAATAGGTCAGGAATTCTTAACGTGGGATCAGTAAGTTCCCTGAGGTCCCATCATTAGCTTCACCGTGCCAATTAAATATGCAAAATAATATGTGAGTGTTCAGGGTAAAACTTTCTGAATATTATCAAAACACTCTTCATTTTCTTGCACTAATACACAGTTGTCCATATATTAGCTCACAAAATGAAAATGGGTTTTCATTTTTTTATGGAGCAGGAAGTACAATTTTGTTTCTGCAATTAGATAAATACTATTAGCAGTGAATTTTACTATGGTTCCTATAAGGGGAACAGCTAACTCTTAAAAGCTCCCCTTGGGCTTCCCTGGTGGCTCAGTGGTTGAGAGTCTGCCTGACGATGCAGGGGACATGGGTTCGTTCCCAGGTCCAGGAAGATCCCACATGCCGCGGAGCGGCTGGGCCCGTGAGCCATGGCCGCTGAGCCTGCGTGTCCGGAGCCTGTGCTCCGCAACGGGAGAAGCCACAACAGTGAGAGGCCTGCGTACCACAAAAAAAAAGCTCCCCTTAACTTTTCCCATTCTAAGTGTAGTCTAGTCCTGCACACAGAGTTGGTGACAGTCTTTTTGTTATAACACTGTTTTTCCCAAATCCTTCTCCCATTCACCTGGCTCATTATGCTAAGTATCTTACAAATTAGGTAACTGAGGTAGAAGTAAAGAAACTCCTTTTTAAAAGTACATATTGATTACATGGAAAGGGTATGAGCTTGTCCCTCTGGATGATTTCTACAAAGGCTTCTGCCATTTGTATTTGAGCATAACTAGAAAATAAATTTTGTGAGAGCAGGCAAGTTTATCTGCTTTGGTCACTACTGTTTCCTCAGCACTTAGGATAGTGCTTAAGACATACTACAGGTTCAGAACATTTGTAGAAGGAATGAATGAACATCTATGTACTTGAGGCCCTTTGACAAGAACAGTCATTTTCAAATGCATTGCTTCTTCACACTAACCTTTTACCTCCACTTCTGCCTTCCCTCCTCCTCAGCATCCTGTTTCCATCAGGTACTCACATTATTTCCTGGAGTTTTTACCTCTCCCTCCTTGCCAGCTTCTTAACATAAGCATGTGCATGTTCTCAGGTCTCATACTTAAAAATATAGAAAAACTGAACATGTCTCTAGACCCACACATTTCCCTTAAAACTTTATTTTTCATCTCCCTTTTAAAGCCCAAAGTCTTTAGTTGTGAAACATTGTCCTTTCCACTTCTTAATATCCCATTTGCCTAACCCATTGAATTTCATTCTATTACCACTACTAATACATCTACCATTTCCAAGATTACTGGGTACCCCCTTGCTGCAAAATTAGAACTAGATTCTAGTTCTTGTATTACTTGATTTCTGGGTAGCATTTGCCACTGTTGACCCTCTCTTCTTTTTTCAAATACTTTCTTTCTTTAGCTCTGTGACATGTCTGATTTCTATCCCACTACTATATATGACTGAACCTTAGTGATCTTATTTGTAAATTCCTTTTCCTCTGGATATTCTTAAAGGATTGTATCCTTCAAGGTTAAGCCCTGGACCCACCTTCTTTGCATATGTTCCTTTGTTGTTTTCAGCAATCTCTAAAGCTGAGCTTTAGATACACATTTCTAAGGCATATATGACCTCAAATTAAACTCATCCTCCTTCCCATGAACCTGCCCCTCCTCTTATGTTTTCTCTTTTAGTAAATAACATGATGAATAACATGATAATAATATAATAACATGTTTTCTCTTTTAGTAAATAACATGATATACAATAAATATATAACTCCCCTAACTCCGCTCCCACTGTCAGCTTGCTATCATCCTTGTCTAACAGCTCTTCATTTTTTTTGTCTGGAGTACTTACTGCAAGAGGCTCTCAACTTGTGTCCATTCTTCCAGTCTTGACTCATTTCTATTCTTTTCTCTGCATAGAATTGAGTGATCTTTCTCTAAAATGCAAATGCGGTCTTATTCCTTCCATGATTAAAAGCCTGCAATGGCTCGGTATTAAGTTTAAACTAATCAGGATGTACAAAACCATTCCTGATGTTGTGGTCTTTCCTTACCACTCTAGTCTCATCTCTTAATCCATCCACTTTGGACCAGATGGCCTAACATACTGATTTTTTTTGGCACAGGGTCTCCTCTCTCTACCAACTCTGTACACTCACAAGATTATAACTCTTACTGGGCCATTACCTATTTTTCCTTTTCTTTTTGATTGGATAGTTCCTTTTCCTTCTCATACTTTATACTGCAAATTCAATTTTATTTCCTCTGGGAAGCCTACCAGATACCCTGATCTATATATGTGGAGCTAAGAGGTTCTGCCACCATTATACCCAGCTGCTTAGAATACATCACTGTGCATAGTAACTGCCTATGTATAATACTTCTCAACATCCCCTAACAGTTTAAACTGAATTTAAACAACACCTACTTTCTCTGTGTTTCTCTTTGTATTTATAGCCCCTAGTACAATGCCCAGAATATAATGAGTGCTCACTAAATATCACTTAGAGCAAGAATAAATGAAATTGTTTTTATTATTGTTGCAGTTGTTGAATGTGTAATAATTAATGTGAAACTGATTATCCTCCAATCCTCATTCGGATTTCTTAAATGACAAGAGATCTGAAGAAAATTCACTGCTTAGGAAATGTTATGTTGTTATCATGCCCCCTTCCCCGACCAAGTCATTCAATTCTTCTGGGTATTATAGTATCACAAAGAAATATATTTAATCAAATACTTTCCGTGCATGAGACACAGCTAGTCAATATGTGGTAAACAAGTTTGTTTCAATATAAAGTGGAATACTGTTTCAGAGAAATGCATTGATCTCAAATGGCAGAGTTAGTCTTCTTTTGTGAGAAGAATCTTTTAAATAAAACTACTTGAGCGTTTGAAGGTGTCAGCACTTTGAAGATTCAAAGCCTCAGTTATTCAGGTACCACAGAGCTGAGCACTGTGTGTCTGCCAATGTCACATTTAAAAAACTCAGATTGCTAAGATGCCATGTTCTGTTCAAGTCTTCTGATATTTGAAATTAAGAGAAGAGCCCTTTCATTTCAGCAACTCCTAAGGCTCTCCCAGTCTTCCTGCTGCTGCTGAAACTCAGCATTCATTAAATCCTTGCTTGCAATTTGAATACATTGTTAATAGAGTGGACAGCTTCTGAGGTTGAATTTATACTCTAGGGCAGGGGGAAACTTTGATATCTCTGATTGAGATTGGTTATTGAATCAGGGACCTGGTTTGGAGCCAGAAAAGTATTAGACAAATTATCTAAGAGGAGTGAAAAAAAATGCTTTTATCTTGTGCATCATCTGAGGAAGCTACAACCATGTTTAAACATATGGCATTCAATCACGCGTTGCCCTTGTCCCAGATGGGTTTGAGAACCTTTTCTCAAGAAGTCAACTGCAAATACTGATTTTCTACCAACGTTATACAACACTGCTCTGTATGATTCCCTGTGATGTAAAGCTCCCGGCCCACTGGCTCTGAAGTCACAACCACTCACCTCAGGGCTACGCCACCTTTTGTTTGTCAGATAAATAATTGTATTTAAATTCCTAGTGCAATTTGCTTCAAATGGTAGACTTCCCCAACGTCAAAGAATCTGTCATTTGCATTGGTCTGAAATTGTCTGGAAATGACATTTGGATTGAATGATCGTTGCGGGAGAAATTAATTTTAAATATTTGGGAGAAATAACGCATGAAGAGGTATCATCAATAATACTGACAAATGAAGTTAGAACCTCTACCTTTTGCATCCAGTTCCGTGGATGATCCAGATTCACGTAGGTACTCAAATGGTAATAGTTTAGTCAAGAAGGCAAAAGATGTATCCAACCTACAACTTACTCAGATGATTCCTTCTAAAGCACCAATTCTCAAAAATGCCTAAATAAAATATTCAGACTACTTGGCCCCACTACCATTCCCTTTTGACAGCATTTTGGTCTTTTTTCCATCTCAGGATGTACTTTCCTACTTGAACATTCTGCTCACTGTAACACCCAGCCCCACAGATGCCTCTGCCTGTGGTACACCTAATCTACCCTTTAAAAATCTACTAGGCTGACTCTTCTATGAGCACTTTTCTTACTATTCCAACCTAGGATGATCTCGCTTGTCCCACATTTATATTACTTACCATCTGCCCCCATTTATTTAGCATTAAGGCATGCATTGCCTAGTGACATCTGTTCTATTTTTGGCTGATATTGCTATTGACCTTTTTATGTACATTTCTTATCTCCTTAACTGGATGGAATATTTCTTGAGGACAGGGTCATGAATTGAATCATAGATTTTTACACCTACAAGAAACTTTAGAGACCAATAGTCATTTCATAATTGAAAAGAAAAGAGTCTGGTAGAAGTTAAATAACTGATTTAGGGTCAAACAATAATTTAGTTAGAAGATCAGAAATAGAGTTTCTAGCTTGAAATACACTGTTCTTTGCAGTGTGCTCCACTGTAACTTTCCCAACATATTAGAGTTGAAATGGGCAATAGTTTTCCAACTTCCTCAATTTATAGAGTGGGAAACTGAAACTCAGAGAAGCTGTGAAATTGTGGCCAATGTCATATATTGAGTTAATTTTAGCATTCCTGGAACTACAAAGCACAATTCTTTGTCCACTGACCTAAACTCTCTTCATCTTTTTGTATTCCACAAAGTTCTGTGTACAGAATAAATACCTACTAAGCATCTGTTAAGCTTTATACATAAAAAAATATAAATGTCTCCAGTACAGAATCCTAGAATCTGACATTTCAATTGAAATGGAGAAATAATAAATTTCAAAGTTTAATTTTTCCCCCTTTTTATTAATCTTTCTATGTAACTATATTTCTCCTTTGGAGACCCAAGTTGTGTATAAAAATGGATAGACTTATGTTTACCTCTTTTTGTAGAAAAAAAATATGCCTCCCGCCCTGTAAAATTTTCTGGAGTCAAATCTTTACCTTGTTGTGCATGGCAGATCTATTTTCCACAGAACTCTCAATGTGTTTAGGATTGAGTTAAAGTTTCAGTTTATCTTCACCCAATGTTTTCTCCTTAAGCATGAAGAATTCTTATTTTCTGTATCATATATGCAGAAAAATCCTTCACAAGAAATATTATAATCCTTTGCTTAGTGAAGTCTTCAGCATGTCAATATACTCTGCAACCTGAAACACCTGTTTTTCAAGGTTTTCTTCATTATCATAAAATGAAAACTCAATCTCTGTAACTCTCAACAATCCAGAGATCTTCTCACCTTAATTTGATTCATGAATTTTGCTTTAGTTGATCCTTTTTGGCTAATAAAACTAGATACTGGATTTAGCAATTTACTGTGATCATGAGAACACATGGCATCTTATGGGAGGAAGCACTGCTGCTGATTCCTGGGTGGTTTTAAACAACTCATGAATGTCCCTGGAATTTTTCCTTCATCTGTCAAAAACAAACAAACAAACTAAAACAGAAGTTTTTGATTAAATGATCTCTGTCCATTCTCTCTCTTGATAAATTGACCAAGATGTTTGAAGACATGGATCTGCCTTCCTAACTGCTGACATCTTTGAAAATTATAGAAATGCTATTTTATAAAACTAAATTTCCAGGAATGAAAGTTATCATCAGAGTGGCAGAAGATATTAGGAATTCTTGGAAGATGCCAGATAACATTTGTTGAAGGTTTACAATGTGCTATGATCTTCATCAGTATTAACTTACTTATTTTGCACAACATTTCTGTGAAATAAATGCTATTATTATTCTCATTTTACAGGTGAAATACCTGAAGCACTGGGTTTACAGTAACATGTCTCAGAGTGCTTAGTGAGTTAGTCATAATCTGCAGCCAAATTTCAGGTTCCAGAGCCCGTACTCTCAACCATTTTTTTCAACTCTCTCGCAGGGACAGTCCCAGAGAACCCACGTGTTCATGCTAGATAAAGGAGATCAGAGAGATCTACAAACTTCCACACTCAAAGGAAAATAGCACTGCAATATAAGAACAGGTCCAGACTGACAAATACATAGAGCTAGAAGGTGGGTTGGAGGGTAGAAGGTTGTGATACAAAGTGTCTGTTTAAAAATCAATGTAATTGATTTTAAAACTCTATTTCAAACATCAGGACACTAGACCAGAGCCTGAAGTTCATTTTTAACGAGCACGTTCATTCTCCTCTTCTCTTCTCAGTTGACATTTGTTTTCTGCCCAGTACATCCTGACACTGTTTTCACCTGTCCCTTAGGTTCCTCTATCTACATTTAAATCATTCACTAAAGAGAAATTGAGAATTCCTTTGTGCACCCATTACTGTATTTGCTACTAGCTATGATGAGTGCAGAATAAATAGTAGAAAAGTGCTTAGGAAATTAATAAATTTCATGATTTATATGGAGGGAGAAAGCCTACACAAGAGGGCAATTGCATTATGGCGTGAAAACTTGAGTGTGATCTTATGTTCTAAACTCCATGATTGTAACTGCAACCCAAATGACATCTAGTCCTGTGTCTGATATTAAGATGCAACTTGTGACTGAGGATCAATTACTTTATCTGTAAAATGGGAGATCTGGACTCATTTGTCTCTAAGATCTCTTCATGGTATGCAAATCCATGACTTCCAGTTTTGGTTAGATCTTGGAGTCTCCATTGTATTTCTCATTGTCAGTTATATTACTTATATGGCTTATGGTAAGTGATGTTTAATTATCCTTGGTAAGGTATTTGGTAATCCTCAAAGATATTTAGAAAATACGGTCTACCATTTTGGGGCTAAAATTAATCTTTCCTAATTATTTACTCAGGTAATGTAAAAAGGGTCAGTTTCCTGCTTGACTCTTTCAAATGGTCTTTGTGCTGTCACTGGAACCTGTAATCCTTGGGATAAATTAACAGAGGTTGAGAGTTTATCTTCCTTAAGGTAAATGACAGCATTGATGGTTATTCTATCTGAAATTTATGCTATATCTTGCCCATTTTTTTGTCCCCATTATGTTCATACTTTATCCATTTCATTTTGGCCCCACATGTCTTACATCTTGGTTCCTTTATCTTGATTTCTGCTGCCTTTCTCTCTCAAGGTATATTTACCCATGTGTCTTAGAGCATTCTGAAGCCTTGGTTACTGATTTGGCACTACTCAGCAGAGCTTGAGCAGAAATCTGGTGTTTCTTTCTTTTTTTTTTTTTTTTTTTTTTTTGTGGTACGCGGGCCTCTCACTGTTGTGGCTTCTCCTGTTGTGGAGCACAGGCTCCGGACATGCAGTCTCAGCAGCCATGGGTCACAGGCCCAGCTGCTCCGCGGCATGTGGGATCTTCTCGGACCAGGGCACGAACCCGTGTCCCCTGCATCGGCAGGTGGACTCTCAACCACTGCACCACCAGGGAAGCCCTGGTGTTTCATATTTTAATTGTCCTTGCTCAAAGGACCTGCTGCCATTTCCCTACATACTTATTTTGTTTATATGTGTTTTATTATTTTTAAATGACTGATTTGTATTTTTAGTTTTAACATTATAGGTTTTAATTTTGAGACTTATCTGTGTCAAGTGCTTGCCTTCTATTGCTTTGAATTTAGACACATGAGCATGACACATTGTTCACCGTAACCATACATATGCTTCAAGGGTTAAAGACCTGATGAAGATAATTTTGTTCACCCAGGTTTATTTAGAATGAAAGTAAAGGGACATTTGAAGTAAAACCCTCAGCTTAAAACTATAAAATAAATCACTGAGAATAGCAATTATTAAGTATATTTTTGCACAATTAATTAGTTCAACCAGGCAATGAACTCAACATAGCCAATGAGAGCTTCCCCAAATGGTCTGTGGCTAGTGATACAATATCATGACTTGCAGTTTCCAAAGATAATTTAACACTAAGGTTTGAATTCTGAACCAAGAAATATGGACACAAAAGGAATTATAAATAGTTTTTGTTAATGCTCTTACATTCCAATTTATTGAATCCGTGCTTCTGTGCACTATGATGCTTAATTTGTCTAGACTAAGGACTCTTTACAAATTTACTCTAAAAATAATTTAAATAGAGAATACAGATATATGTGATTTATTGCATTCCCTCTAGAAGAAAACTTAATTAAATAAGCTTCAGGTCACTATATGTTTTAATGAATTTTTAGCTGTACTTTTAGATTATTCAGAATGCTAGGAGAAGGTGGAGAATAAATATAGCTAGCAAGCAAACTAGAGCCACTTTAATTCTCCTGGTTTATTAAAACCTATTCAAGTCTTTGATGGTCTATGAAATCATGGTGTTCTATCCATTATGATCTCAAAAGATTTCTGAAACATTTTTTAAGTGAGAAGTAAGTAAATTATGGGTTTGTCTTTTAAAATGTGTTTTATTATGTCATTACTTCAAATAATGTCAGTAACTCAGTACTGGTTTGAATGGTTATGGAACATTAGTAATTCAAGAGGGTGTGATTATCACTGTATATTCTGGTATAAAAAAGGACTTTAGCCAGATTACTTTTTATCGGCTCATGAATTTAGATGCAGTTCTTTTAGTTCCATAATGCAGCTATCTAAGGGTAGATATATGCAACTCTCCAGATTGGCTGCCATTGAAAACCTGTAGTCTGAAACTTGGTAGTTCAGGGTGGGGAGGGATTGCTGGCTCCCATGGGGAAAACATTTTGAAACTAATAGCTACAACAATGACAAAAAATGAGATTTGGGTTAGCTGTTTCCCAGGTGACATTTTTGTTTTCCATATATATAAAATAAATGAAAGAAAAAAAAAAAGCTGCCCTCTTTGGGTTCATTTCTAATACCCATCTGTATATGATAAATATCAATTTATCCAATCATCCAAAAAATATGGCCTCTCTGCCACTGAGAATTATTCACTTAACTGTCAAATTCATTCTCTCTATTTAATGTGGTTTTATTAACAACATTTTCCGTCAGCAATTTTCAGCCGATAGGTTGATGAAGAATGATGCATTCTTCTTTCATTAATGGTCGCTTAAGAAAATCATTCCTAATCTTCAAAGGCTGAGTAAGCACACTGTATACTCTTACAAAAATGATGTACATGAGTAAGAAAAGACAATATCATTTATGCAGACTTGGTCAAAGACTGAATGATGACAAGGTACTGGCAGAATGGGGGAGGACTCAGGTTCATACAAACACACCTGTATCTGTTTATTACAGAAAGTTTTTGTGCTGGATTTTCAATAATGAGTGATGTGAAGTACATCAACTAGAAATCAGAACTGTAAACTCCATGTATGTTAGAAAGAGAAACCATAAAAATACTGTAAATAAGACTAGACTTTAATAAAAAATATGATTTCTAATACTTTTTTTTTTTTTTTTTTTTTTGCGGTACGTGGGCCTCTCACTGTTGCGGCCTCTCCCATTGAGGAGCACAGGCTCCGGACGTGCCGGCTCAGCGGCCATGGCTCATGGGCCTAGCCGCACGGCGGCATGTGGGATCTTCCCAGACCTGGGCACGAACCCGTGTCCCCTGCATCGGCAGGAGGACTCTCAACCACTGCGTCACCAGGGAAGTCCCCCAATACATGTTTTTAAGACCCTAAAATTCTCTATCTGAGACTACTTTGGAATCATTTCCCCACTCTTCCACCTCCTTGTAGACCTTAGTATCCTTGTGTTCTAATACTAGATGAGGGATACCTACCTAAGCCCAGACTGATGACAGAGGTAATCCAGGATGAAAAGGTCTGCTATTTATCCTGAAGGTCACAGGAATGTGCTGGATAATAGTGGTTGAGAGATGAAAGTGTAAGCACTAAAGTCAAAGCGGAGAACCTGAATACTGGAAAGGAGACAGAGACCACAATTTTCTTTGTAAAGAAAAAAGCAAGCCCTGGTGGTTGTAGGGGAAGGAAAACATAGGTTTTCCTGTTAAAAGATGGATTAATTGGATAAAAAGGTTTATTACATATACACATAGGAGCTTCACAGAAAAGGAGTGAAAATCCAAAGAGGCAGATAGATCCAGAGGCTTAGATAACATTTTAACAAAGCATGCAGAAGGAGATTTGTGCTTCCAAAATGGGCGGGGTGGGGGGAGGGGGGCAAGGGTTGTGGGAAGGTGACTAGGAAATATGTGGTAAAGAGGGTAGTTCAGTAAGGTTTGCTATGGAGATTCCAGTCATCTCAGGTGATAAAAGTAATCTCCCTCTCATTCTCCTTTTCCTGGTATGGGATAAAAGGACACTTTTACAAATGGAAATTTCCTTTACAAAAGGGAAAGGTATGCCCTGTTTTTAAGCAATTATGATGAAGGTAAGGAGTTTTTCTTGTGTCTGCTCTTTCTAATTGCCTTCAGCTCAGACTAATTTTGGGATGGCACATCTGGTCCCCTTCATGCCAAAGTATAAAGTCTTGAAAATGAAGTCAAGAGGATAACGCATATTTGGTAGGACTGTGTAGAGTTTTGGAAATAAGCTATGTCCGTTGTGTATACCTTTGTTGGATCATCACTCTTCACTCATCACTCTTATTAAGTAGGGATTCTGTTAAGTGTTATGAATATGTTGTGTCATACAAGTCTTGATACAGGCCTTGTGGTGTTGGTAGTATTAGTTCTCTTTAAAAAAAAAAAAAGAAAGAAAAGAAAGAAGAAAAACCAATTCAAAAAGGAGAAGTAACTTTTTGAAGGCTCACCACAAATCGGTGGTAGACAAGCAAATCAAATCTAAGTCCAAGCATCAGGCTCTTTCTCTAGGTGTGGGGCCTGCTTGGAGAAGTAGAAGAAGTGCAGGCAGACAAAACTTCTTGAGGGGCTATTACTCTTGGCCCACACAAAATATAACCACAACAAATGCATTTAGCTAAAATACAAATGTAAACTACAAAAGTATACCATAAATGTGGAAGATTTAAAAGTCAACGTGTCAGCAAAAAAGCAAACCATTTGGCTCAATGTGCGCCAAATGTGTAACATGCCTCTCAAACATACTTCTCAAAAAGTATACTGTTGCATCTCTTAGAATGGCCAAAATCTGGAACACTGACAACACAAATGCTGGCAAGGATGTAGAGCCACAGTTACTCTCATTCACAGCTGGTGGGAATGCCAAATGGTACAACCTCTTTCAAAGACAATTTGGCAGTTTCTTACTAAGTTAATCATATTCTTATTATACAATCCAGCAATCATGTTCCTTGATATTTACCCAAAGCGGTTGAAAACTTATGCACAGGCAAAAACCTGCACACAGCTGTTTATAGCAGCTTTATTCATAATTGCTAACATTTAGAAAAAAAAAACAAGATACCCTTCAGTAGGGGAATGGATAAACTTTAGTTCATCCAATCAATGAAATATCATTCAGAACTATATATATATATATATATATATATATATATATATATATATATATATATATCAAGCCACGAAAAGACATGAAGGAAACTTAAGTGCATATTACTAAGTGAAACAAGCCAATCTGAAAGAGTATAATTTGCATGATTTTAACAATATGTCATTTTGGAAAAAGAAGCTCTATGGAGACAGTAAAATTATCTGTTTTTATGAGAGGTTTAGTGCAGAGGGGTGAATAGGCAGGGCACAGAATTTTTTAGGGCAGTGAAAACACTCTGTATGATACTATAATGATGGACACATGCCATTATACATTTGTCCAAACCCAGATAACACACACTAAGCATGAACTGTAATGTAAACTCTGGACTTTGGGAATTATGGTATGTCAATGTAGGATTAGCCTTGATAAAAGATCTAACATTTTGTGGGGGATGTTGATAATGGAGGAAGTTATGCTTGTGTGGAGGAAGGGGGTATATGAGAAATCTCTGTACCCTCTCTTAATTTTGCTGTGAACCTAAAACTGTTAAAAAAAAGATGGGTCAGGAAAGAATGGGAAAGTAGTTAAATCCTGATATGTTACCTGCCTCCTAGGACAAGCTAGTGACATAGGAAATGATCAAAATGTAAAAACAAACTGGTGACATAGGTAAGCAGGAGAGGTCCAGCACTCTAAGGAAAAGACAAGGTGAGGCATGATTCAGGAAAAAGCCAAAATTTACATTTCTGGTCATGGAGAACAAAAATCCATGTGGTAGCTTGGACTTGAAAGACTAGCCGGTATACAGTCATCTTTGTGGAAATATAATGCATCTATTTTCTCCAAGCCACTAGGGAAGGTAAAGGAAATTCTCCAGTCCAGAAAGATGGGCAGAATAAGGCAGGATGGCAGGTCTCCTTATCACTCAGTGATAGCTGTGGTAGACTTCTAATCTTTGAAGCTATATAGGGTAGCCTTACAGGCATTTCTATAAACTGTACCAACTCTGGGAAAAAACAATGTGAATATTTCAGGGGACATATAGAAGGGCCTTGCCATCTATATAGGTTGACCTATAAAAATAGCCATTATACTGCCATTGAAAATGTGTCAAATAATTTTAAGTTAAATAATAAAGAATTATCATACAAAAATTAATAGAATTAAATGTGTGTGTGAATAAAATGTGTGTGTACATATTTTTATGTTCTTGTTAGACACATACGTTCCTTGTTCATCTATGTCTCAGAGATTGAAATTAGACACACCATGGTGAATTGAACTTACCACCAGATTTGCTTAACTCCCATGATGCCAATGCCTATGTATAACTTCAATTAAAGCATACCGATCTCCAATTTCCTCAAGGGAGTAAGAACATATAAGCACATTTAAATTAAGGCAAGAGTAACATTGTGATGTATTTTTCTCTTGCCTGTATTTTTTAAGGAGGACAACAGAGAAAATATAATGATTAACTGAAAGACATGAAATAGTAAATTTTTAAACTCTATGACATATTGCTGAAAAAGTCCTTCAAAATGCCCCTGAAATGACCTGCAGAGTTACCTAGTCCCTCTTATTTAAAATGGTCCTAATAGAAACTGAGGATGTATTATGAATATTGAGGCTGAATTTTAATAAAAACCATGTCTTTACTAACCTAAATGTTCATTCCATCAAACTGAAAAAGAATGTTAATCTAAGTGCTATCCTCCTGACAGTTAGAAGCCTTGATTCATTCTATTAAGATTCTTTTCCACTCGTTCAATGCCCTAAGATAATAAGAAGTTATGTTTATTTTTATTTAAACAAATAGGGAATTTTCCTGGATGCAATCTTTACAGGAAATGTTCCAATGTATTTATAACACAGAAGAAAAGTTCCCAGCACAATACAGCATAGTTGTACAATTTGGCTCTTGACTATTGAAATAATTTTCACAATTCAGTAAAAATAGTTATTGATTAAGAATTGTATGCATAATATTTTGCTGGGATTGGAATAGCCTAGTTTCTTCCTTCAAAGAACATTAACTCTACCTAAGTAATAGACATAACATAATCAGTTATCATACACAACATTATAAGAATAAATATTATTTGTTGTGCATAGAAACAACTAATGTTCTACTTGCAAGGTCGAGGATAATCATACCAATGAAGACCCATTTATCATGTATTTAAAAGTTCTAAGCATTCATAACAAACTGAAAGGCCAAGTTGAATTTTGGATTTTCAGGGTCCCTGTTGCTCTGCTAGAGTGCTGGGCTCAGAGAGCCCCCTACCAGTCCATCTTCTGCACCATCATGCTCTGTTTTTAATACACTCTTGCTTCTGGAGTATACTGCTAGTGACACTAAATTCTGCAGGCATATCTTTACTTCAGTCCACACATCAAAGTTCCATGTACACTTTCCATTTATGCTACTTTTTGTTAGTGCACACTGGTGATGGGATCTATATTCTGGGGGAGGGATGTAGAGAAGATACCAGCTTTTCAGCTGAATTGGATGTTGAAATCAGGTCCCATAAGATGAGCAGGAGTTGAGATTTGCTGAGACAAGAAGTCCATTGAAAATAGGGCAAAGAATATATCAGAGCCATGGAGAAAGGAATTATATTAGATGCTGGAGTTGTAGGGGATCATTCTTTTAAATTGATGGAACTTACAGGTGCAGAGTGGCTATTAAGACAAAAATTTTCCTTCAATAATTTTGCCCATTAGCTGCAGAATTATGTTAGAAACTTCTTGGAATTGAGGTCAATAGTTTTCACAGTTTAATTCTAGACTAAATTTTTGACATCACTGCCCACTATTTTCTTATATACCAACTCCATTTATTTTCTGAACAAAAAACATGATACTCGACAATGAAATGTAGTCCTTAAATCTAGGAGGAGCTTATATATATTATATATATATATATATTATATATATATATAATATATATATATATATTATATATAGTCAATATACTTTTATTTTCCACATATACCTATCATATCAATTTAGTGTACCATTCCTAACTCATGCAAATTTTGACTTCCACATTTTAAGATATGATGTTTGTTCAGGTCAAATATATACACCCCATGCACCAGCAAGCCAGTTCTTACAAAGAATTAACAAATCCTTATTCTATTTGTCTCATTTCTATAGAAATACATTTGTGTCATACCATTTATTATATACATCTTATTACTACTGGATAGTGAATGCTTTTAAGACAAAGATGATGACATATACATTTACCAAAGTGCTTATCACAGTCCCTGATATATTGTAAACATTCAGTTAATAATCAGTGAGTTTTAAACTATTTTTTTAATTTTGCATAAGAAGATTATTTTTAAAAGGCATATAGATAGTAAACAAAGTAAACGTTCCATCACATCTTAACTTCTGCCAAGTATTATCTGCCCTATAATTGTTCCATTAAGTTCCAGTCTCTAGACATCTTAAATTTAATAATTGTCACCTTCATGAGTCAATTACTTTTCTTCTGTTGAATTTAATTGTTGTTTTCTTTTCTGTTTGTTGGCTTAATTTTTCCCAGGATTTCTATTAAACCTAGTGCTGATACCTTCCTTCTTAGTTGTCCATACCATCTATATAAGGTAATTCTCTACTCTTTTTTTTTTTTTTTTTTTTTTTGGTGGAGATGCATTTTATTGGCACAGTCATTCCTTTTGTCATTATATTAACAGGGTGAAACAGTGATTTTAAACAATAAAATCTGCTTTCTCCCCAAACTAGTTGCACTGTGGTATTAGAGGGCAGCAGGTCAGTCAAATCACAACCACCCAGTTTGAAGGAGACAATCTGTACAACTAGTACAGCTCTTCCAAATATTAGACTCTCATTCACATGATCAGCTGAGCTGCACAAAAAACTGGGTACACCCCAGTCCCTGATATATTGTAAACATTCAGTTAATAATCAGTCAGTAAATAAGTATGAAGAACCCTTTAATTTAATGTTGGTGCAATAAGTAATGGGCATGGACTCTCAAGTAAATAAGCCTTTTGAAACATATAAATGTCATGGGGTACTTATTTTATTAATCAAATTTCTTAAAAATTCCAAGATAATAGTTCACCTCAGCTGCTGATGCCACACGATTCTTCATTGTACCTACTTTGCCTTAGTACGGTTTCAGTGTGGATATAGACTTGGTTTGAGGAAAATTCTACTGGAATTTATGGTGCTTTCTCTTGTTTAAGTCCCATGTATCACTAGATCCCACCTTACTTAAGGAAAACTACCAACAAACTGAAATCCTTTCTGTCACTCTATTACAAACTTCACAGAGCTCAGGTCATGACAGCAAACATCAACAAGTTCCATGAAGTGATTGGTACTGCCTATCAATCATAGCATGGGTGCAAAGTGAAGGAGAGACTTTTCTTTATAGTGGATATACTAGAGAGAAAGCATGGTCATCTCAGGTGTGTTTATCTATAAATGTCATGCCTCCACACTATGAACACAAAAGCCTTCCACCTATTATCCACTTTTCTTTCTTCTGAACGTTGGTTTGCTCCATCAAAGATAGTGAATTATTAAGTGGCATAACCAGATTATGGACCAGAAGGTAATAATCCTGATAAAGCTTATTGAATGAATGTGTTCAATATGGCAAGATTATGTGTTTTAGAATTAATTTGTCTTGTTGCTGAATTGCTTCTTATGAAAAGTCAATATTGGTAAAAACGGTAATGTAGTAATTTTTATTTCCAATAATTCGTTTCCATTGAGTTTTCCCAAACTGTGCACTTCTTTTGATAATAAAGACATCGCCTTTTATTGACATATGTACCTTACTCTTCTCTTTTTTACTTTGGCTGGAATTAAGATTTTTACAAAGTAGTTAAATTTCCTTTCTCACTGTCTCTAGAATTTTTAGGAAATAAATTGATTGGGAATCTAGTCTGATAACCAGTGCAAACTGTGTCTCCATAATACCAAAAAAATCATACCTTAAGGACTCACTGAGTAGAAATTGAGGCTCTACAAATTGCTGAGTATTTGTGTTTAAAGTATGTGTATATTTCACATTTTACTCTTCAACCACATTTCCAGCATCATGGAGATAAAGATGTATGAAAAACAGAAGAAAGGATAAGTTTTTTTTGTTTTTCATTTGATCAGTTTTGAAGCAAATTTAATAAATGATTAATTAAATTTTTGAGGTCATCAGCTGTTTTAAATCAATGGTAAAATCAAGTCCTGGATTAGCTGACTTCAACTCTGGCCAGATTTGCATTTTGAATTTAAAAAAATTTTCATTTCAATATCTATTTTTGAAGAAACTTATCTGAACTTAATGAAGTAATAGCTACAGTTCAGTTCCCTTTCATGAGTTCAAACCATACTCCACCCCTACCTACTGAACTCACAAATGACAGAGGTCACACAGTAGTTAAATTAAGAGGATGTAGAGGACACAGACTCTGTCTGTCCTTACTACTGGACAAAGCTCTCAAAACCCACACACAGCAACTGCTACTGGCTCAGTCATTTCCCTTCCTATTCAAAAAATAATAATAATTTTATATAAGCCTTCAAAGCTGTTTTTATACTTTGTTGGTCATATCTGTAGTATCTCTTGAGTTCCTGTCAGTGACTGAGAACACTCTTAGTAAAAATTAATTTTTGGTTACCGAAAATGCTTTGACCTCTAGACCCTTTTGGGCCTTTCTCTCCGAAATTGTGTGAGGCATGTGAATAAAAATCAGAGAAAACTACAAGGTCATCAGGTGATGACAGAAAACAAAACAGTATCTGGGAGAAGAAAGATGCCAAAGCAAAAGCACCTCTGCTCTCCTTAGATAAATAGTCCCTGTCTGTCCTTCTTATCCTAGGTTCTGCAACTGATAGACATCACATGATCTCAGAGAGGTGTGAGATAAGCATACATGGAACAAGAAAAAGCAAGGGCTTGGAGAAGATTTTAATACCTGGCTGTGTGATTTCTAGATTGCACAAACGTGAACATATGAAGGGTGGCGGGAAAAGGTGAGTTTTGTTGTTACCAAGAACTCTTTATTTGAAAATAGTTCCTACAAACCCTTTTGCTCATCCTCTAAATTGATATTAAAAAGGTATCCAGTGGTTTTCTTTTTTTTTTTTTTTAGCTCAAAGATACAGAGAGTCAGAAAAAGCATCACTCCCACTCTTACAACAAGAAAAAGGCTGAGAAAACTGCAAAGTAATGATTTCTTGAATCCATTAGACAACTAGGGTGGCAGGGTAACTCACTCACGCTAACTGTGAGGAAAGACGGATGCCTCCAAGGGGAAACATATCTTGATCATTTGCTTACCTAGGACAGATGCCAGAGGCCAAATAGGCCAGGAAGAATTCAGCTAAAGTTTTAATGAATTACAAAAGACTGTGTGTGAGATAGAGCCAGAGTATGCAAGTCCCTGTGGATGACATATATAGGGGTGTTTGTATTCCTCTTGAAGACTTTTTTCTCTCAAGAATTTTACCAGGAATTCACAGGGAAGATTGGGAAGAATACTGAGTCAGCTCATCTTGTGGTGTGGGAAGCTGCTTGAGGAAGGGGTACAGCAGCCATGGAAGAAAAACTGCCTGAATCATCATTTCTATCTCTCATACAGAACAAAAGCCTTAGGACACTGATGGAAGAGGAACAGGGGAAAAGCTTTCCTGGAAGACAGACAGGGACACAGGTTGGCCTAACTCCACAGGGAAAAAAGAGTTAGGGGAAACTTGTGAGGTTTTCAGCTGGAGACTCAGGGGCATGGTGTTTGACTCAGAAGGAGGCCTAATCTGAACAGCAAGGAATATTCCCCTCTTTAAATTTTCACTACCAGACTAACAAGCATAGAGTAAAAACAGCCCTGGGATACAGCTGGGAGAGAATCAAGAGACATTATCTCAGGGATAAAGCACAAAGAAGAAGACACAAAGTCAAGGGTAAGTGTCAGACAATGAGGAAATAACCTCTGGGATTGCAACCAACACCCTAATATAAGTAATTACTAGAAGAATATAAAATCTGTAGTGCCCTGAGGGTAACAATAGCACCACAAAGTTCAAACATAGCTTTACTCCTGACTTTATTAAAATAAGCCCACAATCTAAAAATGTAGCAATAGGAAAGTTATTCTCATTTCCAAGCATTACAAAAACGATTTACTTGAGTATCTACTGTCTTACATAAGATGGCATACTTTCAATTAAAAATCAACCAAACAAATAAATTATAAGGTATAATACTGTGTTGGCCAAAAAGTTTGTTACAGTTTTTCTGTAACATCTTATGGACAAGCCCAAACAAACTTTTTCGCCAACCCAATATGACACATAAATGCAGTCTCAAGAGATGAGACAATCATCGAAATCAGACATGTCACAGATATTAGAATAAGCAGGCAGTTAAATATTATTAAAATGTTAAAAAAAACCCTCTAATTTAAAATGTAGATAACATGCAACATCAAGGGGATGACTATAGCAGAGAAATGGACACTATATGAATAAATCAAATGAAAGCACAACAAATGAAAAACATATTGCCAGAGACAAAGAACATCTTTGGTGGTCTCATCAGTCAAGTCAACACAGCTAATGAGATAATTAATTAATTTGAAGACAAGTCAATACAGATTATGCAATCTAAATCACACAGGGTAGGGTGAATAGTAAAAACCTAGAGAGAAGAAAGGATCCTAGAGTTGTGGGGCAATATCAAATGGTCTAATACACATATAATTGAAGTTCTATAAGAAAAGGTAGAAAACAGAGAAGAAGTATTTGAGGAAACAAAAGCCAAGAACTTTCCAAAACTAATGACTGGATCAAACCACAGGTCTAAGAACTCAGAGAACTAGAAGCAGAATAAAATTTCCCCTTTTCCACACATACCTAGGCATGTTATGTTCAAATTACTGAGAATCAAATCTGAAAAGAAAATCATGAGAAAAGACAAAGGAAAAAGGACACAGTATAGAAGAATAAGAGAAAGGATTATAGCTTATGTTTTATCAGAAACATGCAAAGAAGATTTGATGAAGTGACATATTAAAATGCTGAAATGAAAAATATAACAGAACAAAAACTCTGTCAACCCAGAATTCTCGATCAAGGAAAAATATCCATTAGTAAAGGAGAAATAAAAACATGCTCAAACAAAATCTGAGGAAATTCATTGCAAGTAGTCTTATTCTACAAGAAATGTTAAAGGAAATTCTCCAATAGGAAAAATTATGATAGGAATAGAAAAACACAAAGAAATAAAGAGCACTGGAAAGAATAAAAGTAAAACAAAATTTATTTTCTTATATAAATACCATAAAGTATCAACTTCTAAAACAAAATTATGAATTAGTAGTTTTCTAGCATATGTAAAAGCAAAATATGTGACAACAACAGCACACAAAATGTAAGGGAACAATTTAGAATACATTATTTAAAGGTCCTTGTAGTACATGTGAAGCAGTATATTATTTGAAGGTAATCTAATATTAATTTAAAATGTCTGAGCCCTAGAGTAATCACTAAATAAAGGGAATAAAAGAGTAGACAGTAAAAGAGATAAAACTAAATAATAAAAATGCTCAATAAAAATTAAAAAAACAGATAAAAAACGAAATAATAAAATAAGTATGTTTAAAAAACTAAAAAATTAAAAATTAATAATATTAAAAAGCAAAATCCTAAAAAAAAATTAAAAAAGAACCTGAGAGGAGGTGGAAGAGATGACATCTAGCAAAATGATAGATTTTAAAGAGGCATCTAAATGAAAATGGCAATCAATATAAGGATGTTAAAAGAAAAAAAAATCTTAAGGCTAATTCACCTCATAAGAATTCTAAAGTTTTATTTATTCTTGTGTAGGCTATACTAATTTCAAATTTGTTTCCACCAAAACATAGCTGTGAATATTTTCTATTTCCTCTCAGATCACATAACATAGGAATGCATGTTTTTTTATATAACCTTGGAAATTATAATTTCACCACATGTAAATTTTATTACTTTAAATAATGTGATTTATATCAAAAATATCCTTATGATAGTATTGTATTTGAGGCAGCTGTGGCATGATGTGATATCTGAGTTCACACGCTGGCTTAACAGTTTACATGCTTTGAATATTGAAGATGGTCCTTAATCATTCTTAGCCTATTTTCTCATAATTACGTTGAAAATTGCAGTATGCAATTATCAGGAATGCTCTTTAAGATTAAATGAGATTAATTATCTGTAAATATCTCTTACAGGTTATAGAATCAACAACTTCGATAGTAAATGATCAAGACTATTTCTATAAAAATGAGTTGTCAAGGTAGTTTTTGGCCTAAAACACCAAAAAATGCCTCCCTTTAACCTTATTTTTGTTCCTTAACAAGTTATGTTAATAAGTTATATAGAAGTGTTGTTTCTTTTAACTATTTAATTTTTGTGTGTTTAACCTTGCATTGACTAATTTTTTCTCAATCATAGAGTCATAAAACATGAGTCTTTGAAAGAAAAAGTTAGTAATCTTTTCTAAACTCGTTATTAGTGAATAATACCTTCCATCAAAGCCTAAGCATCTACTTGAAGCTACCAGTAGTTGGTAAATCACTATTATAGATTGTTTTATTTTGAACCACTTTTATTCTTTCATTCATTCAGTCATCAATGGGTAATATAATTTTCCCAAGGAAATTTACACATATATCACATACATTTGTGAAAATTACAAATGTATAAGGAGAAAGAGACTGCATACTGGTTTTGATTATTGGGTCTATGGTTACTTTTGAGAGAGAAGAGGGATACAGGCAGGAAAAGGGAATGGCAGCAAGAGAAGGGATGAGAATACTGGTGGGAGGAAGGTAGGATGCCCTGAAGCCAGTTATTATTTTTAACACTTAATCTACCTGTGATATTTGGTGTAAATATGATCAAGCATAACAGATTTCCCACTAGTTAAATACATCCATGAGAGATCTGAAATAAAATGAATTTAGCTCCCAGTTTGATTCCACAATTACATAGAACCTGAGCTATTTGAATAAGTCTGTTGTGAGATGTACAACCTCTTAGGTTGATGATCTTTTACAATATAAGGACTTGTGGGCATGGATGATCACATAATAATGAAGCATAAATTTTGGAAATTGATTTGGTTCAAACCAACAAATATTTTTACAAGTTTACTATTTGCAAACTAAATGCAATCAGTTAAACGGTTGGTTGGTCCAGGGAAAACAACTGATAAGAACTAATGATTTGATTAAATGGACAGGATCAGCTGGGGAACTAGTACCATGTGGAACCAAAAGAGCATTGTGAGGAACCAGCAACACTAGAATCTTTGGAAAAGTTGAAAATTTTGACTATATACTGACTATATGACTATATGAATTTGACTATAATGAAGTCCACTTGGATCCATCAATTAAATCCTATTAATTTTACCTGAAAAAAAATGTTTCAACTCTTTACTTCTCTTCATATTCTACAACCTAGTTTTACTCACCATCATCTTTCTTGGTAATTGCAATATCTGATATTTAGTCTGTTTGTTTCAACTCATACTTCTTTCCTCTATATTTTTTTTTCCTCAATACATCCAGAATTACTTCTTAAAAATTGATTTCAGGTCAACTGATTTCCCTGCTTAAACTATTAAATGATTTATCCCTTATGGGTAGAATATAATCCAGATTGCAAACCACAGTCATTGGATTCTTCATGATTTGGCCCTACCACTTCATTCTTATGGGTACTGTCACAGCAGACAGCATTTTCCAAGCTCATCTGGATGCTTAACAGTAGGCACTGGCCAAGAATGCACAGATGGGAGGGAGGAAGCACTCAGAGTATCTCTCCTCTTCATGGCTCCAGCCCCTACTAGGCAGGATCCCTGTGGTGCTGGTTTCAACTGGGTAGCCCCGGCTTCAGTACCATCTATTCAATTGTCCCTTTAGGTCTAGAGCTAGTAGCAGTTTTCCACTGTTACTGGTCTCTGAATTGCCTCGCCATAATCTAATTTGCACCTTAGCTCTTATAACGTGTTTCTCTGTGTAACGTTTTTCTTGTATTAAATTCCCTTCATTTGAAACACATAGAAGTTTATGTTTCCAAGATAGCACTCTGGCTAATACACAAACATTGGCTTCTTTGCCTTCAATTATAAACTCCTGTTGGAAAAAGATGAATGAGCAACACATCTTTTTATGTCTTTATTTAGACAACAAGCTGGAATGTTGTTTGATGGTGACCTGTTATTCCAATACTTCTAAAGCAGTGTCACCACCAAATCCTGTGGCATTAGAAAGGTGGTTTGAAATGCTTCGGTCATGTAGGGTAGGTCTTTGTGCCAGTCTTTCTAAACTCTGTAGACTATTAAAGAGAGTTGCATTAGTTTGCCATAACAACATAGCAAAAGATAGATGACTTAAAGTAACATAAATGTATCATCTTGCAGTACTAGAGACTAGAAGTAAGAAATCAAGGTGTTAGCATGGCCAAACTCTCTTTAAAGGTTCTAAGGTGGAATTCGTCCTTGCTTCTTCTAGCTTCTGGTTGCCTCAGGTATTCTTTTTCTTTTGACAGCATAACTCCAATCTTTGTCTTCATCTTCACATTACCACCTACTCTTTGTGTCTGTGTCTGTGCCCAAATTTTCCTCTTACAAGCTCACCAGTCACATTGGATTAGGACCCACTTTTGTGACCTCATCTTAGTTTGATTCCTTCTGAAAGACCCTATTTCCAAATAAGGTCACATTTACTTGTACTGGGCTTAGGGTTTTCAACATATCTTTTTGGAGGACACAATTCAACCCATAACAGGAAGGATGGATGCTGTAAGGTCTCACTTTCCTTCTGTTCCTTCCTTTTGATACTCATTGTTCCTCCAGCCTCCAAAACTAGTATAATGGAAGGAAGCAAGTTTTTGTCTAAATTTCTGCTCTAGGTCTTTTTCATAAACCAAAATTCCTCCATGAAAAGCATAAAAACTCCTATTTTGAAAAGGGGGTGCAATTATACAAGGATGCCCTGGTTTATAGCAGCCAGTATGTCCAGGCCTCATGCCCAACTTGACCACCCTATTCATGCTGTCCATTCCAAACTGTTTACTACCAGACAGCTACATTTATTGACCCTTTCATAGGGGCTGAAAAATAGTCACCTCATTGTGACATCTGACAGGCACAGCTCACGTTGTAAACTTCTTAGTAATTCAGCAGTTCACAATGTAAAACAATCAGAGTCAATGCTGAAAAAGACAATATTTTATGGGTTTCTTGGGAATCCTGACCTCAGATCTTCTTCTAACATTTTCTAACCTAATGGGAATTCATTTACTGTCTCTAAACAGCCCCCAAATACATTATTTTAAGATCTATTATTTACTGTACTGGTTAGCAAGCTTTTATTTCTTATTTATGATCAGGTAAGTTTTAATTGGAAGTGAGTTGGAAGTTGTCCAAGCTAGGTGGGTAGTGTGGTCCCTGTTGTATGTTGATCTTACAAACACCTGCTTGTTGTGTGAAGTTATGCAAAAAGTCACCCTGGAGCTCTCACTTTTTCTTTTTCTTTTCCCCTTTTCATTTTTAAACTTTTGAAGCACCGTGGAACTTGCCAATTAAATCAAGAAAACATAAATAAATCTCTCTCCCTTTGAGAGGGGTAGAAGAATCCTTGTTTAAAGCGTAGTTCTCTTGACTAAATTATAAAATTATTTTCATGTGTTATGAGGGTTTTTATTGTTTTTACCCACAATGTGCTTGACTGAAAGAGTGTTAACCTAGTTCTAATAAAATAAAAAAGAAGTAGTTGATGTCCCATAACCTGAAGGTAAGGGGACAGATAGAGGGATAGAAAATTTGACCAAAAGGTTCATAAATATTTTTAAAATGTCTATCATCTGAGGTACATATTTTTAGGACCTGTTTAGAGTAAAATTGTTCCTCCTTTATATTATAATACAACTACGGAAGAGTTACTTCCAGTTCCTCAATATGCTTTTGGAAGCATTGAGTACTTTGGATTGAGAGGTTTCTGGGATACCAAATTAAGTCATAAAATCTAATTGATTTTAACTGCTCTTATTATACATGTGTTGGTGACTATATGTGGCTATTGTATTCTATTCCCAAAAGGATGTAACTTGAGAAAATCTGAATTTCAGTGTTGAAATAATGATTCTTTGTATATACATTCAACTCTCAATTACATGCGCTAATAGAGAGGAACTGCTGCATGATTGATTTAAAGAAAAAAAGCTTATTCACAGTTGTCTTCAGATTGCATTATATCACTTTTGCTGCAGCAGAATTGCCTCCTTCTTTCCATCTTGCTCCAGTTATTCAATAAGTTTATACTTGTTCATTGTGAGAAAGGGAGGAAGTCCTGGTGGCTTTCCTAGGTGGACAACAGCTGGAAATTGAAAAGTTCCCACAAATATATGCAAAGTAAGGCAAAGAAACATTACAATACTTTAAAATTTACCTTTCCTCTAGTTGATTTCTGAAATGGTAGAATAATAGTCATGGAGGGCAGTCTCTGTTCTTAGTTTTGTTCTTCCATTAGCTGAATCTTCCCCTTTGGCCCCAAGATGAATAAAATTCCTCACAGAAAGTCAAGTAGGAGAAGTCCCTGGTGGTCCAGTGGTTAGGACTCTGCACTTTCACTGCCAAGGGCATGGGTTCAATCCCTGGTCTGGGAACTAAGCAAGACCAAAAAAAAAAAAAAAATGTCAAGCAGAATGACAGGTTTGAACAAACAATGAGCTTATTTCAGGAGAATGGTTGCAATGATTAAGATACTCAGACGAGTGACTTTGATCTCTTTGTGTCTATTTCCTGATCTGTAAAATGGGAGTAAAATTCTTCCCAGTTAGCTGATCAGACCTGTTTTAAATCAAATTAGTCATTGACTTTGTCAAATATAATCTGTAGTTCAGACTTAAGGAAAAACAATTACAGGAGAAGATATTGCACCACTAAAGGAACACGGGCCTGGAGTAAAGACCCTTAGGTTTTATGTGCCATGATGCCATATACACATTCAAGCGTACAGCTGGTGGATCAATTAGCACACCTCAATTTGACTCACTATGATTTTAGGAGTTGAAATTTAGGAAATTGTGTCTTATTTCTCAGTTGTAAGTATTTCTGAATGTTAATGATGTTTGCTTACTAAACTCCCTACCTTAGGTCATTGCGGTAGTTTTTTTTTTTTTTTTCTTTAGATATTGCCCTGCCATCATTTATAAATAAAAAAATAAATATGATGTTTTAAATTTCAATTCAGAGAGAGAAATTGGTAATTCTATATCAGAATTTTTAAAATTTTAGTTAGAGGATTTTTAGGAGAACTTTAAATCCATTTATTCTCTCATTTATAAACATACATATTCATTTTTCATCCAATTGATAAATGTATGGCATATATATATATATATATATATATATATATATATGTGAGTATAATTGCTTAACAATGGTGTGTTAGTTTCTGCTTTATAACAAAATGAATCATTTATACATATACATATGTTCCCATATACCTTTTCTCTTACGTCTCCCTCCCACATTCCCTATCCCACCCCTCCTGGCGGTCACAAAGCACCGAGCTGTTCTCCCTGTGATATGCAGCTGCTTCCCACTAGCTATCTACCTTACGTTTTGCAGTGTATATATGTCCATGCCTCTCTTTCACTTTGTCACAGCTTACACTTCCACCTCCTCATATCCTCAAGTCCATTCTCTAGTAGGTCTGTGTCTTTATTCCCATCTTACCCCTAGGTTCTTCATGACATTTTTTTTCTTCTTAAATTCCATATATATGTGTTAGCATATTGTATTTGTCTTTCTCTTTCTGACTTACTTCACTCTGTATGACAGACTCTAGGTCCATCCACCTCATTACAAATAGCTCAATTTCATTCCTTTTTATGGCTGAGTAATATTCCATTGTATATATGTGCCACATCTTCTTTATCCATTAACCTGATGATGAACACTTAGGTTGCTTCCATCTCTGGACTCTTGTAAATAGGGCTGCAATGAACATTTTGGTGCATGACTCTTTTTGAATTATGGTTTTCTCAGGGTATATGCCCAGTAGTGGGATTGCTGGGTCATATGGTAGTTCTATTTGTAGTTTTTAAAGGAACCTCCATACTGTTCTCCATAGTGGCTGTACCAATTCACATCACCACAAGCAGTGCAAGAGTGTTCCCTTTTTTCCACACCCTCTCCAGCATTTATTGTTTCTAGATTTTTTGATGATGGCCATTCTGACAGGTGTGAGATGATATCTCATTGTAGTTTTGATTTGCATTTCTCTAATGATTAAAGATGTTGAGCATCCTTTCATGTGTTTGTTGGCAGTCTGTATGTCTTCTGTGGAGAAATGGCTATTTAGGTCTTCTGCCCATTTTTTGATTGGGTTGTTTGTTTTTTTGTTATTGATCTGCATGAGCTGCTTATAAATTTTGGAGATTAATCCTTGGTCAGTTGCTTCATTTGCAAATATTTTCTCCCATTCTGATGGTTGTAATTTGGTCTTGTTTATGGTTTCCTTTGTTGTGCAAAACTTTGAAGTTTCATTAGGTTCCATGCGTTTATCTTTGTCATTATTTCCATTTCTCTAGGAGGTGGGTCAAAAAGGATCTTGCTGTGATTTATGTCATAGAGTGTTCTGCCTGTGTTTTCTTCTAAGAGTTTGATAGTTTCTGGCCTTACATTTAAGTCTTTAATCCATTTTGAGCTTATTTTTGTCTATGCTGTTAGGGAATGATCTAATCTCATACTTTTACATGTCCCTGTACAGTTTTCACAGCATCAATTATTGAAGAGGCTGTCCTTTCTCCACTGTACATTCCTGCATCCTTTATCAAAGATAAGGTGACCATATGTCCGTGGGTTTATCTCTGGGCTTTCTTTCCTGTTCCATTGATCTATCTTTCTGTTTTTCTGCCATTACCATACTCTTTTGATTACTGTAGCTTTGTAGTATAGTCTGAAGTCAGGCAGCCTGATTCCTCCAGCTCTGTTTTGCATTCTCAAGATTGCTTTGGCTGTTCGGGGTCATTTGTGTTTCCATACAAATTGTGAAATTTTTTGTTCTAGTTCTGTGAAAAATGCCAGTGGTAGTTTGATAGCGATTGCATTGAATCTATAGATTGATTTGGGTAGTAGAGTCATTTTCACAACGTTGATTCTTCCAATCCAAGAACATGCATATCTCTCCATCTATTTGTATCATCTTTAATTTCTTTCATCAGTGTCTTATAATTTTCTGCATACAAGTCTTTTGTCTCCTTAGGTAGGCTTATTCCTAGATATTTTATTCTTTTTGTTGCAATGGTAAATGTGAGTGTTTTCTTGATTTCACTTTCAGATTTTTCATCATTAGTGTATAAGAATGCCAGAGATTTCAGTGCATTAATTTTGTATCTTGCTATTTTACAAATTCATTGATTAGCTCTAGAAGCTTTCTGGTAGCATCTTTAGGACTCTCTATGTATAGTATCATATCATCTGCAAACAGTGACAGCTTTACTTCTTTTCCGATTTGAAATCCCTTTATTTCCTTTTCTTCTCTGATTGCTGTGGCTAAAACTTCCAATACTATGTTGAATAAGAGTGGAGACACTGGGCAACCTTGTCTTGTTCCTGATCTTAGTGGAAATGGTTTCAGTTTTTCGCCATTGAGGATGATGTTGGCTGTGGGTTTGTCATATATGGCCTTTATTATGTTGAGGAAAGTTCCCTCTATGCCTACTTTCTGCAGGGTTTTTATCATAAATGGGTGTTGAATTTTGTCGAAAGCTTTCTCTACATCTATTGAGATGATCATATGGTTTTTCTCCTTCCATTTGTTAATGTGGTGTATTACGTTGACTGATTTGCGTATATTGAAGAATCCTTGCATTCCTGGAATAAACCCCACTTGATCATGGTGTATGATCCTTTTAATGTGCTGTTGCATTCTGTTTGCTATTATTTTGTTGAGGATTTTTGCATCTATGTTCATCAATGATATTGGCCTGTAGTTTTCTTTCTTTGTGACATCCTTGCCTGGTTTTGGTATCAAGGTGATGTTGGCCTCGTAGAATGAGTTTGGGAGTGTTCCTCCCTCTGCTATATTTTGGAAGAGTTTGAGAAGGATAGGTGTTAGCTCTTCTCTAAATGCTTGATAGAATTCGCCTGTGAAGCCATCTGGTCCTGGGTTTTTGTTTGTTGGAAGATTTTTAATCACAGTTTCAGTGTTTGTGATTGGTCTATTCATATTTTCTCTTTCTTCCTGATTCAGTCTTGGCAGGTTGTGCATTTCTAAGAATTTGTCCATTTCTTCCAGGTTGTCCATTTTATTGGCATAGAGTTGCTTGTAGTAATCTCTCATGAACTTTTGTATTTCTGCAGTGTCAGTTGTTACTTCTCCCTTTTCATTTCTAATTCTATTGATTTGAGTCTTCTCCCTTTTTTGCTTGATGAGTCTGGCTAATGGTTTATCAATTTTCTTTATCTTCTCAAAGAACCAACTTTTTGTTTTATTGATCTTTGCTATCATTTCCTTCATTTCTTTTTCATTTATTTCTGATCTGATTTTTATGATTTCTTTCCTTCTGCTAACTTTGGGATGTTTTTGTTCTTCTTTCTGTAATTGCTTCAGGGTGCAAGGTTAGGTTGTTTATTTGAGATGTTTCCTGTTTCTTAAGGTGGGATTGTATTGCTATAAAGTTCCCTCTTAGAAGTGCTTTTGCTGCATCCCATAGGTTTTCGGTCATCGTGTCTCCATTGTCATTGGTTTCTAGGTATTTGTTTCATTTTCTCTTTGATTTCTTCACTGATCACTTCGTTATTAAGTAGTGTATTGTTTAGTCTCCATGTGTTTGTATTTTCTACGGATCTTTTCTTGTAATTGATATCTAGTCTCATAGCATTGTGGTTATAAAAGATACTTGATACAATTTCAATTTTCTTAAATTTACCAAGGCTTGATTTGTGACCCAAGATATGATCTATCCTGGAGAATGTTCCATGAGTACTTGAGAAAATATGTGTATTCTGTTGTTTTTGGTTTGAATGTCCTATAAATATCAATTAAGTCAATCTTGTTTAATGTATCATTTAAAGCTTGTGTTTCCTTATATATTTTAATTTTGGATGATCTGTCCAGTGGTGAAAGTTGGGTGTTGAAGACCCCTACTATGAATGTGTTGCTGTTGATTTCCCTTTTTATGGCTGTTAGTATTTGCCTTATGTATTGAGGTGCTCCTATGTTGGGTGCATAAAGATTTACAATTGTTATATCTTCTTCTTGGAGCGATCCCTTGATCATTATATAGTGTCCTTCTTTGCCTCTTCTAGTAGTCTTTATTTTAACGTCTATTTAGTCTGATATGAGAATTGCTACTCCAGCTTTCTTTTGGCTTCCATTTGCATGGAATACATTTTCCCATCCCCTTACTTTCAGTCTGTATGTGTTTCTAGGTCTGAAGTGGGTCGCTTGTAGGCAGCATATATAGGGGTCTTGTTTTTGTATCCATTCAGCCAATCTTTGTCTTTTGGTGGGAGCATTTAGTCCATTTACATTTAAGGTAATTATTGATATGTATGTTCCTACTCCCATTTTCTTAATTGTTTTGGGTTCGTTATTGTAGGTCTTTTTCTTCTGTTGTGTTTCTTGCCTAGAGAAGTTCCTTTAGCATTTGTTGTAAAGCTGGTTTGGTGGTGCTGAACTCTTTCAGCTTTTCCTTGTCTGTAAACCTTTTAATTTCTCCATCAAATCTGAATGAGATCCTTGCTGGGTAGAGTAATCTTGGTTGCAGGTTTTTCTCCTTCATCACTTTAAATATGTCCTGGCAGTCTCTTCTGGCTTGCAAAATTTCTGCTGAATGATCAGCTGTTAACCTTATAGGGATTCCCTTGTGTGTTATTTGTTTTTATTCCCTTGCTGCTTTTAATATGTTTTGTTTGTATTTAATTTTTGACAGTTTGATTAATATGTGTCTTGGCGTATTTGTCCTTGGATTTATCCTGTATGGGACTCTCTATGCTTCCTGGACTTGATTAACTATTTCCTTTCCCATATTAAGGAATTTTTCAACTATAATCTCTTCAAATATTTTCTCAGTCCCTTTCTTTTTCTCTTCTTCTTCTGGAACCATTATAATTCGAATGTTGGTGCATTTAATGTTGTCCCAGAGGTCTCTGAGACTGTCCTCAGTTCCTTTCATTCTTTTTTCTTTCTTTTGTTCTGCAGTAGTTATTTCCACTATTTTATCTTCCACGTCACTTATCCGTTCTTCTGCCTCAGTCATTCTGCTATTGATCCCATCTAGAGTACTTTTTATTTCATTTATTGTGTTTCTAATCATTGCATGATTCATCCTTAACTCTTCTAGGTCCTTGTTAACTGTTTCTTGCATTTTGTCTATTCTATTTCCAAGATTTTGGATCATCTTTACTATCATTATTCTGAATTCCTTTTCAGGTAGACTGCCTATTTCCTCTTCATTTGTTAGGTCTGGTGGGTTTTTATCTTCCCCCTTCTCCTGCTGTGTGTTTTTGTGTCTTCTCATTTTGCTTATCTTACTGTGTTTGTGGTCTCCTTTTTGCAGGCTGCAGGTTCGTTGTTCCCATTGTTTTTGGTGTCTGTTCCCAGTGGCTAATGTTGGTTCAGTGTGTTGTGTAGGCTTCCTGGTGGAGGGGACTAGTGCCTGTGTTCTGGTGAATGAGCCTGGATCTTGTCTTTCTGGTGGGCAGGTCCACGTCTGGTGGTGTGTTTTGGGGTGTCTGTGAAGTTTTTATGATTTTAGGCAGCCTCTCTGCTAATGGGTGGCGTTGTGTTCCTGTCTTGCTAGTTGTTTGGCATAGGGTGTCCAGCACTGTAGCTTGCTGGTCGTTGAGTGAAGCTGGGTGCTGGTGTTGAGATGGAGATCTCTGGAAGATTTTCGCCATTTGATATTATGTGGAGCTGGGTGGTCTCTTGTGGACCAGTGTCCTGAAGTTGGCTCTCCCACCTCAGAGGCACAGCACTGACTCGTGGCTCCTCAATTTGGGATGATTTGTTGTCTATTCATGTATTCCACAGATGCAGGGTACATCAAGTTGATTGTGCAGCTTTAATCTGCTGCTTCTGAGGCTGCTGGGAGAGATTTCCCTTTCTCTTCTTTGTTCTCACAGCTCCCAGGTCTCAGCTTTGGATTTGGCCCCACCTCTGCATGTAGGTTGCCGGATGGCGTCTTTTGGGAGGTCTGTGTTCTTCTGCCAGCATTCAGTAGGTGTTCTGTAGGAGTTGTTCCACGTGTTGCTCTATTTCTCGTGTATCTGTGGGGAGGAAGGTGATCTCCACATCATACTCTACCACCATCTTCCCCAGAAGTCTGCATACAAAAGAGATAAAAAGCAGCATATATTTTTAAAATAAGGAAAATCTATTAAATAGAAGGGATATGCTAGGCATGATAAGACATGCAAAGTGATATTATACTGATATAGTTTACTTAGAAAGATGATAAATCAAATATTTGACAATAGAAAGTATTAAAAAAAGTGATAGCACAAAATGGAATAAAGGTTGGCTATCTTTGATCAGATTGTTCTGAGAAGTGTTGTGAGTTCAAGTGAAAATGTAGAATGAGTGTAATTGGAAGTAGGATGTAAAAGGCAATTTGGGAGTCTGAATTTGAAAGATCTGTGTAAAGGATAAGGAGCTGGAATCCATCCCATTTTACTTGTGAATAATTACTGTTTTGTGAGTAGGACATTACTGTCCTCACGTAGGAAAAAATATTAAATGTGGATCCTCACTAAATATATGAATTTGACAAAGAAGGAACAGAGAATAAGCAGTGAAGTAAACTGATAGAAGGAGATTTTAATGAACATAGAGCAAAAACAGTCTAACAAGGACAGAGAAAAACATTTGATGCACAAAACTGTTGAACAATTGATTAATAATTGTGACATAATTTAAAAAGAAAATAAGTGGGGCAAGCTCCTGAAACCATTTTGATGTTAAAGAAATTCATGTTTGTAGGCCCCGGACTTTAACTTTCCCCTTTGTTATTACTTTGTATTCACAAATTCTTCCCTTTCTATGCTCTCTCTCCTTCCAAAACCTATTGTGTAAATAAAAATAGTACCTTATATTTATTAGAGTATTAGTTATGATAGTCTGGGTTATGTTATGATGACAATCATAAAATATTAGTGAACTAACTAAAAAGAAAAAGTCTTCATCACTCCAAATTTAATGTGGGACTGTGTAACTCCTTAGGATAGTCAACCTCCAGCAGATTTTGGTCAGCATTCCAGGCCACTTTGGTCTTATGGCACAGAGCATGCCAATATGTATTCTGGTGATTGCTATGAGGAGAGATTTTTGCGTTGGCTGTAAGACACATCTACTTGTAAAAGATATACTTCACTTGAGCTTGTATTTCATTATCCAAAGAAAGATATGCAGCCACACCTAAATTCAGAGAGAGGTAAGCTCAGTCCTATTGTTTATGCTGAAAGGAGAACTAGATATACTAATGAATTTCATTAATGTTTGCCATAAACACTTATTACACATCAGTCACTGTTCTAAGAACTTTACATGAACCATCTATAGTTACATGTGTTAATTAGCACAAACAATATATTATGTACAGACAAATACAAAGAGAAGGTCAGGGCATGTTCCCAGACCATGTGGCTGCAGAGGGTAACCCTTATCTACAATGTTATGCTTTCTCTTAAACCATTACTTCTTGAAATAGCCTTTGTATTTTGAAGGGAAAAGAAAAACCTTAAGCTACAAGAATTACATACTAGCAAGTAAAAATTTGGGATTCCCTATGAGAAAAATGTCTATAAACCCTCCTTCAGTTTCAATACAATCCTTTCAGAGTTAGTTTCTGCTTCAATTTTGGTTGTAGAAATGTAGTTCCTGAACAGACAGAATTCTACTGTGGAGATGAAAAAAAGAATGATGTAGTTGAATACTGTAAAGAAAAAAACATTAAAAGTAGTCACCTGTTTTGTCAGTTTGAATAAGAAGAAGCCAATTATATAAAATTAATATAGGAGAAAAAAGTAACAAAAATTCAAATAACTACTTTTTCCCCATACATGGTTCTGTGCCAAGGATAGGTGGTGTTATGTTAAACATTGTGAGAGAAAATGGTTTAAGCAATCTCAGTTTATTTAGGGAAAAAAACAAACAAACAAAAAGATTTATGAAATGATAATAAATGTAAAATAGTATTATGAATAAATCATGTTGTAACATTATACTTGGGTGCTTCATCATTCCGGAAAGACATATGCTGTCCAAGAACTATAGCCTCCAGAGTACATCATTTTAAGATGGAGTATTTAGGTAGCACATTAGCAAAGCTTAGTCTCTTATTTATGATCAGTTTGGTTTTAACTGAAAGTGGGCGGGAAGGCATCCAGGCAAGTAGCTGTGGCCACTGGATTTGTCAGCACTCAGTAATACGGCTCTTTGAAAAGTCTTTACAAACTCCTGGGATATAGGCAAGATCTCATCAGATGTCCTAAAAAGCACATCTGCATCCTCTTTTCATGTGAAAGCTAAACCAAAGGAAGACATTAATTTAGAGAGGTTATGACAAGTTCATCAGATAGAAAGAAGTATATAGCCAAAATAAGAATAAATCTATGTATTCTAATTGTCCTCAGAGAAGGAGTTGAGATTCTGGATGTTTACTTCTCCTCTACAACTGCATGTAGTATTATCATAATAGGATATAAAGAAACTACCCAACATCACAGATACCACCCCCATAAAGACAATGATGGTAGTGCAAAATGTACCCCAGCACCCCCTGCTTGTTCCAGGAAATAAATGTTCCCAAACAGCTTGCCTTCTTGCATCCTAAGGACAATCACATGTTCCTAAGAACAATAAAAAAAACTCCCCACTTCTAAAAATTCCACTGTAATAGAACACTTGCCAATCAGAGACTGTCTCAGTATTTCTTCTTTTTTGGTCTATAAAATGTATTCACCCTTCTAATACGTTTGAAATCCTGCTGAAACAAAAGTGATGGAAGACAGGAACCCCAACAGTAAATTTATGAATAAATAACCTTCATTAATTTTGTCACTGACTTAGTTTTGCCTTTCACAGTTATCTCAGTGCCACACATGGACACCACCAGATCTATGATGTGGACTTTGGCTCTTGAGCAGGAGCTGAACCCACCCAGGTCTTTTGAGCTGCAGCTGTTTCTCCAATTGCTCAAAATCGTAAGTCTTCTTCACTGGGTCCACCCTCTTTGTCTAAGAGTTCTGGTATTTTGTTCATTTGTTCATTCCTAGGTATTTGCATTTGTTTGAAATTCCCTTTTTGGTTTACATCCTTGGTGATCTGCCTCTGCTTGCTGTACTTTTAAATGTTGTTTAGTTATAAGGAAGGAAGTCTCAAGGTACGAGTCTGTTGTTCCAACCAGCTTCCCAGGCTGAGTTTGTGGTTTTCTCCAGACCTGTGTACTCTGAAGGCGACAAACTTTTCTCTTAGTCACCAACAAAACTGGAAAAGATTTCCCTCCTATCCTGACTATTCATCCTGAAAGCTTGCCTGAGAGCTTGCACACAGGGATTATTCTCCTTGTTTCTCTATGGGCGGGGGTGGGGTACACCTTGTCAAATTTGTGTTTAGATGTAACTAAAGGTAAGGGGCTTGAGACACAAAATGCACTTTCCACTGACTGACCAGATCTTATGGGGTCTCCTTAGTCTAAACCTCCTATGCCTCTGAGAAAACTCCTACCTTCCTATATGACTTTTACAATACTAACTCTTGTGCCTATTTCTCTAAATGGCAGAATTTCACCAATGTCATTTAGCAAATGCCAGTGAAGTGGGTCTCTAATACCACTTCGGGGAGCATTTGATTTAGCAAAAATTACTCATTTGAGAGATAACTTAGGGAAAAGGGGAATACAATTGCTTAGCCCAATGGGAAAAAAATAATAATAATTGGTACATTGAAGTTTCTAAGTGAAATTGTGACTCAAATTAACTTCTCTAATAGATTATTTGGCCAAAGTAAGAAAAGATTTTGATGACACTAAAGAAGGGACAGCTTTCCCCATTAGAACCCTACCTCCTGTGTGCCTCATATTTCCTCATACCCCGTTGTACCCTTAGTTAGAGATACAGAGTTCTTCAGGCCCACCTTCTTCCTCTCTGTTCCCTGAACCTTTTCCTCATAAGTCTCCTACCACTTTCATCTGCCAATTCCTTTTAAGGTCAACTCAGTTCATAAGCCTAGAATGTCCTCCACAACTGGATTTAAACCTTGGTCCTGGAAATAATATTAGGGATTTTCTTAAGCATGCAAAAGACAGACAACTAGTCAGTGAAAATCTTAGAATCCTCCTCAGGATCTACAAATCTGGCTTACCTGACTTTTCATCAATTAATCCATGTCTTAGCATACTCCTCAAATGCAAGATATGGAGGAGTTGTAGTGAAAAGCTACAGTCCTCACTGTTGCTTTATTTTATGATTCCAACTTGGGACAGACAGACTTTTATACCAAGTTAATAGAAGCACACATTATTCAGGAACTATCATAGAAGATATCTGTTAAGTAGTTCCCTTTACTCAAAAACTACACTGCCCTCACCATACTCCACCTCACTTAGAAAGGTTGAAGGAAACAAAGGCATTCTTAAGCAGAGACTAGCAAACTTCTCAGAAATTCTTGAACTCCTTTGACCAAAATCACAGTCCCTAGCTGTTGTAGCCATCCAAGCCATCCCTTTGGGGCCATGTGAGTTATCTGCCTATGAATTTCTGACTGGAAAGCACAGCAGGTAGTTCACCTCCCACCCTAGAATCTGCTCTGCCACATGCAGACATGGCAAAATAACTTAAAGGACTCATGTACACCAGTGCTATCACTAGTAGGTCAAAACCACCATTCAGCAACATTTTCCTAAACAGCCTCTTCATAATCTTCAAATGGGAGATTTTGTTTACTGGGAGAGACATCAAAGAAAGACTACTCTCTTAAACCTTGTTGGAAAGTTGCATATCAGTCATCAAGTGTGTCATTTCCAGGATGTTAAATGCTGTAGGGCAGCTGCTGTCTTGATGGACTGTACAACAGATGATCATGCAATACTCAACTACACAACAAGATAGACTATGAGGATAAACTCTTTAAGCAGGATGCCTATGATGGCCCAACATAGTCAGTGATGATGATCTAGTGATGATAGCACAGTAGCCTGAGTCAAGGTTGATCTCTTGGTTCCAGTAAGGAAAATGAACAAAAAGGAGACTGAGACACTACCTGCTATGGCAGCCACTTCCATAAAGCTTATTATGACAGTTTGACCCCATAAAATCACCCCATCCACCCTCCCCCACACTTGTTCTAGGAACTGATTGGTCACAGAAGCCTCTTCATCCTAATGTTGAATATTCTTCCTTTTTGACATGTCCCCAAACTGTTTTCTTGTCCTCTTGCAGTCAACCAAGTATTGCCAAACGTACCTGAAGACCAATTAGAAAGTGGTCCCAGGCTTATTAATTTTGCTCTGACTTAGTTTGTCTTTGAGAATACCAAATGGAGATATTGACAACTGTTACTTATCACTCACCACTGCCAAGCACTGTGCTTTTTCTCTCATCTCTCATGTGGTATTCACAATAATCTTGCAAGTTAAGCATTATTCCTGCTTAATAGACAGGAAACTGAAGCCTTGGAGAGTTACAAGATGTTGGCAGTTGCATAGTAAAGTAGAAAATCTTAAGAGATTTGCAGTTAAATGGCAAATTAGAGGTAGAGCCAGCACTGTAATCTATTTAGATTTCTAGTTGAGTTTTCTTGCTCCCTGACACTAAAAACATTTCTTCTGGATCCACATGGTCTTCTCATAGGGCACATATTTTTTTTTTTAGACTTCTGGGAAATCTAAAAAATAAAACACAAACTGACTCATAGTTTGCTCCTTGGGCTAGGTTCAGTAATTCACAAGGTCAGACATGGGAGATTACTTGAGGAAAGGTAAGGACTGAGGAAAAGATGAGGAGGTGTTGGAGAATGTGAAAAGTTGTTCTATGAAGCCAAACAAGGAACTGGTTATCCTAAGTTTTTACAGATGTGATTTTAAAAATTTCAGGATCAATTTCTAAATCTAATAAAAAATAAGAACATATCTCTAGTAAAATGGAAACAAATTGTATATTATCTATTGGTAGATGCTGTATAGCAGTGGTCCCCAAACTTTTTGGAACCAGGGACCAGTTTCATGGAAGACAATTTTTCCACAGACCGGGGGAGGGGGTGTTGGTTCAGGCGGTAATGCGAGTGACGGGGAGTGGCAGATGAAGCTTCGCTCACCTGAGGCTCACCTCCTGCTGTGTGGCCAGATTCCTAACACACCGAGGATACCTGGGGGTTGGGGACCCCTGGTTTATAGTATACACAGACAGACATATACATAATGTTAAACTTTTTTCACTGATAGGTTAATTCAAATGAACATTTTTGACTACCTTAAACTTAAGATTAAAAGAAGTTGCAAAAGATTACAGAGAGTTCCAATTTATCACTTCTCAGTTTCCTCTAATATGAATATCTTATACAACCATTAAACAGTTCTCAAAATTGGAAAATGAGAATTGCTATAGTGCTATTAACTAAACTAAGACATTATTGAATTTTACCATTTCAATAATGAACTGTCCTTTCTCTATTCCAAGAGTCTCTCCAGGACGCCACATCACATTTACCAAAATTTTTCCTTAATCACATCAGTCTTTAAGTTTCAGCAGCCTTTCTTTGTCCTTTATGATCTTAATGCTTTTAAAGAGTACCAAACAATTATTTTGTTGAATGTTCCTCATATTGGATTTATCTGATATTTTATCCTAATTGGGATGAGGTCATGTATTTTAGCAGCAATACCCCAGAAATTATGCTGTGTCCTCCCCAATATATCATATCAAAGAGGTCATGAGGCTGATACCTCTTACTCCTGGGGATGTTAACTGTGATCATTTGATTAAGGTGGTGTATTCTGGTTTCTTTACGGTAAAGTTACCATCTTTCTCACTGTAGTTTATAAATACATTGAGGAAATTACTTTGATAATGTGTATACCCTTTCATCTTAAACTTTAACCCATTAATTTTAGAATAGTTTACTGGAAATTATCTGTGACAAATTTCACTATGTTTGTCTTATAGAGATTTTATATTTCCCTCTTTTATATTACATTTATTTATGGAATTCTGCTGTAAGGAAGAGCTGCCTTTTCCTTCTCATTTATTCATTTATTTAAAAAAATATGAATTCATATCAGCATTTATGATATATGAGTATGAACTCAGATACTTGTTTCATTTTCTGTCATAAGTACTGTCATTTTTAGCTTTAACTTGTACGTATATTCTCTCATTTTTATTAAGATATTGGCATTTTTTGAAGAAAAGCATATAACAAAATTATGCAAATAAAATAAAAGATCAGATGCAATAACTCTAAGTGAATCTCACTTTTAAACTTGCCTGAGTGAAAGTTAAAATTTTCATATGACCTCTGACATACAAACTGACACGTCACCTCAGACAATTAATTAATTCCAACCTTACACTTGACGACAGCAAATTTTGATCAATCTGATTTTGGTAAATCCAAGATTTACAAAACTAAGGTCACTATTAGCAAAAGAAGTAAGAGTTCTCAAATCTCACTTTGCAAAAGGAGGGGGATTGTTTTTTGTCTGTGTCAAAAGACACAAATAAGGTCCTCTAAAGAGAAATTCCCAAACTGTTCCTCAATGTTTACAGCTATCTGTGAATCTCCTGCCTGCAGAGAAATCAATAAAAAGAAATACTTTGCTAAGACAGTTCCAGTAGAATTTCATCACCAATATAACCTTCCAGTAAAGCATCTTTGTCAAAAGGAAATGGATATATTTTTCTCCTAGGACGTCCATGGTGGTGACTAAAGCATGTGAATAGAAGCCATCTGAGCTCACAATAGTTTAATACTGTTATAAGATGAAGGCAAATGGCATATTTGACAATTTCTCCATGATTTGCTTCAAAACATTGAACTAAATAACCTGTTCTATGGAGTGGAAGATATCATCTGACAGAAGCCCTGCTTACATTGTCTCGCTCTGCTTCAAGCCACAGAGCAGTCTGATAATTTTCAAGCTCCATATTTTCCCCAAGATTGTTCCAATTTTGCATAGTTCCTTTTCTTGCCAGTAAGAGTAGCAATCTAAGATGCTGCACAATAGTTTTCCTTCTTTGTCTTGGGGTAAATTCAAGTATGTGTAAATAAAGATTTTAAAAATCAAGTTTTATTTCCCACCACTTGCAGACGTGCACACACACACACACACACACACACAGCTTAGTGCATGGTAAAAATGGAGAGAAGCACTTTTATTAACTAAATGCTTCCCTTGTTATGGATATTTCAACACAAGAAGCACTGTTGATCTAGGATCCCATTTGAAACAATGATGAAAAAATTATACCGACTAAATGAGTTTTAAACATCAACATGCACCCCTTTTCTGACATTTTATAACTTTAGCTGGGTTGGATGTAAACTGGGGCTCCCATCTACAATCACAATGTTCCCCCTTCCCAGTAACTCTTCCTGCCATTGTACTTTGGTGGTGATGACCAGCACACCTAACACTGTAGCTTTTGAATATTAGAAACTATACATTAATAACACAATTTAAACATAATTTGATCTTGAATACTTTTCCCATTTTAATTTTCTAAAAACATATATGAGAAAAATGTGGTTTGTGTGTGTGTATGTATGTGTGTATGTGTTTGTTAGATTTTTGTTTCATTTTCTGGATCATCTAAATACACTAATGTCCCTGATACTTAATTAAGAAAAAACCCCACCTTAGAAACAGGGTTCTTGATTGTATAACATGATACTTCTCAGAATTATTGTTATGAAGAATACAAATGACACATTTTTCTTTTCTTTCTCCTGTGTGTGTGTGTATATATATGTACATATGTATACATATATATGTAATTATCTAGTTATAGAATCATATAATGTATATAATTATGTAATGTATATAATATATAGATAATGTATACACATAACACACATATAATTTGAGATCTTGTTTTGTAATAGCTACATTGTAAAAGACCCTTGTGACATAAGTATAGAAGGTAGTCAGTAAATATTGGATGTGTGCATCTTTGATTACAATTAAGAAAACCTCAGACAGAAATGAAGGATGAGTTGGATTTCAGGGAGAAGGGAGCTCCATGGAGAGGAGCTAATATAAGCACCAGTGTGGTAACTCAGATGTGGTACTCTCTCAGTGAGTGCTGCATGGGAGGGCAGGGAAAGAGAAGGGTAGGCACATCTACATGGGACAGGAGGGCAGATTGTCAGAAGGGCAAACAGAAAGCAGACCAGCCTCTCTCATACAAAATCCTTTGTTTCAGAGATGTTGGAAATATTTCCTAACTAAAAAGAAAAGACTATATTTCACTATTCCTTCCAACACATCTTTTATCACTGGTGTGAAGTAACAGGGTGTAAAAATGTGATTTAAACAGATGAAGGTGTTTCAGGAAGTTTGTTTTGAAATTAATCCACAAATAACAGCAACATTTTCTTTCCCCCATGACTTTCATCTGTACTTTACTTTCATGTGAGAGGGACAACCCAAATCAGGGATTTAAATGTTAGTCATGAATGTTCTTGCCTTGGTCCATATACCTTCCTTACCAAGTCAATGAAATTATAAAGTTATTAATTCATGTACCTTTCTAGACTTATAAAGCTCCTCATTCAAACTCATTGTCCAAATACATAAAATGCCTTAAATTCTCCAGTTACACACAGCAGTAGGTTTTAAAACATCTGGTGAGAAGGTCTGTGGAGGAGAAGGTACACTTTTGTGGCTGTACTGATTCAGTTTAAGTTGGAGACATCAAAGGCTTTGAAATGCTACAAACTTTCCTGAAAGGAAAAGCATTAAACACCATTCTGCCCGTACTCCTCTCTCATGATGTAGATAAAAAATAATTTCCAGGGTTTAATGGTGATTCCCTTAGGAACTTTAAGAACCATAGAGTGTTTTGTTTTTGCTGCAATGGAAGTGCATTCTATCCTCTTCTTTCGGGCAGGGTAAGCTCCCCAATACTTACCCACCCCCGAAAACTTCAGAAATCTATCACTCAGTACTTTTCATCAGGCCTTAAAGAATAGAGTAGGATGATCCTTTGCTTGATGAACCAAAGATTTTACAAATATATTTGTTGTACCAGAGAAGATGTGTGTGCCATGCAAGATTAATATGCATACGATTTTGCCAGCTGTCTACTATATCCAGAGGGAAATACATACGAATCCTTTTAGCTGCTGGTACAAGGTGCTGAACCATTTCTGTCCAGGGGCAAGGTCACTGCCTTAAATTGTTCAGCTTTGTCCCTGCCTCAGGTTATCCCGATTATGGCCGAAGTGGGCCAGACAAGACCATTAGGTGAGAGAATGAAACCTACAGAGGGATAGATTCAGTCCCTTAAATCTTCGGCAGTTCAGGAAATTAATGTCATCCTCAACCCTGTATCTTTTGAAAAGTTGAATAAGTACCTTTTCAAGGCAGTTATTAAAATGAAAGTGTTTGTGCTTTTCTCCCTCCAGCATTTGGAAATGAATGTTTTAAAGTAAAACAAGTAAATCTGTGTCTTTTAGGCTGGTGTACAACATGGTAATATTTGCTCTAGCATCTTTCCTAGAAACTATATTCAGAGAAGCCAGACTAACCCTGCACCATAAGTAATATTAGATTACAAAGGATATAAAAGCTTTGAAGTTGAAAAACATCTCCTTTACTTTCACCCAAAGATGGCACTGGATGAGGAAGAAATAACTGAGGTCTAGGGGATGGATATTTCATAAAGCAAAAGGCATAAGAAAAGGCATATTATTGGTATGATAATGACAGGAATTAGTTGCTACCTTGTGCTACATAATAAAAGGAGAAATTACACAAGGGTTCAAACCCAATGTCCATTCAGAGAAGAATTTTATATCTTGGAAGGCCTAGTATTATATTTTCTCTGAACTTATTCTCACATATTTGGAACAAATCCTGGACAATTGGTTCCAGTTTTAAATTTTTATTTATAATATTGGTTGAGGGGACTTCCCTGGTGATCCAGAGGTAAGGAATCTGTCTTCCAATGCAGGGGACGTGAGTTTGATCCCTGGTCAGGGAACTAAGATCCCAAGTGCCGCAGGGCAACTAAGCCTGCACACCACTACTCCTGAACCTCCGCGCTTCAACTAGGGAAGAGAAAACCCGCACGCCACAACTAGAAAGAAGCCAGCACACTGCAACAAAGATCCCACGAGCTGCAACGAAGACCAGACACTGCCAAATAAATAAATAAATATTTTTAAAAAATACTGATTGAATCAATTAACTCATCTAAACTATTTCTGCACGTACTTATTTTCAAAATGTTTTTTAAATTCATGCCATCTAAATTCATGTTACTTATTACAGGTTCACTTTGCACTTTCAAAATTCTTTCTGTTAAGGGTGCTAAGACTTTTTTCCCTCCATCAAGCTTCAAGAAGAAGATCATAGGGAGAGTGGCCAAGGTGGCTGAATAGGAAAACCCTGAGTTCTCCTCCTCCCCCAGGCACACCAACATCACAGCTATTTGCAAAGCAACTATTGACAAGAAAGACTGGAAGACTAGCAGAAAAGATCTTCTAAAATGAAAGCTATAAAGAAGAAATCACAATAAGAGTAGGAGAAGAGGTATGGCATAGTCAAGACTCATGCCCCTGTGTGGGCAACCCAGAAATGGCAGGGTGATTACAATTGCAGAAGTTCTTTCCAAGGAGCAAACAGTCTGAGCTCTCCAATTCAGGAGTCCTGGACCAGAAAGACAAGCCCCCAGAACATTTGGCTTTGCAGACCAGTGGGGATTACTCTTAGGAGAGCCAGAGGGCTGTCGAAAATAAACTCTACTCTTAAAGGGCACACACAAATATCCAGGACCCAGGGCAAAAGCAGTCATTCTAAAGGAGCCTGGGTCAGATCCATCTGCTGATCTTGGAGAGTCTCCCAGAGAGGCAGGAGGCAACTGGAACTCACCCTGGGGACAGAGACACTGGCAGAACAATTTTGGGAGTCTGTTTTACCATGTGGACACTGGTGCTGGCAAACATCAGTTTGGGACTCTCCCTCTAGCTTATTAGCACTAGGATCCAACCACGCCCACCAGCCTGTAGGTGCAGGTGTTGGGATGCCTCAGGCCAAGCAGCTAGACTGGCAGGGATACAGCCTCCACCATCAACAGGCTGGCTTTCTTAAGATCCCCCAAGCCCACAGGCATCCTGGGACCCAGCCCTGTACACCAGAGGGCCCAAGACATGACCCCACACTCAGTGTGCTGGCACTAGCTCCGGGACCCCTTCAGGGCCTCGCACCCATCCATTAGGACTAGGTATCACCCACCAGTGGACAGACACCGACTCTGGGACCCCCAGGGCTTTGCAGCCAGAGATCCTGAGATACAGTTCTGCCCACAATTGGGCCAGTACTGGACCCAGAACACCCTGGGCCCTAACCCTACCCACCAGTGGGAAGGCAGCAGCCTTAGGAACCATGGATCCTGCAGCCAGATACCTCAGGACCCAGCACCATTCACCAGTGAGAAAATACCAATTCCAGGATAACCCAGGGCTCTGCAGCCAGATGCCTCATGACCCGACCCTGTCCTCCAGTGGCTGGCAGCCACCACCCAAGGCAGTGCTTGGCAACCAACCCAAACTGGTGTCAGCCACGCCTACCAGACTGCCCACCTTAATCAGCCTGCCACAACAGAAGGGCACAGGCAGCCCATATAGGGGGCACTCCTAGAGCATTTAGCTCTGGTGACCAGAGGGGAGTGGGCTGATAGGACACATAGGACATCTGCTACAAAAGACCACTTCTCCAAGGTTGGGAAACATAACAAATCTACCAAATACATAGAAATAAAAAAGCAAATTAGGCAAAATAAAGTGACAGAGGAACATGTTCTAAATGAAGGGACAAGATAAATCCCCAGAAGAACTGAATGGAGGTAAACAAGTTACCTGAGAATGGTGAGGTGGGGATTAAGTGGCATTGAAATGCCTGTGATGTCACAACAAATAGATGATCACAGCCATAGAAATTGTGGTCTGTCTAATCAGGCACAGTAAGTATACTTGTGCAACTTGAAAGTCCATTAAACCTTTTTTTTCTAGTTCTACTGACATCTGTGATACTATATATAGCATTGTGTTTTACATACTTTCATAATGACAGTCTCCTGGGAATTATGCACAGAGGTTGCAGCACGTTACTGAACATGTTGCTTCCCATCAATCTTGCCTCCACCTTCCAAACAAGAAAGGAAGAAGGAAGAGAAAACACTCTTTAGGTTATACAGAAATGGAGGATTATATTTGGTGAAATAACTAGAGTAGTCTGCTCAGAAATATTTTGTATGGATTGCCTTTATTTGAATTTATTATTCTGCCAGTAACCTAAAATATTACTGACATACCGATTATCATTCACGTATGAAAATCAGCCCTTTTGTACATGGGTAAGTTTTCTACTTAGATATCCCCATGAATCAGAAACATAGCATATGTGAGATAAAATGTATACTCTCTAAACCCCCAAAATGTTTATCTTTACCTCAGTAAATGGTGCTACCATTCATCTAGCTAAGGCAAACTTCACCACTCCCACCACTTCCCACCTCAAAGCAATAAACAAATAATGTCGGCTTATTTTTCCCATCCTGAATCTGTTCATTTCTCACCAATTACATAGCTGCTTCTAATGCAAGTCACCATCATCTCCGTCTCTCTCTACTGCACAACTGTACTAGCTTTCTAACTGGTCTCCTCACTTCCATTCTTCACCTCCTGACTCTCAACAGAGGAGCTCAAGTAATTCCTTTAAAATCTTTATCACATAATTTTAATGTCCTGCCCCCAAGTTACCATGGTTTCCTGTAACTCTTAATATAAAATCCAAACACTGAATGGTTGTCTACAAGGCCCTGTCTATCCTCCAACTTCCTCTCCTCATCCTCTGCATGCTCTCTTTGCTCAGACCACACTGGCTTCCTAGTTGATTGATTCTCAGGTAAATTTCAGCTCCATCCTGCTTCACTATCTTTGTTCTTCCCTCTGGTTAGCAGACTTGTCTCCAAAAATTATTGCAGGTTTTATTCCCTCACCGTTTTCATGTTTCTGCTGAATTTTTGTGATCAAAGATTCTCTGATTAGTTAATATAAAAAAATCATCTTGTAACACTCAAACTCCTTATCTTGCTTTATTTTTTCTTGCGTAAAAATTTTCAATACCTAACATATTATATAATTATATGTTGTTGTTGTTTTGCTGTCAGTTAGACCATAAATTATAAGATGCTAACACTGTTTTCCCAGAGACCATAATAGATGCTCAATAAATAAATAAATAAATAAACAAGTAAATATTTGTTCAATGGCTGAATGAGTCAATAAATTTGAATGTACCTATATACAATCTAGAGTGAGATGAGCATACTGAAAAACTTTGATTAAGTCAGAAGGCCAGAAATCTATCCAGAGCTGTCTCTGTCTAGACAGGTGATGGTTTTAGAAGTTAAGTCATCCCTCCAGGCCCCATACCCCCATCAGTATGTAGTACAGGTGTCTTAGGCTACAACACTATGGCAATAAATATATATTCCATAATAGTTTCAAAACTTTGCTCCAGAAAGCCCTCACAGAACCCACCTGTGTTCATCTTTTAATTTTTACTTCTTCCACTTTAGGTGTATGATGCATCCCTTCTGATGCACAGTGATTGCAATATGGGAACACCCACCGAAGGGGATGTCATTTCTCCAGGGCCCTAGTGAGAGGACTGAACCCCTCAGGGCTAGAGGCAACAATGTTACTGCACTGTGTGCTGACAATGCCCCAAAGGGAACTTAGTGAAATATACTCTTCTAATTATCCCTTTCTCCTATTCACCCATTTACCCCACAATTCTGAGAATCTGAGAAACAGGCACATATTTTGTGCCACATATTTTCCTGTACCAATACTATCCCCTTGTTTTTTCTCCATGTGGGAGGGTGAGTCCAGAATTGCTCATCATAACATGTATCTGATAAACACCTAAAACCTAGTATGTGTATAATTGAGGTTCCAGCTAAGAATGTTATCTAAAATAGGTGGATGGGTCTACATCTCTCAAAACATTTAAATGTTTTAATAGAAAGCCAGCAAGTATGCTATCTTTCTCTCATTCTAATTCATTAATGCAAGTTTAGGTGGTTTCATATTTGCATTGCTAATAGCCCTCCCTCAAAGTGTGTTGACATTGTATGTTTTCAATGTTGTTTTTTTCCTCTCACTAATATGAGTAATCTTTTGCAAGGGGGTTAACTTTTTAATACAGGCCTCAACACCTACATAGTTGTTTTCTTTCTCAGAATTCCTTTAAAATCTCAGGGATTTGATATCATCCCTACTTATTTATTTAATTATAAAAGAATATTATTTGGCAGATGTGATGATAAACTTACTGGAAGCCACTAGAGACAAGAACCTGCTTATTTCTAGTGTTTGTTTCTCTTCTACCTTGCCTGGAGAAAGAACATCCTTCTAGAGGAAAACTGGAGGTTTTAGTCAATCAGGATGTCCAAAGAGTCTTCCACAGCAGGGGAAGACTCCCTCCCCCTCCCTTCGCCAGTTGGTCAGGGCCTTCCCCTGAACTTCCTAGGAGGCCTTGAAAGTTCAAGAATACACGTTAGCCACCACTTTACCTCCCAAAAAGTACAAAGAAAAATGCATAATGTATGGTAATGGTCAAACTAATAAGAATTAAAGTAAATGGTGTAATTTAAAAAGGGTTTCAAACATGATTAATAATTCTGCAATTTGTTATACAAAGTCAGTTTTTTCCACTTGCAGAGCAAAGTTGCCTGGTTGGTTTATTGGTTCACTCATTATTAGGTATATGTCAGTTTTATAGTTTCACATTTTTATAGTTTATTAAAAAAAGACATCATTCATGAATAAAACATTTTGGCTCTAGGCTGCTATACACTGACGTTGGTCAGAGAGATTATACCACCGTCCCTGATTTAAAATAATAACCAAAAAAAAACCCCCAAAAAAATGGTCATGAAGAACCTAGGGGCAAGACGGGAATAAAGACACAGACCTACTAGAGAATGGACTTGAGGACACGGGGAGGGGAAAGTGTAAGCTGGGATGAAGTGAGAGAGTGGCATGGGCATATACACACTACCAAATGTAAAATAGATAGCTAGTGGGAAGCAGCTGCATTAACACGGGGAGATTAGCTCAGGTGCTTTGTGACCACCTAGAGGGGTGGGATAGGGAGGGTGGGAGGGAGGGAGATGCAAGAGGGAAGACATATGGGGATATATGTATAACTGATTCACTTTGTTATAAAACAGAAACTAACACATTATTGTAAAGCAATTATACTCCAATAAAGATGTTAAAAATAATAATAACCAAACATACAAAGTAAAAATAGCAAACTATTAGATAACATAGAGGCCTAAAGGGGGAGTATTCCAAGCTGCAAAGAGACATTCATATCTCAGGTAGATTCCTCAACATCAGTGCCTTTGTTTTTCTTGTCCACTCTCTGGACAGCACCTCTCTAGAGCCCAGCATCTTTTATTTCTCCTGGGTTCTTCCATGGCCATGCTTACTTTGGTCCACATTAGTTTACTGGGGCTTCTCTCCTCCTCACTCTTCATCACACAGGACAATGGTGCATCTGAGGTTCAATTAATGTGCTACTATGAATTAAGTGGAGACATGTAGCCTGATGGGCATTTTTTTTTTTTTTGACTGTGTTGGGTCTTTGTTGCTGCTCACGGGCTTTCTCTAGTTGCGGCGAGCGGAGGCTGCTCTTCATTGCAGTGCTCGGGCTTCTCATTGCAGTGGCTTCTCTTGTTGAGGAGCATGGACTCTAGGCACATGGGCTTTAGTAGTTGTGGCACGCAGGCTCAATAGTTGTGGCTCAGAGCACAGACTCAGTAGTTGTGGTGCATGGGCTTAATTGCTCTGTGGCATGTGGGATCTTCCCGGACCAGGGATCGAACCCATGTCCCTTGCATTGGCAGACAGATTCTTAACCTCTGCACCACCAGGGAAGCCCTGATGGACATATTTAATTTTAGCTCTTTTCAATCACTCTGCCCATTTGAGAGTTCAGAGCTAAGCAATATCGAGTCAATTAGAGCTCTATGAGTAATATTTCTGTGATTGATTTGCTTGGCGTACATGATATGCTTATCTTGTTCCTGAGAGCTCTGGCGATGTCACAGCGAGGAAGTCCTAGATATTGTGTAGGGCCCTGTGGTTATATGAGGAGAAACAGAAAAGTGCATGGTTTGGCCTATTTAACAGGAACTGTTTGTTAGTTTTGTGTGTCTGCACCAGGAGTTAGCCTAACAATGTGGTTCTAACCCAGCTCTGCTCACTACTGTAATCACAGTATTGGTAGAAACATGAGCCAGTCACAGCAAAAGGAGATGTTGGAGGAGAGCAGAAGAAAAATCATGAGACTAAAGATATTTTCCCCTAGCTTTCTGCCTTCCACACTTAAAACTCATGTTTTCCATTCAGAGTAAATTTTCTATCACTGCCATAAAAATAAAAAAATTATTTCTTAAGAAAAAAAATCAATAACACTTGATAAATTTACCTTTTCTCCATGATTCAATGAATTTGAATTAATGTATAGCTGTTACATGGCAGAAACCATGGGCAGAGCCAGAAGGGGATACACCTATGATTGAAATTGTTGCTTTTCAAACTGATATTCTTCCTTAGATACATTCTTTACCTATGTATCTCTAATTCTGCAGTTATTTTTAACTTTGCAACATTGTTAATTACAAGTTTTAATTTATCTTAAAAATTAGAAAACTAAACAAAATAATGAACACTTTCAAAATTAAAGGCTATTACATTGACATTCACAATACCATAAGATAGCTCATTGTTTCATCTCATTTTACCAAATTTTTAAGTAAACAGTTTTAAAAAATGATTAGTATTTTTTAAAATTATCTGTACTTGAAAATAGCTTTTTCTCTCTTCTTTTTTTTCTCTCTTTTGTCATTTGTTGGAAATAAGGTAACACATGTAAAAATATTTGGTATACTGGTAAATTGAAAGACTCCAGGACAGTAGAATATATTATCATTAAGAGGTAAGGATTATAATAAATAGAGAGTTATGATTTCTCACAAGCTACTAATATTATTTCATATCCCTGTAATCTCAAGCTCAGAGCCCTTACTTCACAATTTAATTTAAGGTACGGGAAGCAATGGAATCTGCTTTTTTTTTTACATCTTTATTGGAGTATAATTGCTTAACACTGTTGTGTTAGTTTCTGCTTTATAAAAAAGTGAATCAGTAATACATATACATATGTTCCCATATCCCCTTCCTCTTGCATCTCCCTCCCAAGTTCCCTATCCCACACCTCCAGGTGGTCACAAAGCACCGAGCTGATCTCCCTGTGCTATGCGGCTGCTTCCCAATAACTATCTACTTTATGTTTGGTAGTGTATATATGTCCATGCCTCTCTTTCGCTTTGTCACAGCTTACCTTTGCCCCTCCCCATACCTTCAGGTCCATTTTCCAGTAGGTCTCTGTCTTTATTCCTGTCTTGCCCCTAGGTTCTTCATGACATATTTTCTTTCTTCTTAAATTCCATATATATGTGTTAGCATACGGTATTTGTCTTTCTCTTTCTGACTTACTTCACTCTGTATGACAGACTCTAGGTCTATCCACATCATTGCAAATAGCTCAATTTCATTTATTTTTATGGCTGAGTAATATCCCATTGTATATATGTGCCACATCTTCTTTATCCATTCATCCGATGATGGACACTTAGGTTGTTTCCATCTCTGGGCTATTGTAAATAAGGCTGCAATGAATATTTTGGTACATGACTCTTTTGAATTATGGTTTTCGCAGGGTATATGCCTAGTAGTGGGATTGCTCAGTCATATGGTAGTACTATTGTAGTTTTTTAAGGAACCTCCATACTGTTCTCCAGAGTGACTGTACCAATTCACATCCCCACCAGCAGTGTAAGAGTGTTCCCTTTCTTCCACACCCTCTCCAGCATTTATTGTTTCTAGATTTTTTGATGATGGTCATTCTGACTGGTATGAGATGATATCTCATTGTAGTTTTGATTAGCATTTCTTTAATGATTAATGATGTTGAGCATTCTTTCATGTGTTTGCTGGCAGTCTGTATATCTTCTTTGGAGAAATGTCTATTTAGGTCTTCTGCTTATTTTTGGATTGGGTTATTTGATTTTCGTTATTGATCTGCATGAGCTGCTTATAAATTTTGGAGATTAATCCTTTGTCAGTTGCTTCATTTGCAAATACTTTCTCCCATTCTGAGGGTTGTTTTTGGTCTTGTTTATGGTTTTCTTTGCTGTGCAAAAGCTTTGAAGTTTCATTAGGGTCCATGCATTTATCTTTGTCGTTATTTCCATTTCTCTAGGAGGTGGGTCAAAAAGGATCTTGCTGTGATTTATGTCATAGAGTGTTCTGCCTATGTTTTCCTCTAAACATAGTTTGATAGTTTCTGGCCTTACATTTAGGTCTTTAATCCATTTTGAGCTTATTTTTGTGTATGCTGTTAGGGAATGATCTAATCTCATACTTTTACATGTTCCTGTACAGTTTTCACAGCACCAATTATTGAAGAGGCTGTCCCTTCTCCACTGTACATTCCTGCCTCCTTTATCAAAGATAAGGTGACCATATGTGTGGGGGTTTATCTCTGGACTTTCTTTCCTGTTCCACTGATCTATCTTTCTGTTTTTGTGCCAGTACCATACTCTCTTGATTACTGTAGCTTTGTAGTGTAGTCTGAAGTCAGGGAGCCTGATTCCTCCAGCTCTGTTTTGCATTCTCAAGATTGCTTTGGCTATTCGGGGTCTTTTGTGTTTCCATACAAATTGTGAAATTTTTTGTTCTAGTTCTGTGAAAAATGCCAGTGGTAGTTTGATAGGGATTGCATTGAATCTGTAGATTGCTTTGGGTAGTAGAGTCATTTTCACAATGTTGATTCTTCCAATCCAAGAACATGGTATATCTTTCCATCTATTTGTATCATCTTTAATTTATTTCATCAGTGTCTTATAATTTTCTGCATACAGGTCTTTTGTCTTCTTAGGTAGGTGTATTCCTAGATATTTTATTCTTTTTGTTGCAATGATAAATGGGAGTGTTTTCTTGATTTAACTTTCAGATTTTTCATCATTAGTGTATAAGAATGCCAGAGATTTCTGTGCATTAATTTTGTATCTTGCTACTTTACAAATTCATTGAATAGCTCTAATAGTTTTCTGGTAGCATCTTTAGGATTCTGTATGTATAGTATCATGTCATCTGCAAACAGTGACAGCTTTACTTCTTTTCCCATTTGGATTCCTTTTATTTCCTTTTCTTCTCTGATTGCTGTGGCTAAAACTTCCAAAACTATGTTGAATAAGAGTGATGAGAGTGGGCAACATTGTCTTGTTCCTGATCTTAGTGGAAATGGTTTCAGTTTTTCACCATTGAGGATGATGCTGGCTCTTGGTTTGTCATATATGGCCTTTATTATGTTGAGGAAAGTTCCCTCTATGCCTACTTTCTGCAGGGTTTTTATCTTAAATGGGTGTTGAGTTTTTTCAAAAACATTCTCTGCATCTATTGAGATGATCATATGGTTTTTCTACTTCAATTTGTTAATATGGTATATCACATTGATTGATTTGCATATATTGAAGAATCCTTGCATTCCTGGAATGAACCCCACTTGATCATGTTGTATGATCCTATTACTGTGCTGCTGGATTCTGTTCGCTTGTATTTTGTTGAGGATTTTTGCATCTCTGTGCATCAGTGATATTGGCCTGTAGTTTTCTTTCTTTGTGACATCCTCGCCTGGTTTTGTTATCAAGGTGATGGTGGCCTTGGAGAATGCGTTTTGGAGTGTTCCTCCCTCTGCTATATTTTGGATGAGTTTGAGAAGGATAGGTGTTAACTCTTCTCTAAATGTTTGATAGAATTCACCTGTGAAGCCATCTGGTCCTGGGCTTTTGTTTGTTGGAAGATTTTTAATCACAGTTTCAGTGCTTGTGATTGGTCTATTCATATTTTCTCTTTCTTCCTGATTCAGTCTTGGCAGGTTGTGCATTTCTAAGAATTTGTCCATTTTTTCCAGGTTGTCCATTTTATTGGCATAGAGTTGCTTGTAGTAATCTCTCATAAACTTTTGTATTTCTGCAGTGTCAGTTATTACTTCTCCTTTTTCATTTCTAATTCTATTAATTTGAGTCTTCTCCCTTTTTTGCTTGATGAGTCTGGCTAATGGTTTATCAATTTTGTTTATCTTCTCAAAGAACCAGCTTTTAGTTTTATTGATCTTTGCTATCCTTTCCTTCATTTCTTTTTCATTTATTTCTGATCTGATTTTTATGATTTCTTTCCTTCTGCTAACTTTGGGATGTTTTTGTTCTTCTTTCACTAATTGCTTTAGGTTCAAGATTAGGTGGTTTATTTGAGATGTTTCCTTTTTCTTAAGGTGGGATTGTATTGCTATAAACTTCCCTGTTAGAACCGCTTTTGCTGCATCTCATAGGTTTTGGGTTGTCATGTCTCCATTGTCATTTGTTTCTAGGTATTTTTTTATTTCCTCTTTGATTTCTTCAGTGATCACTTCGTTATTTAGTAGTGTATTGTTTAGCCTCCATGTGTTTGTATTTTTTACATATCTTTTCCTGTAATTGATATCTAGTTTCATAGCGTTGTAGTCGGAAAAGATACTTGATACAATTTCAATTTTCTTAAATTTACCAAGGCTTGTTTTGTGACCCAAGATATGATCTCTCCTGGAGAATATTCCATAAGCACTTGAGAAAAATGTGTATTCTGTTGTTTTTGGATGGAATGTACTCTAAATATCAATTAAGTTGATCTTGTTTAATGTATCATTTAAAGCTTGTGTTTCCTTATGTATTTTCATTTTGGATGATCTGTCCATTCGTGAAAGTGGGGTGTTAAACTCCCCTAATATGAATGTGCTACTGTCAATTTTCCCTTTTATGGCTGTTAGTATTTGCGTTATGTATTGAGGTGCTCCTATGTTGGGTGCATAAATATTTACAATTGTTATATATTCTTCTTGGATTGATCCCTTGATCATTATATATTGTGCTTCTTTGTCTCTTCTAGTAGTCTTTATTTTAAAGTCTATTTAGTCCGATATGAGAATTTTTACTTCAGCTTTCTTTTGATTTCCATTTGCAAAGAATATATTTTCCCATCCCCTTACTTGCAGTCTGTATGTGTCTCTAGGTCTGAAATGGGTCACTTGTAGCCTGCATATATATGGGTCTTGTTTTTGTATCCATTCAGCCACTCTGTGTCTTTTGGTGGGAGCATTTAGTCCATTTACATTTAAGGTAATTATCAATATGTATGTTCCTATTCTCATTTTCTTAATTGTTTTGGGTCCATTATTGTACATCTTTTCCTTCTGTAGTGTTTCTTTCCTAGAGATGTTCCTTTAGCATTTGTTGTAAAGCTGGTTTGGTGGTGCTGAACTCTCTCAACTTTTGCTTGTCTGTAAAGCTTTTAAATTCTCCATCAAATCTGAATGAGATCCTTGTTGGGTAGAGTAATCTTGGTTGCAGTTTTTTCTCCTTCATCACTTTAAATATGTCCTGCCTGTCCCTTCTGGCTTGCAGAGTTTCTGCTGAAAGATCAGCTGTTAACCTTATGGGGATTCCCTTATGGGGATTCCATTGTGTGTTATTTGTGGTTTTTCCCTTGCTGTTTTTCATATGTTTTCTTTGTATTAATTTTTTGACAGTTTGATTAATATGTGTCTTGGTGTATTTCTCCTTGGATTTATACTGTACGGGACTCTCTGTGCCTCCTGGACTTGATTAACTATTTACTTTCCCATATTAGGGAAGTTTTCAACTATAATCCCTTCAAATATTTTCTCAGTCCCTTTCTTTTTCTCTTCTTCTTCTGGAACCCCTATAATCCGAATGTTGGTGTGTTTAATGTTGTCCCAGAGGTCTCTGAGACTGTCCTCAGTTCTTTTCATTCTTTTTTCTTTCTTCTGCTCTGCAGTAGTTATTTCCACTATTTTATCTTCCATGTCACTTATCCGTTCTTCTGCCTCAGTCATTCTGCTATTGATCCTATCTAGAGTATTTTTTATTTCATTTATTGTGTTGTTCTTCATTGCTTTTTTTCATCTTTAGTTCTTCTAGGTCCTTGTTAACTGTCTCTTAATTTTGTCTATTCTATTTCCAAGATTTTGGATCATCTTTACTATCATTATTCTGAATTCTTTTTCAGGTAGACTGCCTATTTCCTCTTCATTTGTTAGGTCTGGTAGGTTTTTATCTCACTCCTTCACCTGCTGTCTGTTTTTCTGTCTTCTCACTTTGCTTATCTTACTGTGTTTGGGGTCTCCTTTTTGCAGGCTGCAGATTCGTAGTTCCCATTGTTTTTTGTGTCTGTCCACAGTGGCTAAGGTTGGTTCAGTTGGTTGTGTAGACTTCCTGTGGGAGGGGACTAGTGCTTGTGTTCTGGTGCATTAAGCTGGATCTTGTCTTTCTGGTGGGCAGGTCAATGTCTGGTGGCCTGTTTTGGGTTGTCTGTGGACTTTTTATGATTTTAGGCAGCCTCTCTGCTAATCGGTGGCATTGTGTTCCTGTCTTGCTAGTTGTTTGGCATAGGGTGTCCAGCACTATAGCTTGCTGGTCATTGAGTGAAGCTGGGTGCTGGTGTTGAGATGGAGACCTCTGGAAGATTTTCATCATTTGATATTATGTCGAGCTGGGAGGTCTCTTGTGGACCAGTGTCCTGAAGTTGGCTCTCCCACCTCAGAGGCACAGCACTGACTCCTGGCTCCTCAATTTGGGATGATTTGTTGTCTATTCATGTACTCCACAGATGCAGGGTACATCATGTTGATTTTTTGGCTTTAATCCGCTGCTTCTGAGGCTTCTGAGAGAGAGTTCCCTTTCTCTTCTTTGTTCTCACAGCTCCTGGGTCTCAGCTTTGGATTTGGCACTGCCTCTGCATGTAGGTCAGTGGAGGACATCTGTTCTTTGCTCAGACAGGACAGGGTTAAAGGAGCAGCCCCTTCGGGGACTCTGGTTCACTCAGGCCGTGGGGGGAGGGAGGCGCTGGAGTGCGGGGCGAGCCTCCAGTGGCAGAGGCCAGCGTGATGTTGCACCAGCCTTCAGCATGCTGTGTGCTCTCCTGGGGAAGCTGTCCCTGGACCCTGGGACCCTGGCAGTGGCAGGCTGCACAGGCTCCCCGGAATGGGGGCGTGGATAGTGACCTGCGCTCGCACACAGGCCTCTTGACGGCGGCAGCAGCAGCCCCAGCATCCCACACCCGTCTCTGGGTTCCGCACTTTCAGCCGTGGCTCACGCTCGTCTCTGGAGCTCCCTTAAGCAGCACTCTTAATCCCCTCTCCTAGCGTACCAGGAAACAAAGAGGGAAGAAAAAGTCTCTTGCTTCTTTGGCAGGTCCAGACTTTTTCCCGGACTCCCTCCCGGCTAGCTGTGGTGCATTAGCCCCTTCAGGCTGTGTTCATGCTGCCAGCCCCAGTCCTCTCCCTGCGCTCCGACAGAAGCTGGAGCCTCAGGTCCCAGTGCCGCCTGCCCCAGCGGGTGAGTAGACAAGCCTCTTCGGCTTATGAGTGCCGGTCCGCACCGATCCTCTCTGCAGGAATCTCTCCGCTTTGCCCTCTGCACCCCTGTTGCTGCACTCTCCTCCACCACTCTGAAGCTTTCCCCCTCCGCAACCTGCAGTCTCCGCCCATGAAGGGGCTTCCTAGTGTGTGGAAACCTTTCCTCCTTCACAGCTCCCTCCCACTGGTGCAGGTCCCGTCCTTATCCTTTTGTCTGTGTTTATTCTTGTTTCTTTTGCCCTACCCAGGTACGTGGGGAGTTTCTTGCCTTTTGGCAGGTCTGTTGTCTTCTGCCAGCATTCAGTAGGTGTTATGTAGGAGTTGTTCCACGTGTAGATATATTTCTGGTGTACCTGTGGGGAGGAATTTGATCTCCACGTCTTTGGAATCTGCTTTTAATTTAATTAATTTCTATTTCAAAAAGGAATCAAGTCAGTCAGTCAAGCAATAATCAGTTCAATCAATCATTTTCACCCTTGCAACTCGCCAGATTCCTGTGTTATTTAACTGAAATATGATAGAAATATCCAATTTTCTGTTACCACATATGTGATATAAAAATCCAATATCTAAAACAATATTTGTCAATTTTAGGATCTTACTCAGCTATCCAAAGAAGTCAATCAGAGGTTACCCATCAGACAGAGTTGGTTTTGGTGCCTTAGTTAGGCTTTCTTAGTGTAAGAAAGGAAAAGAACAATTCTCTATAATTCCAAATAATACCCAGCCTATTGGAGAGCCATGATGTGTAATAGGGCCACTCTGGAGAAACTACCTATTTGCAGCATTTATGATAAATAAGAAGCTCAACGAGAACAGAACATAAGGGAGCCCCCAAACTTGCCTACCTTACTCCTGATAAAGCAAAGCCTGAGGCTTGCCTTGGAGAAGAGGCAAATGGACATCTTTCTTACACAGAGGCAGCTGCTAGCATCAGCAATGTGTTATAAATGTGATGTGTCAAAACTTTCCCTGAAGAGGCAAAACTTAAAGACCTAACAGATTCTCAAATGTCTAGAAAGATGATTTTTTTGTTTCAAGTTCAAAAAGAAATCCCTTGGCTTCTTCAGAGATTGTATACAGATTTCCCTAAATGGTTTACTCTTTCAGAGCATCCCACAGTATAAAAAGTATATTTTAGCTAGATAGAGTTACTTTATGTCCTTTTCTTGATATTTAAGTTCTTCATTTACGTCACAGTTATGTTGAGTCATGTATAATTAGGCTAATACTGATATATTGGTAAACAAAGGCTGATGTATCAGGTCATATATAAATCAACAGAGCTTTTGGAAAATAAACATTTCTGGGTCATTGTGCAATAAACACATAATATATTGTCTGCATTTTTTATTTGCAAGGATTTTAGTTTAGAGTACATTTATAAGGTTTAGGAAGTGTGTCTGAAATCTCTGGGTTCATATTCAGCACATGTAGGAAAATAAGAAAGTCATTGTTTCTTGAAACTATAGATGGAAAACAAATCAATTCTCTCCCATTTCCATTTTCTTATGTTTAAAAGAAATAGAGCTTCACAGTGAAAAAGAAGGTGGAGATAGTATTGGAAACTGGCTTATGAAAGAAGAATTTCCATTTCTGTTTGTAAGAAATAAATATAGGCATTTATGATGAAGATAAATAAAGGCTGCTAAAAAAATGTTGTCTTTTGTTTCAATATTCAGACTTTGGCAAAGTCTCGTGTAAATGATAGATAGCAGGTGAGCTGAGCTCAGGTAAGTTAAATGTATCAGCCAACTACCAGGAACACACAAAAAGATGTAACTTATCAATGCTTTTCACTAAGTGTAAGTCACTTAAAAATCGGCAAATTCAAACAAGCTCAAGTCATGAGATTGGTCTCTTTTCCCACCATGTTAGAAATATGAAGTTTATTATACAATTATATATACATATATATGTGTGTGTGTTTCTACTTCAATAACAGACACTCAGAGAATATACTCACAGTTTCAATGTCTTAACAGATACATTATATATACATATATATATATATATATTTTTTATTTATTTATACTTACAAAGGCTTGTCAAAAAATATTCTTTCTATCATTACCTATTAAAAATTAGAAATAACTTAAATACCCCTAAATAAGGGATCAGGAACACAGGGTTTTATGATATGTATAAGATGAGATAATATATTTCATCAAAACTCATACTTTAAATAATAAATAGTATAAGGCACTGCTCATGATATAAAATTCCATGAAAAAAATATAACTGAACTCTGTGTATGAACTGGCACAACTTTAAATAAACAAGTGCATAAAAAATGACTGAAAACACAGGACATTTATAGAATTGCTTGTAAGTAATTCTCTAGAATCATGAGATCATAAGTAATTTTCATCCTCCTGATTCCCCTAAGTTATACATTTTCCAAAATCCCTTTCCATAAATATAGATTATATTTGTAAGTATAAGAACAAAATTTCAGTTTTTGTAGAATTTGTATTCTATTAAAGGAGTCTGAAAAGAAACAAGTAAAAAATATCCAAAACTATATCTATATCTATTTATGAATCTACATATTTAAATATATCTATATCTGTTTATTTATCTATCATTTTAAGTGATAAGTAACAAAGAAAAATAAAGGAGACTTAATTGATGGAGCATGATGGGGTGAAGATGGGGTCAGGGAGGCTAGATAGTAAAGACATTGATGTTGAGTTAACATTTGAAATAAAGCTGAATGAAGCAAGGAAGTAAAGAATTAGAAGGGTTAGGATAAGAACATTTCAAGCAGCAGGAATAGAAGTAAACGGCTCTAACATAGAATCCTGTTTAGCAAGTTCAAAAAATCTTGGCTTTGAAGAGCCAAGATATGATGTTAGAAAAATAAGTAGAAACAAGATTATGAGGGTCATGTTAAGAAATTAGGGTTTCTAGGCCATGTTAAGAAGTTAGGGTTTAATTCTAAACATTATGGTAAATAAGTGGTGGGATTTTATTTTTTTTATTTTTTATTTATTTTTTATTTTTTTATTTTTTTATTAGTTTCTGCTTTATAACAAAGTGAATCAGTCATACATATACATCTGTTCCCACATCCCTTCACTCATGCATCTCCCTCCCTCCCACCCTCCCCATCCCAAGTGGTGGGATTTTAATAGGTAGTATTGTGATATAATTTATATGTTATAGAGATGATTGGTTTGTTGTATAGAGAACAAATTATAAAGGGGAGGTTAAAATTAAGACACTGCAGAAACCAAGAATGGAAAAGTTAATGGCTTGAGCCAAGGTAGCAATAGTTGTGGTGGCAAAAATTCCCCAGGTTTGGAACATATTTGAAAATATTTTGTATGGAATATGAGGGAATAACTGGTGAAGGATTTAACAATAACCTGTATATATTTTGTGTAAGCTCCTGTGTTATTGATACATTTACTGCAATGCAAAAGACTGGGAAAGACAGGTTGGGGTAGAGTAAGAAAAAGCCTAGAATTTTAGGCATGTTAATTTTGATATGTCTATTAGATATTTCTGTGGAGAACACTGAGAAGATATTGGAACACTTAAGTTTCAAACTTAGGAAAGAAATTGAGGCAGAATGATATAAATTTTGGAGTAAGAAACATATAAATGAAACTTAGAAGAAACACTAAAAATAGACAGGAATTTAGGGTATTCACCACCAAAGGCTGTTGTTGATACAGAGAGAGGATACTCTGGAACTAGGAAGAAGGATAAGATTTTCAAAACAATGTCAGTTCGGCGATGAGGAAGATGTCTGTAGCTAGAGATAAAAAGAAGTTTTGACCTAATCTTAATTTTTCAACATCTGAAAACCAAATTGCAAAGGCTGACTATTGAGTGAGATCACAACCTAGCATAAGTGCATATCCTGATCCCAAAATGCAATTATTCTAATTACATGGCAATTACAGTATATCCACAGAGTAAATTACCTAGTTATTGACATCCTGTGGAATAATCTAGCAATTTCCTCTTAATGATGACACTATATTGCAGGTTTTCAGAGCAGTAACATGGTTTCTTATCAGACATTGTTCCCTAACCCTTCAATTTCTTAATTGACATCTCTTTTCTAGCCTTCCATTCTCTTCCCCAAATTAACACACACAATTTTGTGAACATGTAAAAGATGATTTTTGTTTTTGATTAGTCTTAAAACTTAATTTTGTTATAAATTATTGCACATATTAAAGTGAAGCTGTATAGGAAGATTGGAAGCAGTCTTTTAAGATGCTTAATTCTGCTGAAATGGCCATATTAATATCTAACATCTCTAAAAGAATGATTTTATCTGATCTAAGCTCTGTATTTTCTTATCAGTATTATATAGTCATTAATTTAGATGATATCTAAGTATTTGAGAATAAAACTCTATGCCGTATTGGGTAACTGGGACTCAAGCAGAAAGCCAAACTCTTAATGGAATAAGAAGTTAGAAGAATAAATTCAGTGCCTCCAGACTGTCTGGAGAATGAAGGATAAATCCCAGAATAGAAAGAGTTGAAGAAAAAAGGTGTCCCAAAATTTGTATAGAACTCTGCCTAATTCCATATATGACTTTTCATTTAGAAATCCACAGAAGAGAACAAAGGGGCCTTGAAGAAAATAACAGCTAAAATAAGTGAGTATGACCTTCAGTTACTGCCCATCATAAGTATGACAGAGTTTGGAGTTTAGGTGCAGTCAAGTTAAAGATCTTGGATAGGATAAAACATCAGCATTCCTCAGAAGAAGATATCAGTATCCAGAATCTCTAAAACATATCATCTACAATTCCAATATTGGATCAAAAGTTCTAAACATATGAGGAAACAGTAAAACGTGACCAATTATCAAGAGAAAAGGCATTATTGGAACCATATGTTGAGATGACCCAGATATTGAAATTAGTGTTAAAACTGCTATTATAAATATGTTTAAGGACTTAAATAAAAATATGGTTTTAATAAATGATCAGATGGGGGAATTTCAAAGATAAATGGAAACTATAAAAAAGGAGCCAAATGGAAATTCTCAGAACTGAAAAGTATAAGAAAAATTCCCAGATTGACTTTGTATACTCATGAAAGCAAAAGAGAATACCAAGTGAATTTGCATAGAAAAGTCAATAAAAAGATGTAATATGAAGAAATGAAATTTTAAAAACTAAAATTAACCTGTATTCCTTTATATTTATGTGTATATTTGCCACTGTTAGTACTTTTTATGTATATCTATAGTTTCAAGTTTTCATTTGATACCATTTCTTTCCAGCCTGAAGGATTCTTTAAAAGACATATGACTTTTTTTTTAAAAAAGGATATATCATTCCCTTGTGAGTGATGATTTTTCCAACATATGTAAATGCAGTGCATATGACAATAGCACAAAAAGTGGAAAGAGTGGACAATGCAGTAATACCATTACAGATGTCTAACAATGGACAATGCAACAATACCATTACACATGTCTAAAAATGGACAATGCAACAATACCATTACAGATGTATAACTATACATAGAGTTCTACATTTACTATAAGTTGAGTGCTTTGTTAAGTATGCACTAAAATTTCCAGAGCAGCTACTAAAGAATGAAATGAGCCATAGCTAAAATCCAATAAACAAATTAAAATATAATATAAAACAATATTTAACACAAAAGAATGTATAAATAATAAATAGAAGAAAAGTTAGAAAAAATAGCAAAATAGAATAACTAAATCCAACAGTATCAATAATTACATTGCATGTTTTTGAGCTGAAAACTCCAGTTATAAGGTAGATATTGTCAAATAAGATATAAATTAAGATTAATCCATAAGCATTCTAAAATATGACACAGGATGAAAATAAAAGTATAAAAAGGATATACCATGAAAAATAAGTATAAGAAGTCTGGTCTATTAGTTTCTTACCACTACAGTAACAAATTATCACCAGTTTGGTTTCTTAAAATAATGCAAATATGTTACCTTATAGTTTTGGAGGTCAGAAGTCCAAACTGAGTCCCACTGGGCTCATTCAAGGTGTAGGCAAGTCTGTATCTCTTCAAGGGGAAAATCCTTTTCCTTGCCTCTTCCATTTTCTAGAAATGATGCCATTTCTTATCTCATGGCTGACTACCTTCTTAAAAGTAGGCAATCAAATCATTCTGAACTTTGCTTTTGTTGTGTCACTATTCCTTCTCTGACTGGCCCTCTTTCCTCCCTCTTTCACTTATAAAAATCCTTGTGATTATATTGGACTCACTCAGATAATTCAGTATAATCTGTCCATGCCTAGGTCAGCTGATCAAATAACTTAATTCTTCTTCTCCATAACCTTTTCACAGTCTCTGGAAATTAGTATGTGGACTTTCTAGTGGGCTATAATTATGCCCATAGCTGGAAATACTATCAGATGAAATAAACTACTAGACAAAAAATATTGCAAGGGATAAAGAGAAATATTGCACAATAACACAAATTTGCTTTATTAGAATTAAATATTTTAAGACAGCAGTCCCCAATATTTTTGGCACTAGGGACCAGTTTCATGGAAGACAATTTTTCCACGGACCAGGGGGATAGTTTTGGGATAATTGAAGCACATTATTGTGCACTTTATTTCTATTATTATCACATAGTAATACATAATGAAATAATTATACAACTCATCACAATGCAGAATCAGTGGGAGCCCTGAGCTTGGTTTCCTGAAACTAGATGGTCCCATCTGGGGGTGATGGGACACAGTGACACCCAATGTGTGTTGCTTATGTCCAGTCTACTCTGTAATCTTGTTTTGGTTCCTGTCACTGCAGAAAACCCTGCTTCACGAAGATAGGGTGTTGGAAATGGAAGCAGGCTTTTCAGTGTTTTTGTGGAAATCTCAGGATATTCTGCCTTGACTTTAGTCCAGAGCATATGGAAATTTGAAGTGTCTCAAACATACTTTTAAGGCCACCATCATTTGCGATATCAAGCAGTTGATCCTCTTCTAGCACAGAGAAAGTTGATTCACCTGGCTTATTCACAAATGGGTCACGGATCCATTCCTTCCCAGGTCGGGGGTCTTTCATGTTTGGTAAGTAACGTTCAAACTCTTTTGAAAGCTGAGATAGGTGATCATGCACTAACTGTGAGAAAGAGGGCCCTGATTCAGTTTCTTTCAAAATCTCTGCTAATGTTTGAAACATGTCAATATTCACAGTGTTCACTCATTGTCACCAGAATTCCAGTTTGGCTTTGAATGCAGCCACTTTAATTGCCAACTTGAACACAGTTGTCATTCTCCCCTGATGAATATGTCACACAAGTAAGCTAGTTTTGCAACCCATTCTGTGTCACTGAAATGGGCTGTCATTGGTGAATGTTTTTCTAAAAGAAATCTCTGGAGTGGTTCTCGTAACTCAAAAGCTCTGGCCAGTGATCTACATTTAGAAAGCCATCTCACTTCTGTGCACAAGAGAAGACATGTGCGCTCTGAGTCCATCTCCTCACAGAGCTGCACAAACAGACGTGAGTTAAGGGCAGGTACTTTAATGTGTTGATAATTGTAATCACACCCTGTAAAACGTTGTTAAGTTCAGGTGACATCTTTTGGCGAGTCAGCATTTCTCTATGGATGGCACAGTGCATAGACTCAAAGGATCCACCTCTTTGACCTGAGTAGTGAAACCAGAAAGCCGTCCAGTCATGGCAGCCACTCTGTCCGTGCATTACTGACACAAAATGACCAATTCAGTTTTCCTGATATGTAATCATTCAAAGACTTGAATGGTTTTGCAGCTGTGGTGTTGGTTGGAAACAAAAGTGCACATAATATATTCTCATGCACACCCTCTTGAAAAATATATCTCACAAAAACAAGCATTTTTGCCTTGTTGTCAACATCAGTAAACTCATCAACCTGGATTTCATGCCACAGTGACTAATTAATCTTCTCTAACAATTGTCCCTCAATATCCTCTGCTATTTCATCAATTCATCTAGTTATGGTGCTAGCTGAAAGAAGAACATGTACCACCTTTTGAAATGAAGCCTCTCCTAAATGTTCATGACAAATGTCCTTAGCAGCAGGCAGGATCAATTCTTCACAAACAGTAAAGGGCTTCTTAGCTTTAGCAATGTGGTTAGCCACTAAAAATAATGCTCTCAGTGCAGATACATTTGATGAAGTGGTAGCCTTCAATAGTTGCTTCTATTCTTCATGTTCACTTTTGTTTTCTTTTGAAAAAAGAAAGATTTGTCTTTTTTTAATATTTGTTTCTTTTTTAAAATTTATTTATTTTAGTTGTTTATTTTTGGCTGTGTTCATTCTTCATTGCTGTGCTTCAGCTTTCTTTAGTTGCGGTGAGTGGTGGCTACTCTTCCTTGTGGTACGTGGGCTTCTCATTGCATTGACTTCTCTTGTTGTGGAGAACAGGCTCTAGGTGCTTGGGCTTCAGTAGTTGTGGCACGTGGGCTCAGTAGTTGTGGCTCACGGTCTCTAGAGCACAGGCTCAGTAGTTGTGGTGCACGGGCTTAGTTGCTCTACGGCATGTGGCATCTTCCCGAACGAGGGCTCAAACCCATGTCCCCTGCAGTGGAAGGCAGATGTTTAACCACTGCACCACGAGGGAAACCCAAAAGATTTGTCTTTTAATGCAGAGTGCTTGGACTCCATGTGATGAAGCAGTTTTGAAGGTTTCATGGCTTTGTTGGATAGCCAGTTGCCACAAATTATACAAAGTGAGCTTGGAGGATGTAAACCACCTGTTACAATGAACCCGTAATTTAAGTAGGACTTTTGGTATTTTCTTTTAAATGCAGCTTTCTTTTTGTTGGCAGTCTTAGAGTCTTCTGCTGTCTCATCATTGGGTCTCTGCCCCTTTTCAAAGAAGCTCTCCAGAGACGTTTGTGTGTTACTCAGTTTGTCTAGTGTTAGCTTGTGGGCTTACCAAAACTGTAACTGAGACAAGCATGCAGTGTGGGAAAGAGACGTGGATGGAAGTGGTAAATAAAATAATGGGCAGGCCACACACAGACTAAAATAAGTGTCAGATTCTGACTTAAAGCCTGCCACCAGTTACAGCTGTACAACTGAAGTACATCAACTCACTTGTCTCTATAAAGTCTGTCACTAGATGCAGCTTAATTGTCACTTGCTACTCACTGATAGGGTTTTGATATGAGTCTGCAAGCAATTGAGTTATTATGGTTTCTGTACAGTCAAACCTCTCTGCTAATGATAACCTGTATTTGCAGCCACTCCCCAGCACTAGCATCACTGCCTCAGCTCCACCTCAGATAATCAGGCATTAGATTCTCATAAGGAGCATGCAACCTAGATCCCTTGCATGTGCAGTTCACAGTAGGGTTTGCCATCTTGAGAATCTAATGCTGCCACTGATCTGACAGGAGGTGGAGCTAAGGTGGCAATGCGAGTGATGGGGAGTGGCTTTAAATACAGATGAAGCTTTGCTCACTCACATGCTACTCACCTCCTGCTGTGCAGCCCAGTTCCTAATAGGCCACTGACTGGTACTGGAGGTTGAGGACCCCTGTTTTAAGACATATCTCTCAGTAATGTGTATGGTACTTTAGATGCAAAAATCAGTAAGGGTTGAAGATCTGAAAGACATAGTTAGACACTGTGACCTATTCGATATTTATAGAAAACAACAGAAAAAAACTGGTGTTTCACCAAAATATTCCATAGGCTTGTCCATAAGAGAAGGCTCAATATATTTGGAAAACTTCAAACTCTATAAAGTATATTTTCTGACTACACTGAAGTAAAATGAGAAACTATTTATAGATACCAAGGAAAGCTCCAAGTATTTTCAAACTAAATGGCATAATTTTAAATGATTTACATGCAAATAAGAAATCACAGGAGAAATTTAAGAAAAATATTCCAAACAAATGATAAAATAAAATGTGAAATATTTGTGGGATTCAGCTAAACAGTGTTTAGAGGAAATTTGTGTTTTAAATATCCTAAGAATTAAAAGAATAGTTATTGAAATCAATTGTCAATGTTTATATCTTATGAGTAAATTAAAACCAAAATAAGTAAAGAGATGTAATAACTAGAAGAGAAATTAGAGAAGTTAATCAAAGCAAAAGATGACTATTGAAAAGATTAATAGCTAGCAAGACTGATCAAGTGTAATAGCAAGAATGAACAATTGCATGTTTCTATAGATTTTAGACACTAAACAGAAAATAAAGTACAATTATTAATAATATTTTGCCATACATTTGAGACATTAGATGGAATGAACAAATTCCTAGAAAGGCACAACGTACAAAAATTGAAATGAGATGAAGTAGAAAACCTGAATATCCCTGTATCCATTAAATAAATTAAATAATTTATTAAAACCTTCTCCCACATAATCTTCCAGGCCCAGATAGAATTTACTGTTCACTTCTATCAAATACTTAAGGAAGAAATAATAATAATTTATTTTATTTATTTATTTATTTGTTTGTTTATTTATTTTTTTTTTTTTTGCAGTATGTGGGCCTCTCACTGTTGTTGCCTCTCCCGTTGCGGAGCATGGGCTAGGGACACGCAGGCTCAGCAGCCATGGCTCATGGGCCTAGCTGCTCCGTGGCATGTGGGATCTTCCCGAACCGGGGCATGAACCCATGTCCCCAGCATCGGCAGGTGGACTCTCAACCACTGTGCCACCAGGGAAGCCCAATAATAACAATTTTAAAACATCTTTTCAGAGAATATAGAAGAGAGGAACACTTCCTAACTCATTTTATAATACCAGCATAAGCCTAGTATGCCAAATTCATAAAAAGGAAATTACACAACAATATATCTTATAAACCTAGATGCAAATTTTCTTTAAAATAGGTTAACAATTTGTATACAGCAGTATATGAAAAGGATAGAACATTATGAACAAGTAGTGATTTTCCAAGGAATTCAAGGATAGCTAAAAAATTGAAAAATCAAAAGGATTTAACCTCATTAGTAAGAATAAAAGAATAACTCTATGATTATGTTACATACATTTGTGGTAAAATATCTCAACAAATTAGGAATGGAAGATAACAATCCCAATCTGATAAAGGACAGATACAAAACACCAACAGCTACGTATATTTTCTGTGGCAAAATTTTCCATCCCACATATTCTCTACAATGTGACCTTTTATTCTGGCCCATCAAGAGTTAGGGTCTGTATTTGGTCCACTTCAATCTGTTGAGGTATATAACTGCATTGACAAATGTAGTAAAATAGAAGTTATACCATTTGACTTTCAAGGCTATGTCATAAAAGCTTGCTGGCCTAGTTTTCATAGCTATGAGGGAACAGATAAGACTGACTACACTAAAGCCATCATAATATTAGAGAGATCAGAGTACCCAGAGAGACCATGTGTAGGTCCTCCAGTCAACAGTTCCATCAGAGGTCTCAGCTGACAACCAGAATTAACCATCAGACATGTAAGTGAAAGCACACCAAGATAATTTTAGCCACTACTGGTTAAGTTTTCCTCAACCATGAGTCTTCCTTGCAAAAGTTCCTGAGACTGCAGAACACAGACAAGCCATCGCTCCCTGTTTAATATTCTGACCAAGAAAATCTGTAATAATATTAAAACGTTTATTTTATTTCACTACCTTTTGACATGGAATATAAAGCAGCAGTAGTAACTGCAACACCACCCTATAAGGTCAGAGATAAGACATAGTTGTCTAATCTTGCAACTTGTATTTACTTTTTTAAAAAATTTTTTGCTTTATAACAAATTTAATCAGTTATACATATACATATGTTCCCATATCCCCTCCCTTTTGAGTCTCCCTCCCACACTCCCTATCCCACACCTCCAGGCGGTCACAAAGCACCGAGCTGATCTCCCTGTGCTATGCAGCTGCTTCCCACTAGCTATCTACCATATGTTTGGTAGTGTATATATGTCCATGCCGCTCTTTCACTTTGTCACAGCTTACCCTTCCCCCTCCCCATATCCTCAAGCCCATTCTCTAGTAGGTCTGTGTCTTTATTCCTGTCTTACCCCTATGTTCTTCATAACATTTTTTTTTCTTAAATTCCATATATATGTGTTAGCATATGGTATTTGTCTTTCTCTTTCTGACTTACTTCACTCTGTATGACAGACTCTAGGTCCATCCACCTCATTACAAATAGCTCAATTTCATTTCTTTTTATGGCTGAGTAATATTCCATTGTATATATGTGCCACATCTTCTTTACCCATTCATCCGATGATGGACACTTAGGTTGTTTCCATCTCTGGGCTATTGTAAATAGGGCTGCTATGAACATTTTGGTACATGTCTCTTTTTGAATTATGGTTTTCTCAGGGTATATGCCCAGTAGTGGGATTGCTGGGTCATATGGTAGTTCTATTTGTAGTTTTTTAAGGAACCTCCATACTGTTCTCCATAGTGGCTCTACCAATTCACATTCCCACCAGCAGTGCAAGAGTGTTCCCTTTCTTCCACACCCTCTCCAGCATTTATTGTTTCTAGATTTTTTGATGATGGCCATTCTGACAGGTGTAAGATGATATCTCATTGTAGTTTTGATTTGCATTTCTCTAATGAGTAAAGATGTTGAGCATCCTTTCATGTGTTTGTTGGCAGTCTGTATATCTTCTGTGGAGAAAGGTCTATTTAGGTCTTTTGCCCATTTTTGGATTGGGTTGTTTGTTTTTTTGTTATTGAGCTGCATGAGCTGCTTATAAATTTTGGAGATTAATCCTTTGTCAGTTGCTTCATTTGCAAATATTTTCTCCCATTCTGAGGGTTGTCTTTTGGTCTTGTTTATGGTTTCCTTTGCTGTACAAAACCTTTGAAGTTTCATTAGGTCCCATGTGTTTATTTTTGTCTTTATTTCCAATCCTCTAGGAGGTGGGTCAAAAGGATCTTGCTGTGATTTATGTCATAGAGTGTTCTCCCTGTTTTCCTCTAAGAGTTTGATAGTGTCTGGACTTACATTTAGGTCTTTAATCCATTTTGTATTTTTGTGTATGGTGTTAGGGAATGATCTAATCTCAAACTTTTACATGTCCCTGTCCAGTTTTCCCAGCACCACTTATTGAAGAGGCTGTCCTTTCTCCACTGTACATTCCTGCCTCCTTTATCAAAGATAAGGTGACCATATGTGCGTGGGTTTATCTCTGGGCTTTCTATCCTGTTCCATTGATCTATCTTTCTGTTTTTGTGCCAGTACCATACTGTCTTGATTACTGTAGCTTTGTTGTATAGTCTGAAGTCAGGGAGCCTGATTCCTCCAGCTCCATTTTTCGTTCTCAAGATTGCTTTGGCTATTTGGGGTCTTTTGGGTTTCCATACAAATTGTGAAATTTTTTGTTCTAGTTCTGTGAAAAATGCCAGTGGTAGTTTGATAGGGATTGCATTGAATCTGTAGATTGCTTTGGGTAGTAGAGTCATTTTCACAATGTTGATTCTTCCAATCCAAGAACATGGTACATCTCTCCATCTATTTGTATCATTTTTAATTTCTTTCATCAGTGTCTTATAATTTTCTGCATACAGGTCTTTTGTCTCCTTAGGTAGGTTTATTCCTAGATATTTTATTCTTTTTGTTGCAATGGTAAATGGGAGTGTTTTCTTGATTTCATTTTCAGATTTTTCATCATTAGTGTACAGGAATGCCAGAGATTTCTGTGCATTAATTTGTATCCTGCAACTTTACCAAATCCATTGATTAGCTCTAGTAGTTTTCTGGTAGCATCTTTAGGATTCTGTATGTATAGTATCATGTCATCTGCAAACAGTGACAGCTTTACTTCTTCTTTTCCGATTTTGATTCCTTTTTTTTCCTTTTCTTCTCTGATTGCTGTGGCTAAAACTTCCAAAACTATGTTGAATAAGAGTGGTGAGAGTGGGCAACCTTGTCTTGTTCCTTATCTTAGTGGAAATGGTTTCAGTTTTTCACCATTGAGGACGATGCTGGCTGTGGGTTTGTCATATATGGCCTTTATTATGTTGAGGAAAGTTCCCCTTATGCCTACTTTTTGCAGGGTTTTTATCATAAATGGATGTTGAATTTTGTCAAAAGCTTTCTCTGCATCTATTGAGATGATCATATGGTTTTTCTCCTTCAATTTGTTAATATGGTGTATCACGTTGATTGATTTTCGTATATTGAAGAATCCTTGCATTCCTGGAATAAACCCCACTTGATCATGGTGTATGATCGTTTTAATGTGCTGTTGGATTCTGTTTGCTAGTATTTTGTTGAGGATTTTTGCATCTATGTTCATCAGTGATATTGGCCTGTAGTTTTCTTTCTTTGTGACATCCTTGTCTGGTTTTGGTATCAAGGTGATGGTGGCCTCATAGAATGAGTTTTGGAGTGTTCCTCCCTCTGCTATATTTTGGAAGAGTTTGAGAAGGATAGGTGTTAGCTCTTCTCTAAATGCTTGATAGAATTCGCCTGTGAAGCCGTCTGGTCCTGGGCTTTTGTTTGTTGGAAGATTTTTTATCACAGTTTCAATTTCAGTGCTTGTGATTGGTCTGTTCATATTTTCTATTTCTTCCTGATTCAGTCTTGGCAGGTTGTGCATTTCTAAGAATTTGTCCATTTCTTCCAGGTTGTCCATTTTATTGGCATAGAGTTGCTTATAGTAATCTCTCATGATCTTTTGTATTTCTGCAGTGTCAGTTGTTACTTCTCCTTTTTCATTTCTAATTCTATTGATTTGAGTCTTCTCCCTTTTTTTCTTGATGAGTCTGGCTAATGGTTTATCAATTTTGTTTATCTTCTCAAAGAAGCAGCTTTTAGTTTTATTGATCTTTGCTATCCTTTCCTTCATTTCTTTTTCATTTATTTCTGATCTGATTTTTATGATTTCTTTCCTACTGCTAACTTTGGGATGTTTTTGTTCTTCTTTCTCTAGGTGCTTTAGGTGCAAGGTTAGGTTGTTTATTCGAGATGTTTCCTGTTTCTTAAGGTGGGATTGTATTGCTATAAACTTCCCTCTTACAACTGCTTTTGCTGCCTCCCATAGGTTTTGGGTCGTCATGTCTCCATTGTCATTTGTTTCTAGGTCTTTTTTAATTTCCTCTTTGATTTCTTCAGTGATCAGTTCGTTATTAAGTAGTATATTGTTTATCCTCCATGTGTTTGTATTTTTTACAGCTCTTTTCCTGTAATTGATATCTAGTCTCATAGCACTTTGGTCGGAAAAGATACTTGATACAATTTCAATTTTCTTAAATTTACCAAGGCTTGATTTCTGACCCAGGATATGATCTATCCTGGAGAATGTTCCATGAGCACTTGAGAAAAATGTGTATTCTGTTGTTTTTGGATGGAATGTCCTATAAACATCAATTAAGTCCATCTTGTTTAATGTATCATTTAAAGCTTGTGTTTCCTTATTTATTTTCATTTTGGATGATCTGTCCATTGATGAAAGTGGGGTGTTAAAGTCCCCTACTATGATTGTGTTACTGTCGATTTCTCCTTTTATGGCTGTTAGTATTTGCGTTATGTATTGAGGTGCTCCTATGTTGGGTGCATAAATATTTACAATTGTTATATCTTCTTCTTGGATCGATCCCTTGATCATTATGTAGTGTCCTTCTTTGTCTCTCCTAGTAGTCTTTATTTTAAAGTCTATTTTGTCTGATATGAGAATTGCTACTCCAGCTTTCTTTTGGTTTCCATTTGCATGGAATATCTTTTTCCATCCCCTTACTTTCAGTCTGTATGTATCTCTATGTCTGAAGTGGGTCTCTTGTAGACAGCATATATATGGGTCTTGTTTTTGTATCCATTCAGCCACTCTGTGTCTTTTGGTGGGAGCATTTAGTCCATTTACATTTAAGGTAATTATCGATATGTATGTTCCTATTCCCATTTTCTTAATTGTTTTGGGTTCGTTATTGTAGGTCTTTTCCTTCTGTTGTGTTTCTTGCCTAGAGAAGTTCCTTTAGCATTTGTTGTAAAGCTGGTTTGGTGGTGCTGAACTCTCTCAGCTTTTGCTTGTCTGTAAACTTTTTAATTTCTCCATCAAATCTGAATGAGATCCTTGCTGGGTAGAGTAATCTTGGTTGCAGGTTTTTCTCCCTCATCACTTTAATTATGTCCTGCCACTCCCTTCTGGCTTATAGAGTTTCTGCTGAGAGATCAGCTGTTATCCCAATGGGGATTCCCTTGTGTGTTATTTGTTGTTTTTGCCTTGCTGCTTTTAATATGATTTCTTTGTGTTTAATTTTTGACAGTTTGATTAATATGTGTCTTGTCGTATTTCTCCTTGGATTTATTCTGTATGGGACTCTCTGTGCCTCCTGGACTTGATTAACTATTTCCTTTCCCATATTAGGGAATTTTACAACTATAATCTCTTCAAATATTTTCTCAGTCCCTTTCTTTTTCTCTTCTTCTTGTGGATCCCCTATAAGTCGAATGTTGGTGTGTTTAATGTTGTCCCAGAGGTCTCTGAGACTGTCCTCTGTTCTTTTCATTCTTTTTTCTTTATTTTGCTCTGCAGCAGTTATTTCCACTATTTTATCTTCCACCTCACTTATCCGTTCTTCTGCCTCAGTTATTCTGCTATTGATCCCATCTAGAGTATTTTTTATTTCATTTATTGTGTTTTTAATCGATGCTTGATTCATCTTTAGTTCTTCTAGGTCCTTGTTAACTGTTTCTTGCATTTTGTCTATTCTATTTCCAAGATTTTGGATCTGGGAAATAGAATCTTGGATCATCTTTACCATCATTATTCTGAATTCTTTTTCAGGTAGCCTGCCTATTACCTCTTCATTTGTTAGGTCTGGTGGGTTTTTATCTTGCTCCTTCTCCTACTGTGTGTTTTTCTGTGTTCTCATTTTGCTTATGTTAGTGTTATGGGGGTCTCCTTTTTGTACGCTGCAGGTTCGTAGTTCCCGTTGTTTTTGGTGTCTGTCCCCAGTGGCTAAGGTTGGTTTAGTGGGTTGTGTAGGCTTCCTGTTGGAGGGGACTAGTGCCTGTGTTCTGGTGGATGAGGCTGGATCTTGTCTTTCTGGTGGGCAGGTCCACGTCTGGTGGTGTGTTTTGGGGTGTCTGCAGACTTTTTATGATTTTAGGCCACCTCTCTGCTAATGGGTGGCATTGTGTTCCTGTCTTGCTAGTTGTTTGGCATAGGGTGTCCAGCACTGTAGCTTGCTGGTCGTTGAGTGAAGCTGGGTGGTGGTGTTGAGATGGAGATCTCTGGAAGATTTTCGCCATTTGATATTATGTGGAGCTGGGAGGTCTCTTGTGGACCAGTGTCCTGAAGTTGGCTCTCCCACCTCAGAGGCACAGCACTGACTCCTGGCTCCTCAATTTGGGATGATTTGTTGTCTATTCATGTATTCCACAGATGCAGGGTACATCAAGTTGATTGTGGAGCTTTAATCCACTGCTTCTGAGGCTGCTGGGAGAGGTTTCCCTTTCTCTTCTTTGTTCTCACAGCTCCTGGGTCTCAGCTTTGGATTTGGCCCCGCCTCTGCGTGTAGGTCGCTGGAGGGCATCTGTTCTTCGCTCAGACAGGACAGGGTTAAAGGAACAGCCTCTTCGGGGACTCTGGCTCACCCAGGCCGGGCGGGAGGGAGGGGCATGGAGTGCGGGGCGAGCCTGCAGCTGCAGAGGTCGGCGTGACGTTGCACCAGCCGGAGGCGCGCCGTGCGTTCTCCCAGGGAAGTCACCCCTGGATCCCGGGACCCCGGCAGTGGCGGGCTTCACAGGCTCCCGGAAGGGCGGTGTGGACAGTGACCCGCGCTTGCACACAGGCTTCTTGGCGGCAGCGGCAGCAGCAGCCCCAGCGTCCCACGCCCGTCACTGGGCTCCACGCTTTCAGTCGCGACTCGCGCCCGTCTATGGAGCCCCTTTAAGCAGTGCTCTTAATCCCCTCTCCTAGCGCACCAGGAAACCAAGAGGGAAGAAAAAGTCTCTTGCCTCTTCGGCAGCTCCAGAGTTTTCCCAGACTCCCTCCCGGCTAGCTGTGGCACATTAGCCCCCTTCAGGCTGAGTTCTTGCCGCCAGCCCCAGTCCTCTCCCTGCGCTCTGACCGAAGCCCGAGCCTCAGCTTCCAGCACCGCCCGCCCCGGCGGGCGAGCAGACAAGCCTCTCGGGCTGGTGAGTGTCGCTCGGCACCGATCCTCTGTGCGGGGATCTCTCCGCTTTGCCCTACCCAGGTATGTGGGGAGTTTCTTGCCTTTTGGGAGGTCTGGGGTCTTCTGCCAGCGTTCAGTAGGTGTTCTGTAGGAATTGTTCCACGTGTAGCTGTATTTCTGGTGTATCCGTGGGGAGGAAGGTGATCTCTGCGTCTTACTCTTCCGCCATCTTACCCGGAAGTCTCCCTAGCGTAATCTGTATTTACTATTATATGGAGGGCCCTAAAAAATTCAATAAGAAAACACAACAAAATAAAAGGCATAAAGATTGGAAAAAGAAGAAATAAAACTTTGTTTTCAGATGACATGATTGTCTACATAAAAAAATCCTAACAAGACTATAAGGTAATTAATTTGGAACATACATGTGAATTTTGCAGTGTCACAGACAGTAGGCCAATATACAAAATCAATTTTATTTATATGTAGTACTAAGAATAGACAATTTGAAAATATCATTGAAGTGCCAAATTTCTCAAATTGGCCCATAGATTTATTATAGTCTAATTAGTAAGGCAAGCAGGCATTTTTACAGCAATGGGCAAATCAATTACCAATTGGGATTATCAATTTTTATATTATTTTTATTTGTATTTATTATTAATATTATTTAATTTATATGAAAATCTAGAACTGGCAAAACTAATGAAAATATCATTGGTTGCTTTTGGGTGGTTTGGGAGTGAGTGGGAAATATTATGAAGGAATTTAATGATGTATTAGGAATGTCCTTTATTCAGATAGTGGTATACACTACATGGGTTTATGAATTTGTCAAAACTCACTGAATTGTCCACTCAAGAATTATGCATCTACTGTATATAAATTTTACAAAAAATGTTAACTTTTTTTAATGTTAATATCTTCATTACTGAACTCTAGTTTGTAGGTTTGCTTTTTTCCAGTGGAATAATGGTATGGGTTAGCAGTTTGGAAAGGACTTTAGGGTTATTCTGGTCTTAGAAAAAAAAAAAACAGATTTTAATGTTAGTGGGAACCATATTTGTCACTGTTGGAGAAGGGATTGACAAATAATAGAAAGTGGAAAGATGATAATGAACCCTGTGTTAAGGAAAATCTTAAGGCAATTAGAGACTTGTCAGAAGAAAACAGAAACCAGATAGAAGGGGTTTGTATTGACCAAATCTAGGGCAATTTGATCATTCAAAGAAATAGTAATGAGAATACAATAAAATCTATTGAATAAAAATAGAAATTCATAAGCCTATACTGATACAAGTGAATAAATAAATTAATTAATATGGGAGAAGGGAAAACTCACTCAGTAGAATACCAACTAATAAATACAAGATAAATTATAGATAATCTTCAATTGTTGCTAAAATTAGTAGGTGAAAGTTTGATTAGAAAGAAGATGTTTAAGTAGTTTGAAAGTATCTTCACACAAATTACTTCTTACGAGGGCAAAAATCGTAACTTTACTGTGGAGAAACCAGATGGACCCCAACTTAACAAAATCATCAAAGTGACATCACTAACATGATGTGCCTCCTGATATGATTTGTGGTAAAGGAAACAGCTTCATTTCTGTGATATTCTGCCAAAATTCATAGCCTAAATCTATTCATGAGGAGCATAGATGCACCCATATTGTGGGATATTTTATAAAATAGTTGACCTTTCCTAATTACCAAGTTTAAGAAATAAAAAGAAATACTGAGATTAAAGAAAACAAAGGAAATTTGACAAATAAATCTTACATGTGTTCCTGTACCAGGGAACAGGTATAGAGAATATCGATGAGAAAATTTTAAAAACAGTAAACATAAACTGTGGGTTAGATGACAGTATTGTGATTAACATTAAATTTTCTGATTTTGGAAATTGTACATTAGTAATGTAAAAGAATATTTTTTTCTAAAAAAAACACACTTCCTGTTATAAAATAAATAAGGCATAGGAATGTAATGTACAGCATAGGAAATGCAGTCAGTAATATTAAAATGATTTACATGGTGACAGATGGTAACTAGACTTATCATGGTGATCATTTCATAATGTATAAAAATACCAAATCACTATCTTGTATACCTGAAACTAATATAACACTGTAAGTCAATTATACCTCAATAAAAAAATAAATAAAATATTCAGTGGTAAAGGATAATGATAATCACAGTTTTACTCTTAAATTATTTTGAAAATAAAGGTGTGTATACATACACACACACACACACACACACACACCAGTTACATATGCAGATAGAAAGAGAATGATAAAACAAGTGAGGAAAAAGGAAAAGTGGTCATTCTGGAAAAAGAGTGTAATAAACTTCCCTGTATTCTTCTTGAAAATTTTCTCTAAGTGTGAAATAATGTAAAAATAAAACATTACACACACAATAAAGCCTTATCCTAAGGCTATTGCTACTTTATTGAGTTGAAGTACATACATTAAAACTCATAGAAAATTGGTCCTTCTGAAACCAAATATCAGAAAATTATATAGGTTGATATTATTTTTTTTAAAAGGAGCAGATATAGTTTTCATGAGTGTGATTGACAAGTCTTGGAAATGAATATCTTTTTCTCTAGAGGACAATTGCACTAGCTCTGCATCACCTCTGTTAATCAGCTTCAACCTTGGCCTTGGGTGCCACTGAAAATGAGAAGATGGTTTTGCCTTTGGGAACTATTTCATCCTTAGATCTGCATAGGCTGACAACTAGAAGGGCAAGTGAATGTATTGTGTGATCTGTATGCTTGGTCTATCGGGAACAGAGTTGAAACCCTGATATGTTTCACATGCCTCCCAGAAACAGGCCTGGGAAGGTAATGATTCTACTGTCCTATTCATCTAGCTTGAGACTGAACCTGAGTATTAATGCTTGGAGGAAAATTACCATGTTTTAACTGCTTTGGTTGTGGTTTAACTCAACACACATTCACTGAGCACCTGCTATATCCCTAGCTCTATGCCAAGTATAGTGGAGAATAACATGTAAAGAATATGTGGTACCTGATTTCAATTTCTTAGGTACAGTTTGGTAAGAACAGAAGGCATATGATTAAAACAATAATTAATAAACTCTAGATTTATGTGTTCAAAATGTATAGTCAAGGTTTCTCTTTCTAAATTGTTAAGTAAAACATACATTTTAACTTCTTCTCTCTTGTACCCCTTTCAAATTATCAAAAAAAAAAAAAAACGGAAATAAAGAAAACTATATAGAAAACAGAGATGAATGCTTCCCTCATACACTAGAGGAGAAATAACAATTGTTATCATTTGTTGAGAAATTCTTATACATCAGACAGTATGTTGCATACTTCACATACATTATTTTATTTAATCCCTTAAGAATAATTATTATCAAATTTGCTTGTGAAACATGAGACTTAAGGAAGTTAAATAACTGACCCAAAGTCATACAAGTTGTAGAGCTGTCTCTCAAGTCACTGAATGGAAGGGGGTTTATAATTTGTATATTTGTACATGCAGAGGAAGTAAATTATAAACATCTACATCTAAATAAGTATTAAAAAGCTCTTCTATTAAATGGAGAATATAATTCTAAGAAATTTAAATAAGAAATACATTGTGTCATAGATTAATTAGCAGTGTTTTTATTAGAAGATACAGAAAATAAAGATGTGTCTCATAATTGATTATAACTCAGGTTCAATAAAATTTAAAAAGAACTAAAATATCTTAAGAGTTAAATAACCATGCATAAAATGGAGGGGAAATAGTCAAGGTATGACTCCCACAAATGTTGAGGATCCAGACTATTTCAGAAGTCTACACTTTTGAATTATGAATACTCTAAAAAAATGCATAATTTTCATGTGATTCAAATTTTACAGAGCTTAGAAAAAGTAGGAAATATTCCTTTTTAAAGCAACACTTAGATAATAAATGAGGAAGACAAAGTGAGAAAATTCTGCTAACACCGAAGTTAAAAAGCCTGCAGGATACATGAAAGAAACCTAAACAAAATATTGTCAAATAAATTAATCACTGTAGATAATATACCATGACCAAGGAGACTTTAATCCTAATTAGCAAAAGAAAACTCTATTGATATATTTTATTATTTAAATATTCCTGAGAAGAAAAAAACATATTCTTTTTCAAGAAGTTCCAAAAAGCATTTGCTAAAATTCATATATAATCCCAATAAAAACTCCAAGAATAATATAATAACTGCCCAAACCATTATATTTAATGAAGAAATGTTAGTCTTTACCATTAAAAATAAGAATAAAAATTATCTACCTAAAGTACTCTTGTATAATATTTTGAAGGTGCATTTAATGCAATTACATCATTCAAGAACATATAGAGTGAAGAGTTGGTGGAAAATATTATTTCATATTATATGATGTGGTACCTGAAAATCTCAATAAAATAAAAACCTTCATTTGAACAAATAAAGATGTAAGTTGTTTTTTCATGAGAGAAATGCAACGTCTCTATATAACAACAATTTGTTGGACATTTCTATGAAAAATGTCCCAAATCACAACTGTAATAGCAAATATAACCTCTTGAAGGGAGTTTTACACTATTGGATTTTTAAATTTCTACAAACTTTTCACAAGGACTGAAAAGCTGAAAATACCAAGAAATTTTTTTTTTCCACTTTTCTCTCTCTATTACTTTTCCAATTCATTCCACCAGGTAACACTAAGTTTTCTACTATATGTAAAATAACATTACTTTCCATTTTTAATTTTTATTTCCAGATATTTGATTTTTTAAAAATTTCATATTCTGGGAGTTCCTTGGTGGCCTAATGGTTAGGATTCCTGAGTTTTTACTGCAATGCCAGGTTTCAATCCCTGGTCAGAAAACTGAGATCCTGAAAACTATGCAGTGTGGCCAAAACAACAACAACAAAAAAAATCTTATTCTATTTTATATTTATTATATCAACAAAGCATGATGAAATCAAATATTTGGCAATTGTTGAGATTTCCTTTTATGGCCTCAGTACATTATGTAAGTTCTACCTTTTTTGAAAACAATGTATTATATTTCACTTGTTCATTTAAATTTCTGCATTATCTTTACTTCAGATACACTTTGTGAATTTCTTTTTTTTGTTTCGTACATTTTTCAATTTCTCTTAGAAGTTCAGGTTTCTTGCCTTTTATACCTCATATCCTTGTAGAGAAGTATTTTAGTATCTGGTGCCTTCCATCTTCATCCTTTGTATCATCATGAAATCAGAGCCCACTATCTACAGATATGCCTATTTAATCATTTTTTTCCCTGTAGCCTGTTTACTTAATCTCAAAGCATTCATCAAAACCTGAAATAATATAATCAATGTAATGAAATATTACTCAGCCATAAAAAAGAATGAAATCTCACCATTTGGACAACATGGACGGACCTAGAGGTTACTATGCTAAGTGATATAATTCAGACAGAGAAAAACAAACACCATATGATTTCACTTATATGTGAAATCTAAATAACAAAAGAAATGAAGAAACATAACAAAACAGGAAGATTCATAGATACAAGGAAAAAACTGGTTCCATCCTTCTGGTTGCCAGAGGGAAGGGGGGATGATAAGTGAAATAGGTGAGATTAAGAGGTGCAAACTTCCAGTTATAGAGTAAATAAGTCAAAGGGATATAATATGCACCATAGGGAATACAGTCAATAATATTGCTATAATTTTGTATGATGCAGATGGTAACTATAATTCTTGTAGTGATCACTTTGTAATATATAAAAATATTGAATCACTATGTTGTACACCTGAAACTAATATAATATTGTAAGTCAATTACATTTCAATAACAAACAAAATTAAAAGGCCTTGGTTCTTTTAGAGATTAATAAAATGGACTATGTTTAGCAACATAGCTGGGTGTAATTTGATATGGGAAATAAAATATATGGTAGTTCATCACTTCATTGCAGTGTTGTCTATCTAGTAGTGCTTATCAAAATCACTTTGGATGCTTTTTTCAAAACGTATACGATCAATTTATTTTCCTGGGAATACAAAAATCAGATTGGGGTTAAAGGTAGATGCATATATAATAGATATTTTCCCAAGTCATTGTGATACACACTACCCTATATCATAAGGACTAGGAATATCAGAAATCATATAAAAATCCTAAAGCATTTCAGGGTATCCTTTGAGCAACAGAGAAAACAAAGCAAAGCAAAACAAAACATTTCAATTATGAATATGAGTTGCTATACTCACCAGTTCCAGTTCGTCAAATAGAAACTGTTATAGAGTCAATTCTTGTTTAAACCTTCATGAGGCTTTATCTGATACCTGTTTTGACGTCTTTATTTGAGAAGAACAGAGAGAATCTTAATAAGCCACAGGCTTAACTGCTCAATTCACTGAAGGTAAATAAAGTGATATAATATGAAAGCATATTATAGGTTCACCAAAAGTTCTGGAGTCCTCACCAAGATAGAGAAGCTCTAATATATCTGGTGAGTATTCTGTTATACATTCAGTCATTTATCCACCACATTTTCATTGTGATCCTGTGATGCATCAGATGTTAAATTAGAAGTGGGTGTATAATTGAAAATAAAACAACACTAGTCCATACTTTTAAGGATCTTAGTCAATAAAAGAGTAAGCAGAGATATTATTTCAGGTTTTGATGAATGCCTTGAGATGAAGTAAATAGGCTACAGGAAAAGATGATTAAATAGGACCATCTGTGATAGTGTGTTCGATTTCATGGTGATACAAGGGATGAAGATGGAAGGAGACATACTAAAATACTTCTCTACAAGGAAGGTTTCTTGTAAAGTTTCCCACTTCCTTGAAGAAAATGTAACAACATAGTGTCTGATCCAACCCACTTTGAGTAACTAGTATATGAATAATAACTTTGAATAACTAGGCCAAGGGACTCAGGGTGGGGCTCAAGGGAAAATAATCAATCATTCAGCCTACTCCTTTCCAGGCCATTAGTCCTATGGAAAAAAAAAAAAAAAAAAAAAAAAAAAACCTTCCCAGCTCATACCTGTTTTCATTCCAAACTGACTTGGTAAGAGATTACTTAACGGTTTGGGACAACCAGCTAGAAATAAAGCATCATGATTTCCTTCAAATATTTGGGCTCTATTTATCTCAAGTTCCTTTGGCAACTCTGAGCATCCACAGAGAATTCAGAAAATTTAGATCTTTTCCACATATTTTTTTAAGAGAACTTACTATCAATTATTAAGCAGGAGGTAATTAACAGCAAGCAGTATATTAGATGACAGAGTATAACTCTATAAGAATTTAATGGACTTTATATACATGAAAGGTAACATGGAGAAAGTGGGGCATTTAATGAATTTTGGAGGATCAATGGATTAGAGAATAGAGTTAGTGAAGCTAAATGAATTAGTTTTCACAGAGAAAAAAATGTTGCCAGCTCAGGTGTATTTATTCAAAAAAAGAAACCAAATGAGTAACTGTGGGTAATTTAGTGATAACTTTCTCTCCTATAGAAAGAAGTTCAAAGAGCATGTCTTATTGACAATATATCAGTGGTATCATTTTCCTATATTAAATATGGCCCATTGAATTTTTCTTACTTCATCTTCTTTTTTTTGGCTCATTGATTTTTTTAGGTTGAAATGAGCTCATTTTTCCCCTATGGGGAGAGTATTTTCCTGGAACAAAAAAGAAAAATGATTCATCTTTACCTAGTAATAAACGTTTCCAGCAGTTTTGCATCTGTCAAACCTTGCCAGTTTATTCTAAACCTTGAACTATAGAAACTTACAGGTAAGTAAACAATTGTTTCTTTAGAATCAATTATTATTGTTTTTTTTTGTTTGCATTCCTACTGTGATTTACTAATCCTTAAAAAGATTACTCTACTTTTTCATATGCAGTCATGTCATCAAAATGCAAGGTCAGTTCTTTGAAGTGACAATCCCAGTGCACTAGATAAATGGGCAGATGGCAAAGTGCAGATAATAGATGACCTTGAGAGCTAGGGTCTTGAAACTCTCAAGGAAACAATTATGAATGCCTTATATCATGGCAGTAAGTCATTGCCCTAAAGCTTTGTCTGTAGGCATGTGCTGTTTTCCTAATAAGGCAGGGAGAAAATGGAGGAACTGACAAGCTGCATACATGGTTACTCATAATCCGTACTAATAAGAATACAAATAATTCAAGAGAAGTTATTTAAATGCCACCTTTCTTCAATGTCCTAACTATAACAAAATAGATCTGGGGAGGAAGTTTGGCTTATATCATGACAATAGAGTTTTAGCATCTTATCATAAAATTACTCACTTCATGATTGCTAATATTTTTTTTTTATGTTTAGCCATGCATGATGCAGTTGTGAAAGAAAGTTATTTTACTAAGGAAAGGATCTGAAATTATGGGCTCAACAACCAAAATTATGTATATATCTATTTGTTCTCAGTTTCTGTCTTTCTCTGTCTGTCTCTGTCTCTCTCACACACACACACGATAACAATTACGTTAATCTTATTTTTCTCTTATGCTAATTTTGTAATGAATCTTTGGAAAAATTGTTTAATTCTTCCAAAATTTGGTTTCTTCAGTGTAAAAAGCATATAATATCTGACCTGCTTACATTAGCATACTATGATTTCCTCTCTGTTGGGCTGGAATTAGGCGGTATGCATCAAACTTGTTTTGTCTACACTAGGACTCTATGGAAACTATGGAAGAGTGCCTGGACATGGGGAATTTTAAGGGAATTAACTGCCAGATCCTCAAACTGCAAACTTTTGCCTTCTTACAACAGAGCCGAGGCAGTCGACAACTCAGTTTTGCCTTTCCTTTTTATTTATTTATTTTTTTAACATCTTTATTGGAGTATAATAGCTTTACAATGGTGTGTTAGTTTCTGCTTTGTAACAAAGTGAATCAGCTATACATATACATATATCCCCATATCTCCTCCCTCTTGTGTCTCCCTCTCACCTTCCCTAACCCACCCCTCTAGGTGGTCACAAAGCACCAAGCTGATCTCCCTGTGCTATGTGGCTGCTTGCCACTAGCTATCTATTTTACATTTGGTAGTGTATATTTGTGCATGCCACTCTCTCACTTCATCCCAGCTTCCCCTTCCCCTTCCCCGTGTCCTCAAGTCAATTCTCTACATCTGCGTCTTTATTCCTGTCCTGCCCCTAGTTCTTCAGAACAATTTTTTTCTTTTTTTAGATTCCATATATATGAGCTAGCATATGGTATTTGTTTTTCTCTTTCTGACTTATTTCACTCTGTATGACACACTCTAGGTCCATCCATCTCACTACAAATAACTCAATTTCATTTCTTTTTATGGCTGAGTAATATTCCATTGTATATATGTGCCACATCTTCTTTATCTATTCATCTGTTGATGGACACTTAGGTTGCTTCCATTTCCTGGCTATTGTAAATAGTGCTGCAATGAACATTGTGGTACATGACTCATTTTGAATTATGTTTTTTTCAGGGTATATGCCCAGTAGGGGGATTGCTGGGCCATATGGTAGTTCTATTTTTAGTTTTTTAAGGAACCTCCATACTCTTCTCCATAGTGGCTGTATCAATTTACACTCCCACCAACAGTGCAACAGGGCTCCCTTTTCTCCACACCCTCTCCAGCATTATTGTTTGTAGATTTTTTGATGATGGCCATTCTGACCCGTGTGAGGTGATACCTCATTGTAGTTTTGATTTGTATTTCTCTAATGATTAGTGATGTTGAACATTCTTTCATGTGTTTGTTGGCAATCTGTGTATCTCCTCCACAATCATATCTTTTCTAATTTACAGAAGAAAGGCGTACCTCTTAACCATCCCACACCTAATCGCTGAAATTCTGGATTGTCTGTTCTAGAAGGGTATGAGAGTAGTTTGCTTATGAAAGGGGGAGTGAGCCAAAAGAACCAGCTGTGGTAATCAGTATAGCAACTCACCAAGAATTTCTGGAGTTTCACCTTCCTAGAACACAGTAGGATTACATGTCCTGTCAATGATCTGGAAGTCAAAGTGGCATATGTCATTGCTGGGCTGGAGCATTTAATTTCTGGTAATATCTGCCTTCTGCCACATTGCAGAGCAACTTTCCCAATGACAGCTGCTCTGACAGTGTGAATACTGGACTCACAGACACAGACCAGAGCCCACAACTGACTTGTATTGACTACATAGAGGGTGAAAGAAATTGATGAAGGCTCTCGGGAGACTGTTCTCTACCTCCTCCAGGTGTTGGTGATCCCAGGCATCCCTGGGCTGGCAGCTAAGTCACTCCAATCATTATTGCCATAGTCACACTGCCTTCTCCTCTTTTCTGGGTCTTCTCACCTTTTCTCTCAAATCCCCCTCTGTTTTTTTCCCTATGAGGAGATTTATCATTGGATTTATTTATTTATTTATTTATTTATTTATTGAAGTATAGCTGATTTACAATATTGTGTTAGGTTCTGTTGTACAGCAGGGTGATTCAGTTATATATATATATATATATATATATATATATATATATATATACACATATTACATATATATTCTTTCTCATATTATTTTTCACTGTAGTTTATATTATAAAATTTTGAATATATTTCCCTGTGCTACACAGTAGGACCTTGCTGTTTATTTTACATATAGTAGTTCAGGGATCCCCAACCCCTGGGCTGTAGACCGGTACAGGTCTGAGGCCTGTTAGGAAATTGACTGTACAAAAGGAAGTGAGCAGCAGGCAGGTGAGGGAATAAAGCTTCATCTGCTACTCCCCATTGCTCCCCACTGCTCGCATTACTGCCTGAACCATCCCCCCCACCCCCATCCATGGAAAAATTGTCTTCCATAAAACCAGTCCACAGTACCAAAAAGGATGGGGATTGCTGTAGTAGTTTGTATCTGCTAATCCCGAACTCCTAATTTATTCCCTCCCCACATCATTGCATTTAGAACATACCAGAAATCCAGGATGATCTCATCTTAAAACCTTTAATTACATTTGCAAAAATATTTTCCCTTCCCCTCAAAAAGGTAACATTGTCAGTTTCTAGGGATTAGGATATAAATATATCTTTAGTGAGGCTACCATGCTAACCTACTACAGACAGCAAAGGTAGGTAGCTGCCTTCTGCTTCATGAATATGTGGCCACATCTGGAAGTGACGTTGGTCAATAGAATCACAGAAGTATGCGAGGTGGGGTGGCACAGCTTCTAGAACGGTAACTGTGAAATGGCATAGAAGAGGCCACTCAATAACACTCCCTTCTTCCCCTTCCCATCATTCTCTCCACCACAATCATGCAGAAAATCTAAGGAAGACAGCTTAATAGCAAAGACATTAATAGAAGCCTAGAGTTTAGGTGCATAAGCTTTAGGCCTTCCTGTATATGGACTCTTTGGGGGACGGTTTTTTCCAGAAATAAGGACGTAAGGGAGTTACTGCTGCTTGAGAACCTTTAACAAACTTCACCTCGGCTATTTGGTTGGCTCTTTTGTGGGTTTTGAGTGACCTTTGCGACCTGTTTTTTCACTATTAGTGTGGTAAATCAAAAAACAGCAGAAAAAAACTTGTTATAGGCTTAGAAGTGGTCTAGTGACCTTTTTTTAGTTTTAAGTGTGTAGTTCTCAGACTTTAGCATGCATTCGATTTACCCTCAGGGCTTGTTAAATCCCATATTGCTAGACTTCACTCCTGGAGTTTCTGATTCAGCACTTCTAGGTTGGGACAAGGAACATGTATTTTTAACAGGTTTCTAAGTTATGCTGGAAACTGCTGTTACTGGTCGAGGACCCATACATTGAGAACCGCTGGTCTAGGCTTCAGACATATTTTTAATCTTCTGCAAGGATCCTGGTTGGATTCAACCAGCTGTCCTCTCTTGTGACTCGTTTAAACTTTATAATATAACCCTCATAAGAATAGAGCAGTGCTTTTCAAAATTTAATGAGTAAATCAATGACCTGAAATCTTGCTAAAACCAGAATCCTGTCTCTGTGCACTGAGGTGGGCCTGTGTTGGAGGAGGTCATCCAGAGGATGTAACCCCCAGTTGACCTGCAGTCAAGATGTGCCTTGCTCCCTCCCCCATCCTTGGAATGTATGATCTGCCCACAGTTCCCACAATGGGAGCTGTTTTCAAAGGCATTACCTTAAGAGAACCATGTGTTGTTAAGACAATCTGGACTGAATATGTGTCTGAACCCTGCTTAGACCTCTAAATAAACTCTTAAGATTCTTCTGAGCAGGTGTGGGATCTATTCATCTTGTAGCACCCATGACAAGTCACAAGTCATTATTAAACCTGCCACCTACCAATATGGAGTGGCTGCCTCTTTCTTTGGTCTTTCCTTACCCTCTGAGTTCAGGGCTAGTTTTGAATTTCACCAGGGGATATCCTGAGATTACAACCAAAAACTTACAGTTTGAATTTCTAATAAAGTCCCAGAAGATGCCAATGCTATTTGTTCAAGGACCACACATTCACTAGAAAGGTGATAGAGAACATTAATTTTCCTGACCATGTTCTCTGTGTTCAACTCTTACTGGAACCTGGAACAGAAGGTGCTTAAGATCATAACAGTAAGTCCTGGTTTGAGGCTATCATCTCTGGAATGTGAATAAAATGATCTTTGACCTCCAGAAGTAGCTCAAAGATCTTCTCTCTGTACATTTTACCTACCCAATGCCATCCTCAGCTTATTTCTTCTCCCCTAACAATGAGTCAGAATCAAGGATTGTATGTTTTATTTTGTCACAAGGTTAGAGGCGAAACTTTAATTAGAATATAAAGGAATGGCATCACAATGGGATTATTTAGCTCTTCTTTGTATGGGACTGAAGTGGGTAAAATAGTGTCCAGGCTTTCTCCTACCTGAAAGCTTCTCAGTTGTTGTTGTAGGTTTTTTTTTTTTTTTTTGGTACGCGGGCCTCTCACTGTTGTGGCCTCTCCCGTTGTGGAGCACAGGCTCCAGACGCGCAGGCTCAGCGGCCATGGCTCACGGGCCCAGCCGCTCCGCGGCATGTGGGATCTTCCCAGACTGGGGCACAAACCCGCGTCCCCTGCATCGGCAGGCGGACTCTCATCCACTGCGCCACCAGGGAAGCCCTGTTGTAGGTTTTTTGTACAACTTTAGCACACTTTTCTTTGGACTGATACGTTTTACCTGTTAACTAGACTGGGAAGAATCAGTGGGCAGAGATTCTTAGGTAGGACCAATCAGAAAGAAGAAAGAAGTTTGTGCTGGTGTTTTTGTTTTTGTTCTTGGTTGTTATTGTTGTTCTTTGCTTTGATCAAAGGATTACTTCAGAAAGTCTGGCTGAGGAGCTTTCATATGGGTTTTGGGCAGAAACTCTGACTAGGATTTTTTTTTTTTTTCCTGGTCTGTTCTGAAGACATCCCTCCTTCTGAAGCTTCATAATTGTGGTGGGGCAAGGCAAAGGTGACTGTGGTGTAATGGCAGTGGCAAAAGCATCTGTTGGGATCTAGGACACCATTTCCCTGCTATTTAATAATCTCTATTCATCTTGAATACCATTAAAATTGGTGACCTATAAGGCAGATTTGTAAACTAAAATATACTATTCAAAAAAGTTAGGGTTGAGGAGGTGGGGAAAAGAATGGGAAAATATCAGAGATAACTTGAGAACTTTTTGGTTCCTGGGAGTTATTTCAAGCATGCTGTGTGTGTGTGTAGAAATGTAATCCTCAAGGTATCTCAAAGCACCAGCACTGATAAATACTATTACTCCCATTGAATAGGTTAGGAATATGGAGATGCCAAGATATTAAGAACTTGCTCAAGATGACAAAGTTCTTAAGTTTTAGGGTTGAAATTTGAAAACAGGTCTTTCTTTCACAAACAATATTTCATGGGTCAACCAATTTATGAATGTTAACAGATATCTAGATATTACTTAGAACTTATGACTTATTACTTCAACACCTTAATAAAATTTAAAATTCTAGAACTCAAGATGGCTTTTATAAATCATATATAATTAAGGGAAAGGAAACTTCAATTTCGGGAAGTTCCCAATATTCATAGAGATGGAATAATCAGTGCAGTGGTAATTGGGTGTCAGTGGGGTGTCTATTACCTTTCAACATGGAAAGCAACAGGGAATTCTCCCCTTGTTCTTCTGCCCTTCTGTTCTTTTTCCTTCCTGGAGTTCAATCTGGCAGAGAGAGAAAGTGCCTCTCTGATACAAGTTTGTTCTCAATTCCTGCTTAATCCTCTGATTCTACCAAAAGGTGGTGAATCTTTAAAGAGAAAATCCAAGATTGTGATTTACACTTAGTTCCTCTAACCACAAATCAGATTTATTAAAATGGCTTATCAAGGGGAACTGTGCAATTTCTTCCTGGCTTCCTGCTCAACCACGTCTTGACCATCCATTGTAGAATTCACAGAATGCACACAATTTTATTTTAGATTCACTGAAACACAAGATAAGATGCAAACCAGGCCCTGCATGAAATTAATTTAAAACCCAATTAGAAAGCATGAACAACAACACTAATAACAAAATGGTAATGTAAGAATCTCTGCTAGTATAAAAAAAATGAGTGTTGACATTGTATCATTTTAAAACAAGTGGAAATTGATAGTACAATGGTAATAATAGCTAACACTTATTGAGTACTTACTGTGTGCCAGACACTATTCTAAGATTTTTATCTATGTTTTTCATTTAACTTATGAGTTAACTTCTAGTGATATTTTTATCTGAAAGATGAGAAGAGTGAAACACAGAAAGGGTGTGTAGCTGGCTCAGGGTCACACAGACAGGGATACATAAAAATGATGCAGAGTACATAACCACGCTTACAGGTTTAAAGTCCTCCTATACACAATCAGAGACTGAATGTGTAATCGAACACAAACATACATATATACATATTCATTCAAACAAAGCAAATAAAATTTTGTTTTTGAATGGCCCAAATCAATGGACTTCTATAAGATTATAGGTGTGACTATTCTAGCTAGTAGTAAGGCAGTATTTAGATAAACTATAACAATGTAAGTATAACATTTTTATCTGCAGGTAGCATGGTGAAGTATTATTAGTTTTTACATTTATAAGTTTTACTGCTTTATTTTTGACAAAGTCTGAAAGAGTACACTGGTGAAATTTTTAAAAATTAGTCTTCTGCATTTAAAGACCACTCACTATTGTCATCTATCATTGTTTTGGAAATGTCACATTGATTTTATCCTCCTTGCAATAAAAAGAAAACAAATAATGGTCTGACACTTCAAAATCAGCTGCCAGTCTTGGGTAAAGCAAAAATGAATAAAAGGGCAATTTTACTTGAAGGACAGGAAAGGGAGTGAGAAAGAGAGAGAACAATGCTCTGTCAGACACTGACAATATTGACAATGGTCCAGAGTAACCTAAATTATAATATTTTGTCTTTTCTATTTAAGAGATGTCATATAACTGATAAATATAACATGTCATATCATAAGTCTATTAACTTTTGCAGATCATGGCAAATTTCTTGAAAATGGATTTAGGTATAGAGGCACAGTAAAGACGGAAAGTTGCAAAATCATTGTACATGGAAAGCAGATTACTTCTAGATAACATATTCTGGAATTCTCATGGATCATGTCATATTAATGATGTATAATCGAGGATAGGGTGTCAGAATCATTTGGAATTGCATTAAAAGGACCTGATGTGAATAAATTAAATTTGATTCCATATGGGTACTGAATGAATTGAGAAGAATATTGGAAATGAACATTGAACTGGGAGTCTAGACCCTTGGGTTATACTGCCAATTTTTCCAGTGATGGTTGTTGATTTTGGACATATAAATTGAACTACCAGCAGCATAGTTTCTTCATTTACCAATGGTGCTAAAAATATGGCTGCCTGGACCATATTCACAAAGCTTTTAATTCAGTGTGTATGAGGTTATGGCTCAATAACTTGTGTATTATCAAATTCCCTATATGCATCTGATAATCAGCAATGTTTGGAAACCTTTCTTTTAGAGTCATAGCTGCAGATGCAGGTAGAGATGAAGCTATTAAAGGGCATCAAATGGACTCAGACTTTGTCTTTTTACCCCTCTGAGTGGACAAACACTTAGTTGAATAATAGCAAGGAAGCATGTAGAAAAGACATCTGTTCTCTGTTTGTTTTTGTTTTCTCCCAATAGATTCTCTAACACTTATTTGGATATCTCAGTGTAGAAGACTGTGTGGGTATGGGAGGTTGAGGATGTGGTGTTTTCAAAGACTGTGAGAGAGAAGAGCAGTGGACTTTTTTTTTTCTTTCTCCCAGGATGAAGAAGTGTTGATGTCAGGAAATCATTCATCTACTAAAAAATAAATATTTTAAAATGTCTTCTCCATAATTCCATCCATAAAATAATTCACTATAAAATTATTTTGGTAGTTTGCAAAAAAGAAAAAAAAAAAAAGAAAAAAATGGCCACAATACTTTTGTTACTTCCATTAAGCCTTAGAGTCAATTCCTTCACTTTTGAATCTAGGCAGCCTTTCTGAATTGTTTTGACCAATGGAATGGAGGAAAATAAATCTGTGGTTTTGATCCTGAAGCTTCAAATTGATTTGTATGTTTTCCTTTCTTTCTTTTATTAGCCCTGCTACCACCAAGACCACTTCTGTACCAACCTAATGGGTGATGAGAGATCATGGGGAGAAGATTTAGGAGCTTACAGCAGAGGTCCTCTCTAGACCAACCAGGCACCTGTCAACCTGCAATCTGTTAAACCTGGAAGGGTTTAAGAAAACTAAGTTAATAATATAAGAGAGTTAAAATCCTCTCTGCCTGATGAGTTCACTCATGCAATTTGATAATCTATTCCTTCACATGATGACAAAAACTTGGCTTCCTAAACAATATGGACTGATTTTACATAGCAGTAGTGATATTCTTAGGTATTTAAAGTCACCACATTTTCAGGATCAAACAAAGAAAAAGAATTCTTGCGAGTTATAGAGTAAGTGATTTATTATAAAAATTAGATATTATTCAATTGTGGGAAGGACTGGAAAGTAAAGGTTCAGGAGGAAAGATAGAACATCAAAGGAGTTGCCAACCAATGATAAGCCAAGCCACTGAAGGGGACTACGGAGGTGAGGTTGATGTGGAGATCTATGGAATACTGTGATAATACCTCTATAGGTCTCCCCACAGGATCTGAAGGCGGAACTGGGACTGTGGTTTGTTAACAGGGTCAACAGTGAGGAAGAAGAGCTACATACAAAGTAAAGGAAAAGGCACCAATAATCTGCCACCATCTCTGCAACTGTTTCTCACCAAGTCCAACTCTGATGACCTTCAGAGAGTAATGGTTGTTGCTCCACTTCACCTTCAAAATCTCATGCAATTTCCTCTTTTGGCCAATTCTAAGATGGTACTATGTAGTGCAGAGCTTTCTGGGATCTGCAATTCCAGATAAACAAATTTAATGTAGTTCAACTGCCATAGTTGCTATATATTAGGTTGAATATTATGTACAATTTGTTAAAATCGTGTTCCTCTATTCTATTCTTTTAAACTTAGAATAACTTAGAAGAAAACTGTTAAAATGACTTGATCAAGGAAAACAGAGACCTCAGTTTTGTCATAGTACTATATATGAATGAAGAAGAGCACATAATAAAGGCATTAAGTGGATACAATAAATAATAAATTTCTTTGCCTACATTATCAAAGTAGTTTAGCAGGGAATTATGTAAGAGGAATTTGCCTGAACTAGATATAAGCTCTTACTTTCTTGTCTTCTTTGAATAAACTCATACAAAACACTAATAATCAGTAAATTAATTTTTTAAAAAAGCATTATCTAACATAACATCCTGTGTATTCACTCTTTTTGTTTACCTCCATTTACTCAATTTCTGAAATACAAAATCTAAACTCTATTTATAATCAGCTTTATTCTATACTGTCATATAACCAACAAAATCAGATTTATAATTTTCCTAGAATGCTCTCACAATACCCTTTTGTAGCCAAACCCTTTTTCTCCTCTCATTGAGCCTCTAGTAATAACTGGCCAGTTTTCAGTCACTACAGTTTTATCTTTTATGAATTTCATGTAACTAGGAGTGTTCCAATTTTCTGTTTGGCTTCTTTCACTTAGTATAGTGCTCAAGAGATTCAGCCATGTATCAAAATTAATTCACTTTAATTGATAAGCAATATTCCATTTAATGATTAGGCCACATTTTGATAACCCATCCAACAGCTGGTGGAGATGTGGCCAAGATGGCAGAATAGGAAGACCCTAAACTCACCTCCGCTGATGGACACAAAAGAATTACAAATACTTACAGGGCAACTATATATGAAAATGACTTGAAGACAAGCAGAAAAGATTTTGTACAACTAAAGATATAAAGATGGAAGCACAAGAAAGGCAGGAGGAGCATAGACATAATATAGTCAGGACCCACAAGCCTGTGCTGGTGATCCACAAACAGGAAGAATATCAAATTGTAAAGTTTTTCCCCAAAGATTGTTTTGACCCCCCACATGGGCTCCCAAGCCCAAGAGTCCTGTATTGGGAAGATGAGCCCCAAGAACATCTGGCTTTGAAAATCAGAAGGACTTATGTTTAGGGGAGCAAGAGGGTTGTAGGAAACTGAGATCTGCTCTAAAAGGGCATGCACAACATCTCACACACTCTGAGTCTCAATGCAGAAGCAGTAGCTTGAAAGGATCCTGGGTCATACCCACCCATTAATCTTGGAGAGACCCCTGGAGAGGTTACAGACAACTGAGACTGCCCTGGGAATGGAGACCCTGGCAGCAGCCATTTTGGGGAGCTCATTCTACTGTGATAACACAAGAACTGGCAAGTGGCATTTTGGAATGCTCCCTCTAACCAATTAGTGATAAGGATTCAGCCCTTCCCTCCAGCAGGCAAGCACCACTCTGAAGAACCCCAGGCCACATCGACAGGTGCATGCTGATCAATCTTAGCCCTCTAGTAGACCTGCAGCCACTGCGTGAGGCACAGCCTCAGTCAACCAGTTCGGGAGCCAGCTCCACCTACTAGTGCACCCACAATAGTCATCCCTGCTACAACAGAGAGCTCACACTGCCCACATAGGTGGAACCTCTAGAACATATAGCTCTGGTGATCAGAGGGAAGTGTGCTACTGGGTCTTATAAGATGTCTCCTGCATAAGGCAAATCCCTAAGATAGGGAAATATAACCAAGCTACCTAACATATAGAAGTAAACAGAAATGGGAAAAATGATAAGACAGAGAAATATGTTCCAAATGAAGCAACAAGACAAAACCTTAGAAAAATTACTAAAGAAAGTGAAGATAAGGAACCTAACTGATAAGAAGTTAAAGATAATGATCATAAATATGCTCACCAAACTGGCAGAAGAATGGATGATGAACAGAGTAAGAATTTTAAAAAGAGTTAGAAAATATTAAGAAGAAACAAACAGAACTGAAGAACATAGTAATTGTAAAAAGTACACTAGAAGAAATCAACAGTGGATCATGGGACACAGAGGAAAGATCAACAATATATAAGATAGAGTAGTGGAAATTACCCAAGCTATACAGAAAACAAATAATAATAATAAAATAAATAAATAAAAGAATGTAAAAATGAGCATAGTTTAAGAAACCTCTGGGACAACATCAAGTACACTAACATTCATATTATAGGGATCTCAGAAGGAAAAGAGAAAGAGAAAAATGAAGAGGACTTATTTGAAGAATGGATAACTAAAAATGTCCTTAACCTGGGGATGGAAACAAAAGTTCAAGTTCAGTAAGCACAGTCTTAAACAAGATGAACCCAAAGAGGTTCACACCAATACACATTATAATCACAAAAATTAAAGATAAGAGAGAAACTTAAAAGCAGAAAGAGAAAAGGAAAGAGATACATACAAAGGAATTCCAATGAGACTATTAGCTGACTTTTCAGCAGAAATTTTGCAGACCAGATGGGATTGATAAAATACATTTAAAGTGATAAATGGGGAAAAGCTACAATGAAGAACACTCTACCCAACCAGGTTTTCATTCAGATTTGATGGAGAGATCAAAAGTTTTATGACATTCAGTATCTAAAAGAGTTCAGCCCCACCAAACCAGATTTATAAGAATTGTTAAAGGGACTTTTCTAAGCAAAAAAGAAAAGGCCAAAGCTAAAAACGTGAAAATTATGAAAGGAAAAATTGCATTGGTTAAGGCAAATACACAGTTAAGCTAATAATTTAGACACAGATAAAGCTACTTAGGAAAGTTAAAGGACCAAAGTAGTAAAATAATCTATAACACAATGGGTAGATATGGCATATGCAAAACAAAATAAAATATGACACAAAAACATTAAACATGATTGTGAGGGAGTGAAAATGTAGAGTGCTTAGAATGCATTTGAATCTGAGATCATCTACTTAAAATAAATAAATACATACACACACACACACACAAACACACTCACAGGTTGCTATAAATGAACCTCACGGTATCCACGAACCAAATACCTATAACAGCTACACACATAAAATCGAGAAGAGTAATCCACATGTAACACTAAAGATAGTTATAACATTACAACTGAAGAGAGCAAAAGAGGACAATAGGAAAAATACAAAACTATAAAACCAACCAGAAAACAAGTAATAAAATGTCAATAAGTACATACCTATCAATAATTACTTTAAATGTAAAAAGGCTAAATGCTCCAGTCAAAAGACATAGAGTGGCTAAATAGATACAAGAAATGACCCATCTATGTGCTGCCTACAAGAGACTCACTTCAGATCTAAGGACACAAACACACTGAAAGTCAGAGGATGAAAAAATATATTCCATGCACATGGAAATGAAAAGAAACCTGGAGTAGCTATACTTATATCAGACAAAATAGACTTAAAACAAAGACTATAATGAGTATGGAGGTTCCTGAAAAAACTAAAAATAGAACTACCATACGACCGAGCAATCCCACTACTGGGCATATACCCTGAGAAAACCATAATTCAAAAAAAGTCATGTACCAAAATGCTCATTGCAGCTCTATTTACAATAGACAGGACATGGAAGCAACCTAAGTGTCCATCAACAGATGAATGGATAAAGAAGATGTGGCACATATATACAATGGAATATTACTCAGCCATAAAAAGAAATGAAATTGAGTTATTTGTAGTGAGGTGGATGGACCTAGAGTCTGTCATACAGAGTGAAGTCAGAAAGAGAAAATAAAAATACCATATGCTAACACATATATATGGAATCTAAGAAAAAAAAAAAAGGTCTTGAAGAACCTAGGGGCAAGATGGGAATAAAGACACAGACCTACTTGAGAATGGACTTGAGGATATGGGGAGGGGGAAGGGTAAGCTGTGACAAAGTGAAAGAGTGGCATGGACATATATACACTACCAAACGTAAAATAGATAGCTAGTGGGAAGTAGCCACATAGCACAGGGAGAACAGGTCAGTGCTTTGTGACCACCGAGAGGGGTGGGATAGGGAGGGTGGGAGGGAAGGAGACACAAGAGGAAGAGATAGGAAGAGATAGGGGAACATATGTAAATGTATAACTGATTCACTTTGTTATAAAGCAGAAACTAACACACCATGGTAAAACAATTATATTCCAATAAAGATATTTAAAAAAAAGACTGTAATGAGAGACAAAGAAGGAAATTACATAATGATAAAGTAGTAAATCATGAGGGTTCCCTTTTCTCCACTTCCTTGTCAACACTTGTTATTTGCTGTATTTTTGATAATAGACATTCTGACAGGTGTGAGGTGATAGCTCATTGTGATTTTGATTTGCATTCCCCTGGTGATTAGTGATGTTGAACATCTTTTCATGTGCTTGTTGGTCATGTGCATGCCCTCTTTTGCAAAATGTCTATTCAGGTTTTCTGCCCATGTTTTTAATCTTTTTTTTTTTTTTTTGATTCTGAGTTGTATGAGCTGTTTATATATTTTGGATCTTAACCCCTTATTGGTCATATCATTTGTAAATATTTTCTCCCATTCACTAAGCTGTCTTTTAATTTTATTGATGGTTGCCTTTGCTATGCAAAAGCTTTCAAGTTTAATTATTTCCAATTTGTTTATTTTTGCTTCTATGCCATTTTCTTTAGGAGACACATCCAAAAAAGTATTGCTAAGATTTATGTCAGAGTGGTCTACCTATATTTTCTTCCTGGAGCTTTATGGTTTCTGGTCTTACATTTAGGTCTTTAATCCATTGTGAGTTCATTTTGTATATGGTGTTAGAGAATGTTCTAATTTCAATATTTTATATGTAGCTGTCCAGTTTTCCCAGAACCACTTATTGAACAGACTATCTTTTCACCATTGTATATTCTTGCCTCCTTTGTCATAGATTAACTGACCATAATTATGTGGGTTTATTTCTGGGCTGTCTATTTCTTTTTCCCATTGATATATATATCTGTTTTGGTGCCAGTACCATACTATTTTGATTACTCTAGTTTTGTAGTATAGTCTGAAATCAGGGAACATGACCCCTCCAGCTCTGTTCTTCTTTCTCAATAATTTTTTTTGCTATTTATTGCCTTTCATTGTTTCCATACAAATTTTAAAATTATATGTACTAGTTCTCTATCAAAGGGGAAATTTTAAAAACTACCTGGAGACAAAATGGAAACAAAACTATCCAAAATCTATGAGATGAAGCAAAATCAGTTCTAAGAGGCAAGTTTATACTGTTACAAGTCTACCTCAAGAAACAACATATATCTCAAATAAACAACTTATATTTATACCAAAAAGAACTAGAAAAAGAAGAAACAAAACCCAAAGTTACTAGTAAGAAAGAAATCATAAATATCAAAGCAGAAATAAATAAGTTAGAGACTAATAAAGTAATAGAAAAGACCAATGAATCTAAGAACTGGTTCTTTGAAAAGATAAATTGATAAACCAAACTCATGAAGAAAAAATAAGTGAGAGCCCAAATCAATAAAATCAGAAGGGAATAAGAAGTTATGAACAGCACTACAGAAACATAAAGAACCATAAAAGATTACTATAAAAAGTATATGCCAATAAAATGGACAAAATAGAAGAAATGGATAAATTCCTAGAAATGTACAATCTCTCAAGACTGAATCAGAATGAAATAGGAAATCTAAACTGATTGATACCAGTTATTAAATCAGTAACAAAAAAAATACTTCCAACAACAACAGAAGTTCGGGACAAGATGACTTCACAGGTGAATTGTACCAAACATTTAAAGGATTAAAACCTATTCTTCCCAAACTCTTCCCAAAAGATTGAAGAAATAAGAATGCTTCCCAACTGATTCTATGATAACAGAATCACCCTGATAACATCACCCTGATAACAAAACCAGACAAAGACACCACAAAAAAAGAAAAAATACAGGCTAATATCACTAATTAATATAGATGCAAAATCCCTCAACAAAATATTAATAAATCAAATTCAACAATATATTAAATGGTTACACCCTATCATCAAGTGAGATTTATCCCAGGGATGAAGGATGTTTCAATATCCACAAATCAATAAATGTCATACACCATATTAATCAAGTAAAGCATGAAAAGTATATGATAATCTCCATAGAAGCAGAAAAAGTTTTTGACAAATAACTCATACAATTCAACAGAAAAAACCAACAATCCCATTAAAAATGGACATAAAAAGCATTTGACAAATTTCACCATCTATTTATGACAAAAGCTCTCAACAAAACGGATATAAAAGGAACATAGCTCAACATAATAAAGACCATATATGACAAACCCACAGTCAACATCATACTCAATCGTGAAAAGCTGAAAGAATATCTTCTAAGATCAGGAACAAGACAAGGATGCCCCTTCTTGCCACTTTTATTTAAAATATTATTGGAAGTCCTAGGCACAGCAGCCAGACAAGAAAAGGAAATAAGAAAACTCTAAATTGGAAAGGAAGAAATAAAATTGTCACTGTTTGCAGATGACATTTTACTATATATAGAAAATAGAAAATCCTAAAGACACCAACAAAAAACTATTAGAACTAATAAATGATTTCAGTAAAATTGCCAGATACCAAATTAATATACAGAAATCTGTTACATTTCTATATAGTAATAATGAAGTTTCAGAGAGAGAAATTAAGGGAAAAATCATTTACAATTGCATCAAAAAGAATAAAATATCTGGAATAAATGTAACCAAAGAGGTAAAAGACTTGTACTCTGAAAACTATAAAATATTAATGAAAGAAATTAAAGATGACACAAACAAATGGAAAGGTATACCATGCTCATGGATTGGAAGAATTAATATTTTTAAAATGATCACACTACCCAAGGCAATCTACAGGTTCAGTACAATTCCTATCAGAGTACAAATGACATTTTTCACAGAAATAGAATAAATAGTTCTAAAATTTATATGGAAACACAAAAAACCCTGGGTAGCCAAAGCAATATTGAGAAAGAAAAACAAAATTGGAGGCAACATGTACTCTGATTTTAAACTATACTACAAAGCTGCTGTAATCAAAACATTATGGTATTGGCACAAAAGCAGAGGCATAGATCAATGGAACAGTACAGAGAGTCCAGAATAAACCTATACTGATATGGCAAATTATATGGTCAACCTCTTCAATAGTGTGGGGAAACTGGACAGCTACATGAAAAGAATCAAACTGAACTACTTTATCACACAATATACAAAAATAAACTCAAAATAGATTAAAGACTTCAATGTCGGACCGGAAACCACAAAACCCTCAGAAGAAAACTTAGCGAGTATACTCTTTGACATCAGTCTTAGCAACATATTTTTGCATATGTCTTCTCAGGCAAAGGAAACAAAAGCAAAAAATAAACAAAATGGGATTACATCAACCTTAAAAGCTTTTGCACAGCAAAGGAAACTATCAACAAAACAAAGAGGCAGTCCACTGAATGGAGAATGTATTGTCAAGCAATATATCTGATATGGGGATAATATCAAAAATACACAAAGAAATCATGCAACTCCACATTAGAAAAATAAGCAACCTGATGAAAAATGGACAGAAGACCTGAATAGACATTTTTCCAAAGAAGACATACAGATGGCCAACAGACACATGAAAAGATGCTCAACATCCCATGATTATCAGGGAAATGAAAATCAAAGACACAATGAGCTATCACTTCACACCTGTCAGAACAGCTATTATCAAAAATACAACAAATAACAAGTGTTGGCAAGGATGTGGAGAAATGGGAACCCTTGTGCACTCTTGATAAGAATGTAAATTTGCACAGTCACCAGGGAAAAGAGTATGGAGGTTTCTCAAAAAATTAAAGTTAGGACTTCCATATGGCCCAGCAATTCCTCTCCTGGGTATATACCCCAAAAGCAAAAACAAAAGCACTAATTTGAAAAGATACATGCACCCTGATGTTCATGGCAGCATTATTTACAATTGCGAAGATATGGGAGCAACCTAAGTGTCCATCAACAGATGAATGGATAAAGAAGACTATATATAATGGAACACTATTCAGCCATAAAAAGCGAGTGAAATTTTGCCGTTTGCAACAACATAGATGGACTTGGATGTATTATGCTTAATGAAAAAGTCAGACAGAGAAAGACAAATGCCATATGATCTCACTTATATGTGGAACCTAAAAAACAAAACAAACAAAACAAACCAAAGTGAAAACAGACTCATAAATTCAGAAAACAAAATGGTGGTTACCAGAGGGGAGGTAAGTGGGAGTGGGAGAAAAATAGGTGAAGGAGATTAGAAGGTACAAACCTCCAGTTTAAAATAAGTAACCCATTGGAATGTAATACACCACATAAAGGAAACCATCACTAATATTGTAACAACTTTGTACGGAGACAGATGGTTACTGAACTTATTGTGGTAATCATTTTTTCATAATGTATGCAAATATCAAATAATTATGAAAGTAACATATATTTTAAGTCATCCATATTTCAGTGAAAGAAAAACAGTTGATGGCCATTAGTTTTTTCGAGTTTTGGTTATTACAAATAAAGCTCTTAAGACAACTTAGTGCACGTTTTTATATGGACATATATTTTCATTTCTCTAGAAAATTATCTAGGAGTGGGATTATTGGATCACACAAAATGTTTTTAATTTTATGAGAAATCGCCAAGCAGTGAGCTACAATTTTGCATTCCTGCCACTAGCATATTCGAGTTCCAGCTGTACATACTCACAAACACATTTTTCTGTTTTAATTGTCCACTCAGGTGGGTGTAGAATTATATCTCATTGTGGTTTTAATTTGTACTTCCCTAATGGCTAATGATAAGTATATTTCAATTCATATTTGCCCTTTATATATCTTCTTTGTAGTAGTGCCTATTCAAATATTTTGCTCATTTATAAATCAGCCTATCTTCCTAATATTAAACTGTAAGAATAATTCATATCTGAATACAAGACCTTAATCAGATATACATTTTGCAAATATTTTCTCTGAGTTTGTGGTTTAGCTTTACATTCTTTTAAGTTTTCAGTGTATATATTAGAAAAGAAGAAAAATTGAAAATTAGTAAGGCCAGTATCCATCTCAAGAAATTTATTTAAGAACAACAAAATAAACACAAAAAATGGAAGAAAATAAATGGTAAAAATAAATCATATTAATAAAATAGAAAATATTTATTGTATTACAAAGTCTTAACACAGCTCAAAGCTGTCTTTAAATAGACTAATACAATTCATATACTTAACTTATTTCAGGAATGATAAAGGAAGCATAAGTATAATTCCTGTAGACAGGAACAAGTAAACAAATATAAGAGGACATTATGTATAAATTTATGTTAATAAATTTCAAAATGATGTTGAATAAAGAAATTAATTACTTACCAAAGCTTACTTAGGCAGAAGTAGAATACTTAAATAGTCTTATATTTGTTAAAGAAATTGAATTTATAATTAAAATAATTTCAGAAAGAAAAACAAAGAAAGAAAAAAAAAAAAGAAAAAGCCTATGTGTCCAGATGACTACATCTTTAAATTCTACTAAACATTTAAAATAGAGATAATTCCAATATTATGCCAATTCTTCCATAGACTAAGTGGGGGGCGGGGAGGAGGACGAGAAGGAATTTTCCACAATATATTTTAGAAAACTCTCCTAAACTTGATACCAAAACTTTATACAAATTGGTAAAGAAGGTAAGTTACAGACCAATATTTCTCTTGAATACAAGTGAAAAAAGTCATCAACAAAATGTTAGAAATCGTTATCTAACAATGTAAATTGAGCTAAGCATCATTAACAATTTGTGTTAATCTCAGAAATGTAAAGTCAGTTTAACATTTAAACTCAATCAATAATTGCCATTTACAGGTTTAAAGAGAAATATCAGATGATTGCACAAATAGAAGAAAACTGACAAATTCAATATCCACTTATTATTATAGCAAATTAAGATTAGAAGAGAACTAATCTGAATCAAACTGTTTCTATCTGATAAAGGTCTCTGTAAAAAACTAACAATCCACACCAGTAGAAAATACCATAATTAATGGTGAAGCAAAAACATTTTCTATGAGAATGAGGATTAAATAAGGATAGTCATTGCTGTCAACATTTCTATTCAACATTGTATGAAAGATCTGAGGCAGTAAAACAAAATATATACATATGCACAACGTTCTATGTTATTTTATGTGATGGTCAGTCAGTTGTGGTCATAAGAGAAAACTAGGAGATACTCAAGAAAACAAAGTTTATTATACTCACAAGTCCTAGAAACAGGAGGCATGGCATTCCAGACAGAGCACGGGGGAAGCACCACCATAAATCAGGAGGAAGAAAGGTCAGGAAGAAGGGGAGAGCTTAGGCCATAGCTTTATTATAGTTTCATGGGAAAGGAAAGGCAAGGGAGGGTAAACAGTTTAGGACTGGCTAGTGTGAATACTAGATTCAGGCTTTAAACTAGAGAGGTGGTCCCTGGTAGCCTGGTAACTGGCTCTGGGATTACTAAATCAGAGGCATATTGCTTCCTGTGGTGTCTGGGCCAGATTGAGAAGGTTTAGCTCTGGAGCTGTTAGTTTGCATGTCAAAGGCATGGTCTTATCTGAGCTTTTTGCCATTCTAAAAATTGACTAGCCCTGGAAGGGGAAGTCTCTCCCCAACCAGAAAATTTCTTAAGATGTCAAAACATCATGATATATAAAAAACATTGGATTTCCCTGGTGGCACAGTGGTTGAGAGTCCGCCTGCCGATGCAGGGGACATGGGTTCGTGCTCTGGTCCAGGAAGATCCCACATGCTGTGGAGCAGCTGAGCCCGTGAGCCATGGCCAAGGAGCCTGCACGTCTGGAGCCTGTGCTCCACAACGGGAGAGGCCACAATAGTGAGAGGCCAGCGTACCTCAAAAAAAAAAAATATATATATATATAAACAATACATGTGCATATACATATAACTGTACGATTGCATAATAATGAATAAGAAATGATGTATAAGGAAATGAAGAAATAGAGTTCTTATTATTTGTAGATGATACAATTACATATACAGAAATTCCAAAGGAATCTACAGAAAAATATTACACTTATTAGGAGAATTCACCAATTTATTAATATTCAACAATTTTTGTATTTTACATACAGGGAACACACAAAGGGAACTTTAAAATGATACTATTTAAAATTACATAAACATGAAATTCCTAGAAATAAATCTAACAAATCATGTGCTAGATCTCCATAGAGAAAACAAACAAAAAAAATTACTGAGAGATACTTAAGATGATCTAAGAGTAACAGAGAAGTATCCCATTTTTATGGATTCAGAATTCAAAATTTTACAGATGGCAATTATCTTTAATTTTTAGACACTATGAAACACCAAATAAAACCCAAATCTTTTATTAGTATTATTATTGGGTGGCATTTACTAGGCTGAATTTAAAATATATATGACAAGGCAAAATGTGAAGAATAGCCATGGCATTCTTTAAATGAATTTTTGATTTATGACAAAGGCAACAATGAAGGCTTTGGCTATAATTTCAGTTCTACAGTATGCCCAAACAGGCAAAACCAATCTATATTACTTAGAAATGTATAATTACTTGACAAAAGTGTAAGTAAAACAAGGGGTTTGATATAAAGTTTTCTAAGGGCTACTTTCCAAGGATGGAAAGTGTTTATAAATGTGGAAGGCATTATATATACATATATATAATTGTTTTTCATACTATGAATTATAAAGTTCACACACAAAAAGCCAAAAAAAGGGGGGGGCTTTAAGTTCAGAAAGAACCATATTATAATCTCAACTTGTCTGTATGTCCTTAGGCAATTAATTAATCACTGCTAATGCTTAAGGATCTTATTGTGTGAAATGGTGACAATGTATATTTGCATTATTGATATGAGGATGCAAGTTGCATAGCTACACAGGGATGGTGTAGCAAACAGTTATTGAGTGCTTGTTATTGTCAGACAGGGTCCAAAGTACTTTTCATGTATTTACTCTTTTAATTCTCACATATAGCCGTTCAGATAGGTACTATTATTTAAGAATTTCCCTAAAATTATGACTCATTGATTCATAGTATAACTTCTGTGAAAGCCCAGATCCATCTATCTTGTTACCTATTAAGTCCAGTACCTGGATGAACATGTTTGAATTCTGACCTCAGAGTAAGCTTATAACCAGTGACAGACATGGGTCACCATAAACTGTCTGCCCAGGTTCACCATTTGTTTGTTCAAGACAGACTAATTATACTTTAATTGAAGGAAGTGGCATTCTCTAGGAATGGCTAAGATGAATGCAGTTTAATCTCTTACTACCTCATAAATTCCTCCGAGAAGGAAAAAATTGGTTTTTTTTTTTTTGGAACAAATTCCTAATTAGAGTATGTAAATCCTTGTAGAACTTAAAAGTTAAGCTTGTGTCCAGATTTTGCAAAAAGGATTGAAACTCTTCTATAACAGGCAAGAAAAAATGATGTTCTCTTTGAGAAGATGTAAAGATGAATGAAAGGGGGGCTTCCCTGGTGGGGCAGTGATTGAGAGTCCGCCTGCCGATGCAGGGGACACGGGTTCATGCCTCGGTCCAGGAAGATGACACATGCTGCAGAGCGGCTGAGCCTGTGAGCCATGGCCGCTGAGCCTGTGCATCCGGAGCCTGTGTACTGCAACTGGAGAGGCCACAACAGTGAGAGGCCCGTGTACGGCAAAAAAAAAAAAAAAAAAAAAAAAAAAAAAGATGAATGAAGGGGAGAGATGGGGCAGGAAATGAGGACAGAAGAGGGGAAGGAGGAGGAGAGAATCTGCAACATTTCAATAAAGTTACTGAAGCTTACAGAATTTTTAGTGCAGCAACTGTAAATTTTTGTGGAAACCATTTGAAAGGCTGAGCTTTGGGCCCGCATTGACATGGGGCAAAACAGCATGTGAATATAGAAGCACAAGGCAGAGCACATTATAAGAAATCAAAAATTCAAAATTTGCAGCTATCCTAGAGGAGGGATTTTGTCTGGTCCCCACAATGGAATTAGGAGCCTGAACAAAGATCACCAAGGTGACCACATGACCTGAAATCACAACTGGGTTTTAGAAAAATAAAAGCAAAATGCTAGTTCTGAGACTACAGTGGGATGGGGTAATTCAAATTCTTCACGGAGAAAGTGGGCAAGAAAATCCCATTTTATGTGGAAAACACTTAAAAACATTGAGCCAACTTACAAATGTAAGGGTTGAGGGCTTTTCTAATGAACCTAAAAACAAGTCTTCTGTAGTCCTTAATTTCTTTGTAATAGGCCTTAGGAAGCGATAGAAGGAGGAATGCAGGATGCTGAACCCACCTCCCCCATTCTGCGGCACTGACTTTCCTTGGAGGTCAGACACAACACTTAGCTTGGAGCTTCCAGGATTATTGATGGCAGCAGCCAGCAGAATAAAAGTTCCATTGGTAGGCAGTAAATATTTGAAAAGACCTTTCAGTTTGGGGAATGGTTTATATTGTTGCTTAAAAATGTAGTTTGAGAGCCATGGGAGTCTACGATTGGGTGAGGCATGTTTTACAAATGATACCCATTTGTCCTGAGCGAGAAACATTCCACCCTGTAAATGTCAGTTTCACAGTGACCAGATATGATGAATGAGTCCTCTGGCTCCTATTAATATGGAGGTTACACATTTAGAAAAAAGATTAGAAACCATTGCAAAATTAATTCTCCCTCTTGGTGTGGCTAAAATAATAGGAAAGGAAATAGAGAGAGCAAGTTTGCAAAAATATGAAACATCAAGTTTCTTTCTGAATGTCTCTCTAAGCCTCCAACTTTATAAAGGAATTAACTTAATCATATTGCAAAAAAATGAGAGGGCTTGAAATGCGATCTCAGATGGAAACTCCAACATAGGGATGTATAGCATAAATTTCTACATGCTCAAGCTTGGGATATTGCAGGCATGATTCCATAGCTCAACCCCTGAAAGGAATAATACTTACTATTTGGCTATTTGTCAAGGTGAGGGTTCCACTGGAGGGAACGTCTTATTCAATTTGGGAGCTGAAATTACACAGCTGGTGAGATATTAAATAACAGCACAAAGCTGAAAAGGGAAGGAAGGCAAGCAAGTAGCTGAATTGTAAGTGAGGAGTTAATAGATAAAAAGTGTGAGGAGGGCTTGAAGGAGAGGGTGGTTGGCTCCTCTGATACTAATTTTGGGCATAATCTGATTATATTTAAATTCACATGATTTTTGGTAATCCATTTATGTGTCTGTTAATGACCCATGATGTCACTTTGCAATTAGCAGGAGTGGTAAATCAATTAATCAACCAACAAATATTTATTAAGAACCTAATATATTCAAAGTCAGTGCCAAGTGTTATAGAAGACACAAGAATAAATTATAGTACTTATCTTGCAACTTACCTGAGGAATTACTCTACACACATAAAATACAGCAATGCAGGACAAAACATGAGACATCACAAATGAATGGTGCTATATATGCCATAGAATTTCACACAGATAAAACAGTCTACCCTTCTAGGTACAGGTGGGGATGGGACAGACAGATATTTGCTGCATATTTGAGCTTTGAGGACACATTTGCTTTGCCTTCTCAACATATATTAAACAAATATGTATAATATGTACTTTCAATGCTCTAAAAAGGGTACTAGGTATTAATATTAAACATGCAAAACAAGTTGAGTCTCTATTATTCCATTTTTATTATTTCAAAATAAGTAAAGCATTTTCCATTGCTTGATTTGACAGAGTGAGTCAGGAATATAATTCTGCCTTTAGATAAGTATGTGAAAATTCCCTGGGGAAAAATTATTCCTCTGTACTGTGGCAAGTTCCTTGGTGCCTTGGCTTTAAATATAACCCTTCAATAGACTAAGCAATGGATAATTTGTAGCAAAATACATGTTAAGTATTAAAGCGTCTTATTTGAAAATCAGTATATGAATGTTGGGGGTTGCTTTTTAATCTCCAGTGCACTTAAAGAAAAGACTGGCTTATATATGAGTTATTGCAAAAATATTTAAGCATCACCATGTTTTATGAAGGAAGCCCCTGAAGCCCCTGGGTAGGGGTTAGAACAAGGACAGGCACTTTTTCTTGACAAAGGTATTAAGGTATCCATTTTAACCCCCTGACCATCAAATTACTCTCTGTTTGTCATACCGTTTTAAATTTACATGGAACCAGGGCCTTAAATGTCAGGATTCCTGTTATAACTTAGACTCGTGTCTTTAATTAATGCTTCATGTTCCTCTTATGGTTATTTAGAATTCTCTGAAATCCCTAGAGCCATAAATTTCTTTTACAGGTCTTTGTGGTATGAACTTTAACAAAACAGCTATAAAGGGGTAATAAGCAAGGACAGTATATCACCGAATTGCAGTGGCAAGATGCAGGAAGGAGGGAATATTTTGCCAAGAGATTAAAAGATTTTGTTTTTGTCGAGGGATTTGGGACTGGAACAAATTGGACATAAAATTTAGGTAAGAAAGCCTGATCTGCTTTAGTGTTTTGAGTAGGTGTAAGTTTCCACTTTTCACAAGATAGACAATTTCATTTAAATCTTGTCAAATTCAAATCTGTTTAATTCAAATGTACTACATTTTACTTGAATGCCTACTGAGTGTCTAGTATGTTCTTGCTGCTATGGGAGTTACACAGAAAGGAAAAGGCAAATTCCTGTCTCATTAATCTTCAAAAACTAGTTCTGGAGGCAAGGTTATCATATATGAAGCAATTACAGACCATTACCAGAAATAACATAAATCTGCCAAAGTGCATAGATTAGTCTGTTCTATGCACAGATTATTATTATTAGTAATTTTGAGTACTACTTCATCTTACAGGAAAAGATCAGTGAGAATTAGAATTATCATGGGATACACCATAAAGTAGGAAATATGAAGTGTTTCTTGTAAAATGGATGGCCATTGGAATGTGAAAACACAGAAGAAGGCCATTCCAGAGGAGGGAATAGTGCAGGGGTATTCATAACAGTGAAAAACCCTGCATTGTATAGTGGATTAGAATGTGTTTTTAGATTTGGAAAGATGTAGCTGTGAATTACTATTTTTTTGTATTATTTGCTTAAGGGAGAGAGGACTAGTTGGACAGAAATGCAATGTTTGGGATTTGAAGCATGTGTGTTTTAGATATTTCAAGAATAGCTTAAATGATTGAAAGAGGAATTAACATATCCATTGAGGGATATTTTAAGTATAAGCTGTTTATGTAAGTTTGGACAATCGATTGATATGCTGAAGTCTGTTTTTAATTGCATAGCAGTTCTTCGTTAAGCTTCTGATACTACCCATTTCTTAGAAGAATGGGAAAGGGGAAAAGGAGAAGAAAAGGAGGGAATAGGAATCCATATTTACTTTGAACATCAATACCCTACAATAACATTAAAAAGAAAATAAGAAGTTTTAAATTACATCCTAAGACAGATGCACAGAGCTGTGCTGGTCACTGGTCTTGATTATTGTCTCAATTCAGGAATGTTAAGCACAGTGGTAATGAAGAGGCATGCTAAGACAACGGATGTTCAGCATGTCAATAATTATTTGAGAAATCACCAGTTTTATAGTCCATAATGAATACCAATTATCTGGTGCATTACAATTGATTCTTGACTGTGCATAATCTTGTAGGTGTTATAGTGAAGTTGAACATATTCATTCTATAAAGTTTTGTTAAATGTCATTATCACTTAAGTCAGAGCAGGCTAAGTTATGCTCCAGTAACAACTAACCATAAAACCACAGTGCCTTAAATCACCACACATTTACTTCTTCCTCCAAGCTACATGTCCATTTTAGGTCTGAGGGTTCTTTTGAAGTGATCCTCATTCAGAAAGCTGCATAGACAGAATCCATAAAATCTGGAAGGTCTTTGTTTCTGTAGTAGGGAAAGTACACATAGATTTTAAAGACTTCTTTCTCAAAGTGGCAAGTCAATTCTAGTCACACGGCCATTCCTGTCTTAAACGTGGTCATGGTGGTAGGCGGAGGGTGCAACACTAACATTGGCAAGGAAGAAGAGAGCTGGAAATAAAGATGAGCTTTAATGAGCCCAACAATGAGTGCTGTGATTTCAGAAGAGAAAGACACACAAAACACCTGACTTAATGGAGCTCAGATATACCCTGGGGGACAGAGGTAATAAACATGTGAAAGAATAAATAATATAATATCAGATAGTGGTAAATTACATAAAGAAAACAATAGGGCCATAAACAACAGAACAGTGGGGGAAGGGAACACCTTTGCTATAGTAGTCAAGAAAAAACTGCATTGTTGAAAAGAGACCTGAAACTAAATGATTAAAAGAGTCAGCTGTGCAAAACTTCTACCAAAATAGCACGTTTTAGGCATGGAAAACAGTGAGAAAGTGTTACCAGATTAAAAATGAGATGACATGAGGCTTTGTAAGGCAAATAAAAGTGTTTTGATTTTATTCTATTTGCACAATTGTATCCAGAAATGATACGATCTAATTTACATTTTGAAAGGCGTCTTTGGCTGTTCTAAGGTGAACTGATGGATACAAGAAAAGAACAAACACAGAGAACACAGTTAGGAGTCCAGCAATAAAAGACAGAATCTAGAACTAGGATTTGGGGGAGCCAAGACTGAGAAGGGAATGGATTAGAGACAGTACAAGGTTTTTCAAGGTAATCATGAGTGAAAAAAAGGGATCATATTACTCTCAGGCTCTGGATATGAGCTAGTGGCTGGAAGAAGTTCTCATTTACTAAGAAGGACAGAACTGAGGCAGGACCATGTTTAGATATGGGGTGGTGGTAGATTGGAGGTTTAAGGGTTGTGTTTTTTACATATAAATCTGGTGATAAATGCTTGACATCCAAGTGGACCTGTGGAATGACAATTGAAGTTGAGAAAAAAAATGTTAAAGGCAAATATTAGAATCTGAAATCAATAGTATATTGTTCAAAAGAATCTGAATGAGAATAACCTAAGAATAGAATAGAGACAAAGAGGACAACTTCTGCTTCCAGTAATGTTGCATTAGGGGAGAAGAACATCAATCAGGCAGGATAAATAGTATTCAAATAGTAAGATGGTAAATTTAAAATCCAGTGTATCAGTAAGTACTTCAAATGAGAATTAAAGGTTCCAACTGAAAGAAATTGTCAAACTGGGCAAATTATCTGGCCATCTGTTGTTTTAAAAAAAGGCACATCTAAAATATAAACATAAGGAAAATGGAAAAGTTATGCCATGAAAGTGCTAAGAAAAATTTAAAACTAATTTCAGACCTTTTTATGTAAAATAATTATTAAAAATGAAGAAAGCCATTTTCATAATGTTAAATTCATCAAGATGGTATAAAAATCCAAATTTGTCGATCGATGTCTAACATACATAAACAAAATTATATAATGGGAAAGCATCAATTTTCACTCTTGGAGATTTTTTTTTAAACCAACTCTCTTAGTAAATAACAATGAATACAAGAAGCAGAAACTTATCAGTGAGAAAAAAAAGCATAATTAACACATTAACCTAATTGACATATATGGAAACAGGACACCTCAAACCTGAGATTTCATTGTATTATCAAGCATATTTTGAGCGCTTAAGATTTTTATATCATCTTGCTGAATTGAATATTTTATAATTTTAGTAATGTTCTTAATCATTCCTCTTTGTCATACTTGTTTCTATTTTCTTTCTTCTGAAGTCTACTTTATCTGATATTATAGCCACTCCAAATATTTTTGATTAGCTTGGTATAACTTTCTCCATTCCTTTACTATTTACCTACTTATAGCATAATATTAGAAGTAAGATTCTTATAGACTGCATTTAGCTGAATAACTTTTTTGATCCATTCCATCAATCTCTTTTTTTTAATTGGTTTTTTAGACTACTCACATTAAATGAAATTATTGATATTTTAGAACTAAAACTGTCATTTTATTACTTATTTTCTGTTTGCCCCCTTGGTTTTTTGTTCCTCTATTTCCCCGTCCCTCTCTTGCTCTGGGTTACTTGAACAATTTTATATTCTGTCTTGTTTTATAGTTTTTGAGTATAGTTTTTTTTTCCTACAGGTTACTCTAGAGATTACAATATACATATGTAGTTTATGAGTTAGGTCCTTTTATCCTCTTTTTAAAGTTACAATTGTCTTAATATTACTTTACTTGTATTGAGAACATCAAACAATTTGATTTATTTGTTTTACTTTTAACTGTCACACAATACAAAAATCTGAAGAAAAAAGAAAATTTTATTATTTTCCCCATTTATTTACCATTTCATTGCTCTTTCTTCAGTTTATATGTTCATCTGTTATTTATTTTCTGCTTGAATAGATTTCTTTGATCATTCTTTTAACAGCAGTTATGTTAGAGACAGATTTTCTTAGTTTTCCTTCATCTGAGAATATATTTCACCTTCATTTTTGAAGGATATTTTAGCTTGACATAGAAGTCAAATGGCCATGACTTTTGAGTTCGTAATTCTTCTCAGAACTTTAAAAATATGGTGTCACTTTCTTCTGTCCTTTATGACTCCTGATGAGAAATCTGCTGTCAGTTGAATTGTTCTCTAAAGTAGTGGTTCAGCTTGGAGTTGTTTTGTCCACATGGGCACATTTGACAATGTCTGCAGCCATTTTTCACTGTCAGAACTGAGGGGTGAGGCCAAGTATGTTGATAAACATCCTAAAATACAAAGGGCAGTCTCCCTCAAAATGAATTTTCTGGCTCAATATGTCAGTAGTGCTGAGTCTGAGAAACCTTACCCTACAGGTAATGTTATTTTAATTTCTCTCTAGCTGGTTTCAATATATTTTGTGTTGTTGTCTCTAGTTTTCAGAAAGTTGATTGCACTGCATCAAAACATGTTTTTTTTGTTTTGTTTTGTTTTGTTTTTTGTGTTTATCTTGTCTGGTACTCACTCAGCTTCTTGAATCTGTAGATTTAGATATTTCACCAAATTTGAAAAATTTTACTCATTATTTCTTCAAATATTTTTTCAGCACCATATCTGTTTCCATTCTGAGACTCCAATGACATGAATATTAGATCTTTTAAAAATTGCCCCAAAGACCTCTGAGCTTCAGTTCAAGATTTTTTTTTTTTTGCTAAGTTTTCTCTCTGTTGCTTAGGTTGAGTAATTTCTATTGCTCTATCTTAAATTTTACTGATTTCTTTCTTCTGTCCTCTCTATTCTGCTAATTAGTCCATCCAGTGAAGATTTTGGTTTTTGTATTTGTATTTTTTGCTCTAAAATTTCCCTTTAATTCTTTTTATGTTCTTTATATTGAGACTTTCATCTTTGTTTCAAGAGTCTTTGTAATTGCTTGTTAGAGCATTTTTATCTGATAATTTCAGTATAAGTGTCACCTCATTGTTGTTGCTTATTGATTGTTGTTTTCCCATTTGAGTTGAGATATTCCTGCTTCGTGGTATAACAAGTATGTTATACTTGGACAGTATGTTCAATATTTTGAGTATTATGTCATGGGACACTGGTTTGTGTTAAATCTTGTGCTTTAGCAGGTACTCAACTTGTTTAGGCTCAAAATTCACATGCTGGCTCACTTTCATAGTATATGATTCAAATTGAAATTTAATATATATTATAAAATATATATGGTTTAGTTATATGTATATGTATAATATATAGTATGTATATATATAATATAATATAAAACAGACAAAATCAAAATGTTTATACAGTGATGATAGTAATCATCTAAAGGAACCAGTAAAATGTTGATTTTAGAGAAGCATTCTGAAACAGGTGAGAGGAGATGGAATATAGAGTACACATAAGCAGTTGTTCTTAGATATAAGAGAGGCATATGTTTCATTACAGAAGAAAAGACAGATTATGAAGGTCTGCATTCAAATATGGGTTGTATTTTCCAGTGAGAAAATGAGTTGCTTCTCAATTGACTACATCTGGTTTCTGAACACAATATGAGATGAGGTCATCAGATGAACTAAAGGAGGAAGAAATGGAAAAAAATATGAAATAGTTATCTTGGAATGGGGACAAGTGTGTGTTCTCAAGAAATTTATTAGAATTGTCCTGACTGTATTTAATGTCCATTTGAGATTTGTAGCCATCCTAGAGTCTATTTGGTTAACAAATCTAAGAAATTGTTCAAAAGACCATGAACACAGAAAATTAATGGTGAATGACTGAAGTTATTAAATATAGTGTTAAACACCTGAATAGAGTGAATTTATGAAAATTATCTAATTACTGTTCACTTTGTTTGTAGGCCAACAGAGCCTTAAGTAGAGTTTCTGTCTGAATTACCTGTTTTTAGGCTCAAAAGAGATTATGCTAAAGGCATATTAATAATTTATCTATCTGTACCTTCATCAAAGTATTTATTGAATTACTTGTTAAGTTATACATTCACTTTTTTTCTGTGGCTATTTATAAATTTACTCTCAAATACTTTCTTTGCAAATTATGATAGTGCTGTGATTTTCTTCCTGAGCAACTATATTTTGGACCTATATTTTTTTTAAAGGGAGGAAATGTATTACAAGTAATTATTTAAAAATAAGGACATGTGAAAATCATAAATGAGTAAATAAGTTCATACATTGTACCACCTGGAGAAATAGCTTTTAAGGAAATGGAGTAGATCCATCTTTAGATTTCATTTTATGCAAGAAGAAGCAAAATTCTTCACTACTTTTCCCAAATACAAAATCAGTTGGAAATTCTAAAAATGATTCAGGAAAGCAGACTAGCTTGTAGATGTAAGATACTCAAGTCAATTTAGAATCAATCACTCTAATGTTGACTTTAGTTTATAAAAAATTATGTTCAACTTCAATAAAGAAAATCAAGAGGATAAATAATAATTTATGCAAACTGGAAAATACTATACCGGAAGAAAGTTGTTTGACTCAAAGTCATCCATTTTATGAAAAAATATAGGACTTCACTTTCCCAGCTTTGTCAATCACAATGAAACTTTTCCAAATTATTCTTATTTAGAAAAGTGTGGCTAACAATGATCAACCATTTATTTTCCCACATAATCAGTAGGAAAGTCAAAGTTTAGTAGTAAGGATGTTTAATCATACTCATATGAAGCTGTATTAGAATCTTAGTTTAATTTAATCTAGTAAATTGGCAAATTTGACAAAATTGCCTGTTGGCTATCTCTGCTCCCTGATGTTAGGATCAACACATACAATCAGAAGTTACTACTGTGAGTCCTAGTCTTTCAGTGATTATTTGTTGATCTATCACATGATAAATACTGCACAAATTGTTGGGTAAAACAAAGATGAAATAGGCTCTGTGTGCAATTTGTTTGCAACCTAGTGGGGAAGAAATGCATGCAAATATACTTGAAATGTAATATGTGAATTTTATCTCAGTAACTTTAGTGAAGGAAATAGGCAATTTCAGAAAAGGAGAAATAAACAATCCAGAATTATAGAAAGTGAGGACTGGGAAAGTATTGGATTATTTATATTTCTGACCAGGAGTTATGAGACATACATTGATATTTTTACATGATTAAGAGTCAATTAAATGACTTGGAAATCAGAGTTACATATATTTTTTTTATTTTTGAAATTTTATAAATACTGTTTTTAAATACTTTTAGGGAAATTTTCTAACATATATGTCAAAGTAGAGATCATGATACATTATACATTTATTTATCTATTATCCAGCTTCAACAATAATCCAAACATGGTCAATTTCATGTCATATAGACACACAAATTTTAGAGATGCTTTTATTGATGAGAGAATTTAGCAAAGAAAATATTAATTATGTGTACTAAGAATATGCTGTGCCAGGGTGCCACTTTGCATGTTATTTAGTATTTATAATAACGCATAACTGTAGATAATCATATTACCATTTTACAGATAAGAAGCTGTAAAATCTTGTGTGCCACTTCAGGTGCTCTTGAGTTTATGATCTTTGTTAAAGCTCTTGCCTCAGCTTTGTTCCAGCTGGGTTTGGGCTTCTGCACAGGTGCCAGTCGAATATCCCTTTCCTCATGCCCCTGTCTCAGACATTTTTTCTCCTTCTCATGCTTCCCTGTTGATACCTTTTATCAAACCTTAACTGAAGCCTATGCATTCACAAACAAGAAAGGTGTGGGTCAACTTTTGATCCATAAGATATAAGAAAGGGGTAATTTTCTCCTTTCCTCCTCTTTGATGAACAGTCTTGTGATGCCATTGACTTTGCTCCCTGGGGGACAATTCCATATGACTGAGCAACTGGTTCCACTTAGTGGCAACCATCTTGATAACGTATCTTCCTTGTGGCTCTCCCTGCATCATCCTCCTCATCCATCACTCTTGCTATCTGGGATAGCAATCCATCGTGAAATAATAGAATACAAACCTTCTGTCTTAGGCCATGTTCTCTGTGAAACTCAGGCTAAAACATCAGCTAAATAATTTAAGAATTTTGCCCAAGTGTACTCAGCTGTTATGTGACAGAATTAACATTCAAACTAAGAGTTTTCTTAATCCAAAGCCAGTGCTCCTTTTCTACAATATTTAGGATCATGAGTGAGAACCAACTGTGTTTGCATATCAGATTACCATGGATAATATGGCCTGCTTTTCAAAGTATATCACTGCATCTTAGACAAGTTTGAATTTATGATATGAGAAAGGGGATTATTCAGTTTGTGGCCATATTTGAGGATTAAAAAATATATCAAACCATCCTTGGGTGGATTCCTGTTGGAGAGTGGCAAAACATTACTGATCAGAAGCTGTTTTGTGTGATCAGTCTTATTGACTGGAGGACTTTACCATTGTGTGATCAGGAAGAGACCCAGATATATAATGGAAGAGCTTTAAATATTGGTGCCTGTAGACTATTTTCCTAGGGATATTCCATTTTTCTGAAGAAGAGCCCCTCAGCACCCAGCCTGGCAGAAGGAATCAATGCTGCTGAGCAGGGTGAGCTGAGTCTCACTGTTCATTCCAGATTTTCATATAGTATCTCCATTTCAGTATAAAACCCTCTCCCCACAGCCTTCCTTTGCTTGGTGTACCCAAGAGACTGGAGGCAATCTGATTTGATTTTTCTAGACAATAAATCTCTTGTCTACCCTGAGTTCTTGAAAAGGGAACTGCTTAACTGCTTGAAATGATGGAAGGGACATAGAAGTGTAGTATCTTATGAAACATATTTTAATTAATCCACTGTTTCTCATCCCATATTTCTCTTTCATCAGTTGAGGTGATTGGAGCTTCCCATTCCTGATTTAGCTGTGAGTTGTCTTGTTTTGGAAACATCTTCTGCCTGCACAGAAAGATCCTACCACTCTGTGTCCTGCCAAATCTATTAATAATGCCACAATATTTTTCATTTTCCAAAAATTAGTTGACATCTCTCATCCATTCTTATTCATTTTGCACTCATGATATTACATCTTTTCATTCACATTTATTATATTGTAGCTTGTGAGAGATTAGAAATAAATGTATATATTTAATGTGACATAGGTGACTAAAAGTTCAATGTTATATTTTCCATAGTCTATTTTCTGCTCTCTTTTAAAGCTACCATTCTCATATTTCCCCTAGTGTTTCTTTCAAGGTTCAGAGAGGATAATATTTATAGGTTAATGTTATATAACATATAATTATTTGTTATTTAGTCATAGGAGAATTCTAGGATTTGACTCATTAGAAATGGTTTAGAGGAAAATTAAGCATTTGATAACAATTTGGAATAGAATAACTAATTCAATCCATCAATTAATATGCATCAAATTTATGCTAAGTTTGGGTAGGTGGAGATGAAAAGAAGAAATAGGATCCTCGTGTGCTGGATAAATTTTAAGAGAACAGGTATGACTCTAAGAATGGTAGGTAAAGGCAAGCAATAAGGTAGAGGCAAGGGCAAATGAGATCATGCATTTACTGTAGGCTAAGCTAAATGATGGTTTTATTCTTAATATAAAAGAAAACTATTGAGACACTTTTATCAAGAGAGTAACATGAGTTGAGATATGTAGACGAATAAATGTAATAATGGATTGCAGCTACCCAAACAAGATAGCCCAAAGCCATTTACTCTGTGATCATAATGGTCTAGATAACAGATGATTGGGACTTGAAAAAATATATGGCAGTTTATAAGCATAGAAGTAGAAAAAAAATGACTGATTTCACATGTATTTGGGAATAGATATTATAGAATTTGTTATGTATTGGATATGAGCGGTGACGGAGACAAATTTTCTAGTAATGACTTTTAGTTCTTTGCCTTTGATGGAGAGTGATAACATTTTTTTTTTTTTGAGATTAAGAAGGAATGGCAAAGATTCTGGAAAAAGGGCTGGCAAGAATATCAAAATTTGAATACTTTGGGACATACCAAATTTCTGACTATCTTGAGATATTTGCAGGGTGATATCAGGAAGACATTTGGACATTTAAGTCTGAAGCAAGAAATACAGTGTTCAGAGACATCAGTACACTTATAATCCCCAAATATATGGAAATTGGTGAGATTTTCTAAGAGCATATGAGAGAGAGGTACAGGGTAGTTGAATTGTTTAGATTTTATAAGAGATTCAGAGAAAAAAGGGCTACAGTTTTTAAATTTCTGGTGAAAGAATAGTGACCAACAAAGGATTTTGAGAGAGAGTAGTAAGAAAGAAGAATAAAAAAAATAAGGTACATAATGTTTCAGGATGGAAAGAACAGTCAACACTGCTGAATGATGCTGCAAGGTTTATAAAAGTAAGGACCAAAAATACTTATTGAATCCTTGGCAAGAGGTATGTGAATAGAGTGGGAGGAGCAGAAGGCATATGGAAAAGAGTCGACAATGATAATAGGAGTAAATAATTGTAGATATTGGTGTAAACAGCAATTTCAGGAAATGTGTAATCTTTTTAACATGTGAGGTACTACAGCTTATTTGTTTATCAGTGGAATTATCCAGTTGACAGAGAAAGGTAAAGATGTTACAGTGGGAGTAACTGAAGGAACAAATGGGCTGAGAAAACAAGGTCTGCATTCAGAGAAGCCGACCTCTGATGAGAGCAGGGTCATTTTCACTGTTTTAAAAAGGAGGAAGAAAGAGAAATATGATACAGATGATGGTGATAGGATGGTCATGGCTTCTATTTTGTTAGCAAAGCCCCTTGTACAAGTTATCTAGCTTGGTCAGGTTGGAGGGTGTAGAAAGATACAAAAGTATTACTGATGATAAAAGAATAAACTTAGAAAATAAATAGTACAGTATTTCTGTGTGCAGTTTATGTGCTCCTTTGCAGTTCGTTATAAGGAATTATTACTGAGTGTTACCCATCTGCTGGAATGAGCCACAGTCGCAAGCAGTGCTTCAGAGAACGTATGTGCAGAAACTAAAAAAAAAAAAAAAGCAAGAAAAAGCAGGTGGTTGATTTCATATGCGTGTGTGCTTTTATCAGTAAGTACTATGAATGGAGAAGTTTACTGAGGTCGATTGTATGTATTAACTATGGAAAGTGGAAACGATAGTCAGAGAGATAAAAACAAGGTGATGGAGAGGCAACGGATATATAGAAAGGAGTGAAATGGAATTCTTAATAAGTTAAAGGAGAATTCCGTATCAGATCCTTGACCAAGTGAGTTGGAAAGATAAGAAGTAATTGCAGAAAAGTGGGTGGTTGGGTTCCTGATTTTAATGGGTGGTTTCTGGTGCTTGATAAAGTTAGGGCATTCGCCGTGAGAGTAAGTAGATAAAGTGGAATAAAGGGAAAGGTCGTGGTAGAAGAGGCCAAAGAAGTGAGTGTCTAGGTGTTGGATCCACATAGATGTTTACTATATTAAGCAGGATGACTGGCATTGGGTGAAGATGAAGGAAGTGAGATTAGATTAAATAACTATGATCCTTCTCAATCGTGAGATGTGACAGTTCTGACTTTCAATTTTAATCACATTATTTATATACTGTATTTTCTCAATCATAATTACTTTTTTGTCTGTCTTCAATAAATATTTAATAAAGTTGATTTTGCAAAAATAGCAATATCTCTTGGTGTTGTTTTGTCATCTGTAAAAGGGAGATCAAACTGTATCAAAGTCACATGAAAACCTCTTTCAGATCCAACAACATCAGCCCATGAGTTCTTCTTCAAACAAGTCTGCTCTATTGGTCATGGTACAGCATGACTGTGAGTGTGTGTCGCTGTGTTTGTGCAAATGTGGTCAGGGGTGTAAACATGAAACCAGCCAGCCCGAACAGGATAAAATTTGCTCAAGTGGACTGTGGCTCTTGGATGCTGATGGGTTGCTCTTCCTGTTCTGACTTTGGAGATAGTATGCTACTTCAGGAAGTAACTATTTTTCTAAATTTGACATGATTACTTTTTCTTTTTCTTTTTTTTTTTTTGCGGTATGCGGGCCTCGCACTGTTGTGGCCTCTCCCGTTGCGGATCACAGGCTCCGGACGCGCAGGCTCAGCGGCCATGGCTCACAGGCCCAGCCGCTCCGCGGCATGTGGGATCTTCCCGGACCAGGGCACGAACCCATGTCCCCTGCATCGGCAGGCAGACTCTCAACCACTGCGCCACCAGGGAAGCCCGACATGATTACTTTTTAATAAAAGGAAACATGGTGAAACAAACGTCTTTTCTGAAGATTGTGACCAGCAGTTTCTCATTTTTTTCCAAAAATTTAGATACAAATTTAAGGTGAAAAAAATGTATCTCAAATTACAGTCATCATTAAAATTCTACAAAGAAAATTGTATCTCATTATTCAAAACTCCAATATTATGCATGGCATATGTAAATTGAAAGAATTACCTTAGACACTCATTTTTTCCGTTGAAATTGTTAGGTCTTTTAGAGATAAAAAATATGTATATTTTTACATGCATGCAGAGGATTGGCAATAGGCACTGGTTTTAATCCTCTATTCTCTTACACTACTTGATCTATAGAATTCAGGTGTCAGAAAAAAATGAACTGCTTCATATTGCATAGGATTTGGCTAATAGAAAAAGAAGCAAATGAAACTTGCTTTTTTTTTTAAATTGGCTTTTTAAAAAAATGAAGTATAGTTGTTTTGTAATCATATATTAGTTTCATGTGTAGAACATAATTATTCCATATTTTTATAGACTATGCTCCATTTAAA